>NC_058084.1:261684245-263127644 GCF_014858855.1 Bufo gargarizans
CACCCACACCATCACATCACCTCCTCCATGCTTCACGGTGGGAACCAGGCATGTAGAGTCCATCTGTTCACCTTTTCTGTGTCGCACAAAGACATGGTGGTTGGATCCAAAGATCTCAAATTTGGACTTATCAGACCAAAGCACAGATTTCCACTGGTCAAATGTCCATTCCTTGTGTTCTTTAGCCCAAACAAGTCTCTTCTGCTCATTGCCTGTCCTTAGCAGTGGTTTCCTAGCACTAGCAAATATTCTACCATGAAGGCCTGATTCACACAGTCTCCTCTTAACAGTTGTTCTTGAGATGTGTCTGCTGCTAGAACTCTGTGTGGCATTGACCTGGTCTCTAATCTGAGCTGCTGTTAACATTTCTGAGGCTGGTGACTCGGATGAACTTATCCTCCGCAGCAGAGATGACTCTTGGTCTTCCTTTCCTGGGGCGGTCCGCATGTGAGCCAGTTTCTTTGTAGCGCTTGATGGTTTTTGTGACTGCACTTGGGGACAGTTTCAAAGTTTTCCCAATTTTTCGGACTGACTGACCTTCATTTCTTAAAGTAATGATGGCCACTTGTTTTTCTTTACTTAGCTGCTTTTTTTCTTGCCATAATACAAATTCTAACAGTCTATTCAGTAGGACTATTAGCTGTGTATCCACCTGACTTCTCCACAATGCAACTGATGGTTCCAACCCCATTTATAAGGCAAGAAATCCCACTTATTAAACCTGACAGGGCACACCTGTGAAGTGAAAACCATTTCAGGTGACTACCTCTTGAAGCTCATCAAGAGACTGCCAAGTGTGTGCAAAGCAGTAATCAAAGTAAAAGGTGGCTAGTTTGAAGAACCTAGACTATGACATATTTTCAGTTGTTTCACACTTTTTTGTTATGTATATAATTCCACATGTGTTAATTCATAGTTTTGATGCCTTCAGTGTGAATCTACAATTTTAATAGTCATGAAAATAAAGAAAACTCTTTGAATGAGAAGGTGTGTCCAAACTTTTGGTCTGTACTGTAAATCCAGAACGGAGCGGGGAGCACTGTTTCTGGAGGACAAGAAATTTTCCATGGTATGTCCACCACCAAACGCTAATCCCCGCCTCTCCTATAGAAATAAATGGAGGGTGGCAGCGCAGTGTGACCTCATCCACTTTCTTGGCTCCTTTCTCAATATATGTGAGGGTACCAGCGGTGGGACCCGCACCTATAAGACAATGTGGGCATATCTTAGTGGTATGTCCCCATTGTATGAGATGAGAAAACCCCTTTAAGGCCTCTTGCACACGACTGTATGCCCCAAGAGACATACGGACCGTGAGCGGGCCATATGTTCCGTAGTGGCATTGATCGTGCGCACGAGAGTACACTGCATCATAGTGTACAATGATTCTGTGCAAGTTGAGCTGCCCACGGGGATATTGTCTTGCACTAATAGATCATATGAGTGCGGGACAATAGCCCAGTTTGCGGCACAACATGGTCAGCGTCATGATGCTCTGTACTGCCGTACGCACGATCAATGACGATCAGGGACATATGGCCCGCTAATGAACACTATACATCTTTAAGTGCATGTAGTCATGTACAAGAGTCCGAAAGGTGTGGTCTGTTAGCAAAGCCGGACCAACTTGGAATTTCAACAATATAGCCCTGGAGAAATATAGGAGCATTACAACCCTATGGATCTGAATACACGAAGATGGAACCTAGAGATGCTTCTCATTCCAAAACAGATCCGCTAAACAGATGGCAAAATGGAAACCAACGTGACTGTCTGTATTGCGGATCCGTTTGAACGGATCTGTCTGAATGGCTTCCGTTTGTCTCCGTTTAGTCAGTTTATTGACCGATCCGTTTGAAATGCATTTCAAACGGATCTGTGAAACGCAAGTGTGAAAGTAGCCTTAGAGGGTCACCAGCAGGCCATCAATCATAATTGTTCAAGGGTGTGTATGATGCCCTCCTTTATGTGTAACAAAGGGTGTATTAGAGTGCCATTTCCTTGTACTTTTTGGCAGCCCTTTCACTTAGTGCATAGGCTTTATGAGTGTAGGAGTCCCAATACTTGAACAATTGTACCACACTGTGAATGAGGCCCTACTTTATGTGGTATACAGGTTGTATTGGAGTGCCTCTTCCTTGTAATTTTTGGCAGCACTTGCACTTTATATACAAGTAAATATACATGAAAGAATGTTTCCTAAGAATTTTTCCTCTAAAATTGATTTTATCTTCGGTTTTGTGCGTATCATTGTCAGTCTGTAAAAGTGGTGTACTACTTGGACAACATCGTTCCCAGCAGTAAACTGGGAGTCCCAGATGCATCCAGACATCCTCCCCATGCTGTTCCTGAACCATTTCAGTGGTGTTTCCATCAATTTCTGACCTTTTCCTGTGAACCAAACACCCTCCTCTCTTCAGAACAGGGGGTGCCTGGTTTAATGCTTGGGTTCTCCCATTGACTTCCATTGTGCTCTGTAGAGCACCCGAGCATCCCAAAGTGTTCTACTCGAGCACCCAAGCACCCGAGCACTTTGGTGCTCAATCAACACTAATAAGCACTTCACTCTTTAATTTTTTTTGTGGTCAAATCGTATAATAGTCTAATTTAGTCCAACAAGAAATGCATATTCTTAGTGCACTGCTGCAGTGATTTCTGGTGAAAGCATATAGTGGCGTATTTCAGTTCTTTCCTGTATATTTACTTGTATATAAAGTGCAAGTGCTGCCAAAAATTACAAGGAAGGGGCAGTCTGATACAACCTGTATATCACATAAAGGAGGGCCTCATTCACATTGTGGTACAATTGTTCAGATAGTGGAACTCCTACACTCATAAAGCCTATGCACTAAGTGAAAGGGCTTCCAAAAATTACAAGGAACTGGCACTCCAATACACCCTTTATTACACATAAAGGAGGGAATCATACACACCCTTGAAAAATTATGATTCATTGCCTGCTGGTGACCCTCGAAAACATTATGAGCAAGGGCCTGCTGGTGACCCTGTAAAACATTAGGGGCGAGGGCCTGCTGCTGATCTGTCCATCTAAAACATTAGGGGTGACAGTCTGCTGCTGATCTCACCATCTAAAAAAAATAGGAGTGAGGATCCGCTGCTGAGCTGACCCTCAAAAACATTAGGAGTGAGGCCATCCTAATAAGAATATTCTTATGATGGAGGAGGAGGACGAGAAAAGAAAGATTGAACCATATACCCTTTTTTGTGGTTGAAGGGGTGCATGAGAATACAGTGTATTCAATACACCATAAAAGCCACATTTGAAGTGCCTTTATGTTCAGCTACTTTCGTCTGGTGGAGTAGAGAAGTTGGGGGTAATCCAGGCCTTGTTCATTTTGATAAGAGGCAACCTGTCATCCTTTTCAGTTGACAGTCAGATGCGCTTATCAGCTATTATGCCCCCAGCAGCACTAAATACCCGCTATGACAAAACATTGGTGGCATTGCAGGCCAGCACCTCCAAGGCGTAGAGTGCCAGTTCGTGCCACATGTCCAACTTGGAAACCAATAGTAGTAAGGCACAGAGCGATCATTGAGGATGCTGGCACGGTCTGCTACGTACTCCTTCACCGTCTTCCAAAACTTTTCTCTCCTTGTGACACTAGGCAGAGCATCAGGGTGAGGGTGCTGTTGGGTGTCATGAAACTATCCCAGGCCTTGGAGAGTGTTGCCTTACCTCTGTTGGAACTGCTGTGTGTTCCTCTCCTCTCCCCTCCTCGGTTGTCCAAGGAACTGCATACTCTACTGCCAGCATTGTCAGCTGGAAATTTTTGGAGCAATTTTTCCACAAGGACCTTCTGGTATTGCACCATTTTTCTAGTCCTCTGCACCACAGGAATGAGAGATGAGAAGTTGTCTTTGTAGCAGGGGTCGAGAAGGGTGAACAACCAGTAATCAGTGTTGGCCAAAATGCGTATAATCATCATCACCCAATTTGCGCTAAGAAGACAAACTGAGGGTGGTCTGGCTATCACCCTGTGTACTGTCTTCCCCATTCCCCCTCTTGCACATGCAAAGCATCCGCCTTCATTGTGAGCAGCAAGCGTTTCAGTAGACACAGAAGTGGGATGGTTACGCTGATAATAGCGGCATCACCACTCACCATCTGTGTTGATTCCTCAAATCTGAGTAAAACCTCACAGTGGTCAGACATCCATGCCCACTCATCTCTTGTTAAGAGCGGAAGCTGACTGGAACTGCGTCAACCATGTTGCAGCTGGTATTCCATTACTGCTTTCTGCTGTTCACAAAGCCTGGCCAACATGTGGAATGTGGAGTTCCAGCACATGCTCACGTCGCACAACAGTCGGTGAGCTGGCAATTGCAAGTACTGCTGCAGTGTTGCCAGACCAGCAGCATCTGTAGATGACGTTCAGAAATGGGCCACTAATTTGAACATGTAGGCTAGGCATGGCATGTGTGTGAGCTTGACGAGCTCAAAAAGCCACCACCAAGTTATGGCTGTTATCAGACACAACCATGCCTGCTTGTAGGTTGAGTGGCCAGAGCGACACAGCTCAGTCTGGTGCTTTATACCCTTGCACACCTCTGTGGCGGTGTGCTGTTTGTCTCCTAAGCAAATAAGTTTAAGCACAGCCTGTTGCCGCTTCCCCACTGCAGTGCTACACTGCTTTCAGCTACTGACTGATGGCTGACTGGTGCTGCAAGATGAGCATTCAGAGTTGGAAGTGGAGGAGGAGGGGGGGTTGCTGCCATTAATGTGGGTAGTGGCTGAAATCCTGATGGAAGTAGTGCCTGCAATCCTTGGTGTAGGTAGCACTTGTGCCATCACAGGGTATGTCTCACTCCCGGCCTCCACAATGTTCACCCAGTGTGCCGTCAGGGAAATGTAGCGTCCCTGGCCTCAAGCTCTTGTCCATGTGTCAGTTGTTAAGTGGACCTTTCCAATAACTGAGTTGGTCAGGGCACAGGTGATGATACGGGACACATGCTGGTGTAAGGCGGGGATGGCTCACTGGGAAAATAGTGGCGGCTGGGGACTGAGTAATGAGGGACAGCCACAGCCATCAAGCTGTGGAAAGCCTCGGTGTCCACAAGCCTAAATAGCAACTCTTAAAGGGCCAGCAATTTGGAAAGGTGCGCATTTAGTGCTATGGCCTGTGGGTGGATGGCTGGGTATTTGCTCTTTCGTTCAAAGGCCTGGGGTATGGACATCTGTACGCTGCGCTGGGACACAGAAGTGGTTGTGGTAGATGATGGTGCTTGCGAAGGTCCAGGTGCAGAGTGGGAGGCATCCGGACCTACGTCTTGAACAGGGGATTGGCCAGCATGTAATAGGTTGGGTCAGTGATTTCATCGTCCACCACCTCCTCTTCCACTTGCTCACTCTGGCCATCTTCCTGACTTATTGAACTAACAAGAACCTCATTTATTGACAACTGTGTCTCATCCTCATCTTGAACCTCTTGAGACACTAATTGCCATTGACTTATTGGCAACTGTGTCTCATCATCATCATCCACCTCGTGTAACACTAATTGCCGCTCCCCACCGTCATCTTTTTCTGACCGTGGATGCTCTAAAGTTTGGGAATCAGGGCACAAGATCGCCTCATGTCCGTCTTCAAGCGGGCTTGGCGTGAGGGCCAAATCAAGGAATGGCGATGAAAAGAGCTCCTCGGAATATCCGAGTGTGGGATCACTTGTTTGCCAAGACTCTCCATGGTGGGAGGAAGGAGGATCAGGGTGAGGATTCTGTTGACCAAACTCTTGGCTACTGAGACTGGACTTTGTGGAAAACAGGGTGGTGCTTAACCGACTAGAAACATTATCTGCTACAATCCAACCAACCACCTGGTCGCACTGGTGTGACTTTGAGAGTAGTGTGGCCATTATCAGACAAAACAATGCCTGGTTCTAGGTTGAGTGGCGAGAGCCACAGTTTTGGGGCGGTGTGCTGTTTGTCACCTAAGCAGATCAGTTTAAGCATGGCCTGTTGAAGCTTCCCCACTGCAGTGCTACACTGCTTTCAGCTACCGACTGATGGCTGACTGGTGCTGCAAGAGGATAATTCTGAGGTGAAAGTGGAGATGGTGGCGGAGGAGGAGAAGTGGGGGTTGGAGCCACTAACATAGATTTTAATTTGGGCCCGCAATACTTGGCTTTGGTAGCAACTGTGCCATCCCAGGGTACTACTCACTACCTGCCTCCACAAGGTTCACCCAGTATGCCATGAGGGAAATGTAGCATCCCTGGCCAAAAGAACTTGTCAGTGGTTAAGTGGACCTTCCCAGTAACTGCGTTAGTTAGGGCGCGGGTGATGTTACAGGACACATGCTGCTGTAATGCGGACACGGCACACCGGGAAAAATAGTGGGGACTGCGTAACAAGGGATGGCCGACGACATCAGGTTGCGAAAGGCCTCAGAGTCCACAAGCCTAAATGGCAACATTTCTAGGGCCAGTAATTTGGAAAGTTGCACATTTAGTGCTATGGCCTTAGAGTGGGTGGCTGGGTAATTGCACTTGCGTTCAAATGCCTGGGGTAAGGACATTTGTACGATGGTCGCTGATGGTGCTTGCAAAGGTCCAGGTGCAGGGCGGGAGGCATCCAGGCCTGCGCCTTCAACAGGGGATTGGCCTTCAAGTAACACAAGGGAAGACTAGGCAGTGTTCTGACCCGCAGACACAGATTGTGGTCCCAGGCGTTCGGCACACCTATTAGGGTACATTGATGCCATTGAGCTGATCATGCTGGTGGTGAGGTTGCTAGTGTTCATGCCCCTGCTAATTTTGGTACGGCACAGTTTACAAATGACAATTCTTTTATCGTCCGCACTTTCTTTAAAAAAGCGCCAGACTGCGGAACACCTACCCCTTGGCAAGGGAAATTGCCGCAAGGGGGTGCTCCTGGGAACAGTTGCGGGCCTGTTTGGTGTGGCCCGCCTTCTCCCTTTTGCCACCCCACTGCCTCTTCGAACCTGTTGCAGTGCAGCGGATCCCTCACCCTCTGTACTGCTGTCCTCGCTCGGCTTACCATCTTCCCAGGTTTGGTCAGTGACTTCATCGTCCACCACCTCCTCTTCCACTTCCTCACTATGCTTATCCTCCTGATTTTTTTACCTAACAACAACCTCAGTTATTGACAACTGTGTATCATCCTCATCATCAACCTCTTAAAACACTAATTGCGGTTGACTTATTGGCAACTGTGTCTCGTCATCATCCACCTCGTGAAACACTAATTGCCATCCCCCACTGTCATCTTCTTGAGACTGTGGATGCTCAAGAGTTTGGGAATCAGTTGTTTGGCAAGACTCTCTATGGTGGGAGGATGTCACGCTGGGTAGGATACAAGATACAATAAACACACAGAAAACCACAAAACAAGCATCTAGGCCAGAAGCTGGGGAAAAGGTCACAGACTGACAAATCCCTACTAGCTCTCCCTGGACTTCTGTGCCCACGTTCAGACCCTAAAGGTAGATATCAATGTGCCCCCGTGCCTAAGGCTGAAGATTCCCTAAAGTCCCTAAGATGGTGGAAAAGGGGAAAGAGGCAGCCTGCTTCCTCAGGACCTGAAGGAGGCAGGTATCTCTCTCTAACAGCATAGACAGAACACAAAAAGGAAACCAAAACCAACTTATCTTGTGGCAGAGCAGAAACAACAAATCCTCCTTTCCTCAGAGCTATAACCCGCACAGAACACTGGGAAGGGGCATAATTTAAACTCATACAAATTACCCCACCCAGTGCACCTGAAGGGAGGCGGATACAGCTCAACTCCAAACCCAAAACAAACAAAAAACTACACATGTGCTGCTAACCTGGCAGACCTCCGCACATAGCCTGAGCAGGGCATGACAGTACCCCCCCTTCTACGGGTGACCTCCGGACACCCCGGCCCAACATTATCCGGGTGGGCACCAGTCGGCTGGAACTGAACATCCACAGCAGGAACCCACATCTTCTCCTCAGGGGCGTATTCCCTCCAGTGTACCAGGTACTTAACGGAACCTCGAAGAACATGTGCGTCAAGAACCCTAGAGATCTCAAACTCTAAATTGCCATCAACCAGAACAGGGGGAGGCGGCAGTGGCGATGGTTCCACCGGTTTCACATATTTCCTTAGTAAAGACCTATGGAACACATCATGAATCCTCCCGATCTGCGGAAGATCCAGACGAAACGCCACTGGATTGGCAAGCGCAGATATTTTGTAAGGTCCAATAAATCTTGGACCCAGTTTCCAAGATGGTACTCTCACTTTAATATTTTTAGTAGATAACCACACCAGATCACCCACACACAGCTCCGGACCAGTCATACGTCTCCTGTCAGCGATTCACTTATACCTCTCACCCATCTCACCCATCTTCTCCAAATTCACTTGGATCCTCAGCCAGATAGAAGACAAGGCAGAAGAAAATCTCTCCTCCTCTGACACCCCAGAGGAACCAGTCCCAGAAAATGTACCAAACTGAGGATGAAAACCGTATGCGCCAAAAAATGGCGACTTACCCGTGGACTCCTGCCTACGGTTATTCAAAGCAAACTCTGCTAGGGATCAGAATGAAGACCAGTACTCTTGGTTCTCAGCCACAAGCAAGCAACTCAAGTAGGTCTCCAGGTTTTGGTTAGTACGCTCTGTCTGCCCATTCGACTGCGGATGAAAAGCCGAAGAGAACAAAAGTTGAATACTAAAATGAGAGCAGAATGCCCTCCAAAACCTGGAAACAAACTGCGTGCCCCTATCAGAAACCACATCCGAGGGAATGCCATGTAATTTCACAATGTTATCAACAGAAACCTGAGCAAGAGTCTTAGAATTGGGCAGGACTAGCTAATGATACAAAGTGAGTAGAGTTGAGCGAACACCTGGATGTTCGGGTTCGAGAAGTTCGGCCGAACATCCCGGAAATGTTCGGGTTCGGGATCCGAACCCGATCCGAACTTCGTCCCGAACCCGAACCCCATTGAAGTCAATGGGGACCCGAACTTTTCGGCACTAAAAAGGCTGTAAAACAGCCCAGGAAAGAGCTAGAGGGCTGCAAAAGGCAGCAACATGTAGGTAAATCCCCTGCAAACAAATGTGGATAGGGAAATGAATTAAAATAAAAATTAAATAAATAAAAATTAACCAAAATCAATTGGAGAGAGGTTCCATAGCAGAGAATCTGGCTTCCCGTCACCCACCACTGGAACAGTCCATTCTCAGATATTTAGGCCCCGGCACCCAGGCAGAGGAGAGAGGTCCCGTAACAGAGAATCTGGCTTCATGTCAGCAGAGAATTAGTCTGCATGTCATAGCAGAGAATGAGGCTTCACGTCAGCCACCACTGCAACAGTCCATTGTCATAAATTTAGGCCCAGCACTAGTGTTGAGCGGCATGTCCCATATTCGAATTCGCGAAATTTTGTGAATATTCGAAAGAATATTCGTAAAATATTCGCGATTATTCAAATTCGTTATTATTTCGCATATGCGATATCGCATAATACATATGCTATGCAAAATTCACATGTGCGCTAATGAAATCGCCTTACGAAGATTCGCAACTCAATTCAATCACTAATGTATGAATGCAATGCCCTTTGCCTCTGTTCTGGGACAAGTGTAGATATTCGCATGTGCGCTAATAAAATCGCCTTACGAAGATTCGCACCTCAATCACTTTCTAGGGAATGTGAGACTTTTGGGAATCAATCGAGATACAGTGGGGGGTGATGACAGTAGTTGACAGAGTACAGATCAATGTAATCTGTAAGGTGGAAAGTAAAATAAAAAATACGAATTTTCGTTAATCGAATTTTACGAAGTTCTACGTATTCGCGAATATGGTGCTATACTATATGAATGCACAGGCCTTTGCCTCTCTGTTCTGGGGACAAGTGTAGATATTTGCATTTGCGTTAATAAAATCGCCTTACGAAGATTCGCAGCTCAATTCAATCACTAATGTATGAATGCAAAGCCCTTTGCCTCTGTTCTGGGACAAGTGTAGATATTCGCATGTGCGCTAACAAAATCGCCTTACGAAGATTCGCAACTCAATTCACTAATGTATGAATGCAAAGCCCTTTGCCTCTGTTCTGGGACGTGCCGATATTCGCATGTGCGCTAATAAAATCGCCTTACGAAGATTTGCGCCTCAATCACTTTCTAGGCAATGTGAGTAAGATCTGAGCTGTTGGACCTTTGGGAAACAATCAATTATATGTGTACTGTAATTTTGTGGGGGGGGGGGGGGAAACAAAAAACGAATATTCGTTTTTACGAATATATAGCACTATATTCGAAATATTCGCGAAATCGCGAAGTTGCGATATTCGCGAAAAAAATTTGCTTTTCGAATATTCGCGCTCAACACTACCCAGCACCCAGGCAGAGGAGAGAGGTCCCGTAACAGACAATCTGGCTTCATATCAGCAGAGAATCAGTCTGCATGTCATAGCAGAGAATGAGGCTTCACGTCAGCCACCACTGCAACAGTCCATTGGCATATATTTAGGCCCAGCACCCAGGCAGAGGAGGGAGGTCCCGTAACAGAGAATCTGTCTTCATGTCAGCAGAGAATTAGTCTGCATGTCATAGCAGAGAATGAGGCTTCACGTCAGCCACCACTGCAACAGTCCATTGGCATATATTTAGGCCCAGCACCCAGGCAGAGGAGGGAGGTCCCGTAACAGAGAATCTGTCTTCATGTCAGCAGAGAATTAGTCTGCATGTCATAGCAGAGAATGAGGCTTCACGTCAGCCACCACTGCAACAGTCCATTGGCATATATTTAGGCCCAGCACACACACAGGCAGAGGAGAGAGGTCCCGTAACAGAGGATCTGGCTTCATGTCAGCAGAGAATCAGTCTGCATGTCATAGCAGAGAATCAGGCTTCACGTCAGCCACCACTGCAACAGTCCATTGTCATAAATTTAGGCCCAGCACCCAGGCAGAGGAGAGAGGTCCCGTAACAGAGAATCTGGCTTCATGTCAGCAGAGAATCAGTCTTCATATCATAGCAGAGAATCAGGCTTCACGTCACCCACCACTGTAAGAGTCAATTTTCATAAATTTAGGCCCAGAACCCAGGCAGAGGAGAAAGGTCCCGTAACAGACAATCTGGCTTCATGTCAGCAGAGAATCAGTCTTCATATCATAGCAGAGAATCAGGCTTCACGTCACCCACCACTGTAAGAGTCAATTTTCATAAATTTAGGCCCAGAACCCAGGCAGAGGAGAAAGGTCCCGTAACAGACAATCTGGCTTCATGTCAGCAGAGAATCAGTCTTCATATCATAGCAGAGAATCAGGCTTCACGTCACCCACCACTGCAACAGTCCATTGGCATATATTTAGGCCTAGCACACAGGCAGAGCAGAGAGGTCCCGTAACAGACAATCTGGCTTCATGACAGCAGAGAATCAGTCTGCATGTCATAGCAGAGAATCAGGCTTCACGTCAGCCACCACTGCAACAGTCCATTGTCATAAATTTAGGCCCAGCACCCAGGCAGAGGAGAGAGGTCCCGTAACAGAGGATCTGGCTTCATGTCAGCAGAGAATCAGTCTGCATGTCATAGCAGAGAATGAGGCTTCACGTCAGCCACCACTGCAACAGTCCATTGTCATAAATTTAGGCCCAGCACCCAGGCAGAGGAGAGAGGTCCCGTAACAGACAATCTGGCTTCATGTCAGCAGAGAATTAGTCTGCATGTCATAGCAGAGAATCAGGCTTCATGTCAGCCACCACTGCAACAGTCCATTGGCATATATTTAGGCCTAGCACACAGGCAGAGGAGAGGTTCATTCAACTTTGGGTAGCATCGCAATATAATGGTAAAATGAAAATAAAAATAGGATTGAATGAGGAAGTGCCCTGGAGTCCAATAATATATGGTTATGGGGAGGTAGTTAATGTCTAATCTGGACAAGGGACGGACAGGTCCTGTGGGATCCATGCCTGGTTCATTTTTATGAACGTCAGCTTGTCCACATTGGCTGTAGACAGGCGGCTGCGTTTGTCTGTAATGACGCCCCCTGCCGTGCTGAATACACGTTCAGACAAAACGCTGGCTGCCGGGCAGGCCAGCACCTCCAAGGCATAAAAGGCTAGCTCTGGCCACGTGGACAATTTAGAGACCCAGAAGTTGAATGGGGCCGAACCATCAGTCAGTACGTGGAGGGGTGTGCACACGTACTGTTCCACCATGTTAGTGAAATGTTGCCTCCTGCTAACACGTTGCGTATCAGGTGGTGGTGCAGTTAGCTGTGGCGTGTTGACAAAAGTTTTCCACATCTCTGCCATGCTAACCCTGCCCTCAGAGGAGCTGGCCGTGACACAGCTGCCTTGGCGACCTCTTGCTCCTCCTCTGCCTTGGCCTTGGGCTTCCACTTGTTCCCCTGTGACATTTGGGAATGCTCTCAGTAGCGCGTCTACCAACGTGCGCTTGTACTCGCGCATCTTCCTATCACGCTCCAGTGCAGGAAGTAAGGTGGGCACATTGTCTTTGTAGCGTGGATCCAGCAGGGTGGCAACCCAGTAGTCCGCACAGGTTAAAATGTGGGCAACTCTGCTGTCGTTGCGCAGGCACTGCAGCATGTAGTCGCTCATGTGTGCCAGGCTGCCCAGGGATAAGGACAAGCTGTCCTCTGTGGGAGGCGTATCGTCATCGTCCTGCCTTTCCCCCCAGCCACGCACCAGTGATGGACCCGAGCTGCGTTGGGTGCCACCCCGCTGTGACCATGCTTCATCCTCATCCTCCTCCACCTCCTCCTCATCCTCGTCCTCCTCGTCCTCCAGTAGTGGGCCCTGGCTGGCCACATTTGTACCTGGCCTCTGCTGTTGCCAAAAACCTCCCTCTGAGTCACTTCGAAGAGACTGGCCTGAAAGTGCTAAAAATGACCCCTCTTCCTCCTCCTCCTCCTCCTCCTCCTGGGCCACCTCCTCTTCCATCATCGCCCTAAGTGTTTTCTCAAGGAGACATAGAAGTGGTATTGTAACGCTGATAACGGTGTCATCGCCACTGGCCATGTTGGTGGAGTACTCGAAACAGCGCAACAGGGCACACAGGTCTCGCATGGAGGCCCAGTCATTGGTGGTGAAGTGGTGCTGTTCTGTAGTGCGACTGACCCGTGCGTGCTGCAGCTGAAACTCCACTATGGCCTGCTGCTGCTCGCACAGTCTGTCCAGCATGTGCAAGGTGGAGTTCCACCTGGTGGGCACGTCGCATATGAGGCGGTGAGCGGGAAGGCCGAAGTTACGCTGTAGCGCAGACAGGCGAGCAGCAGCAGGATGTGAACGCCGGAAGCGCGAACAGACGGCCCGCACTTTATGCAGCAGCTCTGACATGTCGGGGTAGTTGTGAATGAACTTCTGCACCACCAAATTCAGCACATGCGCCAAGCAAGGGATGTGCGTCAAATTGGCTAGTCCCAGAGCTGCAACGAGATTTCGCCCATTATCACACACCACCAGGCCGGGCTTGAGGCTCACCGGCAGCAACCACTCGTCGGTCTGTTGTTCTATACCCCGCCACAACTCCTGTGCGGTGTGGGGCCTGTCCCCCAAACATATGAGTTTCAGAATGGCCTGCTGACGTTTACCCCGGGCTGTGCTGAAGTTGGTGGTGAAGGTGTGTGGCTGACTGGATGAGCAGGTGGAAGAAGAGGAGGAGGAAGCCGAGAAGGAGGAGGTGGCAACAGGAGGCAAAGAATGTTGCCCTGCGATCCTTGGCGGCGGAAGGACGTGCGCCAAACAGCTCTCCGCCTGGGGCCCAGCTGCCACTACATTTACCCAGTGTGCAGTTAGGGAGATATAGCGTCCCTGGCCGTGCTTACTGGTCCACGTATCTGTGGTTAGGTGGACCTTGCCACAGATGGCGTTGCGCAGTGCACACTTGATTTTATCGGATACTTGGTTGTGCAGGGAAGGCACGGCTCTCTTGGAGAAGTAGTGCCGGCTGGGAACAACATACTGTGGGACAGCAAGCGACATGAGCTGTTTGAAGCTGTCTGTGTCCACCAGCCTAAATGACAGCATTTCATAGGCCAGTAGTTTAGAAATGCTGGCATTCAGGGCCAGGGATCGAGGGTGGCTAGGTGGGAATTTACGCTTTCTATCAAATGTTTGTGAGATGGAGAGCTGAACGCTGGCGTGTGACATGGTTGAGACGCTTGGTGACGGAGGTGGTGGTGGTGGTGTTGGTGGTACATCCCCTGTTTGCTGGGCGGCAGGTGCCAACGTTCCTCCAGAGGCGGAGGAAGAGGCCGAGGCGGCAGCAGCAGAATAGGCCGAGGCGGCAGCAGCAGAAGAGGTAGCAGGGGGAGCCTGAGTGACTTCCTTGGTTTTAAGGTGTTTACTCCACTGCAGTTCATGCTTTGCATGCAGGTGCCTGGTCATGCAGGTTGTGCTCAGGTTCAGAACGTTAATGCCTCGCTTCAGGCTCTGATGGCACAGCGTGCAAACCACTCGGGTCTTGTCGTCAGCACATTGTTTGAAGAAGTGCCATGCCAGGGAACTCCTTGAAGCTGCCTTTGGGGTGCTCGGTCCCAGATGGCGGCGGTCAGTAGCAGGCGGAGTCTCTTGGCGGCGGGTGTTCTGCTTTTGCCCACTGCTCCCTCTTTTGCTACGCTGTTGGCTCGGTCTCACCACTGCCTCTTCCTCCGAACTGTGAAAGTCAGTGGCACGACCTTCATTCCATGTGGGGTCTAGGACCTCATCGTCCCCTGCATCGTCTTCCACCCAGTCTTGATCCCTGACCTCCTGTTCAGTCTGCACACTGCAGAAAGACGCAGCAGTTGGCACCTGTGTTTCGTCATCATCAGAGACATGCTGAGGTGGTATTCCCATGTCCTCATCATCAGAAAACATAAGTGGTTGTGCGTCAGTGCATTCTATGTCTTTCACCGCTGGGGAAGGGCTAGGTGGATGCCCTTGGGAAACCCTGCCAGCGGAGTCTTCAAACAGCATAAGAGACTGCTGCATAACTTGAGGCTGAGACAGTTTCCCTGGTATGCATGGGGGTGATGTGACAGACTGATGGGGTTGGTTTTCAGGCGCCATCTGTGCGCTTTCTGCAGAAGACTGGGTGGGAGATAATGTGAACGTGCTGGATCCACTGTCGGCCACCCAATTGACTAATGCCTGTACCTGCTCAGGCCTTACCATCCTTAGAACGGCATTGGGCCCCACCATATATCGCTGTAAATTCTGGCGGCTACTGGGACCTGAGGTAGTTGGTACACTAGGACGTGTGGATGTGGCAGAACGGCCACGTCCTCTCCCAGCACCAGAGGGTCCACTAACACCACCACGACCATGTCCACGTCCGCGTCCCTTACTAGATGTTTTTCTCATTGTTATGGTTCACCACAACAACAAATATATTATTTGGCCCAATGTATTGTATTCAAATTCAGCGGGATATAAATTTGAGGCCTAGTATTTAGGCGCTGGGTGACCGGTATGGATTTAGTGACAGAATTAGACTTGGAAATGCACAGAAGCGTGTGTGTGAAGTTATTCTGAATGACCCTATGTGCACCTTGAATATTATATACCCTTTTAGGGATAGATTTCAAATAGCTCTGATATAGCAGAAACCACTAAATTATGAAATTGCTAAATTGGGAATTGTATTTCAACCCAGAACAAGAAATGTGCTTGAACGGACACTAAATAACTCGCCCAGCTACAGCACTAGGGACAGATTTAGCTGGATATAAATTTGAGGCCTAGTATTTAGGCGCTGGGTGACCGGTATGGATTTAGTGACAGAATTAGACTTGGAAATGCACAGAAGCGTGTGTGTGAAGTTATTCTGAATGACCCTATGTGCACCTTGAATATTATATACCCTTTTAGGGATAGATTTCAAATAGCTCTGATATAGCAGAAACCACTAAATTATGAAATTGCTAAATTGGGAATTGTATTTCAACCCAGAACAAGAAATGTGCTTGAACGGACACTAAATAACTCGCCCAGCTACAGCACTAGGGACAGATTTAGCTGGATATAAATTTGAGGCCTAGTATTTAGGCGCTGGGTGACCGGTATGGATTTAGTGACAGAATTAGACTTGGAAATGCACAGAAGCGTGTGTGTGAAGTTATTCTGAATGACCCTATGTGCACCTTGAATATTATATACCCTTTTAGGGATAGATTTCAAATAGCTCTGATATAGCAGAAACCACTAAATTATGAAATTGCTAAATTGGGAATTGTATTTCAACCCAGAAGAAAAAATGTGCTTTGACGGACACTAAATAACTTTCCCAGCTACAACAGGACAGCGGTAACGAGAGATTTAGCAGGATATAAATTTGAGGCCTAGTATTTAGGCGCTGGGTGACAGGTATGGGTTTAGTGACAGAATTAGACTTGAAAATACACAGTAGCGGGTGTGTGTGAAGTTATTCTGAATGACCCAATGTGCACCTTGAATATTATATACCCTTTTAGGGATAGATTTCAAATAGCTCTGATATAGCAGAAACCACTAAATTATGAAATTGCTAAATTGGGAATTGTACTTCAACCCAGAACAAAAAATGTGCTTTGACGGACACTAAATATCTTTCCAAGCAACAACAGTACAGCGGTAACGAGAGATTTAGCAGGATATAAATTTGAGGCCTAGTATTTAGGCGCTGGGTGACAGGTATGGGTTTAGTGACAGAATTAGACTTGGAAATACACAGTAGCGGGTGTGTGTGAAGTTATTCTGAATGACCCAATGTGCACCTTGAATATTATATACCCTTTTAGGGATAGATTTCAAATAGCTCTGATATAGCAGAAACCACTAAATTATGAAATTGCTAAATTGGGAATTGTACTTCAACCCAGAACAAAAAATGTGCTTTGACGGACACTAAATAACTTTCCCAGCTACAACAGGACAGCGGTAACGAGAGATTTAGCGGGATATAAATTTGAGGCCTAGTATTTAGGCGCTGGGTGACAGGTATGGGTTTAGTGACAGAATTAGACTTGGAAATACACAGTAGCGGGTGTGTGTGAAGTTATTCTGAATGACCCTATGTGCACCTTCAATATGATCTACCCTTTTAGGGATAGATTTCAAATAGCTCTGATATAGCAGAAACCACTAAATTATGAAATTGCTAAATTGGGAATTGTACTTCAACCCAGAACAAAAAATGTGCTTTGACGGACACTAAATATCTTTCCAAGCAACAACAGTACAGCGGTAACGAGAGATTTAGCAGGATATAAATTTGAGGCCTAGTATTTAGGCGCTGGGTGACAGGTATGGGTTTAGTGACAGAATTAGACTTGGAAATACACAGTAGCGGGTGTGTGTGAAGTTATTCTGAATGACCCAATGTGCACCTTGAATATTATATACCCTTTTAGGGATAGATTTCAAATAGCTCTGATATAGCAGAAACCACTAAATTATGAAATTGCTAAATTGGGAATTGTACTTCAACCCAGAACAAAAAATGTGCTTTGACGGACACTAAATAACTTTCCCAGCTACAACAGGACAGCGGTAACGAGAGATTTAGCAGGATATAAATTTGAGGCCTAGTATTTAGGCGCTGGGTGACAGGTATGGGTTTAGTGACAGAATTAGACTTGAAAATACACAGTAGCGGGTGTGTGTGAAGTTATTCTGAATGACCCAATGTGCACCTTGAATATTATATACCCTTTTAGGGATAGATTTCAAATAGCTCTGATATAGCAGAAACCACTAAATTATGAAATTGCTAAATTGGGAATTGTACTTCAACCCAGAACAAAAAATGTGCTTTGACGGACACTAAATAACTTTCCCAGCTACAACAGGACAGCGGTAACGAGAGATTTAGCGGGATATAAATTTGAGGCCTAGTATTTAGGCGCTGGGTGACCGGTATGGATTTAGTGACAGAATTAGACTGGGATATGGCCAAAAAATAACCACACTATTGCTGGTTAAATGCACTTGGTGACGGGCGCAGCTTGCCCCTGATGTAGTATATGGCCAAAAAATGAACAGACTATTGCTGGTTAAATGCACTTGGTGTCACAGCTTGACCAACCACACTACTGAGGGTTAAATGCACTTGGTGACGGGCGCAGCTTGCCCCTGATGTAGTATATGGCCAAAAAATAAACAGACTATTGCTGGTTAAATGCACTTGGTGTGACAGCTTCACCCTGATGTAGGCTTTAGCCAGAAAACAACCACACCATTGAGGGTTAAATGCACTTGGTGACAGGCGCAGCTTGCCCCTGATTTTGTATATGGCCAAAAAATGAACAGACTATTGCTGGTTAAATGCACTTGGTGTGACAGCTTCACCCTGATGTAGGCTTTAGCCAAAAAACAACCACACCATTGAGGGTTAAATGCACTTGGTGACAGGCGCAGCTTGCCCCTGATTTTGTATATGGCCAAAAAATGAACAGACTATTGCTGGTTAAATGCACTTGGTGTGACAGCTTCACCCTGATGTAGGCTTTAGCCAAAAAACAACCACACCATTGAGGGTTAAATGCACTTGGTGACAGGCGCAGCTTGCCCCTGATTTTGTATATGGCCAACAAATGAACAGACTATTGCTGGTTAAATGCACTTGGTGTGACAGCTTCACCCTGATGTAGGCTTTAGCCAAAAAACAACCACACCATTGAGGGTTAAATGCACTTGGTGACAGGCGCAGCTTGCCCCTGATTTTGTATATGGCCAAAAAATGAACAGACTATTGCTGGTTAAATGCACTTGGTGTGACAGCTTCACCCTGATGTAGGCTTTAGCCAAAAAACAACCACACCATTGAGGGTTAAATGCACTTGGTCGCAGCTTGTGCTGGCGCACCACAAGACACAAAATGGCCGCCGATCACCCCAGAAAAATGTGACTGACAAACGGTCTGGGCAGCCTAAAAACAGTGAGCAATTGAGGATCAGCAGCTCAATGATCCACAGCTGCAGATCGATCAGTTAATCAAGTCCTTTGGAGGAGTTAATCTGCCTAATCTCTCCCTACTGTCGCAGCCGCAACCTCTCCCTACGCTAATCAGAGCAGAGTGACGGGCGGCGCTATGTGACTCCAGCTTAAATAGAGGCTGGGTCACATGGTGCTCTGGCCAATCACAGCCATGCCAATAGTAGGCATGGCTGTGATGGCCTCTTGGGGCAAGTAGTATGACGCTTGTTGATTGGCTGCTTTGCAGCCTTTCAAAAAGCGCCAAGAAAGCGTCACAAAAGCGCGAAGAAAGCGACGAACACCGAACCCGAACCCGGACTTTTACGAAAATGTCCGGGTTCGGGTCCGTGTCACGGACACCCCAAAATTCGGTACGAACCCGAACTATACAGTTCGAGTTCGCTCATCCCTAAAAGTGAGCCATTTTACTAAAACGGTCAATGACTAGGGTTCGGGTTCGGGACTAGGGTTCGGGTTCGTACCAAACTTTAGGATTTTTGGACCCCGGACCCAAACCCGAACATTTACGTAAAGGTTTGGGATTGGTGCTTTCTTGGCGCTTTTTGAAAGGCTGCAGAGCAGCCAATCAACAAGCGGTTAACTGTCTGACCTTAGAAGCCATCACAGCCATGCCTACTAATGGCATGGGGCTGTGATTGGCCAGAGCAGCATGTGACCCAGGCTCTATATAAGCTTGAGTCACATAGCACTGCTTGTCACTCTGCTGTTACAAGTGTAGGGAGAGGATGCTGCTGGACTTATGATTTTCGTAAGAGGAGAGAATCTAATTCAGCTATCTACAGGGAAATAGTTGTGAGGGTGCAGGGCACAATCATTTTACACTGCCCTGAGGCCATTGACCAAAGAAACAACAACAACTTAGGTGGGTGGAGGCAGCGGACATTTTATGCAAGCTCAGTGCACCAGCACTGCATCTGAGCTTTTGGGACATTGCAAATCACCATTTTTTGGGGGGGGCAAACTACAACATCTTGCTTAGTCAGTGTGCAATGTAGGCTAGAAATACACCCATCATTTTCTGGGGTTTGAAAAACCAACTTTTTTTTCTTGAAAAAAAAAATGTATTTTCCAGATCTGCAAGTGTTAAATCCAATTTTTATATATACAGCTTTCATATACTGTTACCAAAAAACACTTTTTTTGGCAATCTACAACATCTTGATTAGTCAGTGTGCAATTTAAGCTAGAAATACACCCATCATTTTCTGGGGTTTGAAAAACACACTTTTTTTCTTCAAAAAAACCTGTATTTTCCAGATCTGCAAGTGTTAAATTCAAGTTTAATATATGCAGCTGTCATATTCTGTTACCAAAAAAACACATTTTTGGCAATCTACAACATCTTGATTAGTCAGTCTGCAATTTAAGCTACAAATACACTGCTGTCAAATTCAGTGTTTAAACAAACACTTGTTTGGGCACAAAAGATTTAGTTGGCAACCTTTGATGCAGATGTCATTGTGAGATACACCCTTAATACATTAGGATTAAATACTGCCATTTGTTGCACCAATATTGAATTCAGGCCTACACTGGTTCAGACCATATGAGATACCCCCTCTACATACAGGGGTTTGAATCAGGCATTTGAAATACAGCCATTTGAAATACAGCCATTTTGGGCAAAGAAATATTTACTTCAGGCCTACACTGGTTCAGACCGTGTGAGATACCCCCTCTACATACAGGGGTTTGAATCAGGCATTTGAAATACAGCCATTCGAAATACAGCCATTTTGTGCGAATAAATATTTAATTTAGGCCTACACTGGTTCAGGCCCTGTGAGTTACTCCCTCTACATACAGGGGTTTGATTCAGGGATTTGAAATACAGACATTTTGGGTAAATAAATATTTAATTCAGGCCTACACTGGTTCAGACCGTGTGAGATACACCCTTTACATACTATTAATTAAACACCTATTTAGGGAAAGATCCTAAATTCAAAAAAATATGAGGAGAGCATCAAATAAGGGATGTGGCCCAGGTCATGGTGCTGCTGGTGGAGCTCCTGTTGCAGGGAGAGGAGGTGGTCGATCTGTGCCAGCTACATGCACAAGTGAAACCCCTTCCTCAGGTGCGAGTAGGCAACAAAACCTGTAGGGGTATTTGGTCGGGCCTAATGCTGCTCTATGAATGGTGAGGCCTGAACAAGTACAGGCGATAGTAGATTGGGTTGCTGACAGTGGATCCAGTTCCTTCACATTGTCTCCCACCCAGTCTCCTGCTGAAAGACCACAGTTGGCACCTGCAGCCGATGTCCATCAGTCTTTCACCTCAACCCCTTGCAAATCAGCCAAGCAGTCTGAGCCCCAATTCATGCAGCAGTCTCTTCTGTTTTTTGATGACTATGTTAACAGGGTTTCCCATAGCTATCCACCTAGCCCTGCCCCAGAAGTGGAAGAGATTGAGTGCACCGATGCCCAACCACTTATTTTTCAAGATGAGTACATGGGAGGACCATCGCAGCACATCTCGGATGATGACGAAACACAGGTGGCAACTGCTGGGGCTTTCGAAAGCGTGCAGACCGATAAGAAAGTCTGGGGTGAAGACTGGCTGGAAGATGATGTGGAGAACAATGAGGTCCTCGACCCCACATAGAATCAAGGTCATGCGAGTGACCCATGTAGTTCGGAGGAAGAGGCGGTGGTCGCACAGAGCCACCAGCACAGCAGAAGAGGGAGCAGGGTGCAAAAGCGGAGCGGCCATCCTCTAGACAGTACACCTCCTACTGCCCACCGCAGCGAGGGACCAAGCACACCAAAGCCAGCTCCAAGGAGTTCCCTGGCGTGGCAGTTCTTCAGACAATGTGCTGATGACAAGACACAAGTGGTTTGTACGCTGCGCAATCAAAGCCTAAAGCGAGGCATAAACGTTCTCAACCTGATCACAACCTGCATGACCAGGCATTTAAGTGCAAAGCATGAGCTGCAGTGGAGAAGACACCTCAAAAACCAAGAACGGTCTCTGGCTCCTCCTGCTTCCTCTTCTGCTGCAGTTGCGGCCTCTTCATCCACCTCTGGAGTGTCAGTGCCACCTGCCACCCCACAAACAGAGGATCTGCCAGCAACACCAACACCTGGGTCACTATGCATCTCCACAATGTCCCACGGAAGCGTTCAGCTGTCCATATCCCAAACGCTGGAGAGGAAGAGGAAATACCCCCCTACCCATCCGCAATCCCTAGCCCTGAATGCCAGCATTTCTAAATTACTGGCCTTTGAAATGCTGTCATTCCGTCTGGTGGAGACGGAGAGTTTTAAAGGCCTTATGGCGGTGGCTGTCCCACAGTACGTCGTGCCCAGCCAAAACTACTTTTCAAGGCAAGCCATCCCTTCCCTTCACAACCAAGTAGGGGACAAAATAGGTGAGGGGTGCACTGCACAACGCCATCTGTGGAAAGGTGCACCTGACTACGGATACGCTGACCAGTAAGCACGGTCAGGGCCATTATATCTCCATAACAGCACACTGGGTAAATGCAGTGGCGGCTGGGCCGGAGGTGGATAGAAGTGTGGTGCAAGGCCTTCCACCACCGAGGATTGCAGGGCGCCTCAGTTTGCCTCCTGTTGCTTCCTCATCCTCTACCAGCTCCTCATCCGATCAGCGTAACAGCTTCAACACCAACTTGAACAGCACAGCCAGGAATAAACGACAGCAGGCAGTTTAAAAATATATCTGTTTGGGGGGAAAAAAAACACACCGCGCAGGAGCTGTGGACAGGCCTTAAACAACAGAACGATGAGTGGTTTGTGCCAGTCAGCCTGAAGCCTGGTCTGGTGAGGTGCGATAATGGGCGAAATCTCGTAGCAGCTCTGGGACTAGCCGGTTTGACGCACATCTCTTGCTTGGCGCATGTGCTGAATTTGGTGGTGCAGAGATTCCTTAAAAATTACCCCGATATGTCAGAGCTGCTGCTAAAGTGCGGGCCGGCTGTGCGCACTTTCGGCGTTCTCACCCTGCTAATGCTCGCCTGTCAGCGCTGCAGCGTAACTTCTGCCTTCCCACTCACCACCTCATATGCGACATGCCCAAAAGGTGGAACTCCACCTTGCACATAAGATAAGATAAGTTAAGATAAGATGCCTTTATTGTCACTGTACAATACAATGTAATACAATGTACAATACAATGAAATGTTGTTTGGACCAATCCTAGATGCCATGGACAGAGGAACACGAACTGACATTTGAACTAAAGCATTACACTAGAAAAAAACAAAACATTGCACTAGAAGGCATTACTATTCACAGTTCACTGCATATATATAGCAAGAGCAAAGTAGGAAGTGCTTGTGAGTATACACTACGTGCAGAATTATTAGGCAAACGAGTATTTTGACCACATCATCCTCTTTATGCATGTTGTCTTACTCCAAGCTGTATAGGCTCGAAAGCCTACTACCAATTAAGCATATTAGGTGATGTGCATCTCTGTAATGAGAAGGGGTGTGGTCTAATGACATCAACACCCTATATCAGGTGTGCATAATTATTAGGCAACTTTCTTTCCTTTGGCAAAATGGGTCAAAAGAAGGACTTGACAGGCTCAGAAAATAGAGTAGTGAGATATCTTGCAGAGGGATGCAGCACTCTTAAAATTGCAAAGCTTCTGAAGCGTGATCATCGAACAATCAAGCGTTTCATTCAAAATAGTCAACAGGGTCGCAAGAAGCGTGTGGAAAAACCAAGGCGCAAAGTAACTGCCCATGAACTGAGAAAAGTCAAGCGTGCAGCTGCCAAGATGCCACTTGCCACCAGTTTGGCCATATTTCAGAGCTGCAACATCACTGGAGTGCCCAAAAGCACAAGGTGTGCAATACTCAGAGACATGGCCAAGGTAAGAAAGGCTGAAAGACGACCACCACTGAACAAGACACACAAGCTGAAACGTCAAGACTGGGCCAAGAAATATCTCAAGACTGATTTTTCTAAGGTTTTATGGACTGATGAAATGAGAGTGAGTCTTGATGGGCCAGATGGCTGGATTGGTAAAGGGCAGAGAGCTCCAGTCCGACTCAGACGCCAGCAAGGTGGAGGTGGAGTACTGGTTTGGGCTGGTATCATCAAAGATGAGCTTGTGGGGCCTTTTTGGGTTGAGGATGGAGTCAAGCTCAACTCCCAGTCCTACTGCCAGTTTCTGGAAGACGCCTTCTTCAAGCAGTGGTACAGGAAGAAGTCTGCAAGGTAAGAAAAACATGATTTTCATGCAGAACAATGCTCCATCACACGCGTCCAAGTACTCCACAACGTGGCTGGCAAGAAAGGGTATAAAAGAAGAAAATCTAATGACATGGCCTCCTTGTTCACCTGATCTGAACCCCATTGAGAACCTGTGGTCCATCATCAAATGTGAGATTTACAAGGAGGGAAAACAGTACACCTCTCTGAACAGTGTCTGGGAGGCTGTGGTTGCTGCTGCACGCAATGTTGATGGTGAACAGATCAAAACACTGACAGAATCCATAGATGGCAGGCTTTTGAGTGTCCTTGCAAAGAAAGGTGGCTATATTGGTCACTGATTTGTTTTTGTTTTGTTTTTGAATGTCAGAAATGTATATTTGTGAATGTTGAGATGTTATATTGGTTTCACTGGTAAAAATAAATAATTGAAATGGGTATATATTTGTTTTTTGTTAAGTTGCCTAATAATTATATACAGTAATAGTCACCTGCACACACAGATATCCCCCTAAACTAGCTAAAACTAAAAACAAACTAAAAACTACTTCCAAAAATATTCAGCTTTGATATTAATTAGTTTTTTGGGTTCATTGAGAACATGGTTGTTGTTCAATAATAAAATTAATCCTCAAAAATACAACTTGCCTAATAATTCTGCACTCCCTGTATATACACACTGATTCAGACACCACTGCAGACAAGAGGTCATCATAGGTTCATGAATGCAGCAGTCACTTTCAGTCTGTGGTAGTTTCTGTCCTAGGAAGGGGCAATAATCTCTGAGCATTTAGGAAACTGATTGCTTTGGGGTAAAAGCTGTTCTTCAGCCTAGTAGTGCGGGCATGTAGGGCTCTAAGATGCCTACCAGAGGGTAGGGGAATGAAAAGGCTGTGGCCGGGGTGAGTTGGATCCCCGCAGATATTTTTTGCCCTGTTGCTGTAGCGAGCAGTGAAGATGTCATCCAGTGATGGTAACTGAGTACCAGTGATTCTGCCAGACATTCTGATGATGCGCTTGAGGGTCTTCTTGTCCTCAGAAGAACAGCCAGAGTTCCACACTGTAATGTAGTATGTGATAACAGATTCTATGGTGCACCTGTAAAAATTGACTAGCAGCTGTTTTGGGAGTTGTGCTTTCTTCAGACTCCTCAGAAAATAAAGCCTCTGAAGGTCTTTTTTTGTAATTTCTGTTTTTTATCCATGACAGGTCCTGAGTCCTGACTAATATGAACTCCCAAGAATCTGAAACTTTGAGCTATCTCCACGTTTCCACCATTAATGCTAATGGGATGGTGTCCATTTTGTTTCTTCTTCCTAAAATCCAGAATTAGCTCCTTTGTTTTCTTGGTATTGAGTATGAGGTTGTTGTTCTTAATCCATCTCTCTAGGTTCTCAAACCTCTTTCCTATAGGCTGTTTCATCATTGTTGGAGATTAGGCCAATCACGGTCGTGTCATCTGCAAATTTTATAATGGTATTGGTATTGTGAATAGGTTTACAGTCATGCTGGCCAGACTGTGCGAGCAACAGCAGGCAATAGTTGAGTTTCAGCTGCAGCACACACAGGTGAGTCGCTCGGCGGAACAGCACCACTTCACCACTAATGACTGGGCCTCCATGCAAGACCTGTGTTCCTTGTTGCGCTGTTTCGAGTACTCTACAAACATGGCCAGTACTGATAAAGCCATTTTCATCTTTACTATCCCACTTCTATGCCTCCTTGGAAAAATGCTCCTGGTGATGATGGAAGAGGATGTGGCACAGGAGGAGGAGGAGGAAGAGGGATCATTTCGTAGGGTTTCCGGCCAGTCATTCCCAAGTGGTTTAGAGGGTGGGTTCCTGCACCCACCAACCCAAGGTACACAATTGTCCAGCCAGGCCACAGTTCTGGAGGATGATGAGGTGGAGGATGAGGAGGAGAAGATGGAGGAGGAGGAACCATGTTCACAGCAGGGTGGTACCCAGACCAGCTCATGGCCATCACTTTTGCGTGGATGGGGGGATACAGAGGACACAGACAATACACCTCCCACAGAGGCCAGCTTTTCGTTGTCTCTGGGCAGCTGGGCACACATGAGCGATTACATGCTGCAGTGTCTCTGCAACGATCGCCGAGTTGCCCACATTCTAACTTGTGCTGATTACTGGGTGGCCACGCTGCTGGATCCCCGTTGCAAGGACAACGTACCGTCCTTAATTCCATCACTGGAGCGTGATCGTAAGATACTGCAGCGCCATTGCTCATGTTTGTATTTTGGATATTTCACACTCTTTTGGAGTGTACCTCAATTTTGCAAAATTAAAGAGGACCTTTCATCAATGTAATTTTAATTAAATAACACCCCTACCTAATAGTCCGGCATCCACTGATGTTCCCCCTTTTTTTTTTCAAATCGACCCCCGAATGTAGTAATAACAGCCCTGTTTCTTCTGCTGCAGCGTCTGTCAGTCAGACGCTTTTTTTGTATGGGGCATTGCTAAACTCGTTTCTTTGATATTCTCCTTGGCTGAGAGCGCAGCCAATCGCAGCGCTCGTCTCTCAGCCAGGGAGAAGGAGCTAAAGTTCTCGCGAGAATCGTGAGAACTTGAGCTTCCTAACATCCGGTTCCAGCGCCATCTTGGATTCCCCGGCCGAGGATTGCGACGGATGAGGAAGCAGCGGCATGAGCGGCAGGGTAAGTATGATAATCAACCCCTAGACATCGAGCAAATCTCCGCATCAAGTAGCTGCCACAGCACCCCACTGGCAACGAGCATAATGGGGGTCATGATCATGGACCACCACAGGTAATCAGTATGGGGGACATGATCATGCCCCTAGCACAACCCCCCCACTCTGGCAATGAGCATAATGGGGGTTATGATCATGGACCCCCACAGGCAGACAGCAATAATGGGGGTCATGATCATGCCCCCAGCACAAACCCCCACTCTGGCAACGAGCATAATGGGGGTTATGATCATGGACCCCCACAGGCAGACAGCAATAATGGGGGTCATGATCATGCCCCCAGCACAACCCCCCCACTCTGGCAACGAGCATAATGGGGGTTATGATCATGGACCCCCACAGGCAGACAGAAATAAGGGGGTCATGATCATGCCCCCCCCAGCACAACCCCCCCCCCCTCTGGCAACGAGCATAATGGGGGTCATGATCATGGACCCCCACCCCCACAGGCAGATAGCAATAAAATGTAACAGCATTTTACAACAGTGAGCACTACCTCAAAAGTTCACTACATGATTCTATATAGTTCTGCTATTACTAAAAAATAGAATTTTTTAAGATGCATTAAAATTTATTTTTTATTTTTCTCAGATATGAGAATGGATAATTCGCCAGATGAATTCCTAGTGTTTTTGCTCCAAGATCTGAAAATGTAAATTTCCTAATAAAAAAAATGTTGATAATCATGTATTATCATCCTATCAGGCTGGTCATTGTTTATCCAATTTTTTATTTTTTTTTAATAGTTGGAGTGGCTAAAGAAACGTCTTCAACAGAAGTACGGTGTCACCAATAAATCTGAACCGTGTTTTCCAGAAAACCCCACTCGTTCCACATTAGATAACAGTGTTGAGAGCATTGAAAATGAATAGTTAGACAGTAGTAGAGTTGGAAATAACCAATGGTGCACGTGTACTAACTGTAAACCGATGCCAACCGCCATAGAATCGATCTGTTGTAAAGAAATTTCGAATATTGAACCATATGTTACTGAAACCGGTTGCATAATTGAACATGAATATTTCCAACAATTTTGTCAAGATCGGGGAAGGGTGGAGGTGTCCATGCGGGCAATTGGAGAAGTGCTGCGTCCCCCTCCAGATACGGAATTGAACAGGTGTTCTTATTTGTGTATTTTCTTCCATGAAAACAAAATCTGCTACATTTTGCTCTGAACACCCAACCATATGTTTACATAATTATAATATTGTCTATAATTTTAAATTCAATATACTTTTTTTTTAGGCTACTAAGAAAAACAGCATATCAGGGCTTTACAGCTTGGATACATGGCTATCTTGGCGTTGGAAGAAGATGCCCTATTCCTTCTTGTGCAGTGACGATCATAAGAGAAGTTTTTCCAGACCCACTTCAAGATTATTGCGGATTTCGAATGTTCAGAGAGGAGCCTGCAGAGTATCTAGCAATGGAGTAACGTCAAAGTTAATTATAATATATTATTATGAAAAGACTGTAAAATAATCAAGTTATGTAATAAAGTACCAATTTTACAATGTATGTTTTTAATTTTTTTTATAAATATCTCAAAAAATTTGAAAGTTACAGCATAATATTTTGGTATCCAATGTTCCAATACAATATTCTCGATTGCAGAAATGTAATATTTAGAGAAATGATAGACCAATTGAATAAAAAAATATATATATCTTATTTTATTATAAAAAAAGGCCTCCTCCATATCCCCTCATAGAGTACCTTCACACTTGCGTAAGGGCAGTCGGTCAGGCTATCTGGGCAGGTCAAAATGATTTGGGATCTGCACAGCTACTTTTCAGGTTTATGGCCAAGATGGCCCCCTGTCACCATTGACTATAAGCAGACCATAGTGTACTGTGATAGATAGATGGACTGAAATTCAAACATGCATTATTGTTAGTACCTCAAGCTCTCGCAGTGGGACACCCCCGCCTTCATAATTGTCAATAGTGTTCAGATTAAAAAAAAAAAAAAATTCATTCAGGCTATTGTCCTGATGAATCGCCATGTCGCTAGTGTGAAGGGACCCCTAGCCTTTACCAAACCTCACACAAAGTTTATGGATATTCCTTACACATCTGTAATAAAGCGGTATATAGTAACGTCCTTGCCAACAGGAAATAGATAAAATCTCGACCAAGCAAATGTTTTGTAATACGCAAAAATGTCAAATATATAAAACAAATTTAAAAAAAGTATGTCTAATTCAAAAAATGTTTGGCTTTTTCACATTTCATTACAGTTATGCAAAGGATATCCATAAAATGTATATAATATGTAATTTTTATTTAATTTTTTTAAAATATCAATTTCTCTTAAAAAAATTATATTGGCATAATTTTATTAAAATAAATTTCCAAATCCAGGATGATATGGTAGGTCCAGGGCAAGTCCGTCAACGTGGTTGCTCGATTGTCAGCCTGTGGACAAAAGACATGGTCAGAATCTGAAATGTACTGCAGCGCCGTCTCTGTGAGAGGAAAAGGGTCAATCAAGGGACTGTAGCTACATTATAATACTGTCAGTGAATACACCATGGAGTCTAATTGGTTCCCCTTCCTCCAAGGCTGGCAGGAAATGTGTTGTTCCTTCCTGGGCAGGTCCGACACGGTGGTACAGTTTACTGTCAGCCTGTGGACAAAAGACATGGTCAGAATCTGAAATGTACTGCAGCGCCGTCTCTGTGAGAGGAAAAGGGTCAATCAAGGGACTGTAGCTACATTATAATACTGTCAGTGAACACACCTTGGAGTCTAATCGGATCCCCTTCCTCCAAGGCTTGACAGCACTTCTCCTCCACACAGGTAAAATGTCTATAAAAAGACAGTAAAGTTCCATTCTTACTGTAATATAACAACTTTTGTTTGGAAAAGCCAAATGGTCACTGGCTTGAGGCAGATCTACTTGCGCTATCCTAACCCTTTGCACTAGTGGTGCAGTCCCGTTTTGGTAAACAAATATCAACAGCATAAACTAAAGTAAAATAACTAAACAACAAAGTTAGTTCTCTTAACATTCTAAAAAATAACATTTTACTGAACATGAAAGTAACGGAAAAGCAGGATTTTTTTTTTAGGAAATAATTATTTTTTTCTTGAACCAAGATGCACTTTATTAGTTTTTGCCAAAACGTGACCAATGCTGCCGTAGAATGTCTTCCTTTTTCGGGGGTTCTACATTAGCAATGTTTGGTGGAAGATTATGTGTTCGACTCTTCCATTCTGGTGTGATGTCTCCTACAGCTAACTTCAAGCAATCAACTAAAATAGGAGTAACATGTTCCACGCTCATTGCTTCATAAACATTCTTCACCATCCAGCGTTTTTTTTCCCTTCGGAAGTATTAATTTTGTTCTTCTTGTTCCAATGGGTTCTGACACAGAAGTTGGGAAGTGAACAACTGCTTGTGGTCTTCCGAGATTATTATTGTGTGCCAAAATTGCCAGTTTGGTTTGTGTTTCCATTCCATTTATACCGAAATGTATTCTTTTGGTTCTGTACTTTAAAACTAAACTGTGGAAGGCATCAAGAGGTCCAGTGTGGCAATTTCGGATCAGGTGTGGTACATAGCTGGTCATTTGTTCGCTTTTGATGATTTCTTCTAGTTTTTGATAAGCAGTACTTTCCTTTCTAAGCCACAAAACTGAAGTGTCTTCAGGTCGCAGTTCTTGGTGGGCACACTTATTATAGTGTTCTCCATCTTCCCATTCATGTCTGTTGGCTACATGATGTAGAACAGAATTCCATCTTTCCCGGGAAAAAAAAGCATTGTGGTCACACGTTTTAGCACACCACCAGAAATGGTTGACTATCTTTTCGATCCATGGTTTTGGATCCTTTCCGGCTCTTCCGTTACTTGCCTTGATTAATCTTTTCTTGATGGACTTTGCATAGTGCCAAATGTCAAACTGATGATCTATGTCAGTGTACACCTCGCGCATCAATTTTTGAATACTGACATGTCGATCAGAGACAAATACACATATGTCAAAGCCATTGTTTTTAACTCGTTCCATTAAAGCTTGGAATCCAAACTTCTCCATAGCTACCGATGAACTGCACTGGCTTCTGTGTACAACTTCGAAATCTATAATTTTTTCAGTGTACAGGTCCATAACAGTATAGGTACAATATTTAGCGGAGTGGCCGGGGCTATCACATTGACCATCTCCTGCTAAACAAATTGACAAACCATTCAAATCTTCCTGTATTTTTTTTTTCTTGCTTCCATGCAATATCAATAGCAGGGAACAGAAATTTGGTTTGGTAACGGTAATAAGTGGTCTCAGAAAATGTGCTCAAGCCAAAAATTCCAAACAACTCATGAACTTTTTGATAGTTTAGGCCACTGCAGAGTATTGACGCTGCCAAAAGGACATTTCCACTGCAGAAACGTCCAATTTTCGTCTGTGTATGCCATAATAAAGACGAATGTCCGCTATGACAACTACCGCAAATTATTACAGCTGATCCTTTCCTTTCTTTTGAAATTGAAAACACAGTTAGATTGCAATCAACATACTGACACTTCACCTGACGTAGCAGTACATCGAGACAACTTTCGTTCACAATCAATTTTGTGTCTTTTACCATGTCTTTAAATTGCATATCTGGAAAAGAATTATCATGTTCAATTTCTAACATAGACTGTAAAGCAAATTGATCAGAAGAGCAGTGGCTTACCATCAAAGGGTCATATGAGTGGTCTCTTGAATCATGAATTTCCCCTGCGTTAGCCAAACTGCTAATATTGTATGAATCCTCCAAGTCACCTGTCAACGGAAATATCCCACTAACCAGATCATCATTATTACCGTCTTCTTCCGGGGGTTGGGAGATCTTTTCATTTTCAAATACAATAGGAGATAGAAGTCTAATAAATGGATTAGTTTGGTGCCGATTTTGGGATTGTGAACAATCAGGCAATGGGGTGGATTCATGAACAATATTTGTATGTTGACGTAAAGGTGATTCTTCTTCCCTAAGGGTAAGATTTTTATCCATACTAATAATTATTGAATTTGTCAAATTTAACTCTGTCTGAATTGAAGCATCCGTGAATTTGGAAATGAGAATTTCCACATTCTCAAAGACTCGTTGAACTTCCAGGCACGAAAGGGATACAGTATGACCACGAGATTCTGTTGGTACAGATGATTCTGATGATGAAGGTGTAACCGACTGCTGGGAACCTGTTGGATTCTGAAGTCGTTTTTTCTTGAATTTTTTTGGCTCTAAAACTTTTCTTTCATAATCAAATACATTTTCAAAAATTGAAGGGTTTGCTACAGGGCGAAGCAAACGTCTGCCAGTGTTGACTATAAAACTATCATCAGAAAAATGTAGGGAACAAATATGATACTTATTGTATCGTTTCATTTTGTAACCTAGAATCTCCTCTGCTAGAGAAATAACTTCTACCTCTCCTGAAGGAATTAAGATTTGAAGCCAATCTAATATTCTCTCCCTAAGGTTGGGAAAGCAATGTAATTTGATTTTGTGGCCATTCAGTATACGGCCAGCCTGGAAAAAACAATTTTTTACCCAACATGAGTTCGGCATTTTATCAATTCCTGTTTTAAAAAAAAAAGAAAATATTAAAATATGCATATTATTTGGATACATGTTATAAGGTAAACTCAAATGTACCATATTAGCTGAAAAACATTGAACGTTTATAAATAGATTTTTTAATAAAAAACTATATTCGGATCGAAATAACGTGGTACATCACGTCTTCTTTCTTCAACCATTTTTTTAAAAAGGAAATAAAATTAGGTCTTCCATACTTACCCTACCTGTATACTTACCCTTGTCGATATATCAAAATTATAAATAATATAATGATGGAACGTAGAACTATCAAACAACGCAATACAAACGTGTATTGGTTTTTTGAACTGGGAAACTTCACGCAACATGTTTCTTCTTCTTCCGATGACTGTCGGAATACAACTTACCAGTCAGGGTTGCTGCCCTGAATTGACTAACTGGAAATTCACTGTAAAAAAATATATAAAAGTTAAATTGTACATTGAAAGTTATACTATCACCTTAAAAAAGTATTTTATATGTATTTTTTTTAACCATTATATTAATTGTTTACTTACCTATAATAATAATAATGATAATAATAATAATAATATAACTATGTATATTATTTTAGTTTTGGGAACTAACAATATGGCACTTATTCAGTGTATATATCCTATTAATAGAAAAGAAACAAACAATAGTAACTAGTTTGCCACAGTGTCCATATTGTACAGTGGCAATTTTCACAACACAGTAGAGAGGAGGGTGGAGAATTGAAGGGTACACTTCAATAAAGTGTGTTCAATTACAAACGCGGCTACTCTGTGTGTGGCGAAATCACTTGCAGTGTAATAAATGTAAAGAAACCCCTATATAACAGGGGATAAACTTAGGCTACTTTCACACTTGTGGCATGACGGATCCGACAGGCTGTTCACCATGTTGGATCCGTCCTGCGGCTATTTCGCCATGCCCGCGGACCGCCGCTCCGTCCCCATTGACTATAATGGGGACGGGGCGGAGCTCCGGCGCAGCACGGCGGTGCACGGAGAAAGCCCGCCGGACGAAAATTACTGCATGTCAGGGTTTTTAGTCCGGCGGCTTTCTCCGTGCACCGCCGTGCTGCGCCGGAGCTCTGCCCCTGTCCCCATTATAGTCAATGGGGACAGAGTGGCGGTCCGCGGGCACGGCGAAATAGCCGCAGGACGGATCCGACATGATGAACAGCCTGTCGGATCCGTCCTGCCGCAAGTGTGAAAGTAGCCTTAGTCTTCAAATTTCAAAACAGCTTTGAAGATTGTGTAGAGATTGGAGATAGAATTAACTCTTCCGACTAAAATAGGAAGCAGTCGCTTGTCTTAGAGGTTGATAAACCCACGGCCGAGTATGATAACATAAGGAGTCACCAGGGTTTGTTTGGCAAGATATTATGAGAATAAAAAAAACAAGGGTCCCCCCCCCCCCTATTTTCATAACCAGCCAAGGGTTAAACCGACAGCTGTAGGCTGGAGTTAGCAGGGTGAGGAGGTCCAATTTTTTGGGGTCCTTCTCATCCTAATAACAACAGCCCACAGCCGCAGCAAGAACAAAACCATAAAATAAAAAAAATTGTTTCACACTTGTCGGCAACTTGGGTCTTCCCGGCACCTAAAGGGCTTTGAGTGCCGGGCTAATTGTTAGGGGTTTTACAGTCAGCATTGTTGACAATATAAATTCAACGGTGGCTGACAGTAAGACCCAGTCACAGTGATGGGAGCCTCTGTAAAGATTCACCCATTACTACCACTGCAAGGTCATAATAACCACATGTAGAATAGACGTGTTTGCAATCACTTTATTGAAATGATCACTCCCCGACTCATGCCCTCGTTGGCCAGTTTATTATATAAATACCAATGGATGATTATAAACTCTTCGTGTCACTGGTGGGTAGTCGGAGAAACAATCTAATAAACAAAGGAAATTAAAAAAAAAATAGTCAGTGTTGGGTGTTAGATAATCCACCATGAGAAGAGAAAGACACATGATTAGACAAAAAAACTTAATTTGTTGAAATGAAAATGGGAAAGGTATTGACAAGCCCCAGCACGCCAGTTCCCTAGGTGGTGTTTGAGAGGTCTGGGACTACAACCCCCATCACATCAGTTGCCTGTGTGGTGTTTGAGGGGTCTGGCACTACAACCCACGCCGGTTGCCTGGATGGTGTTTTAGGGGGTCTCTATTTGTGACCCCTATAATGCTTGTTACCTTTTGGGCTAGGGGGGTGTCTATATTTATGACCCCACTCATCGTCCTTTCCTTTGGGGGTTGGTACTGATGTTAGGCATGATTATAACCCCCATAATTCCTCATTGCCTGTGGGGGGTTCATGATTACCACCCGCTATAATGCTCGCTGCCTGTGGGGGTCCATGATCATGACCCCCATAATGCTCGTTGCCAGAGGGGGGGTTGTGCTGGGGGGGCATGATCATGACCCCCTTATTGCTGTCTGCCTGTGGGGGTCCATGATCATAACCCCCATTATGCTCGTTGCCAGAGGGGGGGGGGGGTTGTGCTGGGGGTTTATGATCATGACCCCCTTATTGCTGTCTGCCTGTGGGGGTGGGGGTCCATGATCATAACCCCCATTATGCTCATTTCCAGAGGGGGGGTTTGTGCTGGGGGCATGATCATGACCCCCTTATTGCTGTCTGCCCGTGGGGGTGGGGGTCCATGATCATAACCCCCATTATGATCGTTGCCAGAGGGGGGGTTGTGCTGGGGGGTTTTATGATCATGACCCCCTTATTGCTGTCTGCCTGTGGGGGTGGGGGTCCATGATCATAACCCCCATTATGCTTGTTGCCAGAGGGGGGGTTTGTGCTGGGGGCATGATCATGACCCCCATACTGATAACCTGTGGGGGTTCATGATCGTGACCCCATTATGCTCGTTGCCCTGGGGGGGGTTGTGCTGGGGGCATGATCATGACCCCCATGCTGATTACCTGTGGGGGTCCGTGATCATGACCCCCATTATGCTCGTTGCCAGTGGGGTGCTGTGGCAGCTACTTGATGCAGAGATTTGCTCGATGTCTAGGGGTTGATTCTCATACTTACTCTGCCACTCGTGCCGCTGCTTCCTCATCCGTCGCGATCCTCGGCCAGGGAATCCAAGATGGCGCTGGAACCGGATGTTAGGAAGCATAAGTTCTCGCGATTCTCGCGAGAACTTTAGCTCCTTCTCCCTGGCTGAGAGACGAGCGCTGCGATTGGCTGTGCTCTCAGCCAAGGAGAATATCAAAGAAACGAGTTTAGCAACGCCCCATACAAAAAGCATCTGACTGACAGACGCTGCAGCAGAAGAAACGGGGCTGTTATTACTACATTCGGGGGTTGATTAAAAAAAAAAAAAGGGGGGAACATCAGTGGATACCGGACTATTAGGTAGGGGTGTTATTTCATTAAAATTACATTGATGAAAGGTCCTCTTTAAATTAAAACTAAAAACCTGTGTTAGCTATCTCGTCCTCCTCCACCGCCGCTTCCACCTACCCTGCCATGTCCACCGCCTCCTCAAACTCCTACTCCATATAGAACTCCACCTCATAAATCAAATTTTTTTTTTTTTGGATGTGTTTTATTTTATATCATTTCACTACTTTGTCATTTACATTTTCTGGTGAAATTCACCAATTTTTGGGTGTATAGTACCACTGCTATACCTAGTAGGCCGGTTAAAAAAAATAAAAAAAATTGTCATTAACATTTTCGGGTGAAATTCACTAATTTTTGGGTGTATAGTACCACTGCTATACCATAAATTTGACTTCCTCCTATAGCACCTGTGACGCGATGTCATGTCCCCGTCCGGATCTTATTAAAAAAATGACTGTCAGTTTAGAAAAATTAACCACATTTAATCAGGAAACAGGACGTCCAAATATGGTCGTTCCTGTAGCCCTTTGGAGACCACAGACTCTAATCACCCCCTGCTGAGATCACGTCACACCTCGGACAACTTCTAATAACAAACCCCAGCCCATACGTCTCCTGCCCACCTTGGAACCATGAAAATTAAACACATGCTAGTTGGCCCTTCCTTGCAGCCTGCTCAATTTACACATCAGAAGCAGAGATAGCTGGGAGGGAGGAGCGCATAGGAGAGACATGTGAACCGTGCTCTGAGAACCCCAAAAAGCATATTGGGGCTATATGGAATTATGACCCAAAAATGCAGGTACCCTCAAAATGCACCTCTCACCCAGAGGAACCAGGAGAGTCCAAACATGACAGCTCTGGGGTCTTCCCAGACTGGGAAATGGGTTACTAGTCACCTGGAAGGGAGAGAGGTGGGGTGTCACCCATAGAATCGTCCATAAATTCATGGGGGACCCAGCACAAGTGCCCGGGTTTTCATATTTATTACGCCAACAAAGTTATGGGCCATTTTTGTAAAATTAGGGAAAACTGGCCTGGCCAGCAGCAGGGAGGGGCAAACAAGCCCTCCCAAACCCTCCTTCAGGAACACCCACCGTGCAGCCCTTGGCCAGCGATTGGCTGGGCCAACCCCCCTTACCCTCCCACAGAATGGGGCATAAAAGTCTGTGCGCAATGGGAGAGGGGAGTTTCTCGCCCTGTGGTCACATCGCCGATAGGCTGTCCGTTGGAACGTAAGTTTGTGCCTGGATTTTGCATAGGCGAAATCCAAGATAGTATTTCTCTTTTTATCCCTGTTTATTTTCCACATGCTTCCCAGCTCGCTATTGTAATCTTTTTCTGTAAATTTTTGTATGCATTGTTTGTTTCACTTCTGTATTACTTATAGTAAAAGATATTTTCATATCTTTTAAATTGTCTCTCTCTTATTGCTCTAAGCCCCACTGCAACAAAGTACTCGTACGCCCTGAAGAGACCTACCTGTCTTATAGTCGACTGATATTCGAGACATAACTGTTTTATGATTCAATTGTGGTTAGCTTGTAGTGTGATAGTGGGGCTGATCTGTTAGTGGTCTGAACCCCTATACCTACAATTATAGAGTCGTTCACTGACTGAACGTGGTGGCAGCAGAAAATAAGGGGGGTCCAGGATTGACTGTTTGGGTAATCCTGAATCTCCCCCCTGTCGCGGTCCACCCGCGGTTGGGCTTTTCTCCACGCTGGGGCGTCCTGGTGGTCGGAAGTCTGATTTAAACGGGGGTGGTCGTGACAGAATTGGTGGCAGCTAAGTGGGATTGCAGCTTGCTTAGAGCGTCAGTATGAGGGTTAAGCGATTAGCCTCACACTGAAAAAACCTAACCGTTTTTTAAGAAAGAGACACAGTGCATTTTTCTGTTTATACATACATAGCAGCTGGAAGTGTACCCCAACCCCTCTCTTTGTTTTTCTTTCCTTTCTTTTATTTGGCAACAATGAGTGCACCACAGGGCCCTCAAACTCGAGGTATGCTGAAGGCCCAGGAGTTATTGGATGGAGGAAACTCAGATCCCACTGAGTTGAATAACCCCTCCCAGGCTGAGGCTGACGAACTGGGAAACGGACATCCTGCTGAGCCTTGCAGTTCTCCAGCCGAGCATAGCTCTGTTTCTATGCCATCCCTAAGTGTTATGGACCAGCTACTCCACACTAACCCGGACTTGTATTTTCGGCTGCTGGAAGCGCGTCAACGTCATGAACTGGCAATGGCCCAATTACAGCTTCAAAGGCCGGACCGGGCTGCTGCTTCCACAGGACCATCCCTGGTGGTCAAGCCAAAACTGCCTGTGATGGAGTCAGAGAACTGTGACATTGACATCTTCCTGCATGCTTTTGAGACCTCCTGCCATCAGTACCAAGTGCCAGAGCCACAGTGGGCGGGACACCTTATGTCTGCGCTGAAGGGAAAAGCCATAGAGGCCCTTGTTGGACTACCCTTTGCAGAGCGGGCCAGTTACAAGGCCATCAAAAATGCTATTCTAGCCAAGTACATGCTTACGCCAGAGACTTACCGTTTGAAATTCCGGTCCCTGAGGAGAGGGCCCGAGGATACGTTTATAGACTATCTTGGCAAATTGCAGACCATCTTCAAACAGTGGTCTGATCCCCTCACCCAGGACACCAAGCAGTCCCTGGCTGATCTGATGGTCCGGGAACAGTTTGTCGCAAATTGCCCCCCTGATGTGCAAAAGTATGTCTGTGAGCACAAGCCAAAGAGTGCGCGGGAGGCAGCCGAGTTAGCTGATGAATTCCTCGCTATGCCCAGCACTCGGGCCTCCAAGGACGCTTTGTCACATTTGGGAGGAAACCCTTCCCCTGTTTCCTCCTCACGGCCCTTACAGCGACCCTTCCAGAGGCCTGCTCAGCGACCTGACGGAGCCAAGCCAGCCTCAGCCGAGATCCGGATCTGCTACCGGTGCCACAAGCCGGGTCACCTCAGCCGCGAGTGCCCAGAGCAGAAGGGAAGTCCACAATCATCAACTGGCAGGCCCACCAGCAACCCAACCAGCACATCTGTCCGCAAGCCGCCCGGAGTTTTCCTCGTAGGGAAGGAGATCCAGCGCCCAGCGGACAATATGCAAGTCGTTACCGTGGGTAACCGATGCACCACTGGACTGTTGGACTCGGGAGCCCAGGTAACTTTCAGAGATGGTGGACGAAAAGGACCTCATTCCAGGAAGAACCCTCTCGCTCACTGGTGTTGGAGGGCCGCTCCCCAAGGTACCCCTGGCTCGTGTTTATCTGGACTGGGGTGTCGGGAGTGGAATGAGGGAGGTGGGTGTCATGGCTGACATACCCACGAATGTCCTGCTCGGAACTGATCTGGGCAGGATGCAGGCATGCTATGTGCGGCCTAGTACCACACAGGACTCCTCTGGGCTTCCGGGACATTCCAGGATACCTACCCGAGATGTGAGTGAGGGTGAGGTATCCTGGGGGAATGTACGGGTGGGGGAGGCTGACTTGTGTGGATGGGAATCTCTGGAGGAGGGAGATTCGGAGACATTTGCAGCAGAGGGCTCACAGGTAATCGGGAAAGTATGTATTGATTCAGGGAACCAGGACACTGAATGTGGTAATACTTGCAATGTATCTGTGGGTAATGTTGGTGAAACTAATGCAAATGTCGTGTGTAATGATGGGTCTGTTCTGGCGGTCACCCGCAGCGCTTCGAGAGCGACAGCTGTCCGGCCGTCTGGGTCGGAGCAGGTAGGAGCCATTGCTCCAGCCTGTTCTGACCCCACGGACCTCGCAGCTGCAGGCCCCAGACCTCTGTCCACGTTTGCCACGGGACAGTTGTCTGACTCCTGGGGAACCGTTTTTGAACAGGCGTTGCGGAGCGACCCCAGCCTGGTACAACTCAGAAGTGCCGCTGAGAGCCACCCTGCGGAGGGGGCTACGCACAGGGTCTTCTGGGAGAATGGTAGGTTGTACCAGGAAGCGGTACTCCCAGGTGGGGGTGGAGGTGATCCGGCCCACAGGCGGATGATTGTCCCTACCCAATACCGAGGACAATTGCTGCGTGTGGCGCATGAGATCCCTTTGGCTGGTCACCTGGGGGTTAAAAGGACCAGGTCCCGTTTGTTGTACAACTTCTACTGGCCTGGTATAAGCTCAGACGTAGCGCGGTACTGTCGGTCTTGTGACACCTGTCAGCGTGTCGGCAAGACGGGCGACGTGTCCCGTGCCCCGCTAAATCCTTTGCCCATAATTGAGGAACCTTTCCGGAGAGTGGCGGTGGACATCATTGGTCCCCTCGCTATCCCGAGTAATACGGGCAAACGATTTATACTGACAGTGGTCGATTATGCCACTCGATACCCCGAGGCTGTGGCATTGTCCTCCACCCGGGCAGACAAAGTTGCGGATGCCCTGCTGGGGATATTCGCACGCGTCGGCTTCCCGGCCGAGATGCTGACCGACCAAGGCCCACAGTTCATGTCTGACCTTATGCAGGGCCTTTGTAGGAAAATGCGGGTGGAGCATATTGTGTCCAGTCCATACCATCCGCAGACCAATGGCCTGTGTGAGCGATTCAACGGGACCCTGAAGCAAATGCTGCGCACATTTGTGGAGTCCCAGGGTAGAGACTGGGAACGATATCTGCCCCACCTGCTTTTTGCCTACAGGGAAGTGCCACAAGAGTCCACGGGTTTCTCACCTTTTGAACTCCTGTACGGGAGACGTGTGAGGGGCCCCCTGGACCTCATTAGGGAGTCCTGGGAAGGCCCAAGTGTCAGCCTCGACCAATCCGTGGTTGACTATGTGCTGCGATTCAGGGCCAAGATGGAGTCCCTGGTCAAACAGGTGGCAGAGAACATGGCACAGGCGCAACGTACCCAAAAACACTGGTACGATCGCCATGCCAGGGTAAGGACCTACCAGGAGGGGGACCAGGTGTACGTGCTGCTTCCCCTGAGACAAAACAAACTTCAGGCTGCATGGGAGGGCCCCTACCCCATAGTTCAGTGTAAGGACAGGATCCACTATGTGGTTGACATAGAGGGGACACAGAACCTTCCATGTAAACATGCTAAAAAGACACCATGAGCGGCCAGCACATGTCCTGGCAGTATGTAGCATGCCTGAGGGAGAGGAGGTGGACCCTCTAAGGGACCTGCTTGAGGACACTAGGGAGGCCGGGGCTGGGTGGAGTATCAATCCTGATATTTCACCTGCTCAGAGCAGCCAGCTCTGGGAGGTACTGGCGGAATACGCCAGCACCTTCTCCGGCAGGCCAGGGAAGACCCACCTCACAACCCACCACGTGGACACAGGCACCCATCCCCCAATCAGACAGTGGTCTTATCGGGTCTCGGACCAGGTAAGAACTGACATGAAAAGGGAAATTGAGGAGATGCTGGGATTGGGAGTTATCCAGAAATCCTGCAGTGCCTGGGCCTCACCGGTGGTTCTGGTCCCTAAGAAAGATAAGACTACCCGATTCTGTGTGGACTACAGGAAACTCAATGCCATCACAGTCTCTGACGCGTACCCCATGCCCAGGATCGATGACTTGCTAGATAGACTGGCCAGCGCCAGCTATCTGACAATTATGGATCTTAGCCGAGGGTACTGGCAGATTCCCCTGACGCCGGAGGCTCGGGAACGTTCAGCCTTCATCACCCCGTTTGGCCTGTATGAATCCACTGTGATGCCATTTGGGATGAAGAATGCCCCTGCCACGTTTCAGAGGCTGGTGAACGGACTCCTGGAGGGACAGGAGGAGTTTGCTGTTGCCTATTTAGACGACATAGCGGTATTCAGCAACACCTGGAAGGAGCACCTAGTGCACCTGTCATGTGTGCTGGATAGCCTGCGGAGGGCTGGGCTGACTGTTAAACCAAGCAAGTGTCAGCTGGGAATGACAGAAGTCCAGTACCTGGGACATAGGGTGGGAAGCGGGAAGTTGAGTCCTGACACGGGTAAGATAGAAGCCATCACCCACTGGCCCACCCCCCAAACTAAGAAGCAGGTGCAATCTTTTCTGGGCACGGCAGGTTATTACCGGAAGTTTGTCCAGGGTTACAGCACCCTCGCCAAACCTCTGACTGACCTTACCAAAAAGAAATTGCCGAAGTTGGTGGCTTGGACACCAGACTGTGAGCAGGCCTTCCAGGCTCTGAAAAATGCCCTAAGTAGTGCCCCTGTATTGCAGGCCCCCGACTTCAAGCGCAGTTTCGTGGTCCAGACCGACGCCTCAGACTTTGGCCTAGGTGCCGTTCTGAGCCAAGTAGATCAGGCCAGGGAGGAGCATCCTGTCCTATACCTGAGCAGGAAGTTACTACCCCGAGAGGTGGCCTACGCCACCATCGAAAAAGAGTGCCTAGCCATAGTTTGGGCCTTGGGGAAACTCCAGCCGTACCTGTACGGCCGGAAGTTCACAGTGATCACGGATCACAATCCCTTGCACTGGTTGAATCGTGTCTCTGGGGAGAATGGCAAACTGCTGCGTTGGAGTCTAGCTCTCCAGCAACACGATTTCACCATACAGCATCGGAAAGGCTCCTTGCACGCGAACGCGGATGGGTTGTCTCGGCAAGGAGGTGAACCACTCGCCTTAGAGGAAATGGGCGTGGCCGTGACGGGCAGGATCGATTGATCCCGCCCTTGCTGCCATCTAAAAGGGGGAGGTGTGACGCGATGTCATGTCCCCGTCCGGATCTTATTAAAAAAATGACTGTCAGTTTAGAAAAATTAACCACATTTAATCAGGAAACAGGACGTCCATATATGGTCGTTCCTGTAGCCCTTTGGAGACCACAGACTCTAATCACCCCCTGCTGAGATCACGTCACACCTCGGACAACTTCTAATAACAAACCCCAGCCCATACGTCTCCTGCCCACCTTGGAACCATGAAAATTAAACACATGCTAGTTGGCCCTTCCTTGCAGCCTGCTCAATTTACACATCAGAAGCAGAGATAGCTGGGAGGGAGGAGCGCATAGGAGAGACATGTGAACCGTGCTCTGAGAACCCCAAAAAGCATATTGGGGCTATATGGAATTATGACCCAAAAATGCAGGTACCCTCAAAATGCACCTCTCACCCAGAGGAACCAGGAGAGTCCAAACATGACAGCTCTGGGGTCTTCCCAGACTGGGAAATGGGTTACTAGTCACCTGGAAGGGAGAGAGGTGGGGTGTCACCCATAGAATCGTCCATAAATTCATGGGGGACCCAGCACAAGTGCCCGGGTTTTCATATTTATTACGCCGACAAAGTTATGGGCCATTTTTGTAAAATTAGGGAAAACTGGCCTGGCCAGCAGCAGGGAGGGGCAAACAAGCCCTCCCAAACCCTCCTTCAGGAACACCCACCGTGCAGCCCTTGGCCAGCGATTGGCTGGGCCAACCCCCCTTACCCTCCCACAAAATGGGGCATAAAAGTCTGTGCGCAATGGGAGAGGGGAGCTTTCTCGCCCTGTGGTCACATCGCCGATAGGCTGTCCGTTGGAACGTAAGTTTGTGCCTGGATTTTGCATAGGCGAAATCCAAGATAGTATTTCTCTTTTTATCCCTGTTTATTTTCCACATGCTTCCCAGCTCGCTATTGTAATCTTTTTCTGTAAATTTTTGTATGCATTGTTTGTTTCACTTCTGTGTTACTTATAGTAAAAGATATTTTCATATCTTTTAAATTGTCTCTCTCTTATTGCTCTAAGCCCCACTGCAACAAAGTACTCGTACGCCCTGAAGAGACCTACCTGTCTTATAGTCGACTGATATTCGAGACATAACTGTTTTATGATTCAATTGTGGTTAGCTTGTAGTGTGATAGTGGGGCTGATCTGTTAGTGGTCTGAACCCCTATACCTACAATTATAGAGTCGTTCACTGACGAACGTGGTGGCAGCAGAAAATAAGGGGGGTCCAGGATTGACTGTTTGGGTAATCCTGAATCTCCCCCCTGTCGCGGTCCACCCGCGGTTGGGCTTTTCTCCACGCTGGGGCGTCCTGGTGGTCGGAAGTCTGATTTAAACGGGGGTGGTCGTGACAGCACCTGATGCCAGAGCATTCTGACACTGTGTGAAAGAATTACGCAGATCAGCAACCTCTAGGGATAATCCCTGCATGCAATCAACTAATGCATCAATTGACTCCATCTCAAAGCAGCTGAGAAATGGCAGTCTAGATATTGGTGGGTTATAATGTCACGCTGGGTAGGATGCAAGATACAATAAAGACACAGAAAACCATAAAACAAGTGTCTAGGGCAGAAGCTGGGGAAAAAGGTCACCTCCTGACAAATCCCTACCAGCTCTCCCAGGACTTCTGTGCCCACGTTCAGACCCTAAAGGTGGAAATCAATGTGCCCCCGTGCCTAAGGCTGAAGATACCCTAAAGTCCCTAAAATGGTGGAAAGGGGGAAAGAGGCAGCCTGCTTCCTCAGGACCTGGAGAAGGCAAGTGTCTCTCTAACAGCCTAGACAAAACACAAAAATGAAACCAAAACCAACTTATCTTATAGCAGAGCAGAAACAGCAAATCCTCCTTACCTCAGAGCAAGATAGAAGCTATAACCTGCACAGGACACTGGGAAGGGGTGTAATTTAAACTCATACAAACGACCCCACCCTAGTGCACCTGAAGGGAGGCGGATACAGCTCAACTTCAAACCCAAAACAAACAAAAAACTACACACGTGCTGCTAACCTGGCAGACCTCCACACATAACCTGAGCAGGGAAAGACAGAGGAAGGAGGATCAGGGTGACGATTAAGTTGACCAGACTCTTGGCTACTAAGACTAGACCTGGTGCTTAACCGACTGAAAGCATTATCTGCTGCAATCAAACCGACCACCTGATCGCACCTGGTCTGACTTAGAGAGCGTTGTCCTGCAAACTGCGACATGAAGCTAGGTATTGTGGATGATTGTTTTTCTTGTGCTCTGGCAGCAGGCACAGTTTCAACGCGCCCAGGACAATGGCCTCTGTGTGCACCATCAGCATCACGGCCACTTCCTTGTCCCTTACTGCTCGCCTTCTTCATATTAAATGTTATATATGCTTGAAAGTATGTCACATGTACAGAAGCGTAGAATTTGTAAGTGTATGCGCCAAAAAAGGTATTTAGGATGTGGAAACGTCACGCAGGAGATATTTCAGATATATCAGAGATAATGTCACTGATGTCAGCAGGGGCTAATAAAAAAATTACAGAAAATGCCACAGGTATTTGGGATGTAGAAACGTCACACAGGAGATATACTATAGATAATGTAAACCAATGTCATCAGCGGCTAAATTCTTTTTTACAGGTAATGTCACATGGATTTTGGATGTGCACATGTTACACAGGAGAAATACCGCAGATAATGTTGCTGATGTCAGCAGCGGCTAATATAAAATTACCGGGAATGTCAGAAGTATTTTGGATGTGGAAACGTTATACAGGAGAAATACTGCAAGAAATGTCGCTGATGTCACCAGCGGCTAATAAAAAATTACAGGGAATGTTACAGGTATTTTGGATGTGGAAACGTTACACAGGAGAAATACCACAGATAATGTCACTGTTGTCACTAGTGGCTGATAAAAAAATTCAGGGACTATCACAGGTATTTTGGATGTGGAAATGTTACACAGGAGAAATACCGCAGATAATGTCGCTGATGTCACCAGTGGCTAATAAAAAATGACAGGGAATGTCACATGTATTTGGGATGTGGAAACATCACACAGGAGATATACTGCAGATAATGTGAATCATGTCACCAGCGGCTAATACAAAATTACAGGAACTGTTACAGGTATTTTGGATGTGGAAATGTTACACGGGAGATGTACCCCAGGTAATGTCACTGTCTGCAGCGGACACCATCTATGGAAAAAGTACACTGAATGTAACTGATATTTTTTGGATGTGCACATGTTACACAGAAAATGTAGTGCAGCTAATCTCACTATCCGCAGTGGAAACCATCTACGGAAAGAGTACACTGGATGTCACAGATATTTTTTGAGATGTGCACACGTTACACAGGAGATGTAGCGCAGATAATGTTGCTCTTTAAAGTGGCCTAATTATTGCACGCTATTTAGCGCAGGATGTGCTAAAAATAGATTTTGCTGCCACACACAACAATAGTCCTTAAAAAGACTTTTGGGTCTCTGACAAGTTTTTCAACTTAAAATAAACTACATTTCACTCCCTACACTACCTTTCCCTTCGTCAGCACAGCTCTCCCTGACTAACACTGAGCCGAACACGAGTCAACACGCGTTCCGGCCAGCCAATCACTGTAATGCCAGTAACCAACATGGCTACGGCATTATAGTGAAGGGCATTACTTACCTGCATGTTTATTGGCTGCGTTGCAGCCAACAAACTGTGCGGGGAGGACACTCAAGCATTGTGCTCGAGCACATACGGTATTCGGCCGAAAACCACAATGTGCCGAGTATCGAGATGCTGGAGCCGAACTGGTGTATGACCGAGTATGCTCGTTTAACACTAGACATCACTGATTAATTCAACCTTCTTCTGATCCATCAGAACAATAACCCACAAAAAAAGGATCCTGTCTGTGCATCATACGCCTTCACTCGGTCAGCATTTGCTCAATAATCCATCAGTATTGTTAATGCCAATAAAACAGAGATGACATATGAATGGAATATTTGCATGTTTTCTGTGTTTTGGAGCCACTCCTGCTTTTGGCTTCTAAATCATAAGTCAATTCTAATGAGACCATACAGGCCTTGAAGCTGCTAAACAGACAGGATCCGTTGTGCGTCTCATTTTTTTCTCCCTTCTGACAGATCAGAAAGGTCAAATAAATGATGATGTCATCCAGGCCAAAATAGTGGACCAGCCATAAAGTGTGGAGGGTGGGAACAGCATGAAAAGTCTACAGATTGAACCTTTGACATAGTGGTTAGGTGGAGGAAGCATCAGGAGGCCACAGAGTGGCATGATGAAGAGAGATTGTGAAGGTGGAAGCAGCATAAGGAGGCTACAGAGCAGCATGAAGAAGCCATAGAGTTGGACGATGACAAAGTGTGGACGTGTAAGCAGCATGAGGAGGCCAGAGTAGCACAACAATGAGAGATTGTGGAGGTTTTAGCAGCAAGGAGGCCACAGAGTAGCTCCACGACAAGAGATTGTGGAGGTGTCAGCAGCATGAGGAGGCCTCAGAGTTGAACGACAAAGAGAAATTGTGGAGGTGGCAGCAGCATGAGAAGGCCATAGAGTGGCATGACGACGAGAGATTGTGGAGGTGTCAGCAGCATGAGGAGACCACAGAGTAGCACAACCACAAAGTGTGAAGGTGACAGAAACTTGAGGAGGCCAGAGCAGCACCACGACAAGAGATTGTGGAGGTAGCAGCAGCATGAGGAGGCCACAGAGTGGCAAGACAACTAGAGATTGTGTAGCTGTCAGCAGCATGAGGAGGCCAGAATAGCACCATGACGAGAGATTGTGCATCTGGAGGAAAGAAGGTTTGTCTCTACCTGATGAGGTAATGATGGTGAGTACAAAAAAAGAATTCAAGAGGGGCTTGGATGAATTTCTGGAGTGTAATAATATTAAAGGCTATAGCTACTAGAGAGAGGTCACTGATCCAGGAAGTTATTCTGATTGTCTGATTGGAGTTGGGAAGGAATTTTTTCCCCCTTAAGTGGGGAAAATTGGTTTGTACCTCACAGTTTTTTTTTTCCTTCCTCTGGATCAACTTACAGAATAACAGGCCGAACTGAATGGACAAATGTCTTTTTTCAGCCTTATATACTATATTATATACTATGTTACTATGTCAGCATCATGAGGAGGCCACAGAGTAGCAAAACGAAGAGAGATTGTTGAGGTGGCAGCAGCATGAGGAGGCTTCAGATTGGCACAACGACAAGAGATTGTGGAGGAGTCAGCAGCATAAGGAGGCTACAGAGTAGCACGACGACAAGAGATTGTGGAGGTGGCAGCAGCATGTGGAGGCCACAGAGTGGCACAACGACGAGAGATTGCGAAGGTGTCAGCATCATGAGGAGGCCACAGAGTAGCACGATGACGAAAGATTGTGGAGGTGGCAGCAGCATGAGGAGGCCACTTCGGCTCTGCATGATTTAACAATACACGTGCTCTGGCACAAAAGGCTTGGCAAATTCATTGTCCAGTAATTTCCATGGAAGATTGGGATAATATATTGGCAAATTTAAGTTTAGTTTCTTATAATTTTAATCATGTTTTGGTTCCATTTAATATTAAATATTTAATAATATTTTTTTTTTAAATAAGTGCTGCCTAAGACAGGAGAGAATCGGCCAATTTTCTGGTAATTCGAAGACGTAGTTGCGATGCAGGAGACAAATCCTGTCAAGATTGATGCAATTGCGGTATCGGCTGCTCATCAAGACAGATACTTCTGAGGGAACCTGCAAGGCATAAACAGGCCTCTAGTAGCTACAGACAATGAGAAGACAAAGCTTCAAGATTACTTGGAGCCCGGAAGTGTCCAGAAGTTCATCATGATTCAAACCATAACTACCGCAAATAATTAGAATATAGTAAAATATATTCATAATTTCAAATATTCAAGATTTTTTATTTATTTATTTTCATCAGGAACCTCCCTTCTTGCTTGTGGGCCAATGAAAAGGCTGCAATGTCTTTGAGCTTAGCAACATCCCTAGCAACCAATATGAAAGTTGCCTACCCCTTACTATATTAGAACCTCCCCAGCAGCCCTGCCCTTGTATGCAGTATTTTGTAGATCTGAGACAGCATTGTTATTGCTGTGCTCTCTGCTTTCCTGTGTCATTGAATTACATAGTTAGTTAGTTATCATATATATATATATATATATATATAGATACAAAAAATTGGACTGCACTTCCAGCAATTCGTGAAGAAAATCTGAGTTTATTCACCCATCTTGTGGCAAAGCAACGTTTCGGCTCCAACTGAGCCTTTCTCAAGCATTGGTGAACAGTACATAGCAAACATATATAGGTGTGTCAAATATACAATCAATATAATCACATAATTGGTACTTTACAAATAATATCTATATATGGTACATGTCAATACAAAAATACATTTCATTAATATGATATCAGGTGACCTGTGCTAGATCAAATGACAAAAAATCAAAACTGTGCACTAGTTAAAAGAAATATCGAAGAATACACAATTATATGCACCTGTAGCCAATTATCATGACATTAGTATATCAGCTGTAACGATAGCCAAGTGCAACAATATACAGGATTGATGAATTTTAACCTGATAGAAGGATGGAGCCCACATATACTGTAGCGCCGATCGGCGCGTCCTGTGCAGTCCAATGCGCATGTTCCAGCCTGTCAGCGTCATCGGAGGAAGCCGCATCCAAGCGCCACGTCGTCGCTCACTGATGACATCAGCCGCACCTTAGTGACGCCCACCGATGTCAGCAGCAGGCGGCGCCTGCGCTCTGCCCTTACCACCCCATGTCCACCATATTGGTTGAGGGAATCCTGTCCAGGAAGGATCTTCATTATAAATCATAGTGATAGAAAGCATTCTATAATATCAGTTGCTGTGGTCACTTGCCACAATACAGCAGGTGGTATGCGACAACGTCTTTATCCAAAACGATGGACGCACATCCTGAGATCCCACATCGGTCCCCGGCACGTCAGTGTCGTTGGCCCCATGGGATCAAACCCAGCTCTTTAAGCAACTAAGAGGGTACTCCTCATTATATCAGAGCGCTATCCACATAAGGATATTCTGTACAAAACTAGATCCATTCCCCTATTAATGTATGTTACCACCTGGATGGAACAGACGTTTGGGCTGCACAAGAAAATAAAGTCATGTAAATCAAACTAGATTGACAAATCAAAAACAGAGTAAATAGTTTATTCTGGGGCTTATCATCCACTGTCAGGTTCATCCATCTTCCACAATATCTTCGAAATCGCAATTCAGACAATTGCGATTTCGAAGATATTGTGGAAGATGGATGAACCTGACAGTGGATGATAAGCCCCAGAATAAACTATTTACTCTGTTTTTGATTTGTCAATCTAGTTTGATTTACATGACTTTATTTTCTTGTGCAGCCCAAACGTCTGTTCCATCCAGGTGGTAACATACATTAATAGGGGAATGGATCTAGTTTTGTACAGAATATCCTTATGTGGATAGCGCTCTGATATAATGAGGAGTACCCTCTTAGTTGCTTAAAAGAGCTGGGTTTGATCCCATGGGGCCAACGACACTGACGTGCCGGGGACCGATGTGGGATCTCAGGATGTGCGTCCATCGTTTTGGATAAAGACGTTGTCGCATACCACCTGCTGTATTGTGGCAAGTGACCACAGCAACTGATATTATAGAATGCTTTCTATCACTATGATTTATAATGAAGATCCTTCCTGGACAGGATTCCCTCAACCAATATGGTGGACATGGGGTGGTAAGGGCAGAGCGCAGGCGCCGCCTGCTGCTGACATCGGTGGGCGTCACTAAGGTGCGGCTGATGTCATCAGTGAGCGACGACGTGGCGCTTGGATGCGGCTTCCTCCGATGACGCTGACAGGCTGGAACATGCGCATTGGACTGCACAGGACGCGCCGATCGGCGCTACAGTATATGTGGGCTCCATCCTTCTATCAGGTTAAAATTCATCAATCCTGTATATTGTTGCACTTGGCTATCGTTACAGCTGATATACTAATGTCATGATAATTGGCTACAGGTGCATATAATTGTGTATTCTTCGATATTTCTTTTAACTAGTGCACAGTTTTGATTTTTTGTCATTTGATCTAGCACAGGTCACCTGATATCATATTAATGAAATGTATTTTTGTATTGACATGTACCATATATAGATATTATTTGTAAAGTACCAATTATGTGATTATATTGATTGTATATTTGACACACCTATATATGTTTGCTATGTACTGTTCACCAATGCTTGAGAAAGGCTCAGTTGGAGCCGAAACGTTGCTTTGCCACAAGATGGGTGAATAAACTCAGATTTTCTTCACGAATTGCTGGAAGTGCAGTCCAATTTTTTGTATCTACAAACGTGGGGTAAGCACCTGCTGCCGTCCTTGGATTTTGCACCCACATACTAAGGGTGGTGCCGCCTGTATTTTTATTTTTTTATATATATATATATATATATATATATATATTTATATATTACAGATAGTTAGTGGGAGATAGTCAGTGTAGGTTAGATAGTGATATAGTGTAGCTATAGTGATATAGTGTAGGTTCTGCAGTCCATACATACATGCTACATACAGAGTGCTGTATGTATGTATGTACATACATACATAGTGCTGTGATGTCACAAGTTCACAACAACAAAGTTGCATGTGTGCGCCAAAATAGTTACATCATTAGTGCCAATTTCGCAATTGTGAATATATTGGAGCACTCTATCTGCATATAAAGCTATTGTAATGTTCTGCCATGCCAACCATTTTTTCCAGTCTCAGGAAACTTCTAGCTGCTTGAAAAATGTAGCTATATTGACCCACACCTGTATTTTGAGCACATTACGCAAATATTACATTGCCGATTTTTCGCGATCAAGAAAATAATCTTGAATTTGCTAATTCGCAAATGTATGACGAATATTCTACCAATATCGTAAATTTGAATATTGCCCCTGCAGCTCATCGTCATTCGTCACAAATGCGATCAGCTACATCATCATCATCATCGAGTACTGTCTGCATGTCACTGATGTCCTCCTCAACTGTCTCTGGGTAAGGAGCGCTCGCAACACCAGATCCCACGCCACTCTCCTGATCACTACTTGACTGCCTAGTGGAGCAAAGGACAGAGGCAGGTCGAGGACAGGTGAGGGCACAGGGCCTGATCCTGGGCCGTAACAACTAAGGGTTGTGTCTGATGTACCCACTGACTGTTGGCTAGAGATGTCTGTTGTCACTTAGGATGAAGTGGATGACCGAGTTTACCAATAAAAAACCGCTGGGTTGCTGGTCAGGACATGACCGCTAGATGACACTGGGAGCACAGGCCTCTCGCTGCAGGCCTCTCGCTGCAGGCCTCTCCCTGCAGGCCTCTCGCCACGAGCCCTTACTCTGCTGCGACCCCTGCCTGCCCCAGAAACATTAAGGCCTCTGCCACTCCTCTGTCCATGGCCTGGCACTTCTCTGTCTGACATAATGTTAGCTGAACTAAAATTAAAAGCAAATTAAAACAACCCTAAAAGTGATGAATATATTTTTCTTTCTATACTGAAATAGGCCACTAAACGCTTTCACCACAAATAACTGCAACAGTGAAGTGAGTATATATTTTTCTTTTTGTACTGAAATAGGCTAATAAACACTTTTAACACATATAACTGCAGAATTGAACTAAGAAAATATTTTTATTTATGTACTGAAATAGGGCACTAAATGCTTTCACCACAAATAACTGCAACAGTTAAGTGTGTATATATTATTCTTTTTGAACTGAAATAGGCCACTAAACGCTTTCACCTCAAATTACTGCAATAGTGAAATGCATATATATTTTCTTTCTCTACTGAAATAGACCACTAAACGCTTTCACCACAAATAACTACAACAGTTAAGTGCGTTTATATTTTTCTTTCTGTACAGAAATAGGCCACTAAGCGCTTTGACCACAAATAACTGCAACAGTGAAGTGTGCATACATTTTTCTTTTTGTACTTATATATGACACTAAATTCTTTCAACACAAATAACTGCAGTGGTGAATGAGAATATATTATTCTTTTTGTACTGAAATAGGCCACTAAACGCTTTTACCACAAATAACTGCAACAGTGAAGTGCGTGTATAGTTTTCTTTCTATACTGAAATTGGCCACTAAACGATTTCACCACAAATTACTGCAACAGTGAAATGCATATATATTTTTTGTTTTGTACTGAAATAGGTCACTAAACGCTTTTACCACAAATTGGGAAATTGACCTGGCACTCAAAACATTTTGAGGATATGTGGAAACATACACATTTATTATACAATAAACCGCAATATGCCTAGGCGATATACATCCTGTTAATATAATAAAACTTTATCACAAAAATGTTAAAAAGCACATCAATTGTTTGCACTGTAATAGAAATGCTATTTTGGTTCTCTATTTGTGTAGAGACATGTTTGCTAAGGTAGAAACTCATATGCCAAAATACAACATGTCTAGACTTCAGGGTATCAGTCCAAAAATAAGGGAAAATAAAATCGAGAAGTGTGAACACAGTATTGATAGACTGTAGAGGTATCAGCCCTGAAATAATAAATAAGAAATCAAAAGGTGTGAATAATGTGATAAAAACACACTATTATTCAATTGTCTCACTAAGAGACTGTATGAAATGTACATGACTCATTCTAAATAATTCATATTTTCGATATGTAATGAGATGTCTGAGACATGTTAGGCATGAGACATGATATGATATGTATGAGACATGTTATTGCATATTACTAGAGACTACGCAAAAATCGGATATTCCCAAATCCCCAACCACCGAATATAATCACGAACACATGTCAAACCAGATGGGGACAATTAAGCACTAATGAAGAGCACATAAAAGTTGAGATGTTCGAGACCACAGGTGACCCACGGAGGAAGAAATAAGCCATCTCGAAACACGTCTGGGTGGAATACCTATGTGTGAAACAAATATACAATATACATGACCATGTATTAAATCTCACCATCAAGAAAGTCAATTTTGCTTTACCTATGAAGCGCATTGACGGACCAAATCTCACGAGAATTTGGACGAGATCCCGAAAGACGCTGCAAATCGAAACCAACAAGGCTGGAGCGTGGTGGAGCTGTGGGACGTCACTGAAAGAATCTCTACACGTAAAAAAAACTTTCCCTGATCAGCGCAACGTACCGTAAGTACTAAATGTGTACACTATATCCTCTATAGACGGGTGAACCTACTAACTCTGAAAGTTTGAGACCACGTAGGAACTGTGTCCCCCCATACGGAGACCAGAAGCCCTATATGTATGGACTGACTACATGACAATTGCCATCAGGATTTCTACCTATGCAAACATGTCTCTACACAAATAGAGAACCAAAATAGCATTCCTATTACAGTGCAAACAATTGATGTGCTTTTTAACATTTTTGTGATAAAGTTTTATTGTTGATGTATATGAACAGGATGTATATCGTCTAGGCATATTCTGTCCTGGGGATAAATAGATGATGGGATAGATCTCTGTACTGACCCCTGATATATTTATACATATTAATTATATCTCCCCTCAGTCATCTTTTTCTAAAGTGAATAACCCTAATTTTGATAATCTTTCAGGGTACTGTAGTTGCCCCATTCCAGTTATTACTTTAGTTGCCCTCCTCTGGACCCTCTCCAGCTCTGCTAAGTCTGCCTTGTTTACAGGAGCCCAGAACTGTACACAGTACTCCATGTGTGGTCTGACTAGCGATTTGTAAAGTGGTAGAACTATGTTCTTCTTATCATGGGCATCTATGCCCCTTTTGATGCAACCCATTATCTTATTGGCCTTGGCAGCAGCTGCCTGACACTGGTTTTTGCAGCTTAGTTTGCTGTTTATAAAAATTAATAGATCCTTTTCCATGTCAGTGTTACCGAGTGTTTTACCATTTAGTATGTACGGGTGACTTGCATTGTTCCTTCCCATATGCATAACTTTACATTTGTCAGTGTTAAACCTCATCACCTCATCTACCACTTATCTGCCCAAGCCTCCAATCTATCCAGATCCATCTGTAGCAGTATACTGTCCTCTTTAGTGTTAATTACTTTACACAGTTTAGTGTCATCTGCGAAAATTGATACTTTACTATGCAAGCCTTCTACAAGATCACTATTAAATATATTGAAGAGAATAGGGCCCAATAATGACCACCGAGGTACCCCACTAGTGACAGTGACCAAATATGAGTGTGTACAGTTAATAACCACCCTCTGTTTTCTATCATTGAGCCAGTTACTTACCCACATACAGACATTTTCTCCCAGTCCGAGCATTCTCATTTTATATACTAACCTTTTATGTGGTACAGTGTCAAATGCTTTGGAGAAGTCCAGATATACGACATCCATTGATTTGCTGCTGTCAAGTCTAGAACTTACCTCCTTATAGAAACTGATTAAATTAGTTTGGCATCACCGATCCCTCATGAAGCCATGCTGATATGGCGTAATTTTCTTATTTCCGTTGAGATGCTCTAAGATAGCATCTCTTAGAAAACCTTCAAACAGTTTACCCACAACAGATGTTAAACTTACCGGCCTATAGTTTCCGGGGTCTGTTTTTGGACACTTTTTGAATATTGGCACCACATTTGCCATGCGCCAATCCTGTGGGATATTCCCTGTCAGTATAGAGTCCGCAAATATCAGAATAAGGGTCTGGCTATGACATTACTTAATTCCCTTAGGATACGGGGGTGTATGCCATCCACCCCTGGCGATTTGTCTATTTTAATCTTTTTAAGTCGCTGATGTACTTCTTCCTGGGTCAGACAGGACACTTTTAATGGGGAATTAATTTTTACATTCTGCATGTCATCTGACAGTTTACTTTCCTCAGTGAATATATTACAGAAAAAAATATTTAACAGCTTTGCTTTCTCCTCGTCGCTCTCTGCGACTCCCCCCTCATTACTCTTTAAAGGACCAACACCTTCAGATTTATACTTTTTAACATTTATATAATTGAAGAACATTTTAGGGTTAGTTTTACTCTCTTTGGTAATTAATCTCTCGGTCTCTAGTTTGTCTGCTTTTATTTATTTTTTACATGTTCTATTTTTTTCCTTATAGTTTTTCAGTGCTTCTGTGCTACCATCCTTTTTTAGTGATTTATATGTTTTTTTGTCATTTATTGCTTTCTTTACAGTTCTATTTATCCACATTGGTTTCTTTTTGTTCCTTAACCTTTTATTCCCATATGGTATGTACCTCTCACAATTAGATTTTAGGATGCTTTTAAAGATATCCCATTTTGTGGCTGTATTCTTATTTTTGAGGACTAGTTACTTCTATAGACTCTCTTAGTTGGCAAAATTTTGCTATTTTGAAGTTTGGTATTTTTGTCCCTGTAAAAACGCTCTTTTGAATGATAATTGGAAGGTTATTACTTTATGGTCACTATTTCCCAGGTGTCCCCCAACCTCAACGTCTGTTGTTCTGTCAGGCCTCTTGGTTAATACTAAGTCCAGTATGGCCGTCCCTCTAGTCGGGTCCTGAACCAGTTGGGAGAGGTAATGGTCTTTGGTTATTGCCAAGATCTTGTTTCCTTAATGAGATATACAAGTTTCAGTTTACCAGTCTATAACTGGGTAGTTGAAGTCCCCCATAATAACCACCTCATTATGATTTGCCGCCTTGTCTACCTCGTTTAGTAGTAGATTTTCTGTGTATTCTGGTATGTTAGGTGGTTTAGGTGGAGTAAACTCCTATTAGTAATTTATTATTGTTTTTAGCTCCATGTATCTCTACGCACAGTGATTCCACATGTTCGTGTCCCTCCCTTATATCTTCACGGAGGGCTTTAGACAAGAATTTACATAAAGTCAAACCCCTCCCCCTCTCCAGGTTTGGCAATCCTTTCTAAACAGACTGTAACCTTGTACATTAACTGCCCAGTCATAGCTATGTCATGGTCTTACCTTCTTGCTGTTCTCCTTCGTTTGACATGTGCTGGCGGCCATCTTGGTTTCTGGGTTTCTTGTAGCCTCCCACCCTGCGGCTTCTCCTTCCCACTGGGAGGAGCTGGATGCCTAGCTCATATATATAGGAGGTCTGTGGCTTCAGTTCCTTGCTTGGTCCTCCTGTGTTCACATGCTTCTAAGACGGTTCCTGATCCTGGCTTCGTCTGACTACCCTTCTGGTTCCTGATCCTGGCTTCGTCTGACTACCCTTCTGGTTCCTGATCCTGGCTTCGTCTGACTACCCTTCTGGTTCCTGACCTCTGGCTTCGCAAGACCCTGCTTCGGTTTAGCCATCCGTTTGGACTTTTGCCTTACAGCTTGGTTTTCAATAAAGCCTTCTTATTTCCACTTATCTCTTGTTGTACGTCTGGTTCATGGTTCCATGACAAGCTATCATCCAGCCATGTCTCAGCTATTCCCACTATGTCATAGTTCTCCTCACACATCACTAATTCCAGCTCCTCAGTTTTAATTTATAGTCAGGCTTCTGGCATTAGTATACATACATTTGAGAGGTTTATGTATATTCTTTACCCTACACCTTTCCTTCTGAACTGTTCTAGTCCCTCCTTCAATTCCTCCACCAGTCTCACTACCTTGTCCACGGTCTCTATCTGCACTATCTTCCCCTCCCATAATGTAATTTCCCTCCCCAGTCCCTAGTTTAAACACTCCTCCAACCTTCTATCCATATTTCTCCCCAACACAGCTGCCTCTTCCACATTGAGGTGCAGCCCATCCCTACGATAGAGCCTATAGCCAGTAGAGAAGTCGGCCCAGTTCTCCAGGAATCCAAACCCCTCCTTCCTACACCAGTTCTTGAGCCACTTGTTAATCTCCCTAATCTCCCACTGCCTTTCTTGTGTTGCCCGTGGTACAGGCAGTATTTCGTAAAATACTACCTTTAAGGTCCTTGCCCTAAGCTTTTGACCTAAATCCCTGAAATAATTTTAAAGGACTCCCCACCTACCTCTAACTTTGTCATTGGTTCCGATATGGACCATGACCGCTAGGTCTTCTACAGCCCCTCCCAGTAATCCGTCAACCCAATATTTTTCTTTTTGTACTGAAATAGGCCACTAAGCGCTTTAACCGCAAATAACTGCAACAGTGAAGTGTGTATATATTTTTCTTTTTGTACTTAGAATGTCACTAAATGCTTTCAACACATAGAACTGCAGAGGTGAAATGAGAATATATTTTTCTTTTAGTACTTAAATAGGCCACTAAACGCTTTGACCACAAATATCTGCAACAGTGAAGTGTGTATAAATTTTTATTATTGTACTTAAATAGGCCACTAAACACATTCACCACAACTAACGGCAACAGTGAAGTGCTTATATATTTTTATTTTTGTACTGAAATAGGTCACTAAACTATTTGGCCACACATAACTAAGGTTGATCGCACTTCGAGACTGCAAATATCTCGTAATCGCGTATATTATAGATTTTAATTCATCAGTACCCATGATCCCTTACTGATTCTTGCTTTTGTGCCAATGAGAGGGCTGCAATATCTTCGACTTTAGGAGTAGTGTTGATAGCGAATTTTCATATCGCAAATTTTCCGATTGCCGATTTTAGCAAACAAGAAAATAATGACTAGAGATAACGAATTCTCGAATTTGCGAACATGTGATCAATATTTGCCCAAATATTCACAAAATATCGCAAATTCTAATATTAGGCCACTAAACGTTTTCAACACATATAACTACAGAAGTGATCTAAGAATATGTTTTACTTTTTGTACTGAAATAAGCCACTATACGCTTTGACCAAAAATAACTGCAACAGTGAAATGCATATATATTTTTCTTTTTGTACTGAAATAGGCAACTAAATGCATTCACCACAAATAACAGCAGAATAATCGGCAATGTCAAAATTGCGTAATGCAAATTCATAACACAAAATACAGGCGTGGGTCACTTTGGCTACATTTTGCAAGCTGCTAGAAGTTTCATGAGTTTCTCCTGAGACTGAATAAAATGGTTGGCATGGCAGAACATTAGAATAGCTTTATATGCAGATAGAGTCAAGTGCTTCAATATATTTGTGATTAGAATATTTCAAATTTTAGCACGTCTGACTACAGATTACTGATGTGTTCAGATGGAAAAAAAATTCAGAGTATTCTATGTAACAAAAACATAGCGCTATATTCGTTAATTCTCGAAGTTGCGATATTCGGGATAAATATTTGCTAATCGAATATTCGCTCTCAACACTAGCTGTGACATCACAGGGCTGGATGGCTTCTGATTGGATGCATGCATGGCCTTATGGGTCATCCCACCTTCCCACAGTTTCTTGTACCATGTCCTCACACGTATAGCCGCCATTTTAGCCGCCATTTTAGGAAATATTGCAATTCGTTACCACGAAGAGCGAGGAAATTGGCATTTGTTGTGAATCAAATTTTTCCTGAAATTCGGATCGAATTACACTTCATCAGCTTCGATTTGTTCATCTCTACTCTGCTCCTTTCAGAGAACTGATGGCTTGTGCCGAGCCAAGGTGGAGAGTTCCAAGCCGTCATTACTTATCTAAAAAGGCTGTACCAGACCTGCAAGTGTATGTTGAGCAGAAGGTGTGCCAGTCCTTGAGCCTGTCGGTGTCTGGTACAGTTCACGGCAGCGCCTACGTGTAGAGCTATAACTATAGTCAAGGATAATATCTGTCCTTTATGGCCCACTGGGTAAATGTAATTACTGCCCAGGCACACCAGCACCTTCCTGCGCCTTCGACAAGAAATCAAATCCAGGCTGTCTCCTCGGCAACTGAAGATTCAAACCATGGTCACTGATAACGGGAAGCACATTCTGTCGGTGCTGCATCAGGAAGACCTGACACATGCATGGTGCATGTCTTTAATCTGGTTGTAAAGTGGTACCTAAATCTTCCACCCAACTTCAAGACATCTTGAAAATGCCCAGGAAACTGCATACAGTTCAGCCACTCTTACCCTGCAAAACACTCTCTCATTGAGCAGCAAAGGCTGTATGGCAGGCATGTCCAAACTGCGACCCTCCAGCTGTTCCAAAACTACATTTCCCAGCATGCCTGGATAGCTTACAGCTATTAGGGCATGCTGGGAGTTGTAGTTTTGCAACAGCTGGAGGGCCGCAGTTTGGACATGCCTGCTGTATGGTGTTCCCCAACATCGCCTTATATGTCACATTTTCACATGTTGAAACTCCACCCTACACATATTGGACCATGAATTATTTCTGAAAGCTATGAATGATTTCTTCATCATGCAGGAGGACAGGAGTACTCCCCTGTGTAACTTTGACGTTAGATAGTGGCAGCTAATGAGTAATACCTGCAGTTTGCTCAGGCCCTTTGAGGAGGTAACTTTATTTGTCAGTTGCCAGGACTAGGGGATTAATTATGTCATTCCACTCCTTTTCGTCCTGGAGCAGATTATGATAAGTCTGCCTGGCCAGGGGACAGGAGACATGGTGCTTACATCTCACAGCCACCTGAGCCCAGTGGGGGCTGAACTAGGAGGAGAAGGACGAGGAATAGGACATTCATGTGCAAACAATGCATACATAAATAGGTGGTATATCTGAACATGTGACAGGAGAAGAGCAGGAGGAGCATGAGGTGCTGGAGGATGATAAGGAAGATCTGGCAGATGACCCAGAAAAACCGTGGTAGTATGTAGTGGGAATGGTGAAATAGAATCCCTCTGATCCCCTTGTGAAAATGTCCAGTTGCATGCTGCGTTGCTTGCTTAGTGACAGCCACATTATTACCATTTGGCAGAAGGATGACTACTGGCTCTCCACCACGTTAAACCCTTGATACTGTGCCAAAATGGTGGCCTTTTTAACACCTGCTGAGAGGGAGTATACAGTCATCAATACATCCTATGTAGTCAGTTGGTCGCTGCCTATGTGTGCCCTTGTCCATCCTCACTAAGGTAAGACTGGGGGGCCCTCTGCGTTCATGCTCCACTGCCATAATTGCTGGTGGGTGGGGGCAGGAGCAGCACCAGCTCTGTCAACAGTCTCCAGTCTATGATGTGCACATTTCTTCACCCATCTACTAAAGAAAGCAGCCAACAGCAGCAGATCATGGAGCAGAACCTCAACCAGCAGGAGGTGGCAACTGGCAGACTATGCCCTGGACAAACTTTCCTGTCCAGTCAGTAGTGCGGCAGCGGGCATAGTTACCCCAAAGAGAACTCGGCAATCAACACCAAATATTGAGAGACTAATGCAGCCAGCCAGAACCGCAGGGGCAACACGTGAGGTGCACGGTGGGCCGATGAGGGGCCAAACATTGACACAGTTCATCGGTTTACTCACAGTTAGCAGAAAGCCTCCCTGGGTTGGCAGCACAGTGTTGAGGAAGACAGCACAAAATCCTCCGGGGCACACTCTGTGGTTGGGAAGCACCAGCCTAGATGGAGGTTGAGGTGCCCTTGGTGGCAATGGGTGCGTGTGGCGGCTGGGTCCCTTGGTGGTATTTGTCGTGACGCCAGTACCGTTAATGGTGGTACAACCAATGGTAAGAATGAGGTAAAAAGTGGTAGGATACAACTCGCAACTTTTACTGATGTTGGTTCCAGTTGTGGCATATACAGCCAGACATAAAACAGTTGTTTGGGATTTAGAGGAATTCTGTTGATCCACCAGTTAATAGGTTTGGCTGGGTTTAGCTTAGCTTGAAGGTTCTGTGTCAGTAATTCTGGTAGGTGACTCTGCTTCAGGTCCCTAGTAATTCTGAGTTATTTGGTGAGGTTGCCTGTGGCTTATTTGGTATGCTTAGTCCTTTTGTTTCTGTATCTTCCAAGCCCTTAAACAGGTAGCTAATCTGTATTCTTCAAAGTATGTGAGGCTGCCTGTAGCTAGATTGTCCTCCACCATGTGCTAAGGTGCCCATTAAGCCTTAGGTAGTGGCTGTTATCACCAATGTCTCTCTTTAGCTTGGTTTTCATCCAGGGACGCAAACACTATCCTCTGGTTATTGGATCTAGGATGTAAGAGGGTAATAGAAGGAAAACACTCTCCTGCACATCATACCTTGGCTCTACCTCATTTCTGCAGCTGGCTTCACCCACAAATCTGTGGTGTGTAGCCTAAGAGTAACCATTGACTCTGCTACTTTCTCCCTTTACTTCTACTACCAACTGACTACTCCTTCTCTCCCCTTTACACTAGGTCTGACCTAAGTATTTATATGAACTAAGTACAAACCCCATCGCACCAGACCAGCCTATGAACAGGGATACAACAGGTGTTGCAATATAAAATGACATGCAATATGATTATGCTGTTTCACAGTAAAATTTTCAGTTCCCACGTGTCCTGTGTGGGCCGTGGCATACCCCCATGGTAAAATATAAGTTTCCCTCGACGTTGGTAATATCTGAAGCTGTGGATTAGAGTTGAGCGAACCCGAACTGAAAAGTTTGGGTTCGTACCAAACTTTAGGTTTTTTGGCATCCGGACACAAACTCGAACAAGTACGTAAAAGTTTGGGTTTGGGTTCGGTGTTTGGCGATTTTTATGGCACTTTTTGAAAGGCTGCAAAGCAGCCAATCAACAAGTGTCATACTACTTGCCCCAGAAGGCCATCACAGCCATGCCTACTATTGGCATGGCTGTGATTTGCCAACTGCAGCATGTGACCCAGCCCCAGCTGGAGTCACGTAGCGCCGCCGTCACTCTGCTCGGATTGGTCTAGGGATAGGCTGCAGCTGCTGTGAGGGAGAGATCAGGGAAAAATCTTATGAAGAACTGCTTCTTTACTCAGCAATCTACAGCAAGTGTGTTTTGTGGGTGCAGTGCACAAATGTTTTAAGCCTGCCCTGAGACAACTACTACTGAAAGCAAACTTTTTTTCCGTCAGTTCCTAGCCATTTTATGCAACAATAGTTCACCAACACAGGATATCTGCATGTCTGCAAGTCCAGAAATACTGCTTTGAGACACTGGGGTTAAAAAAACAACCTTTTTTTCATATAGTGCACACCTAGGATTATCGCTACATAAGTGACTGTGAAATGTAGGAGAGAAATACAGCTTTCTCATACTGGGGAATACTGGGGTGAAAAAAAACCCAAAAAACATCTTCTGGGATTAGACATGCATAAGTGACTGTGAAATTTAGACCACAAATATGGCTTTTTGCTTACTGGAGTTAAAAAATTCTCTGATATACTGCACATCTGGGATTAGACATGCATAAGTGACTGTGAAATTTAGGTCACAAATACGGCTTTCTCATACTGGGGCATACTGAGGTGAAAAAAAAAAACATCTGTTTCATATAGTGCACATCTAGGATTATAGGTGCATAAGTGAGTGTCACATTTAGGCCAGAAATACAGCTTTGGCATACTGGGGCATACTGGGTGAAACAAACCCCTGTGTTTCCTATAGTGCACATCTAGGATTATAGGTGCATAAGGGACAGTTCATTTTAGGCCATAAATATGGCTTTTGCTTACTGGGGTTAAAAAACCCTCTGATATACTGCACATCTGGGATTAGACATGCATAAGTGACTGTGAAATTTAGGCCACAAATACGGCTTTTTGCTTACTGGGGTTAAAAAACCCTCTAATATACTGCACATCTGGGATTAGACATGCATAATTTAGGCCACAAATACGGCTTTTTGCTTACTGGGGTTAAAAAACCCTCTAATACTGCACATCTGGGATTAGACATGCATAAGTGACTGAAATTTAGGCCACAAATATGGCTTTTTGCTTAATGGGGCATACTGGGGTAAAAAAAAAAAACATCTGTTTCATATAGTGCACATCTAGGATTATAGGTGCAGAAGTGAGTGTCACATTTAGGCCACAAATATGGCTTTTTGCTTACTGGAGTTAAAAAAATCTCTGATATACTGCACATCTAGGATTAGACATGCATAAGTGACTGTGAAATTTTGGCCACAAATAAGGCTTTCTCATACTGGGGCATACTGGGGTGAAAAACAAACAAACAAACAAACAAACAAACATCAGTTTCATATAGTGCACATCTAGGATTATAGGTGCATAAGTGAGTAACACATTTAGGCCACCAATACAGATTTTTGCTTACTGGGGTTAAAAAACCCTCTGATATACTGCACATCTGAGATTAGACATGCAGAAGTTACTGTGAAATTTAGGCCACAAATACGGCTTTTTGCTTACTGGGGTTAAAAAAATCCTCATGTACTGTCTTCTCTGCATAGTTTGTTAATGTGAGTGCTCATGTGTGTGCCTTCAGCACCATCTAGTGACCTTTAGCTGTAAGTGCATCTTCTGCCTTTTTAAGTTATGCATATTCATTAGGTCACCTGACTTCCTGCTCGCAGTGCTTTCTGGGAAAGAGACAAGCTCCTGCTTCCTTTTCTCCTCACCTCATGGAAGGAGCAGCTGCACATTGTGTGTCTCTTACTAAAGCATCGTCGGTAAGGGATTTATTTATGTTTTTGTATTGATTTTGTGTACATTGTGCTGTATACTCAGTTATTGTATGTTCATTTTCCTATAGTTTACCTTATCTACTGCCGGTTAATAAAAACCACAGACTACAGAAACAAGTCTCATATTATTAACTAGTAGAATGGTGATATCTGCCTGTTGAACTGCATACAGACCCCGGGGGTACATATTTGTCAAATCTGGGATTAGACGTGCATAAATGACTGTGAAATGTAGGCCACAAATACAGCTTTCTCATACTGGGGCACACTGGGGTGAAAAAATAAACATCTGTTTCATATAGCGCACATCTAGGATTATAGGTGCATAAGGGACAGTTCATTTTAGGCCACAAATATGGCTTGTGCTTACTGGGGTTAAAAAACCCTCTGATATACTGCACATCTGGGATTAGACATGCATAAGTGACTGTGAAATTTAGGCCACAAATACGGCTTTCTCATACTGGGGTGAAAAAAAACCCCAAAAAAACATCTGTTTCATATAGTGCACATCTAGGATTATAGGTGCATAAGTGAGTGTCACATTTAGGCCACAAATACGGATTTTTGTTTACTGGGGTTAAAAAACCCTCTGATATAATGCACTTCTGGGATTAGACGTGCATAAGTGACTGTGAAATTTAGGCCACAAATACGGCATTTTGCTTACTGGGGTTAAAAAACCCTCTGATATAATGCACTTCTGGGATTAGACATGCATAAGTGACTGTGAAATTTAGGCCACAAATACGGCTTTCTCATACTGGGGCATACTGAGGTGAAAAAAAAAAACATCTGTTTCATATAGCGCACATCTAGGATTATTGGTGCATAAGTGAGTGTCACATTTAGGCCACAAATACGGCTTTTTGCTTACTGGGGTTAAAAAATTCTCTGATATACTGTACATCTGGAATTAGACATGCATAAGTGACTGTGAAATTTAGGCCACAAATATGGCTTTTTGCTTACTGGGGTTAAAAAACCCTTTGAAATACTGCAAATCTGGGATTAGACGTGCATATGTAACTGTGAAATTTAGGCCACAAATACGTTTTTTTGCTTACTGGGGTTAAAAAAAACTCTAATATACTGCACATCTGAGATTAGACATGCATAAGTTACTGTGAAATTTAGTCCACAAATACGGCTTTTTGCTTACTGGGGTTAAAAAATAAATCCTCTGATATACTGCACATCTGGGATTAGACATGCATAAGTGACTGTGAAATTTAGGCCACAAATACAGCTTTCTCATACTGGGGCATACTGGAGTAAAAAAGAAAACAGAACATCTGTTTCATATAGTGCACATCTAGGATTATAGGTGCATAAGCGAGTGTCACATTTTGGCCACAAATACGGATTTTTGCTTACTGGGGTTAAAAAACCCTCTGATATACTGCAAATCTGGGATTAGACGTGCACAAGTAACTGAAATTTAGGCCACAAATACGACTTTTTGTTTACTGGGGTTTAAAAACCCTCTAATATACTGCACATCGGTGATTAGACGTGCATAAGTTACTGTGAAATTTAGGCCACAAATGCGGCTTTTTTCTTACTGAGGTTAAAAAAAAAAAACCTCTGATATACTGCACATCTGGGATTAGACGTGCATAAATTACTGTGAAATTTAAACCACAAATACGGCTTTTTGCTTACTGGGGTTAAAAAAACCCTCTGATATGCTGCACATCTGTGATTAGACGTGCATAAGTTACTGGTAAATTTAGGCCCCAAATACTGCTGTCATATAGAGTTAAAAAAAAAAATAGAGGGCAATACCCTACATCAGGGATTTTATTGGCAGTTAATTATTTTTAACAGACTTAACCACTTTTTACTTTGCTTGTTGAACGCTCACTATGAGGCAAACATCTAATAAGGGACACGGTCATGGTCGTGGTGTTGGTAGAGCCTCTGGTGCAGGGAGATGACGCGGCCGTTCTGCCACAGCTACACGTCCTACTAAACCTACTACCTCAGGTCCCAGTAGCCGCCAGAATCTACAGCAATATTTGGTCGGGCCTAATGCCGTTCTAAGGATGGTAAGGCCTGAGCAAGTACAGGCACTAGTCGATTAGGGGGCCGACAGTAGATCCAGCAGGTTCACATTATCTCTCACCCAGTCTTCTGCAGAAAGCGCACAGGTGGCGCCTGAAACCCATGCCCATCAGTCTGTCACATCACCCCTGTGCATATCTTATGCTGTTTGAAGACTCTGCTGGCAGGGTTTCCCAAGGGCATCCACCTAGCCCTTCCCCAGGGGTGGAAGACATAGAATGCACTGACGCACAATCACTTATGTTTCCTGATGAGGACATGGGAATACCACCTCAGCACGTCTCGGATGATGACGAAACACAGGTGCCAACTGCTGCATCTTTCTGCAGTGTGCAGACCCCGAAAAAGAAGGTCAGGGAGGAAGACTGGGTGGAAGACGATACAGGGGACGATAAGATCCTAGAACCCACATGGAATGAGGGTCGTGCCACTGACTTTCAGAGTTCGGAGGAAGAGGCAGTGGTGAGACCGAACCAACAGCGTAGCAAAAGAGGGAGCAGGGTGCAAAAGCAGAGAAGCCGTCGCCAAAACAGTTTGCCTGCTACTGGCCATCGTCACCAGGGACAGAGCACACTAAAGGCAGCTACAAGGAGTTCCCTGGCATGGCACTTCTTCACACAATGTGCTGACAACAAGACCCAAGTAGTTTGCACGCTGTGCCATCAGAGCCTGAAGCGAGGCATTAACGTTCTGATTCTTAGCAAAACCTGCATGACCAGGCATCTACATGCGAGACACGGGCTGCAGTGGAGTAAGCACCTTCAAAACCAAGAAAGGGCTCAGGCCCCTCCTGCTCCCTCTTCTACTGCTACCTCGACCTCTTCCTCCGCCTCTGTAGGAACATTGGCACCTGTCGCCCAGCAAACAGAGGATGTGCCACCAATAACACCACCTCCGTAACCAAGCATCTCCATCATATCACACGGAAGCGTTCAGCTCTCCATCTCACAAATCTTGGAGAGAAAGCGTAAATTCCCACCTAGCCACCCTCGATCGCTGGCCCTGAATGCCAGCATTTCTAAACTACTGGCTTTTTAAAATGCTGTCATTCAGGCTGGTGGAGAAGGACAGCTTCAAACAGCTCATGTCGCTTGCTGTCCCACAGTACGTCGTTCACAGCCGCCACTACTTCTCCAGGAGAGCCGTGCCCTCCCTGCACAACCAAGTATCGGATAAAATCAAGTGTGCACTGTGCAGCACCATCTGTGGCAAGGTCCACCTAACCGCAGATATGTGGACCAGTAAGCACAGCTAGGGACGCTATATCTCCCTAACTGCACACTGGGTAAATGTAGTGGTGGCTGGGCCCCAGGCTGAGAGCTGTTTGGTGCACTTCCTTCTGCCGCCAAGGATCGCAGGGCATCATTCTTTGCCTCCTTTAGCCTGCTCTTCCTATTTGGCTTCCTCCTCCTCTTCTAAAACCTCCTTAATTCTGTCAGCAACAGACCTTCACCACCAACTTCAGCACAGCCATGGGTAAATGTCAGCAGGCCGTTCTGAAACTGATGTGTTTGGGGGACAGGCCCCACACCGTGCAGGAGTTGTGACAGGGTATAGAACAACAGACCGACGAGTGGTTGCTGCCAGTGAGCCTCAAGCCCGGCCTGGTGGTGTGCGATATTGGTGCGAAAACCTCGTTGCAGCTCTGGGACTAGCCGGTTTGATGCACATCCCTTGCCTGGCGCATGTGCTGAATTTGGTGGTGCAGAAATTCATTCACAACTACCCCGACATGTCAGAGCTGCTGCATAAAGTGCGGGCCGCCTGTGTGCGCTTCTGGCGTTCTCATCCTGCTGCCGTTCGGCTGTCTGCTCTACAGCGTAACTTCGGCCTTCCCGCTCACCGCCTCATATGCGACATGCCCACCAGGTGGAACTCCACCTTGCACATGCTGGACAGACTGTGCGAGCAGCAGCAGACCATAGTGGAGTTTCAGCTGCAGCACACACGGGTGAGTGGCACTGCGGAACAGAACCACTTCACCACCAATGACTGGGCCTCCATGCGAGACCTGTGTGCCCTGTTGCGCTGTTTTGAGTACTCCATCAACATGGCCAGTGGTGATGACGCCGTTATCAGCGTTACAATACCACTTCCATGTCTCCTTGAGAAAACACTTAGGGCGATGATGGAAGAGGATGTGGCCCAGGACGAAGAGGAGGAAGAGGGGTCATTTCTAACACTTTCAGGCCAGTCTTTTAGAAGTGGCTCAGAAAGAGGATTTTTGCAACAGCAGAGGCCAGGTAAAAATTTGGCCAGCCAGGGCCCACTACTGGAGGACGAGGAGGATGAGGAGGATGAGGAGGAGGAGGATGGGGATGAAGCATGTTCACAGCGGGGTGGCACCAAACGCAGCTCGGGCCCATCACTGTTGCGTGGCTGGGGGGATACAGAGGACAGCTTGTCTTTACCTCTGGGCAGCCTGGCACACATGAGCGACTACATGCTGCAGTGCCTGCACAACGACAGCAGAGTTGCCCACATTTTAACGTGTGCTGACTACTGGGTGACCACCCTGCTGGATCCCGGTTACAAAGGCAATGTGCTGTCCTTAATTCCCTCACTGGAGCGTGATCGGAAGATGCGCGACTACAGGCGCACGCTGGTAGACGTGCTCCTGAGAGCATTCCTGACTGGCGCCGGGGGACAAGTGGAAGCACAAGGCGAAAGCAGGGAAGGAGGAAGAGGTCAGCACCAGAACCTCAGAAGGCAGGGTTAGCATTGCCGACATGTGGAAAAGCTTTGTCACCTCGCCGCAACAAACGGCCCCAACTGCTAATATGGAGCGTGTTAGCAGGAGGCAGCATTTGAACAACATGGTGGAACAGTACCTGTGCACACGCCTACACGTACTGACTGATGGTTCTGCCCCATTCAACTTCTGGGTGTCCAAATTGTCCACATGACCAGAGCTTGCCCTGTATGCCTTGGAGGTGCTGGCCTGCCCTGCAGCCAGTGTACTCTCTGAACGTGTATTTAGCACGGCAGGAGGCGTCATTACAGACAGACGCAGCCGCCTGTCCACAGACAACGTGGACAAGCTCACATTCATTAAAATGAACCAGGCCTGGATCCCACAAGACTTGCCTGTAGCTTGTGCAGAATAGACAGTTCTAACAGCCTCAACCATCCATCCTTGTACTCAAGTGCACTTATTTTTTTTTTTTTTCTTTTTTTATATGTCCCAATATTTTGGGGGATACTTCTATGTAAAAATGCAAAATAACACACATCTGTGTTGGCTACCTATTCCTCCTTCGCCGCCGCTTCCACCTAGACCGCCACGTGAGCCTACACGGCCAAATCCACCCATTTACCACCTCTTCAACCTCTTCCTCCTACATCATTCCTAATTTTAATTTTTTTAAGGCATTTTATGTTTTATTTCCCTATGCAAATTTGTTTGCAGAGCATTTGCCGTGCTCTTAACCACATTTTGCTGCCTTTTGCAGCCCTGTAGCTCTTTCCAGGGCTATTTTAGAGACATTTTAGTGGGCAAAAGTTCTGGTCCCCATTGACTTCAATGGGGTTTGGGTTCGGGTTCAAGTTCTGGTCAAGTTCGGGTCCCGAACCCAAAATTTTTTTTTTAGTTCCGCGTCCTGAAATACACCAAATACACACCACCAAGTGTACACATATGGATATAGACATTGCAATGTATTATCATGACTCTTCGATAACCTCCTGTAAATAAAGGGTTATGCACAAAAATACATTCTGGGCAAATATATAAAATATATCACATATAAAATATATACACTTTTGTATTATTTTTCGTGGTAAATGTGTTACGGCCAAAAATGGTGATTAAATAATTATCTCACATGAGGGCAGCAAAGTCCATGATACAGGTTTAAAGATAAAATTCATACCTAAAATGGGGTATAAAACATGTATAAAACTTTTTTTTTAAAGTGCAAAAATGTTGTATAGAAAGTAATAGCACAGAAAAGTCTTTCTGGGTAATATACTTCAAACGTTACGTCAACATAGTCCCTTGATAACCTGAAAATGGGGTAAAAAGGGCTTAAATAGCATAAAACACACAAATAAAGTGTAACCTTTTTTTTTTTTTTTTTTGGGATTCAAGTGGAGTCCTTGATGGAGTCCTTGCAAATAGAACGGGGCTCAAAATAAAAACAATAAGAGAAGTCCTCTCAAAACAAATGGCAGCTCCTGCTCCATATAAGTTTTTTTTAGTAACAGCCTACTTTAATTGTAGGGATTTGAAAAGGATGACACATCCGTAGGGATTGGACTTCCAGAATCCCAGGAATCAGGGGAAGATCCTTCTGTTTGTCCCTCCATTATCCACTGTTTAGGTGTGGATGGCAAGCTCAGTTCCTTTTTCACCTTTTCAAAGATAGGGAGCTGCTCTTTTTTTATGCTGTAATCCAGCCCACACGCAGGGCCAGTCCTGGTTACAAGGTTTGATTCCTCTGATGGATCTTTCATTGATGAAGAATTTGCTGGTTTCTCTTCATAAGTTGGGATAGTGAATCCCTGATGTTGTTGTACAGCTAGTTGTTGGAATAGAACTGCACAGTCCTCTACAGCTGTACTGAGACCTTTTGGTTCAGGCCTTCTTCTCCTAACCCATTCCCTCTGGGGTCTAGGTTCACTGACAGGGTCTTTGGTAACAATGGCAGGTTTCCATAGAATGCTGGTGCCTGAAAATCCTGTGGCATATTGGTTCTAAATGTGGGTGGCACATACTTTGCAGCAGGCCGCACGGGGGCGGTAGAAGGTTGTTGGTCTAGATCCTCCTCCTCCTCAGTCTTTGGCAAGCTCCTGGGTCTCCGTGGGCTGTCCTGGCCGACATACTGCAGTAGCATAAGGTCCACATGCACCCTTATGCAGGGGTGAACTCAACCACATCATTGACATATAGGCTATGTAGCCAAGCAGGGAGTTCCTGTCTCTTCACATCACAGACCGGCGATTTACATAATAATCATGGTTGGCCTCCATATCACGGATAAATCCAAATCTTCGTTATTTGCAAAAGTTGAGAACTCGGCCCAATCTCCGCACTGGAACCGGGAAGTCTTTTACAGGTTCCTCTAGTAATTTACGAGTTAGACCCTTGTTATACTTTTTACAAGCGTGGGTGCGCAGGAGTCGAGCTGACTTAATCTCCGCGGACAACTTGGCCCAAAGTGCTGTCTGTTCAGTAGTGGGCCACACTACGGCGGGGGCATAAGCAACCAGACCAGACCTTTCGGCATACTTTGGAGGTCGATGTCGCTGCATTGCGACTGAGTGCTGACCTGCACTGTAATCCGCACATTCAGTGTTGCGATCCACACTACGTTCCCTCCAGTGGCGGTCGCACAAGTCTTGGACACGAACCTGCAGTTCTGGAGTCATAGGCGTAGGGGTCCATGTCGGATCGGCGACAAGGTCCCGTTTGGCTTCAGTCTCTTGCACAGAGCTCTCTCGCTTTTCTGCCATGCTGCTTCGGCAATATACTCCTCTCTCCATACAGCAATCAGTGTCTCTCTTTCTAAAGTGCGCACGCACGTCACGCTTTTCCTGAGTGCTAGGCCCGCCTCCCAGGTCTGTATGAGTGACACGGGTGACACAACCATTATCCACCGTACAAGGGGCGGTCTCAGGGAATCGGGCGTCCAGAGCAACAATGGTCAGTACTCCAATTGGGTTTGGTGGTGTGGTGACACACAATAATGGAGCAGTCTTTTGTGCATTAAAGGGGTTGTCCCACTTTGCTAAATCAGCCTGAGCTGCAGTCACTCTGCTGGTAACTTCCTGCTTTTCTGCAGATAAGGCTGGGCGGGCTTAGGCAGCTAGAGTGAAGGACGGCCACGCCTCCTTATGACCTCACACTGAGAGCTGAGTCCTGCGTGCTCGTTCATGTGAAGACTATGACTCATCAGGCTCACTGGCTCCCGGCAGTGTCTGTGAAGCTTATCTCTCCTGGTGTGGATTGCTATCACTCAGCAAGCAATGCTAAATGATCTTAGAGAGTTGCATTTTGATGTCCTGAATACTATCCACACATAAAACTTTCCAAATATATTCAACACTATATCTGTGCATCAAAAACTGTAATTTACTACAGCACAAATGCATGACACCTTGTATAAATAGGATTTTTGTTTTTTACTCCCCTAAAACAACCACTGAACAGCACAGATGCTGTATTCTTACCATTATAGCTGTACTAAATTGAGTAATAACATTCATATCCAACTTTTCTATATATCAGTGTATTCCCCTCCCCCCATGTCATCTAGATTTCCACTTTTCTGTCATACCTTGCTAATCCACTCCCCTGCTATCCCTGTGGATGCTTGCAACATGATTAGCTCTGCTACATTTTATGGTTTTCCATACAATTCATAACTTCCCCAGTTTCCATAAAATTCATAGTGCCCCCAGTTTCCATAAAATTCATATAGTTGCCCCCAGTTTCCATAAAATTCATATAGTTGCCCCCGTTTCCATAAAATTCATATAGTTGCCCCCAGTGTTTCCATAGATAGAATATAGTTGCCCCCAGTGTTTCCATAGATAGAATATAGTTGCCCCCAGTGTTTCCATAGATAGAATATAGTTGCCCCCAGTGTTTCCATAGATAGAATATAGTTGCCCCCCAGTGTTTCCATAGATAGAATATAGTTGCCCCCCAGTTGTACATAAAAATGCCCCCATTGAATTTCCTATGAACCCCCTTTATTGCAGAATATTCAATTATCGTTGGTCGATTAGTGGGACAGCAGATATTATACTTACAGTATCCCGTTCCTCCGACGTCCGTCCGCTCACTCCGCTGACTCACCCGAACTGTTAGGACGCCCGCGCATGCGCAGCTTTATCCAAGACGCGGTGGATATACTGCGCATGCGCGGTCGTGCGCGTTCATGTAGTGGAGAGGCCGGCCGATGAAATTATTAGACTGTGGTGCGCAGGCGGCAAAAGGATGCGGCCGGCGAAAAGAGGCCATATCCAAGGGAGATCGAAGTAAACAAACGATTCTAATAGAAGCTGTTTTAGGATGATAGAAAGGTTTTTTTTAACAGACATATATAGGAAGAAATGTTCACTGGGGGACAATAAATTAGGATAAACCTATTTAATGAAGTGGGACAACCCCTTTAAGATATTCATAGGTGGCTGTGTTTTTGGCACAACATCCAATAGGTGGGCACATCGATATTCCACACATGGTTCCACCCATTCTTTTCTGCGGCAGAACTTTTCATAGGGCAGAGGAGGCAGCGCTGCGTTTGCATACAGGATTCGGCCTCTCTGAGTTAACACAGTAAAGGTAGGACGGGCTTAACCAGACAGTTTGCATAAGTGGGCGGCACTACGTTTTCCCGCTCTTTAGGGGGTGTCGCTAACTTATCCACAGTGATGGCGCAGTATTTTTTTCAAACAAGAAGGCCTCCCGCGGCCACGTTAAGTGCATAGAAACAGTCTATTCAATGACAGCAAGCTGCTTTAGTGACACACCAATGTCTGATTTTCTCACTTTTAACATTTCAATTTTTATGCGGGTGACTAGTATAGCACTTCCATGCAATTTCCAAGCAGTAGCCCAATACAGTGCACAATAAGCAAAAGTCTCTCAATAAAGTAAAAGGGGCTTATTCACATGCATCAGTTTCTCAAATATGGTGCAAGGGTTGATATCCTGTTTGTCACGCCAAGAAAATATATGCAGCCAGCCAGAACCGCAGAGGCAACATGTGAGGTGCACGGTGGGCCGATGAGGGGCCAAACAATAACACAGTTCATTGGTTTACTCACGGTTAGCAGAAAGCCACCCTGGGCTGGCAGCACAGTGTTGAGGAAGACAGCACAAAATCCTCTGGGGCACACTCTGTGGTAGGGAAGCACCAGCCAAGATGGAGGTTGAGGTGCCCTTGGTGGCAGTGGGGTTTAGGGTGCTTGTGGTGGCTGGGTCCCTTGGTGGTATTTGTTGTGACGCCAGTAACATTAATGGTGGTAATGGTGGTACAACCAATGGTAAGAATGAAGTAGACAGTGGTAGGATACAACTCACAACTAACTGATGTTGGTTCCAGTTGCGGCATATACGTCCAGACAAAACACAGCCGTTTGCAATTTAGAGGAATTCTGTTGATCCACAGTTAATAGGTTTGGCTGGGTTTATCTTAGCTTGAAGGTTCTGTATAAGTAATTTGGGTAGGTGACTCTGCTTCAGGTCCCTAGTAAATATGAGTTATTTGGTGAGGTTGCCTGTGGCTTATTTGGTATAGCTTCTTCAAAGTATGGTAAGGCTGCCTGTAGCTAGATTGTCCTCCACCATGTGCAAAGGTGCCCATTAAGCCTTAGGTAGGCTGTTATCACCAATGTCTCTCTTTAGCTTGGTTTTCTTCCAGGGACGCAAACACTATCCTCTGGTTATAGGATCTAGGATCTAAGAGGGTCACAGAAGGAAAATGCTCTCCTGCGCCTCATATCTTGGCTCTACCTCATTTCTGCAGCTGGCTTCACCCACAAATCTGTGGTGTGTAGCCTAAGAGTAACCATTGACTCTGCTACTGAGTCCTGAGACATAATTATTTTATGTTTGGGGAGCAGTTTTTTCTGCAATTGCGTGGGACCGCAATGGGGTCCAATGTGGCCCCCACGTATGCAAATGTATTCATGGCGTCACTTGAGGAAGATCTTGTCTATGTGTCCCACCACTTCAGTAAAGTACTGGGGTGGTGGCGATACATAGACGACATCTTCCTCATTTGGCGAGGGGACATTGAATCCCTGGAGCAGTTTCATGGCTATCTGAATGAGATGGATGGTGAGATTGCTTTCACATTAACACATTCCGATAAACAGGTTCAGTTTCTCGACACAATGGTATCCATTGTTGGTGAGAGATTGTCTACGGACATCTACACCAAATCCACCGACTGCAATACGTTATTGTGGTATGAAAGCTGTCACCCTAGAGCATGTATTGATTCCCTACCACGCAGTCAATTACTGCGGGTAAGGAGAATCGTACAGGACCCAAAAAACTTACCTGTCAGGTATGGAGAAATGGTCAAAAAGTTTAGACAGAGGGGATACCCGCAAAAAAATCTAGCTAGACATCTGAAGAGAATTCAGTATCCACAGGAAGAGGGAGAGAGAAGACCAAAATCTGAACAGATCCCGTTTGTAACAACTTACTCTGAACAAAGTAAGGATATAGCCGGTGTTTTAAAAAAACACTGGCCTATCCTACGGAGTAATTTCCCCAAGATTGAGAAATTTGTGAGACCTCCTCTCTTGTCGTATAGACGGCCCACTAACCTGAGAGATAGATTAGTGAGAGCCGATGTCCCTATTAAAAAGAAGGTGCAGACATTTCTTGGTGCAAGGAGGACGGGGTGTTTCCCGTGCCTTTCATGTGTGAATTGTACCTATATGATTAAGGGTAGTGTCTTTATACATCCGGGAACTGGAGCACAATATGACATCCGTCAGTATTTGACGTGTGATAGCACGTTTGTTATTTACGTGTTGAAATGTCCATGTGGTCTCCTCTATGTGGGGGAGACCACATGTGACATGAAAACGCGGTTAAATAACCACCGGTTCTCGATAAGACGCAAAAGATTGGACTTACCAGTCCCTAAACACTTTGTGGAGTATGGACATACTGAGAAAGACCTTAAGTGTATTATTATAGACCAGGTACAGAGGGGTAGGCGAGGTGGCGACCGTACAGTGGCCCTTAAGCAACGGGAACTGCGGTGGATATATCGCCTACAGTCACTCAAACCTAAGGGTCTGAATGTAGACTTTAAGTGGAATATCATGTAAACTGGGTCTTATTGCGCCTGTGTGGGGTTTCAGTCTGCCGAATTGATTATGTGACCACCTTTGGTGTCAAAATTATATTTATTATTTTTACATTCTCTCTTTTTAGGACTATTTGGATCCTAAAGTGATATACTTACTCTTCAAGTTATTTCCATGGTGGAGGAAAATGGTGGCGGTCGTCCTGGCAACATAAGTTTGGAATGGGAGAATGGGGCACACAATTGAATCCTGGTATCACTTTGAAGGAGAAAATGGATAAATCGTGAATGGAGGAAATTATGGTTATAGGAGATGAATGGAGGGTAGAAGAAGGCAATTGGGGTTGCAGGATGTGGACAACATTTTGCGCCCCGCGGACCTTCGGGTTTATGGGGATGGTCACTTGTGTGGCTCACCCTTATGGACCATACCATCCTTTCTCCATAAAAACAGTACAAAACAATATATGTGGTGTCCCCTTTAAGGAGTACAATCCTCCGATATTCACGATTTGACATCCCTTTTTTATATATATCTCTACATTTTCGGTTTTTTACTATAACCATGGGAATGGTGTGCGTGACTTTGTCATTCTCCAGCTAATTTGTCCCTGATATAGCTTTCACGACCGTGCCCGGATCAGCTCCGGGGGCGGCGTAGTGTTGAGGGTAAGCATTTCCTTATTGCCAGGCAACGATTCACGTGACAAAGTCATGTGATCGGGAGGCTGGACGGGGAGATGTTGCCCTCCATTCCGTCGGCTGTGGGGTTGGCGCCTGGATGCGGATGTGCGCATTGGGTTTGATGTCACTTCCGGTTGCGTCTCCCCCTTGTGTACGTCGGTATCCAGGATACCGGGCATGCGCGGTGAGGCTACAGGGACGCCGAGATGCCTGCCATCATTATACTCCTCCATTATGTAAGTTTTTAACCATGCGGTTTTGCACCGCGTAATTAAGTTACACAGGTGATCACTATAATTGGGCACAAAGCACAAGGCACTTTATGCACTTGGTATTGTCTATTGATTTGTGATTTTGATGAAATGGCACGATGTATGTAAAGATTGTAACCGGCACACATGCTATATCTACGATCATGATAATATTTTATTGTAATTCACGTTTTTATATCTGATATGACTATATTATTGTCAATTACTGTTGATTGACCCACTAAGCATTGTGGGTATAAATGTTAATGCTGTGACACCACTGTTATGCTTGAGAAAGACTGCAAAGAGCAGTTGACACGTCGCACAGGGGAAATAAAGAGGGTCGTTTTTCACCGTATCTTGGAGTGCTGCCTCTTCTTTGAAAAATCTATAACAAATTGACCCGACAGCCTAAGGTCAGAGGATTTTTGCACTCGGCTCCACCAGTTAAGTAGTGCTGCTGCTATCTTCTTTGTGTTTTATATATATATATGAAGAAAAAAGGCGGCACTGGCTCAACAAGGAAAAAGCGGGTGCACGCCTCAGAGGGAATGGAATGATTTCCCTGTTGAAAATAACAAGAAAAATGAGCGGCACTCAAAGTGATAAAGTGATGAATCCTTTATTCACACCAGTGGTGCAACGTTTCGGCTCTGATCGCGAGCCTTCCTCAAGCAAAGACACAACTCAAATGACTGTGGTTATATAGGAAATACAAATCATGTGACAACACCCCAGTGGGTGTGATTAACAGATCATAAATATATGACAATAGTGTGCATTGAATCAACATAATATCTGCAGTGTACAGCACATATATACATATAGTGATCATCATCAGTAGTGAAATCACAAATATAGGGCATGTCTGCAAGTGAATTTCATAAACCTAATGGTATAGTATACCAACGGTCAGTGTGCATACATATAAAAAAAAGGGGAGAGGGGGAGGAGCATTGAAGTGTTACACGTAACATACTTGGCAGGTAAGGAGGCTCATTCCTTGCCGTAAACTCGGCGTTCCGGATGTCCGTCTGCGCAGGCGTGGCAGCGCACCAATGATAGATTCTCGGCATGCCGGACACGCTGCGCATCATCACACTGGCGCTGCGCGTCATCTCGATAGGCCGATCCTCCTCCGTCACAACGTAGGACACAGTATGTTGTCCTGGGCGCATGCTCAGTAAGAAAACGAGCTGCAGGCGCCATCTTTATGACTGGAGAGCTGCCCATACATACCTACTATGCAATCGCATCCAACCACAGACAAAAACGAGCATAGGGGGACAGAGAAAGGCACAAGGAGTCCCATAGATAGGGTACCAATGTGCCCCCAGACGGAAAAACCACAGTAGCCACGGAAAACCGCGGCATTTGCAGGAATAATGTCAGGGATTCTGTCGTCCCATACTGCCCGTGAGGGATCTCCTCCAGTGGTGCACAGATGCTGCAGAGTGTGCAAGGTTTAGCTCCCAGTTAGGGATGAGCGAACTCGAACTGTATAGTTCGGGTTCGTACCGAATTTTGGGGTGTCCGTGACACGGACCCGAACCCGGACATTTTCGTAAAAGTCCGGGTTCGGGTTCGGTGTTCGTCGCTTTCTTGGCGCTTTTGTGACGCTTTCTTGGCGCTTTTTGAAAGGCTGCAAAGCAGCCAATCAACAAGCGTCATACTACTTGCCCCAAGAGGCCGTCACAGCCATGCCTACTATTGGCATGGCTGTGATTGGCCAGAGCACCATGTGACCCAGCCTCTATTTAAGCTGGAGTCACATAGCGCCGCCCGTCACTCTGCTCTGATTAGCGTAGGGAGAGGTTGCGGATGCGACAGTAGGGCGAGATTAGGCAGATTAACTCCTCCAAAGGACTTCACTTGATTAATCGATCGATCTGCAGCTGTGCATCATTGAGCTGCTGAAATTCAAATGCTCACTCACTGTTTTTAGGCTGCCCAGACCGTTTGTCAGTCACTTTTTTCTGGGGTGATCGGCGGCCATTTTGTGTCTTGTGCGGTGCTGCGACCAAGTGCATCCAAGCTGCGACCAAGTGCATTTAACCCTCAATGGTGTGGTTGTTTTTTGGCTAAAGCCTACATCAGGGTGAAGCTGTCACACCAAGTGCATTTAACCAGCAATAGTCTGTTCATTTTTTTGGCCATATACTAAATCAGGGGCAAGCTGCGCCTGTCACCAAGTGCATTTAACCCTCAATGGTGTGGTTGTTTTTTGGCTAAAGCCTACATCAGGGTGAAGCTGTCACACCAAGTGCATTTAACCAGCAATAGTCTGTTCATTTTTTGGCCATATACTACATCAGGGGCAAGCTGCGCCCGTCACCAAGTGCATTTAACCCTCAGTAGTGTGGTGCGTCAAGCTGTGACACCAAGTGCATTTAACCAGCAATAGTCTGTTCATTTTTTGGCCATATACTAAATCAGGGGCAAGCTGCGCCCGTCACCAAGTGCATTTAACCAGCAATAGTGTGGTTATTTTTTGGCCATATCCCAGTCTAATTCTGTCACTAAATCCATACCGGTCACCCAGCGCCTAAATACTAGGCCTCAAATTTATATCCCGCTAAATCTCTCGTTACCGCTGTCCTGTTGTGGCTGGGAAAGTTATTTAGTGTCCGTCAAAGCACATTTTTTGTTCTGGGTTGAAGTACAATTCCCAATTTAGCAATTTCATAATTTAGTGGTTTCTGCTATATCAGAGCTATTTGAAATCTATCCCTAAAAGGGTATATAATATTCAAGGTGCACATTGGGTCATTCAGAATAACTTCACACACACCCGCTACTGTGTATTTCCAAGTCTAATTCTGTCACTAAACCCATACCTGTCACCCAGCGCCTAAATACTAGGCCTCAAATTTATATCCTGCTAAATCTCTCGTTACCGCTGTCCTGTTGTGGCTGGGAAAGTTATTTAGTGTCCGTCAAAGCACATTTTTTGTTCTGGGTTGAAATACAATTCCCAATTTAGCAATTTCATAATTTAGTGGTTTCTGCTATATCAGAGCTATTTGAAATCTATCCCTAAAAGGGTATATAATATTCAAGGTGCACATTGGGTCATTCAGAATAACTTCACACACACCCGCTACTGTGTATTTCTAAGTCTAATTCTGTCACTAAACCCATACCTGTCACCCAGCGCCTAAATACTAGGCCTCAAATTTATATCCTGCTAAATCTCTCGTTAACGCTGTCCTGTTGTGGCTGGGAAAGTTATTTAGTGTCCGTCAAAGCACATTTTTTGTTCTGGGTTTAAATACAATTCCCAATTTAACAATTTCATAATTTAGTGGTTTCTGCTATATCAGAGCTATTTGAAATCTATCCCTAAAAGGGTATATAATATTCAAGGTGCACATTGGGTCATTCAGAATAACTTCACACACACCCGCTACTGTGTATTTCCAAGTCTAATTCTGTCACTAAACCCATACCTGTCACCCAGCGCCTAAATACTAGGCCTCAAATTTATATCCTGCTAAATCTCTCGTTAACGCTGTCCTGTTGTGGCTGGGAAAGTTATTTAGTGTCCGTCAAAGCACATTTTTTGTTCTGGGTTGAAATACAATTCCCAATTTAGCAATTTCATAATTTAGTGGTTTCTGCTATATCAGAGCTATTTGAAATCTATCCCTAAAAGGGTATATAATATTCAAGGTGCACATTGGGTCATTCAGAATAACTTCACACACACCCGCTACTGTGTATTTCCAAGTCTAATTCTGTCACTAAACCCATACCTGTCACCCAGCGCCTAAATACTAGGCCTCAAATTTATATCCTGCTAAATCTCTCGTTAACGCTGTCCTGTTGTGGCTGGGAAAGTTATTTAGTGTCCGTCAAAGCACATTTTTTGTTCTGGGTTTAAATACAATTCCCAATTTAACAATTTCATAATTTAGTGGTTTCTGCTATATCAGAGCTATTTGAAATCTATCCCTAAAAGGGTATATAATATTCAAGGTGCACATTGGGTCATTCAGAATAACTTCACACACACCCGCTACTGTGTATTTCCAAGTCTAATTCTGTCACTAAACCCATACCTGTCACCCAGCGCCTAAATACTAGGCCTCAAATTTATATCCTGCTAAATCTCTCGTTACCGCTGTCCTGTTGTGGCTGGGAAAGTTATTTAGTGTCCGTCAAAGCACATTTTTTGTTCTGGGTTGAAATACAATTCCCAATTTAGCAATTTCATAATTTAGTGGTTTCTGCTATATCAGAGCTATTTGAAATCTATCCCTAAAAGGGTATATAATATTCAAGGTGCACATTGGGTCATTCAGAATAACTTCACACACACCCGCTACTGTGTATTTCTAAGTCTAATTCTGTCACTAAACCCATACCTGTCACCCAGCGCCTAAATACTAGGCCTCAAATTTATATCCTGCTAAATCTCTCGTTAACGCTGTCCTGTTGTGGCTGGGAAAGTTATTTAGTGTCCGTCAAAGCACATTTTTTGTTCTGGGTTTAAATACAATTCCCAATTTAACAATTTCATAATTTAGTGGTTTCTGCTATATCAGAGCTATTTGAAATCTATCCCTAAAAGGGTATATAATATTCAAGGTGCACATTGGGTCATTCAGAATAACTTCACACACACCCGCTACTGTGTATTTCCAAGTCTAATTCTGTCACTAAACCCATACCTGTCACCCAGCGCCTAAATACTAGGCCTCAAATTTATATCCTGCTAAATCTCTCGTTAACGCTGTCCTGTTGTGGCTGGGAAAGTTATTTAGTGTCCGTCAAAGCACATTTTTTGTTCTGGGTTTAAATACAATTCCCAATTTAACAATTTCATAATTTAGTGGTTTCTGCTATATCAGAGCTATTTGAAATCTATCCCTAAAAGGGTATATAATATTCAAGGTGCACATTGGGTCATTCAGAATAACTTCACACACACCCGCTACTGTGTATTTCCAAGTCTAATTCTGTCACTAAACCCATACCTGTCACCCAGCGCCTAAATACTAGGCCTCAAATTTATATCCTGCTAAATCTCTCGTTACCGCTGTCCTGTTGTGGCTGGGAAAGTTATTTAGTGTCCGTCAAAGCACATTTTTTGTTCTGGGTTGAAATACAATTCCCAATTTAGCAATTTCATAATTTAGTGGTTTCTGCTATATCAGAGCTATTTGAAATCTATCCCTAAAAGGGTATATAATATTCAAGGTGCACATTGGGTCATTCAGAATAACTTCACACACACACGCTTCTGTGCATTTCCAAGTCTAATTCTGTCACTAAATCCATACCGGTCACCCAGCGCCTAAATACTAGGCCTCAAATTTATATCCCGCTGAATTTGAATACAATACATTGGGCCAAATAATATATTTGTTGTTGTGGTGAACCATAACAATGAGAAAAACATCTAGTAAGGGACGCGGACGTGGACATGGTCGTGGTGGTGTTAGTGGACCCTCTGGTGCTGGGAGAGGACGTGGCCGTTCTGCCACATCCACACGTCCTAGTGTACCAACTACCTCAGGTCCCAGTAGCCGCCAGAATTTACAGCGATATATGGTGGGGCCCAATGCCGTTCTAAGGATGGTAAGGCCTGAGCAGGTACAGGCATTAGTCAATTGGGTGGCCGACAGTGGATCCAGCACGTTCACATTATCTCCCACCCAGTCTTCTGCAGAAAGCGCACAGATGGCGCCTGAAAACCAACCCCATCAGTCTGTCACATCACCCCCATGCATACCAGGGAAACTGTCTCAGCCTCAAGTTATGCAGCAGTCTCTTATGCTGTTTGAAGACTCCGCTGGCAGGGTTTCCCAAGGGCATCCACCTAGCCCTTCCCCAGCGGTGAAAGACATAGAATGCACTGACGCACAACCACTTATGTTTCCTGATGATGAGGACATGGGAATACCACCTCAGCATGTCTCTGATGATGACGAAACACAGGTGCCAACTGCTGCGTCTTTCTGCAGTGTGCAGACTGAACAGGAGGTCAGGGATCAAGACTGGGTGGAAGACGATGCAGGGGACGATGAGGTCCTAGACCCCACATGGAATGAAGGTCGTGCCACTGACTTTCACAGTTCGGAGGAAGAGGCAGTGGTGAGACCGAGCCAACAGCGTAGCAAAAGAGGGAGCAGTGGGCAAAAGCAGAACACCCGCCGCCAAGAGACTCCGCCTGCTACTGACCGCCGCCATCTGGGACCGAGCACCCCAAAGGCAGCTTCAAGGAGTTCCCTGGCATGGCACTTCTTCAAACAATGTGCTGACGACAAGACCCGAGTGGTTTGCACGCTGTGCCATCAGAGCCTGAAGCGAGGCATTAACGTTCTGAACCTGAGCACAACCTGCATGACCAGGCACCTGCATGCAAAGCATGAACTGCAGTGGAGTAAACACCTTAAAACCAAGGAAGTCACTCAGGCTCCCCCTGCTACCTCTTCTGCTGCTGCCGCCTCGGCCTATTCTGCTGCTGCCGCCTCGGCCTCTTCCTCCGCCTCTGGAGGAACGTTGGCACCTGCCGCCCAGCAAACAGGGGATGTACCACCAACACCACCACCACCACCTCCGTCACCAAGCGTCTCAACCATGTCACACGCCAGCGTTCAGCTCTCCATCTCACAAACATTTGATAGAAAGCGTAAATTCCCACCTAGCCACCCTCGATCCCTGGCCCTGAATGCCAGCATTTCTAAACTACTGGCCTATGAAATGCTGTCATTTAGGCTGGTGGACACAGACAGCTTCAAACAGCTCATGTCGCTTGCTGTCCCACAGTATGTTGTTCCCAGCCGGCACTACTTCTCCAAGAGAGCCGTGCCTTCCCTGCACAACCAAGTATCCGATAAAATCAAGTGTGCACTGCGCAACGCCATCTGTAGCAAGGTCCACCTAACCACAGATACGTGGACCAGTAAGCACGGCCAGGGACGCTATATCTCCCTAACTGCACACTGGGTAAATGTAGTGGCAGCTGGGCCCCAGGCGGAGAGCTGTTTGGCGCACGTCCTTCCGCCGCCAAGGATCGCAGGGCAACATTCTTTGCCTCCTGTTGCCACCTCCTCCTTCTCGGCTTCCTCCTCCTCTTCTTCCACCTGCTCATCCAGTCAGCCACACACCTTCACCACCAACTTCAGCACAGCCCGGGGTAAACGTCAGCAGGCCATTCTGAAACTCATATGTTTGGGGGACAGGCCCCACACCGCACAGGAGTTGTGGCGGGGTATTGAACAACAGACCGACGAGTGGTTGCTGCCGGTGAGCCTCAAGCCCGGCCTGGTGGTGTGTGATAATGGGCGAAATCTCGTTGCAGCTCTGGGACTAGCCAATTTGACGCACATCCCTTGCTTGGCGCATGTGCTGAATTTGGTGGTGCAGAAGTTCATTCACAACTACCCCGACATGTCAGAGCTGCTGCATAAAGTGCGGGCCGTCTGTTCGCGCTTCCGGCGTTCACATCCTGCTGCTGCTCGCCTGTCTGCGCTACAGCGTAACTTCGGCCTTCCCGCTCACCGCCTCATATGCGACGTGCCCACCAGGTGGAACTCCACCTTGCACATGCTGGACAGACTGTGCGAGCAGCAGCAGGCCATAGTGGAGTTTCAGCTGCAGCACGCACGGGTCAGTCGCACTACAGAACAGCACCACTTCACCACCAATGACTGGGCCTCCATGCGAGACCTGTGTGCCCTGTTGCGCTGTTTCGAGTACTCCACCAACATGGCCAGTGGCGATGACACCGTTATCAGCGTTACAATACCACTTCTATGTCTCCTTGAGAAAACACTTAGGGCGATGATGGAAGAGGAGGTGGCCCAGGAGGAGGAGGAGGAGGAGGAGGAAGAGGGGTCATTTTTAGCACTTTCAGGCCAGTCTCTTCGAAGTGACTCAGAGGGAGGTTTTTGGCAACAGCAGAGGCCAGGTACAAATGTGGCCAGCCAGGGCCCACTACTGGAGGACGAGGAGGACGAGGATGAGGAGGAGGTGGAGGAGGATGAGGATGAAGCATGGTCACAGCGGGGTGGCACCCAACGCAGCTCGGGTCCATCACTGGTGCGTGGCTGGGGGGAAAGGCAGGACGATGACGATACGCCTCCCACAGAGGACAGCTTGTCCTTACCCCTGGGCAGCCTGGCACACATGAGCGACTACATGCTGCAGTGCCTGCGCAACGACAGCAGAGTTGCCCACATTTTAACCTGTGCGGACTACTGGGTTGCCACCCTGCTGGATCCACGCTACAAAGACAATGTGCCCACCTTACTTCCTGCACTGGAGCGTGATAGGAAGATGCGCGAGTACAAGCGCACGTTGGTAGACGCGCTACTGAGAGCATTCCCAAATGTCACAGGGGAACAAGTGGAAGCCCAAGGCCAAGGCAGAGGAGGAGCAAGAGGTCGCCAAGGCAGCTGTGTCACGGCCAGCTCCTCTGAGGGCAGGGTTAGCATGGCAGAGATGTGGAAAACTTTTGTCAACACGCCACAGCTAACTGCACCACCACCTGATACGCAACGTGTTAGCAGGAGGCAACATTTCACTAACATGGTGGAACAGTACGTGTGCACACCCCTCCACGTACTGACTGATGGTTCGGCCCCATTCAACTTCTGGGTCTCTAAATTGTCCACGTGGCCAGAGCTAGCCTTTTATGCCTTGGAGGTGCTGGCCTGCCCGGCAGCCAGCGTTTTGTCTGAACGTGTATTCAGCACGGCAGGGGGCGTCATTACAGACAAACGCAGCCGCCTGTCTACAGCCAATGTGGACAAGCTGACGTTCATAAAAATGAACCAGGCATGGATCCCACAGGACCTGTCCGTCCCTTGTCCAGATTAGACATTAACTACCTCCCCATAACCATATATTATTGGACTCCAGGGCACTTCCTCATTCAATCCTATTTTTATTTTCATTTTACCATTATATTGCGAGGCTACCCAAAGTTGAATGAACCTCTCCTCTGCCTGTGTGCTAGGCCTAAATATATGCCAATGGACTGTTGCAGTGGTGGCTGACATGAAGCCTGATTCTCTGCTATGACATGCAGACTAATTCTCTGCTGACATGAAGCCAGATTGTCTGTTACGGGACCTCTCTCCTCTGCCTGGGTGCTGGGCCTAAATTTATGACAATGGACTGTTGCAGTGGTGGCTGACGTGAAGCCTGATTCTCTGCTATGACATGCAGACTGATTCTCTGCTGACATGAAGCCAGATTGTCTGTTACGGGACCTCTCTGCTCTGCCTGTGTGCTAGGCCTAAATATATGCCAATGGACTGTTGCAGTGGTGGGTGACGTGAAGCCTCATTCTCTGCTATGACATGCAGACTGATTCTCTGCTGTCATGAAGCCAGATTGTCTGTTACGGGACCTCTCTGCTCTGCCTGTGTGCTAGGCCTAAATATATGCCAATGGACTGTTGCAGTGGTGGGTGACGTGAAGCCTCATTCTCTGCTATGACATGCAGACTGATTCTCTGCTGACATGAAGCCAGATTGTCTGTTACGGGACCTCTCTGCTCTGCCTGTGTGCTAGGCCTAAATATATGCCAATGGACTGTTGCAGTGGTGGGTGACGTGAAGCCTCATTCTCTGCTATGACATGCAGACTGATTCTCTGCTGTCATGAAGCCAGATTGTCTGTTACGGGACCTCTCTGCTCTGCCTGTGTGCTAGGCCTAAATATATGCCAATGGACTGTTGCAGTGGTGGGTGACGTGAAGCCTCATTCTCTGCTATGACATGCAGACTGATTCTCTGCTGACATGAAGCCAGATTGTCTGTTACGGGACCTCTCTGCTCTGCCTGTGTGCTAGGCCTAAATATATGCCAATGGACTGTTGCAGTGGTGGGTGACGTGAAGCCTCATTCTCTGCTATGACATGCAGACTGATTCTCTGCTGACATGAAGCCAGATTGTCTGTTACGGGACCTCTCTGCTCTGCCTGTGTGCTAGGCCTAAATATATGCCAATGGACTGTTGCAGTGGTGGGTGACGTGAAGCCTCATTCTCTGCTATGACATGCAGACTGATTCTCTGCTGTCATGAAGCCAGATTGTCTGTTACGGGACCTCTCTGCTCTGCCTGTGTGCTAGGCCTAAATATATGCCAATGGACTGTTGCAGTGGTGGCTGACGTGAAGCCTCATTCTCTGCTATGACATGCAGACTAATTCTCTGCTGACATGAAGCCAGATTGTCTGTTACGGGACCTCTCTCCTCTGCCTGGGTGCTGGGCCTAAATTTATGACAATGGACTGTTGCAGTGGTGGCTGACGTGAAGCCTGATTCTCTGCTATGACATGCAGACTGATTCTCTGCTGACATGAAGCCAGATCCTCTGTTACGGGACCTCTCTCCTCTGCCTGGGTGCTGGGCCTAAATTTATGACAATGGACTGTTGCAGTGGTGGCTGACGTGAAGCCTGATTCTCTGCTATGACATGCAGACTGATTCTCTGCTGACATGAAGCCAGATCCTCTGTTACGGGACCTCTCTCCTCTGCCTGGGTGTTGGGCCTAAATTTATGAAAATGGACTCTTACAGTGGTGGGTGACGTGAAGCCTGATTCTCTGCTATGACATGAAGACTGATTCTCTGCTGACATGAAGCCAGATTGTCTGTTACGGGACCTCTCTCCTCTGCCTGGGTGCCGGGGCCTAAATATCTGAGAATGGACTGTTCCAGTGGTGGCTGACGGGAAGCCAGATTCTCTGCTATGGAACCTCTCTCCAATTGATTTTGGTTAATTTTTATTTATTTAATTTTTATTTTAATTCATTTCCCTATCCACATTTGTTTGCAGGGGATTTACCTACATGTTGCTGCCTTTTGCAGCCCTCTAGCCCTTTCCTGGGCTGTTTTACAGCCGTTTTAGTGCCGAAAAGTTCGGGTCCCCATTGACTTCAATGGGGTTCGGGTTCGGGACGAAGTTCGGATCGGGTTCGGATCCCGAACCCGAACATTTCCGGGATGTTCGGCCGAACTTCTCGAACCCGAACATCCAGGTGTTCGCTCAACTCTACTCCCAGTATCAAAGAATAAGATATGTGACAACAGAGGAATATATATAAGGTGTCGATGAATATCAACACCAGGTGTCTATCACGCCTGACGATGACAGAACTAAAACAAACATAATATATAGAATATAATAAAAATAGACTCCTTCCGTAGTATGCTGCGTGCACTCCAATCGTATGATCCATACCCCAAAGTGCAAGTAGTGAGTGATCTGAAAAAAGAAGAAAAAGAGAATTAAAATAGGAATAAAATGAGTTGTATAACTCTCTTAGTGTGTACACAATTAGCAAAACGATATCCGGCAAAGCACCAGGGGCAAACAACCCTCACAGAACTTCCCCAAAATTGTAATCAACATTTAAGCCCTTTGGCTTCAGGCTGTCCAATTTGTGGATCCAGCTAAGCTCTCTGCGTTTGAGTATCCTGGATCTATCTCCACCACGCCGTGGCTGGGGTATATGATCCAGGATCAATGCACACTATTGTCATATATTTATGATCTGTTAATCACACCCACTGGGGTGTTGTCACATGATTTGTATTTCCTATATAACCACAGTCATTTGAGTTGTGTCTTTGCTTGAGGAAGGCTCGCGATCAGAGCCGAAACGTTGCACCACTGGTGTGAATAAAGGATTCATCACTTTATCACTTGGAGTGCCGCTCATTTTTCTTGTTATTTTCACCCGCTTTGCGCACCCGCTTTTTCCTTGTTGAGCCAGTGCCGCCTTTTTTCTTCATATAATTTGGTCCATTGGCTGAGCACGGCGCATTTATCATCATTTTTTCCCCTTTTTTCTTCAATTTTTCTGCGATGTCTACATCTGAATCCGCTTCCATCAGTGGTTGTGTGTACACAACGGAAGATGCTGAACGTATCCAGCGAGGCATAGGGGGAGATACCACCTTCCTTAACACCCCATCTGTTAAAGAGTTAAAACGCAAGTATGAAAATCTCTCCAAACGTATTATTTCTTTACGTCTTCATATGATGACACTTGGTGAATACCACAGAACACAAAAAGTTCCAAGAGGGATGCGGTCTAACATCCGACCTAATCTGTTTTTTGACAATCCTCTGTTTTGCAAAAAGTTTGAATCCTTATCAAACCGCTACTCCTTAGATTTTATTTTGCTTAATATTGAATACCTGCAACAGGAACTGTCCACCCTACAGTGTGAAAAAAGCGAAATTGAGGCCGGTTTGCAAACTCTCCTATCTCCTGAAGATCTCACCAAGTATATGGAGGATATGTCCATCCACATGAGGAATTTCCAAACTGAGTCTGAGGAAAACAAAAGGGTGAAATGGTGCCGGGACGCAGATGACTACAGGAAAGGGAATATCTACAACTGGCAGACCGATAGACAACTCAACATGCTACAACGTGACAATAAGAGACGGAGAAAGACAAATCAAGCCTCTTCTAATGTGGAACAGTCTTTTTTAGAGAAGGGTCCACAGACATCAGCGAGACGCGACGACGTATCAGGAGAGGTGGTCGTGGACACAGGAGGGCCAGGCGGAGCACGCAGCAAGACCAGGTCAATGGCTGCCAAGCCAACTTCAGGAAAGAAGAAGTGACTGTGGTCAATCTTTCCTCTAAGGAACTGACAGCTTCTCAAGTGAGTGTCTTGTCCAAGGGGTTTTCATTCTGCCCCAATGCACCTATTGACTGGTTTGAATTAGAATCCAATTTGTTCTCCTTCTTTCGACGTATTAAGTTGAAGATTTGGTTCCACAAGAGGAATGTGGCTGCGAGACCCCAGATTAGTGATTTCACTCTGGGCTCCCTCAACCTATTTTCAAAGAGTAACTTTGTACCTGTTATCAATGAGCCATCTGTTGATGCATACATCAGTGCAGTCAAGTTGGGGATCTCTGAGCTCAGGTCTTCCTCTAATGGAGGCCGGGCCTTCAGACATCCCAATTTGACTACTACTGAGATTGAAGCCCTGGAGTCCCTTAGATCCGACCCCACCATAACCCTTAAACCAGCTGACAAGGGGGGTGCGGTCGTAGTAATGGACACCACAAAATACATACAAGAAATCATGCGACAATTATGTGACCCTCAGGTGTACAGGATTTTGGATTCTGATCCCAAATTCATGATAGCGGATATCATCCGCCGGTGTCTTAGGGAGGCCAAGGCCGCGGGCATCATCGATGGGGGTCTCAGTGTTTTTCTTGAGGTAGCGCATCCTGTCACTCCGGTGTTGTATGTGCTGCCCAAGATTCACAAGACCCTCATCGATCCCCCGGGTCGCCCCATTGTCTCGGGCTCAGATTCCATCTTCAGCGGCATAGCCGTTTTCCTAGACAAAGTACTGCGGGAATTTTCCATAGGGGGATCATCCTACATACAGGACACATCTGATTTCTTGACTAAACTGCAAAGTGTTGATTTAACCCAGGTGTCTTCGGTGTTACTCGCATCATTTGATGTTACCTCACTGTACACGTCAATTGCCCATGACAAGGGTCTCAGAGCTGTGGAGAAAATGCTGGGGACCTCGGCCTTTTCTCCTCAAGCCTCTGAATTCATCATTGAATTGCTCAAGATTGTGTTACAGCACAACTACTTTCTCTTCAGGGACGTTTTTTACTTGCAAGAACGTGGGGTGGCCATGGGGTCTCACGTGGCCCCCACGTATGCAAATATATTCATGCGGTGCTATGAGGAGGATGTCGTCTATCTGTCCCACCACTTCAGCCAGGTGCTGAGGTGGTGGCGATACATTGACGACATCTTCCTCATATGGACCGGCACTGAGACCGACCTGGCACAGTTCCATAGTTTTTTGAATAGCCAGGATCCTGACTTACAGTTCACCCTTGTTTATTCTCGAACTGAGATCCAGTTCTTGGATACACGAGTCACACTCAATGAGGGTGAACTACATACTGAGTTGTACACAAAACCTACTGACACCAATACGTTTTTGTGTTACAATAGCTCACACCCTCGGAGAATGATCCGGTCGTTGCCGTTCTCTCAGTTTCTCCGCGTCAAGCGTGTTGTGTCAGATGAGAATAAACTTGATGCGACTCTAGATTCCATGGCAGTTAAGTTTCGTGACAGGGGTTATCCCAAACGACTGCTGGACGAACATATGAATAGAGCACGAACGCTTGATAGAACGGAGTTACTGACGAAACGGAACACTGTCCAGAACAAGGCCAGGATTCCGTTCGTTTCAGTATATACTGAACTGAGCCCGTCAGTCAACAAGATTTTGAATAAACACTGGGGTCTATTGGGTACATGCTTCAAAGATATCCCCGAGTTCTCACGTCCACCATTGTCATCATATCGCCGATCCCGTAACCTACGTGATCAGCTGGTTAAGGCTGACATAGGCCCCGGGGTAGCTTTGAAACAAACTAAATTGACTCAGTCTGGCTTAGGCTGTTTTCCTTGTTTAAACTGCGTTAACTGTAGGTACATTCGCAAGGGAAGATTCTTTGTACATCCCAACACTGGGGTGTCCTACAGTATTCCATTTCACTTGACTTGCGATTCCAACTATGTCATCTATGTGTTGTCTTGCCCATGTAATTTGCTTTATGTTGGCGAGACAACAACCGAATTGAAGACACGCCTCAACAATCATCGCCTCAGCATACGTAAAAAACGTATGGACTTACCACTATCTAAACATTTTACTGAGGCCACACACAAAGAAGGCGATTTGAGATGCTGGATCCTGGATCATATACCCCAGCCACGGCGTGGTGGAGATAGATCCAGGATACTCAAACGCAGAGAGCTTAGCTGGATCCACAAATTGGACAGCCTGAAGCCAAAGGGCTTAAATGTTGATTACAATTTTGGGGAAGTTCTGTGAGGGTTGTTTGCCCCTGGTGCTTTGCCGGATATCGTTTTGCTAATTGTGTACACACTAAGAGAGTTATACAACTCATTTTATTCCTATTTTAATTCTCTTTTTCTTCTTTTTTCAGATCACTCACTACTTGCACTTTGGGGTATGGATCATACGATTGGAGTGCACGCAGCATACTACGGAAGGAGTCTATTTTTATTATATTCTATATATTATGTTTGTTTTAGTTCTGTCATCGTCAGGCGTGATAGACACCTGGTGTTGATATTCATCGACACCTTATATATATTCCTCTGTTGTCACATATCTTATTCTTTGATACTGGGAGCTAAACCTTGCACACTCTGCAGCATCTGTGCACCACTGGAGGAGATCCCTCACGGGCAGTATGGGACGACAGAATCCCTGACGTTATTCCTGCAAATGCCGCGGTTTTCCGTGGCTACTGTGGTTTTTCCGTCTGGGGGCACATTGGTACCCTATCTATGGGACTCCTTGTGCCTTTCTCTGTCCCCCTATGCTCGTTTTTGTCTGTGGTTGGATGCGATTGCATAGTAGGTATGTATGGGCAGCTCTCCAGTCATAAAGATGGCGCCTGCAGCTCGTTTTCTTACTGAGCATGCGCCCAGGACAACATACTGTGTCCTACGTTGTGACGGAGGAGGATCGGCCTATCGAGATGACGCGCAGCGCCAGTGTGATGATGCGCAGCGTGTCCGGCATGCCGAGAATCTATCATTGGTGCGCTGCCACGCCTGCGCAGACGGACATCCGGAACGCCGAGTTTACGGCAAGGAATGAGCCTCCTTACCTGCCAAGTATGTTACGTGTAACACTTCAATGCTCCTCCCCCTCTCCCCTTTTTTTTATATGTATGCACACTGACCGTTGGTATACTATACCATTAGGTTTATGAAATTCACTTGCAGACATGCCCTATATTTGTGATTTCACTACTGATGATGATCACTATATGTATATATGTGCTGTACACTGCAGATATTATGTTGATTCAATGCACACTATTGTCATATATTTATGATCTGTTAATCACACCCACTGGGGTGTTGTCACATGATTTGTATTTCCTATATAACCACAGTCATTTGAGTTGTGTCTTTGCTTGAGGAAGGCTCGCGATCAGAGCCGAAACGTTGCACCACTGGTGTGAATAAAGGATTCATCACTTTATCACTTGGAGTGCCGCTCATTTTTCTTGTTATATATATATATATATATATATATATATATATATACTTAAATTTCCCCGGCGTTCAGCGAGTTCCTGCAGGGGGTGGATATGTCTCCAGGTGGCTGGTGACTTCAAAGGCACTTTGTTGAGTTTATCAGCCTATTTACTATGCGGCCCCACCTTGTGTTTGCGACATGGCTGGACGTGTGGTGCTGCTAGCCTCAGGGGGCCAACTGGCATGCATACGTCACAGTCACACTATGATGTCACACCCCTGAGAAGGGGGGAGGTGGGGGTTTCTGAGGCTGATATAGGAGCCTGAAACCAGAAAGAGGCTCTCTTGCAACCAGACTAGAACCAGAGACACATGAGGACTGCTGCCTGAAGGAAGAGAGGCCCATTTGGCCCTGGAGATGGCTGAGTATACGCTGGCATGGCATTGTACCTCCCTTGCAGTGCCAACCATATTCACCCTTTCCCTGCCTATCCCTTCACTGACGATTATTCCCCCCCCCCCCCCCGGTTTACCCTTTCCCTACCCTGATTAACCCCTGCCATACCCCCATTCCCCTGGTTAACCCTGTTCCCCTGATTTACCCTGTGCATTCTGTTACCCTGTTATTAACCCCTGCACACACCACCCTCACTGTACACTTGCAGGGTACTTCACCCCTGCATTGCTGTACAGCTCCCCATTGTTAACCCTTTGTGTTTGTGGTCTGCTTAACCCCAGCACGACCACCGTAGATCCTCGTCGTATACCTTAGGGATAGAAGTAGTCAGGTGGGGTGGGTTGTTATACTTGTATGTGTGTATTGTATAGTTAGTTTGTGGGTGGAATTTGGGAACGTGTAGTGTAGTTGAGTACTGTATATTTAGTGTTGTGTTGTCAGTATTGCGTGCGTAGTATATTGTAATAAATACCGTAATATTTGTACCCTTTGTGTAGTGTGTACTTGTTAGCGGTAGTAAGTAAGGCGCATGCAGCTAGTGTAGCGATCAGTGTAAGCATAGCGAAAGTATTGTGTTATTGTTATATAAAGGTATAAATAGGCGGAGTCTTCACTAGACGGCTCCTCCTATTTAGGAATATTAATTATCGATATTCGCATAATATTGGTGATTATTATTCCCCCTTTACAACTACCAACTGACTACTCCTTCTCTCCCCTTTACACTAGGCCTGACCTAAGTATTTATATGAACTAAGTACTATCCCCATCTAGTGGTTGGTTGTATAAATTGCACCAGACCAGCCTATGAACAGGGATACAACAGGTGTTGCAATACAAAATGACATGCAATATGATTATGGATCCTGTCTTTGGAGTATCCATAAAGCCTCTATTCAGCTCTCAATGTTTTGCATCAGGATTTGCACATGATTTGTATGGCAAAAGCAGGAGTGGGTCCAAAACACAGAAGACATGCAAATACTTCCGTTATGTGTCTTCTTAGTTTTGGAACCACTCCTATTTTATTTGGGCCTTACCAATACTCATCAGTACTGATCAAATACTGACCATGTGAAGGAGGATGCTGTAACGGATCTCCTGGCACCCCGACTGGGTACCTCCATTGATGGATGCTCCTAGCGCTTCCCGAGGACCCCAAGCACTCCGCTCTACACCAAAACCACCACAGGAACACGGAACAGGAACAGCTTTTACAAGAGCTTGTAGTTATAGCCAGAGGAGTATAGCAAATATTCAGTGTATAGCAATCCCCAGTGTTGATCAGTTACCCAAACACCAGCCTCAATATGAATGATGAAGGGTAAAACAGGAACTCTTTATTGAACACACAAGCATTGACTTATATACACATTTTCCAACAAGGGTACCACCCCTTTGGACCTGGTTGGGAACTGAGGACATAACATAGCAGCCAATCCTTTACAGTTTTAAAGTTTAAACACAAAAACTATACATTCAACAAACACAATGGCATTGTCTGTGATGCAATTAACAAACACAATGGCATTGCCTGTGACACAATCAATAACAGAATAGGCATTGTCTTGGACGTAATCAACAAAATACAATTACTAAAACACAATGGGCTCTGCCTGTGATACAATTACCAAACATAATTGGCTAACTTAATCACTCACAGGCAGAAAACACACATTTTTCCCCAACACACAGAGACCACCTCAAAACCCCACATATCCCCATAATTTATACATCCATGAATAGCTCCGATTTTGGGTTAACAACATATCCAAAAATCCAGATCCAAGCAGGGGTTCCAGAATTCCATGGAAGTCATATTTGACGGACCACAAGCATGGCTTTCCTGCCCAAAACAGTTCTACAGATTTAGGCTGTGCAGCCGTTCTGTCTTCTCCTTCAAAGTTAGTATATGGGCCATAATCCTGAGGCAAGAGGCTGTCAAATAGGCTCCTCCAAAACCCAGTGGCGAGGATATTTTCTCCACACATCTCCCCCTCCCAGGGAAGACTAACCAGATACCTGACCTCACGCTGGTCGGTACCTGAGTTAGTCTGGCAGCCCACCCACAAACAAATACTGGACCTGTTGAATTTGGTAGCCTGTCTCTGTCCAGTGAGTCCACAAAGGTTGTGTTAGTAACTGGCACTCCCTGTGAAGGCCTCAAATAACGGCCCAGGGCCATCATAATCCGTACCCTCGGGTCTGTCGTGCTCAGCCATCCAGGGGGAGTGCCGAAACACGTACCACCAGAGTGCCTGGTAGGCGTCGTCTAGCCACAGCTCCTTCCATACCAGGCTCTCGAGTTCGGTCATCCACTCATCCAGGGGCTGCTCTCCCAGAAGGGGCATTCGCAGGGCCATTTGCATCCGCAACTGCTGCTCCTCACTGGGGAGACTCTGCCACGAACCGACCGCTGAGCGAACCGCAAGGCCATCTCTAGTAACTGCATAGTGAGCCAAAATCAGGAGCCAATCCTACTCTCAAATAAGGAATCTTGAAAAGATATGCCCCAGTTCTATGTTTTGGACCGATAACTGGCCAAATAAGGGACATGTGAACTGAGCTTAATAGTGGCGCACGCCAATGCGCACATCCATATACTGTATGTGACCTGCCTGTCATACTGACACACAGTAACTGTTTCACTACCAGAAAGGACTAGCTATGCATGTTGCTGCAATGGACAGTGATGTACACCGAGATACACTGTCCTTGCAGGCTAGGATATAGATGATTTAACACACTTTGTGACAAATTTATTTGGAATGAAGAACATTTTTGGGCAAAGTTTGGTGAAGAGTCTGAATCGAATGTTTGAAAACTTCCCTCAACTCTAGTGGTAATAAAGCAGAAAGTAATTGCATGCAACCACCTTCTCCTTCATAAATTCTAGTATGAAATCAATACTAATCTAACTACTACATGGAAGGTAAAGAAATGTTTCCTCTAAGTTTTTGACCAACTATTCTACAAACCTCCCTAATTACGCAACTGTACTGTTAGATAACTTTATAAGTATCTAAAATCTCCAAATTCTCCTTTTCTGTAGAGTTCACTGTTAGTGTATCTACCATTACCTCAATCTGTCATTATATTATTTCTCCCTAAGTGCTTAATTTTACAGGTAGCTACATTAATTCACAGCTTCCAGCAAATTTGCCGCTCCGTAATTATAGTCAAATAATTTATTTCTCTCACATGTTCACATTAACCACCCATTTTAAGCTAAGCACAAAAGAGCAAAGTACTCCGGATATGACCTTTTCACAGACAAAAACTAGAAAATAAGAGCTAAATATTTATCTTCAGTATGTCTTAACAGTATGCAGGATATATACATACATATTTTAATTTGCATACTGATGCAGATATAGTAAGAGTAATATTGACAGTGTAATGAGCATATGCAGCATGGACAGCAGCTAGAGGCAACAAGCACATTGGGGGTTATACTGCATACCCCACAACTTGCCCCCTAAAGAAACAAGCATGTTGGGAGTTATAGTGCCTACCCAATAATTGCCCCTCTAAGGCAACAAACATAATGGAGGTTATAGTGCCTATACCATAACTGCCCCCCCCCTATGGTAATGAGCATGTTGCGGGTTATACTGCATACCCCATAACTGCCCCCCTAAGGCAACAAGCATGTTGGGGGTTATAATGCCTACCCAATAATTGCCCCTCTAAGCAGGGCCATCTTTAATATTGATTGGACTCTGGGCAAAAATTTACTTGGGCCCCCTGGATCCCGCCTTCCCACACCTTAGCAGGCAATCACACCCTGCTCCACAACACACACACACAAAATCCACACCCCTGGTAGAGTACAGTGAATAACTGCAAATACTTCCAGTTCTGAAGACTCCAGCGGCTCAGGATCAGTGCCCTGGGCAGCTCGGCTCAGGCTGGAAGTGGGCACCGCTCTGCAGGAAGGAGACCAGGGCTCGGGTCACCCTAGTGTTACAGTGCACCCCAGCACCCCACAGTATGCAGTATAGCACCCCACACTATACAGTAACCCACAGTATATAGTAGAGAAGTATAGCAGACCACAGTATACAGCACCCCACAGTATACAACATCTCACAGTATACAGTAGAGCAGTATATCACCTCACTGTATACAGCACCCCAAACTATACACAATGCATCACCCCACACTATACAGTACAGCAGTATAGCACTCCACAATATACAGCACCCACAGTATACAGCCCCCCACACTCTACAGTACAGCAGTATAGCACTCCACAATATACAGCACCCACAGTATACAGTGAACAGCCCCCCCACACTATACAGCCCCCCACACTATACAGCCCCCCACAGTATACAGGCCCCCATAGTATACAGGCCCCCACACTATACAGTAATTTACAGTGTATTAGCATAAGAGCCCCTGCCACCTTTTTCTGATGTAATCTTCACAAAAAAAGCTCCACAGTTAAGGTAAACTTCTACAGCAACACTCCTGGTAGAAAGGACCTTGATGATTTCATATCCATGTGACCAGTAATATTACTAGGTTACTGGTCACCTGGTGATGATGTCATCTAAAGTACTAGAGAATCACAGCTCTCACAGTATGCTGCCTGGATTGCCGGCAGGCATGGCATGGCAGCACCCCCTGTGTAGCTGACAGCCTGACACCCAGGGTAGTGGCTAGCAGGGCTCAAGAGGCAGCTGCCTTGGGCCCCTGGAACAACTGGGCCCGGGGCAGCTGCTCCTTTTGCCCCTTGTTAAATACGGCCCTGCCTCTAAGGCAACGAGCATGATGGGGGTTATAGTGCCTATACCATAACTACCCCCTAAGGAAACAAGCATGATTGGGGTTATACTGCATACCCCATAACTGGCCCCCTAAGGCAACAAGCATGTTGGCGATTATAGTGCCTACCCTATAACTGCTCCCCTATAGCAATGAGCATGTTGGGGGTTATACTGCATACCCCATAACTGGCCCCCTAAGGCAACAAGCATGTTGGGGGCTATAGTGCCTATCCCATAATTGCTGCCCTAAGGCAACGAGCATGATTGGGGTTATACTGCATACCCCATAACTGACCCCCAAAGGCAACAAGCATGTTGGGGGTTATAGTGCCTACCCCATAACTGCTCCCCCATGGCAACAAGCATGTTGGGGGTTATACTGCATACTTCATAACTTCCCCCTATGGCAATGAGCATGTTGGGGGTTATAGTGCCTACCCCATAACTGCCCCCCTATGGCAACAAGCATGTTGGGGGTTATACTGCATACCCCATAACTGGGCCCGTAAGGCAATGAGCATGATTGGGGTTATACTGCATACCCCATAACTGGCCCCCTAAGGCATTGAACATGTTGGGGGTTATAGTGCCTACCCCATAACTGGCCCCCTATGGCAACGAGCATGTTAGTTATAATGAATCGCCCAACAAATACCAACTCTGACAGCAACCATGCTGGTACTACTTTGAACAACAACTACAAGTGGAAACTACATATTAAAATGGTTAACAAGGGTGTGAGTTGGGGAGTAATTATTTCAATAAAGTGGTTACAAACAGGGCTATTTGTCATCTTGCTATTCAATACTTGCAGTGGTAGTAATGGGTGCCTCTGTACAGAAGCTCCCATGACTATGATAGGTTCTTATTGTTGGCCAGCATTTTTTTGATTGTGACAACTGTGCTGACAGTAAACCCTAAACTCAATTACCCCAGTACCCAAAGCTCCAGGGGTGCCGGGAAGAGCTGGGTTGCCAGTCAATGGCAGCCCACAGCTGTTGTTTTACCCTTGGCTGGTTATGATAATTTGGGGGGGCACACCTTTTTGGAGGGGCATTTTGGTTTAAAAAAGGTACTGGGGCCCACCCTGTTATCATAATCTGCCACGGGTGACCCAAACAATTAAAAACACATTGTTTTCCCCCAAATGGCAAGCTTTTTTTTTTCGTGCCCTGCCTTCCCTCAAGCTGCACAGAAGTGGGGGGCAGTGGCGGCACAGGGAGATGAGTGCTTCCATTGTGGAAGCGCTCATCTCCATAGTGATCTGTATCGCCAACCTCAGAACAGCGATACAGATGCCTGTGCTGCAGCAGGGCAGGGAGGGAGAGGCGTGCCCCTTCCCCTTCCTCTGATAGCCTGCAGGCACTATCAGAGGCGGACGCAGGCAGCGCGAAGACATCAACACGCCGCCTCGGCCATACAGCGCAGGACACAGACCGGAAGAGGCCTGCATCGCATCACTGACATTGAGGTAAGTATAAGTGTTATTTTATGTGCAATAGTTTTACTCCCACATTGGGGGGGGGGGGGGGCCCTTGTTACTGCCACATTGGGGGGGGGGGGCTCTTGTTACTAGCACATTGGGGGGCTCTTGTTACTGGCACATTGGGGGTGCTCCTGTTACTGGCACATGATGGGGGGTGCTTATTACTGGCACATGATGGGGACTCTTATTACTAGTAATACACAGAAATCTGCAGCACTCTTCCGTTAATGCAAAATCCAAACTTTGTTTATTTTAAATCAGCAGCATACTGTCAGCGACGTTTCGACCATCTCTGAACTTTATCAAGCAGTGAGATTACAACACAAAATGTGCCTTACATAGGGTATGTTTAAGATACCTCCCAGGAAGTGTGGGGGGGGGGGGTGTCACCAATAATAGTCAAAATATATCCACATATGTGATAATCATATATAAAAATACATGTGAATAAATTTTGGGCGAGTCACTTACTTCACCCTGGTGGTGCCCCATGTGAGGTCCGATGCCATGCAGATATATGCGCGTACTATCCAGCGTACTACCCCATCTACTGCGCATGCGCTGAATTAAAAAAGGAATTCACACTGCAGCCAATAGAAAAAAAGGAGTCTGATGAAGTATCCTGTTGCTAAGTGCAGGGAAAGAATTGTGCTACAGCCTTTTTCTCTATTTTGTGTTGTAATCTCAATGCTTAATAAAGGGCAATGATGGTCGAAACGTCACTGACACTATGCTGCTGATTTAAAATAAACAAAGTTTGGATTTTGCATTAATGGAAGAGTGCTGTGGTATTACTGGTATATGCTGGGACCCTCAGCCAGGATCTCTACCCGCAAGCACTATTTCTTCTATTAATGGTAGAATTTTTTTCCAATTTTTGGAAACTGTAGTGCTGCTTATTTCTTGTTATTTTTCTCATGTGGCTCATAAGCGTGCACACAGAAAAAAATAAATCTTTTTTTCACTTTTTGCGGTATTAGAATTGTAAGGATTTTTACATTTTTTTCCTCTTGGTAATGGCGGCAGCTAGTATCTCTGTATACACGGAGGAAGACGTGCCAAGAATTCTGGGGAACACCACAGGAGATGGTTCCTTTTTAAATACACCAACTGTGGACCTTATTAAAAGGAAACTGGAACAAGAAAATAAATTACTGATATCACATGAACTCCATTTATCAACTCTGCGAGAGTACTATAAAGCTGAAAGGATCCCTAAAGGTCTGATGTCTCATCTCAGACCGATTCTCTTACCTAATAACAAGGAATTTTGTGCTAAGTTTAAACTAATCTCTAACTGTCCATGGACATTATATTATTAAATATGGAATTTTTACAGGTTGAAACACAGGGGAAAAAAACAAAAACGGATTGTCAGCTGTAAATACAGATCGGGACATTATCATCAAAGGCAGATTTTTCTCTGTTGAATGAAAAATTTTATTCTGATTTCTAGAAACACCGTAATAACATAGAGATAACAAAATGCCAAAAATGGCACAGAGACATGGAAGCTTACCGTAAAGGAGATGTCTACAGGAAACAACCTACAGGACGGCAGATGAATCAACCGAGGAGAACCAAGCCCAGACCCCGACGACCTAATAGAAGAACAGATATGGGTACTACAGCAACAGAGTCTTCTGAGGATCTGAGTGTTGATGTCCGTTTTTTAGGACAAAGACGGACAAATGGAGACAACAACGGAGAGGAGGACATAAACACAGATGATGGAGGAAACAATATGGTTACCAAATCCAAGAAACCACCCATGGTCCTGAGTCAGAGGGGATAAGCAACCACACAGAAGGATTCCCCCCACTACAAAGCGAGATAGACTCACTGGTGGTAAATATTTTTTCATACACTCTTTCTGATTTGGAACTTTCCCTCCTTAACACGGGTTTATCATTTTGTCCCACCACATACAGTGACTGGTTTAAGTATCAGATAGACTTGTTTGCCTTCTTTAAAAGATTGAGACTGAAAGCTTTATTTGCTACTTGTCCATTGGATGATACACCAAAAACTGTGTCTATAGCAACTAGTGAAGCTCTGTCACTCACAAGCCTTAACCTTTCCACAAAGTAATTTTTATCCACCTTCTAATGACAATGTGGTGGAAGCATATACAGACGTGGACAAAATTGTTGGTACCCTTTGGTCAATGAAAGAAAAAGTCACAATGGTCACAGAAATAACTTTAATCTGACAAAAGTAATAATAAATTAAAATTCTATAAATGTTAACCAATGAAAGTCAGACATTGTTTTTCAACCATGCTTCAACAGAATTATGTAAAAAAATAAACTCATGAAACAGGCATGGACAAAAATGATGGTACCCCTAACTTAATATTTTGTTGCGCAACCTTTTGAGGCAATCACTGCAATCAAACGCTTCCTGTAACTGTCAATGAGACATCTGCACCTCTCAGCAGGTATTTTGGCCCACTCCTCATGAGCAAACTGCTCCAGTTGTGTCCGGTTTGAAGGGTGCCTTTTCCAGACTGCATGTTTCAGCTCCTTCCAAAGATGCTCAATAGGATTGAGGTCAGGGCTCATAGAAGGCCACTTTAGAATAGTCCAATTTTTTCCTCTTAGCCATTCTTGGGTGTTTTTAGCGGTGTGTTTTGGGTCATTGTCCTGTTGCAAGACCCATGACCTGCGACTGAGACCAAGCTTTCTGACACTGGCTAGTACATTTCTCTCTAGAATTCCTTGATAGTCTTGAGATTTCATTGTACCCTGCACAGATTCAAGACACCCTGTGCCAGACGCAGCAAAGCAGCCCCAGAACATAACAGAGCCTCCTCCATGTTTCACAGTAGGGACAGTGTTCTTTTCTTGATATGCTTCATTTTTTCGTCTGTGAACATACAGCTGATGTGCCTTGGCAAAAACTTCGATTTTTGTCTCATCTGTCCACAGGACATTCTCCCAGAAGCTTTGTGGCTTGTCAACATGTAGTTTGGCATATTCCAGTCTTGCTTTTTTATGATTCGTTTTCAACAATGGTGTCCTCCTTGGTCGTCTCCCATGTAGTCCACTTTGGCTCAAACAACGACGGATGGTGCGATCTGACACTGATGTTCCTTGAGCATGAAGTTCACCTTGAATCTCTTTAGAAGTCTTTCTAGGCTCTTTTGTTACCATTCGGATTATCCGTCTCTTAGATTTGTCATCAATTTTCCTCCTGCGGCCACGTCCAGGGAGGTTGGCTACAGTCCCATGGATCTTAAACTTATGAATAATATGTGCAACTGTACTCACAGGAACATCTAGTTGCTTGGAGATGGTCTTATAGCCTTTACCTTTAACATGCTTGTCTATAATTTTCTTTCTGATCTCTTGAGACAGCTCTTTCCTTTGCTTCCTCTGGTCCATGTCGAGTGTGGTACACACCATATCACCAAACAACACAGTGATTACCTGGAGCCATATATATAGGCCCAATGGCTGATTACAAGGTTGTAGACACCTGTGATGCTAATTTGTGGACACACCTTGAATTAACATGTCCCTTTGGTCACATTATGTTCTGTGTTTTCTAGGGGTACCATCATTTTTGTCCATGCCTGTTTCATGAGTTTATTTTTTTACATAATTCTGTTGAAGCATGGTTGAAAAACAATGTCTGACTTTCATTGGTTAACATTTATAGAATTTTAATTTATTATTACTTTTGTCAGATTAAAGTTATTTCTGTGACCATTGTGACTTTTTCTTTCATTGACCAAAGGGTACCAACAATTTTGTCCACGTCTGTATCTCTTTGGTTCAAAGAGATATCAGCAAACAGAATGCAGGCCCCACAACTCAGGTATAGGTCTAACCTCACAAAAATAGAGAGGGACATTTTGGACCAATTATGTCATAGGGAGGAGATCACTATTAAACCAGTGGATAAGGAAGGGGTTGTAGTGATTATGGATATAGTTAAATATGAACAAGAGATTTTATGCCAACTCAATGACTCATCAGTATACCGTCAAATCGACCATGATCCTGAATTTGAATTCACACGAAGGATCAAGTTATTGGTCGATGACGCATATGCTGATTACATCATTGACAGTCCTCTCGATGATTACTTGATTGCAACACATCTCATTACTCCAGTCATTTATGTTCTACCGAAGATTCATAAAGATGGGGACAATCCACCGAGACATCCAATTGTGTCTAGAAGGGATTCTATGTTTTCTCCAATTGCTATTTTTCTGGAAAAAATCCTCCAGTAGTTTGTCACATCTTTTGTCTCCTTTGTCAAAGACACTTCTCATTTCCATCTTAAACTTCAGAAACTTGATTTCACTAATGGTAACACATTGGTCTTATTTGATGTAGTGAGCGTATATACTAGCATAGAACACAAAAAGGGTTTGGAGGCAGTTCAACATAGACTAGCTGAATCTGATTATACACCTCGGAAGGTACGGTTCATCCTATCACTTCTGGAAGTGATTTTAACCACTTCAACCCCGCTAGCTAAAACCCCCTTAATGACCAGGCCACTTTTTACACTTCTGCACTACACTACTTTCACTGTTTATTTCTTGGGCATGCAGCTTACCACCCAAATGAATTTGACCTCCTTTTCTTCTCACTAATAGAGCTTTCATTTGGTGGTATTTCATTGCTGCTGACATTTTTTGTTATTAATCAAAATTTAACGATTTTTTTGCAAAAAAATGACATTTTTCACTTTAAGTTGTAAAATTTTGCAAAAAAAAAAAGACATCCATATATAAATTATTCGCTAAATTTATTGTTCTACATGTCTTTGATAAAAAAAAAATGTTTAGGTAAAAAAAAAATGGTTTGGGTAAAAGTTATAGCGTTTACAAACTATGGTACAAAAATGTGAATTTCCACTTTTTGAAACAGCTCTGACTTTCTGAGCATCTGTCATGTTTCCTGAGGTTCTACAATGCCCAGACAGTACAAACACCCCACAAATGACCCCATTTTGGAAAGTAGACACCCTAAGGTATTCACTGATGGGCTTAGTGAGTTCATAGAACTTTTTATTTTTTGTCACAAGTTAGCGGAAAATGATGATTTTTTTTTTTTTCTTACAAAGTCTCATATTCCACTAACTTGTGACAAAAAATAAAAAATTCTAGGAACTCGCCATGCCTCTCACGGAATACCCTGAGGTGTCTTCTTTCCAAAATGGGGTCACTTGTGGGGTAGTTATACTGCCCTGGCATTCTAGGGGCCCTAATGTGTGCGAAGTAGTTTGAAATCAAAATCTGTAAAAAATGACCGGTGAAATCTGAAAGGTGCTCTTTGGAATGTGTGCCCTTTGCCCACCTAGGCTGCAAAAAAGTGTCACACATCTGGTATCGCCGTACTCAGGAGAAGTTGGGGAATGTGTTTTGGGGTGTCATTTTACATATACCCATGCTGGGTGAGAAATATCTTGGTCAAATGCCAACTTTGTATAAAAAAAATGGGAAATGTTGTCTTTTGCCAATATATTTCTCTCACCCAGCATGGGTATATGTAAAATGACACCCCAAAACACATTCCCCAACTTCTCCTGAGTACGGCGATACCAGATGTGTGACACTTTTTTGCAGCCTAGGTGGGCAAAGGGGCACACATTCCAAAGAGCACCTTTAGGATTTCACCAGCCATTTTTTACAGATTTTGATTTCAAACAACTTACCACACATTAGGGCCCCTAAATTGCCAGGGCAGTATAACTACCCCACAAGTGACCACATTTTGGAAAGAAGACACCCCAAGGTATTCCGTGAGGGGCATGGCGAGTTCATAGAATTTTTTATTTTTTGACACAAGTTAGCGGAAATAGATTTTTATTTTATTTTTTCTCACAAAGTCTCCTTTTCCGCTAACTTGGGACAAAAATTTCAATCTTTCATGGACTCAATATGCTCCTCACAGAATACCTTGGGGTGTCTTCTTTCCGAAATGGGGTCACATGTGGGGTATTTATACTGCCCTAGCATTTTAGGGGCCCGAAAGCGTGAGAAGAAGTCTGGAATATAAATGTCTAAAAAATGTTATGCATTTGGATTCTGTGAGGGGTATGGTGAGTTCATGTGAGATTTTATTTTTTGACACAAGTTAGTAGAATATGAGACTTAGTAAGAAAAAACAAAAACAAAAAAAACAAACAATTTCCGCTAACTTGGGCCCAAAAAAATGTCTGAATGGAGCCTTACAGGGGGTGATCAATGACAGGGGGGTGATCAGGAAGTCTATATGGGTGATCATCCCCTTGTCATTGATCACCCCCCTGTATGTGTTTTGCGGATCCGATCCACGTATCTGTGGATGCGTAAAAATCATACGGACGTCTGAATGGAGCCTTACAGGGGGGTGATCAATGACAGGGGGATGATCAATGACAGGGGGGGTGATCAGGAAGTCTATATGGGTGATCACCCCCTTGTCATTGATCACCCCCCTGTAAGGCTCATTTCAGACGTCCGTATGTTTTTTGCGCTTCCGATCCATGTATCTGTGGATCCGTAAAAATCATACGGACGTCTGAATGGAGCCTTACAGGGGGGTGATCAATGACAGGGGGGTGATTAGGAAGTCTATATGGGTGATCACCCCCTTGTCATTGATCACCCCCCTGTAAGGCTCCATTCAGACGTCCGTATGTGTTTTGCGGATCTGTAAAAATCATACGGACGTCTGAATGGAGCCTTACAGGGGGGGTGATCAATGACAGGGGGGTGATCAGGAAGTCTATATGGGTGATCACCCGCCTGTCATTGATCACCCCCCTGTAAGCCTCCATTCATACATCCGTATGTGTTTTGCGGATCCGATCCATGTATCTGTGGATCCGTAAAAATCATACGGACGTCTGAATGGAGCCTTACAGGGGGGTGATCAATGACAGGGGGGTGATTAGGAAGTCTATATGGGTGATCACCCCCCTGTCATTGATCACCCCCCTGTAAGGCTCCATTCAGACGTCCGTATGTGTTTTGCGGATCTGTAAAAATCATACGGACGTCTGAATGGAGCCTTACAGGGGGGGTGATCAATGACAGGGGGGTGATCAGGAAGTCTACATGGGTGATGACCCGCCTGTCATTGATCACCCCCCTGTAAGGCTCCATTCATACATCCGTATGTGTTTTGCGGATCCGATCCATGTATCTGTGGATCCGTAAAAATCATACGGACGTCTGAATGGAGCCTTACAGGGGGGTGATCAATGACAGGGGGGTGATCAATGGCAGGGGGGTGATCAATGACGGGGGGGGGGGGTGATCAGGGAGTCTATATGAAGTGATCAGGGGTTCATAAGGGGTTAATAAGTGACAGTGTAGGTGGTGTTTGGTGCTACTTTACACAGCTACCTGTGTCCTCTGGTGGTTGATCCAAACAAAAGGGACCACCAGAGGACCAGGTAGCAGGTATATTAGACGCTGTTATCAAAACAGCATCTAATATACCTGTTAGGGGTTAAAAAAATCACATCTCCAGCCTGCCAGCGAGCGATCGCCGCTGGCAGGCTGGAGATCCACTCGCTTACCTTCAGTTCCTGTGAACGCGCACACCTGTGTGCTCACGTTCACAGGAAATCTCGGGTATCGCGAGATGACGCGCCGATGCGTCGTTGAGCGCCCAGCTGCCGCCTCCGGACCGCAGATCTTTTTCTGTTCAAGGATGACTTTTACATCCAATGCAGGGGGACCGCAATGGGGTCCAATGTGGCCCGGTCCTATGCTAATGTTTACATGGCACATTTTGAGAACATGCATGTGTACCCATCTAGCTTCTTCCAGCACATGAGGGGCTGGATGCGATACATCGATGACATATTCTTTATTTGGACAGGAAAAGTATCCCAGTTACATGAATTTAATGACCATCTTAATAATGTACATCCGAAACTCTGTTTTACTAAGGTCTTCTCAACCAAGAAATTACAGTTTCTTGATACAGTGATATATTGTATGTGGAGGGTGATACTTTGAAAACTGATCTCTTTATTAAAGCGACAGATAGGAATAATTCAATTTGCTTTGACAGCTCACACCCATGGGGAATGGTAAATTCCCTACCGTATAGTAAATTTTTATGCGTTAGAAGGGTTGTCAGTGACAAACAAAACATCCAAACTAGACTACAGGAAATGAACAGTAAGTTTGTAAAAAGAGGTTATCCTCCAGAATTAGTTACGAAACACCAGGTCAAAACTCAAGATATTACACGTGAAGCACTCCTCAAAAAGAGACAGGATAAAAGAAAAATGTGTAGAGTTCCATTCGTCTCTACATTTTCTCCCCTTAGCAATAAGGTAGCAGACATCATTAAGAAAAATTGGAGACTGCTTACTCAGGCCTTTCCAGATGCTCCAAAATTTAAGAACCCTCCGTTACTGTCTTATAGGAGGGGTACTAATATTAAGAATAAACTTGTCCATGCGGCTTCCACTCCATCACGACAAAAGTTAAATAAGAAGACAGGTTGTTTCCCATGTCTAGGCTGCTGCCATTGCAGCAACATGATTAAGGGAAATTCTTTTGTGCATTCCCAAACAGGGAATAGGTATCACATCAGACAGCATTTTACATGTAATTCCTCATTCGTGATTTACATTCTACAACGCCTCTGTGGGCTATTGTACGTTGGTAAAACCACGCAAGAAGTAAAGAAGAGAATCACACAACATTAATTGAAGATCTGCAAGGTGGCTGTGGAGCTCCCTGTCCCTGAACATTTTCTGAAATGTGGACACATCTCTCAATTAAGGTTCCAGATAATTGATGGAATCACAAATACCCGTCAAGGAGGTGATTGAGAGACTCTACTTAAAAAACTGGAATTGAAATGGATCCACAGGTTAGAGACCCTGGAACCCAAAGGTCTTAACAGGGACTATAACTTGGGTGTATTTATTAAATAGGTTGTTCCCTGGGTAGATGCTGTGTCTACCCTGTTTATATGAACTATATAGATTTGTAACATAAGTTTGGTGCCCAACAAGGATTTTTTGTTGTGTCTTTTATATTTTTATAATACATTAATCTTTTGTCTCTTTCTCTCTCTTTAGGTGGTGCCCTTTGTGATATCCGTATTTATTTTATATTTGCTTGTCCGTGCCAGTTTACTTCTGAACAGTATGTTCCTCTTTTACTCCTCCTGAAATCTCTGTATGAATGTTACAACTTCACTGGGGGAGAACTGGTTATGATAGATTGGACGGGATTGCTGACTTGCGGGACAGACTTTTGAACTATGACTTTACCCGATTTATTGGGGTGTTCCCCCCCCTTTTACCCCGTTAATGTGGAATACTAGTGGGGACATGCCTAGTTACGTACTCTGTCCCCTCTATACACATTGGAGTCTAATGGCTGCGGTGATTCCTTGAAAAGGGTTGAGGGTCAACTAAACATTGATCACTCCCCTGTAGGGATCACTGCATTTATTTTATTTTATGGGGACTCATGCGAGGACTAGGAGACACTTATGTGATGACTCCAGTCATACTAAGCCCCCCTACATGATAAACCATTGTTTGGCTCCTCTCTAACTGTCCTTCTATTCAGGTTCCCCCCTGATAATAATTTTCTCCTCTTAAGTCAGTTTTTTTAGGAGTAGTGAGGTTTTTCTTAGGATGCAATTCTATTATTGAGTTGCTTCCACAATCTAGCAACAACATACGTCACTCGACACTCCCCCTTTTTCTCTATTGGCTGTAGCGCAATTCTTTCCTTGCACCTAGCAACAGGATACATCAGACTCCTTTTTTCTATTGGCTGCAGTGTGAATTCCTTTTTTATTTCAGCGCATGCGCAGTAGATGGGGTAGTACGCCGGACATGAGCAGAAGGAAGCTAACGCGAAAAAGAAGTCGGGGCTGCAGATCATCACTCTGGTATTTATGTAATTTTTTATTTATTACTTTGTCTATCTACACTGCCATTTCTTTGTATTTTGCACATTGCATTTTATACGTAGATATGCATTTGGCTTAGTGGAGCAATACTTCTCACTTTATACCTGTCTGGGTATTTGTCACTTATGGATTTTTGCACCTTTTATGATATCATCCAGATTGTGATTTTCTATATAGCCTGTGTGTTTTTTTATCCACTGCTGTACTGTATGTATTTATTTTTTTATCTATCATATTGTTGAAATAAAGTGTATTCATTGTCAGTTGTGCCATGCTTATTGGTGTTTGCTAGTTCGGTATGTTGGCATAGCACACATACTCATTTTGAGCCGGTTACTATAGGTGTGTACCAACAGAGATAATGTATATGAGGGCTCCCTCGCACCTGAAATTCAACTCGGTAAAAGTAATCAATAACTTCACCGATTGGCAGTGCAGGACCCAACAGCAGCTCTCGCATCAGAGCATCAACCCGTTTGTCAAACATACGCATGGTGGTCACCGGGTTGCCTTGAAGAATGTCACACTTTTCAGCCCAGTCTAGCGCTGCAAAATCCACCGTTCGACCTTGTTGCTCCTTTATTGCTGTTATTACTTCTGGCCATCTGAATTCTGCAGCAGAGAAGGTAAGAAAAAAAGTTGGCTTACCCAATTGTCTGACCATGGCTAGCACATTTTTCAGATTGTTATCCCAGTAAGCTGGGCTCGCTCTCAGTGAGAAAAAGTTGTCTTTCCAGTGCATTCAAATCACAGAGCTCTGGGGAAATAGGTGCCAGCTCCATGTTGTTAGCCACATCGATGGATGATTTGTGTGTGTTCTGCTTTTAAATGTGAATCACATTTGTGACAAATCCATTCTTTGGTCCTTCCTTTTCCCTGTCAAACAGGCAGCAACAATGTGTAGATTCTTCTAGTAATTGCTGTGAATGCAATGTTTTACTTGGATAGGAAAAAGGGTGTGATGACACATCATGCACGTAAAAGTTGACCCAGCTTTAATGTATTCATGGAAAGTGGATATAGCTGTCTGCATTAGGCTAAATGAACATGACCGTTCCATTTTTTGCGGTCTGCAATTTGCAGAACGGTACAGACGGCCCACTGTAGAAATGCATATTCTTGTCCACAAAGCGGACAAGAATAGGACATGTTATATATTTTTTTGCGGGGCTATGGAAAGGAGCAACGGATGTGGATAGCACACAAAGTGCTTTCAACATCTTTGTGGCCCCATTGAAATGAATCCGGCTCGGATGCAGACCAAAACAATGTCCGTGTACATGAGGCCTAAGTCTGCTGTCCACTGGTTGACTGCATTCCTGCATTACACGAGTCCATCGTCTGTATTTCATTCTTATTTTGAAGGCACATTGCATCTTATGGGTTATTTGAAAATCAGCTTGAGTGTGATGCTTCATTTTCATGTAACTCATGTACTGTTGCAAGTGACGTCTTCTGAAAGCAGGATCATTATGATATTTTCTGGTGATGTATTGCTTCTTCTTCAAGTTAAAATTGGCATCTGTCGCACATTTGCTGGTTGTGTATTTTTTTCTGCTTTAACTTTAAACATGCATCTGTTGCAAATTTTCGGGCGATGTAATGCTTATGCTTCAAGTTGAAATTGCCATTTGTTGCATATTTTCTGGTGATGTATTGCTTCTGCTTCAACTTAAAATCAGCATCTGCTCTGTATCGGCTGGTGATGTATGACCTCTTCTTAGTGATGACAGACATCTTTGTAGCCTTGAAACCACACCTTTTTTTAATTTCTGTGTCTTGTCTTCAGTTTTTGTTGTCGCTGTGCATTTAATATGCCCTGTGAGGATTTTGCATCAAGTGACCGTGGAGAATGCTTGCTGGCTGGGTGTGTTTTGCATCTTTGGTCATCTGTGTAACTTTGTTCTCCATATGCTTTCCATTATGTGGTTTGTAGTGTTGATCACGAATATTTGAATTTAAAATTTTTATTGCGAATATAGGTACTTCGAAAATTTGTGAATATTTTGAATATAGTGATATATATTCATAATTTTGAATATTCAATTTTTGTACAATCTGTACACATGATCCCTCCCTGCTTCTAGCTTGTGGGCTAATGAGAAGGATGCAGTATATTTGACTTTAGGAGTAGTGTTGTTTGCAAATTTTTGTAATTCAAATTTTTTATTGCAAAATTTTCATCCTTCCTCACATCATCAAGCTCACGTGGTATGCCAAAATGTCAACGCCATGCATGTTCACTGTTTGTTCCTTAACCTTCCATAGCCATGATAACCCTGATGAAATGATGCCTGCACATATATCTCACTTGGTACACATGGTTCTTGCATGCCATGGTTTTCAGAAGTGCCCATCACACTGTCACTGTGTTCTTGAACTTGACACTGAGTTGAATATGGGAATGACACCACAGGTTCACTATGTAACTCCTGGGTACATTTACTGTCACAAACCTCCATTTCAACTATGCTGCTGTGGGGCTCCGGATCCCGAAAGCGTGGGTCTGAAAGGTCCAGTTTAGTCCAGCGTATATTTGCAGCTTTAAATCTCTTTCCTTTAGATGGCATGATGATATTTATACAGATCTAATTTCTTTTCTTAAATGTAGCTAGTTGAAACACCTCAAATACTCTCTACTGGCGATAATGGAAGAGGATGTGGCACAGGAGGAGGAGGAGGAGGAGGAGGAAGAGGGATAATTTTGTAGGGTTTCCGGTCAGTCATTTACAAGTGGCTCAGAGAGTTTGGTTTCCTGCACCCACATACTCCATGTACACAATTGTCCAGCCAGGGAATGGTTCTGGAGGATGGCAAGGTGGAGGATGAGGAGGAGGAACCATGTTCACAGCAGGGTGGCACCCACACCAGCTCATAGCCATCACTGGTGCATGGATGGGGGGATACAGAGGACACAGACGATACACCTCCCACAGAGGACAGCTTTTTGTTGCCTCTGGGCAGCCTGGCACACATGCCCCCTTCAACTTCTGGGTCTCCAAATTTGGCACATGGCCTGAGCTTGCCCTTTACACCTTGGAGGTGCTGGCCTGCCCTGCAGCCAGTGTATTATCTGAACATGTGTTTAGCACGGCAGGGGGCATTATCGCAGACATGCGCAGCCGCCTGACCACAGCCAATGTGGACAAGCTCACGTTCATTAAAATGAACCAGGCATGGATCCCACAGGACTTGTCCGTACCTTGTGCAGAATAGACATGTATACCGGCCTTAACCAACCATTGTTATACTGCAGCACAATTGCTCATTCTTGTATTTTGGATATTTCACACTCTTTTGCAGTGTACCCCAATTAAAAAATAAATAAAATTAAAACCAAAACTAGTGTTCACTACCTCGTCCTCCTCCACCGCCGCTTCCACCTACACCGCAACGTCCACCGCCTCCTCAAATTACTACTCCATATGGAACTCCACCTCATAAATAAAATATTTTTTTATTTATTTGTACGTATCTTATTCTATGTCATTTCACTACTTTGTCAGTTACATTTTCTGGGGAAATTCACAAATTTTTGGGTGTGATGTACCACTGCTATACTGACAGGTAAAAAATAAAAAATTAAATGTCTGTTACATTTTCAGGTGAAATTCACAATCTTTCGGGTGTAATATACCCCTCCTCTACCTAGTTGACAGCTTAATAAATTTCAATAATTTTTCTTTTACATTTTCGGGTTACAATAAGCAATTTTTTTCTGTCATAGACCCCTGCTCTACCAAGTAGACAGGTTAATAAATGTATGTAATTTTTCTGTTACATTCTTGGGTTGACAATTTACAATTGTGGACATGAATAAAGCCCTGCTCTGCATAGGTGACAGGGAATACATTTTCTGAAATTCTTCTTTAATTGGTGTGTGCCACCTCCTTTCATTCAATGCTTAAACTTTAACAAGTTGTACCACATTTGCTCTTCAATAACTTTTCCCACATTTGCGCTTCAGTAATTTGTCCCACGTTTGCGCCTCAATAACTTTTCCCACATTTGCGCTTTAGTAATTTGTCCCTCATTTTCGCCTCAATAACTTTTCCCACATTTGTGCTTCAGTAATTTGTCCCACATTTGTGCTTCAATAGCTTCTCCCACATTTGCGCTTCAGTAATTTGTCCCACATTTTCGCCTCAATAACTTTTCCCACATTTGTGCTTCAGTAATTTGTCCCACATTTGCGCCTCAATAGCTTCTCACACATTTCCGCTTCATCCCATTGCAGCCATTGACCTCGCTTTCATGAGGTCTCTCTCACGCTCCCTCTCTGGCGTGGAACCCTGATTCGCCAATATAGATGATCAACATGGTATGCTCAGAAAAGAACATCGAAATTTGATAGAGAAGATATTGAAATGGATGGTGGATGTCACTGGGCATCCTAAAATCTCATTGTGAGAGGTACATACCGTATGGGAATAAAAGGTTAAGGAACAAAAATAAACCAATGTGGATAAACAGAACTGTAATAATGACAAAAAGAAAGCATATAAAACACTAAAACAGGAAGGTAACACGGAAGCACTGAAAAACTATAAGGAAAAAAATAGAACATGTAAAAAACAAATAAAAGCATCCAAACTAGAGACCGAGAGATTAATTGCCAAAGAGAGTAAAACTAACCCTAAAATATTCTTCAATTATATAAATGTTAAAAAGTATAAATCTGAAGGTGTTGGCCCTTTAAAGAGTAATGAGGGGGGAGTCGCAGAGAGCGACGAGGAGAAAGCAAAGCTGTTAAATATTTTTTTCTCCAATGTATTCACTGAGGAAAATAAACTGTCAGATGAAATGCTGAATGTTGAAAGAGATTCCCCATTAAAAGTGTCCTGTCTGACCCAGGAAGAAGTACAACAGCGACTTAAAAAGATTAAAATAGACTAATCGCCAGGACTGGATGGCATACACCCCCGTATCCTAAGGGAATTAAGTAATGTCATAGCCAGACCCTTATTTCTGATATTTGCAGATTCTATCTTGACAGGGAATGTCCCACAGGATTGGCGCATAGCAAATGTGGTGCCAATATTCAAAAAGGGTCGGTAAGTTTAACATCTGTTGTGGGTAAACTGTTTGAAGGTTTTCTGATGGATGCTATGTTAGAGCATCTTAATGGAAATAAGCAAATAACGCCATATCAGCATGGCTTCATGAGGGATCGATCATGTCAAACTAATTTAATCAGTTTCTATAAGGAGGTAAGTTCTAGACTTGACAGCGGCGAATCAATGAATGTCATGTATCTGGACTTCTCCAAAGCATTTGACACTGTACCACATAAAAGGTTAGTATATAAAATGAGAATGCTCGGACTGGGAGAAAACATCTGTAAGTGGGTAAGTAACTGGCTCAATGATAGAAAACAGAGGGTGGTTATTAATGGTACATACTCAGATTGGGTCACTGTCACTAGTGGAGTACCTCAGGGGTCAGCATTGGGCCCTATTCTCTTCAATATATTTATTAATGATCTTGTAGAAGGCTTGCATAGTAAAATATCAATTTTCGCAGATGACACTAAACTGTGTAAAGCAATTAACACTGAAGAGGACAGTATACTACTATACTAAGAACATAGTCCTACCACTTTACAAATCGCTAGTCAGACCACACATGGAGTACTGTGTACAGTACTGGGCTCCAGTGAACAAAGCATACATAGCAGAGCTGGAGAGGGTCCAGAGGAGGGCAACTAAAGTAATAACTGTAATGGGGCAACTACAGTACCCTGAAAGATTATCAAAATTAGGGTTATTCACTTTAGAAAAAAAGACGACTGAGAGGAGATCTAATTAATATGTATAAATATATCAGGGGACAGTACAGAGATCTATCCCATCATCTATTCATTCCCAGGACTGTGACTGTGATGAGGGGACATCCTCTGCGTCTGGAGGAAAGAAGGTTTGTACACAAACATAGAAGAGGATTCTTTACGGTAAGAACAGTGAGACTATGGAACGCTCTGCCTGAGGAGGTGGTGATGGTGAGTACAATAAAGTAATTCAAGAGGGGCCTGGATGTATTTCTGGAGTGTAATAATATTACAGGATATAGATAGAGAGATTGTTGATCCAGGGAGTTATTCTGATTGTCTGATTGGAGTCGGGAAGGAATTTTTTATTCCCCTAAAGTGAGGAAAATTGGCTTCTACCTCACAGTTTTTTTTTTTGCCTTCCTCTGGATCAACTTGCAGGATGACAGGCCGAACTGGATGGACAAATGTCTTTTTTCGGCTTTATGTACTATGTTACTATGTTACCTCTACATAGGTGACAGGAACATAGATTAAAAAAAATCATCTGTTACATTGTCAGGTGTCATTTTTCTAATTTTGCCGGATTGAAACCCGTGCTCTGCATAGTTGACAGGGAATAAAATTTAAGAAATTCTTCATTAATTGATGCGCACCACATCCTTTCATTCAATGCTTAAAGAGGACCTTTCACCGATTATGACACTGTGAACTAAGAATACAGAGATGAAGAGCGGCACCCGGGGATCTCACTGCACTTACTATTATGCCTGGGCGCCGCTCCACTCTCCTGCTATGCCCTCCCGTATCTCCGGCCACTAAGTTATAGTAGGCGGAGATTTCAGTCACTAAGTTATAGTAGGCGGAGTCTGCCCTTGTTCTGCTATAGCACTGGCTAATTGCAGCGCAGAGCTCACAGCCTGGGAGGTTATTTTCTCCCAGACTGTGAGCTCTGCAATGCGATTGGCCAGCGCTACAGAAGAACAAGTGCAGACTCCGCCTACCATAACTTTGTGACCGGAGATACTGGAGGGCATAGCGGAAGAACGGAGCGGCGCCCAGGGATAATAGTAAGTGCAGTGAGATCCCTGGGCGCCGCTCTCCATGTCTGTATTCTTAGTTCACAGTGTCATAATCGGTGAAAGGTCTTCTTTAAACTTTAAAAAGTTGTCCCACTTTTACGCTTTAATACTTTGCCCCATATTTCCGCTCTATAATTTTAAATTTGAAAAAAATTAATCCCCCCCCCTGGATGTGGTTACTCTTTCTCACGCTCCCTCTCCGGCGTGGAACCCTGATTCGCCGATAATTGTGATCAACATGGTAGGCTCAGAAAAGAACATTGAAAGTTGATAGAGAAGATATCCAAATGGATGGTGGACTTCATAGGGACGTGTGATCAGGCAGAAGTTAGCTAGAGTAAACAAAGCGGCAGCAGGACCTCTCCTGGCTAACGCTTAAAAATCAAAAATACCAAAAGTGAGATTCCCTATAATGTTTTATTAATCATTCCAAAATCAGGGCATCTTAAGAGTCCTGTATTGTTATTTATCTTCACTACCTCCCCGAGTCGGGAGTGGGTAATTTCCGCACGACCCATCCTTAACTTGGAAGCTTAGGCTTCGATACTTTGTCCCTTATTTCCGCTCGATTACATTTAATTTCATCCAATCACCTCCCTTGCATGTGGTATCCTTTTCTCAGGCTCCCTCTCCGGCCTGGAACCCTGATTCCCCACCACCCGTGATTACCATGGTAGGTGCATAAAAGAACATTGACAGTTGATAGAGCAGATATCAAATTGGATTGTGAACATCACGGGGACGTGTGACATGGTGGGGCAGTAAGTGTGCACACGCCTACACGAACTGACTGACAGGGGTCTCCAAATTGGGCACATGGCCTGAGCTTGCACTTTACCCTTTGGAGGTACTGGCCTGCCCTGTAGCCAGTGTATTGTCTGAATGTGTGTTTAGCACGGCAGGGGGCATTTTCACAGGTTATATTTCCCAATGTTTTGGGGTGTACCCTAATTTAAAGAATAAAAAAAAAATTAAAACAAAAAAGCTGTGTAGGCTACCTCCTCCTCCACCGCTTCCACCTACACAGCAACATCCACCGCCTCCTCAACCTCCTACTCCATATGGACCTCGTCCTCCTAGATCAAGATTATTATTTTTTATTTGTATGTATTTGATGTTATTTAAAGTCATTTCCCTATCCACATTTGTTTGCAGAGCACTTGCCTTGCTCTTAACCACATTTTTATGCCATTTGCAGCCCTCTAGCCCTTTCCATGACATTTTTACAACCATTTTAGTGTTTAAAAGTTCGGGTTCGGGTTCAGGGTCAAGTTCGGGTCCCGAACTCGAACTTTTTTGTGAAGTGCAGCTAAACCCGTTGAACCCGAACATCCAGGTGTTCGCTCAACTCTAGTTAGGGTGGTATATTTGGCTATAATAATAAGAATACATACAGTGGATATAAAAAGTCTACACACCCCTGTTAAAATGTTAGGTATCTGTAATGTAAAAAAATGAAAGATAAATCATTTCAGAACTTTTTCCACCTTTAATGTGACCTATAAACTGTACAATTCAATTGAAAAACAAACTGAAATCTTTGAGGTAGAGGGAATTAAAAATATAAAAATAAAATAATATGGTTGCATAAGTGTGCACATGGCACATTTTGACTTGGCAAGATTTGCCCACTCTTCTTTGCAAAAACACTCCAAATCTGTTGAGGGCATCTCCTGTGCACAGCCCTCTTCAGATCACCACACAGATTTTTAAACCGGATTCAGGTCTGGGCTCTTGCTGGGCCATTCCAAAACTTCTTCTGGTGAAGCCATTCCTTTGTTGATTTGAATGTATGCTTTGGGTTGTTGACATGCTGAAAGATGAAGTTCCTCTTCATGTTCAGCTTTCTAGCAGAAGCCTGAAGGTTTTGTGACGATATTGACTGGTATTTGCAACTGTTCATAATTCCCTCTAGCTTAACTAAGGCCCCAGTTCCAGCTGAAAAAAAAAAAAAACATCCCCAAAGCATGATGCTGCCACCACCATGCTTCACTGTGGGTATGGTGTTCTTTTGGTGATGTGCAGTGTTGTTTTTGCGCCAAACACATCTTTTGGAATAATAGCCAAAAATTTCAACCTTAGTTTCATCAGACCATAAAACCTTTTCCAACATGCTTTTGGGAGACTTCAGATGTGTGTTTGCAAAATGTAGCCTGGCTTGGATGTTTTTCTTCGTAAGAAAAGGCTTTCAACTTGCCACTCTACCCCATAGCCCAAAGATATGAAGAATATGGGAGATTGTTGTAACATGACACAGCCAGTACTTGCCAGATATTCCTACAGCTCCTTTAATGCTTGTTTTATTCCTCTTGGTAGCCTCCCAGACCAGTTTTCTTCTAGTCTTTTTATTAATTTTGGAGGGAAGTCGAGTTCTTGGTAATGTCACTGTTGTGCCATATTTTCTCCACTTGATGATGACTGTCTTCACGGTGTTCCATGGTAGGTCTAATGCCTTGGAAATTATTTTTTACCCTTCTCCTGACTGATACCTTTTAACAATGAGATCCCTCTGAAGCTCTCTGTTGACCATGGTTTTTTCTGTAGGATGCAACTAAGAAAATTTCAGTAAAGACCAACTAGAGCAGGTGAACTTTATTTTGGGTTAATCAGAGGCACTTTAAATGATGGCAGGTGTATGCTGACTCCTATTTTACATGATTTTGAATGTGATTGCTTAATTGCTTAATTCTGAACGCAGCTACATCCCCAGTTATAAGAGGGTGTGCACACTTATGCAACCACATTATTTTTATTTTATTTTTTTTTCTTCCCTCCACCTAAAATCTTTCAGTTTGTTTTTTAATTGAGTGGCATAGTTTATAGGTGTCACGAGGGTATCGAGAACCACGCCTGACTCCGTTATACCCGGGTCAGGAAGTCGCAGCGGTTGGCTGCACGCTCTATTTAAGATAGGGCTGTTTTCCTTATGGTAGCTTTCTGAGTTTGCTTTGCAAACCCTTTTGGCTCACTCAGGGATCCGTAGCTGCTTCTCCTCAGCTGTTCCTTGTCCAGCACTCCCAAACCTCCTTATATTCCCCTCTCACACTTCTCTGGTTGCCAGAGATAGAGCTTCCAGCCTGGACATCTATCCTGACCCACTGTTGCTGCGTAGAGTTGAGCGAACACCTGGATGTTCGGGTTCGAGAAGTTCGGCCGAACATCCCGGAAATGTTCGGGTTCGGGATCCGAACCCGATCCGAACTTCGTCCCGAACCCGAACCCCATTGAAGTCAATGGGGACCCGAACTTTTCGGCACTAAAACGGCTGTAAAACAGCCCAGGAAAGGGCTAGAGGGCTGCAAAAGGCAGCAACATGTAGGTAAATCCCCTGCAAACAAATGTGGATAGGGAAATGAATTAAAATAAAAATTAAATAAATAAAAATTAACCAAAATCAATTGGAGAGAGGTTCCATAGCAGAGAATCTGGCTTCCCGTCAGCCACCACTGGAACAGTCCATTCTCAGATATTTAGGCCCCGGCACCCAGGCAGAGGAGAGAGGTCCCGTAACAGACAATCTGGCTTCATGTCAGCAGAGAATCAGTCTTCATGTCATAGCAGAGAATCAGGCTTCACGTCACCCACCACTGTAAGAGTCCATTTTCATAAATTTAGGCCCAGCACCCAGGCAGAGGAGAGAGGTCCCGTAACAGAGGATCTGGCTTCATGTCAGCAGAGAATCAGTCTGCATGTCATAGCAGAGAATCAGGCTTCACGTCAGCCACCACTGCAACAGTCCATTGTCATAAATTTAGGCCCAGCACCCAGGCAGAGGAGAGAGGTCCCGTAACAGAGGATCTGGCTTCATGTCAGCAGAGAATCAGTCTGCATGTCATAGCAGAGAATCAGGCTTCACGTCAGCCACCACTGCAACAGTCCATTGTCATAAATTTAGGCCCAGCACCCAGGCAGAGGAGAGAGGTCCCGTAACAGACAATCTGGCTTCATGTCAGCAGAGAATCAGTCTGCATGTCATAGCAGAGAATGAGGCTTCACGTCAGCCACCACTGCAACAGTCCATTGGCATATATTTAGGCCTAGCACACAGGCAGAGGAGAGAGGTCCCGTAACAGACAATCTGGCTTCATGTCAGCAGAGAATCAGTCTGCATGTCATAGCAGAGAATGAGGCTTCACGTCACCCACCACTGCAACAGTCCATTGGCATATATTTAGGCCTAGCACACAGGCAGAGCAGAGAGGTCCCGTAACAGACAATCTGGCTTCATGACAGCAGAGAATCAGTCTGCATGTCATAGCAGAGAATGAGGCTTCACGTCACCCACCACTGCAACAGTCCATTGGCATATATTTAGGCCTAGCACACAGGCAGAGCAGAGAGGTCCCGTAACAGACAATCTGGCTTCATGTCAGCAGAGAATCAGTCTGCATGTCATAGCAGAGAATGAGGCTTCACGTCACCCACCACTGCAACAGTCCATTGGCATATATTTAGGCCTAGCACACAGGCAGAGCAGAGAGGTCCCGTAACAGACGATCTGGCTTCATGTCAGCAGAGAATCAGTCTGCATGTCATAGCAGAGAATGAGGCTTCACGTCACCCACCACTGCAACAGTCCATTGGCATATATTTAGGCCTAGCACACAGGCAGAGCAGAGAGGTCCCGTAACAGACGATCTGGCTTCATGTCAGCAGAGAATCAGTCTGCATGTCATAGCAGAGAATCAGTCTGCATGTCATAGCAGAGAATGAGGCTTCACGTCACCCACCACTGCAACAGTCCATTGGCATATATTTAGGCCTAGCACACAGGCAGAGCAGAGAGGTCCCGTAACAGACAATCTGGCTTCATGTCAGCAGAGAATCAGTCTGCATGTCATAGCAGAGAATGAGGCTTCACGTCACCCACCACTGCAACAGTCCATTGGCATATATTTAGGCCTAGCACACAGGCAGAGCAGAGAGGTCCCGTAACAGACGATCTGGCTTCATGTCAGCAGAGAATCAGTCTGCATGTCATAGCAGAGAATGAGGCTTCACGTCACCCACCACTGCAACAGTCCATTGGCATATATTTAGGCCTAGCACACAGGCAGAGCAGAGAGGTCCCGTAACAGACAATCTGGCTTCATGTCAGCAGAGAATCAGTCTGCATGTCATAGCAGAGAATCAGGCTTCACGTCAGCCACCACTGCAACAGTCCATTGTCATAAATTTAGGCCCAGCACCCAGGCAGAGGAGAGAGGTCCCGTAACAGACAATCTGGCTTCATGTCAGCAGAGAATTAGTCTGCATGTCATAGCAGAGAATCAGGCTTCATGTCAGCCACCACTGCAACAGTCCATTGGCATATATTTAGGCCTAGCACACAGGCAGAGGAGAGGTTCATTCAACTTTGGGTAGCCTCGCAATATAATGGTAAAATGAAAATAAAAATAGGATTGAATGAGGAAGTGCCCTGGAGTCCAATAATATATGGTTATGGGGAGGTAGTTAATGTCTAATCTGGACAAGGGACGGACAGGTCCTGTGGGATCCATGCCTGGTTCATTTTTATGAACGTCAGCTTGTCCACATTGGCTGTAGACAGGCGGCTGCGTTTGTCTGTAATGACGCCCCCTGCCGTGCTGAATACACGTTCAGACAAAACGCTGGCTGCCGGGCAGGCCAGCACCTCCAAGGCATAAAAGGCTAGCTCTGGCCACGTGGACAATTTAGAGACCCAGAAGTTGAATGGGGCCGAACCATCAGTCAGTACGTGGAGGGGTGTGCACACGTACTGTTCCACCATGTTAGTGAAATGTTGCCTCCTGCTAACACGTTGCGTATCAGGTGGTGGTGCAGTTAGCTGTGGCGTGTTGACAAAAGTTTTCCACATCTCTGCCATGCTAACCCTGCCCTCAGAGGAGCTGGCCGTGACACAGCTGCCTTGGCGACCTCTTGCTCCTCCTCTGCCTTGGCCTTGGGCTTCCACTTGTTCCCCTGTGACATTTGGGAATGCTCTCAGTAGCGCGTCTACCAACGTGCGCTTGTACTCGCGCATCTTCCTATCACGCTCCAGTGCAGGAAGTAAGGTGGGCACATTGTCTTTGTAGCGTGGATCCAGCAGGGTGGCAACCCAGTAGTCCGCACAGGTTAAAATGTGGGCAACTCTGCTGTCGTTGCGCAGGCACTGCAGCATGTAGTCGCTCATGTGTGCCAGGCTGCCCAGGGGTAAGGACAAGCTGTCCTCTGTGGGAGGCGTATCGTCATCGTCCTGCCTTTCCCCCCAGCCACGCACCAGTGATGGACCCGAGCTGCGTTGGGTGCCACCCCGCTGTGACCATGCTTCATCCTCATCCTCCTCCACCTCCTCCTCATCCTCGTCCTCCTCGTCCTCCAGTAGTGGGCCCTGGCTGGCCACATTTGTACCTGGCCTCTGCTGTTGCCAAAAACCTCCCTCTGAGTCACTTCGAAGAGACTGGCCTGAAAGTGCTAAAAATGACCCCTCTTCCTCCTCCTCCTCCTCCTCCTGGGCCACCTCCTCTTCCATCATCGCCCTAAGTGTTTTCTCAAGGAGACATAGAAGTGGTATTGTAACGCTGATAACGGTGTCATCGCCACTGGCCATGTTGGTGGAGTACTCGAAACAGCGCAACAGGGCACACAGGTCTCGCATGGAGGCCCAGTCATTGGTGGTGAAGTGGTGCTGTTCTGTAGTGCGACTGACCCGTGCGTGCTGCAGCTGAAACTCCACTATGGCCTGCTGCTGCTCGCACAGTCTGTCCAGCATGTGCAAGGTGGAGTTCCACCTGGTGGGCACGTCGCATATGAGGCGGTGAGCGGGAAGGCCGAAGTTACGCTGTAGCGCAGACAGGCGAGCAGCAGCAGGATGTGAACGCCGGAAGCGCGAACAGACGGCCCGCACTTTATGCAGCAGCTCTGACATGTCGGGGTAGTTGTGAATGAACTTCTGCACCACCAAATTCAGCACATGCGCCAAGCAAGGGATGTGCGTCAAATTGGCTAGTCCCAGAGCTGCAACGAGATTTCGCCCATTATCACACACCACCAGGCCGGGCTTGAGGCTCACCGGCAGCAACCACTCGTCGGTCTGTTGTTCAATACCCCGCCACAACTCCTGTGCGGTGTGGGGCCTGTCCCCCAAACATATGAGTTTCAGAATGGCCTGCTGACGTTTACCCCGGGCTGTGCTGAAGTTGGTGGTGAAGGTGTGTGGCTGACTGGATGAGCAGGTGGAAGAAGAGGAGGAGGAAGCCGAGAAGGAGGAGGTGGCAACAGGAGGCAAAGAATGTTGCCCTGCGATCCTTGGCGGCGGAAGGACGTGCGCCAAACAGCTCTCCGCCTGGGGCCCAGCTGCCACTACATTTACCCAGTGTGCAGTTAGGGAGATATAGCGTCCCTGGCCGTGCTTACTGGTCCACGTATCTGTGGTTAGGTGGACCTTGCTACAGATGGCGTTGCGCAGTGCACACTTGATTTTATCGGATACTTGGTTGTGCAGGGAAGGCACGGCTCTCTTGGAGAAGTAGTGCCGGCTGGGAACAACATACTGTGGGACAGCAAGCGACATGAGCTGTTTGAAGCTGTCTGTGTCCACCAGCCTAAATGACAGCATTTCATAGGCCAGTAGTTTAGAAATGCTGGCATTCAGGGCCAGGGATCGAGGGTGGCTAGGTGGGAATTTACGCTTTCTATCAAATGTTTGTGAGATGGAGAGCTGAACGCTGGCGTGTGACATGGTTGAGACGCTTGGTGACGGAGGTGGTGGTGGTGGTGTTGGTGGTACATCCCCTGTTTGCTGGGCGGCAGGTGCCAACGTTCCTCCAGAGGCGGAGGAAGAGGCCGAGGCGGCAGCAGCAGAATAGGCCGAGGCGGCAGCAGCAGAAGAGGTAGCAGGGGGAGCCTGAGTGACTTCCTTGGTTTTAAGGTGTTTACTCCACTGCAGTTCATGCTTTGCATGCAGGTGCCTGGTCATGCAGGTTGTGCTCAGGTTCAGAACGTTAATGCCTCGCTTCAGGCTCTGATGGCACAGCGTGCAAACCACTCGGGTCTTGTCGTCAGCACATTGTTTGAAGAAGTGCCATGCCAGGGAACTCCTTGAAGCTGCCTTTGGGGTGCTCGGTCCCAGATGGCGGCGGTCAGTAGCAGGCGGAGTCTCTTGGCGGCGGGTGTTCTGCTTTTGCCCACTGCTCCCTCTTTTGCTACGCTGTTGGCTCGGTCTCACCACTGCCTCTTCCTCCGAACTGTGAAAGTCAGTGGCACGACCTTCATTCCATGTGGGGTCTAGGACCTCATCGTCCCCTGCATCGTCTTCCACCCAGTCTTGATCCCTGACCTCCTGTTCAGTCTGCACACTGCAGAAAGACGCAGCAGTTGGCACCTGTGTTTCGTCATCATCAGAGACATGCTGAGGTGGTATTCCCATGTCCTCATCATCAGGAAACATAAGTGGTTGTGCGTCAGTGCATTCTATGTCTTTCACCGCTGGGGAAGGGCTAGGTGGATGCCCTTGGGAAACCCTGCCAGCGGAGTCTTCAAACAGCATAAGAGACTGCTGCATAACTTGAGGCTGAGACAGTTTCCCTGGTATGCATGGGGGTGATGTGACAGACTGATGGGGTTGGTTTTCAGGCGCCATCTGTGCGCTTTCTGCAGAAGACTGGGTGGGAGATAATGTGAACGTGCTGGATCCACTGTCGGCCACCCAATTGACTAATGCCTGTACCTGCTCAGGCCTTACCATCCTTAGAACGGCATTGGGCCCCACCATATATCGCTGTAAATTCTGGCGGCTACTGGGACCTGAGGTAGTTGGTACACTAGGACGTGTGGATGTGGCAGAACGGCCACGTCCTCTCCCAGCACCAGAGGGTCCACTAACACCACCACGACCATGTCCACGTCCGCGTCCCTTACTAGATGTTTTTCTCATTGTTATGGTTCACCACAACAACAAATATATTATTTGGCCCAATGTATTGTATTCAAATTCAGCGGGATATAAATTTGAGGCCTAGTATTTAGGCGCTGGGTGACCGGTATGGATTTAGTGACAGAATTAGACTTGGAAATGCACAGAAGCGTGTGTGTGTGAAGTTATTCTGAATGACCCAATGTGCACCTTGAATATTATATACCCTTTTAGGGATAGATTTCAAATAGCTCTGATATAGCAGAAACCACTAAATTATGAAATTGTTAAATTGGGAATTGTATTTAAACCCAGAACAAAAAATGTGCTTTGACGGACACTAAATAACTTTCCCAGCCACAACAGGACAGCGTTAACGAGAGATTTAGCAGGATATAAATTTGAGGCCTAGTATTTAGGCGCTGGGTGACAGGTATGGGTTTAGTGACAGAATTAGACTTGGAAATACACAGTAGCGGGTGTGTGTGAAGTTATTCTGAATGACCCAATGTGCACCTTGAATATTATATACCCTTTTAGGGATAGATTTCAAATAGCTCTGATATAGCAGAAACCACTAAATTATGAAATTGCTAAATTGGGAATTGTATTTCAACCCAGAACAAAAAATGTGCTTTGACGGACACTAAATAACTTTCCCAGCCACAACAGGACAGCGTTAACGAGAGATTTAGCAGGATATAAATTTGAGGCCTAGTATTTAGGCGCTGGGTGACAGGTATGGGTTTAGTGACAGAATTAGACTTGGAAATACACAGTAGCGGGTGTGTGTGAAGTTATTCTGAATGACCCAATGTGCACCTTGAATATTATATACCCTTTTAGGGATAGATTTCAAATAGCTCTGATATAGCAGAAACCACTAAATTATGAAATTGCTAAATTGGGAATTGTATTTCAACCCAGAACAAAAAATGTGCTTTGACGGACACTAAATAACTTTCCCAGCCACAACAGGACAGCGGTAACGAGAGATTTAGCAGGATATAAATTTGAGGCCTAGTATTTAGGCGCTGGGTGACAGGTATGGGTTTAGTGACAGAATTAGACTTGGAAATACACAGTAGCGGGTGTGTGTGAAGTTATTCTGAATGACCCAATGTGCACCTTGAATATTATATACCCTTTTAGGGATAGATTTCAAATAGCTCTGATATAGCAGAAACCACTAAATTATGAAATTGCTAAATTGGGAATTGTATTTCAACCCAGAACAAAAAATGTGCTTTGACGGACACTAAATAACTTTCCCAGCCACAACAGGACAGCGGTAACGAGAGATTTAGCAGGATATAAATTTGAGGCCTAGTATTTAGGCGCTGGGTGACAGGTATGGGTTTAGTGACAGAATTAGACTTGGAAATACACAGTAGCGGGTGTGTGTGAAGTTATTCTGAATGACCCAATGTGCACCTTGAATATTATATACCCTTTTAGGGATAGATTTCAAATAGCTCTGATATAGCAGAAACCACTAAATTATGAAATTGTTAAATTGGGAATTGTATTTAAACCCAGAACAAAAAATGTGCTTTGACGGACACTAAATAACTTTCCCAGCCACAACAGGACAGCGTTAACGAGAGATTTAGCAGGATATAAATTTGAGGCCTAGTATTTAGGCGCTGGGTGACAGGTATGGGTTTAGTGACAGAATTAGACTTAGAAATACACAGTAGCGGGTGTGTGTGAAGTTATTCTGAATGACCCAATGTGCACCTTGAATATTATATACCCTTTTAGGGATAGATTTCAAATAGCTCTGATATAGCAGAAACCACTAAATTATGAAATTGCTAAATTGGGAATTGTATTTCAACCCAGAACAAAAAATGTGCTTTGACGGACACTAAATAACTTTCCCAGCCACAACAGGACAGCGTTAACGAGAGATTTAGCAGGATATAAATTTGAGGCCTAGTATTTAGGCGCTGGGTGACAGGTATGGGTTTAGTGACAGAATTAGACTTGGAAATACACAGTAGCGGGTGTGTGTGAAGTTATTCTGAATGACCCAATGTGCACCTTGAATATTATATACCCTTTTAGGGATAGATTTCAAATAGCTCTGATATAGCAGAAACCACTAAATTATGAAATTGCTAAATTGGGAATTGTATTTCAACCCAGAACAAAAAATGTGCTTTGACGGACACTAAATAACTTTCCCAGCCACAACAGGACAGCGTTAACGAGAGATTTAGCAGGATATAAATTTGAGGCCTAGTATTTAGGCGCTGGGTGACAGGTATGGGTTTAGTGACAGAATTAGACTTGGAAATACACAGTAGCGGGTGTGTGTGAAGTTATTCTGAATGACCCAATGTGCACCTTGAATATTATATACCCTTTTAGGGATAGATTTCAAATAGCTCTGATATAGCAGAAACCACTAAATTATGAAATTGCTAAATTGGGAATTGTATTTAAACCCAGAACAAAAAATGTGCTTTGACGGACACTAAATAACTTTCCCAGCCACAACAGGACAGCGTTAACGAGAGATTTAGCAGGATATAAATTTGAGGCCTAGTATTTAGGCGCTGGGTGACAGGTATGGGTTTAGTGACAGAATTAGACTTGGAAATACACAGTAGCGGGTGTGTGTGAAGTTATTCTGAATGACCCAATGTGCACCTTGAATATTATATACCCTTTTAGGGATAGATTTCAAATAGCTCTGATATAGCAGAAACCACTAAATTATGAAATTGTTAAATTGGGAATTGTATTTAAACCCAGAACAAAAAATGTGCTTTGACGGACACTAAATAACTTTCCCAGCCACAACAGGACAGCGTTAACGAGAGATTTAGCAGGATATAAATTTGAGGCCTAGTATTTAGGCGCTGGGTGACAGGTATGGGTTTAGTGACAGAATTAGACTTAGAAATACACAGTAGCGGGTGTGTGTGAAGTTATTCTGAATGACCCAATGTGCACCTTGAATATTATATACCCTTTTAGGGATAGATTTCAAATAGCTCTGATATAGCAGAAACCACTAAATTATGAAATTGCTAAATTGGGAATTGTATTTCAACCCAGAACAAAAAATGTGCTTTGACGGACACTAAATAACTTTCCCAGCCACAACAGGACAGCGGTAACGAGAGATTTAGCAGGATATAAATTTGAGGCCTAGTATTTAGGCGCTGGGTGACAGGTATGGGTTTAGTGACAGAATTAGACTTGGAAATACACAGTAGCGGGTGTGTGTGAAGTTATTCTGAATGACCCAATGTGCACCTTGAATATTATATACCCTTTTAGGGATAGATTTCAAATAGCTCTGATATAGCAGAAACCACTAAATTATGAAATTGCTAAATTGGGAATTGTATTTAAACCCAGAACAAAAAATGTGCTTTGACGGACACTAAATAACTTTCCCAGCCACAACAGGACAGCGGTAACGAGAGATTTAGCAGGATATAAATTTGAGGCCTAGTATTTAGGCGCTGGGTGACAGGTATGGGTTTAGTGACAGAATTAGACTTGGAAATACACAGTAGCGGGTGTGTGTGAAGTTATTCTGAATGACCCAATGTGCACCTTGAATATTATATACCCTTTTAGGGATAGATTTCAAATAGCTCTGATATAGCAGAAACCACTAAATTATGAAATTGCTAAATTGGGAATTGTATTTCAACCCAGAACAAAAAATGTGCTTTGACGGACACTAAATAACTTTCCCAGCCACAACAGGACAGCGGTAACGAGAGATTTAGCAGGATATAAATTTGAGGCCTAGTATTTAGGCGCTGGGTGACAGGTATGGGTTTAGTGACAGAATTAGACTTGGAAATACACAGTAGCGGGTGTGTGTGAAGTTATTCTGAATGACCCAATGTGCACCTTGAATATTATATACCCTTTTAGGGATAGATTTCAAATAGCTCTGATATAGCAGGAACCACTAAATTATGAAATTGCTAAATTGGGAATTGTACTTCAACCCAGAACAAAAAATGTGCTTTGACGGACACTAAATAACTTTCCCAGCCACAACAGGACAGCGGTAACGAGAGATTTAGCGGGATATAAATTTGAGGCCTAGTATTTAGGCGCTGGGTGACCGGTATGGATTTAGTGACAGAATTAGACTGGGATATGGCCAAAAAATAACCACACTATTGCTGGTTAAATGCACTTGGTGACGGGCGCAGCTTGCCCCTGATTTAGTATATGGCCAAAAAATGAACAGACTATTGCTGGTTAAATGCACTTGGTGTCACAGCTTGACGCACCACACTACTGAGGGTTAAATGCACTTGGTGACGGGCGCAGCTTGCCCCTGATGTAGTATATGGCCAAAAAATGAACAGACTATTGCTGGTTAAATGCACTTGGTGTGACAGCTTCACCCTGATGTAGGCTTTAGCCAAAAAACAACCACACCATTGAGGGTTAAATGCACTTGGTGACAGGCGCAGCTTGCCCCTGATTTAGTATATGGCCAAAAAAATGAACAGACTATTGCTGGTTAAATGCACTTGGTGTGACAGCTTCACCCTGATGTAGGCTTTAGCCAAAAAACAACCACACCATTGAGGGTTAAATGCACTTGGTCGCAGCTTGGATGCACTTGGTCGCAGCACCGCACAAGACACAAAATGGCCGCCGATCACCCCAGAAAAAAGTGACTGACAAACGGTCTGGGCAGCCTAAAAACAGTGAGTGAGCATTTGAATTTCAGCAGCTCAATGATGCACAGCTGCAGATCGATCGATTAATCAAGTGAAGTCCTTTGGAGGAGTTAATCTGCCTAATCTCGCCCTACTGTCGCATCCGCAACCTCTCCCTACGCTAATCAGAGCAGAGTGACGGGCGGCGCTATGTGACTCCAGCTTAAATAGAGGCTGGGTCACATGGTGCTCTGGCCAATCACAGCCATGCCAATAGTAGGCATGGCTGTGACGGCCTCTTGGGGCAAGTAGTATGACGCTTGTTGATTGGCTGCTTTGCAGCCTTTCAAAAAGCGCCAAGAAAGCGTCACAAAAGCGCCAAGAAAGCGACGAACACCGAACCCGAACCCGGACTTTTACGAAAATGTCCGGGTTCGGGTCCGTGTCACGGACACCCCAAAATTCGGTACGAACCCGAACTATACAGTTCGAGTTCGCTCATCCCTATTGCTGCGTTCTCTGACTGTTGATTCAGAACGCTACCCTCCGGATCCCTGTTGGACCTTTGTGGACTGCTGTGGTCGTCCACCTGGGTGTTTGTGTTTGTCTGTATTTGTCTGTCCTCTCCCTGGTGTTTCCCTCTTAGTGCAGTGGTGAGGACTAGCGATCCCACCGGCCCGTTCACTATCTAGGGCTCATTTCAGGGAAAGCCAGGGTTTAGGCACGTGATCGCCGCACTGGTGAGGAACCCGTCTAGGGACGTCAGGGCAGTCAGGTGCCAGCCGCAAGGTGAGTTAGGGATCACCACCTTTCCCTCTCCCTTGGGCAGGGCTTTCCCTGTTTTCCTCCCTGTGCGTGACACCGGTCATTACATTATCTCTGGCCCTTATTTTGTGTAGGTTAAAAAAAAAAAAAAAAAAAAAAATTTTTACCTACTTAGAATCCAGTATGGATCAAATTGCTGCTCTGTCCAAACAATTTCATGGCCTGTCTTTGGAGGTGGTAGGATTGAAGGCGTCGGTCCTCCAGCAACAGCAGCAATTACAACTGACCCAAGGTCCCTCTCCCTGACAGATTTTCTGTAGGAAGGGACAAGTTTTTGACATTCCGTGAGGCCTGTAAGTTATATTTTAAACTGCGCCCTTACTCCTCTGGTAATGAAGATCAGCGGGTGGGGGTTGTTATTTCCCTGCTGCAGGGGGACCTGCAGTCCTGGGCGTTCTCTTTACCTACTGATTCCCAGGCTCTTCGGTCAGTGGATGAGTTTTTCGGGGCCTTGGGTCTCATATATGACGACCCTGACCGAGTAGCACTGGCTGAATCAAGATTACGGAGACTCTTACAAGGAGAACGGCCGGTAGAGGAGTATTGCTCTGAATTCCGTAGGTGGGCTACGGATACCCAATGGAACGACCCGGCTCTCAGGAGTCAGTTCTGCTCTGGGTTATCCGAAAGGGTTAAGGATGCGCTTGCATTATATGAGACCCCCTTTTCCCTTGATGCGGTTATGTCCCTTTCTATCCGTATAGAGAGACGCCTTAGGGACAGGTTGAAAGAACCGGAGAAATTGGTAACTCCTCCCAAGCAGCAGTTAGTCTGTACGGACTTAGACGAGCCTATGCAGCTAGGAGGAACTACTCGTCAGGTCCGTCCTCCTGAGGCTCGCCGTAGGCGTGGGGTTTGTTTTTTTTTGTGGGGAGAGGGGTCATTTCATTAATGTCTGTCCTTCTTTCCTCAGAAACAAAAGACCGTCTGAAAAACTACTAACCCCAGGCTGTGTGGAGGATGTCAGCCGGGGGGTATACGTCTCCTCCATACGTACATCGCAATTTGTGTTGCCAGCGGTTATTATTTTTGGTGATAAGACGGAGACTATTTCTTTCTTTTTAGACAGTGGAGCAGGGGTAAATTTGATAGATGCCCATTTTGCCCGCACTTTGGGTTTGTCTCTCTGTACGTTCCAGAGACCCATTCCCATATTCGCTATTGATTCTGCTCCCCTGTCTCAGAGAAACCTCACCCACATTGTTCATAATTTACACCTTCGGGTAGGGGACCACCATAACGAGATGCTTTCAGGTTATGTTCTGGAGGGGCTTCCCACTCCGGTGGTGCTGGGTCTTCCCTGGTTGGTAGCGCACAATCCAGTAGTGGATTGGCAGGCCAGGGAGATATTGGAGTGGAGTGAGCAGTGCAGAGAAAATTGCTTAAATAGCAATTGCTTAGTCGCCTCCATAACTACCATACCTACATTTATTTCTGATTTTGAGGATGTTTTTTCTGAAAAGGGTTGTCAGAAGTTACCACCTCATTGTCCTTATGATTGCCCGGTTAACCTTATTCCCGGCGCAAAATTACCCAAGACCAGGTTATATAATCTTTCGGGTCCAGAAAGACAAGCCATGAAAGATTATATCTCCGAGAGCTTGGCTAAGGGACACATCAGGCCCTCTTCTTCACCCGTGGCTGCAGGGTTTTTCTTTGTTAAAAAGAAAGATGGGGGCCTGCGTCCTTGCTTGGATTTTCGCGAATTAAATCGGATAACCATCCGAGACCCATTCCCTCTTCCTCTCATTCCTGACCTGTTTAATCAGATTGCGGGTGCTAGGTGGTTCTCCAAACTTGATCTTAGGGGGGCCTACAATCTGATTCGTATTAAGGAGGGGGATGAGTGGAAGACAGCGTTTAACACCGCTGAGGGGCATTATGAAAATCTAGTTATGCCTTTCGGTCTGACCAATGCTCCTGCCGTCTTTCAACATTTCGTTAATGACATTTTTAGTCATCTAATCGGCAGGTTTGTGGTAATATACCTAGATGATATTTTAATTTATTCGTCTGATCTGAAAACACATGAGGTGCATGTCAGACAAGTACTGCAGGTCCTACGGACGAATGAATTATATGCTAAGATTGAAAAATGTGTCTTCGCCGTTCAGGAAATACAATTCCTGGGTTATTTTTTATCTGCTTCAGGTTTCCGTATGGATCCTAAGAAGGTCCAGGCAATTTTAGATTGGGATCTTCCTGAGAACCTCAAAGCACTACAACGGTTCTTGGGCTTCGCAAATTTCTATAGGAAATTCATTAAAAATTATTCACTTATTGTAAAACCGCTTACTGACATGACTAGGAAGGGGTCTGATTTTTCTAAATGGTCTGACGCCGCTAAAGTTGCTTTTTCCTCTCTAAAAGAGAGGTTTACCTCAGCACCTGTACTAGTCCAACCTGATGTCTCTCAGCCTTTTATTGTTGAAGTCGATGCGTCAGAGGTGGGAGTGGGGGCGGTGCTGTCTCAGGGTCCGTCTCCTGGCAAATGGCGTCCTTTTGCTTTCTTTTCGAAAAAACTATCTGCAGCAGAAAAGAACTACGATATTGGCAATAGGGAACTATTAGCTATTAAACTTGCGTTTGAGGAGTGGCGTCACTTCTTAGAGGGGGCAGTCCACCCCGTCACTGTGATTACGGACCACAAAAATCTCCTGTACCTCGAATCAGCTAAGGTGGTCGCTATTTTTTACCAGGTTTAACTTTGTGATTACCTATCGTCCTGGGGCAAAGAACACCAAGGCTGATGCACTATCTCATTGTTTCCCTGGATGGGGTAATGTGAGTGATCCGGTGCCCATTCTACAAAGAGGAGTGGTTGTCTCTGCGGTACACTCTGTTTTGGAGGGGAAGGTGTTAGAGGCCCAGGGGGACGCCCCGGTCTCTTGCCCCTCAGAGAAATTGTTTGTACCGTTGAACCTACATTTCGAATTATTAAAGGAACATCATAATTCGGCACTTGCTGGGCACCCGGGTAGTAAAGCAACCTTGGAGCTATTGTCTCGTCGTTTTTGGTGGCCAAGGTTGCGTCAGGATGTATTGGATTTTGTGTCTTCTTGTTCTACCTGTGCGCGCGCAAAAGTTTCACATACACGTCCTGCAGGGTCTCTATTACCACTCGTCATTCCCAATAGACCGTGGACACATCTGTCAATGGATTTTATCACTGACTTACCTTTGTCTGCGGGTAAAACAGTTATTTTGGTAGTAGTGGACAGGTTTAGCAAAATGGTACACTTCATTGCGTTACCCGCACTACCTAATGCTAAGACTCTTGCTCAGGTATTCGTCAGTGAAATCGTGAAGCTTCACGGGGTCCCCTCCGATGTGGTTTCGGATCGGGGTACCCACTTTATTTCTAAATTTTGGAAAGCTTTTTGTTCCCGTTTGGGGGTACACTTGTCCTTTTCCTCAGCTTTCCATCCTCAGTCAAATGGACAGACTGAGCGTACCAACCAAAACCTTGAGACATATCTAAGATGTTTTGTGTCTGAAAACCAAGAGTTGTGGTCATCATATTTACCGTTAGCTGAGTTTGCCATAAATAATCGTCGTCAGGAATCCACTGGCAAGTCACCATTTCTTGGTGCATATGGTTTTCATCCCCAATTCTGTACTTTCAAAGAGGGGGGGTCTTCTGGGGTTCCCGAAGAGGAATGTTTTTCGTCATCTCTTTCATCGGTATGGCAGAAGGTGCAAGCTAACTTGAAAAATATGGGAGGTAAATACAAATGCATGGCTGATAAGAGACGGTCGCCAGGTCCGGACCTAGGAGTGAATGACTATATGTGGTTGTCTACTAGGAATATTAAATTGAAGGTTCCCTCTTGGAAACTGGGTCCTAGGTTTATTGGCCCTTACAAAATTGTAGCCATCATCAACCCCGTGGCTTTTCGCCTGGAGTTACCTCAGACTTTTAAAATTCATAATGTTTTTCATAAGTCGTTACTCAAAAAATATGTTCCACCTCTAGAACCATCACCGCTGCCACCCCCTCCTGTTGTCGTGGATGGTAATCTAGAATTTCAGATATCCAAATCTGTTAATTCTCGTCGGGTCCGCCGCTCTCTTCAATATCTGGTGCATTGGAGAGGTTACGGTCCCGAGGAAAGAATGTGGGTTCCTGCGTCTGAGGTAAACGCAGACAGGTTAGTTCGGGTTTTTCATGCCTCTCATCCTGAGAGACCTGGTCCTGAGTGTCCGGAGGCCCCTCGTAGAGAGGGGGGTACTGTCACGAGGGTATCGAGAACCACGCCTGACTCCGTTATACCCGGGGTCAGGAAGTCGCAGCGGTTGGCTGCACGCTCTATTTAAGATAGGGCTGTTTTCCTTATGGTAGCTTTCTGAGTTTGCTTTGCAAACCCTTTTGGCTCACTCAGGGATCTGTAGCTCCTTCTCCTCAGCTGTTCCTTGTCCAGCACTCCCAAACCTCCTTATATTCCCCTCTCACACTTCTCTGGTTGCCAGAGATAGAGCTTCCTGCCTGGACATCTATCCTGACCCACTGGAGCTGTGTTGCTACGTTCTCTGACTGTTGATTCAGAACGCTACCCTCCGGATCCCTGTTGGACCTTTGTGGACTGCTGTGGTCGTCCACCTGGGTGTTTGTGTTTGTCTGTATTTGTCTGTCCTCTCCCTGGTGTTTCCCTCTTAGTGCAGTGGTGAGGACTAGCGATCCCACCGGCCCGTTCACTATCTAGGGCTCATTTCAGGGAAAGCCAGGGTTTAGGCACGTGATCGCCGCACGGGTGAGGAACCCGTCTAGGGACGTCAGGGCAGTCAGGTGCCAGCCGCAAGGTGAGTTAGGGGTCACCACCTTTCCCTCTCCCTTGGGCAGGGCTTTCCCTGTTTTCCTCCCTGTGCGTGACACCGGTCATTACATTAGGTCACATTAAAGGTGGAAGAAGTTCAGAAATGATTTATCTTTGCCTAATTTTTTTACATCACAGAAACCTGACAATTTAACAGGGGTGTGTAGACTTTTTATATCCACTAAATGAGATAACAGTAAATGGTCTTGCCATGCAGGAGGAACACCATGGATGAGTCATCAGTCTGGAGTCTCTGATGGGCAGTTTTCTTCTTCTGCCTTCCGAAGAAATCACCCAGCAGCAGAGGGATGTCCAGCAGAACCTCAACAAAAAGACGTGGCATACTTGTACTGCACCATGTCACCCATAATCCAAGATCCCCTGGACCACTGGGCATGCAAACTTGAAGTGTGGCCACAATTGGCGGGGTTTATCATGGGCATGCTTTCCTGCCAGGCCAGTAGTTTGAACTAAGAGCGGGTGTTCAGTGCGGCTGTGGACACATATTCATGCATAAGAAAACTTGCCTTTCCTCCAAAAATGTTGAAAGACTAACCTTCATAAAGATGAATCAGGAGTGGATCAATGCAACAGAATAGGTAATTGTGCCAATAATTATCATACTGTAGTGTGCTGCCATACTGGTATATTGCGTAAGCAGGAGTGGGTCCAAAACACAGAAGAGGTGCAAATATTTATATTACATTTTATCTGTGTTTTGGATGACTCCTGGTTTTGCCTTACAAATACTGATCAAATACTGATGCAAAATACTGACCAAATACTGACAGTTTGATAGAGGCCATTAAAATCCTGCATGCAAGACTCTTTTTCCATGTTCAAAAAAGTTTGAAATGTAAATGGTCAAAACAGATTCAGATTAAGCATAAGGCCTCTTTTGCATGATCAATATTTGTTCATTATGTTGCCTCAGTATTTGATCAGTATTAGTAAGCCAAAAGCAGGAGTGAGTCCAAAACACATAAGAGATGCAAATATCTCCATTACATTTTATCTCTGTTACATTTATCTGTGTATCTGTGCTGGCTTTACTTCTTCCAAATCATCCTTTAAAGTCTCCATGTCCTAGAAAAGCCAGTGAGATACAGAAAGTGGAGGAGCTGGATGTTCCTGATTACATATTCTCATGGAGATTGGAGGATGTGGAAACGGAGGAAAAGCAGGTGGCAGAAGAAGGGCTCCTACCTGTAGGGCAGGAGAGAGCTGGGGTTGGAGAAGTGGGTATGCCAGAGCTGATTAATATTCTGTGTTTGCTGTGAAATAACTTGCAGGAGATTTATTTATTTATTTTATGCACCTATATAATACTACCATATTCCACAGCGCTTTACAGACATTAGCATCCAACTGTCCCCAATGGGGCTCACAATCTAAGGTCCCTATCAGTATGTCTTTGTAGTGTGAGAGGAAACCAGAGAACCCAGAGAAAACCCGCGCTAACACAGGGAGAACATACAAACTCCATGCAGATGTTGTCCTTGGTCGGATTCAGACTAGTGATGAGCGGCAGGGGCTATATTCAAATTTGCGATATTTAACCCCTTAAGGACATAGGACGTACCGGTATGCCCTATTTCCCAAGTCCTTAATGACCCAGGACGTACCGGTACGTCCTGACTTAAAATCGGAATTCTGGCGCCGCGGGGGTTAATCGGAACGGGACGCCGGCTGAAATCATTCAGCCGGCATCCCGTAACAACGCTGGGGGGGGTCATTTGACCCCCCCGTATTGGTGATCGCAGAAAACCGCTGGTCAATTCAGACCTGCGGTTTGCTGCACTCTTTGCAGTTTCTGATCCCAGCGGTCCCTGACCGCGGGGATCTGAAACTTTAGAGTGTCTAAATTAGAGATTTTGCACCCCTGCACGATTTGATGGCGGCGGGTGGTGCAGGGGGGGTGTCGCAGGCGGTGGGGGCGTTGCGGGAGGCGGGCGGTGCGGCAGGCGGGATCGCGATCCCCCGCCCGCCTCCCCTTGAATAATTGTTGGCGTCTAGTGGTTATGTCTAGTGTGCAGATGTCAGCCGTTTAACCCTTTCCATACCGCAGTCCGTACGGACCGCGGTATGGAAAAGGTTAACTGTCATCGGTCAGGGAGCTCCCTCCCTCTCCCATCGGGGGGCTGCTGTGCCTTTGCAGCCCCCCGATGGAGAGGGAGAGAGCCCCCAGGCAGCCCCCCGAAGCCCGGTCCTCACCTGCTAAAAGCATAGACCTGTTCAGTGTAAGTAAAATACAGTACAGAACCCTATAGGGTTCTGTACTGTATTTTACAGACATCAGACTCACTGGATCTTCAAGAACCAAGTGGGTCTGGGTCAAAAAATGTAAAAAAAAGTGAACAAAGTTAAGATTAAAAAAAAAAAAAATTATCACTGAATAAAAATTAAAAAAATAAAATACACTACACATATTAGGTATCGCCGCGTCCGTAACGACCTGATCTATAAAAAGGTCATGTTACTTATAAAAAAATAAAAACTATGAGAAAATTTAAATTTTGCCCACCTTACTTCCCAAAAAAGGTAATAAAAGTGATCAAAAAAGTTGCATGTACGCCAAAATAGTACCAATCAAACCGTCATCTCATCCCGCAAAAAATGAGACCCTACTCAAGATAATCGCCCAAAAACTGAAAAAACTATGGCTCTTAGACTATGGAAACACTAAAACATGATTTTTTTGGTTTCAAAAATAAAATCATTGTGTAAAACTTACTTAAATAAAAATAAAGTATACATATTAGGTATCGCCATGTCCGTATCGACCGGCTCTGTAAAAATATCACATGACCTAACCCCTCAGGTGACCACCGTAAAAAAATAAAAACGGTGTAAAAAAAGCCATTTTTTGCCATCTTACGTCACAAAAAGTGTAATAGCAAGCGATCTAATAGTCATATGCACCCCAAAATAGTGCCAATCAAATCGTCATCTCATCCGCAAAAAATTTGACCCTACTCAAGATAATCGCCCAAAAACTGAAAAAAACTATGGCTCTTAGACTATGGAGACACTAAACAATTTTTGGGTTTTAAAAATGAAGTTATTGTATAAAACTTACATAAATAAAAAAAATTGTATACATATTAGGTATCGCCGCGTCCGAGACAACCTGCTCTATAAAATTACCACATGATGTAACCTGTCAGATGAATGTTGTAAATAACAAAAAAATAAACGTGCCAAAAAAGCTATTTCTTGTTACCTTGATGCACAAAAAGTGTAATATAGAGCAACCAAAAATCATATGGACCCTAAACTAGTACCAACAATACTGCCACCCAATTCCATACTTTCTAAAATGGGGTCACTTTTTTGGAGTTTCTACTCTAGGGGTGCATCAGGGGGGCTTCAAATGGGACATGGTGTCAAAAAAACTGTCCAGCAAAATCTGCCTTCCAAAAACCATATGGCATTCCTTTCCTTCTGTGCCCTGCTGTGTGCCCGTACAGCAGTTTACGACCACATATGGGGTGTTTCTGTAAACTACAGAATCAGGGCCATAAATAATGAGTTTTGTTTGGCTGTTAACCCTTGCTTTGTAACTGGAAAAAAAAATATTAAAATGGAGAATTTGCCAAAAAAGGGATATTTTGAAATTGTATCTCTATTTTCCATTAAATCTTGTGCAACACCTAAAGGGTTAACAAAGTTTGTAAAATCAGTTTTGAATACCTTGAGGGGTGTAGTTTCTTAGATGGGGTCACTTTTATGGAGTTTCTACTCTAGGGGTACATCAGGGGGCTTCAAATGGGACATGGTGTCAAAAAAACAGTCCAGCAAAATCTGGCTTCCAAAAACCATACGGCGCACCTTTCACTCTACGCCCCGGTGTGTGGCCGTCCAGTAGTTTACGGCCACATATGGGGTGTTTCTGTAAACGGCAGAGTCAGGGTAATAAAGATCCAGTCTTGTTTGGCTTGCTTTGTTAGTGGAAAAAATGGGTTAAAATGGAAAATTAGGCAAAAAAATTAAATTCTCAAATTTCATCCCCATTTGCCAATAACTCTTGTGCAACACCTAAAGGGTTAACAAAGTTTGTGAAATCAGTTTTGAATACCTTGAGGGGTGTAGTTTATAGAATGGGGTCATTTTTGGGCGGTTTCTATAATGTAAGCCTCGCAAAGTGACTTCAGAGCTGTAGTGGTCCCTAAAAATTGGGTTTTTGTAAATTTCTGAAAAATTTCAAGATTTTCTTCTAAACTTCTAAGCCTTTTAACATCCCCAAAAAATAAAATTTCATTCCCAAAATAATTCAAACATGAAGTAGACATATGGGGAATGTTAAGTCATCGCAATTTTTGGGGGTATTACTATGTATTACAGAAGTAGAGAAACTGAAACTTTGAAATTTGCAAATTTTTCCACATTTTTGGTAAATTAGGTATTTTATTATGCAAAAAAATTATTTTTTTTGACTTTATTTTCCCAGTGTCATGAAGTACAATATGTGACGAAAAAACAATCTCAGAATGGCCTGGATAAGTCAAAGTGTTTTAACCACTTCAACCCCGCTAGCTAAAACCCCCTTCATGACCAGGCCACTTTTTACACTTCTGCACTACACTACTTTCACCGTTTATCGCTCGGTCATGCAACTTACCACCCAAATGAATTTTACCTCCTTTTCTTTTCACTAATAGAGCTTTCATTTGGTGGTATTTTATTGCTGCTGACATTTTTACTTTTTTTGTTATTAATCAAAATGAAACGAATTTTTTGCAAAAAAAAGACATTTATCAGTTTCAGCTGTAAAATTTTGCAAAAAAAACGACATCCATATATAAATTTTTCACCAAATTTATTGTTCTACATGTCTTTGATAAAAAAAATATGTTTGGGGAAAAAAAAATGGTTTGGGTAAAAGTTATAGCGTTTACACACAAAAATGTGAATTTCCGCTTTTTGAAACAGCTCTGACTTTCTGAGCACCTGTCATGATTCCTGAGGTTCTACAATGCCCAAACAGTAGAAAAACCCCACAAATGACCCCATTTCGGAAAGTAGACACCCTAAGGTATTGGCTGATGGGCATAGTGAGTTCATAGAACTTTTTATTTTTTGTCACAAGCTAGCGGAAAATGATGATTTTTTATTATTTTTTCCTTACAAAGTCTAATATTCCACTAACTTGCGACAAAAAATTAAAAATTCTAGGAACTCGCCATGCCCCTCACGGAATACCTTGGGGTGTCTTCTTTCCAAAATGGGGTCACTTGTGGTGTAGTTATACTGCCCTGGCAATTTAGGGGCCCATATGTGTGAGAAGAAGTTTGCAATCAAAATCTGTAAAAAATGACCGGTGAAATCCGAAAGGTGCACTTTGGAATGTGGGTCCCTTTGCCCACCTAGGCTGCAAAAAAGTGTCACACATCTGGTATCGCCGTACTCAGGAGAAGTTGGGGAATGTGTTTTGGGGTGTCATTTTACATATAACCATGCTGGGTGAGAGAAATATCTTGGCAAAAGATAACTTTTCCATTTTTTTTATACAAAGTTGGCATTTGACCAAGATATTTTTCTTACCCAGCATGGGTATATGTAAAATGACACCCCAAAAAACATTCCCCAACTTCTCCTGTGTACGGCGATACCAGATGTGTGACACTTTTTTGCATCCAAGGTGGGCAAAGGGGCACATATTCCTAAGTGCACCTTTCGGATTTCGCAGGCCATTTTTTACACATTTTGATTGCAAAGTACTTCTCACACATTTGGGCCCCTAAATTGCCAGGGCAGTATAACTACCCCACAAGTGACCACATTTTGGAAAGAAGACACCCCAAGGTATTTCGTGAGGGGCATGGCGAGTTCCTAGAATTTTTAATTTTTTGTCACAAGTTTAGCGGAAAATGATGATTTTTTATTTATTTATTTTTTTCCTTACAAAGTCTAATATTCCACTAACTTGCGACAAAAAATAAAAAATTATAGGAACTCGCCATGCCCCTCACGGAATACCTTGGGGTGTCTTCTTTCCAAAATGGGGTCACTTGTGGCGTAGTTATACTGCTCTGGCAATTTAGGGGCCCATATGTGTGAGAAGTAGTTTGCAATCTAAATCTGTAAAAAATGACCAGTGAAATCCGAAAGGTGCACTTTGGAATGTGTGCCCCTTTGCCCACCTAGGCTGCAAAAAAAGTGTCACACATGTGGTATCGCCGTACTCAGGAGAAGTTGGGGAATGTGTTTTGGGGTGTCATTTTACATATACCCATGCTGGGTGAGAGAAATATCTCGGCAAATGACAACATTTCCCATTTATTTATACAAAGTTGGCATTTGACCAAGATATTTATCTCACCCAGCATGGGTATATGTAAAATGACACCACAAAACACATTCCCCAACTTGTCCTGAGTACGGCGATACCAGATGTGTGACACTTTTTTGCAGCCTAGATGCACAAAGCGGCCCAAATTCCTTTTAGGAGGGCATTTTTAGACATTTGGATCCCAGACTTCTTCTCACGCTTTAGGGCCCCTAAAAAGCCAGGCAGTATAAATACCCCACATGTGACCCCATTTTGGAAAGAAGACACCCCAAGGTATTCAATGAGGGGCATGGCGAGTTCATAGAATTTTTTTTTTGTTGCATAAGTTAGCGGAAATTGATTTTTTTTTGTTTTTTCTCACAAAGTCTCACTTTCCGCTAACTTGGGACAAAAATTTCAATCTTTCATGGACTCAATATGCCCCTCACGGAATACCTTGGGGTGTCTTCTTTCCGAAATGGGGTCACATGTGGGGTATTTATACTGCCCTGGCATTTTAGGGGTCCTAAAGCGTGAGAAGAAGTCTGGAATATAAATGTCTAAAAAAATTTACGCATTTGGATTCCGTGAGAGGTATGGTGAGTTCATGTGAGATTTTATTTTTTGGACACAAGTTAGTGGAATATGAGACTTTGTAAGAAAAAATAAACTAAAAAAAATATTTCCGCTAACTTGGGCCAAAAAAATGTCTGAATGGAGCCTTACAGGGGGTGATCAATGACAGGGGGGTGATCAGGGAGTGTATATGGGGTGATCACCTCATATACACTCCCTGATCACCCCTCTGTCATTGATCACCCCTCTGAAAGGCTCCATTCAGACATCCATATGATTTTTACGGATCCACGGATCGGATCTGCAAAACACATACGGACGTCTGAATGGAGCCTTACAGGTGGGTGATCAATGACAAGGGGGTGATCAATGTCAGGGGGTGATCACCCCCTTGGCATTGATCACCCCCCTGTAAGGCTCCATTCAGACGTCCGTATGTGTTTTGCGGATCCGATCCATGTATCCGTGGATCCGTAAAAATCATACGGACGTCTGAATGGAGCCTTACAGGGGGGTGATCAATGACAGGGGGGTGATCAATGACAGGGGGGTGATCGGGAAGTCTATATGGGTGATCACCCCCTTGTCATTGATCACCCCCCTGTAAGGCTCCATTCAGACGTCCGTATGCGTTTTGCGGATCCGATCCATGTATCAGTGGATCTGTAAAAATCATACGGACGTCTGAATGGAGTCTTACAGGGGGGTGATCAATGATAGGGGGGTGATCAATGACAGGGAAGTGATCAGGAAGTCTATATGCGTGATCACCTCCTTGTCATTGATCACCCCCCCTGTAAGGCTCCATTCAGACGTCCGTATGCGTTTTGCGGATCCGATCCATGTATCAGTGGATCCGTAAAAATCATACGGACGTCTGAACGGAGCCTTACAGGGGGGTGATCAATGACAGGGGGGTGATTAATGACAGGGAAGTAATCAGGAAGTCTATATGCGTGATCACCCCCTTGTCATTGATCACCCCCCTGTAAGGCTCCATTCAGACGTCCGTATGCGTTTTGCGGATCCGATCCATGTATCAGTGGATCCGTAAAAATCATACGAACGTCTGAACGGAGCCTGACAGGGGGGTGATCAATGACAGGGGCGTGATTAATGACAGGGGGGTGATCAGGGAGTCTGTATGGGGTGATCAGTGGTTCATAAGGGGTTAATAAGTGACAGGGGGGGTGTAGTGTAGTGTAGTGTTTTGTGTTACTTTACTGAGCTACCTGTGTCCTCTGGTGGTCGATCCAAACAAAAGGGACCACCAGATGACCAGGTAGCAGGTATATTAGACACTGTTATCAAAACAGCGTCTAATATACCTGTTAGGGGTTAAAAAAAAAACATCTCCAGCCTGCCAGCGAGCGATCGCCGCTGGCAGGCTGGAGATCCGCTCTCTTACCTTCCGTTCCTGTGAGCACGCGCGCCTGCGTGCGCGTGTTCACAGGAAATCTCGGCTCTCGCGGGAGGACGCGTATATGCGTCCACCCAGAAGAGCAGGACCGCCGGCAGGACGCAATCCTGCGTACGGCGGTCCGGAGAAGGTTAAAGTTATCAGCACTTAAAATGACACTGGTTAGATTTGCAAAAAATGGCCTGGTCCTTAAGGTGAAATAGGGCCGTGTCCTTAAGGGGTTAACGAATATTTAGTAAAATATTCATCATATATTCACAAATTTTGAGAATTCAAGATTATTTTATTGAATGTGATAATTCTTCAATGTAAACATTTTTCAATCTGGTATAATTTTCCTGTGACTGGAGAAAATGATTGGCATGGCAGAACATTAGAATAGCTTTATATGCAGATAGAGTCAAGTGAGCCAATATATTCGTGATTGCCCTAATCAGCAGTGATTAGAATATTTTTTCGCACTATGTGCAACTTCACATTTTAGTAGGTCTGACTACAGATTACTAATTGGTGCACTAAGTATTGTGAACTTGACATTGCTTCTTTCTCATTGGCCCACAAGCAAGAAGCAGAGAGGAATCATGTGTTCAGATGGAAAAAAATGCAGAATATTCGATATAACAAATATATACTGTAGTACTATATTCTAATTATTCCCGAATTTGCTAAGTGACGATATTACGATAAAAATTTGCTATTCGAATATTCGTGTTCAACACTATTGCAGACCAGAACAGCAATAATATGCATATCGGTCCTCTTGGTTTTTAATGTGTATTGTAACCTGTGTCTATTGTCTTTTTGTGACCAGTGCTGATCATGTGTCCCTTTTGTGATTTTCAAATAAACTATGTGACTTTTGGACTACTCTAGCATCACTAGATTTATTTGCATTACACCTGTCTCACTCCTTTTGGTCGGTTATATATATTGTGATTAGGGGTGAGCCCTGAATTTTGTTTGGGCTATATATAGGTTCCTTATGACAATAATCCAGCTGCCATGTTTGATCCATCCACCATGTTCTGCCCATCTGGATTTAACTTTTTAACCTTAATACATTTTAAAAGCTAAATACCTATTAGGTTCATAGTATGGAGGGATCCTATACCTTATGGAGGGATCTACATGGGATGATTGCCATCCCTGTTGTGAATCCATTTTAAAGAGATTGATGTCTAAAGTGTTAAAAAATAATATCTGGTATTTCAGTAGTTTTATGATTTGACAGAACACAGCTATAGAGGGAAGTGCTCAGAAATTAGCGTGCATATATTTTTTTATTTTCAGTTAATATAGCCATATGAGAGCTTATTTTTTGTGGGATAAGTTGTACTTTTAAAGGGCTCCATTTAATTGACCATGTCTGTTGTTGGAAAATGGAAAAAAATAATCTTTGTGGGGTTAAATTGAAAAAAAAAAATCCAAATTCCACAAAAAAAATGACATGACGTCCTTAATCTGTGGCTCAATACAAATACAGCAATAGCAAACTTGTATATTTTTTTGTTTGTTTTACTGCTTTTAAGGAAATAAAAACCTTGGGGGAAAAAAACAAAATTTTCTTTGCATCACCATTGTCTAACAGCCAGAACTGTTTTATATTTCACTCTACTAAGCAATATGAAGGCTTGTTTTTTTACGGGATGAACTGTAAATTTTATTTGTACCATTTCTGTAGGATGGTCACTTTAACATGATTTGTTGTAATACTGTGATGTGATTTTTTTTTTTTTTTGTATTAATGTATTTAAAAAAATGCGTCACCAAAAATGTTTTCTGCCAGTTAAAAAATGATAGTAGCAGAGCTCCTTTTTATCTTATCTATATTTGTTTTCTAATTGCAGATTCATTTTTTCTGTTTCCAGAACATGATTATAGGGGCAGCCATCTCGCCTGAGCTGTTCTCAAAAAACATTTATACAGCATAAAAAAATTGCTCTATGGCAGCCCCATGGTCCATAGACACAATGGTGCGGAGGGTATCTCGTTGATTTCTATGAGAGAGTTTTCTAGGCATGCTTTGTGATCTATGCAAAGGTCATTGTACAAGGAAAGAATAGATAAGGCTCTGATATCACCTCTGTATATTGATGAGCAGGTAACTACAGTAATGTGATCTGTACAGACCAAGAAGTGATGCCAATTATTTAGCTTAGTGGCCAGTGGAAAAACTGCAGGATGTTATGTTTTTTGTTTAAATATAGATATTGACATGAAAATTAAAAAAGGTCATTTTATGATGACAAATTCCCTTTAAGCAAAAATAATATTGGCTATATCTGCAAAAGGAGAGTATTCTTAAAAAATGTACAAAATCCAAGCCCCCCAAAAAGTTACTAAAAAGCATATGTGTGTGTGTGTGTGTGTGTGTGTGAAGAAAGCCTTCTAATGACTTTACCTTATCGTTAATTTCTGAGAACTATGTTATTATTTTAAATATCCCAAAGCAATGATGTGAGCTCATAAATAATAACACAAAATAACAGGATGAAGAGGATTATAATGAAAGCTAACTTCCCTCCATATTAAATAAGTGCCCTTCGGTGTTACATGAAGGGGCTGTGCCATTGTCACGGAAGGTGTACAGGAAACAAGACAATGCAAAATGAATATATGACTCACTGGATCCTAAAACTAAGGAACAGAAAGGGAGACCCCTGCATCAGACCTGGCTCTCTCCCTTACTGCTCAGCCTATGCGATAATCCCAATGGTGGATGATCACATATCCTCGTACCTCGACTATATAACACCTGAACACCCTACAATAGTGAAGGGACACGACCACCGGCTCCCTACACTAGACACGGAGGGAGTCAGGGTCTTCTGGGATCCAGCAAACAGAAAATCACAAATGAATGTACAACACTTAACTTGTAGAAGACTGGGAAATAGGATCAGCATGCACACACACTCCAGGAAGCTGTATAAACCGCACACTAATGCATTATGGGGAGGAATTTAAAGGGATGCAATCAGTCCAACTACATGACAGCTGAGAGAGGCTAACGAGATGAGGAACTGAAAACCAAAACAAAGAAAACTCAAGGAGGAGGTTCTGAAAGGCTTCTGTCAGAGCTTCTCAGCTGTCTGGTTGTGAAAGCCATGAATTTTTGTTAGCAGATTTCAAACTAGCACCTGGATCTGAATTACCGTATATACTCGAGTATAAGCCGACCCGAATATAAGCCGAGGCCCTTAATTTTACCCCCAAAAAATGGGGAAAATTATTGACTCGAGTATAAGACTAGGGTGGGAAATGCAGCATATGTGGATCTGTGGAGGACGCTGTTATGTGGGGGATCTGTGGAGAACAGTGTTATGGGGGATCTGTGGAGGACACTAATGGGGACCTGTGGATGGACGCTGTTATGGGGTGGATCTGTGGAGGACGCTGTTATGGGGTGGATCTGTGGAGGACGCTGTTATAGGGGATATGTGCTATGACACATAGGGCCATGAGGGGGGGCAGCATAAGACATATAGCATCTTATGCTGGTCTCCCCTCATAGCCCTATGTGTCCCCTCATGTGTCCTAAACTGCGCACATAACTGGCTTTGTGTGTAAAGTAATTTACTAGTATGTAAAACAATCTCTCTCCTATTGATAACAGGTCCGGCCTCTGTACTCACTGTCACGATGAATGCACTACAGCGAGCGGGAGCTGGCTGGCCGGCGCGTGACTGACATCACTTAGTAACGCTCCTCCCACTTCAGGAAGCAGGAGCGTTACTAAGTGACGTCAATCACGCACCGGCCGGGCCGCTCGCTGCAGTGGCCTTTTTGAGTCGGCCAAATCGAGACTCAAGTATAAGACGAGGGGGCTTTTTGAGCACAAAAATATGTGCCAAAAAACTCGTCTTATACTCGAGTATATATGGTATTTTGTAATTGCATGTATTAAACATTTAGCATTGCCACTGAGTTATTTGTTATTCAATAAAATGTATATGTATAGTGCTACCTGCAGTTTTTGTTTTTTATGTCTTTGTCCAGCTCACTGAGATGGCCGCACATGCTCAGTTTCATCTTTCTACTGCTTTCTGAGCTGTGATAGAGAGAGCACGGGCACGCCTCTAGCAGAAAAGACACCCCCTTTGAGCTGACAGTTTGCCGGTTCTAGCTTTGTTAGAATAAGAAATTGTCATGTATCTATATGATGTCTGAATTAAAATTTTTACATTAGTCACGGGAAATCCCCTTTAATAGGCATACTGTATATTCTCAGCTGTGTTAACTTATATTTCACATATTTTTAATTATTTAAGGATTTATCAACTGCATCGTTAATTATCTATTTTAAGATGAACAGCATTCACACATTCAGAACCTAGCCCAGTAGACATAATTACACAGTCATTTACAGCATCAATTAATAAAGTGGTAAATGTTTTAAAAATAACAAGCCAGATAAACAAGCCATCAAAGTTATTCAGCATTGAACTATGGAGATGTCATTTGAAGCTTTAAAATTCAACTTTCAACATACAAACAAAGTAATGGTTAATGTAAACGAGAAAATAATTTACTTTATCTCCTTCAAGACTAAGCCAGTTTTCACCTTCCTGACATACCCTATTTTTGCAAGTCTGACATGTCTCACATAATAATAATGGTAATACAATTGAATGCTTTACTTATTTAACTAACAATTGTTAAATTGTGTTACAGGAAATATGGCTTTCAGCCAGAATCTCATCCTGATGACCACACAAATATGCCTAATAATTGGACCCAGTGGTATTCACCCATTCAGTAGGGCCAGTAGCATTGTGTCCATTGTTAGCATATCTAAGGCAGGAAGGGCACATTGTAAAAACAGTTGAACAACATTCTCTTGGCCAAGAGATGGGGGAAGATATTTGGGTGATCACAGGGTGGAGTCTACGCTGGGGAGTTCGGACACAGGATTATATAGGAGAAACTTGGAAGTCTTGCTCTTCTTCCTCGACCCCTTTGGACCGGGAGAAAGCTAAGTTTTATGTGTGCTTATGTGGGTATTTATATAAGTATAATATCCCAGTAGACTTTATATGTGTACATATAGATATTTCTGTGAGTCTCTATATGTACATGTACTAATGGTCAGGTACTGATGTGAGTTGGTTAAAAGAGTAGATTCCAGTAGACTGTATATTGGTGGACTTTGGATATACTTTTTATACATATACAGTACAGACCAAAAGTTTGGACACACCTTCTCATTCAAAGAGTTTTCTTTATTTTCATGACTATGAAAATTGTAGATTCACACTAAAGGCATCAAAACTATGAATTAACACATGTGGAATTATAAACATTACAAAAAAGTGTAAAACAACAGAAAATATGTCATATTCTAGGTTCTTCAAAGTAGCCACCTTTTCCTTTGAGTACTGATACACCCCTGCTCTAGCTAGTGGACAGGTTAATACATTTGACTAATTTGTATGTTACATTGTCGGGTGAAATTCACAAATTTTTGGCTGTGATATACCCCTGCTCTACCTAGTGGACAGGTTAATACATTTCACAAATCTGTCTGTTACATTGTCGGGTGAAATTCACAAATTTTTGGCTGTGATATACCCCTGCTCTACCTAGTGGACAGGTTAATAAATTTCACAAATCTGTCTGTTACATTGTCGGGTGAAATTCACCAATTTTTGGCTGAGATATACCCCTGCTCTACCTAGTGGACAGGTTAATAAATTTCACAAATTTGTCTGTTACATTGTTGAGTGAAATTCACAAATTTTTTATTTTTTATTTTTTATTCCCAAACCCCAAACCCATATTCCCCCACCCTATATCCGCCGTGAAGGGGGGGGAGAGGACAAAAAAAGAAACAAATAAAAAATATATATATATATATATATATATACACACAGTACAGACCAAAAGTTTGGACACACCTTCTCATTCAAAGAGTTTTTATTTTATTTTCATGACTATGAAAATTGTAGATTCACACTGAAGGCATCAAAACTATGAATTAACACATGTGAATTTATATACATAACAAAAAAGTGTGAAACAACTGAAAATATGTAATATTCTAGGTTCTTCAAAGTAGCCACCTTTTGCTTTGATTACTGCTTTGCACACTCTTGGCATTCTCTTGATGAGCTTCAAGAGGTAGTCACCAAAAGTTTGTGAATTTCACCCGACAATGTAACATACAAATTTGTCAAATGTATTAACCTGTCCACTAGCTAGAGCAGGGGTGTATCACAACCAAAAATTGGTGAATTTCACCCGACAATGTAATAGACAAATTTGTGAAATGTATTAATCTGTCTACTAGGTAGAGGAGGGGTATATCACAGCCAAAAATTGGTGAATTTCATCCGACAATGTAACAGACAAATTAGTGAAATTTATGAACCTGTCCACTAGATAGAGCAGGGGTATATCACAGCCAAATATTTGGGATATGTAACCCAACAATGTATCACACAAATTAATGAAATGACTAAATAAAATACGTAAAAAAATGTTTTAAAAAATCTTGATGTATGAGGTGGAGGTCCATATGGAGTAGGAGGTTGAGGAGGCTTTGGATGTAGCGGTCTAGGTGGACAAGGTAGCCAACACAGTTTTTTTTTATTTTTATTTTTTGTTTACATTAGAGTACACCCCAAAAGAGTGGGAAATATAAAAAATACAATGAGCAATTGCGCTGTAGTATAACAATGGCTGGGTAAGGCCGGTATACATGTTTATTCTGCACAAGGTATGGACAAGTACTGTGGGATCCATTCCTGGTTTTTAGTGTTGAGCGCAAAAATTCTAATAGCGAATATTAATCCTGAATATCGCAACTTCTCTAATTTGCAAATATTACGAATATAGTGCTCTATATTCGCTATATAGAATATTCGTCATTTTTTAACATCTGTAAACATGATTCCTCCCTGCTTCTTTCTTGAGGGTCAATGAGTCATTGGCCCACAAGCAATTTATGCAGGAAGTAATTATGTTTTCATATGGAAAATAAAATGACGAATATTCTAAAAAAGTAATATATAGCAATATAGGGAATATATTTGTTATTTAGAATATTCACAGTTTTTTTCCAATCTGTACAGTTGTTCGTATACTCCTTCCGGACAAGCGTCCCCGTCACCATGGAAACTCATGTGGGTTAGAAAATACCATCAGATAAAAGTTTTCCCTGAGATCATGAAAACTCAGATCCAATGGTATATTCTAACTCACAGGCGTTCCCATGGTGACAGGGATGCTTGTCGGGGAGGAGTATGCCAAAGTGGAATAACAGTACAGATTTAAAAAAAAATAATGACAAATATTCTAAATAATGAATATATTCCTCATATTGCTATAACTTCATTTTTTAGAATATTTGTCATATTCTAAAACACAAAGTTATAGCAATATAGCGAATATTCGTGAAATGCACATATAGACTGCAATTTAGCTAATATAGCGCTATAGTATTTTTTTTTTTTATTGTGTCAATTTTTTCCAAATCCTAACTTTAGAAGAGACAAAAAATTTTACTATAAAAAAAAAAAGGATTATAGCACTATATTAGCTAAATTGCAGTCTATATGTTGTGAGAGAGTGACTGGAAAAGTAGTAGAGAATCGTTATATTTCCCCTAGGTTTCTTTCATATACCATGTACTATGCTACAGGAGGTGGATATCTGAACAAGGAAACCTGGGTGAGATATCAGAAATCCAGGAAAATATGATCTGCCTTAGCAAAGCATAGTTTGCTGAGGACTTTGGTAAATTGGTAAATTGTCTGGCCTGGATTTTATTGGAATGAGGATGCAGGTTGGTAGCGGGGCTCCTCATTCCCTTCCTGTCCAGAACAGGTTTCATATAGAGCTCTCAGCCAGGTGATGGAGCTCAGCTCATTTCTGAGCTATAAAGGTTCGCACTATGAGCATGTCTGGGTGGGGACTGGTTGAACTGACTGGCTTTCACCATTGCTACGGAAGTCTGCTAAAGCAACAAAAAGGACACTGTGAGTTTATTTTGAATTGTGTCGTGTGGCTGGTAGTAGGCCGCCCGTATAGAAAGGGTGATTTTATGTTAAGTTAGTGCTCAGCCGAGCAAGAATTTATTTTGTAGCTTTGCCTGAATGTAAAGGCCTTATATGTTGTTTGTGGATGAGAATAAAGAAAACAGGCAAATCCCTGTGTGAACTGTGCCATTGTGTCACTGTCTCTGACTGCTGTGCCTACTACTATTGAGCTAACCCCCACAATGTGTATTTTACGAATATTCACTATATTGCTATAACTTAGTTTTTTAGAATATTTGTAATATTCTAAAACAAGAATATATAGCAATATAGCGAATATGCGTAAAATACACATATTAGACATAGCCAAAGCCAACTAATAGGAAAGTTGCCTTATACAGTTAAAAGAAAATCGCAATACACAAATAATTCAATCACATATTATCTGCGATAAATAGAATAATGACAAATATTCGATTTTAACGAATATAAAACAAATATTCAATCGCAAAATATTGTGAAATCGAATAAGGCACCTCCCATCAATATTCATTTTAATGAACGTGAGCTTGTATACATTGGCTGTGGACAGGCGGCTGCGCTTGTCTGTGATAACACCCCCCCCCCCCCCACATTCAGACAATACACTGGCTGCAGGGCAGGCCAGCACCTCCAAGGAGTAAAGGGCAAGCTCAGGCCATGTGCCGAATTTGGAGACCCAGAAGTTGAAGGGGGCAGACCAATCATTCAGTATGTGTAGTCGTGTGGACACATTCTGCTCCACCATGTTGCTGAAATTCTCCTTCTAAGATGTTTCATATCAGCTGGTGGTGCTGGTGGTTGTGGCGTCCTGAAAAAGCTTTTCCACATTTAGGCCATGCTAACCCTGCCTTCTGAGGTGCTGGTGGTGCCCCACCTGTGTTTGCGACCTCTCCTCCTCTGCCTTTGCCTTGTGCTTCCACTGTGCCCCCGCTGTCAGGTGGGAATGCCACCAGCCGCGCGTCTACCAGCATGCGCTTGTACTTGCGCATCTTATGATCACTCTCCAGTGACGGAATTAAGGATGGTAAGTTGTCCTTGTAACAGGGATCCAGCAGCGTGGCCACCCAGTAAGCAGCACAAGTAAGAATGTGGGCAACTTGATGGTCGTTGTGGAGACACTGCAGCATGTAATTGCTCATGTGTGCCAGGCTGCCCAGAGGCAACAAAAAGCTGTCCTCTGTGGGAGGTGTATCGTCTGTGTCCTCTGTATCCCCCCAGCTATGCAACAGTGATGGCCATGAGCTGGTTTGGGTGCCACCCTGCTGTGAACATGGTTCCTCCTCCTCCATCTCCTTCTCCTCCTCATCCTCCACCTCGTCAGCCTCCAGAACTGTGCCCTGGCTGGACAATTGTGTACCTGTCATTTGTGGGTGCAGGAACCCACCCTCAAAGCCACTTGTGAATGACTGGCATGAAACCCTATGAAATTATCCCTCTTCCTCATCCCCCTCCTATGCCACATCCTCTTCCATCATCGCCAAAAGTGCTTTTTCAAGGAGGCATAGAAGTGGGATAGTAACGCTGAGAACGGTGTCATGGGCACTGGCCATGTTGGTGGAGTACTCGTAACAGTGCAATAAGGCAAACAGGTCTTGCATGGAGGCCCAGTCATTGGCGGTGAAGTGGTGCTGTTCCGCCGAGCAACTCACACGTGCGTGCTGCAGCTGAAACTTCACCATCACCTGCTGCTGCTCACACAGTCTGGCCAGCATGTGCAAGTTGGAGTTCACCTTGTGGGCACGTCGCATATGAGGCGGTGAGCGAGAAGGCCGAAGTTACGCTGCACAGACGGCCTGCACTTTTTTTTTCAAAAGCTTTATTGAAAAATAAATATCTGTTACAGTCATATCAGTGCAGCAATGTTAGGGAGAGGTCTTCCCTTTACAGAGAGGTATTCTGGTAACAGATCAAACACAAAACAGTATACAGTATCAACACTGAGGATGTATGTTAACAATGCTTTGTTCTATGCATCTACTATTCGGGCCTGAAGAGAGGAGTTGGAGAAGAGTACCGAAAGAACTATTTACTAAGTCAAAAAATATAATGACCACATATATGGATGAATGAATACATATTTTGTAATGACAAAATGACAAAATACATGACTAGATTAGATTAGGGGAGACATCTAAAGGATCTCCAATTTTCCCAGATAGATCTAAATTTGTGGTGGGATCTATTTTCCCAAGCCGCAATTTCCTCAAATCTGTAAATAGAGTCGATCTTATTGAACCAGTGTTCGAGAGAAGGCAGATTAGGAGACAACCAATGTATGGGGATTAGGAGTCTGGCAGTTATGAGTAAGATCTTAAAGAGAGGGGGAATTTTTACTTTTTGGTCTTGCGGCAAACTCAGTAAGGCTAATGTAGGAGAGGGGGTGATGTTGGAATTGCAAATTTTGTTGCATTTAATAAAAATACTACTCCACCAACTAAGGATAGGAGGACAAGCCCACCAAATATGGAGCATTGTTCCACGCCCCTCACCACATCTCCAGCAGACGTCTGATCCATTTTTATCATAACGGCAGGTGATATCAGGTGTTTTGTACCATCTAGTTAATATTTTATATCCATTTTCCTGGATTCTAGTGCATCTAGAGGGTGTATGTGGCGTTTTGAATAGAAGTATTTGATCTTCAGGTGAGAATATAGTATTTAACTCCTTTTCCCATTGACTTATGAAGGAAGCTTTTGGAGGCGAAATGGGCATACTGAGATTTTTGTAAAGCGAGGATATGGGTTTCTGTGGGGAAGAATGGTTGTGGATAAGGCTTTCGAACCAGGTGAGAGGTCTGAGTAAAGAATCTAGTGGGATGTTTTTGTTTAGGTAGGCAAGTAGAAAGGCTAATAAGTGAGGCTGGGATCCAATCCCCGGGAGGGAAGAGATAAGGGAGTCCTGGACTATTTTGCCTGTTTCGTTTTTTGAAAAAATGGAAAGAATAGACACCCCAGAGAAGCGTATGTTATGGGGGACACTCTGAGTTCAAGAGGGGCCAAACCGATAACATCTCTGACATGAATCAGGGGTGAGGGAGATGGAAAACCCCACTTTGAGCTTTGAAGCCATTTCCAGGCCTCAAGGGTTGCCGTTGCCATGGTGTTATATTTGTGGGTTGCGAAGATGTTATGGTGAGGGTCCACCAATAAAGCTCTTAAAATCGGGAGGTATTTAGGGGTTTCCATAGTGATCCATGATTTTTGTTCAGGGCATCTAAACCAGTCAAGGGTTCTGGAAAGAAGTATGGCCCTATTATATAATAGGGGATTTGGAAGGCCTATTCCTCCATGGGTTCTAGGTCTCTGTAGGGTATTGATGTTGATTCTAGCTTTTTTTACTATTCCATATAAAATAGTGAATGGCTTGTTCCAAGGAATGAAAAAAAGAGTTAGGGATAGGGATAGGAAGGACTTGGAGAAGGCAGCTTAGTCTGGGTAGGACTAGTGACATGACCATATTTTTACGACCAAACCAAGAGAGTAAGGGGGGATTCTAGCTGGTTTTTAATGGCGTTGAGTAGAGGGGGAAAATTCAGTTTATATAATAATGAGGGATCCGAGGGGATTTTTACTCCTAAATATGTTATGTGGGGTTGAGTCCCAATTAAACAGTGAGGAATGAAGTAATTTAGACCTCAGCTTGGGGTTGAGTCCCATACTGAGAATGTGGGATTTTTTCATATTTATTTTAAAATTGGAGAGAAAACTAAATTTGTCCAGGATAGTGTAGACATACTGTAGGCAGGTTTCAGGATTGGAGGACATTATTAGAAGGTTGTCAGCGAATGCTGCAATTTTATACTCTTGATCACCTAGTTTAAGACCTGCAATCTCTGTCTCTGATCGTATGAGGGTAAGAAGGGGTTCAATTGTTAAGACAAAGATTAAGGGGGAAAGGGGGAATCCCTGTCTAGTCCCATTTCTTATGGGAAAGGGTTGCGAGGTGTTGTCGTTAATCAGCACTGACGCCAAGGCATTGGTGAACATAGCTTTGATAGAACGTATAAAAGCTAAGGGAATACCAAACTGTATCATAGTGCTGTACATGAAGTTCCAGTGGATTCGGTCAAATGCTTTTTCGGCGTCAGTGCTGATCAGGACTAAAGGAAGATGATGTTTTGAGGCGTGAAATATGGCATTTATTACTCTTGTTATCCTTTCCTTCCCTACCCTTAATAAAACCTGTCTGGTCTCTATGTACAATTTTGTGTAAAAGAGGGGCAAGTCAGTTCGCTAGTAGTTTGGCCAGTAGTTTTAAATCTATGTTTAGAAGAGATATAGGTCGGTAGTTACCACAGTCGGTGGGGTCTTTCCCTTCTTTGGGTATAATAGCAATGTTGGCTTTTGTCATCTCTTGAGAAAGAGGATCACCTTGTAGGGATTGGTTACATACATTAAGCAGGTGAGGGAGAAGGGTGGTTTGAAAAGAGCGGAAGTAGAAAGCTGGGAATCCATCTGGGCCAGGAGCTTTCCCTTTAGGAAGCTGTTTAATTTCCAAAATAAGTTTGTCACTAGTGAATGGGGAATTTAGGACATTTGACTGACTACTGTTAATTTGGGGTATGTTAATAGAGTGGAGGAAAAGATCTATCAAGTCCTGATGTGTATGATCCATGGTGTCGCTTTCCTGGGGAGGTAAGTTATTTAGGGAACTATAGAAAAATTTAAATCTCTGAGCTATGTCTTGAGTGTTAGTAAGTAGGGTGCCATCATTATTGCGAATTTTACAAATAAAGTTTTGGGCCTTTCTTTTTTTTGATTCTAGACATCATAAATTTAGACACCTTATCCCCATGGGCGAAATATTTATATTGTGAGTGAAGGAAATATTTAGCAGTCTGGGTGTTTAGATGGTTTTTAAGTTCATTCCTTAATATTACTAACTTAGATAAATGGGAGTCCAGCAGGGATCTCTTATGGAGAGCCTCTATATCTCTTATTTCCTTCAGGAGGGAGTCAATGCAGGCAAGGTCTTAGTTTCTTTGTGTATGAGGGGATTGGAGTGGGTTGGAATAAAAAGTATAGTCCTTATCGTTGGGGTGCAAGGTTCTCCAGATGTCAACCAGGCGCCGGTCGTAGAGAAGTTTTCTCAATTTGCTTAGAGCTTTATTAGAGATAGCAGACATTTGAGAAGAGGAGTCAACTGGGGGGACCAACGTAAGATTGAGGTCACCTCCCAGAATAGTCACTCCCTCTCTAAAGTCTAAAGTGGTCTGAAGAGTTTTGTTGAGCCATGTAGCCTGGTTGACGTTTGGAGCATAGACATTAATAAATGTATAAACCTGATTGTGGCGAATCCAACCTCGCCACAGTGTTTTGGAGGGGGCTGTTTGAAGGCCTCTTGCCTCAGGATTATGGCACATGCTAACTTTTGAACCCCTGAACCTATTCAAGTGAATTTTGGATAGGTTTGTCCCCCAAGTTATACTGTTTAAATTGATGTAAGTTATATGTATGGACAATGTAACCTCACAAAGTTGTAACAATTTATAATAAGGGTAACTTGTCAGCTTGGGAGGAATATGCTGGGTGTGGTTCTATTGTCCCATTGTGCCATTGTCCCATTGTGTGTTTAAATGGTGATGTCTGTCCTGTTGTCTCCACATGTGTATTGGCGATCTCCCTTTGTCCTGAGAGATAATTGGATTGCCCTCGGTTGTCTCTGGGACAGAGAGGAGGAAACCATGATGCATTGTGGGGATGTGTTGTATCTGTTCTGTGTCGCAGTCTCCCTTCTGGTCCTCTAGGGGGCGGGAACGATTGGTTGCTGTACTTGCATTGTGTGTGTTGTAAGATATTGATTGGTTGGATTTCAAAACCCTGTGGGCAGTACTATGTTTGTTTTTTATGAATAAAAGAGGCTGTATCTGAAGTACAGTCAGTCCACTGCTGACCCTCAACACGGAGCCTTGTCTCGTTATTGAGGGGATTCCCTGTATGCTGTTAGAGACTGATTGCCAGGAGTGTAAGGCGATTGTATGCTTTTCCTGTTCGTCTGCCAGCAGCTATTTGCGAGGTTCCAGTTTGGAGTGCTATTTTGTATCCAGTTCGGGAGGTTGGTGTTCTGCAGTAGCTGTGCCTGTCTCTCAGAAAGGGGCATATCGCCTAAACGGATTTTAACCCCTTGTCTGCTGAAACGGTCCGTTACAACTGATTCGCTATATTACCCTTAAGGATTATAAATCTACCCTCAGGGTCTTGGATATGATCCAAGTAGGTAAAAGGTGTATTCCTACTGAAACCTATACTGACTCCTTTAGAAGCCGATGATTCAGAACCACAATGATACCAAGTGGAGAAGTAAGCATGAGATAGATTTGGGTAATGGTTGAGTCTAAAATGTGTCTCCTGGAGGAGAACTACGGAGCAGCCCCTTTTTTTTTCAATCTGAGAAAACTTGGCAGCGTTTAGAAGGGGCATTAAAGCCCTTTACGTTATATGAGGTAATTTGTAAATCCGCCATATTAGCTAATAAATTAGAGGGTACTGTCCCACCGCTCCTTACTCCAGAGGGCATACATTCAAGATTCTCTACACGGCTTGAAAAAGACACATTGTACTCCCTCCCTCTGTGGGGAATCAAGTAATCTATAGTATAAATTACATCCTGAAATAAAAAAAAGGAATTAACAGAGAGAACAACAAGTAACCGTATTAGCAAAGCTAATTGGAAAGTAGGCATAATTTGCCTGGGGTTGGTAAAGGGGGGAAAAAAGAGAGAAATAACATGTTAGTTATCACCAAATGCTTAGAGGGCTGGCAGGCAAGGAATATTCAGTTGTCCATAGGAAGTCTTCTGGGTGCTGTTCTTCTGGGGTTCCTAGGACTCTTGACGCTTAGCAGTGCGTTGACGTTCCCATATGCCAGGGTGAGGGATTTCGGGTAGATTGCCCAAATCTTGGATGGGGTCCCAGTTTTCGATCCTGAGGGTCTCTATCTGGAGATGGTCGTAGATTGAGTCCAGATCTCTGAGAGTCTGCATCCCTCAAACATGAAGGATAGGCCAAAAGGAAAGGACCATCTGTAGGGGATCCTGTGTTCTCTGAGCCAGCTTGTTAGTGGTCTCAGAGCTTTTTTTTTTCAATGGTGGACTGGGCTAAATCTTGAAAGATTTGTATATCATGTCCGTCCCAGGATACTTTGCCGGATTGACGGGCCTTGTATATGACTGCTTCCTTAACTGGGAAGCTGAGAAATTTACATATTATTTTCCTTGGAGGGGCTGAGGTGGCGGGTTTAGGCCTTAGAGCTCTGTGTGCCCTTTCAAGTATGACCTCGTGTGCTGTTTCTGGCCCTAGCAGGGACATGCATATCTGCGCCACTGTGCTGGGAATGTAACCTGTTTCAACGGTCTCAGGGACACCCCTAAAACGCAAGTTGTTGCGCCTACCTCTATTTTCCTGATCTTCCAGGGAGCTGCAGAGGTAATTCATTTTTAGTTGTATAGCCTGGAAGCGCTGCAATACTTCATTCTGGTGCTGAATGATGGCTTCCTGCGTGTTTTCCAGTGTCTCCACTCGGCTGCCAACTTGTGAGATTTCATGCTTAATAGCGGCAAGATCGGCGTGGCCGGATGCCGGGAGGAGAGGTCGCATAGTGCCGGGGCTCCGGCTGTGGAACTCCGTTTGCGGCACAAAGCGACTTTTTTTTTTTTTTTAGTGGAGGGCAGGCCTGGTGAAATTTAATAATAGAATATAAATAATCTACAGACAAAGCATTAAAGTCAAAGTAGGAGAAGTTACCTGGAGCTCCCGGGCTCCTCCATGTGCAATTTATAACACTGGTGTCCTCTTATGTAGCAGAAGAGCCTCGGGCCCAGAAGTGTCGGCTGCGCCAATGGACATGACTACTGGGTGTGGTAAGCATGGAAATATCTAGATCCGTGCTAGATGAGGAATATAAATACATATCCTGCAGTCATGGACGAGCACAGTACTGTATATCTATGGAATGTTCTAGATGACAGATATATTTACATGGATTCTTCTAGATGCCGCACATATCAAATATCCTGCAGTCATGGACGAGCACAGTACAAACACTTTAAGGTAAAAAAATAAAATTCACAGTTGGGATGAGTTTCTGCTGCGTTCCGTTTAGGGCGAGTTCCTCTTGGTTCATTGCAGGCAGCTTGTACCTACCTCCACTAGAGCAGTAAGAGACATAGGAGGTAAGATCCAGACTGAGAGGTCAATAAAACATCAGTAAAGTCAGGATCAGGAACGTAGCTGCCATTCTCCACCTAGACACCAGGGGGCAGCACCAGACAGGCAGAAAGTACAGACTAAAGCTACACTGGGGCGTTCACATTGTGTCAGTGCCGAGGTCAGCGCAGCCGTTGGGGCTAACATCCTGAGCAGAAGACGGATGATCCTGGTGCACGCCTCAGCGTAACTTCAGGTCAGAGTACACGACATTGTCCGACGGTGGCGGCGGCTGGGGTCTCCGGTTTTCATAAATTGTCTCCGGCTTCTGAGGCTTTCTTGGTGTGCTGTTAGAGAACTGAATGGCGGTGTACTGGAGCTCGTGCTCTTCCATGGCTTGTGTTGCATTGTCAGCCTGACCGTTACGGGAGGAGCCTTTCATCATTGAACTCGTGTCACTTGAGCTTTTGCGCCGTTTGTGTATGATGAAGAGATAAGTCACTGCTGCAATAAGAATCAGAAGTAGCACGGTGGCCACTGTAACGCCGATGATCATCGGTAAATCCGCACCAGGTGGTACAAATTCTGCAGTCACATTGACGTACACGGCGGCGGTAGCCGTGCGGAGGGTCGCGGGGTTCCTCACCACACACGTGTACAGCCCTTGGTGCTCAGTCTTCGCGTTACTAACTCTATATTTGCTGGTCTTTGCCCCTGTGTCTGTGTCATTGACTTTCCATTGGAATTCCGGAGGTGGATTAGAATCAGCAGAACACGTTAATGCGATGGAATAACCGGGCCTCACAAATACTTCGCCTTCTATCCGAGCCTCACTGGGGCCATCTGCAAAACAGAGGAGAAGCAGGTGCAATAAGTACACCAGGGTAAAAGCACAGGGAGGCTGGGCCCCCAAGCTGAATAGTTTGAATTGCTCCTCCAGCAATGGATATCATGTCTGATAGTCTTCGCAAAAAAAAAAATAATCCTGGAGATCTTGAACAGTGAAGAGGCAAATGATAAAATCCATGGTGGTCTAGGGCAGTGAATAGGTTAATGATATTCCCAGTGATCTAGAGTAGTTAAGAGGCTAATTATATCATCCCTGGTGGTCCACAGCAGTGGAAAGGCTAATGATATCATCTCTGGTGGTTGAGGGGCCGCGAATAGGTTAATGATATGTCTGGTGGTCTAGAGTAGTAAAGAGGCTAATTATATAATTCTGGTGGTCTATGGCAGTGGAAAGGCTAATGATAGCATCTCTGGTGGTCTAGGGCAGTGAAGAAGTGAATGATAACATCCCTTGTGGTCTAGGACAGTAAAGAGGATAATGATAACATCATTGGTGGTCTAGGACAGTAAAGAGGATAATGATAACATCCTTGGTGGTCTAAGACAGTGAAGAGGTTAATGATAACATCCTTGGTGGTCTAGGGCAGTGAAGAGATTAATGATAACATCATTGGTGGTCTAGGACAGTGAAGAGGATAATGATAACACCCCTGGTGGTCTAGGACAGTAAAGAGGATAATGATAACATCCCTGGTGGTCTAGGACAGTGAAGCGGATAATGATAACATCCTTGGTGGTCTAAGACAGTGAAGAGGATAATGATAACATCCTTGGTGGTCTAGGACTGTGAAGAGGATAATGATAACATCCCTAATGGTCTAGGACTGTGAAGAGGATAATGATAACATCCCTGGTGGTCTAGGACAGTAAAGAGGATAATGATAACATCATTGGTGGTCTAGGACAGTAAAGAGGATAATGATAACATCCCTGGTGGTCTAGGACAGTAAAGAGGGTAATGATAACATCCCTGGTGGTCTAGGACAGTAAAGAGGATAATGATAACATCATTGGTGGTCTAGGACAGTAAAGAGGATAATGATAACATCCCTGGTGGTCTAGGACAGTAAAGAGGATAATGATAACATCCCTGGTGGTCTAGGACAGTAAAGAGGATAATGATAACATCCCTGGTGGTCTAGGACAGTAAAGAGGATAATGATAACATCCCTGGTGGTCTAGGACAGTGAAGAGGGTAATGATAACACCCCCTGGAGGTTGCCCCTTCAGTCAGACAGTGAGGTGTACTGCACATTGTAATGTGACATCATTATTAAAGATGAGCAAAGTTTTGACAAGAAATTCAGTCTCTTACAAACGACTTCATCACGAGTCACTTTCCATTGTATGGACTGGGGAACGGAGATCGCGCCAACCCCCGTCATTTAACCCCTCGGATGCCGTGTTCAGATATGATTGGGGCATCTGTGACTGACATTCAGCTAGTCAAGGGTTAATCAGGGGTTTAAAAAAATGTATCTTCACCTCATCCACTTGATCATGGAGAGGCTGTCCACTCCCATCTTTTTTTTTTTTTTTGTGTATTCATTGCATTTAATTGTAATCCAATCTATTTTAAAATATAATTTTGAATACACTCTCCAAATTGTCTCTGATCTTGTTTGACAGTTTTTTTTTTTTTTTTTTTTTTTTTAGATTTTATAATAAATTTTTATTGATATACAAAAGATTCATTTACATAATACATTACTAATAAATCGTTCCCCATCCACCCCCCCATCCCCCCCACCTTGCAGGAAACAACAAAAAAAAATAAAAAAAATTTGGTAAGTAAATTTATAAATAAATCAATAAATTAATTAGTTAAATTAGGTTATTCTTATCCCAATCCTTCCAGCCCACTTTAAATAGGATCCTCTTTGTTTATGCATTATCCTCTCGTAGCTCTTCACTTTCTCAACCAGACCCAACCAATTGTTGCAGTCTGGAGCAGAAGGACAAAACCATGATCTGGAAATAAGAAGTCTGGCTAGAAACATTACCTTGGTCAGTAGTTGGCGTTTTATAGGCTGGTAATTAACCTCTGATAGGTCTCCCAGGACCCATATCCTGGGGGACGGAGGAACTACAATGTTAAGTTTGCGAGCCAAATTGGTTTGGACCGATCTCCAATAGCTGCTCAACATTGGGCAGCCCCAAAACAGATGTAGATGATCTGCCTCGGTGTTGCCACAACGTGGGCAGTCAGAGGAGGCTCTGTATCCTCTCCTATATAGCCACATGGGTGTCACATATATTTTGTGAAGAATGTTGAATTGTACAGCAATGTGATTGAAATTATGTGAAACTAATTTTAAATTTTCCCCTATGTTGTCCCAATCTAGAGGACCCACCTCTGAAAGTAAAGAAGACCAGGATCTTTGTCCTGGAGAAAAAACACCCCAAATTTTTTTTTTCATTAAATGTCTATAGCAGTGTGATATTTTTATTCTCGTGGCTGTTTTCTTACTGATTAAGTCGTGTAAAAATTCAGGAGTATCTATAAAAAAAAGATGACTATTCAAAGTGCTAGAAAGTGCCGACCTCAATTGAAAATATGCGTACCAAGCTACCTCACCCAGATTTGCCCTTTGCCTTAGCTCAATCAGGGGCAGAATTTGTCCACCATTGACCACCTGATGTAAGTACTGGACGTTCTTAGTCCTCCAGTACTGGCAGCAGCTCAAGTCCCCTAAGTTCAAGATCTTTGAATTATGCCATAGTGGGGTGCAAACAAGTGATGCCTTGACTGCACACCAGCTTCTTATAACCAGCCAAGTCCTTATAGCCATTCTGCAAAAAAGTGTGTACCCAATCTGTATATTTAATAGGTAATCAGACTCCAGTACTGAAAAAAAATCTGTAAGACCTGAGTCTTTCACCATTTTATTGCAGAAATGGCTATTTTCCCAAACATTAAAAAAGCAAAGTTGAGAGGCCACAAAATAGCCCTTAAAGTAAGGGAGGTTAAGACCTCCCTGATTTATAAGGCATAGAAAAATACAGTGCCTTCAGTCTGACCCGCTTCCTCCCCCACAGTAGATCGTTAAGCATCCGCTCTATAAGTCTAAAATACTTATCCGCGATCCATACAGGTGAGTTACGCAGGACATACAGAACCTGGGGCAGCACTACCATTTTTATTAAAGAAATAAAAGCGACACAAAGCGACTTAATTATAGCAAAAACGTATTATACTTACCTACCCCAGGACGGACCTTGATCCGGCAGACCTGCCGATGATGACCAGAGGAAGGAAGAAGGGATCGCAGCCTCAGAAGATGACGGTGTTCTTCCACCCAGCTTCAGGATCTTCACAAGATGGCGCCGGTTCCCGCCTCACAGAGGGAGAGCCCTGTCCGTCCTCTGCAGCGACACTCGACCAGCGATCTTCTAGGTCTCCCTCTTCAGCAGGATCTGGTTCTCCAGCTTCACAGGAACCTAAAAAACAAAAGAGGGTGAGTGAGCAACAGCCATACAGCCCTCCCCTTGATACTTACCCTGCTTCACCAGGTAAAGACCCTGGATTAACAGTTGCCACAATGCAGGACATGCTGGCAGATTTAAAAAAAATCTATCCATGGCGACTTTAAAGAGACAATCTCTGTCATTCATGCAGACATAGTCGCTATAGGAGAAAGAACCGCACACCTAGAATTAAAAATGGAGGAATTTGTCACAGCGCATAACTCCCTAGTAGATAATCATAATGCGGTTGAAGACTACATAGCAACTATCAAACTTAAAATCGCTGATCTGGAGGATCGCTCCAGAAGAAGCAACATTAGATTCAGAAGCATTCCTGAAAGCGTTCTGGACTCTCAGCTGCATGATTTTATTGCGGATCTTAGTGTCATATTTACCAGATACCCCAGGGTCAGAGTTAATTATAGACCGGGTACACCGGGTTCCTAAACCCAAAACTCTGCCAGCTTCTATTTCCCAGAGACGTTCTAGCCAGAATTCACTTTTATCATCTAAAAGACTCCCTGATGAGAGAAGCTCAAAAAAAGAGGACGGATATCCCTGAAAGATTTTGTAATGTCCTCCTATTCACCGACCTCTCGCCAGCGACTCTGAGCAGGAGGCGCGATTTCCAATTATACACCAAAGCATTAAGGGATAACAATATCCCGTACAAATAGGGTTTCCCTGTTAAGCTGATTGTAAGATATCAAAACTCATCAACTATTCTAGTTTCTCCTCAGGAAGCGTCAGAAGCCTTTGCCAAATGGAACATTACTGTACCACCGGAGGGCGCCAAAGTCAAAGACAAAGCAATGAACTCTACCTTCTAACAGACCTTCCTCGGACAGAAGCCATCTTAATCTAACTCCAGAGTGGACCAAAGTAGGAAGAAATCCTCCATGATGTCCAATCTGGACAGTATCTATTTTACCTTAAGTATATTTCCATGTTATACTATTCTTACGGGGTTCCACACCCTGTTGCTCTACCTTTCAGAACACATATTCCATCTAAGTGTTCACATTCCCTAATCCATTATCTCCCTAACGCCTCCCATACTAAGTGAGATACATCACAACTTGTGGTCACTGTTAGACCATTGTTATGTTTCTGTTATTTATCACTTACTTTATTTTCTATGTTTTAACTTATTGTTTTACAAGGTTACACAAAAAAGGTCTACCTCTACCTTCTCAAATAACTGGAACCAAAGGTACAATTCTACGATCCCCACAATTACTATACGGTAACATTTGGGTACTTTATTATGTTATTCACACGCTACTAGTTAATCAATTCAGAACAGAAACTTTAGCATATTGCCTTAAAGTTCAAGATGGCCAGTAAAGGTATTAAAGGGGTTGTCCGGGTTCAGAGCTGAACCCGGACATACCCTTATTTTCACCCCGGCAGCCCTCCTGAGCCTGGCATCGGAGCATCTCATGCTCCGATGCGCTCCCGTGCCCTGCGCTAGATCGCGCAGGGCACAGGCTCTTGTGTTTACAATAACACACTGCCGGGCAGGTAACTTCCGCCCAGCAGTGTGTTCGGTGACGTCACCGGCTCTGAGGGGCGGGCTTTAGCTCTGCCCTAGCCGTTTTACTGGCTAGGGCAGAGCCAAATCCCGCCCATCAGTGCCGGTGACGTCACCGGGGTTCCTGTCAGCCCCATAGAGAGCCCCGGTACGTCACCGGAACTCAGAAAAATGCCTTTGCCCTGCGCGATTTAGCGCAGGGCAAAGGAGAGCATCGGAGCATGAACTGCTCCGATGCTCATGTCAGGGGTGCTGCCGGGGTGAAAATGGAGGGATGTCCAGGTTCAGCTCTGAACCTGGACAACCCCTTTAAAGTCTTCTCTGCAAATGTTAAAGGTCTTAATAGTCCCTTTAAGCGCTCAGCATGTTGGAATGAGGTGAGGAGACAGAGAGCTGACATTATCTGTATTCAAGAGTCCCACCTTAATAAGGAAGACTCCTACAGATTTTCTCATCCCTCCTTTCCGCACACTTTTTTATCACCAGCTTCAAAAAAAAAGAAAAGGTGTGATTATAGGCTTTAAAAATTCTGTTGCTTTTCAATGTCATGATATAACATTAGATGAAGAGGGGAGATATATTATCATTATATGTGACATAAACAATTCTAGATACACAATAGTTAATCTTTATGCCCCTAATGCTGATCAGATAAATTTTATTAAACGTACCATTAAATTAGCTCAGGATTCTAAACAAGGATCCTTATTGATTTGTGGCGACTTTAACATGTGCCCTGACCTCAATCGATAGGCTTCCTTCTCCTCCCTCTTCTCCTAAAAACTCGCACCTCAGAGATTTCTTATTTCAGGAAGGACTTTTTGATATCTGGAGGGTTCATCATGCCACTGAAAAAGATTTTACCTTCTTTTCACACCCACACAACACTTACTCTAGAATTGACCTCTTTGTCTCAGATAAGTGGCTTCTTCAAAAAGTGCTAGAGGTAACAATTTCTAATATAACGTGGTCTGACCATGCGTTTATTACTCTTACACTAGACGACATGTATAGCAACAGAATATATTCCCCGTGGAGACTTAACAATTCTTTACTCCAAAATTCCTCTATACGCATAGACGTAGAAGATTCACTAAAATAATATTTTAAAACTAATGACAATAATTTGGTATCAGATATTACACTATGGAGTGCGCACAAGGCATTTATAAGAGGTGTATTGTTAAAACATGCAGCTATTCAAAAGAAAAATAGAAGGAAAATCCTAGATAAATTACTAGCTGATATCAAAACCTTGGAGGACTCTTCTAAGACCTCTTTAGACCCAAAAATTCTCAGCAAACTAAAAACAGCCAGACATCATCTATACCTCCATCGTCATGAAAAATATGAATTCCACCTTCGTAAAATCAAATCAGACCATTATTCTCAAGGTAATAAAGCATCAAAAATTTTGGCTAATAGAATTAAAAAAAGAGAAGTCAAATCAAGAATCCCCTTTTTATATGATAATCAGGGTCAAAAACTATATAATCCTAAACACATAGCAGAGGAATTCGCTAGATACTATGAAAATTTATACAATCTGGAAAAAACATCTGACATTGTTCAACCAACTAATGAATATATTAATGACTTCCTTAATGACATCTCCCTTCCGTCTATAACCTCATCCCAAAGTCAATTTCTTAACTCTAAAATCACACATCTGGAAATATCCGAGGCAATTCATTCCCTCAAAAATAATAAGTCTCCTGGCCCAGATGGACTTACAAACGAATATTATAAAAATTTCTCATATTTTAAACCCCTTTCTAACTAGATCCTTCAATTCAATAGCAGAACAAAACTCAATCCCCAAGGATATGTTAAATGCACTGATAATTACGCTCCCAAAACCTGGTAAACCTGCAGATAAACCGGCTAACTTTAGACCTATATCTCTATTAAACTCTGATATAAAGATATTTGTGAAAATTTTAGCAAAAAGATTATCTAGCATTCTTCCTTCCTTAATAGCCAATGATCAAATTGGATTTGTTCCTAACAGACACTCTTCAGACGGTACTAGGAGATTCAAAGATCTTCTAGATGTGGCATATGCCAGCCGAACGCCTTCTTTGCTCCTCTCCTTGGATGCGGAGAAGGCGTTCGATAGGATACATTGGAAATACATTCATGCAACTTTGAAAAAGTTTGGATTTGGAGATTTCTTCCTATCCGCAGTAATGTCTTTATATTCTAATCCCAGTGCCTCGATATACTCATCTAGTTTTTTGTCTGCTCCATTCAATATCAAGAATGGTACCAGACAAGGCTGCCCCATGTCACCCTTAATATTTGCCCTGGCAATGGAACCCTTCGCGGAACATATCAGATCTTCCCCTCTTATTAAAGGGATAACGGTGGGAAACACAGATCACCGCATAGGACTCTTTGCAGATGATGTTTTAATTTTAACATCAAACCCAACTACTGCATTAAATGCTATCAATAATATTATTTCCAAATTTGGCAAAGCTTCCTTTTATAAAGTTAATATCAATAAATCCCAAATTCTTGACCTGGGTTTATCTCGAACTACCAAGCGTTTGATTTCCAACTCGTACAAATATCCCTGGGCTGATGAATCCTTGACATATCTAGGCATTCAACTCGCCTTCCCTACTAGCAAACTATTCAAAGTTAATTTTTGGCCACTTTACAATAAAATTAACGACTCTTTAAACAACCTAAGAATGGACTCGCTTTCATGGTTAGGAAGAATAGCTGCAATTAAAATAGTGATTCTACCAAAAATTATTTATATGTTCCGCAATATCCCAATTGCTATTCCCAATGGTTATATAACAAAACTGCAAGCCTTAATCAACCGTCACATCTGGGGGAAATTTAAACCCAGAGTGAAAGGACTAATCCTTAATAAATCACTCAATACAGGTGGCCTTAATGTCCCTTCTATTAAACATTATTATGCCTCTTCTATACTTGATCAAATGAGATACTTGATTAAAAATGACATTTAAAAAAAATGGGTTTTACTTGAAAAGAATATAATGGGATCCCATGATTTAAGTATACGTCTTTCTGCTACAGCGGTCTTTGGTATCAAAAATATTTCTTCTCTATCAACTCTGAATGCAATACATAACATCTGGTATTCCATTGCTAGAATAGAAAAATGAATTACCACTTCAGTCTCTTCCTTGCCTCTGGAAATTTGTGAGTTAGCCATTCCAGACCTTCGGATCAATAATTGGATTTCCTTGGGTATTACTGATTTAGGTCAGTTGAGGAAGAATGGTGTTTTTGTTGATTTTGCTTACCTACACAAAGAGTTCAACGTCCCCAACTCAGATTTCTATAAGTATCTAAGAATAAGACACTTACTTCAATCCCCAAGAAACTTTCATTTTATTTCACACAATCACTCTCTATCGGATTGGATTCTCATGACACATAGTTTGGATAAAGGTATCACTAAAGGTTATCAATTATTAAAGGAATCAAATACAAATCCCTTACAACATACCCTGGAAGTGTGGAATACTGAGTTGGGCTCTGATCTCACAGATTCAGAGTGGAACAAAGTTTTTACCTCTGTCTCTAAACTCTCTAGATGCTCTGATCACTTAGAAGGAGCGAGAAAATTTTTATATAGATGGTACAGGACTCCTGTTTATTTAAATAGTATTTTTCCTGAAATTTCCCCAGCATGTTGGAGATGTGGCCATATTTCTGGCACATATATACACATGTGGTGGAACTGTCTAACAGTTAAATGCTTATGGAACTCAATCTTCGAGTTCATATCATCTCTAGCATGTTACTCCATTGATCCCTCACCTAAGATGGCTTTACTATCTGTTGGTCTTATAGACCTTCCCTATCATTTTAGATCCGTTGCCAGTCATTTAATATTTGCTACTCGCTTGAAAATTGCGGCATGCTGGAAATCTGGTAACCTTCCTAATATCAATAGAATTCTCAGAACGCTAGATAACAGATGCTAAGACCAGATTTCGAGGTCTTAGCATCAGCTAAGAACTCGAAATCTGTCTTTCTAAAGAATTGGGACGTGTGGTTGAATGACATTAATTGCAAAATACCTCCTAATGCATCTATTAGACTATAGCCTACATGCTCTCTATCCCATTACTTGTTTACTAGTATATATTTTAGTACTTAAGTACCTGTATTGTCATTTCTTATTATTGGTATTAGTTACCTGTCCTATGAAGTGTAACTTTCTTTCTTCATTAGAATTTTTCAAAAGTGCCTTAATTTCTCTCATGTTACAATCTTGTACATGTGACTGAATTCATTCAGTATGTAACCTGTTTTTATTTTATTATGAAAATGTTAATAAAAACTATTGTTCAAAAAAAAAAAATAGCGGCAAGATCAGAGCTTAGAGGTTCTAGTGCTGAAGCCAATGAGGAGGAAAGGATCTCTTTCAGGAAGGTGCGTGAGATAGGTAAGTTATCAGCTTCTTCCTCACCTCCAGTGGCTTGATCTATTAGCTCAGCTTGTTTGGTGCGCTGGGCGTGGGACGGGGTCGGCGCCATCTTGGTGTCTCTGGAGACATGCAGTGCCGCCGCTTTTCATGAATTTATCCATCTCCCCTGGGGTGGGAGCACCTCTATCTTGTGCTGTGTGGTCTCCGGCTCTGGGACCTCCAATTTTAACCATGTTCGGAGCACCAGCTTATGGTGAAGAGGCTTCTGTGGCGATAACGATCAGGCGTCCATGCTGTTTCGGCGCTAGCTCCGCCCCCCCAGACGGCCTGCACTTTAAGAAGCAGCTCTGACATATTTGGATAATTTTTCAGGAACCTCTGCACCACCAAACTCAGCACATGCACCAGGCAAGGGATGTGCGTCAAACCAGCTAGTCCCAGAGCTGCTACGAGATTTTGCTCATTATCGCACACCACCAGGCCGGGCTTGAGACTGACTGGCACCAACCACTCATCGGTCTGTTGTTCCATGCCAGTCAACAGCTCCTGCGCGTTGTGGGATTTGTCCCCCCAAACAGATAAGTTTTAAAACTGCCTGCTGAAGTTGGATGAGGAAGCAGAGTAGGAGGAGGAAGCAACAGGAGGCAAACTGAAGCAACCTGCAATCCTCAGTGATGGAAGGACATGCGGCAAACTGCTATACACTTCAGGAACAGCCGCCACTGCACTTACCCAGTGTGCTGTTATGGAGATAAAACGTCCCTGACCGTGCTTACTGAGGTGCACCTTGCCAGAGTTGGAGTTGCGCAGTGCACACCTGATTTTGTCCCCCACTTGGTTGTGCAGGGAAAGGATGGCTCATCTGGAAAAGTAGTGGTGGCTGGGCACGACGTACTGTGGGACAGCCACCACCATAAGGCCTTTAAAACTCTCAGTCTCCAACAGATGGAATGACAGCATTTCAAAGGCCAGTGATTTTAAAATGCTGCCATTCAGGGCTAGGGATCACGGCAGTGTTTGGGAGATGGAGAGCTGAACGCTTCCGTGGGACATTGTGGAGATGCTTGGTGACCCAGATGGTGGTGTTGCTGGCAGATCCTCTGTTTGCTGGTGGCAGATGGCGCTGTCACTCCAGAGATGAATGAAGAGGTTGAGACTGAAGCAGAAGAGGAAGCAGGAGAAGCCAGAGACCAGCATGGGTATATGTAAAAAGACACCCCAAAACACATTGCCCAACTTCTCCTGAGTACGGCGATACCACATGTGTGACACTTTTTTGCAGCCAAGATGTGCAAAGGGGCCCAAATTCCTTTTAGGAGGGCATTTTTAGACATTTGGATTCCAGACTTCTTCTCACGCTTTAGAGCCCCTAAAATGCCAGGGCAGTATAAATACCCCACATGTGACCCCATTTTGGAAAGAAGACAAGCCAAGGTATTCAATGAGGGGCATAGAAGATTTTTTTTTTTTTGGCACAAGTTAGCGGAAATTGTTTTTTTTTTTTTTTTTCTCACAAAGTCTCCCTTTCCGCTAACTTGGGACAAAAAGTTAAATCTTTCATGGACTCAATATGCCCCTCAGCGAATACCTTGGGGTGTCTTCTTTCCGAAATGGGGTCACATGTGGGGTATTTATACTGCCCTTGCATTTTAGGGGCCCTAAAGCGTGAGAAGAAGTCTGGAATATAAATGTCTAAAAACATTTACGCATTTGGATTCCGTGAGGGGTATGGTGAGTTCATGTGAGATTTAATTTTTGGTCACAAGTTAGTGGAATGTGAGACTTTGTAAGAAAAAAAAAATCAATTTCCGCTAACTTGTGCCCAAAAAAGTCTGAATGGAGCCTTACAGGGGGGTGATCAATGACAGGGGGGTGATCAATGACAGGGGGGTGATCAGGGAGTCTATATGGGGTGATCACCCCCCTGTCATTGATCACCCCCCTGTAAGGCTCCATTCAGACGTCCATATGTGTTTTGCGGATCCGATCCATGGATCCGTGGATCTGCAAAACACATACGGACCTCTGAATGGAGCCTTACAGGGGCGTGATCAGGGAGTCTATATGGGGTGATCACCCCCCTGTCATTGATCACCCCCTGTAAGGCTCCATTCAGACGTCCGTATGTGTTTTGCGGATCCATAGATCCGCTAAACGCGGACAGCGCGGATCCGCAAAACACATATGGACATCTGAATGGAGCCTTCCAGGGGGGTAATCAATGACAGGGGGGTGATCAATGACAGGGGGGTGATCAGGGAGTCTATATGAGGTGATCAGGGGGTTAATAAAGGGTTAATAAGTGACAGGGGGGGTGTAGTGTAGTGGTGTTTGGTGCTACTTTACAGAGCTGCCTGTGTCCTCTGGTGGTCGATCCAAGTAAAAGGGACCACCAGAGGACCAGGTAGCAGGTATATTAGACGCTGTTATCAAAACAGCGTCTAATATACCTTTTAGGGGTTAAAAAAATTGCATCTTCAGCCTGCCAGCGAACGATAGCCGCTGGCAGGCTGTAGATCCATTTGCTTACCGGCCGATCCTGTGAACGCGCGCTCCTGTGTGCGCGCGTTCACAGGAAATCTCGCGTCCAGGAGGAATTACAGGGCCGCCGCAAAGACGCATCCCTGCGTGCGGCGGTCCTGTAGTGGTTAATAACATAATATGACAGCAGTATATAATGCTTGCATTTCACATGTTCAGATGCAGCAAGGGCTGTAAAATTGTGTATTTTGCACAAAAAGGGTGATTTTGTAAAACCCAGAAAATTATAGCTGTATTTCTAGCTTAAATTACACACTGACTAATGCTGCAGAAGCACCAGATGTAGGATATTGCCAAAAAAGGGTGTTTTAAAAAAACAAAACAGATTATTATTGCAGAATTTCAAGCTTGGATTTGAATGTCACAAAAGCACAGATGCAGTGCTGGTGCACTGAGCTTGCATAAAATGGCCTCCACCGTCCACGTAACTAACAGATGGATAAAAGTTATTTTTCTCTGTCTCTGGGCTCAGGGCAGGGTAAAATAATTGTGTACTGCACCCACACAACTAAATATATGTAGATCGCTGAGTTCAATTGGAGTTCTGATAACAGATTCTGTCGTATTCTCTCCCTCACATCAGCATACTCTCCCTACACTAAGCACAGCAGGGTGAAGTGCAGCACTACGTGACTCCAGACTGCAGCCTTTCAAAAAGAGCTAAGAAATTGCCGAACACCGAACCCGAACTTTAGCTGAAATGTTCGGGTTCGGGTCCGGGGTCTAAAAATCCTAAAGTTCGGTACAAACCCAAGCTTTACAGTTCGGGTTCTCTCAACCTTGATTATTATATATAGGCTCTGCTCCACTTTTCAGCGAGGAAGAGCTACTAGAGGACAGTCAGCAGCTACTGCCCAGCCAAGATGTGGAGGATATGTCTGCTGCTTCCTCCACTAGGTGGGCAAGTAGTGATGAGGAGAGTGGCGTGGGAGCTGGTGTTGAGAGCGGTCAGGCTCCTGACCTAGAGACAGTTGAGGAAGACATCAGTGATGTGCAGACACTACTAGATGATGATGATGTAGCTGATCACACTTGGGAGCCGTGTGACAAAGAGGCTTCATTATTATTGGGAACAGAGGGTGGCAGCTTGCCCATGAGCAAGCGGCGGAGCCAGCACGTCACTAACGTGGCCGGGAGTCAGAAGTGTTGCAGCAGTGAGAAGTCGGGAGCCAAATGCGCCCGGGGTAGACCACCCACTTTGCCGGAGCCTACCAGGGGACTGGAGAGTGGGGCCTAGATCTCACGGCCACATGAGCCCTGTGGGGGCTGAACTGGAAGAGGAGGACATTGTGTTGCAGGTTAAGGGGAAGGGAAAACACCAAATACACACCACAACAAATAGACAACAATCTAGGCCTCAACATCTAAGGAAGAAGGATGGTGACCTCCTAGTAATCCCTAGGCCTTTCTCTAACTCCTGCTAGTATGAGCAGATCCTGATGGTGGAAATACTCATAAACCGTATACCTAAAGCCTTGCTAAAACTGACAAGCCCTAGGATAGGTAGCAGGGTATGAGACAGCTAGTACTTCCAGAATGAAGGAACCTGCGTCTCCCTGAGGCCTAGAAACAACACACACCAGATACTAAGAAACAGCGAAGGCAACAAGTACTTAGCTTAAAAATGTATGGAGAAGCAGGAGATCCAAGACAAACCAGCACTAGCAACTCCAAACAGAAACTATTAACCGCAACCTCATCACTGATAATGAGCGGCACCTGAGGAGAGGTGAGAACCTGCCAAACAACAACATACATAGAGGAAAACAGAGACCTGTCAGATAGCCTCACGTGCAGAAAGTCTATCCGATCTTCTCACCTCTCTGACAGGAGGGACCGTGACAGTACTTCCCCTTCTACGGGTGGCCTCCGGACACCCAGGACCAACTTTATGAGGATGCGCCCTGTGAAAGGCCCTCACAAGGCGACTGGCATTCACGTCGGTAGCAGGAACCCACATTCTTTCCTCTGGACCGTAACCCTTCCAGTGCACAAGGTACTGAAGAGATCCACAAAGAATGCGTGAGTTTCCTATCCTGGCAATCTGAAACTCAAGATTACCATCCACCATGACAGGAGATGGTGGCAGGGAGGACCGTTCAGCAGGTTTAACATATCTTTTCTGCAATAACTTGTGAAACACATTTTGAATCTTCAAAGCCTGCGGAAGCTCAAGACGAAAAGCAACCGGATTAATAATGGCAGAGATCTTGTATGGCCCAATAAATCTTGGCTCCAACTTCCAAGAGGGTACCTTCAGCTTAATGTTTCCTGTGGACAGCCACACAGAATCACCCACTCTCAGGTCCGGACCACTCACACTTCTCTTGTCAGCCATACGTTTATACTTTTTGCCCATTTTATTTAAATTATTTTGAATCTTCCGCAAAAAAGATGACAACGAAGAGGAGAATATTTCCTCTTCAGGTATACCAGACATCTCAGTACCAGAAAATGTGCCAAACTGCGGATGGAATTCATATGCACCAAAAAACAGTGACTTATCAGTGGACTACTTTCTATGGTTATTTATGGCAAACTCAGCCAACAACAAAAATGAAGACCACTCCTCTTGATTCTCAGAGACAAAACATCTCAAGTAAGTCTTCAGATTCTGGTTAGTGCACTCAGTCTGCCTGTTCGACTAAGGATGAAAGGCCGAAGAGAAGGACAATTGGACACCCAGACAAGTACAGAACGCCTTCCAAAATCTGGAAACAAATTGAGTCCCAACTATCAGACACCACATCAGAGGGAATGCCGTGTAGTTTCACAATGTTATTGACAAACACTTGAGCGAGAGTTTTGGCATTAGGTAAACCTGATAATAGTATAAAGTGTGCCATCTTGCTGAAGCAGTCAACAACCACCAGAATCACAGTTTTCCCAGAAGAATTAGGCAAATCTGTGATAAAGTCCATGGACAAATGAGTCTAGGATCGGGATGGGATAGACAAGGGAAGTAGATATCCTGAAGGCCAAGTATGAGCCACCTTAGCACGCACACAAGTCTCACAAGCTGCCACATAGACCTCAACACATTTACGTAACCCCGGCCACCAGAGTCTTTGAGAAATGAGATCCACAGTGGATCTGCTCCCAGGCTGTCCCGTAGGAACATTATTGTGATGTTCCTAAATACCTTTTGTGGTAGATTTGAAGGGACAAACAACTTCCCTGGAGGACAGGAATCTGTTGTCTCTCCCTGGGCCTCCAACACCTCTGCCTCAAGTTCAGAATAAAGGGTTCTCTAAATCCCCCCCCCCCCCCCAGGTAAGCTATGTAACAAGACATTTGCCTTGATGTTTTTAATCCCAGGACAATAAGTGACAAATTAAATTGAGTAAAAAACAACAACCATCTGGCCTGCCTTGGGTTCAGACATTTAGCAGACTGCAGGTAGGCCAGATTTTTGTGATCAGTAATTACCTTAATGTGATGAATCGCTCCTTCCAACCAATGATGCCACTCTTCAAAAGCCAATTTAATGGCCAACAACTCTATTACCTACATCATAATTTATTTCGGCAGAAGAGAGTTTGGATTAAAGCTTCTGCCCCTGCACTGCTGCGGTCCTCCGCCCCCTCCCCATTCATTCTCCCCGCCCCTCCTGCCCAAGCCTCCCTCAATGTTGCCGGTGTTATGCCAGATCGGCCATACACCCCCCCCGCCCCCCCCTTTCCAGCGCTGCACCCGGTCCCCCTGCTGTGTGTGATGGTGGCGGCTCCATTCCTGAGCCGCCGACATCAGCAGAGTGTCAGCTCTATGCTGACACTCTGCTGTAACCCCATAGATGCCATGGTTGTGGCATCCATGGGGTTAATAAGGGAAGGGAACACCCTCTCTCAACCATCGGGGCTGCCGTGCTGCGATGGCAGCACCCGATGGTTGCCATGGCAACCGGACGCTTTGCAAAAGCGTCTGCTGTTGCCACCTACAGGGCATCTAATAGTATTATACTTTGCAATGCAAGAGCATTGTAAAGTATAGTACAGCCATCAGCCCCACTGGATCTTCATGATCCAAGAGGGACTTAATAAAAAAAGAAAGTGAAAATTATAAAAATGAAAAAAATAAAAATAAAAATGTAAATTAAAAAAATTAATTGCCTTTTCCTATAAAAAATGAAAAAATAAAATATAATGCACATGGTGTCACCATGTCCGTAACGACTGTCTCTATAAATATATCACATGATAGACCCCATCCGATAAACACCATAAAAAAAGTGCCAAAAAAGCTATTTTTGTCACCTTACATCACAAAAAGTGCAACAGCGAGCGATCAAAAAGGCTTATGACCCCCAAAATAGTACCAATCAAACCTTCACCTCATCCCGCAAAAAATGATATCCTAATTAAGACAATCACCCAAAAAATAAAAAAGCTATGGCTCTCAGACTATGGAGACACTAAAACATTTTTTTTGTTTTATGAATGCTATTATTGTGTAAAACTTAAATTAATAAGAAAAAGTATACATATTAGGTATTGCCACGTCCGTAACGATCTGTTCTATAAAACTATCATATGACCTAACTCCTCAGATGAACGCTGTAAAAATAAATAAATGAAAACTGTTCCAAAACAGCCAATGTTTGGGTCACCTTGCCCCATAAAGTGTAATAATGAATGATCAATAAATCCTATGTACCCAAAAACCTCAACACTTTCTGCAAAAAACGAGCCCCTACACAAGACGATCGGCAGAAAAATAGAAAACATATGGCGTTCAGAAAACCAATCCAGCAAAATCTGCCTTCCAAAAACTGTATGGCATTCCTTTCCTTCTGCGCCCTGCCGTGTGCCCATACAGCAGTTTACGACCACTTGTGGGGTGTTTCTGTAAACCGCGGAATCAGGGTAATAAATATTGAGCTTTGTTTGGCTGTTAACCCTCAATGTGTTAAAGAAAACAATGGAATAAAATGGAAAATCTGCCAAAAAAGTTACAATTTGAAATTTCATCTCCATTTTCCTTTAATTCTTGTGGAACACCTAATGGGTTAACAAAGTTTGTAAAATAAGTTTTGAGTAACCTGAGGGGTGTAGTTTCTACAATGGGGTCATTTATGGGGGTATCCACTATGTAGGCTCCACAAAGTGACTTCAGAACTGAACTGGTCCTTAAAAAGTGGGTTTTGGAAATTTTCTTAAAAATTTTAAGAATTGCTTCTAAACTTCTAAGCCTTCTAACGTCCTATAAAAATAAAATTACATTTCCAAAATGATGCCAACATAAAAGTAGACATATTGGAAATGTTAAGTAATAAATATTTCATTAGGTATCACTTTCTGTTTTAGAAGCAGAGAAATGGAAATTTGGAAAATTCTGAATTATTCAAAATTTTGGTACATTTTGGATTTTTTCATAAATAAAGGTGAAATATATTGAGTCAAATATATGACTATCATGAAGTACAATGTGTCATGAGAAAACAATCTCAGAATGGCTTGGATAAGTAAAAGTGTTCCAAAGCTATTACCACATAAAGTGACGCATGTTAGATTTGTAAATTTTGACCTGGACACTAGGGCATCAATGACCCTTGGTCATCAAAGGGTTAACAGTTGAGTAATTCAAGATACATTTACGGTAGTAGTTGGTTAACCCCAAAAATCGCTTGAGTGCCTTCAGATCTTCGGGTCGATCTCAGTCCAACACAGCACAGACTTTTTCCGGATCCATACAAAAACCCGAAGATGACAGTGGGTACCCCAGGAATTGCACCTCAGGGACCGCAAATACACATTTCTCCATTTTGGCATACAATTTATTCTCTCTTAGCATCTGTAAGACCTGTCTCATGTGATCCTTATGCGTCTCCATATCAGGGGAATAAATTAAAATATTGTCCAGATAGATCACCACAAACCTGCCCACCAAATGATGAAAGATATCATTGATGAAGTGTTGAAAAACCGCAGGAGCTTCCTTGACTCTTATCAGATTATATGCCTCCCCTCAAATCCAACATAGAGAACACCTTGGTGCCGACAATCTGATTGAATAAATCTGGGATCAAAGGAAGGAGATATGGATCACAGATAGTGATGCAATTAAGCTCACGGAAGTCCAAACATGGCCTAGGATTTCCATCCTTTTTTTAACAAAGAACCCCATCGCAATTGGTAATTTGGATGGTCTAATATGACCTTTAGACAAACGTTCGGTGATATACTCTCGCATGGCTACTCTTTCGGGTTCAGAAAGATTATACAACCAAGACTTTGGCAATCTAGCTCCGGGAATAAGCTTGACGGGCCAATCATACTCCCCACAAGGAGGCAACTGCTGGTCTCCACCCTTAGAGAATACACTTTAGAAAAATCCAAAAGGAAAGGAGGTAACATTTTAGTAGTTACAACAGAAAGCGACATGTTGTCAAGGCAGAAATCACTCCAATCGAGAACCTGTCTCGCTTGCCAATCGATAGAAGGGTTAAGTTTGGTTAACCATGGTAAACCTAACACCAAAGAAGGAGGTAAACCCTCCAGCACAAAACATGAAATTTATTCAATATGAGAATCTCCCACCTTTAGGCAAATGTCCTGCACTATTTGAGACAGACACTTTTGAGAGAGAGGGGCGGAATCAATCGCAAACACAGAAATATTTTTGTATAATGCGCTTGTTATCAAACCATGCATACGGACAAACTGGCCATCCACTAAGTTAACCCCTGCCCCACTGTCAATTAATACTTCCATTTCCACAGTTTTGGAATCTAGCTCCACCTTGTCAGGCAGGAGAAATTGGGTACTACCGGTAAAAGACAAAATTACATTCTCAACTTCCCCATTCACACTACCAAGAGTGAGAAGTGGACTAGACACATAAGGACTTTTTTTTTACCTTTTCACCTTGATGTTTAACATAAGGACATGCATTAACAAAATGTCCTCCTTGACCACAGAAAAAGCAAATTCTTTTCTTAACCCTAAAGTTTTTATCACCTGGTCTAGGTGTGACCTGACCTAATTGCATTGGCTCATCACCATACATGAGCTCTAGTGTCTCTTTAGCCAGAGTGTCAGAAGAGACCGTTTCCCTGTATAATAATACTTCCCAAGAGAGAGGAACTTTAGATCTCTCCCTCAGGCACCTATCAAAACAATAATCCCCACTCTCTGACTCTTGTCCCCAGAAGAGCTAGGACGCAGTCTGAAATATATTTAGCACGATCCCCTGAACCAAACAAAGTTGTCACTTCCCCCGGAAAACCCATCCGGGAGAGCAACCTTCGATTCAGGGTAGGCCTGGATCCCGCTGCCGGAACCTGTGATCTCTGAGACTGTGCAACGGCCGTGCGGAGGTCAGCCACCTCCAAAGACAGCTCCTGCATACGATCGACCAGTGCAGAAACAGTATACATAGCTGCACTGATAAAACAAAGGATAACGGTTTAGGCGGTTGATAATATCACAGGTTAAGGGAAAGGGGAAACACCAAATACACACCACAACAAATAGACAACAATCTAAGCATCAAATGCTAAGGAAGCGGAATGGTGACCTCATAGTAATTCATAGGCCTTTTCCTAACTCCTGCTAGTATGAGCAGATCCTGATGGTGGAAATACTCATACGCCGGATACCTAAAGCCCTGCTAAAACTGACGAGCCCTAGGATAGTAATACCATCAATGGCCTTTAGCTCAAGGGGTACACTCTTCAAAATAGATAAATTACACAAAGAAAGGAGTGCGACCACATCCAATTTTTTAAAGATTAAAAAATACCATTTTATTTATATCACAATAAAAAGACATGTATTATAGTACATAAGTATGTGTACACAGGGGAAAATCACAGATGTAAATCACCCCTTCAGCAGACCCATAGCACTAAATTTGCGCCAAAATACACCTCCTTATATAATACTCTCTGGGAGCTCCCATGCAGATCACATGGAGGGGATATGAAATAGGGCTAATAGTTAAACTGTGCACATGCTATCGGTATGGATAATGTGCCTCACTACTGCGGCCTTGATCTACAGATTTAAACAGAGCCGAGAGGTGCACAGCATGGCTGTTATTACATACCGGAATGCAGGGGCTGCTGAACGGGTGAGGAGCCATTTTCACCCGTTCAGCAGCCCCTGCATTCCGGTATGTAATAACAGCCATGCTGTGCACCTCTCGGCTCTGTTTAAATCTGTAGATCAAGGCCGCAGTAGTGAGGCACATTATCCATACCGATAGCATGTGCACAGTTTAACTATTAGCCCTATTTCATATCCCCTCCATGTGATCTGCATGGGAGCTCCCAGAGAGTATTATATAAGGAGGTGTATTTTGGCGCAAATTTAGTGCTATGGGTCTGCTGAAGGGGTGATTTACATCTGTGAATTTCCCCTGTGTACACATACTTATGTACTATAATACATGTCTTTTTATTGTGATATAAATAAAATGGTATTTTTTAATCTTTAAAAAATTGGATGTGGTCGCACTCCTTTCTTTGTGTAATTGAGCCCTAGGATAGGTAGCAGGGGATGAGACAGCTGGTACTTCCATAATGAAGGAACCTGTGTCTCCCTGAGGACTACAAACAACACACACCAGATAATAAGAAACAGCGAAAGCAACAAGTACTTAGCTTAGAGATGTATGGAGAAGCAGGAGATCCAAGACAAACCAGCACTAGCAACTCCAAGCAGAAACTATCAACCGCATGGTCAGCAGTGTGAGGCGGATCTAAATAGAGCCTCATCACTGATAACGAGCGGCACCTGAGGAGAGGTGAGAACCTGCCAAACAACAACATACATAGAGGAAAACAAAGAGACCTGTAAGATAGCCTCACGTGTAGCAAGTCTATCTGATCTTCTCACCTCTCTCACAGGAGAAACCGTGACAAATTGGTGCACAAGCAATGTCTAGCAAAATGGATGGTTTTGCTACATAGGTGACAGGAGAGGAGGAGCAGGAGCAGCCAGAGGAGCTACAGGGCGATGAGGAAGATAAGGCAGAGGACCCAGACACACCCTCGCAGTATGCAGTGGACATGGAGGCAGGGAGTCCCTCCGAGTCACTTGTGCAAATGGCCTGATGCATGCTTACTTGCTTGGGTAGTGACAGCCAAATTGTCACCAGGATGACTTCTGGCTCTCCGACTTGTTGGACCCTTGCCACCGGTCCAAAATGGGGGCCTTTTTTACACCTGCTAAGAAGGAGGACAAACTGAACTACTATAGAGACATCCTACATAGTCATTTGGCCGCTGCCTATCTGCTCCATATTCCATCCTCTCACAGGTCTGACCCGGGGGACCTCTACTCTCATGTTCCACTGCCATGGCTGCTGGGGAGGGGTGGGTTGGCAGGAGCAGTACCAGCTCCATCAGCAACAAACTGAGTCTACAGTCGCTGATGAGTAGATTTCTTCACCCACATAGTGAATAAACTACTCACCAGCAACTAGATGTAGAACAGAACTTGAATCAGCAGGTGGTGACATACTTGGAGTGCACACTGCCAGCCGACCTTGAAGATCCACTGGAATACTGGGCAGCCAAACTGGATTTGTGGCCACAACTGGACGAGTTTGCCCTGGAAAAGCTGTCCTGCCTGGCCAGTAGTGTGGCATCAGAGCGGGTGTTTAGTGTGGTGGGGGCATAGTTACCCCAAGAAGAACTCACCTGTGCAGCAAAAATGTGTGAGAGACTGACCTTTGTCAAGATGAATCAAGTGTGGATCAGCCAGGATTTCCACCCACCAATTCCTGATGCATCAGACTAGATCATCAATGGTGCCACACCAACACTGACAAAAGAGACTGGTTTCTTCTGGCTACCTGCCTCAGCTACTATTCTGATGCTGCCATCAGCCTGATGCCACACATCTGATGCCAACTAAGTGCTCCTTCTTTCACCCACCATCTTCAGCGGGTACTGATATTGCCAACCACCTTCACACTCTGTCACCTTGCCACTTTGTGGTCTCCTCATGCTGCTCCTTCCTCCACTCTATGTCACCTTGCCACTCTGTGGACCCTGATGCTCTGCCAAATCCAGATTCTGTAATTGAGCCACTCTGTGGTCTACTCATGCTGCTTTTACCTCACCACTATGTCACTTTGCCACTCTGTGGTCTTTTCATGCTGCTGCCACCTCCACAGTCTGTCATTGTGCCTCTCTGTGGCCTCCTGATGCTGCCGCCACCTCCACACTGTCACCTTGCCACTCTGCGGCCTCCTGATGCTGCCGGCATCTCCACACTCTGTCATTGTGCCAATCTGTGACCTCCTGATGTTACCACCAACTACAGACTCTGTGATTGGGCCGCTCTGTGGTCTCATCATGCTACTGCCACCTTCACACTATGTTACCTTGCCACTCTATGGTCTCCTGATGCTTCTGCCACCTCCACACTATGTCACCTTGCCACTCTGGCCTCCTCATACTACTGCTACCTTCACACTTTGTCATTGGGCCACTCTGTGGTCTCCTGATGCTGCCGCCACCTCCACACAATATCACATTGCCACTCTGCAGCCTCCTCATGCTACTGCCACCTTCACACTTTGTCATTTGGCCACTCTGTGATCTCCTCATGCTGCTGCTACCTCCACACTATGTCACCTTGACACTCTGTGGTCTCCTGATGCTGCTGCCACCTCCACACTATGTCATCTTGCCGCTCTGTGGTCTACCGATGCTGCCGCCACCTCCACACTATGTCACCTTGACACTTTGTGGCCTACTCATGCTACTGCCACCTCCACACTCTGTCATTGTGACACTCTGTGGCCTCTGAATGCTGCCACCACCTACAGATTCTGTCATTGGGCCACTCTGTGGTTTACTCATGCTGCTGCCACCTCCACACTATGTCACCTTGCCACTCTGTGGTCTCCTGATGCTGCCACCCCACCTCCACACTATGTCACCTTGCCACTCTGTGGCCTCCTCATGCTGCTGCCACCTCCACACTCCTGTCATTGTGCCACTCTGTGGCTTCCTGATGCTTTCACCACCTCTACACTCTGTCATTGTGCCACTCTGTGGCCTCCTGATGCTGCCGCCACCTCCACATTCTGTCATTGTGCCACTCTGTGGTTTCCTCATGCTGCTACCACCTCCACACTATGTCACCTTGCCACTCTGTGGCCTTTTGATGCTGCTGCCACCTCCACACTCTGTCATTGTGCCACTCTGTGGCCTCCTGATGCTCCCACAACCTCCAGACTCTGATTGGGCCACTCTGTGGTCTCATCATGCTACTGCCACCTCCACACTATGTAACCTTGCCAATCTGTGGTCTCCTTATGCTGCTGCCACCTCCACACTATGTCACCTTGCCACTCTGCGGCCTCCTCATGCTACTGCCACCTTCACACTTTGTCATTGGGCCACTCTGTGGTCTCCTCATGCTGTCGCCACCTCCACACTATGTCACCTTGCCACTCTGTGGCCTCCTCATGCTGTCGCCACCTCCACACTATGTCACCTTGCCACTCTGTGGCCTCCTCATGCTACTGCCACCTTCACACTTTGTCATTGTGCCACTCTGCGGCCTCCTGATGCCGCCACCACCTTCAGATTCTGTAACTGGGCCACTCTGTGTAATCCTCATGCTGCTGCCACCTCCACACTCTTTCATTGTAACACTCTGTGGCCTCCTGATGCTGCCTCCACCTCCACACTCTGTCATTGTGCCACTCTGTGGACTTCTCATGCTGTTCCCATCCTCCCTACTTCATTGCTGGGCCACTATTTAGCCTTTTTGGTTTGGCTGACATCATCATTTATTTGACCCTTCCTCTGATCTGTCAGAAGGAAGGTAAAATGAGACGCACAACAGATCCTGTCTGTGTAGCATCTCTAAGGCCTGTATGGTCCCATCAGAATTGACTTGTGATTTGGTAGCCAAAAGCAGGAGTGGGTAAAAAACACAGAAGACTTGCAAATATTCTGTTCACGTGTCATATCTGTTTTGGATCCACTCCTGTTTTTTTTTTGTTTTTTTTTGCATTAGCAAAACTGATAGATTACTGACCAAATGCTGACGGAGTGAAGGCGGATGCTCCACAGACAGAATCCATTTTTTGTGAGTTATTGTTCTGTCGGATCAGAGTAAGGGCAAAATAATCACCGACGTTCACACACACTTACTGCTGACACCCTCTCCACTCTGCCGAGGGGCTCTACTTGTATAAGCGTTTAATAAAACAGGTCTGTAATGATGATGGTGTAAAAGAAGGGTGCTTCTTCTTGGCACTAACATCGACCTCTAAGACTGAGTTCATACTTGAGTTAAGTGGTCAGTTTTGGCCCCATCACTGTCCAAATAAGTGAAGTGTGCAGTGATTCTAAGAACGACGCCTGTCATCTGCATGTCATACGGACTCACAGTATTATTTCACTATCACAGCACGCTCCCTATGCATGTTACTGCAAGGCAGTGTTCTACACCACTATAAAGGCTCTGTGCAGACAGGAAATAGCAGTTTTTTCATGTAATTTGCCGCAAATTTATTTGGATCAAACACAATTTTTCCCCAAAAATGTGGGTAACGGGCGAATCTAATAGTTTTAAAAATTCGCTCATCTCTAACTACAACATACTACAACATGATAACTTGCTGCAAATAAAAAGTCATAGACACAAAAATGCACCACGTGTAGGAAAAATAGCAGTAAGTTCATGTGGTTATTGCATTTCATAATACCTGCATGTTTTCAGTTAATAACTAGAACATACTTCTTTTAAAGAAAAAAAATACATAAAACACACGTAAAAACATTTAAAAAAAAATCACATCTTTAACCAATAAAATGTATTTGTATGGATTGATCATGGTGTACAAATAGTATTCAAACTAAATTTTGTACCAAAAATGGAGATATTTATTTAAGGTGAAAGAAAGTCACCACATAAAGAAGTTGTCAAGTATTAGAAACAAATGCTTAAAAAATAATAATTCTGCAACTTTCAAGAGAACTTGTGCGGTATGGCAACTCATTCACTTTAAGGCCTCTTTTACATGATGTGTTCAGGGTGCGTTCAGTGAAACTCGCACAATTTTGCAAACAAGTTCAGTCAGTTTTGTCTGCAATTGCATTCAGTAGCTAAGTTTTTTCAACGCAGGTGCAATGCAGTTTGATTTGTTTTTTTAACGTGCGTGATAATAAACAGAACATTTACAAACATCTCTCAGCAATGATCAGTAAAAACCGCACTGCATGCGCACTTGCTTGCGGGTGCTATGCGTTTTACACTGAAGCCCCATTCACTTCTATGGGGCCAGGGATGCGTGAAAAATGCAGAATATAGAACATGCTGCGTTTTTTTTTTGTTTTTTGTTTTTTTTTTACTTTTATTTGAAGTATTCGTAATTGTACAATCGAATGGAAGCATAAGTCGTACATAGACAATATAGGATTGTACAAGGTAAATGATTCAGTTACAAGCAGTAACAAAAACAAAAAAACAAAAAGTGGAACTATAACATGGACACATTTGATGATTTAAGTTCAATAGTGTGAACACATTTCTATGAAAATTTGAGACAAGGAAACGTTTATATTCCTCTACCTTTCCAATATGTTGAATAGATGACTGACAATCAGCTTTTACTCAACTCTTAATGCACTCACTACTAACTAGAAGGTACTATGTATACCGTGTACAAACCAGTCGGCCATAGTCGTTTAATTGATATGGGTAGGGGTAGCTCTCCCTTGATTAGAGTGTCTGTGTTTGACCCACTTAGCCCATCTAACTTTAAATTTTGGGAAATTGCGTGCTTCCGCAGCTGCTATCTCTTCAAACCTGTATAGAGAGTCGATCTTCTCTCTCCATAAATCTAAAGATGGAAGCTCGGTTGTGAGCCAGAAACGGGGTAAAGTGAGGCGTGCGGCCATGAGAAGAGTGTAGAATAATGAAGGAATCTTTAAGATAGAGTCTGGTGAGGGCAGACTAAGCAAGGCAAGCTGGGGGTTTGATGGTATTGAGGTTTCGCATATTTTATTGCTCAATTTGAATATATCTTCCCACCAGCTTAATACTCGGGGGCACAGCCACCATATGTGGAAAAAGGAACCCTTAGACTCATTGCACCTCCAACACCTATCTGAATTAGAACTTCTATATTTAGATGCGATGTCAGGGGTTTTGTACCACCTTGTCAATAATTTGTAACCATTTTCCTGAATGAGGACACACCTTGAGGATTTATGAGGGGTAATATATAGTTTGTTTAGGTCTTGTGTTGAGAAAGAGATATTCAAATCCCTTTCCCACAAGCCCACATAAGCCGGTTTTGGCATGTTGATGGGAGTATTCAGTCTTTTGTAAAGTTGAGAGATTGGCTTGCTAATTGTGGTTTGGCTACATATCTGTCCTTCAAACCAAGTAATTGGTCTGAGAAGAGATTGAAGGGGGATGTGTTTAGTAATATAGTTGTGGAGGAAAGATATTGGAGAAGGAAGTGAATCTGAGGTAGAGAGTAGTGTGGCCATATCTTTTTTGTTTGCTATCTTCCCTTCTATGTCAAATAAAGATAAAATAGGTATTTGTGATGTTTTGAGTGATTTGGGGAGGCATTTTTTCAACTCCAATGGAGCTAGCTCCAACACATCTCTCACTTGGATCAAGGGTGAGGGTAAGGGAAAACCCCAGTTGGATTCTTGAAACCATTTCCATGTTTTGAGCGAGGAGTTTACGATCTGGCTGATTTTGGAAAAGGAGGCAAGTTTTTCCCCATCGCCCGTCAGTAGTGTCCTGAATGAGGATTGGACTCGGGAGGACTCCATTTCTACCCAAGATTTATGGGGTGGTTCACGAAACCAATCAAGAATCCTGGTTAAATGGATGGCCTTGTTGTAGAGTTGGGGGTTGGGAAGGCCAATACCTCCCATTTCCCTGGGTTTTTGCAGGGTAGTAGTCGCCAATCTCAGGCTTTTTTGTTTCCATATAAATTTACGGACCATTTTTATTAAGGTAGTGAAATATTGTTTTTTAACTGGGATAGGTAATACTTGTTGAACGTAGTTAAGTCTAGGAATAATGAGGGAGGTGACTAAGTTTTTCCTACCAAACCACGACAGCGTCTTAATATCTAGGTGGTGGAGCTGGTCTGATATAGATTGAAGTAATGGGGTATAATTGAGATTAAAGAGGTTATCGGGATCTGGGCCTATTTTAACTCCCAAGTAAGTAATGTAAGGGCTGTCCCAGTTAAAGGGCGATTTAGCTTTTAGGGAAGGAAGTAAGGACTTTGGGATACCGATACCCATAGCTTGGGATTTGTTCATATTAATTTTAAAATTGGACAGGGGGCCGAATCGTTCTAGTAAGTTGTATATGGCGGGTAAGGAGGTCAGTGGGTTTGTGGTTAGGATTAAAAGATCATCCGCAAAAGCTGCGGTTTTGTGTTCTTGTGTTCCCATTTTTATCCCCGCAATTTTTGGATCTTGCCTGATAGTTTGTAAAAGTGACTCCATGGTTATTACGAACAGGAGGGGGGATAGGGGGCAACCTTGTCTCGTGCCGTTTCTAATTATAAACGAGGGGGATATGGTGTCATTTACCAGCACTGATGCAGAGGCCTTGGAATACATGGCAAATATAGCATCTATGAAAGGGGTAGGAAAGTCAAACTTTTTCAGTGCATAGCGCATGAAATCCCAGCTGACCCTGTCAAATGCTTTCTCTGCATCAGTGCTTAGCAATGTCAGGGGGATACGTTTCTTTTTTGCGTAAAAAATGGCGTTTAGAATTCTGTCTGTGTTATCTTTCCCTTCTCGGCCTTTTACAAAACCTGTCTGATCTCTATGAATCAGGTCTGGAAGGAAAGGGGCGAGACGGTTAGCCAACATTTTGGCAAGAAGTTTTAAGTCTAAATTTAGTAAGGAGATAGGCCGGTAGTTTGAGCACTGAGATGGGTCCTTACCTTCTTTGGGAAGAATGGTAATATGGGCTTTAGTCATATCTGTTGAGAGGGGTAAGCCTAGGAGGGAGCTATTACTGATCTGTAACAAGTGTGGGATGAGGGTCTCACCAAAGGAGCGATAATAAAGGGCCGGAAGACCATCTGGGCCAGGGGCTTTACCGTGTGGGAGATTATCTATGGTCTTTTTCAGTTCTTCAGAATTGAAGGGAGCAATGAGGGCTGACTTTTGAGTTTCAGACAGTTTGGGGAGAGTGATAGCAGTGAGGAAGGATTCTATGGAATCTGAAATTGGAGAAATTTGGTCTTTTTGCTTGTTTTGTGGGATGTTATACAATGTTTGATAGTAGTCTTGGAACTGATCTGCAATTTCTTTAGAAGTTATGGCCAAACCCCCTTCTCTTTTATTTATTTTACTAATATGGTTTTGGACTTTCCTCTTTTTTATGAGGCCCATCATTAACTTGGAGGCTTTGTTGCCATGAGCAAAATATTTAAATTGGGAGTGCAGGTAGAGTCTGGCTGATTTTGTATTAAGGAGGTTTTTTAGTTCTGATCTGAGATCATTAAGTTGGGAGAGGTGGGAGGTTAGTAAGGACTTCTTGTGTATCTCTTCTATTTTTTGGATTTCTGAAAGGAGCAGTTCCATCCTCGCCGTCCTCTCTTTTTTGAGTTGGGTTCCAAGTTTAATGAATTGCCCTCTTATATAAGCTTTGTGTGCATCCCACACCACATGGGGGGAGGTCTCAGGAATGGCGTTTAGGTGGAAGTACTCCTCCAGGTGGCTTCGTACTTGCTTTTTAAGTTCCGGGATGGTAATTAGTTGTTCGTTTAACCTCCATTTGAATGATTTGGGCAGTGTTTTGGGGGATGGTAATCGATAAGTAAATGGGGGAATGGTCTGAGAGGTGTATAGAACCAATCTTGGCATTTGTGCAAAATTGGAGGTGTTCTTTAGAAATAAAAAGATAATCCAGTCTGTGGTAGGAATGATGCATATTGGAATAAAAAGTGTAGTCCCTACCTAGGGGGTTTAGGATTCTCCAAACATCCACCAACTGAAGAGAGCTGAGTTGTTTGTGGATAATCCTAAGCTTTTTTTGGGAGAGAGAGGATTTCTTAGAGGTGGAATCTAAAATGGGATTAAGTGAGATGTTAAAATCCCCGCCCATAACTACTATACCTTCTTTAAACTTTTCTACTATAGGAGAGATTTCGTTATACCATTTGTGTTGAAGGGTGTTAGGGGCGTAAATATTGATAAATGTGTATACCTGGTTCGCAAAAGTACCTTTCACCATAATGTAACGACCTTCCGGATCTTGTATTTGGGAGACATATTGGAATGAACTACCTTTTTTGAAACCTATGCTGACTCCTCTGGAAGCTGCAGAGTCGGATCCGCTATGATACCACACTGGAAAATTAGAAAATGAAAAGTTAGGATAGTGATCAGTTTTATAGTGTGTCTCCTGAAGGAAAATAATAGAGCAATTCTCTTTTTTCAGTAGAGAGAATATCTGAGCTCTTTTTGAAGGTGATTTTAAGCCTTTGACATTATATGAGGAAATTTGGAGATTCCGTCATGGTATAAGTAATAGGGAGTATCTCATAAACGCTATTGTGGCACGGGTGTAGACGGATTCCAAGTCTCCAGCCTCCAGAGGAGCAAACACCTCGCTTACATGACCTAGATTGTCATCAAAGTTCAAGTTTTTCATAGCAGCACAGTGTCCCTGTAAACTAACAACAACATAAACCAAAAATGAGCAATATGCCCGGGTTAGTGTACGAGCCATTGCTGAACAGTACAACAAATAACTTTTAGAACTACTTTGAGTAGTATTAGTTAGTGGTAAGGAGGGGGGGGGGGGATGGAAATGGATAAGGTATCAATAAGAGCACCCTATGAAGAAGTTAGTAACCATCTGGGGAACAATAGGTGTGTGATTATAAAGAATATACCGTATCTCTGATGATGCAAGTTGACAGGAGAAAGAATTGGGATAGGTATAAGAGCATTTAAGAGAAAAGTGGAGAATGAATCAATATTCTTTAGACGCGAATACTTAGTGGTGATTAATTGGATATCAATTGTCCACTTGTAAACGTCTTGGAGATGGACCTCGAGCGTTTTTCCTGTGTCTTTGAGACTTTGGTGTTCGCTGTTTTTCCCAAGGATCCAAGTTGGGTATTTCTGGAAGCTCTAGAAGGTCCTGAACAGGGTCCCAATTTTGGATGTTTAAAGGACCGCAGCCTAGCAGTTCATATAGTGACTCTAATTCCTGATGTGAGGTGATAGACAGTCTGCGTCCTTCAAACATAAAGGAGACCCCAAAAGGAAAGGACCAACGGTAAAGAATCTTCTTGGACCTAAGCCAATCTGTGAGAGGTTTAAGTGCTCTTCTCTTCCTCAGGGTGGACTGGGCCAGGTCTTGGAAGATGAGGATGTCTTTTCCTTCCCATTGTATGGGGCCTCCGGATCTTGCTTTATACATAATCGCTTCCTTCACTGGGAATGCCAGGAACTTACAAATCACGTCCCTGGGAGGTTCAGACGATGCAGGTCTTGGTTTTAAAGCCCTATGGGCCCTCTCCAGGATAACTTCGTGGGCTGTGTCAGGTCCCAGAATCATGAGGCATATCTGTACTACTGTGTAGGGAAGATCTCCTGCGGATACAGATTCGGGGATGCCACGGAAGCGAAGGTTGTTGCGTCTTCCTCTATTCTCCTGGTCTTCAATTGCGCTGTATAAGCTATTAAGATTTTTTTGAATCAGGGAGACGCTATTTATGACTGCTTTCTGATGTTGAATGACGCTTGTCTGGTTTTCTTCCAGGGCCTCTACTCTTCTCCCTATCTGCCTCACATCAAGTTTAATGGATGATAGGTCAGAGGATAGCGAAGACGCCAGGGCTTCTTTCAGGAAAGATCTGGAGATGGGGAGGTTGTCTATCCCCTCTCCACTTTCCCCTTCTTGGGCTGGGATTTCCGCCTGTTTGCGGCTTGAGGCGTTTGGAGTGTCTGGCGCCATTTTTTGTTCTCTGGCTGCGACCGTAGCAGCTGCTTTTTTCAAAAATTTATCCATCTCTCCATTTGTTGGATTTGATCTTTGCTGGCCAGCTGCTTCCCCCGCTTTGGAGCCACCTATTTTTACCATCTTGGTTAATTCAAGCTGGTATGCCACGCTATTAGGGTGAATAATGGTTATGGCAGCAAGGTTAGGCCATCTCGCTCTGTATTTTCTTTACCCCTTTTTTTTTTTTTTTTTTCTATTATGTTATAAGGCCTAAATTGTTGCAGTTAGAGCTCTTTTGTCATTTTGGGTTGTCATTCCAAATATGACACTGTCACTTTAAATCTGGGTTCAGGTATGACACTGTCCCTTTAAATCTGGTAGTGCAGAGTGAAATCCCCACGATAGCCGGCAGACTTCTGGACCTTAAACTTATGACCGACTAGCGGTGGTGTGGGTCCAGCCGAGTGAGACAGGGGCGAGTCTCCGTTTTCACCCTTGATCCCCTACAAATCCAGGCCGGGGATTTTTCCTCCACTAGGCCTCAAACTTCCATCTGTGACGGAGCGGTTTTCCGGCCCCTCAGAAGGATCAAGACGGGGCAGATAGGTGTCTCTGGAGAACCCAGAAGAGGTCCTCAGACCTTGCGTTGAGGCTTGCGGTGATGTTGCTCTGTCCGGCCAGACAAAGGGAAGTACCGCGCTCCCAGTAAATCTAGGCCGGAGATTTTTCTTCCGCTAGGCCTCTCTTAAAACTCCGGAACCGTTCAGTCTTGTGACCCCAGAAAGGTCTCAAAACGGGGCTGATATTAAGAGGAGACGCCTGGGTACCCAAGTGAGGTCCAAAACCTTTTTAAATAGAGCAGATTAGGTTAGATTGGGTTTATTATGGTAGAGCTGCAGCGAGAGACGTCTTTCCCGGTTAGCTGCAGGCCACGCCCCCCACATGCTGCGTTTTTCACGCTACGCAGAACTGATGCAGGAAAAAAAAAAAAACGCTCATGTACACAGACCCATTGAAATAAATGGGTCAGGATTCAGTGTGGGTGCTATGCGTTCACGTCACGGATTGCACCCACGCAGAAAACTCGCTTGTGTGAAAGGGACCTAATGGAGATGAGCCGCATATCAGAGAGAACATAAGGGCAAGTGTGATGCTCTTTCTGGAAAAAAAACTGCTATGTTCATCTATTTGGCGGTGCTATTTGACTTGGTCTATGTAAGCAGGTAGCACCTAAACTACAGTATATTTACACCACACTCTCCCATGATATATAAATATGTAGACTTTATGGACAAATATAATAATTTGCCACCAATCAGATACCAAAGACACTTTGAAAGCCTATACTAATTCCAGTTAATACAAGGGCAATTCATTTACAATCCAATACATTATATGCACAGTAAGTTTATTTCATAAAAAGTAATTCCCTAATTTTAGCACATTATGGAAAATATTTGTTTTACATATTTTAAAGAAAGGATTCTTTTTATTGAAAATAAACTGTCTGAGTTACAACTATATTTACTTCATATACTGTACTCTTTAAAGTTTTGAGTACAGTACTATGAATATTTCAGATTTGTACTCACAAATTTTAGTGGTCATATAATTAAACTGTCCTTGGGAAGTATACCAAAGTGAAAATGTAATTACTAATTGCCATTATCCACAAACATATTAGTGATATATCATAATCTCCAGGATAGAAACGTTCAACATAAAGTATGTGGTCACACTATGCTGTAGAGGTCTAAGTGTTTTAATCACATTTAGAGACAAAATTAAATCTTTATAACCAGATACAGCTCATATGAAACATATATTTCTTCAACTAAGAAAATGTCTATGAGAAGCAATAAAGCACACATAATGTAGCAAGGACACTTAAGGATTTCAAAATGCAACAAAGTTATTGCTAAGAGAATAGGAAAGATCAAATTATTTATAACCATTACATAATAACTGAACTTTTACATGCTGTATTCATTTACTTTCATTTATTAAATGCAGAAAGTCATTTACCTATTTTAACCTAATAGGATTATAAAAAATGGATTATACAAGTTCTGCCTATAAACTTTCTAACATAGCATAATACTCTGCCATTAAAACCATATCTTTCTGTTCCATGAATGTGAACAAGGATTAGGAACAGGGAAAAAAACATGTATATGGGAATAAAAACAATTAGAGGAATCTGTCACCAGGAAATGTACTGTTTATGCCTCATTCAAACGTTAGTGATTTTCATCACTAATTTTCAGCTAAAACCAGGTGTGGCTCTAAACAAAGAACAGGTGGAGATCTTTCCCTAACGCTGGGTTCGCACCTGAGCGTTTTACAGCGCGTTCCTACGCTCAACAAGGAGAAACCAATGCTTCCCTATGGGAATGGTGCTCACCTGGGCGTTTTACAGCGCGTACGATCGCGCTGTAAAACGCTCGACGCTCAAAAAAGTTCTTGAGCTTTTTTGGGGCGTTTTGGCGCGCGTTCCCGTACATAGACTTTCGGGAACGTGCAACAATGGGCGTTCGCTTGTCTCTGTATGCGCGATTGTAAACGCCGGTACAATCGCGCATACAGATCGCTCCATCGCGAACGCTCAGGTGTGAACCCAGGGTTAGTCCTCTTGCACACAAATGTGTGCGCCCTGTGGCGGTGCTGCGGCCCGCAAATTGTGGCCGCAATGCATGAACACACACCGTGGGGCATCCGCAGCGGATCGTCGACCTATTCACTTTAATGGGTCCTCGATCCAGCCGTTCCACAAAAAGATAGGACATGTTCTATCTTTTTGAGGAACAGAAGTATGGGACGAAACCCCACAGAAGCACTCCGTAGTGCTTCCATAGGGTTCCGTTCCATGCTTCCGTTCGGCACCATTCTGCATCTCCGGATTTGCGGACCCATTGAAGTGAATAGGTCCGCCTCCGTGATGCGGAATGTACACGGAATGGTGCCCGTGTATTGCAGATCCGTGTGCAACAGGACTTAGGCTTCCTGCAGACAAACGTTTTTCCTTTCTATTTACTTTCCGTTTCTTGTGTTCCGTATGCAGAACCATTCATTTCAATGGATCCGCCCAAAAAATTGAAAGTACTCCATATGCCTTCCATTTCCGTATTTCTGTTCTATTCAAACATTGCACATGTCCTATTATTACCCGCAAATAACGATCTGTGGCTCCATTCAATAAAAATAAAAAAATGGAATGCATACAGAATGCATCCGTATGTCTTCCGTATCCATTTTTGCTGAACCATCAATTGACAATTTTATGCCCAGCCCAATTTTTTTATGTGCTTACCGTTTAAACATTATTGTATGCTTTCATTTCTGTTTTGATGACAAACGGAAAAAAAAAAAAAGGAAAAACGGAATGGAAGCAGAAACACTGCTGAAACAAAAAGAAAGATCTGCAAAAAACAGAAGGCAAAATACTGAAAAAGGCCTAATGCACACAACTGTTGTTGTGGTTCCCATCCGCTCAGGTGCAGACCCATTCACTTCAATGGGGCCTGCAAAAGATGCGGACAGCACTCCATGTGCTGTTCTCATCCATTGCTCCGTTCCGTGGCCCTTCAAAAAAAAATATAACATGTCCTATTCTTGTCCGTTTTGTGGACAAGAATAGGCATGTCTACAATGGGCCGCCCATTCCGTTCCACAAATTGTCGAAAGCACACGATTGGCTTCCTGTTTATGCGGATCCACGTTTTGCGGACTGCAAAAAATGGAACGGTCATGTGCATGAGGCCAAATCCATATGGTCGTGTGCAGGAGACCTTATACCTTATGTCTGTGCGGGCTGCAATCCTGGTTTTGACTCACAATCACTGATGGAAATTACCAAAACACTGACATGTGAATGAGGCTTTAACCAGGCACAATGCCTTGTAGGACTAGCTCAGCTAAAGTTTATGATGCTTTGTACTTTGATCCATTGCATTCTGGAGAAAAATAACCGATATGAAAATGAGCAGTTCCCTGCATCAAGGACAGACCCACATCACACTTTATACTCTTGCTCCATCTACTCCCTCTGCTTTAGACAGTAAAAAGAGACTAAATATATGGCACTCAAAACAAGTCCCAATAGTCAATTGTGATTGAGAATAGTGTTGAGCAAGGTGAAGTATTCAAGCCAGAATTCGGTCCAAATTTCATTACACTTCATTGTAACAAATCAGTTTTTCTCAAAATGGTGGCTGCATGTGTTACAAACTGAAAGTAAGAAGCCCAGTGTCACCACCAGACATCTGAGAAGCTCTGTCAGACGTTCTTCAGAACCTCCTGCTTGAGGTTCCTTTTGTTTTGCTTTTGTTTTCTCATCTTGTTAGCCTCTCTCAGCTGTCATGTAGTTGCACTGATTGCATCCCTTTAAATCCCTTCCCATACTGCATCACTTTGCGGTTTATACAACTTCCTGGAGTGTGTGCATGCTGGATGCTACTACTGAGTCTTCTAGAGATAAGTTTTGTTCATTCATTTGTGTTTTCCTGTTTGCTGGATCCCAGGTGACCCTGACTCCCTCCGTATCAAGTGTAGGGAAGTTTATACAACTTCCTGGAGTGTGCTGATGCTAGAAGCTGTTACTACTGCATCCACAAGGTAAGTCTGTTTTCTTTATTTCTGTTTGCCTGTGGGCTTGATCCTAGGTGACCCTGACTCCCTCCGTATTAAGTGTAGGGAGCCGGTGGTCGTGTTCCCTCACTATTATAGGGTGTTCAGGTGCATACGGTCAAGGAACGAGGATATGCAATTTTCTACCATTGAGATTTTTGCATAGACTGAGCAGTAAGGGAGAGACCTAGGGCTCTTACAGGGCTTACCCTCCTGTTCCTTAGTTTTGTATCAAGTCAGTCAGATCTTCATTTGTGTCTTCTAGTTTTCTGTACACCTTCCGTGACAATGGTATACTGAAGGTGGGAAGGAGACTGGAAAATGTATTGTTACCTACCAGAGTGACGCATCCAGCAATTCCACCCAAAAACTAACTTCACAAGATTGATTATTGATCACTACAACAACAAATCCTTGCATCAAGGAAGTAGCTTTACCCAAAACTGTTTGAGAGAAGGTGGTTACTGGATTGTGAAAGGAAGCAAAGTTATAGCAAAGTATATAACTCAACATGTAGGCTGCACAAAGGCACGTAGACCAATAGAAGAACAAATAATGGCAGATTTACCGGCAGATGGTGTAAACCTATCACCACCATTTCTTTAGTGTGGAATGGATTGTTTTTCCCTTTCATTCTACCGCAAGGAGTATAAGAGATATGGACTAATATTTACAAGTCTAAGCACCAGAGCAATTCACCTGGAAATGTTAGAAAATATGCCATATTTATTTTGTTCCCTGTACTGCCTTCTTTTACCTGTGCTTAAAATAAGGTTGCTAGGCATGATCCGCCTATGTGTTGAAGGACAGAGGACGCAGAAGCAGGCTACAAAGGGGGCTTCAAATGGGACATGGTGTAAATAAACCAGTCCAGCAGAATCTGCCTTCCAAAAACCACATGGCGCTCCTTTCCTTCTACGCCCTGCCGTGTGCCCGTACAGTAGTTTACGACCACATATGGGGTGATTCTATAAACTACAGAATCAGGGCAATAAATATTGAGTTTTGTTTGGCTGTTAACCCTTGCTTTGTTACTGGGAAAAAATGATTAAAATGGAAAATATGCAAAAACAAAAATTGAGAAATTTTATCTCCATTTGCCAATAACTCTTGTGGAACAGCTAAAGGGCAAACAAAGTTTTTAAAATCAGTTTTGAATACCTTGAGGGGTGTAGTTTCTAGAATGGGGTCATTTTTGGGTGGTTTCTATTATGTATGCCTCACAAAGTTATTTCAGACCTGAACTGGTCCTTAAAAAAGTGGGTTTTGGAAAATTTCTGAAAAATTCTAAGATTTGCTTCGAAACTTCTAAGCCTTGTAACATCCCCCAAAAATAAAATGGCATTCCCAAATGATCCAAACATGAAGTAGACATATGGGGAATGTAAATGAATAACTATTTTTTGAAAGCATTACTATGTATTATAGAAGTAGAGAAATTGAAACTTGGAAATTTGCTAAATTTTCCTAAATTTCTGGTAAATTTGGTATTTTTTTTACTCCATTTTACCAGTGTCATGAAGTACAATATGTGAGGAAAAAACAATCTCAAAATGGCCTGGATAAGTAAAAGTGTTTTAAAATGATTCACACAAAGTGACAGTGGTCAGATTTGCAAAAAATTTCCTGGTCCTTTAAGGTGAAAATGAGCATGGTCTTCAAGGGGTTAATATAGTCATTAGAACTCTATACTGAACTAGTTATATATGTGTTTACTTACAGTTCCACCAATGGCAAATGCCATACAATTGCAAACTGCAAAGTTCACAATCTAAATTCAAATTCCATATTGCAATTCAAATTTCATACAACCATACCAGATCATACTCAACCAATCTGCAAATAGTTATTGCAAACTGCATATTGCAAATTGCGACCAAATTCAGCAAGTGAACTATTAGTTAGACCTAAGAAATAACTCTCAGAGAGATCATAAAGTGTTTAAACAACTTAAAGTGAGAGTACAGATACTCAAGAAAGAAATATATCCACCATTTTATGTTGAATGACAAGATTGAACAGTTGAACCAGCATCTTATGCAAACCGCCATTTTGTGATATCTTTTCAACACGTGTTATGTACATGGACTATCTGCTGTGAAGGCGACAGTGCTATATATACAGAAAAGTTGAATTTAATAAAGAAGTTATTTCAAGCATTTGGTGTGCTCTTTAAACCTACTGTTTCCATAGAACAGCACTAGACAAATTAGAGTAATAGACAGTTTGGTTAGACTAAAAAGTCAGAGATATCAGAATTATTCTAATGCCACAGTCATAGCACAAAAGACACTTCATAATGCTGCGCCTGCCACAGTAATTCCTCATCAAACACCTGGATGTTCGGGTTCGACGGGTTCGGCCTAACTTCGGAAAAAAGGTCGAGTTCGTTTACAAATTTATTTATATTTTTTTAAATTTGGGTACACCCCAAAACATTGGGAAATATAACCCTCCAGTCATGCTAAACACACGTTCAAACAATACACCGGCTGCAGGGCAGGCCAGCAGCTCCAAGGCGTAAATGGCAAGTTCAGGCCATGTGCCCAATTTAAAGACCCAGAAGTTGCAGGGGCTGACCCCTGTCAGTTAGTTTGTGTAGGTGTGTGCATACTTACTGCCCCACCCACCATGTTGCACGTCCCCATGAGGTTCACGATCCAATTTGATATCTGCTCTATCAACTTTCGATGTTCTTTTATGCGCCTACTATGGCGATTACGGGTGGCGGGGAATCAGGGTTCCAGGCCAAAGAGGGAGCGTAAGAAAAAGACCAAATTTAAGGGAGATAAAATTTATTTTAAACATTTGGGATCAAGAAGAAATGTGGGAAAAGTTATCGAGGCGCAAATGTGGGACAAATTGCAGAAGCCCAAATGTGGGCCAAAAGAGTCAAGCGGAATTGTGGGAAAAGCTATAGAGGCGCAAATGTTGGCCAAAAGAGTATAGCGGAAATGTGGGATAAAGTATTGAAGCTTAAATGTGGTACAACTTGCTTAAGTTTAAGCATTGAATCAAAGGAGGTGGCACACATCAATTAAAGAAGCATTTCAGAAATGTTATTCCCTGTCACCTATGCAGAGCAGGGTTTATTCACTTCTAAAATTGTATAATGTCAACCCAAGAATTTAACAGAAAAATTACAGAAATTAATTAACCTGTCTACTTGGTAGAGCAGGGGTCTATGACAGAAAACAATTGTTTATTGTCACCCGAAAATGTAAAATAAAAATTATTGAAATTTATTAAGCTGTCAACTAGGTATATTACACCCCAAAATTTGAGAATTTGACCCTAAAATGTAACTGACAAATGTTTTTTTTACCGGTCTAATAGGTATTGCAGTGGTACATCACACCCAAAAAAAATGCAGAATTTCACTATAAAATGTAACTGCCCATTTTTTTTTTTTTTTGTTAACCGGCCTAGTAGGTATAGCAGTTGTACATTACACCCAAAAAATTTGGAAATTCACCATAAAATGTAAGAGACCAATTTTTTTTTATTGTTCAACCTGTCTACTAGGTATAGCAGTGGTACTTCACACCCAAAAATTGTTGAATTTCAACTGCAAATGTAACTGACAAACATATTTTGTCTGTTTACCGGCCTACTAGGTAAAGCAGTGGTACTATACACCCAAAAATGGATGAATTTCACCAGAAAAGTAGGGAAATTATATAAAATAAAACACGTACAAAAAAAAAATATATGGATTTATGAGGTGGTGTTCCATATGGAGTAGGAGTTTGAGGAGGCGGTGGACGTAGCGGAGTAGGTGGAAGTGGCGGTGGAGGAGGGCGAGATAGCCAACACAGGTTTTTGGTTTAAATTTTTTTTTATTTTTTTTATTTATGTACACTCCAAAAGAGTGTGAAATATCCAAAATACAAACATGAGCAATTGCGCTACAGTATAACAATGGTTGGTTAGTGCCGGTATACATGTCTATTCTGGACAAGGTACAGACAACTCCAGAGGGATCCATGCCTGGTTCATTTTAAAGTACGTGAGCTTATCCACATTGGCTGTGGGCTTGTCTGTGATGACGCCCCCTGCCGTGCTAAACACACGTTCAGATAATACACTGGCTGCAGGGCAGGCCAGTACCTCCAAGGCGTAAAGGGCAAGCTCAGGCCATGTGCCCAATTTGGAGACTCAGAAGTTGAAGGGGGCAGACCTGTCATTCAGTACTTGTAGACGTGTGCACACATACTGCTCCACCATGTTGGTGAAATGCTGCCTCCTAAGACGTTCCATATCAGCTGGTGATGCTGGTTGTTGTGGAATGCTGATAAAGCTTTTCCACATTTTGGCCATGCTAACCCTGCCTTCTGAGGTGCTGGCGGTGCCCCAGCTGCATTGGCGACCTCTTCCTCGTCCTCTGCCTTCGCCTTGTGCTTCCACTGTGCCCCCGCTGTCAGGTGGGAATGCCACCAGCAGCGTGTCTATCAGCGTGCGCTTGTACTCGCTCATCTTACGATCACGCTCCAGTGAGGGAATTAAGGATGGTATGTTGTCCTTGTATGGGGAACAAGCAGCGTGGCCACCTAGTAATCAGCACAAGTTAGAATGTGTGCAACTCGGCGGTTGTTGCGGATACACTGCAGCATGTAATCACTCATGTGTGCCAGGCTGCCCAGAGGCAACAAAAAGCTGTCCTCTGTGGGAGGTGTATCGTCTGTGTTCTCTGTATCCCCCCCATCCACGCACCAGTGATGGCCATGAGCTGGTGTGGGTGCCACCGTGCTGTGAAAATGGTTCCTCCTCCTCCATCTCCTCCTCCTCATCCTCCACCTCCTCAGCCTCCAGAACTGTGCCCTGGCTGGACAATTGTGTACCTTGGGTTTGTGGGTGCAGGAACCCACCCTTGGAGCCACTTGGGAATGACTGGCCAGAAATCCCTCTTCCTCCTCCTCCTCCTGTGCCACATCCTCTTCCATCATCGCCAGCAGCGTTTTTTCAAGGAGGCATAGAAGTGGGATAGTAACCCTGAGAACGGCGTTATCGGCACTGGCCATGTTGGTGGAGTACTCGAAACAGCGCAACAAGGAACACAGGTCTCGCATGGAGGCCTGGTCATTGGTGGTGAAGTGGTGCTGTTCCGCAGAGGAACAGCACCACTTAAGGACTCACCCGTGCATGCTGCAGCTGAAACTCCACTATCGCCTGCTGATGTTCGCACAGTCTGGCCAGCATGTGCAAGGTGGAGTTCGACCTTCCCACTCACCGCCTCATATGCGATGTGCCCACATGGTGGAAGTTATGCTGCAGCGCTGACAGGCAAGTAGCAGCAGGGTGAGAACGCCTAAAGCACTTTATGCAGCAGCTCTGACATGTCGGGTAATTTTTAAGGAATCTCTGGACCACCAAATTCAGCACATGCGCCAGGCAAGGATGTGCGTCAAACCCAGCAAGTCCCAGAGCTGCTACGAGATTTTGCACATTATCGCACTCCACCAGGCCGGGCTTGAGGCTGACTGGCACAAACCACTCATCGGTCTGTTATTCAAGGCCCGTCCACAGCTCCTGCGCGGTGTGGGTTTTGTCCCGCAAACAGATACGTTTTAAAACTGCCTGCTGTCGTTTACTCCTGGATGTGCTGAAGTGGGTGGTGAAGGTGTTACGCTGACCGGATGAGGAGTTGGTAGAGGATGGGGAAGCAGAGTAGGGGGAAGCAACAGGAGGCAAACTGAAGCGCCCTGCAATCCTTGGTGGTGGAAGGGCATACACCAAACTGCTATCCGCCTCAGGCCTAGCCGCCACTGCATTTACCCAGTCTGCTGTTATGGGGATATAACGTCCCTGGCCGTGCTTATTGGTCCACGTACCCATAGTCAGGTGCACCTTGCCACAGATGGGGTTGCGCAGTGCACACCTGATTTTGTCCCCTACTTGGTTGTGCAGGGAAGGGGTGGCTCGCCTTAAAAAGTAGTGGCGGCTGGGCACGACGTACTGTGGGACAGCCACCGCCATAAGGCCTTTAAAACTATCTGTCTCCAGACGGAATTACAGCATTTCAAAGGCCAGTAATTTAGAAATGCTGGCATTCAGGGCTAGGGATCGCGGGTGCTTAGGGGGGTACTTCCTCTATCTCTCCAGAGTTTGGGATATGGAGAGCTGAACGCTTGCATGGGACATTGTGGAGATGCTTGGTGACCCAGGTGTTGGTGTTGCTGGCAGATCCTTTGTTTGTGGGGTGCCAGGTGGCACTGTCACTCCAGAGGTGGATGAAGAGGCCAAGACTGCAGCAGAAGAGGAAGCAGGGGGAGCCAGAGACCTTTCTTGGTTTTTGAGGTGTCTACTCCACTGCAGCTCGTGGTTTGCGCTTAAATGCCTGGTCATGCAGGTTGCGCTCAAGTTGAGAACGTTTATGCCTCGCTTCAGGCTCTGATTGCACCGCGTGCAAACCACTTGTGTCTTGTCGTCAGCACATTTTCTGAAGAACTGCCACGCCAGGGAACTCCTTGGAGCTGGCTTTGGTGTGCTCAGTCCCTTGCTGCGATGGGCAGTAGCAGGCGTACTGTCTAGAGGACGGCCGCTCCGCTTTTGCACCCTGCTCCCTCTTCTGCTGTGCTGGTGGCTCTGTGTGACCACCGCCTCTTCCTCCAAACTACATCGGTCACTCGCATGACTGATTCCATGTGGGGTCGAGGACCTCATCGTCCTCCACATCATCTTCCACACAGTCTTCATCCCTGACTTCCTTGTTGGTCTGCACACTTTTAAAAGCCCCAGCAGTTGGTACCAGTTTCGTCATCATCCGAAACGTGCTGCGATGGTCCTCCTATGTACTCATCTTGAAAAATAAGTGGTTGGGCATCGGTGCACTCAATCTCTTCCACTTCTGGGGCAGGGCTAGGTGGATGGCCCTGGAAAACCCTGCTAACAGAGTCATCAAAAAGCAGAAGAGACTGCTGCATGACTTGGGGCTCAGACTGCTTGGCTGATTTGCAAGGGGGTGAGGTAAAAGACTGATGAACATCGGCTGCAGGTGCCAACTGTGGTCTTTCAGCAGGAGACTGGGCGGGAGACAATGTGAAGGAACTGTATCCACTGTCCGCAACCCAATCTACTATCACCTGTACTTGTTCAGGCCTCACCATTCGTAGAGCAGCATTAGGCCCGAGCAAATACTGCTGTAGGTTTTGTCGCCTACTCGCACCTGAGGAAGGGGTTTCACTTGTGCGTGTAGCTGGCACAGATCGGCCACGTCCTCTCCCTGCAACAGGAGCTCCACCAGCAGCACCACGACCTGGGCCATGTCCCTTATTTGACGCTCTCCTTATATATTTTTTAATTTAGGATCTTGCCCTAAATGGGTGTTTAATTAATAGTTGAAAAGAACAACAGTATGTAAAGGGTTTCTCTCACACGGCCTGAACCAGACTAGGCCTCAATTAAAGATGTCTTTGCACAAAATGGCTGTATTTGAAATGGCTGTATTTTAAATGCCTAATTCAAACCCCTGTATGTAGAGGTGGTATCTCAGAGGGCCGGAACCTCTGTTGGCCTGAAGTAAATATATCTTTGCACAAAATGGCTGTATTTCAAATGGCTGTATTTCAAATGGCTGAATCAAACCCCTGTATGTATAAGGGGGATCACACATGCCCTGAACCAGTGTAGGCCTGAAGTAAATATATCTTTGCACAAAATGGCTGTATTTCAAATGGCTGCATTTCAAATGCCTGAATCAAACCCCTGTATGTAGGGGGTGTTTCTCACACTGTCTGAACCAGTGTAGGCCTGAATTAAATATATCTTTGCACAAAATGGCTGTATTTCAAATGGCTGTATTTCAAATGACTAATTCAAACCCCTGTATGTATAAGGGGAATCACACACGCCCTGAACCAGTGTAGGCCTGCAGTAAATATATCTTTGCACAAAAAGGCTGTATTTCAAATGCCTAATTCAAACCCCTGTATGTATAGGGGGGGGATCAGACACACCCTGAATTAGTGTCGGCCTGCAGTAAATATATCTTTGCACAAAATAGCTGTATTTCAAATGACTAACTCAAACCCCTGTATGTAGAGGTGGTATGTCACACGGTTTAAACCTCTGTAGGCCTGAAGTAAATATATCTTTGCACAAAATGGCTGTATTTCAAATGGTTGTATTTCAAATGGTTGTATTTCAAATGCCTAATTCAAACATCTGTATGTAGAGGTGGTATCTCAGAGGGCCTGAACCTCTGTAGAGAGACCTATATATAACCCAAAATTCTAAGTTTAGGACCCACACCTAACTATATCATGAAAACCAACCAGAGATAGTGGGTCAATAAGGTACAAAAACACATATCAGACTAAAATAATCACAAAATAACATAATTTAATTGAGAATGACATAGAGACATGATTAGCACAAGCCACAAAAAACAATTAACACAGGCCACAAAAACCAAGAGGACCGATGGTGGGCTGTCAGTATATGTTGAAAAGTGCAAGTGCAATAGTCATGATTGGTCACTAAAAACCACTATGGCTCAAAAATACATAATAGCAAAAATTCATATGCGCATATATACAACACACACTTAACCATGTGGGTGATAATACACACCACAAGGGGTGACTGTAGCAAGAGACAATGAAATATAATAGACACCTAGCAAATACTGACCAACCGAACTGATATACCGCACACGACCACCACCAGTCCACTCCCCAACGCACGTTTTGTGTTAGCTTTTTCAAGGGTACCCCCTTCAAAAAGCTAACACAAAACGTGCGTTGGGGAGTGGACTGGTGGTGGTCGTGTGTGGTATATCAGTTCGGTATAATGAGTTTGTTTAAAAACTGAATATGACAGCAGTATGTAAGCCTGTAATTTCACACTTGCTGATGCTGCCTGAAAATAGTGTTTTTTGTCAAAAGAAAAAGTGTGTGTTTTTCAAACCAGAAAATGATGGCTGTATTTCTACCTTAAATTGCACACTGACTAATACAGATGTTGTAGATTGCCCAAAAAGTCATTTTTTGCTAACAGAATATGGAAACTGTATATATTTAACTTGAATTTAACACTTGCAGATCTGGAAAATACATTTTTTTTAAGAAAAAAAAGCGTGTTTTTCAAACCCCAGAAAATGAGTGTATTTCTACCTTCAATTGCAGACTGACTAATCCAGATGTTGTAAATTGCCCAAAAATTTATTTATTTTTGCTAACAGAATATGAAAGCTGTAGATATTAAACTTGAATTTAACACTTGCAGAACTGGAAAATACAGTTTTTTGGATAAAAAGTGTGTTTTTCAAACCCCAGAAAATGATGGGTGTATTTCTACCTTAAATTGCACTCTGACTAATACAGATGTTGCAGTTTGCCCCCCAAAAATGGTGATTTGCAATGTCCTAAAAGCTCAGATGCAGTGCTGGTGCACTGAGCATGTATAAAATGGCCACCCACCCACCTAACAGAATTCTAAAAGTTAGTATTTTTTGGTCAATGAGCTCAGGGCACATAGTGCCCTGCACCCACACAACTATTTGTCTGTAGATCGCTGAGTTAGATTCTCTCCTATGCTCTCCCTGAAATCACAAGTCCAGCAGCATCCTCTCCCTACACTTGTAACAGCAGAGTGACGTGCAGCGCTACACGACTCAAGCTTATATAGAGCCTGGGTCACATGCTGCTCTGGCCAATAATAGCCATGCCAATAGTAGGCATGGATGTGATGGCCTCTTGGGGCAAGTAGTATGACGCTTGCTGATTGGCTGCTGTGCAGCCTTTCAAAAAGCGCCGAACACCGAACCTGAACTTTTACTGAAATGTTCGGGTTCGGGTCTGGGGTCCCAAAATCCTAAAGTTCGGTAAGAACCTGAACTTTACAGTTCGGGTTCGCTCAACCCTATTTAGAAGCAATTTTTCAAATATTCAACATTTCCAAAACCATTATTTAAGCACCAATTCAGTTATAAAGTGATTTTGAGGGGCTTGCGTAAAGGAAACTACCCATAAATTACCCCATTTTAGAAACTACACCCCTCAAATTATTCAAAACTGATGTTCCAAACTTTGTTAACCCTTGAGGTGTTCCACAAGAATTAAAGGAAAACGGAGGTAAAATTTCACTTTTTGGGTAGATTTTTTTGTTAATCAATTTGTTCTTGCAACACAGCAAGGGTTAACAGCAAAATGAACCTTAATATATATTACTCTGATTCTGCAGTTTACTGAAAACCCCCATACGTGGTGGTAAACTGCCCTATGTGCATCTGGCAGTGGTCAGAAGCAAAGAAGTGCCCTATCGATTTCAGAGGCAGATTTTGCTAGAATGGTTTTTAGGCACCATTTTGTATTTGAAGAGACCCTGACGTACCCCTACAGTGGAAACCCCCAAAAAGTGACTCAATTTTGGAAACTACACCTCTTAAAGAATATATTAAGGGGGGTACTGAACACTTTGACCCTAAACATTTTACAGAATTTGGAAACACTTCACTGTGAAAATGAAAAGTTTAATTTCTTCCAAGAAAATGTTGCTTTAGCCCCATATTTTTTATCTTCACAAGGGATAACAGGAGAAAAAGCACTACATAATTTGTTACCCATTTCATTTTCTCCTAAATATGGCAACCCCCCCTTTATGCGGTAGTAAGCTGCTGTGAAAGCTCATGGCAGGACTCGGAATGGAAGGAGCGCCATATGGCTTTTGCAGCGCAGATTTAGCTTATTGGTTTTTATTTTTTAAGTGATTGTCTTATGTGGGCACTCATTTTTTGCGGGATGAGATGACTGATTAGTACCATTTTGGGGTACATAAGACTTTTTTATTAAGCAGGTTGTTATGGACGCAGCAGTACACAGTATGTCTATCATTTTTATTTGTATTAAGTTTTAAACAGTGAAAGCCTTTTTGAACAGAATAAAATCTTGTTTTTGTGTTGCCATTATCTGAGATCCAGATTTTTATTTTGTATTTTTTTATATTTGGCCGATTGTCTTAGCTAGGGTCTCATTTTTTTGAAGGACTTTATGGTTTCATTGGTATAATTTCGGGCTAAATATGTATTTTTGATAACTTAGTATTAAAGTTTTTGTGAGGCAAGGGGACCAGAAAATGGCTCTTTTGGCACAGTTTTTTTTTTTTTACTGCTGTCACCTGATGAGGTGGATTATGTGATATTTTTATAGAGCCGGTCCATACAGACGCGGCAACACCAAATATGTCTTTTTAGCTTTTTCTATTTTTTTGTTACTTTATTTTGGGAAAAGTATGCTTTATTTTTTTACTTGAAACTTTACATTTTTTTGTAAAACTTTATTTTTATTACTTCTTTTTTTCACTTTATTTTTTTTCCCACTCTGGGACTTCAACTATTTGGGGTCTGATCCCCTTTACAATGCATACCAATACTTCTGTATTGTAATGCATTGTCTGTAAGTGTATTACACAGTGTATTACACTTACAACTTGCTGCCTGTGAGATCCAGGGGACTGGATCTAACAGGCTCACACTGATTGCAGCGACGATGCCTAAGGAAGGCATTGGGCTGCTGTCAAAGCCATTGGATCCCCATCACAGCAGTGCGGTGACCCGATGGAAACCCCGTACCCAGAAGGATACTTCATGTGCCACGGTCAGCACTGACTGCAGCAGTTCAAGGGTTTAAAGTGCCAGCATCAGTGTTTTCACCTATGCCGCTGCATACAGCAGGGATCTGGCTATCAGTGACTGCCGGACCCCTGCAGCTGATCAGGCAAGCATAGCGACTGCGCCCACCAGATCAGAGCGCCATAGCTGTGCAGCGCTGGGATTTGTGACCCTGTTTCCAGTGCGATACATGTACGGCGCAAGTATCCTATGGGTTAAGTTTGAGAACACAATGACTGCAATAGTAGAGTGACACTGGCATACATAGGTATTGGTAAACACATGGTTGATGGTGTTAACAAACAGCACATTTAAAACTATACTGCACCAATGCATGTGTTATGTTTTTCATACTAGAAAGCTTCCCCAAATTATGCCTTAACAGGGGCTTGTTCTGCACAAGCATTCAAATATTATGCGTTGATGGGGGCACAATACCTTCTTGTATTTATACACGCGCAATTGTTAATTTTCATTAGAAACAGGGGCTTGTTCTGCATGAGCCTGGGAAAATGTTCCCTTTTATTTGATAGCAACAGAAGTGCAGTGTAGATGTGGAAAAGGTAGAATAATAGTGGCATGTGGCTGCAATAGTAGAGCCAGCTATAACAGCATAACATGGAAAAGGAAAGGCAGTGCGTGTGTGACTTTTTAGGGATAGTATTAGTACTGGTTGCTGTGAATCATGACTGGTCAGAGAAATAGAGGAAATTGAAGTAGCAGTAGGGAAATTAGCAGCAGGGAGTAGCAGTCGCAATGGTGGCTGCAGCAGCAGTCATACAGTACAGAATATGTGGTTAGGTAGGCAGACAGCTGCAGTGGTATGATGGTGGGTGCAACGAACGGTACATGATGGTAGGCATCAAAGTACGGTACATGATGGTAGGCAGGCAGATAGCTGCAGTGGTATGAGGACAGTAGCAGCAGCCCTATAGTACAGAACATGATGGTAGGCAGGCAAACAATGGCAGAGGCATGATAGGCACCATGAGCAACAACAGATCTTTTTATCGACCTCAGCCGGAGGAGTGTGAAAATCCTCACATATTTATGCCTCATTCATTTTGACAAAAGTGATGTTTTGTTCTGGCGGAGAACAACTTTTTCCGTTTGGGTATCACAGCTCCCCCCTGCGGCACTAAAAACCCTCTCTGAGATGACACTTGAGGTTGGACAAAAACAGAAGAGAGAGGGCCACTGTTCTAGTCTGTCAAGGTATGCGCTAGAGAAAGGCCAGAATCCAGGGTGTTGAGGTAGTACATCTCTGTTTGCTGATTTTCACAAACCTGAGGCGGCACATTAAAATATTGCTACATCATGTTGATGATTATGAACTGGTTGTTGTGGCTACAGCTTCAGCTCTTTATGGTAGCAGAGACTGCGGTAGGTGGGTGACTTGGTGGGGGGTGAAGATGGGCTTAGATACAGGTGTCTGCTCGTCAAAAGCTGCATACACAGTGTATCCTGGTAATAAAGCAATTTGGCCTAGCTTTTGGAAACATGAAGATATTACCCCATTTTGCTTTGATAGTGAGGTTCTAAAAGCATGGCTAGCCAGTAATTATCAGATCGCTTGACTATAAGGATATGTCCAACATTACTTAAGCAAGCATAATTTTAAATTCTTGCCTACATTTTAGTGGACCCAGTTCTTTCCAGGTCCGCCCCCACTGAGATGATTGGTCATCATGGCCAGTGTCTTTATCATCAGCAGCAGGTTTGTCCTCCTTCTCACGTGACTCCTCCTCCATCTCCAGTGATAGCTCAACTTCCTCCTACATGGGACTTTCTCTGTGTGGGTCACCAATAGCTAGCTATACGACAGCCAGTAAAATGTGTAAGCTGTTCTTTCTGCCACATCCCTTGTTACATCAGCATGAGCCTCTGCTCTAAGATAAATATCAGGGGTATGACTTTGTTTATGCCACAGTTATACCTATGGACAAATCTCTTAAGACCTGAATATGCGATATAGGTGTCTCTCATGAATGGCCAGTGCCTGACACTGTAATAATGGGAGATGCGGGCTGGCTGCCATAAAGAAGACCCAGAGAAGGAGTACAGAATTGCTCTGATTGGGAATTCTGGCCAGTTCTATTTTCATACAGAGTCCAGTGATTCTGCCTTATGTGCTGCAATAGAGCCCTGGTACCTCTGTTTGTGTTTGAATGACCACAATATTCTATTTTCCACTTATTTCAGTCTTGCTCACAGCTGTGGTTTTGTGTTCCTGTCATGTGGAGAAAAGCCACTATATGGGAGTTGCTCGCACAGAGCTAGAGGCAGTGAAGCTTTGTCTAGGTCTAGCAGGTTTTTAAGCCTGTGCCCACACTATCAGAGGCATCACCGATTCCCGAGCTGGCCACAAGAGAAGCAGATCTGGCCCTGAAAGTTTTTCTGCCCTTGCCATCCTCAACATCATGATCCACTCTGAGGTTTTGTCCAGCACACAACCATCATCATAGACCTCAACCTTCGCCCCCACCACTACTTTAATCAGACTTTGATATATTGTCATGGATTCCTTGGTCGCTCTCTCGATGCTCTGCTCTGTATTTTCCCTCATAATAAAATGTTTTTTGGACATTTTATTATGAGGTATATAAGTGAAAAGTCACAGGTTTGGTACACATATTCTTAATTGGTGTTAACAAAATTGATTATCCACTTCTACAAGCACACTGCACACTTTGGTAATAAAGCAATTTTTTTTTTAGTTAAAATGTCTTGGAACTATGCGTTCAATAACACGGGTAGTGATGTGTGAATAGAAGTCAAACAAATTGACTTTGATCCAAATTTCAGGAAAATATTGATTTACCGCAAAGCTGAATTTCATTGTGCTTCGTGGTAATGAATCAATTTTCCCTGAAATGTCAGGAAAAAAATGACACTCACCTAATCCATTTGCATGCGAACAGGCCACCATGATCATCAACTTGATTGCACAGTGTCTTCAATCAAAATAGCCATGGCGGTATCTAATTAATGAAATGGATAAGGCGAGTATTTATTTTTATTTTTTTACTGGATTTACCCCTGAAAGCACTCAATGTTAATATCAGATGCCTCATCTGAGGTCTTCAGTGATGGGGGTCAAACATGATTAGAGATGATTGAATTTCTCAAAAATTTGATTTGGTCGGTTCACCGTATTTTCCGAAAAGATTTCATTTAATCCAAATTTATTTGTGGCAAATCGCTTTAAAGAACAGCTATTTCCTGGCTGCATAGAGCCTGTATAGTGGTGTAGAACACTGTTCCTTGCAGTAACGCACATAGGGAATCTGCTGTGGTAGTGAAACAATACTGTGAGTCAGTATCACACTCAAATGACAGGTGTCACTCTTAGAATCACTGCACACTTTACTTATTTGGGCAGTCACAGTGCCAAAACTGACTAAATAACTTCTTGTTATCGTCAAGAAGAGGAGCACTCATTTTAAGCCAACGTCAGCTGATTCAACATAGATGTCTACAGAGCCTGTTCTATTAAACGTAGAGCCCCCTGACAGAGTGGAGAGGGTGTCAGCAGTAAGTTTGTGTTGATGACACTGATTATTTTGCCCTTCCTCTGATCCATCAGAAAAATAACCTCCAAAAAACGGATCCTGTCTGTTGAGCATCCACCTTCACTCGGTCAGCATTCAGTCAGTAATCTATCAGTATTGCTAAAGCCACACAAAAAAACAGGAGTGAATGTAAAACAGAGATGACACGTCAATGGAATATTTGGATGTCTTCTGTGTTTTGTACCCACTCCTGCTTTTGGCTACCAAATCATAAGCCAATTTTGATGGATCCATGTCATATAGGCCTTACAGCTGCTACTTAGACAGGATACGTTGTGCGTCTAATTTTTCCTTCCGTCTGACAGGGTTAATAAATGATGATGTCAACCAGGCCAAAAAGGCAAAATAGTGGCCCATTCATGGAGTGGGGAGAGTAAGAACAGCATGAGACATCCACCGAGTGGCCCATTGACAGAGTGGTGAGGTGGTAGCAGCATGAGGAGACCATAGAGTGGCCTAGTGGTGAGGTAGCAGCAGCATGAGGAGGTGTCCCAGTGAAATAGTGTGGAGGAGGTAGCTGCATGAGGTACCACAGAGTGGCCCAGTGACATAGTGTTGAGGTGGCAGCTGCATGAGGAGACCACAGAATGGCCAAGTGACAGAGTGTTGAGGTGGCAGCAGCATAAGGAGACCACAGAGTGGCTCAGTTACACAGTGGTCAGGTGGCAGCAGCATAATAAGACCACCGAATGGCCCAGTGACATAGTGGTGAGCTGGCAGCAGCATAACGAGACCACAGAGTGGTGATGTGGCAGCAGCATGAGGACACCACAGAGTGGCCCAGTGACATAGTGTTGAGGTGGCATCAGCATAAAGAGACCACAGAATGGTCCAGTGACAGTGGTGACGTGGCAGCAGCATGAGGAGACTAGAGATGAGCAAATTGAAGCTGACAAAGGGGAATTCGATACAAGCTTTAGGAATCATTCGATTTGCACCGAATCTGAATTTCCTCACGTTTTGTGGTAACAAATTTAATTTTTTCCTAAAATGGCTGCTGCACATGTTAGGACATAGAGCAATGAACTCTGGGAATAAGGGGTCACCCACAATGACATGCATGCATCCAATCAGCAGCCAGCCAGCCCTGTGATGTCACAGCCCTATAAATAGCCTCACCATCTTGGATTCAGCCATTTTCCAGTGTACTTAGTGTAGATTAGCAGGCGCTAGGGACAGTGCTAGGAAATAATTGAAAACGTATATTTTGCTCAATAGAAGTTCAGGGAAAGAACATTAGAAGTGTAGCGAAAGGATAGGGAGGAATTATTCCACAGTATTGAAGCAGAACAGGGTTCAATAGGGGTGTTTATAGCCTGGGTAATAGGAATCCAAATTGCCAAGCTGCTCATTTCAGGTTGGCAATACCTCTGTAATTCCAGCAAACCCTTCTTATTATTTAAGTCTTATTAGTTCTTGTGGGTGCAGTAACATATATGTTCTAAAGCCTTTTTGTTGGAGTGTATTAGTGGGGAAAAAGAAAAAGGGCTTATTAGCCGTTGTGTGGTGAAGTGAGAAAATTACAGCCCTTTTTGGCAAACATTAGGCCTCTTGCACAAGAACGTTTTTTTTTTTCCCATTTACATTTCCATGGATCCGCAAAAAAAAATGGAAGGTACTCCGTATGCCTTCCATTATAGTATTTCCGTTCTGTTCAAACATAGAACATGTCCAATTATTGCCCGCAAATCACGTTCAGTGGTTCCATTCAAGTCAATGGTTCTGCAGAAAAAATGGCAAAACGGACCACAAAATAGTATTATTTGATGTTCACAGCCGCAGTTATATGTTCTAACGTTTGTTTGTTTTTGGGGTGTGTTAGTGGGGAAAAAGAAAAAGGGCTTAATAACCGTTGTGTGGTGAAGTGAGAAAATTACAGCCCTTTTGGTGTGTATTAGTGGCAAAAAAAATAAAAATTTGTCGCTCAAGGCCACAGTTATATATTCCAAAGCTTTTTTTTTTGCATGTATTAGTGGGGAAAAAGAAAAAGGGATTATTAGTTGTTGTGTGGTGAAGTGAGAAACTAAGGCCCTTTTTGTTGTGTATTAATTTCCTTTTTATTTACTTATTTGATCTAGCAGTATGTCAGACAGAGAAGCGACAGGCCCTGCACAGGGGAGGGGCACAGGCCTAAATGTTTCTTGCGCAAGCCCAGGTCACAGCAGAGTAAGGGGGCGTGGCATAACTGGTCACTTTGACAGTCCTATGCTCCCAGTGTCAGCTAGCGGTCATGTCTTGACCAGCAACCCAGCAGTTCTTAAATGGTTGACTTGATCTTCGACTTCATTGCAAGTGACATCAGACACCTCCAGGAAAGAGTCGGTGTGTTCGTCAGACACAACACTTAGGCCTCTTTCACACGGGCGTCAGTTTTTTTGCCCGGATAAGAGCCGGGTGCGTTGCGGGAAAATGCGCGATTTTCCCGCGCGAGTGCAAAACATTGTCATGCATTGCACTCGCGTGAGAAAAACCGCGCATGTTTGGTACCCAAACCCGAACTTCTTCATAGAAGTTCGGGCTTGGGATTGATGTTCTGACGATTGTATTATTTTCCCTTATAACATGGTTATAAGGGAAAATAATAGCATTCTGAATACAGAATGCATAGTAAACCAGCGCTAGAGGGGTTAAAAAAAATAAAAAATAATTTAACTCACCTTAGTCCACTTGATCGCGAAGCTGGCATCTCCTTGTCTCTCCTCTGCGCTGAGCGGCTGAACAGGACCTGGGGTGAGCTGCTCCATTAAATACAGGTTAAGGACCTTCGATGACCAGAGTGACGTCATCGAAGGTCCTTAACCTGTATTTAATGGAGCAGCTCACCCCAGGTCCTGTTCAGCCGCTCAGCGCAGAGGAGACACAAAGAGATGCCAGCTTCGCGATCAAGTGGACTAAGGTGAGTTAATTATTATTATTTTTTTTAACCCCTCTAGCGCTGGTTTACTATGCATTCTGTATTCAGAATGCTATTATTTTCCCTTATAACCATGTTATAAGGGAAAATAATAATGATCGGGTCTCCATCCCGATCGTCTCCTAGCAACCGTGCATGCAAATCGCACGGCATCCGTACTTGCTTGCGGATGCCATCCGATTTTCACACACCCCATTCATTTCTATGGGGCCTGCGTCACGTCGAAATCGGACAATATAGAGCATGCTGCGATTTCAACTGAACGCACAAGTGATGCGTTAAAAACAATGCTCATGTGCACAGCCCCATAGAAATGAATGGGTCAGGATTTAGTGCGGGTGCCATACGTTCGCCGCACGGATCGCACCCGCACGGAAAACTCGCCCGTGTGAAAGGGGCCTTAGGGTCCATTCACACGTCCGTTGTTTCTTTCCTGATCTGTTCCGTTTTTTACGGAACAGATCTGGACCAGTTCTGTACCCATTCATTTTCAATGGGTCCTGAAAAAAATCGGACAGCACAATGTCCGATTTTTTTTCAGGACCCATTGAAAATGAATGGGTACAGAACTGGTCCAGATCTGTTCCGCAAAAAACGGAACAGATCAGGAAAGAAACAACGGACGTGTGAATGGACCCTTAGTTGGTATGGCCTGGGAGCAGGCCATGTGCCCCCACCTGTCCTCAACCTGCCTCTGTCCTTTTCTGTTCCCTCAGCCAGAGAAGTACTATATTCTGTTTGCTTAGCTTAATTATACAGCGAGGACGAGCTACAAGAGTACAGTCAGCAACTACTGCCCAGCCAAGTTTCGGAGGAGACTTCTGCCGCTTCCTCCTTTAGGCGGGCAAGTAGTGATGAGGAGAGTGGTGTGGGAGCTGGTGTTGTGAGTGGTCAGGCTCCTCACCCAGAGACCTTTGAGGAGAAAATCAGTGACGTGCAGACAGTACTCAAGGATGATGTAGCCGATTGCAATTGGGAGTTGGGTGACAGAGGGAGTGCATCATCATCAGGAGAAGAGGGTGGCGGCATTCATGTGAGGCAGCGGCGGAGCCAGCAAGTCAGTGGGAGGTCGGGAGCCAAACGTGCCCGGGATAGACCACGTGCCTCGCAGGAGCCTACAGGCCCGATAAGTAGTGGTGCAGGGGTTCACGGAGGCAAAGGCTGTAGCAGTCAGTCAGTGTGGAGTGTTGGGGTAAAATCACCTACTCGACGGTGTGGGAGTTCTTTGTTAAGCCAGCGGGGGATGGCCATTTGTCCCATCTGTGGGCAGAAGGTGAAGCGTGCCAGGGTGCCAATGCTGGCACCACAGCCCTACGTAAACATATGCAGTGTCACCATTAAGTGGCCTGGGAGAACCGTGGCTCCAATGTAGTGGTGCAGCCTGCCGCAGCAACCGCTACATCACCCAGTGGCACTCTATTTCAGGCAGTCAAGGCTCCACCATCTCAGCCGAAGGGAGCTGTCTGTCCTTCCCATTATCTGCTGGTCTTGATGCTTCTGCTTATCCTCCTCCTAGTCAGTCATTCCATCAGCAATCGATCACTGAAGCAATTGCCAAGAGACAACAGTATGTGTGCACTCATCCAACGACACAGAAGCTGAACTTGCTCCTGGCCAAGTTGCTGGTACTGTAGTCCCTCCCCCAACATAGGCTGATATGCCACAATTCCACTCGTTGGAATTCCACTCTCCATATATTGGACTGACTGTATAAACAGAGAAAGGCCATAAACGATTTATTGATTTTGGGGGATGCTGTTCATCCACTGTAGCTCAAGGAGGATGTGCTTGGCGGTTTACGAGTGGCTGAAGTACATGCAAAGTTTCCTGGCCATTTTTAGGATTTCTTGCAGATGGGTGGAAGACTTCAGAAAACGCTTGACAACCAGATTGAACTCAAGAATTATGCAGGGCGCATCATGGCTCAGCCCTCCTTGACGCAGCATCGACACCATGTTCTTCCCATTGTCGGTCACCATGGTTCCGAATTGGAGTTGTGGCGGAGAAAGCCAGTATTCAATTTCTTGATGAAATATGCAGAGCAGTTCCTCCCTTGTACGACTCCTTTTGCCCAGGCAAACTAGGTGCAGAACAGCGTGACACTGCCATGCGCTGAACATGTGGTATGCTGGAGGGGCACTGCAATAAAGGACATATATTGTTCTTCACCGTAGTTACAGCTCCACATGTCGGCACTGCCATGCGCATTGGCAAACACAGACAGGCTCAAGGACTGGCCCACCTTCTGTTCTACATATGTGTGCAGGACTGGTACTGCCTTTTTGGCAAAAAAATGAAAGCTTGGGTCTTTCCACCTCGGCTCGGCACAAGTCATCAGTTCTCTGAAAGGTGCAGAGTCCACCACTTGGAAAGGGAGTGACTGCAGTACCAGCAACTTGGCCAGGAGCACGTTCAGCTTCTGTGCCGTTGGATGAGTGCGGTGATCGATTGCTGCTGATGGAATTTTTGATGAGGAGTAGGAGGACAAGTAGCAGAAGCATCAGGACCAGCAGATAATGGGAAGGACAGACAGCTCCCCTTGGCTGAGGTGGAGAAGCCTTGACTGCATGAAATTGGGTGCATGCCACCGGGTGATGCAGCAGTTGCTGTGGCAGGCTGGTCCACCACATCAGATCCACGATTATCCAAGGCCACTTTTTGTTGACAGAGCATGTGTTGATGCAGGACCGTGATGCCAAAAGTGGCACCCTGGTGACGCTTCAGCTTCTGCCCACAAATTTGGCAAATGGCTATATTCATCTCCTCTGGCGGCCTAACAAAAAGTTGCCACACCGCCGAGTATGGCATTTTCCCCCCAACACTGACTGCCTGTTACCGCTGCCTCTGTGAAACCCTGCACCACCACTTTCCCAGCCGGTAGGCTCCTGCGAGGCAGGTGGTCTAACCCGGCACGTTTGGCTCCTGACCTCCCACTATTGCCACCCTGCTGGCTCTGCCCCTGCCTTATGCGCAAGCTGCCACCCTCTTCTAATGATGATGATGATGATGAAGCCCCTTCTTCACCCGGCTCCCAAGTGTGATCGGCTACATCATTATCCGCAACTGTCTGCTTGTCACTGATATCCCCTTCAACGGTCTCAGGGCCAGGAGCTTACAGTTTGTCTGCTCCCACGTGACTCTCATTATCACTACTTGCCTGCCTACCGGAGGAAGCGGCAGATGTCTCCTCCCAATCTTGGCTGGGCAGTAGTTGCTGACTGTCCTCTAGTAGCTTGTCCTTCATCCAGCGCAACGTCCACTTCCTGGATTCGGCTGGGCTTGAGCGATGTCTTCTCCCGCCTGGGCCGCGCTTGCGCAGAAGACTGAAGTTTTATTCCTGACCTGTATAGTAAAGAGCCGGCATGCACGTTCGCGGCTCTGTACTATACTGGCCAGGAGGAAGTCATCATGGCGCATGTGCGGCGGCGTGCGCATTCAGGATGTTGCGCGGCCCGGCTGGGAGAGAATCTTCAGTCTTCTGCACAAGCACGGCCCGGCGGGATTCGACAGGAGAGGTGGCCGTAACCAGGGGAGACAAAAGACAACATCAGGTAAGAGGGGACTTATTTTCTCAAAAAAGATGGGAATTGGGTAATAAAATGTATTTAGAAAAATGATCACTATCAAATCATTAACAGATTTAACAGTGATCAATAAGATGGGAATACCCATTTAAGCCTCTTGCTGCAACTCCTGATGCCATCCCCCTTCTTCTGCTGCCTGCTGCAACTCCTGATGCCACCCTCCCTTCTTCTGCTGCCTGACAGAAACATTTTGGCCACTGCTCACTCCCTTTGAAGGGTCTGTCACCTGTCTGACATACTGTATAATAAAAATAAAATTTAAATTATACCCCCTAAAAAAGGTTGTAGTACAATGTTACTTCACCGCTGAATGGCAATTAAGGCTACTTTCACACCTGCGTTAGGTGCGGATCCGTCTGGTATCTGCACAGACGGATCCACACCTATAATGCAAACGCTTGTATCCGTTTAGAACGGATCCATTTGCATTACCATGAACAAAAAAAAAAATATATATATACAAAGATCACAATTCACCGCAGAAGGTCAATTTAGATGTGTTCTTTTTCCTATTACTACATACCAAAAAAAGAAACAATCACAATTCAGCGCAGAACAGATAAAGGGATGTACGTATATTTTCTTTTTATAGACCACGTAAATGGCTGAAATACAATGTAAATTCCCCACTGAACACCAATTATGACATATATTTGTTTCCTTTTTTTTTCTATTTCTACACACCAAAAAAAGAAATATAACAATCACAATTCACCAAAGAACGGCTAATGGGACGTACGTATATTTCCTTTTTATACATCATGTAAATGGGCTGTAGCACAATGTACTAATTAATAACCCCCCCAAAAAAAGAAATCACAATTACAATTCACAGCAGAACAGATAATAGGAAGTAGGTTTATTTACCTTCAATACACCCCGTAAATGGCTGTAGTACAATGTAACTTCACCAGAGAACAACAATTAAGACGTATTATTTTTCCTGAAAAAACTGTCAAGGTAGGGAGGCTCGACACTTGGATGGACGGATAGCGGTGGGTTCACTGCTCACGGGGTCACCCACCCAGTTCAAAGTGAAAATGTAGCAAGAGAGATTAGCAGGCACACCACCTTCTGGAAAAATGGGGAATACTCTATAACACTGTATTTGAATATTTATTCAATTGTATAGTAAACACTTCAATAGTACAGGATATCACACAATGTGTATAAAAACACTCAATAAAAATACATTCAATAAAACTACAAAATAAAATCACTAAAACGTCACTGAATGACCAAACAGAAATGTTCAGAGGTGTGGCACTCTCAACTAGTGCAGAGTCCAATGTATGCAATCTCCTGAAATATATCACAATTATCGCATAGGAATATCCAGCTGTAACAAAAATAGATGCACTCCACTTTTCTCATAGGCTGCCCATTAACGTCTGCATAGATAATTGCCAAGCTTATCAGATTGTCTCAATGAGACTCTTACCACTCCGTAGTACCGATTTCCGTTGGTGTATCAGCAGAATTGCTGGATCATATACTTGCACGGTGAGGTGGAAGGTGTAATCACCAAGACGCTGGATGCTGAATGAGTTTGGTTTGGAGCGCACGGCTCCGTTGCTTAGAGGGCGTGTTTACTTCAGGTGATCCTGATCCTGGTCAAAGTCCGATCATGTGGTACACAGGTCCTTATACCATAGCAACAATTGGTATTGCAAATGTCCAGGTCCTATATTGCAGTAGATGTCTGTATTGGCAAATAGCCGCTTCAAGAGATGTACTCTTTATCCACAGAATTCTTCTGTACTTTGGGTCCGGACCAGTACTAGATGTGGAAAATGCGTAGTCCGCTAGACACGTTTCGAGGCCACTTGTCTCTTCCTTAGTAGCTACCGGACTGCGCTCCTCCAAACATTTTATAGGGTTCATGATTAAAATAATTAATAAAACCTGGAGTCTAATTTAGGACTCAAGTAAAACATGGAATTGATTCCAAGATGGAGACTATCTTATAAACTAAAAAACAAATGTTGAATGTCATCGCATGCATTATATGACACAAACCGCACCACAGGAAGCTACAATGTGTCAGATATATCTTTTATATAAAATATAAATATTTTATATAAAAAAAAAATTAAATTTTAATAAAATAATAAAATATGGAAATCAGTCAGGAAATCCACTAGGCGGACATAAAACGCCTTTCTTTTATCTTGAGACTCTAAATTTAATTTATGCAATTAATGAAAACAAAGGGGCAACCAATTATGCAAAATATATGTAATAATTTAATGAGTATAAAACCAATACAAAACAGACATGAGATCAATGGATAGACAAATTGACGCAGTACCAACAAACCACCACTAGATGGTGGTGTAATCCACTATCACTTTCTCATCAGCACAGAATTATTAAAAATAACATATGATAAGAAATAAATGCTATATCTTTATCAAACAGACCAATAATTAATACGTCAAGAGAAGCTTAGGATTTTCTGTTTACAACAGGTTATAATATGACAAAATACAGATTTATACAAGAACAATAAATGTTGTCCCTTAACTCTGTCTCAGCCTATGACAATCAAAAATATAAATGATATTAATATGATATTATATCCCACTCAGCAACCAGACTATGGAAATATAATTTCCCAGAGTTTTCCTCTACTCAGACAATGTCTAATTTCCCATTAGCAATATGCATCTTTGCTAAGAGGACAACTAGCATTATGGAGGTGATTAACACTATACGTTCCCGCAATATGGGAACTCTTAACTATACGCTGAGAGGAATATCTTAATAATATCACAAACAAAAATATAACATACGTTACCAAGTCAAGGATGGACAGGTTTCGGGTGTGATTAGTTCTTAAAACTCTTCCAGTAGACAAAAATTAATCCAAGTTTCTTTTTGTTGTTGCAGTTATTTCAGTTGAAGAGTGTAGATTCCTAGATAGCTCCCCATAGATAGCCTCCCCCAATGTTTTTACATGCATACTTTATACCCCATGTTATCTAAAACTCATCCCCTTCCAAATTAGGGATCTCCAATCAGACAAGGTGGGTGTATTCGTATGCAGATACCAATGATGTCATTTTAACCCTTGGAATACTGGTGAAAATGACATACTATTATTAATTTACCTCTAGATGGCACTGTTGTACCACATGACAATTTCAACATTAACTCTAAATACCTAATAATATATGCAGATGACCTCATTGACCTATTAAATATACATCAGTATTAAGGGTTTCTTCCTGACATTTTAATTACCCCTAATCTAGACATGTTGGAGTTACCATCTCCTACTGTCTTCTTAGGGACAATGGACAATGGTTCCTTTTACTTAACATCCGGATTCATTAACTTGCCCACACGGCTGGCTAATAATATTCAGCTTTCCTCATGAAATACAATTAGTAAGACGATAGCTTCAATACTTTTCTAAATCTTAAAAGTCTATATGGTCAGTGGGATATACACGACATAAAATATATTTTCTAAATAATGCGTATATATATATATATATATATATATATATACACACACATATAGACATACTGTTATACATAGATGACATATTATATAAGTTATTGGTTAAGATATGTTGCAAATTTAAATACACCACACAGGAATATATAGAATATAATTATGAAGACATGAATGGGACCTTCATATACCCAATACTTCCCTAATGATTTTGTAATGAAGTAAAATAATACATTGCTATTCAAATGGTTGTCTCCCACAGATATATGTCTGTAGGACCCATTATAGTATTAAAAGATACACTACATCTGCTCACACTAATTTTAAAAGACAATACATTCTATGTCCCTACAAAACATGTTACCCAAATTGAACTCAGCATAACCTCATCTCGGCCTGTTTCAACCCTATAGAGAAATATCAGACTCTGGTTCAATCTGTGATTACACTTAAAGGCAATGGGCATTGATCTTTAGACTATAATATCTTCAGATAAGACTGTACACTTATGAAAATGCACGACAAATCCCCCTTCATTCCAAAATATTCCATAAAGTGAGAATATATTTGGAATGTTAAAAACTTTTTCATATGTCTTCTTCATGGGTCACGGCGCGCAGACTTTGTCTATGGTGTTTTAGCTATAGTTTACTTAAAGTCTTTTTGAATAATTTTATCCAGCAAATGGTCAGCAAATTCAACCATTCCATAGATCCTGCAAAACAGGATATAAGTTCGATGAATGTTTGTTTTGATTCTCTATCTCCGCATGAATACTTAGTAAGTTACTTTTCAGTGAACCGATCTCCAGTTCCAATGTTTTAATGGAGATGGAATTGGCAACTGTTACACTTGTGGCAATGACAGCGCCCACTACGCCAAAGATTATAGCGGCAATGATGGCAGAAATAAACCGCCTTGGTCTTTGACTCGTAGAAAACTGTTCTCTGGTCAAGGTTTTTCTCGCTTGTTCTAGGATCTGCGTAATCCGTTCTTGGGAATATCCGATGTGCGTCTGGTACCAGGTTTGGATCTCCGGTGACAGGATCTCGGACACGTTGAATTGTTTTTCGATGAAGACGCGTGGATCCAGGCTGATGTAAATCTTCTGGGACAAAATCCTCTTGTTCGTCAGAATGAATCCCGCGGTGTCCTGCAGCATGATTCCGGATGAAGGACCTGGCACAACAATCGGTTCGGCGTGGAATTCTTTTCCCAAGATTAGGATGACATAGATGATGGCAATCATCTTAGTCGGCATCTTGCGCCTAAAATATTGTATGACAAATATGAATACATATAATCTTTCACTTTTTATCCTGTAAGAAAAGAGTTAATGCTATCATATATTTTTGATTGGCATAGGTTCTTTTCTTGAACAGGGTAAGTTCCTTGTTTTAGAGGTTAGTTAAGAGATGTTTAGTTATAGAGGAAACACATGTGAGGATGGGTTAGTATACACGTTTGTTCATACAATACCAATCCTAATTTTCGTCTTTAGCTGGAACTGTAAAATCTCTTCACCTCTCCTCCTCAGACTCCTTCTATCTCTCGAAGTCGTGAGCTAGGATGACAAACACGTAATTGATTAATGTGCACCCATTTTTCCACAAATTCATCCCCCTTAGGGATTTTTATCTTGTATACCACTGGTGACAACTTTTCAATAATGACATAAGGTCCTTTCCATGAAGGTAAGAATTTTCTCTCCTTCACTTGATCCCGAGCGAAGTTATAGAGATAAACCTGATCGGAAATTTGATATTCCTTCTGAGTAGTTTTCAGATCGTAGTATGTCTTAACACTCACTGCGGCTTTCTCTATATTCTTCTGGGCAAAAGCATGCTGAAGGTGCTTGCGTAAATTTTCCACATATTGATGCGATGTTGTAGCATTTATCAAATTATAATCTGTTGTCCTGTATAATAAATGCTGGGGTAACACCATCTTCCTTCCTGTGATCATCTCGAAGGGAGAAAGTTTGGTTGCTGTGCTTGGGGTGGCCCTGATGGCCATAAGAACCAAAGGCAACTTGACATCCCAGTCCTTACCAGATTCATTGACAAATTTTTTTAGAACGTTCACAATGGATTGGTTGTAGCGTTCCACTCCACCACTAGAGGCTGGCCGATAAGCTATATGCAGCTTCCTTTTTACCCCCAGTATTTCCCACATCTTTGTCATCACTTCACTAGTAAAATGACTTCAACGATCGGACTCAATGCGTTGGGGAAGACCAAACCTGGAGAATATATGGTTAATGAGTAGAGATGCACATACGCTTGAACTGCATGTTTTGCACGGCAAACATTCTACCCATTTTGTGAACAAACAAGTTACGGTTAACATGTATCTGTTGCCTTTTGATGATGTGGTTACTGGTCCAATGAAATCGATTTGGATGTCTGACCATGGCATGGACATCCCCCTTTTCATCAGTGGTGCCCGATGAGTGGGTCCTTGTGGCTGGAATTGAGGGCATATTAGACATCCTTGACAATATGTTCGCACGTCTTGTAACATATGTGGCCAGTAAGCGTAGTCCCGTAATAACTCGTATGTTAGTTTCTCACCTCGATGTCCAGCTGTTGGGGCATCATGGGCATGTTGTAGCATCAGACCTCGATATGCTGCGGGTACTACCCATTGCGTGATACCGTTCTTTGAGGTCCTTATCAGCAATCCATCCTGCAATGAGAATTGGGACTTACCCTTCATCAAAATCCGTAACTCCTCCTTATCATCACAGTCTTTCGTATTTATGGGACAATTCTGTGGATCCTGAACGTGGTTATAAAAGATACCAATAACTGGATCCCCCTTCTGGCTCGCAATGAGATCCTCACTAGGGGAATCTTGGCTCCATTGCAACACATTAGCTTCAGTTCCCTTTTGGGCCTGACTCCTTGTCGTTGCATCCACTTGGATAGTTCCCATGAGATCATCAACGTCAAAGACTTCTCCGTCAATGGCTGCTTGTTTGGCGAGGGAATCTGCTAGGTCATTCCCTTCTTTATCCATACCTGGATACTTTGAATGACCCTTTACCTTTTTCCAGTAAATTGTAAGACCGTGGGTGGTAACCATCTCATCAATCTTACAAAACATCTTACCATGCTTGACTGGCTTGTTGTTGCTTCTCATCATGTTGGATCTTTTCCATCCGGGGAAATATTCCACAAAGCAATTACGAATATAATCAGAATCTGTGATGATTACAAACTCCTTAACATCATATTCGATAGCCATTTGTACGGCTTTGTACACAGCAGTAAGCTCTGCAACCTGGCTGCTTTTGGAACCAATTTTGTATCCAACGGATATCTCTGGGAACATATTATTCCATACGATTCCGACACCTGCAACCAGCGTGCGTTCGGATCCTACATCGGTATGGAAGGAACAGCCGTCTACATATACACATGGTAATGATTTGCAGTACTCCTCTTCGTAAGATTTATATGGGGATGATGATTGTTCCTCCAGGAAGTCATTCTCCTGTGACTCACCTTGATGTTCCACATTGGTACAATCATGGAGTTCAGCTAAACCTTGAGCAACTGGGTTCTTATTATTTTGTTTATACCTGATCTCCAACGGCCATCCCATTAAGGACATCGTCCAGGCAGTTATCCTGCTATTTGACAGGTTTCCATCCCTTATCCGATCACTCTGCAAGTATTGCAGCGGTTGGTGTGCAGTCCCCACAATAATTCTTTCACCTTGGATAAAACTTCTGAAATATTGTAAAGCCCACACAGTTGATAGTAAGGCTTTCTCACAGCTATTGAATTTTACCTCTACTGGTGACAAGGACTTGCTGGCATAGGCAATGATTCTGTTCCGGTTTTCCTGTTTTTGGAAAAGGACTGCACTCATGCTTTTGTCAGTGAAACCTGTTTCCACGAAGAAAGGTTTTCCCCCTTCTGGATAGGCAAGGCATGGAGCCTGGATAAGTTTGGCCTTGAGTTCAATCACAGCTTGCTCATGACGCTCATTCCATTCCCATTTTACTCCTTTCTTTAGTAACTGCAAAAGAGGTTTTGTAATTTCGGCATAATCATCTATAAACTTACGTGAATAGTTCATCATGCCCAAGAATGATCTCAACTCCTTGAGATTTGTAGGTGATTTGGTGTTGATCACTGCTTCCACCTTCTTCTTCTGTGGGTTGATTCCATCAGCAGTGATTTCGTGACCTAGGAAATTAACCTTGGCACGACACCATTGAGCCTTCTGAAAAGAAAGTTTAACACCAGCTTTCCTCAGCTGGGTTAGTACATGCCTTAGTTCTACCATGTGTTCCTCAAAAGTCGTGCTTTTGATTAGGATGTCATCCACATAGGATAAGGTACCCCGTTCAGTGGCATCAGGCATTGCCTTATGCATGAACACAGCAAATTCATGGCCCGCATTTATGTACCCGAAGGGCAGTCGGGTCCATGCATATTGTTGCTTTCCAAATGTGAAGGCCAATTTGTACTGATCTCTCTCGTCAATTTTAATAGTCCAATATCCTTGTGCACAGTCAAGGGCGGTGAAAATTTTTGATCCTTGAATTTGTGCCAAACATTGGTCAATATACGGCACGGGCCATCCGGACATGTAAACACGCTTGTTTAATTGTCTTAGGTCCGAGCAGAGACGAAATTGACCATTGGGTTTGAGGACTCCAAGTATCGGATGATTGAACGAGCTGTGTATTGGACGGATAATGCCCCTTCTCTCCAGGTTCTTAACGATTTCCGATAGTGACTCGTAAGCCGCCAGCGGAAGTCGGTATTGTTTGACAAAGACAGGGGGTGCATCTGGATCTGTCTGGATCCTTGCAACATGTATGGCTGTTTCTCCACAGTCATAAGAATCCTTGGCGAACATGTCCTGGAACTCTGTGAAGAGCTCCTTTAGTTGTTGACGCTCTGACTCATCGGAGCATGCATCAGCTATAGAGACTTGTTCTTCCACCCGCTCCTGAAATTCTGAAAAGATTTCAGGCTGACTTAACTCGTAAGCTTCTTCAAGCTCACTGGTTAAGTCATTTTGGTTGTAGCGTACCTTATCCTTTCCTTGTTGGCAGGATTCGTACTCCTTCTCATCGATCTCATGGTTGAAAACCAATGATGTTTCTTCGATGTGGCATGTACCTTCTTCAGAGCTGAAAGGATAAACAGAGTGTATATTGAATAACCCCTCAGGGGTTGAGGAAAAACTTTGTTCTACTACCTGTTCTTCCGTCAGGTATTCATCAGGAATAAGTCCAATAACATCATTTTGGAATCCAAAAGTGTAATATTCTGAATCCATAGCTAAACCAATTACGGTGTCCTTTTGCAAAGATACGCTATGGGGAATCATATTATGGACTACTATCTGTAATGGAACCTGATGGACGTTTATCATGGGAGTAGGCTTTAGCTGTAGGCCGAGTTGTTGCATCCGGTTGGATAAACAGATCAAGGCATCTGCATTCTTCAGTTTCTGTCCCTTCTTCACTTGAATGGGGAGGAGAAACGGTTTGCATCCTTCAGGGATTTCAACCTCTTCAGCAACCTCAATACTTACAGCATAGGGCATTTGTTGTCCCCCTCTCAAAGCCTGCTCTACATTCTGGAATCCCTCTGGGTTTCCTGGTAATCTGGACCATAAGGTTTTATTTACCAGATCAATCTGTACAGCAAATCGGTGTAGAAGGTCGTTACCTATATACATTTGGTACCGTGGTTCATTTATCACGATGAAAACGTGTTCCGTGGTCTTACTTCCTAGGGAGATAGACAAAAGACATCTTGCAACCACATTATGACTCTGGGAATTTTCATCCAGATCATGAACCCATTGTTCCTGCGGAGAGAAACTTTTAATCATTTTAGGATCGGGGACCTGTTTTAAGAGTCCTAAGCTTATGTAGCTGGCTTCGGATTTCAGATCCAATTTGGCATATTTCACCCGGGCTATATTGTTCACCTGTATGGGAATCAATAAATTGTCATTGACCCTTTCAATCCGTACCATGGATTGAGTATGTTTGGTCAGGTCCGCGACTTTGTGATTTCCTCCTTCAAGGGAAATAGTTAATACATCATCATCCAAGGTTACCTTTTCGATTCTGTCCCTCTGGATGGTAATGATGTGAGCGGCACCGTTGACAGCTTCCTCGGGCTTACCATTGTTTAGGATCGTGACATCCGGCGTTTGATTGTTCCTGAAATGAACTTCAATCGAGTTAGGTCTCTCTTCAATCACGTGACAACTGCGTTGTGTTTGTGCATTGCAAGAGAATTCATAGGCAATGGGTGTCTTCACCTGAGTCCAGACTGCTTCATTAATGAAGTCTATTATGGTACTCAACCTTTTCATAAGGTCAATTCCTATGATCAGCCGATCATATGGAAGATCCACAATCAATGTGGGGTGTCTAATGGTCTTTTTGCCAATTCTAAATGTCAACCATGATGTACCTTTTACCTGTAAAGCATCTCCACCTACACTTATCAAAGAGCCATCAAATGATCTTAATCTCGGCTTCTTTGCCGTCAAATTCAGAACCTGTTTGAAATAACTATAAGATAAGATGGTGGCTTGTGATCCGGTGTCGAGTAAGCTTTTGATTGGTCCGATAAGTTCATTTTGGAGATATGATTCCACAAAATATCGTCCGTCAACCTGGAATAAATCACACAAGAAATTAGAATGTTTGCTCATATGATTCCTCTGGAGGGTTTGACCTCTCTGCAGCTTCGTGACCTCTGCATTCCTGTGTCTCACAGGAGAAGCTGGAGGAGCAGCATTAGCCCCCACCCTTGGGGAAAACTGGATTATATCACAGTTTACAGCTGATTCATGACTAGAGGCTGGAATGATGGGATCACACTCTGGAATAGACGCATGGTCACAGGGATCGACACGATTAGACTGTAAGACAAATAAAATATTAGACACCTCCTCCCTGGCCCCAATCTCAGGGTCAGGGGCACTGCAAGGAGAAATGGTGTTAGTAATCACATCAGATTCTTTCACATCCATCTTAATGGCCTTGCAGTGGCCTGGGTTCTGACCCGGCCCAATTTGCTTTATGATGTTGAGCTGGGACCTGGAGTTGCCCCTAAAAAAGGTTCAGGCTGTTTTCCTGGGGATACCTGGGACAACTTTCTCACAATGTCATTCAACTGGGCCACTTGTTCTGCCAGCTGATCAACCCTGTTTGGTTTGCGCATATTTTGGTTTTGTGAGGTGCCCTGATTATTGGTGGGTGACCTACTCCTAGGTGAACTTGAGGGTTCCTGCCTATCTTCCCTCTGTTGTCTGGGCCTGTTATTCCAGCGTCTGTAACCCTGGGAATCTCTATTGTAATAGGACCTATATCCCTGGGGATTGTAATATGGACGGTAGTTAGACCTCCCAGCACCAGAATTATCCCCCTCTGACCCATTGGGATTTTGGGGCTTGGTTTGCTTGGGTCTTACCTGTTGTTGCTGAGTTTGTTGGACAGGACCTGTGGACTGAGGGTACTTACGCGGCTGTGTTTCAAATCCCAAGCTAGGGTTTACCTTAGCTTCAGCTATATTTTGCTCTGGGGACTTTTTAAATCTTCTCTCACCTGTTTCATGGCATTCACTGATATTATACAGCGTGGTGGCAGCCGTCACCAACCAATCTAAGGGAGCTTCAATATCCAGATCTCTAGCTAGGCTAAGTTTGATCTGGGTTGGCATAGCATCATAGAACAACTGCTTAAACTCTTCAGATTCCCAGTTTGGGGACCTATATGCTAACCCATAGGCATTTTTAAGGATAGAGAGGAATTCACGGGGACTTTGATTGGACCTACATGTAAGCTTATATATGTCCCGTTTTGCAGCAGTAATGGTTCGGTAAGGTCCGAATTCCAATTTAACTTCATGCAAAACACTTGGCCAATCTTGAATTCCTCTCTCCCTAAAAGAGGTAAAGTAATGACGATACTTATCATCAAATGCCCATGGAAGGAATCTGATCCTGTCAGCATCAGAGTATAATTTTAAAGAATCCATAGTGGATTCATACAGTTCTAGGTGATTCGCTATCTGAGAAGAACCTTTCTTAGAGAACTTGGACACGGTGGTATTTAAAAACTTAATTATGCTGGATGAACTTTGATCCTTTTCTGAATACTGGTAATTTTTCTTCCTAGAGACCACCTCAGCATATGATGGTCGCCTGGGACCCTGATCCTCTTTGTGGGCAAACACCTGCCTGCGTGGCAGGGAGTAAGATACACGTTTTCCCACATCACTATCAGACTCACATGCGCTTTCCCCACTCTCATGAGACACATATTGTACAGGTGATTTAACCCTAACCCTAATATGTCTATCCCGGGGAATATGAGGAGAGACACTTCTAGGGGTTTCCATGTTACTGGCCTCTAGTAAGGTGGTTACAGTTTGCAACGCCCGACTCAATTGGGTTAATGCCTCCTGTGTTATCATACCAACACTTTCAGGTTTCTGATTGTCTTGGATGGGGTCTGCTTTAGGAGCATGTGATGACATGTCTGGATGTTGGGGAGTAAGACATGGAGGGTCAGGAGATCCCACAGTGTTAGGTGGATCCTTTTCAGCATTGACTATATTATGGGCTGATCCATCTGTCTGTTTAATTTTGGAATACCGAAGATATAAATCCTCTAAATCATTTTTTGCCTTTTGGTATGCATCATGGCTGTGACTCAGGTTGTACTCTAAGTCTTTGATCATCGCATTTGCGGATTTTAGTTCTGATTCCATCTTGGATACATATGTTTTTGTACCCATTATAGACTCATACCTATCTTTAGAAAGAGTACTGACCTCAAACAATGCATACAAAACAGGTGGCAATGCAGATAAGAGGTGTTGGTCCCTCTTGGTATTATCATTTGCCAAATCCATATATGTTAGGTATCTATCAACCATGCCACCTAACTTCCATATATCCCCACGTTCTTCATAGGCCCTTACCTGCAGTTCATTAGTCCATTCATCTATATTTTTATCTAACTTTAAACGGGAATGAACATATTTGATAACCTTAGAGATTATCTTTACTGGGTCAGATGGACTATCTGCTATAGCCTGACTAATACCTAGGTCGCCGCCTGTTATACTCATGATTCTGATCAATAATCAATACAGATAACAATGACAAGCTAAGAAGAAGTGTAGAATTTTTCACTATTTGCATAAATAATTTATAGAAATATCTCAAGATCTCAGCAGTGCCTCCATATATGTCAGATATATCTTTTATATAAAATATAAATATTTTATATAAAAAAAAATTACATTTTAATAAAATAATAAAATATGGAAATCAGTCAGGAAATCCACTAGGCGGACATAAAACGCCTTTCTTTTATCTTGAGACTCTAAATTTAATTTATGCAATTAATGAAAACAAAGGGGCAACCAATTATGCAAAATATATGTAATAATTTAATGAGTTAAAACCAATACAAAACAGACATGAGATCAATGGATAGACAAATTGACGCAGTACCAACAAACCACCACTAGATGGTGGTGTAATCCACTATCACTTTCTCATCAGCACAGAATTATTAAAAATAACATATGATAAGAAATAAATGCTATATCTTTATCAAACAGACCAATAATTAATACGTCAAGAGAAGCTTAGGATTTTCTGTTTACAACAGGTTATAATATGACAAAATACAGATTTATACAAGAACAATAAATGTTGTCCCTTAACTCTGTCTCAGCCTATGACAATCAAAAATATAAATGATATTAATATGATATTATATCCCACTCAGCAACCAGACTATGGAAATATAATTTCCCAGAGTTTTCCTCTACTCAGACAATGTCTAATCTCCCATTAGCAATATGCATCTTTGCTAAGAGGACAACTAGCATTAGGGAGGTGATTAACACTATACGTTCCTGCAATATGGGAACTCTTGACTATACGCTGAGAGGGAATATCTTAATAATATCACAAGCAAAAATATACATACGTTACCAAGTCAAGGATGGACAGGTTTCGGGTGTGATTAGTTCTTAAAACTCTTCCAGTAGACAAAAATTAATCCAAGTTTCTTTTTGTTGTTGCAGTAATTGTTAGTTGAGAGTGTATTTCAGTTGAGAGGTAGATCCCATAGATAGCCTGCCTCTCTAATGTTTTTACATGCATACTTTATACCCCATGTTATCTAAAACTCATCCCCTTCCAGATTAGGGATCTCCAATCAGACAAGGTGGGTGTATTCGTATGCAGATACCAATGATGTCATTTTAACCCTTGGAATACTGGTGAAAATGACATACTATTATTAATTTACCTCTAGATGGCACTGTTGTACCACATGACAATTTCAACATTAACTCTAAATACCTAATAATATATGCAGATGACCTCATTGACCTATTCAAATATACATCAGTATTAAGGGTTTCTTCCTGACATTTTAATTACCCCTAATCTAGACATGTTGGAGTCACCATCTCCTACTGTCTTCTTAGGGACAATGGACAATGGTTCCTTTTACTTAACATCCGGATTCATTAACTTGCCCACATGGCTGGCTAATAATATTCAGCTTTCCTCATGAAATCCAATTAGTAAGACGATAGCTTCAATACTTTTCTAAATCTTAAAAGTCTATATGGTCAGTGGGATATACACGCATAAAATATATATTCTAAATAATGCTGTATATATATATATATATATATATATATATATACACACATAGACACACTGTTATACATAGATGACATATTATATAAGTCATTGGTTAAGATATGTTGCAAATTTAAATACACCACACAGGAATATATAGAATATAATTATGAAGACATGAATGGGACATTCATATACCCAAAGTAGACTTCCCTAATGATTTTGTAATGAAGTAAAATAATACATTGCTATTCAAATGGTTGTCTCTCACAGATACATGTCTGTAGGACCCATTATAGTATTAAAAGATACACTACATCTGCTCACACTAATTTTAAAAGACAATACATTCTATGTCCCTACAAAACATGTTACCCAAATTGAACTCAGCATAACCTCATCTCGGCCTGTTTCAACCCTATAGAGAAATATCAGACTCTGGTTCAATCTGTGATTACACTTAAAGGCAATGGGCATTGATCTTTAGACTATAATATCTTCAGATAAGACTGTACACTTATGAAAATGCACGACAAATGCATGTATGCGTTTTCTGTGCATTTTTCTCTCAAATATTCCAATTCACTGCATAGCGGATCCAATGTCAGTAGCGGATCCAATGTCAGTATAGCTAATTCATGACAAAAACCTAATACACGTGTGCGTTTTCTGTGCTTTGTTTTTTCTTCCATACATTTTATTGCATAGCGGATCCAAGCAGGAGATTGCATACATTGGACTCTGCACTAGTTCAGAGTGCCACACCTCTGAACATTTCTGTTTGATCATTCAGTGACGTTTTAGTGATTTTATTTTTTGGTTTTATTGAATGTATTTTTATTGAGTGTTTTTATACACATTGTGTGATATCCTGTACTATTGTGTTTACTATACAATTGAATAAATATTCAAATACAGTATTATTTTTTCTATTACTATACTCCCAAAAAAGAAATATAACAATCACAATTCACTGCAGAATGGCTAATGAGACGTACGTATATTTCCTTTTAATAAACAACGTAAATGGCTGTAGTACAATGTAACTTTACCGCTGAACAGCAATTAAGACATATATAATTTTTCGGATTAACAAACTCCCCAAAAAATAACAATTACAATTTAACACAGAACAGATAATAGGAAGTATTTTTTTTCCCTTCAATACACCAAGTAAATAGCTGTAGTACAATGTAACTTCACCGCAGAATGGCCCTTAGGACATATTTTTTTTCTTTTTTTTTGTTATTTATACATCCCCCCAAAAAAGTTAAACAATGTAAAATCAATGCAGGACAGCTAATAGGAAGTACATATCTATCCTATTAAACACCCCCTAAATGGCTGTAGTACAATGTAACTTCACCATTTAAGTCAAGGGGGACCCGAACTTTATTTTATTATTTTCCATCATTTTATTTAGTATTCTGTTTTAAGAATGCTATTATTTTCCAGTACAACCATGTTATAAAGGAAAATAATAAAATCACGCAAACACCGGACCATTTGGTACGAACTCGAACTTTGCAGTTCGCGTTCGCTCAACTCTATTCACCGTTGAACAGCAATTATGCCATATATTTTTCCTTTTTTTTCCTATTAATACACCCCCTAAAAAAAGTAAAACAATGTAAAATCAATGCAGAACGGCTAATAGGACATACATACGTAAATGGCTGTATCACACAGAACTTGCACTTCAATCACAAGCAAGGTTTGCTGGAGTTAGTGCTGTATCATATAGTGCAAACAACCTAAAAGCAGCAGTATAACTACAATTTGGATCCCCAATTAGTGCAGCAAGGTGTGATAGAATTGCTCCTATTACCCAGGCTGTACACTCTCCTATTGCACCCTGTTCTCCTTTTATAGTGTAGATGATGCCTCCCTATCCTTATCCTACACCTTGACTAATCTTTCCCTAAACTTGTAAATTGTTTTTTGTAGCACAATGAAGTCTTTCCTAACGCTGTCTCTAGCGCCTGCTGACATCTCTCCCTACACTAAGCACACTGGAAAATGTCAGAATCCAAAATGGCTGAGGCTATTTATAGGGCTGTGACATCACATGGAATGGCTGCTGATTGGTTGCATGCATGGCATTGTGGGTGATCCCTCGTTCCCAGAGTTCTTTGCTCCATGTCCTAACATGTGCAGGAAGAATGCAATTCGTTACCACGAAGAGTGAGGAATTTTGGATTCAATGTGAATCAAATTTTTCCTGAAATTCAGATCGAATTCTACTTCATCAACTTTGATTCGCTCATCTCTTGACATGATCATTGTGCTTGCTACATACAAAGTAATGCGCTTCGTGATGAAGCAAATTTCTTTGGGAAATTTGTCGAAGCAGCTGAATCAAATTTTTTATAACATTGCTCAACACTAATCACGGGTATAACAATACAATATGTGCAGTAAAATCTGTCTTTGAATTACACAGTCTGATGTAGCAATGCACTTGCTAGCACAGATATAACAAGGCAATGGTTGCTGTGAAATGTCTGAACTACATGTTCAATACATTTGTTATAACAATAGAATGTTTGTGGTGAAATGTCTCAATTTTGCGGTCTGATGCAGCAATATGTTTAATAATACAGATATAACAAAAAAGTATTTGTGGTAAACTATGCGTTCAATATCATGGCTATTACAATGCAATTTTTGCAGTAAAATGTCTTTGATCTACACAGTCTTATGCAGTAACACATTTGCTAAAACGGATATCACAATGCAATGTTTGTGGTAAAATGTCTTTGAACTATGCATTCAATATAATGGGTAAAAAATTGTGTTATTGCAGTATTTCACTGGGTGACAGCCCCACACTTCCTCAAAGCTTTCCCTGATCAAATTCCCTAAAATCTACCCAATGATATATTATCTTATTCTCTCCCTATACTCTGTCACTCAACATTAGTGTCTTTTTGTCAGACACTGCCACATGAAACTCTCAAGTCAGAAAATTAAAACATAATGCAGTTCTATGACAGTCTAAGCAAACAATCTTCACACCTTCTGCCCCTGATTGGTTGATCCAGGCTGTCAGCCTCTGGGCGAATTCGGGCAAGCCCTACACCCCACTGCCTCTCAATGTTATGGTGATCCTCCATCTTTTTCCTCTCTCCTGGTCTTCCCTGGCAACATTCACAGTCAAATGGTGCACTCTGGGTATTTTTTTTTTTTTATATATTACTAACTTTACTTTGTTACACCATAACTTATTTGCATCCATACATTTTAAACCTTTTAATTTTTGGAATCTGGTCATGAGATCTCAGGTCTGAATACTTGCTGTAATGTGTAAACAGAAACGCAGTCTCTCCCTTTGGCTGACTTCTTATGAGCTACTGGATAACATTATCACCAATCAAATCCCTCCTGGCAACTCTCAGGCCCTTCCCCTCCCCATACTCCTCGGCATCTCTCTGTTTTGTGTTGAAGATATAATGCCTGCTCTATCTAAACTCCAAGGAGTGAAGATATATATTAGGTAAGTGTATACAGTAAAACCTATAAACCTCCTGACTCACACTGCACATGTCAAGCTCATGTGTGGGAGTAAAACACCACACCAAACATAGGAGGGAAAGGGGATACCGGACTAAGGCCTAGAAACTAGAGAAGGAAGATGGAAACCTCCTAGAGAAAACCCTAACTCCAGTCCTGACAGACTTCCAGTATGAACAGGCCCCAAAGGTAGGCAAGTTCATACACCATATACCTAGAATCCTATCTCACCCTATAGGACCCTGGAACTAATGTCAGGACTGAGTCAACCTGTTCCTCCAAAGGTAAGGATGAACAGGAGTCTCTCTCAGGCCTAATGACAAACAACAGGGAAAGTCAACACACACATATATCAAAACAAAATATAAAAGAGAATGGAAGCACTTATCTTAAATGAAGCTTTGGTAGCACCAGGAACTCAGCCGAGAACCATACACAAGCTAACCACAAGTCAAACAGTAGCTATAAACCGCACAGCATACTGGGAGAAACAACAATAAATAGAGAAAGTTAAATGACCACAATAAGCAACACCTGGGGATAGAAGATGTGGCAAGCACCAGAAAAAAACACAGACGTCATTTGATCCGAAAGGAAAACATGTCAGATCAAACCATGTGTTGCCAGTCTCACAGATCTCCTGCCACCTGTCTCAGGATGTCCGTGACAGGACATCTGTCATGTGTGGGTGCTAACTCTCCAAAGTAATTCTATGGGATGTAGCTTCACACTGGTCTCCCTGCTTCCTATACTTCATATGTAAAATTTGACAGGAGAGAGAAAAATGACATGGTAAAGAGGGGAGACAGGCTCAAGCTGCATCACATTGGACAACATGGAGACCCTGCAGTTTGAGAGGATAGCATATATATCACTAGTGTTGAGCTGCGAATATTCAAAAAGCTAATTATTTTTGAGAATATCGGCACTTCGAGAATTAGAAAATATTTGAATATAGTGCTATATATTTGTATATATATATTTTTTTTTTTAACACAGTACACATCAGGGGATCATCCCTTCCTTCTTCTAGCTTGTGGGCCAACGAGAAGGCTTTGTCACAGCTTAGCAACATCCCTAGCAACCAATAGAAAAGTTGCCTACCCCACGCCAGTATTTTGCGTGCATTACGCGAATAATACATTGCTGATTTTCGCAATTAAGAAAATACTATTTGTGAAATATTGCAAATTTGAATATTGCCCCTGATGATCATCACTATATATCACTAATCTGTCATGGTTTCTCTCAGAGGACACAGACGAGTGCAACATGTTGAGACTGTGCCCCTTCTGTCTCTCCAAAACCAAGCATGATGGGAAATGTAGGATTTATTAGGAAAACCAGTTCTGTGAAAATAAGTAATCAAAATGGCAGACAATCCACACATTTTGCAACAGGTACACACAAGTGATACATAAGAATCCCTATCTCACTCTTTAAAAGTGGCATATCCTGTACTATATAGGCAAAGAGTATTTTTTTCTATGTAATTGTAACAGTATCCAAAACATGACTGGCTTTAATTTGGCAGCTATGTCTTTTTAGTTTCCTGAGTATGCCTGTAAACATTATCTATTATAGAACAATATGTTATAATTAGAGATGAGCAAAGTATTAGAAAATTTTATTTGGCTGCTTCGGCAAAAAAATTGCTTCATGATGAATTACTTTGCCACAAAGTACATTTCTTTGTAAGTAGTGGGTACAATGACTGGGAACGGCAATTCCACCACTCTTTGTATCACTCAGATGCTGTGTTCATAGCTGAAAGCAGCATCTGACATTAACATTAAAGTGTAAAATAAAAAATAAAATCATACTTAACTCATCCATTTGATCACAAAGAGCCAGCCGCCGCCATCTTGATTAATAATCAATCCCGAAATCTTGCACAGTCTGGGATGACGTCACCACATCGGCTGGCGTGGTATCATCATATGTCAACACGCACAGGATTTTGTGCGGGATCTTCAATTCCATTCAGGAAAAATCAATTTGTTACTATGAAGCACAAGGAAAGTCGGCATTGCGGTGAATCGAATTGTCCCTAAAATTCAGACCGAAGCCTTTGTGGACTTCGATTCGCTCAACACTAGTTATAATGCTCCAGGGTTGTACAGCAATTTGCAAATCAGCAGATATCATAACATGAGAGAACTGGTAAGAGTGATGCCACAATAAATACATTTTTGGCCTTTTTTTGGAATGTAAAAAATGACATGTAAATCATGTATTTCTTACAATCTTTTTTTACTATAAAGAAGTCTGTGGGAAAAAGTCTGAAAATTGCCAAACCTAGAGAATTTGGGATAAAAAATGTCAAGAAACAAAAAGAAAAGGAAACCAGTAATACAAAAAACTGTGTTTGTTGGGCATAATATATGTTTAGCCTATTGTCTAGCATGTAAACATCTGTGGCATGGTGTTTGTTGAAAAAAAAAAATATATATATATATATATGGCAAAACCACCTTACTGGCATTTTCAAAGATCAACCTTATAAAAAAAAAAAAAATCCTAGCTTTACACATGAAAGGGAATATCTGAAAATGAAGTACTCTATTATTTAAATCAAATTGTTATGTTAAACATACTTTAAAAAAATTGTAGTTACTTTTTTTTAATTATTTTCCATATCACAATTTTATATTCGAAATACAAACCTGAAATCCTGCAAGTTTCCTTCTGCCCCTTAAGCTGTCATCTCATTATCATCCCAGGTAAAAGAATGATGAGAGATCTCAGAGCGATAGCTTGATAGATAGATAGATAGATAGATAGATAGACTGTAGAATCCAATATTCACAATAGGTGATGATAACAAGTTATATTCTCCTCCTCCTTGTACACTGACCTCTGCACAGGTCGCAGGGCATGTCTAGAAAACTATCCCATAATAGTCAATGAGGTCCCCTCCTGACCATTGTGTCTATGGCTCATGGTGGTTGATGCAAAGCATATCTCTAAATGCTGTTAATCGAAATGTGTACGGTAATCACACCTATAGTTTAAATCATGTTTTTATGTTTAATATATTTTTTGAGATTCAATAATTTTTTGGAAATATTTTACATTTTCTTTGTCAACATCTATATTTTAATAATGCCATAAAATCTGCGGTTTTCACACTGGCCACTAAGCCTAATAATAGGTGCTACTTTTTGGTCTGTACAGATCACTTTAATGAAGTTATTTGCTTATCTGTCATCCTAATCCTGTCTGTAAAGATTAGTGATGAGCGGCAGAGGCAATATTCAAATTCGCAATATTTCACGAATATTCATCATATATTTGCAAATTCTAGAATTCGTGATCTCCAGTCATTATTTTCTTGATTGCAAAAATCAGCAATCGTAAAATTTGCGATTAAAATTTGTGATACGAAAATTCGCGATCAACACTACTCCTATAGGCAACTTTCCTATTGGTTACTAGGGATGTTGCTAAGTGCCAATATTCTTAATAAATTCGGGATAAATTCACATTACATTTTTTATTAGAATATTTGTGAATATGAATATATAGCACTATATTCTAAATATTTGCGAATTCCCGAAGTGGCGATATTCGCAATTCAAATTTACGATTCGAATATTCGCGCTCAACACTAGTAATGATATCACCTCAGCGTATAGATAAGACAGGATCCACCAATTACAATAGATGATTTTCAAATCTTGTCTATTCTTTCCTTGCACAATGACCTCTGCAGAGGCCACAGAACATGCCAAGAAAACTCTCCCATAGAAATCAATGAGGTCCCCTCCTCACCATTGTGTCTATGAACCATGAGTCCGCCATAAAAATAATTTTTTTATGCTTTGTAAATGCTAACAGCTCAGGCAAGATGGCAGCCCCCATAATTATGCTCAGGACATAGAACAAAAAAGTCTGTAATCAGAAAATAAAATTAAATTAGAAAAAAAAAGAATATTTGTTACTATCTGATTTTAACTGGCAGAAGCAATTGTAGATGACACATTCCCTTTAAATACACTGAAATATGAGAAACAGATATGACTTAATAAAAAGGCTCTGCAAGCTATTTGTATATTTATAGATTATATTAATAAAATCAAAATTGATGATATACATTTAAGTAGAAGGTTCTGACTGTATTCAGTGATTATTTCATAACTGATCCTCCTGAAATATTATTAGTGTGGTCATATATCAGATATGGATCAATTTGTGATGAAGTATGAACTCCTTATTTAATAATCTATCAAAATAGGTGATTATTATATTGTGGACAAATGCACTTTAATAAAAATGTTTGTAAAATATGTTTTATATTGGATGTCTAGTACAGTAAGTAAGCCATGAATCGAGCATTGGTTAGAATGAGTGCAGAAACCATAGTAACAAGTCTTTTTCTGATGTCTCTTTAGTTCACTTAAATGAATTCATCATCATGATTCCTAGATTCCTATATTATGGTGGTGAGTGACTCAGTTAATACCTTGCAGATGAAACGCCAGCTGTTTTTTTTTTTTTCTGTTTAGAATGCTAATGCATATTGACGTAGAAAACACTTGCCACAGTATGTTGTCTTTTTTTTTTTGTAATACATTTTTCAGGAGAGGAAGATAGATTGATTTTTAAATGTGTCTTTTATTTTTCAAAAAAAAAAGTTCTGTTTTGACTTTCCCTTCAGATCCTTGATTAATTGACCCATTTTGCTGAATAACACATTCTACATCAAGACTATGCCTATTCTGAGTATGTTTTATTATGTTAAATCAATCATCATGGGTGTAAGAGGCTAACACATGCGCACTAACAAGGAGTAGACGCGGAGAGACGGCGTGCACCTGCAGGATCTAAGACGCCATCACCATCTCCTTCTATTCCAGAAGCGCCCGGCAAGGTATTAGAGGTTAAGGAGTTTTTTTAAAGCACATGCACTGTATTATATGCACTTTAATATATCCCCGATGAAAACCAGGATAGATATCTGGGCTAGAAGTACACAATATATATGTAAGACACTTGATAGGCTGGTGTCCTTGTGAAAAGTGCTGTCAAGGAATGAACTGTAACATGTCTATAAAAAGGGAGTGCACTTTTTTTGTATTGGTTGATGAAGTAATTGGTAACAATCTGATGATGTATTTATATTGGCACTATTGCACTTTATGTTTCACCTGACTTGAGAAAGGTTCTGTGAGAGAACCGAAACGTTGTCAACATTTGATATGTTTGAATAAAGAGCACATTTTATTCTTTAAGGAGTGCTGCGGATCTTCTTCATTATATGTATGTGTATATATATATATATATATATATATATACCTTATGTGCATATGTAAAAGTATACTGCAACAGTTGTTTGTGCACATGAAGTAGGCAGTTTGTGTACATGTAGCAAAGTTGTATGTCTCTGAATATAAAATTCCTATAGCAGAGCTGTATGTGTATATGTAGCAGGGCTGTACAGATACATGTAAAAGAGTTGTGACTCTGTATATGATTCCTGCAGTAGAGCTGTGTGTGTAATAAGGCCTCATGCCTTATTACAGGCCATATGTATTTTGCAGTCTTCAAAAAAAAGGATCCGCAAAATATACATATGACTTTGTTGTATATTCCGTATTTTACAGAATGGAACAGCTAGCCTCTAATAAAACAGTACTATCCTTATCCGTAATGCGGACAATAGTAGGACATGTTCTATTTCTTTGCGGAAAGGACATACGGAAACGGAATGCACGCGGAGTAACTTCAGTTTTTTTTTTGCGGACCTATTTAAATGAATGGTTCCATATACGGTCTGCAAAAAAAATGGAACGGACACGGAAAGAAAATATGTTGGTGAGGCCTAAGGTTTAGTGCCCTTTACTTGTAGGAGGATTGTATGTCGCTATAAAAAATTCCTGCAGTAGACCACCAGGGAAGGTTTAATAAATAGAAAATGTTTTTAATGTCATTTTGTGTGGCGAGCACCAAAGTATTTGTGTGTTCGGGTATTTGGCCCGAACACATTGCTATATTCATGTGCTATCTCCTGTATATTCAATTGCATATCAAGTGCAAGTGCTGCAAAAAATTACAAGCAAGAGGCACTGCGAACAGCCTGTATATCACAGAAAGGAGGGCCTCATTCACATTGTGGTACAATTTTTCAGGTAGTGGGACTCCTACACTCATAAAGCCTATGCACTAAGTGAAAGGGCTGCCAAAAATTACAAGGAATCGGCACTCTAAAACACTTTTTGTTACACACCCATGAAAAATTATGATTAATGGCCTGCTGGTGACCCTCAAAAACATAGCAAGGGCCTACTGATCTGAACATCTAAAACCTTAGAGGCGAGGGACTGCTGCCACACGAGTGACTCTAGATAAGCTCTAGGCGATTGCACGTCCCTGTGATGGTGACAATCCATTTGGATGTCTGCCCTATCAACTTTTGATGTTCTTTTCTGTGCCTACAATGGTGATCACGGGTAACGGGTAATCAGAGTACGATGCCAGAGAGGGAGCTTGAGAAAGGGATACCACATCCAAGGGAGGTCAATGGCTGAAATATGAATGGCTGTTGTTGCCTTGGCCCTTTTTTTTCCTAGCTTGACCCAGAGAGGGTGGGTCAAGTTATTACAGTACAAGAATCTAAGGTAGGCAGCAGGCGCGCGGAAATTACCCACTCCCAACTCGTGGAGGTAGTGACGATAAATAACAATACAGGACTCTTAATATGCCCTGTTATTGGAATGAATAATAAAAAATTACAGGGAATGTCACAGTGGTATTTTGGATGACAAAACGTTATACAAGAGAGGCCCTGCTGCCGCTTTGTTGACTCTATATAACTTCTGCCTGATTGCATGTCCCCGTGATGTCCACAATCCATTTGGATATCTTCCCTATCAACTTTCTTTTATGTGCCTAACATGGTGACCACTGGTAAATGAGAATGATTGCTCGATTTTGGAGAGGGAGCCTGATAAACGGCTATGGCTACTACTTCAAAGCAAGGCAGCATGCGTTGTGGGCCTGCAGGTAAGCTGACCATGTAAAAGATTTTAGGTGCAGGCCTGCTGATGAGCTGACCCTGTAAAACATTATATGTGAGGGCCTGCAGTTGAGCTGGCCCTGTAAAACTTTATATGTGAGGGCCTGCTGCGGAGCTGACCCTCTAAAAGATTAGGGGGGAGGGCCTGCTAGTGAGCTGACGCTCTAAAACATTAGGGACGAGGGCCTGCTGGTTAGCTAATGCTCTAAAACATTATATGCAAGTGCCTGCTGATGAGCTGACACTCTAAACATTATATGCAAGTGCCTGCTGGTGAACTGAGGTCTAAGACAAAGGGACGAGGGCCTGCTGGTGAGCTGATGCTCTAAAACATTATATGCAAGTGCCTGCTGGTGAGCTGATGCTCTAAAACATTATATGCGAGTGCCTGCTGGTGAACTGACACACTAAAACATTGAGGGGCGAGGGCCTGCTGGTGAGATGATGCATTCAAACATTATATATGAGTCCCTGCTGGTGAGCTGACACTCTAAAACATTATATGTGAGTGCCTGCTGGTGAGCAGACGCTCTAAAACATTATATGCGAGTGCATGCTGGTGAGTTGACGTTCTAAAACATTATATGTTAGTGCCTGCTGGTGAGCAGATGCTCAACAAAACATTATATGCTAGTGCCTGCACGTGAGCTGAAGCTCTAAAACATTATATGTGCATGCTGTTCAGCTGACCCTATAAAAAAAATGTGAGTTGAGGGCCTGCAGTTGAGATGACCCTATTAAATAAATTAGAGTGGAGAGAATATATACAATCTAGATGAGGAGGAGGAGAAAACAAGATTCAACCATATACTATTTTATTTGTGGTGGAAAAGGTGCATGGAAATACACTACAGCAGTTTGAGTACATTATAAATTATAGATTGAAATTGCCTTTATGTTCATCATCAGCTCGGCCTTCCTCTTTTGGAGTTCAGAAGCCAGGGGCCATCCAGGCCTTGTCCATTTTTATGCCACCAGCAGCACTAAAGAAAACACTGGCGGCAGGGCAGACCAGCACCTCCAAGGCGTAGAGCGCATGTTTGTGCCGTGTGTCCAGCTAGGACACCCAGTAGTTGTAAGGCACTGAGGGATCATTAAGGACGCTGACACGGTCTGCTATGTACACCTTCATCATCTTTCAAAACTCTTCCCTCCTTGTACCACTAGGCCGCACTTCAGGTTGAGGTTGCTGGCGGGGTGTCATGAAAGTGTCCCATGCCTTGGAGAGTGTTGCCCTGCATTTGTTGGAACTGTTGTGTTTCCCTTGTCTCCCTTCCTCAGTTGCCTAAGGAAGCACGGACTCTGCCACCAGCGTTGTCAGATGGAAAATTTTGGAGCAATCTCTCAACAAGTACCTTCTGTTATTGCACCGTTTTACTCATCTTCTCCACCACATGAATGAGAGATGAGAAGTTCTCTTTGTAGCGGGGTCGATAAGGGTGAACACCCAGTAATCTGTGTTATCTAAAATGTTTATAAACCGAGGGTCGTGGGAAAGGTAGCCTAATATGAAGTCAGCCTTGTGTGCCAGAGTACCAACAGGCAAGATGTCGATGTCGACATCAGGATGACTCTCCATCTCCTCATCCATCTCCTCCTCTTCTGCCCATCCACGCTGAACAGATAGAATTAAAGTTACATGGGTACTACTCTCTGTAGCAGAAGCAACTGTCTCCAGCTCCTCCTCCTCTTCATGGTCCAATTTGAGCTGAAAAGATGAACCGAGGGTGGGCTGGCTATAACCCTGTGTAATGTCCTCCCCCATTTCCTCGTCTGCCACATTCAGAGCGTCGTCCTTAATTGTGAGCAGTGATCGTTTTTGTAGACACAGCAGTAGGATGGTTACACTAATAATAGCGTTATCACCACTAAACATCTGTGTGGATTTCTCAAAGTTTTTTAAAACCTCACAGAGGTCTAACATCAATGCCCACTCCTCGCTTGTGAATAGTGGCAGTTGACTCAAAAGGCGACAACCATGTTGCAGCTGGTATTCCAAGACTACCCTCTGCTGCTCACAAAGCCTCGTCAACATGTGGGACGTAAAGTTCCAGTGAGTGCTCACGTCGCACAACAGTTAGTGAGCTGGAAGCCACAAGCACTGCTGCAGCATTGACAGACCAGCTGAAGCTGTGGATGACTTGTGGAAATTGGCACACATGCGGCGCCTTCACTAGAAGCTCTGGCAAATTGGGAATAGTTTTGATAAACCGCTGAACCACTAAGTTTAAGACGTGGGCTAGGCATTGGATGTGTGTCAGGTTGTCGAGCTCCAAAGTTGCCACCAAGTTACAGCCATTGTCATACACAACCATGCGCCACAGCTCGTTCTGGTCCCGTATACCCTGCCACAGCTCTGCAGCGGTATGCTGTTTGTCCTCTAAACAGATCAAATTCAGCACGGCCTGTTAATGCTTACCCACAGCAGTCTACACTGCTTCCAGCTAGCAACTGATGGCAGACTGCTGCCCAAGGTGAAAGTGGAGGAGGAGGCGGAGGCGGCGGAGGAGGAGAAGTGGGGTTGGAGCCAGTAACATAGCTGCAGTTTTTGATGGAGTACTGTATATGTCACAGAAAATAACACGCTATGGTCACTAGATTAGGCGCAAATTTTGGGAATTTGCAATACAAACTCTGTTTTTGGATGTAGGATAGTATATGTCACAGAAACACACAGAATATTACATTTGCCCTAAAGAAACAGTTTTTGGATGGCGTACTGTATATGTCACAGAAAGCCACACACTATGGACTGTAGATTCGGCCCAGATTATTTGAATTTGCAATACAAACTCAGTTTTCGGATGCAAGACAGTATATGTCACAGAAACCCACAGAATATGGACACTAGATTAGGCCCAGATTATTGGAATTTGCACTAAACAAACAGTTTTCAGATGGAGTACTGTATATGTCACAGAAAATAACACAATGGTCACTAGATTAGGCCCAGATTATTTGAATTTGCAATACAAACTCAGTTTTCAGATGCAGGACAGTATATGTCACAGAAACACACAGACTATGGACACTATATTAGGCACAGATTAGATAAATTTGCCCTAAAGAAACAGTTTTTGGATGGCGTATTGTATATGTTACAGAAAGCCACACACTATGGACACTAGATTAGGCCCAGATTATTGGAATTTGCACTAAACAAACAGTTTTCAGATGGAGTACTGTATATGTCACAGAAAATAACACACAATGGTCACTAGATTAGGCCCAGATTATTGGAATTTGCAATGCAAACTCAGTTTTCAGATGCAGGACAGTATATGTCACAGAAAAACACAGAATATGGAAACTATATTAGGCCCAGATTACTTAAATTTGCCCTAAAGAAACAGTTTTCGAATGCAGGACAGTATATGTCACAGAAAGCCACACACTATGGACACTAGAATAGGCCCAGATTATTTAAATTTACACTAAAGAAACAGTTTTAGGATGGAGTTCTGTATATCTCACATAAAGCCACACACTATGGACCATAGATTAGGCCCAGATTTTTGGAATTTGCAATACAAACTCAGTTTTTGGATGCAGGGCAGTATATGTCACAGAAACCCACAGAATATGGACACTAGATTAGGCCAGATTATTGGAATTTGCCCTAAAGAAACAGTTTTTGATGGAGTACTGTATATGTCACAGAAAATAACACACTATGGTCACTAGATTAGGCCCACATTTTTGGAATTTGCAATACAAACTCTGTTTTTGGATGCAGAATAGTATATGTCACAGAAACACACAGAAGATGGACACTATATTATGCCCAGATTAGTTAAATTTTCCGTAAAGAAACAGTTTTTGGATGGCGTACCGCATATGTCACAGAAAGCCACACACTATGGACTCTGGATTAGGCCCAGATTATTGGAATTTGCAATACAAACTCAGTTTTTGGATGCAAGACAGTATATGTCACAGAAACCCACAGAATATGGTCACTAGATTAGGCCCAGATTATTGGAATTTGCACTAAACAAACAGTTTTCAGATGGAGTACTGTATATGTCACAGACACACACAGAATATGGACACTATATTAGGCCCAGATTAGATAAGTTTTCGCTAAAGAAACAGTTTTCAGATGGAGTACTGTATATGTCACAGAAAATAACACACAATGGTCACTAGATTAGGCCCAGATTATTTGAATTTGCAATACAAACTCAGTTTTCAGATGCAGGACAGTATATGTCACAGAAACACACAGACTATAGACACTATATTAGGCACAGATTAGATAAATTTGCCCTAAAGAAACAGTTTTCGGATGGCGTATTGTATATGTTACAGAAAGCCACACACTATGGACACTAGATTAGGCCCAGATTATTGGAATTTGCACTAAACAAACAGTTTTCAGATGGAGTACTGTATATGTCACAGAAAATAACACACAATGGTCACTAGATTAGGCCCAGATTATTTGAATTTGCAATACAAACTCAGTTTTCAGATGCAGGACAATATATGTCACAGAAACACACAGAATATGGACACTATATTAGGCAGATTAAATAAATTTGCCCTAAAGAAACAGTTTTCGGATGGCGTATTGTATATGTTACAGAAAGCCACACACTATGGACACTAGATTAGGCCCAGATTATTGGAATTTGCAATGCAAACTCAGTTTTCAGATGCAGGACAGTATATGTCACAGAAAAACACAGAATATGGAAACTATATTAGGCCCAGATTAGTTAAATTTGCCCTAAAGAAACAGTTTTCGAATGCAGGAAAGGATATGTCACAGAAAGCCACACACTATGGACACTAGAATAGGCCCAGATTATTTAAATTTACACTAAATAAACTGTTTTAGGATGGAGTTCTGTATATCTCACATAAAGCCACACACTATGTACCATAGATTAGGCCCATATTTTTGGAATTTGCAATACAAACTCAGTTTTTGGATGCAGGGCAGTATATGTCACAGAAACCCACAGAATATGGACACTAGATTAGGCCCAGATTATTGGAATTTGCACTAAACAAACAGTTTTCAGATGGAGTACTGTATATGTCACAGAAAATAACACACAATGGTCACTAGATTAGGCCCAGATTATTTGAATTTGCAATACAAACTCAGTTTTCAGATGCAGGACAGTATATGTCACAGAAAAACACAGAATATGGAAACTATATTAGGCCCAGATTACTTAAATTTGCCCTAAAGAAACAGTTTTCGAATGCAGGACAGTATATGTCACAGAAAGACACACACTATGGACACTAGAATAGGCCCAGTTTATTTAAATTTACACTAAAGAAACAGTTTTAGGATGGAGTTCTGTATATCTCACATAAAGCCACACACTATGGACCATAGATTAGGCCTAGATTTTTGGAATTTGCAATACAAACTCAGTTTTTGGATGCAGGGCAGTATATGTCACAGAAACCCACAGAATATGGACACTAGATTAGGCCAGATTATTGGAATTTGCCCTAAAGAAACAGTTTTTGATGGAGTACTGTATATGTCACAGAAAATTACACACTATGGTCACTAGATTAGGCCCACATTTTTGGAATTTGCAATACAAACTCTGTTTTTGGATGCAGAATAGTATATGTCACAGAAACACACAGAATATGGACACTATATTATGCCCAGATTAGTTAAATTTTCCGTAAAGAAACAGTTTTTGGATATGTCACAGAAAGCCACACACTATGGACTGTAGATTAGGCCCAGATTATTGGAATTTGCAATACAAACTCAGTTTTTGGATGCAAGACAGTATATGTCACAGAAACCCACAGAATATGGTCACTAGATTAGGCCCAGATTATTGGAATTTGCACTAAACAAACAGTTTTCAGATGGAGTACTGTATATGTCACAGACACACACAGAATATGGACACTATATTAGGCCCAGATTAGATAAATTTTCGCTAAAGAAACTGTTTTCAGATGGAGTACTGTATATGTCACAGAAAGCCACACACTATGGACCGTAGATTAGGCCCAGATTATTGGAATTTGCAATGCAAACTCAGTTTTCGGATGCAGGACAGTATATGTAACAGACATGGATGCAGAATAGTATATGTCACAGAAACACACAGAATATGGACACTATATTATGCCCAGATTAGTAAAATTTTCCGTAAAGAAACAGTTTTTGCATATGTCACAGAAAGCCACACACTATGGACTGTAGATTAGGCCCAGATTATTGGAATTTGCAATACAAACTCAGTTTTTGGATGCAAGACAGTATATGTCACAGAAACCCACAGAATATGGTCACTAGATTAGGCTCAGATTATTGGAATTTGCACTAAACAAACAGTTTTCAGATGGAGTACTGTATATGTCACAGACACACACAGAATATGGACACTATATTAGGCCCAGATTAGATAAGTTTTCGCTAAAGAAACTGTTTTCAGATGGAGTACTGTATATGTCACAGAAAGCCACACACTATGGACCGTAGATTAGGCCCACATTATTGGAATTTGCAATGCAAACTCAGTTTTCGGATGCAGGACAGTATATGTAACAGACACACACAGAATATGGACACTATATCAGGCCCAGATTAGTTAAATTTGCCCTAAAGAAACAATTTTCGGATGCAGGACAGTATATGTCACAGACGCACACAGAATATGGACACTATATTAGGCCCAGATTAGGTAAATTTTCCCTAAAGAAACTGTTTTCGGATGGAGTACTGTATATGTCGCAGAAAGCCACACACTATGGACAGTAGATTAGGGCCAGATTATTGGGATTTGCAATACAAACTCAGTTTTCGGATGCAGGACAGTATATGTCACAGAAACACACAGAATATGGACACTATATTAGGCCCAGATTAGTTAAATTTGCCCTAAAGAAACAGTTTTCGGATGGCGTACTGTATATGTCACAGAAAGCAACACACTATGGACACTAGATTAGGCCCAAATTTTTGGAATTTGCAATACAAACTCAGTTTTCGGATGCAGGACAGTATATCTCACAGAAACCTACAGAATATGGACACTAGATTAGGCCCAGATTATTGACATTTGCTCTAAAGAAACAGTTTTCGGATGGCGTAATGTATATGTCACAGAAAGCCACACACTATTGACACTAGATTAGGGCCAGATTGAAGGGCAGATCACGTGATTCACGGATTAGACCGTTGACAGGGATAGATTGTGGGAGATTTTTTTTTTTCAGTATTTTAATTTTTTCCCTATGTCTGGGCCCAAAAACCACACAAGGTTTTGAAGCGCAGATCGACAATTCACGGATTACACCGTTGACAGCAAAAATGTGGACAGATTATGGGAAAAAAATTGTTTTCTGTATTTTAGTTTTTTCCCTATATCTGGCCCTGACAACCACACAAAGTTTTGAAGCGCAGATCACACAATTCACAGATTACACCGTTGACAGCAAAAATTTGGATAGATTATGGGAGAAAAATAGTTTTCTGTATTTTACATTTTTTTCCTATATTTGGGCTTGACAACCACAAAAGGTATTAAAGTGCAGATCACACAATTCATAGATTACAACGTTGACAGCAAAAATGTGGACAGTCTATGGAAAAAAAAAAAATCTGTATTTAAATTTTTTCCCTATATGTGACCCTGACAACCACACAAAGTTTTGAAGCACAGATCACACAAATCACGGATTACACTGTTGACAGCAAAAATGTGGATAGATTATGGGAGAATTTTTTTTTCTTCTGTATTTAAATTTTTTTCCCTATATCTGGGCCTGACAACCACACAAGGTATTGAAGCGCAGATCACACAATTCATGGATTACACCGTTGACAGCAAAAATGTGGACAGATTATGGGAGAAAAATTGTTTTCTGAAATTACATTTTTTCCCTATATCTGGGCCTGACAACAACACAGGGCACTGAAGCCCAGATCATACAATTCACAGATTACATCGTTGACAGCAAAAATGTGGATTATGGAGAAACAATTATTATTTTCACTAATATTCTTCCTATCTCTGCCCCTGACACACAGAAGATATTGCTGCACAGATGTCACAAGTTACTGCAGACATCTTCTATATAGCAAAAGAATCGCTATTTTGCAAAGTATAAAAAAAAAAATTTGAGTACTACTTTGCACAATTAAATTGCTGCCACCACCACCACCACCACACACAATAGTCCTTAATAGGACTTTTGGGTCTTTGAAACATTATTCACTGGAATATATTGCAATCACAATCTCACTACACTATCTGTCCCTTCTTAAGCGCAGCTCTCCCTGACTCGCAATGAGCCGAACCCACGCCACCAGGTGCTATATAGCACCCGATGACGCGTTCTGGCCAGCCAATCACTGTAATGCCATCAGCCAACATAGCTACTGGCATTACAGTGATGGCAGTACTTACCTGCATGTTTATTGGCTGCTTAGCAGCCTCAAAAACGTGCGGGAAGTAGACTCAAGCATGGCACTCGAGCACATGTGGTACTCAGCCGAGTACAGTCATGTGCCGAACATAGCGATGCTCAAGCCGAACAGGTATTTGGCCGAGCATGCTCGCTCATCACTAGTAATTTTCTGAAAAGTTTCTGTAAGTTTATGAAAAATATGGTAGCTAAAAAAAATGGGGAGCTTTAGCAAGACAGCCGATTTCTATCCCGGTTTTAATATCTCCTGTGCTGCCAGAGGATGGAACTGAATTTGTGAAGAGGCACAAGCCTCATCCTAAGGGCTCATGCACACAAACGTATATTCTTTCCGTGTCCGTTCCATTTTATTTGCGAATCGCATAAGGAACCATTCATTTCAATGGGTCAGCCAAAAAACGGAAGTTACTCCATGTGCATGCCGTTTCTGTATGTCCTTATTTCCGTTATGCAAAAAAATAGAACATGTCGCATTACGGACAAGGATAGTACTGTTCTATCAGGGGCCAGCTGTTCCGTTCTGCAAAATACAGAATGCACATGGACGTCATCATTTTTTTCAGATCCATTTTTTGCGGTCGTGTGCATGAGCCCTAAGTGTACACTTAGGCAGTTTTTACCTAGAATGAAATCTATGCCAGCTCGTAGCTGGCATAGATTTCAGTCATCATTTGCACTAGAACTGGTTGTAAATGATGATAGATCTGCGAGGATCAATGGCTATGCCCACATCACATCCAAGTCACTGTCAATTTTTTAGAAAGTGGCAAGGGTGGTGTACAAATTGCATTTGTGAAAAAAATTATTTGGATTTAAAAGGTTACAAACCCCAAATCTCCCCCAAAATATCCAGTAAAATTGTTAATTATTGCAAAATCAAGGAATAAAATCTTCTGAAATAGAACCTTTTTGACAGCTAAAAAAAAACACAGTGCAAAGGTTAAGATTTAAGTTGCTTGACTACATGAAGACTTAGGCCCTGACTTGACCTGAATGTTCTATGCTGGTCTTGATAGAGTCTGTGCCACCAGATGAGGCATTTTATTTATGATGAGGTGCAGACTTTGTGATAAATTAAATGGCTCCTCTAGCAGTCCATGCTCTAGACTGAAAAATTACAGCAGCTTGGAGCTGTCGTAGATTTAATTCAATCATTATTCAAACCAGGTTCTGGTGTAAATAATGCTAAATTTGAGGAGGGAAAGTCAAGTGGATTTCGATCTGAATTTCAGGGAAAATTCCATTCACCGTGAATCTAAATTTCCTTGTGTTTCTGGGTAATGAATCAATTTTGATGAAATGGCAGTAAAAAACAAAACATACTCCCCTAATCCATTTGAGCACAAAGAGGCAGCCACAGTTATCTTGATTGAAGATCCCACATGAACTGTCAAGCAGTGTGTGATGACATCATCACAATGCCCAGCGAGGTGACATCATAGATCACCGCGCACAAGATTTTGCGTGGAATCTTCAATCAAGATGGCTACTGCGGCCTCATTTGCGCTCAAATGGAAGAGATGACTATGATTGTTTATTTTTTTTTTACTGCCAAAATTGCCAGACAAACTTAATTTGTTACCACAAATTCTCTCCCATTGTGTCCAAGTTATCATGCGGTCTGATCACTCAGTAGTGAAAACCCCAACCAGCATTTCTCTTTTGCTTATGCAAGGCAGACAAATGCAGTAATGCTAGGGGGTTTTCTGGTGTTTACTATTTATTCTCATCATCCCTTCTGATGTTGTTTTTACTAGCTACTTTGGCAGGAACTCCAGGGTTTCACCTATTCAATTGAGTAACCAGGCATGGTCAATACAGGGTATATTGAGCAGCAGGGTTCCAGTGCCTGGTTCCTGTCTGCCACAGCAGCTCCTGAAAACAGCTAATTGGTTGCATGCCAGGAGTCAGACCTCTGCCAGCCTGTTAATGAGGACCACTCTCATGCATAGATAATGAACATAGCTTAGCTAGGCCATGCAAAGTCACATTCATCAGTCACAGACACAGCTCCACCCCATTGAGGTGAATGGGGCTCAGCTGGGATACAAAGCACAGCCGCTGTACTGCAAGCGCTGGTGCGTTCTCAGACAGCTTATCGACGGGTGTCAAACTCCCACCGATACGATACTAGCAAAGTCTGAGAAAACCCTATTTGAACACTATACATTTCTAAAACATAAATAAAGCAGCACCTGCAATTATAAAGATATGCATACAAAGACGTGAAAGGAATGCTATTATCTATAAAAAATTAAAAACGTATCAGTCTTTACATTAGTTAAATGAGTTTCACAATCCCTTACAAAGAACAGTATCATTTGATGCATATGCATAGGTTTATGCGCACACTTGTTAAAAGCTTAACTGTCAAAAAAAATGATTTGACCGCTTTTTAACAGATTGAATGAATAGCCTGGCAAATGGAAACAGATAAGGAACCAATTAGGACTTTATTCAGCATAGCTCTGCTACAACAAGATGTGAATACAGAAAGAACCATTAGCTAATCTGCTAAAAATTCCCTGAAATGTAAGAATACAGTTACTTATGTTTATCTGATCAAAGCTTCTATATTTCATTACATTTTATCTCATGTATGCAGAAACAATTTCCATTTAGGTAAGAAAATTGAGATACATAAATCAGGTAGCTGTCATGATGCGGCAGTCTAGATGGAAGCTTCAATATCAGCTTTTCTGGTACATGATACAGCATACTCTTTCTCTTCAGCTTTAGTACATTTAACAGAAACACAACAGGAAAATTGCCTACAGGCATGTATTACAAGTTTTAGAAGAAGGCAATGTCAATAACATACAGATTGAGGCCTCTTTCACACTACAGTATGTTGAATTCAGTGTTTTGCGTTCCGTTTTTCACGGATCCGTTGTTCCGTTTTTTGCTTCCGTTGTGGTTCCGTTTCCGTTCCGTTGTTCCGTTCCGTTTTTCCGTATGGCAAATACAGTATACAGTAATTTCATATAAAAAATTGGGCTGGGCATAACATTTTCAATAGATGGTTCCGCAAAAAACGGAACGGAAACGGAAGACATACGGATGCATTTCCGTATGTGTTTCGTTTTTTTTGCGGACCCATTGACTTGAATGAAGCCACGTACTGTGATTTGCGGCCAAATATAGGACATGTTCTATCTTTTCAACGGAACGGAAAAACGGAAATACGGAAACGGAATGCATACGGAACACATTCCGTTTTTTTGCGGAACCATTGAAATGAATGGTTCCGTATACGGACCGTATACGGAACGCAAAAAACGGACCGTATACGGAACGCAAAAAACTGTAGTGTGAAAGAGGCCTGACTCTGCTTGTTTCTCTTGGTTAAGTCCAACTATTGTCCATTGTTAAAGTGGTCATGCATGGTCAGTTATTGACCTTCCTTGGCTTTACTATGTAGAATATGTGCATAATATCTCTATTGTATGATTCTCCCTATTTAGTCCCGAATGTCACACATTCAAAGGACATGTCTGAAGACACCAGCTTTAAAGGGGTTTTCCAGTTTGCATCAATATAATAATAATTTATAAAGATAGTTGTAATTTATAATGTATATATTTTAACTTTATAGCCCATATCCTCCATTCAGGGCTGTAGTCATATAACCATGTCCATTCAACTCTTTCGTATTTCCTGTACCATAAAGTCCATGGGAATGTCAAAGCAGCAACAGGGGCAGCGACAGGGAAGTGTCTGTGTAACTAACTTGGTGGGAGGAGCTAGAAACTGTCCGGTTGTTGTTAGGGGCAGTGCTGGAGGTGTGGCAGAAAAAGAAAAGTACATCATTGATTTGGTTGGGAAATGCTACATTCAGGGTGGAAACAAACTATATAGGAAAGATGTTCAGTATATAACTACATCAGCATAGCAATCTCAGAAAACCCATTACTGAAAAATGAAACCAGAGCTGTTGCATAGCATTAGATACTATCATGATGGCTTTTTATTTTAGAATTGTCTCTTATCTTCTGTAAAAGTGGCCAAACATACACTTAAGCTGATCAAAATGGACAATTTCAACAAAAATCCCCATCATCGGTTAAAATGTAATAACAAATTATTTTTACAGCTGACCAGTGACTATCATCCTCTGGAAAGAAGTGTTATGTTTAAAAAAATAATTCCAGTAGTTGCTAGTCCATGAAAGACTTTCCTTGAAGAATATTCCCAGAACATCCCCAGATGATTATTTATTCAAATTATCGCATGGTCCCCTAAAATAAGCACTCCCAAAAAAAATCTTTATTATCTGACCCGTTAGAAAGGTACATGATGAAAATTGTAGTGAAGGTAATCTTCTTTACGGTGACTGTATTTGTAAGTTATAACCTCCCTTCTGATCCTTAGCAGTGTCATGTGATCAACACTCTGCCTCTCCAACTGACACAGGACAGGAAGTCACTTCTCGATTCATATTAGAATGACATTGAGGCTCCCATAGGAATACGTGAAAAAACTGGCTTCCTGTTCACACATAATATAGTGTGTTTTTGTAGAGTCGCATGACATAGCTCAGGATCAGAAGGGAGGCTATAACTCACAAATTAAGTCACTGGTAAGAAAACTACCTTCACTACAGTTTACATCATGTACCTTAACAAGTTACAGAATAAAAAATATTGTGGGAGTGCTTCTTTAACAGTAAACCCTGTTTACCATTTCTTGAGGATAAAAATGTTCTCTTTTATTTCTTTGCGCCAGCACAGAGAAGTTAAAAAACAAATCTATTAGTGATAGAACAAATATAGTAAATTTTTGTTATCTAATATTAATAATATTTGTAACATGAGATGGAAAATATATTTGTATGTTTTCATCATACAAGAAGAAAGAAGAGCTCACACAGTGCACTGTCTTTCCTCACTGCTGAAGATGCGGTCAATCGAAAGTCTATCAGCCCATCTTAAGTATGTCTTCAGAAGTGAGGACAGACAGTGTTCTGTGTAAGCACATCTTCCACATTGTTCTGGTGATTAGTGGTGTCTAATTGCTCAGACCCCCACCAATGAAAAGCTTTGATATATTACTATGACATATAAAAAAAAAATATTAAAAGTATAGGTACACGTTAACATTGGAGTATGCTGCAACATAATCCCAGAGTCCTTTCAGGCTAGTTTTTGTAGTCAGATTTTGTAGTCAGATTGCTGAGACAGCTTGATTGGCTGCTCAGTAGTGTTGATCGAGCACCAAAGTGCACATGTGCTCGGGTGCTCTGGCCGAACACATCGGTATGCTCGTATGCTTTGCCAAGCACAATGGAAGTCAATGGGAGAACCCCAGGCACCCCCTGCTCGGAAAAGAAGAGGGTGTCTGGTTCACAAAAAAAGGTTAGAAATTGATGGAAACACCATCAAAATGGTTTGGAAACAGCATTAAGAGGATAGCTGGATGTGTCTTGGACTCCTATTATCTATGACATACAATAGACAACCACATAAAGGCTATATGCCAAAGGACAGGTATGTGAAAGCCATCAATCTATCCATGAGACAGATGACAGGCTGAGTCAGCATACCTTATAATGGCAGCCTTGTGCACTATGAGACATTCCAAACCAGTTCTCATCTGACTGAGAGCCAGTAAACCACAAAGTTACTTCAGATCTGTTGGATGGCTTGGGTGGACCTGTGCACCTAGATCAATATCATTAGGGTGACAAAAAGTTTTCTGATTGTCCTAACATAATATTCAATAACCTTTCTATACAATTTTGTCATGTAAAAATTCATTTGCATAAACATGGGCATATGGGAAAGAATCTGCCTTGTTTTTCAACGGAAAAACAATTTGCATGAAAAATTTGTGATCTACGCTAATCATGACCAGCGCCATCTATTGGCTTTATAGTGTTATGACAAGACTATTAGTCTTGTCATAAGACTATGAAACCAATAGTTGGCGCTGTTCATCTTGTCATGAGACTATGAAACCAATAGATGGCGCTGTTCATGACTCATGAACAGCGCCATCATTTGGTTTCATAGTATTATGACAATACTATTAGAATATGAGTCTTATGACAAGACTATTAGTGTAGCCTTTTGCATGGAAAATTTGCGATAAAAATTATTGATTAGAATATTTGCGATCTACACTACTCATGAACAGCGCCATCTATTGGATTCATAGTCATAAGACTATAAAACCAATATATGGCGCTGTTCATGAGTCATTACAAGCAGGGCAATAGTCCTCAGATACACCCTAGCAAGCTTATATTACCGCAGATAAAGTGCTAGAAGATGTGTGAATGATAGCAGCAATCCGATATATACCTCAGTTAGAGTTGAGCGGACACCTGGATGTTTCGGGTTTGACGGGATCGGCCGAACTTCAGAAAAAAGTTTGAGTTCGGGACCCGAACTTGACCCCGAAGTCAATGGGGACCTGAACTTTTAAGTACTAAAATGGCTGTAAAAATGTCATGGAAAGAGCTAGAGGGCTGCAAATGGCAGAGGGCTGCAAATCAAAATGTGGTTAAGAGCATGGCAAGTGCTCTGCAAACAAATGTGGATAGGGAAAAGACTTTAACATAAAATATGTAAAAATTAGGGTACACCCCAAAACATTGGAAAAATAACCCTTCAGTCATGCTAAACACACGTTCAGACAATACACTGGATGCAGGGCAGGCCAGCACCTCCAAGGAGTAAAGGGCAAGCTCAGGCCATGTTCCCAATTTGGAGACCCAGAAGTTGCAGGGGCTGACCCCTGTTAGTCAGTTTGTGTAGGCGTGTGCATACTTACTGCCCCACCATGTCGTACGTCCCCGTGATATACACAATCCAATTTGATATCTGCTCTATCAACTTTCAATGTTCTTTTATGCGCCTACCATTGTGATCACGGGAGGTGGGGAAACAGGGTTCCAGGACGGAGAGGGAGCGTGAGAAAGAGAGACCACATCCAAGAGAGGATTCATTTTTTCAAATTCAAAATTATAGAGCGGAAATATGGGACAAAGTATTAAAGCGGGACAACTTTTTAAAGTGTAAGCATTATTTCTGAGCCTACCATATTGATCACGGATATCGGCGAATCAGGGTTCCACGGCGGAGAGGGAGCGTGGGAAAAAGAGACCAAATGTAAGTGAGATAAATTGTTAAAAAATAATTGGGATCGAGTGGAAATGTGGGAAAAGCTATTGAGGTGCAAATGTGGGACAAATAACAGATGCCCAAATGTGGGCCAAAAGAGTCAAGAGGAAATGTGGGAAAAGCTATTAAGGTGCAAATGTTGTACAAATTACAGAAGCCCAAATGTGGGTCAAAAGAGTCAAGTGGAAATGTGGGAAAAGCTATTGAGGTGCAAATGTTGTACAAATTATGGTACAACTTGTTTAATTTAAGCCTTGAATCAAAGGAGGTGGCAGGCATCAATTAAAGAAGCATTTCAGAAATTTTATTCCCTGTCACCTATGCAGAACAAAATTGGTGAATTTGACCCTAAAAAGTATTTATTATTATTATTTTTTCGGTCTAATAGGTATAGCAGTGGTACTTCACACCCAAAAATTGTTGAATTTCAACAGAAAATGTAAATGAAATTTTTTTATTTATTTTTTTAACCAGCCTACTAGGTATAGCAGTGGTACATCACACACAAGAATTAGTGAATTTCAACCGAAAATGTAAATGATCATTTTTGTTTTTTAACCTGTCTACTAGGTATAGCAGTGGTACTATCCACCACAAAATTGGTGAATTTCACCAGAAAATGTAAATGACAATTATATATATTTTTTTTAACCTGTCTACTAGGTATAGCAGTGGTACTATACACACAAAAATTGGTTAATTTCACCCAAAAATGTAAATGACAATCATTATTATTTTTTTAAACTGTCTACTATGTATAAAAGTCATACTATACACCCAAAAATTGGTGAATTTCAACAGAAAATGTAACTGACAAAGTAGTGAAATGATATAAAATAAAATAAATACAAATAAAAAAAATGTAATTTATGAGGTGGCGTTCCATATGGAGTAGGAGTCTGAGGAGGCGGTGGACGTAGCGGTGTAGGTGGAAGCGGTGGTGGAGCAGGACGAGGTAGCCAACACAGGTTTTTGTTTTTAATTTAATTTTTTTTAAATTAGGGTACACTCTAAAAGAGTGTGAAATGTCTAAAATACAAGAATGAGCAATTGCGCTACAGTATAACAATTGCTGGTTAGTGCCGGTATACATATCTATTCTGCACAAGGTACGGACAAGTCCTGAGGGATCCATGCCTGGTTCATTTTAATGAACGTGAGCTTGTCCACATTGGCTGTGGACAGGCGGCTGCGCTTGTCTGTGATGACGCTCCCTGCAGTGCTAAACACATGTTCAGATAATACACTGGCTGCAGGGCAGGCCAGCATCTCCAAGGCGTAAAGGGCAAGGTCAGGCCATGTGCACAATTTGAAGACACAGAAGTTGAAGGGGGCAGATCCGTCATTCAGTACGTGTAGGCATGTGTACACATACTGCTCCACCATGTTGCTGAAATGCTGCCTGCTGCTAATACGTTCCATATCAGCTGGTGGTGCTGGTTGTTGTGGCGTGCTGACAAAGCTTTTCCACATTTCGGCCATGCTAACCCTGCCTTCTGAGGTGCTAGTGGCGCCCCAGCTGTGTTGGTGACCTCTCTTCCTCCTTCTCTGCCTTCACCTTTTGCTTCCACTGTGCCCCAGGTGTCAGGTGGGAATGCCACCAGCAGCGCGCCTACCAGCGTGCGCTTGAACTCATGCATCTTATGATCACGCTCCAGTGACGGAATTAAGGACGGTACATTGTCCTTGTAACGGGGATCCAGCAGCATGGCCACCCAGTAATCAGCACAAGTTAGAATGTGGGCAACTCGGTGGTCATTGCGGAGACACTGCAGCATGTAATTGCTCATGTGTGTCAGGCTGCCCAGAGGCGATAAAAAGCTGTTCTCTGTGGGAGGTGTATCGTCTGTGTCCTCTGTATCCTCCCAGCCACGCACCAGTGATGGCCATGAGCTGGTTTAGGTGCCACCCTGCTGTGAGCACGGTTCCTCCACCTCCATCTCCTCCACCTCATCTACCTCATCATCCTCCAGAACTGTACCCTGGCTGGGCAATTGTGTACCTGGCGCTCGGGGGTGCAGGAACCCACCCTCGGAGACACTTGGGAATGACTGGCCTGAAACTCTATGAAATTATCCCTCTTCCTCCTCCTCCTCCTGTGCCACATCCTCTTCCATTATCTCCAGCGGAATTTTTTCAAGGAGGCATAGAAGTTGGATAGTAACGCTGAGAATGGCGTTATCGGCACTGGCCATGTTGGTGGAGTACTCAAGACAGCCTAACAAGGAACACACGTCTCGCATGGAGGCCCATTCATTGTTGGTGAAGCGGTGCTGTTCCACCGAGCGACTCACCTGTGCGTACTGCAGCTGAAACTTCCCTATCGCCTGCTGCTACTCGCTGTCATGGAACCATGAACCAGACGTACAACAAGAGATAAGTGGAAATAAGAAGGCTTTATTGAAAATAAAGCTGTAAGGCAAAGTCCAAACGGATGGCTAAACCGAAGCAGGGTCTTGCGAAGCCAGAGGTCAGGAACCAGAAGGGTAGTCAGACGAAGCCTGGATCAGGAACCAGCAGGGTAGTCAGACGAAGCCTGGATCAGGAACCAGCAGGGTAGTCAGACGAAGCCAGGATCAGGAACCAGCAGGGTAGTCAGACAAAGCCAGGATCAGGAACCAGCAGGGTAGTCAGACGAAGCCAGGATCAGGAACCAGAAGCAGCAGCAGTCTTAGAAGCATGTGAACACAGGAGGACCAAGCAAGGAACTGAAGCCACAGACCTCCTATATATATGAGCTAGGCATCCAGCTCCTCCCAGTGGGAAGGAGAAGCCGCAGGGTGGGAGGCTACAAGAAACCCAGAAACCAAGATGGCCGCCAGCACATGTCAAACGAAGGAGAACAGCAAGAAGGTAAGACCATGACAGTACCTCCCCCTCGAGGGCCCCTCCTCCGCGGAGTAAAGAACGGTTTCTGAGGGAAGCGTGCGTGGAAGGCTCGGAGCAAGGCAGGAGCATGGACATCTGCGGAGGGAACCCAGGAACGCTCCTCTGGACCATAACCACGCCAATGGACCAAAAACTGCACCCGACCGCGGACCAGGCGTGAGTCCAGGATATTGCTCACCTCATACTCCTCACGATTGCCCACTTGGACCGGACGAGGCCGAGGAACCGAGGAAGTGAAACGATTACACACCAGTGGCTTCAACAGGGAGACATGAAACACGTTGGAGATCCGCATGCCAGGAGGAAGCGCAAGGGCATAGGCTACCGGGTTTACCCTGCGAAGCACTCGGAAGGGACCAACAAAGCGAGGCGCCAGCTTGGGAGTGGGCACTCGAAGGTTGAGGTTGCGGGTGGACAACCATACGCGGTCTCCGACCTGGTAGGAAGGAGCGGGCGCTCGTCTGCGATCAGCCTGGAGTCTCTGGCGCTGCGCAGAGACCTCAAGGGACCTCTGGATCTGTACCCAAGAAGCACGTAGGACGGAAAGGTGATCCTCCACAGCCGGAATATCCTGGGGAGAGAATACCTCCGGTAACACGGCAGGTTGGAACCCATAATTGGCCATGAAGGGAGACGTCCCAGAGGAAGAGTTCACCGCCGTGTTCCTGGCAAACTCAGCCCAAGGCAGGAGGTCAACCCAATTGTCTTGGTGATCGGAGACATAGCAACGAAGGAATTGCTCCAAGGCCTGATTGGATCGTTCTGCGGCCCCATTGGACTGAGGGTGGTAGGCCGAGGAGAAAGAGAGATGAATCCCCAACTGGGAGCAAAAGGCGCGCCAGAACCTGGACACAAACTGACTCCCCCGATCCGACACAATCTCCTTGGGCAAACCGTGCAACCGGAAGACCTCCCTGGCAAAAATCGAGGCCAACTCTTGTGCAGAGGGTAACTTCTTGAGAGGAACACAGTGGCACATTTTGGAAAACCGATCCACAATCATGAGAATGACCGTATGGCCTCGGGATGCAGGGAGGTCCACAACGAAATCCATCCCCAGGTGTGACCATGGACGCTCCCCGGTGGCTATGGGTTGCAAAAGGCCCAACGGAAGGTGCCGAGGGGACTTACTCTGGGCACAAACGGAGCATGCCGCTACAGTATGCGGCGATGTCGGAACGTAGAGAAGGCCACCAGAACAGACGTGAAACAGCCCAGGACAGCTGATTCTTTCCAGGATGCCCCGCGGCCTTGGAGTTATGATAGGTTCGCAACAACCGAGTGCGCAACTCCTCAGGCACAAAACATCTGCCGTTGGGTCTCCCAGAGGGAGCACCAGATTGAGCCGCCAAAATCTGCTCACCCAGGGGAGAGGTCAGTGGTGCGAATGGCGGCCAGGATCTGATTCGGAGGTATGACCGAAGTCGGAATCGACTCCTCCCCGGACAGCTCGGAGTACTGCCGTGATAAGGCATTTGCTCTGATGTTCTTGGAACCGGGTAGGTAGGAGACCACGTAATTAAAACGTGACAAGAACAGAGCCCATCTGGCCTGACGTGGTGTCAATCTCTTGGCCTCAGAGAGGTAGGTCAGATTCTTGTGGTCCGTCAGGATGAGAACCGGAACCACCGAGCCCTCGAGCAAGTGCCTCCATTCTTTAAGGGCCTGCACGATGGCCAATAGCTCCCTGTCACCAATCTGATAGTTGCACTCCGCGGAAGACAGTTTCCGGGAGTAAAACCCACAAGGAAGCAGAGGACCCTCTGGTGTTCTACGCTGAGACAGAAGGGCGCCTACTCCTGTCTCAGACGCGTCCACCTCGAGGACAAAAGGCAACCCAGGGTTGAGATGCGACAGAATCGGAGCCGACACAAAGGCGGACTTTAGAGCCTCAAAAGCTCGGATGGCCTCGAGCGGCCAGACCTGGGTATTACTGCCCTTCCTGGTCAGATCCGTGAGAGGCTTGGCTAGCATGGAAAAGTCCCTGATGAACTTCCGATAATAATTGGCGAAGCCCAAAAAGCGCTGCAGGGCACGAAGACCACTGGGCTGGGGCCACTGTAAGACAGCCGAAACCTTCTCAGGATCCATGGAGAACCCCTCAGCGGAAATGATGTAACCTAAGAAGGTTACCTGGGATCGGTGAAATTCGCATTTCTCAAGCTTACCGAACAGCTTGTTCTCTCGTAACCGTTGCAACACTCGTCTGACATCCAGAATGTGGGCCTCCATGGATTCAGAATATACCAAGATGTCATCCAAATAGACCACCACACACTGCTGCAACAGGTCACGGAAAACATCGTTGATGAATTCCTGGAAGACTGCGGGCGCATTGCACAACCCAAAGGGCATAACCAAGGATTCATAATGACCGGTCCTGGTGTTAAACGCGGTCTTCCACTCATCGCCCGCCTTGATCCTTACCAGGTTATATGCCGCCCTCAGGTCGAGTTTGGTAAAGACCGTGGTCCCTTTGAGGCGATCGAACAGCTCGGAAATCAAGGGTATCGGGTAAGCGTTCTTGATCGTGATGCGATTGAGACCCCTGTAATCGATGCAAGGCCTCAACTCACCGCCCTTCTTTTTCACAAAGAAAAATCCAGCCCCTGCCGGGGACGAGGATTTGCGAATGTGTCCGCGTGAAAGCGCCTCCCTCACGTACTCCTCCATGGCCTCATTCTCCGCTACCGACAGTGGATAGACTTTGCCACGAGGAGGAACGGCACCAGATTGTAACTCTATGGCACAATCGTATGGGCGGTGCGGAGGTAGGGCAACCGCACGCACCTTATCGAATACATCCCGGTACTCCTCGTATTCAGGAGGCAACAGAGAGTCCGAGGAAGTACACAGCAACTTGACAGGCCCATGGATGCAACTAGCCCCACACTGCGGTGACCACGAGAGGATCTCGGCCGATCTCCAATCGAAAGTCGGATTATGCTTCTGGAGCCAGGGGTACCCCAAGACCACCGAGTAGTGTGGAGACGAAATAACCTGGAGACAGACCGACTCTCTGTGAACGGCACTAATGGCCATCCCCACTGGAAGGGTCTCCTGAGTCACGTGTGGCGGCAGAAGGGGTCTGCCGTCTATCGCCTCAAGAGCCAGTGGGGAACCTCGAGGCTGCAGAGGAATGGAATTGGCGGCAGCGAACACACTATCAATGAACAAACCACCAGCACCAGAGTCCACCAACACCTGGGTCGTCACTGAGCCCCCGACCCAGGAGAGGACAACAGTAATCAGTGGTTTGTCAACACGGGAAACCAGGGACGAGGAGACTCCACCCAAGATCTGCCCCCGACAGGATCTCAGGTGCGAGCGTTTCCCGGACGGTTCGGGCATGCCAACCAAAAATGCCCACCGAGACCACAGTACATGCATCGGCCCTCGCGTCTCCGGAGTACCCTCTCCCCCTCGGACAGGCGAGCAAACCCCAGCTGCATGGGTTCACCCCCAGACAAGTCATCCCCAGGAGGCGTGGGAGGAGAGGGAGGCACGGGTGGGACAGCAAACGTAGTCGCCAATCTGTTAGAAGACCTCCGCAGGCTCTCCTTAAAGGAAGGTCTCTCCCTGAGTCTGGTGTCAATCAAAATCAGGAAAGAAATAAGAGACTCGAGCTCCACTGGTAGGTCCTTAGCTGCAACCTCATCCTTCAAGGCATCCAAGAGACCATGAGAGAAAGCAGCGACCAGAGCCTCATTATTCCAGCCCACCTCTGCTGCCAGGGTACGAAACTCAATGGCGTATTCAGCTACGGATCGTGAACCCTGTCTGATGGACATAAGGAGCTTCGCAGCAGAGGCAGCACGAGCCGGCACATCGAATACCTTCCGAAGAGAAGCAACAAAACCGGAAAACTCGGCAACCACCGGATTGTTGTTCTCCCATAAAGGGCTGGCCCAGGCCAAGGCCTTGTCCGAGAGCAGCGAGATCAAGAAGCCCACCTTTGATCTCTCAGTAGGAAAGGCATGTGGCAGCAACTCGAAATAAATGCCCACCTGGTTAAGGAAACCTCGGCACTGAGTTGGCTCTCCCCCAAAGCGCTGTGGAAGGGGGGCAGAACCGGTCATACCCCGAAACACCGCAGGCGCAGCAACAGGTGTCGGGGTAGACTCTGGCGCAACAACCGGAGCGGCAGTAGGAGCGTGCCCAGGAGCGACAACCGACCCATCGGCAACGGAAGCTAAATGAGCCGTGCGTTCAAGCAGGGTTTGCAACGCCACAGCGAACCGACCCAACAGGTGATCCTGCTGATCAAGTCTGGCAACCAGCGTAGGTAGCGAGGATGGCCCTGTACCGTCAGAATTCATGGCTTGGTCCTAATGTCATGGAACCATGAACCAGACGTACAACAAGAGATAAGTGGAAATAAGAAGGCTTTATTGAAAATAAAGCTGTAAGGCAAAGTCCAAACGGATGGCTAAACCGAAGCAGGGTCTTGCGAAGCCAGAGGTCAGGAACCAGAAGGGTAGTCAGACGAAGCCCGGATCAGGAACCAGCAGGGTAGTCAGACGAAGCCTGGATCAGGAACCAGCAGGGTAGTCAGACGAAGCCAGGATCAGGAACCAGCAGGGTAGTCAGACGAAGCCAGGATCAGGAACCAGAAGCAGCAGCAGTCTTAGAAGCATGTGAACACAGGAGGACCAAGCAAGGAACTGAAGCCACAGACCTCCTATATATATGAGCTAGGCATCCAGCTCCTCCCAGTGGGAAGGAGAAGCCGCAGGGTGGGAGGCTACAAGAAACCCAGAAACCAAGATGGCCGCCAGCACATGTCAAACGAAGGAGAACAGCAAGAAGGTAAGACCATGACACTCGCACAGTCTGGCCAGCATGTGCAAGGTGGTGTTCCACCTTGTTGGCACGTTGCATATGAGGCAGTGAGCGGGAAGGCTGAAGTTACGCTGCAGCACTGACAGGTGAATAGCAGCAGGGTGAGAATGCTGAAAGTGCGCACAGACGTCCCGCACTTTCTGCAGCAGCTCTGACATATCGGGGTAATTTTTAAGGAATCTCTGCACCACCAAATTCAGCATATGCGCCAAGCAAGGGATGTGTGTCAAACTGGATAATACCAGAGCTGCTACGAGATTTCGCCCATTATCACACACCACAAGGCTGGGCTTGAGGCTCACTGGCACCAACCACTCATCGGTCTGTTGTTCAAGGCCTGTCCACAACGCCTGCGCGCTGTGGGGTTTGTCCCCCAAACACATACGTTTTAAAACTGCCTGCTGTCGTTTACCCCTGCTGTGCTGAAGTTGGTGGTGAAGGTGTTACGCTGACCGGATGAGGAGCTGCTAGAGGATGAGGAAGCAGAGTAGGAGGAGGATGCAACAGGAGGCAAACTGAAGCGCCCTGCAATCCTCGGGGCTGGAAGGACATGTGCCAAACTGCTATCCGCCTCAGGCTCAGCCGCCACTGCATTTGCCCAGTGTGCTGTTATGGAGATATAACGTCTCTGACTGTGCTTACAGGTCCACGTATCCGTAGTTAGGTGGACCTTGCCACAGATGGCATTGCGCATCGCACACCTGATTTTGTCAGCCACTTGGTCGTGCAGGGAAGGGATGGCACGCATGGAAAAGTAGTGGCGGCTGGGCACGACGTACTGTTGCACAGCCACCTCCATAATGCTATTAAAACTCTCCGTCTCCACCAGACGGAATGACAGCATTTCAAAGGCCAGTGATTTTGAAATGCTGGAATTCATGGCCAGGGATCGCGGGTGGGTAGGGGGGTACTTCCTCTTCCATTCCAGTGTTTGGGAGATGGAGAGCTGAACGCTATCATGGGACATTTTGAAGATGCTTGGTGACCCAGGTGGTGGTGTTGCTGGCAGATCCTCTGTTTGCGGGGTGGCAGGTGGCACTGTCACTCCAGAGGTGGATGAAGTGGCCGAAACTGCAGCAGAAGAGGAAACAAGAGAAGCAAGAGACCTTTCTTGGTTTTGAGGTGTCTACTCCACTGCAGCTCATGCTTTGCACTTAGATGCCTGGTCATGCAGGTTGTGCTCAGGTTGAGAACGTTTATGCCTTGCTTCAGGCTCTGATTGCACAGCATGCAAACCACTCGTGTCTTGTTGTCAGCACATTGTCTGAAGGACTGCCACGCCAGGGAACTCCTTGGAGCTGGCTTTGGTGTGTTCGGTCCCTTTCTGCGGTGGGCAGTAGCAGGTATACTGTCTAGGAGATGGCAGCTCCGCTTTTGCACCCTGCTCACTCTTCTGCTGTGCTGGTGGCTGTGCGACCACCGCTTCTTCCGCCAAACTACACAGGTCACTCGCATGATCTTGATTCCATGTGGGGTAGAGGACCTCATCGTACTCCACATCATCTTCAACCCAGTTTTCACCCCTGCCCTGCTTGTCGGTCTGCACACTTTCGAAAGCCACAGCAGTTGGCACCTGTGTTTCATCATCATCCGAGACGTGCTGCGATGGTCCTCCCATGTACTCATCTAGAAACATAAGTGGTTGGGCATTGGTGCACTCAATCTCTTCCACTTCTGGGGCAGGGCTAGGTTGATGGCCTCAGGAAATCCTGCTAGCAGAGTCATCAAAAAGCAGAAGATACTGCTGCATGACTTGGGGCCCAGACTGCTTGGCTGATTTGCAAGGGGGTGAGGTGAAAGACTAATGGACATCGGCTGCAGGTGCTAACTCTGATCTTTCAGTGGGAGATTGGGTGGGAGACAATGTAAAGTAACTGGAGGCACTGTCAGCAACCCAATCTACTATCGCCTGTACTTATTCTGGCCACACCATTCGTAGAGCCTCATTAGGCCCAACCAAATACCACTGAATGTTCTGTTGCATACTCCACCTGAGTAAGTGTTTCACTTGTGCGTGTAGCTGGCAAAGAATCGACCACGTCCTCTCCCTGCAACAGGAGCTCCACCAGCAGTCCCTTATTTGACGCTCTCCTCATATTTCTTAAATTTTGAATCTTGCCCAAAATTGGTGTTTTTTTTAAATAACAGAATAGAACAACAGTATCTAACGCGTGTATCTCACAATGAAAGATGCAAAGGCTGCAAAATTAAGATATTTGCCCAAAATGGGTGTTTTTTTTTAATACCAGAATTGCACAGAACTATCTAAAGCATGTATCTCACACGTACATATGCAGACAAGGCCGGAAATTAAGATTTTTGCCCCAAATGGGTGTTTATTTAACCACTTCAACCCCGCTAGCTGAAACCCCCTTAATGACCAGGCCACTTTTTACACTTCTGCACTACACTACTTTCACCGTTTATTGCTCGGTCATGCAACTTACCACCCAAATGAATTTTACCTCCTTTTCATTTCATTTCATTTGGTGGTATTTCATTGCTGCTGACATTTTTACTTTTTTGTTATTAATCGAAATTTAACGATTTTTTTGCAAAAAAATGACATTTTTCACTTTCAGTTGTAAAATTTTGCAAAAAAAACGACATCCATATATAAATTTTTCGCTAAATTTATTGTTTTACATGTCTTTGATAAAAAAAATGGTTTGGGCAAAAAAAAATGGTTTGGGTAAAAGTTATAGCGTTTACAAACTATGGTACAAAAATGTGAATTTCCGCTTTTTGAAGCAGCTCTGACTTTCTGAGCACCTGTCATGTTTCCTGAGGTTCTACAATGCCCAGACAGTAGAAAACAAATCTCGGCCCTCGCGAGATGACGCGTATATGCGTCACTCTGCGCAGGGCTGCCGCCTCCGGACCGCACATCTGCGTTAGGCGGTCCGGAGGCGGTTAATACCAGAATAGCAGAGCAGTATGTAAAGGGTGTATCTCACAATGACAGATGCAGCAAAGGCTGCAACATTATGATTTTTGCCCTAAATGGATGTTCTTTTTGTTAGTTTTTTAATAGCAGAATAGAACAACGGTATCTAAAGGGTGCATCTCACAATGACAGATGCAGCAAAGGCTGCAAGATTAAGATTTTTGCCCAAAATGGGTGTTTTTTCAATACCAGACTAGCAAAGCAATATCTAAAGCATATATCTTACACTGAAAGATGCAGACAAGGCTGCAAGTTAAGTATGTTGCCCTAAATGGGTGTTTTTTTAAAATACCAGAATAGCACAGCAGTATCTAAAGCGTGTATCTCACACTGACAGACACAGACAAGGCCGCAAATTAAGCATTTTGCCCAAAATTGTTTTGTTTTTTTAAATAACAGAATATGACAGCAGTATATAACGCTTGAATTTCACACGTAAATTGCACACTGCAGTGTGATGCCTAAGGAAGGCATTGCGCTGCCTTCCGGTGATGAGCCTGTGAGATCCAGCCCCCTGGAATACACACAGTATTACTCATACAGCCAATGCATTCCAATACAGAAGTATTGGAATGCATTGCAAAGGATTAGACCCCCCAAAAGTTGAAGTCCCAAAATGGGACAAAAAATAAAGTGTAAAATAAAGTAAAAAAAATAAAGTTTTCTCCCCAAAACATTAAAAGTTTCAAGTAAAAATAAACAAAAATGTCATTTTCCACAAATAAAGTTAAAACAACATTGGTTAAATATAGGGGGGGGAAGTAAACATATCAGGTATCACCACGTCCGTATCGACTGGCTATATAAACATATCACATGACCTAACCCCTCACTTAAATCACAAAAAGTGTAACAGCAAGCGATCAAAAAGGTGTATGCCCACCAAAATAGTACCAATCTAACCATCACCTCATCCTGCAAAAAATGAGACCCTACCTGAGACAATCGCCCCCCCCCCCCCCGCAAAAAAAATGGCTCAGAATACAGAGACACTAAAACTTACGTAAATAAAATAAAAATATACATTTTAGATATCGCCTTTAGGTATCGCCACGTCCGTATTGTCCAGCTCTATAAAAATATCACATGACCTAACCCCTCAGGTGAATACCGTGAAAAATATAAATAAAAACGGTGTAAAAAAAAAAAGTGTACATCACAAAAAGTGTAATAGCAAGCAATCAAAAAGTCACAAGCACCCCAAAATAGTACCACTCACACCATCATCTCATCCCGCAAAAATCATACCCTACCCAAGATAATCACCCAAAAACTGAAAAAACGATGGCTTTCAGAATATGGAAACACTAAAACATGATTTTTTTTTGTTTCAAAAATGAAATCATTTTTATAAAATGTACATAAATAAAATAAAAGTATACATATTAGGTATCGCCACATCCGTGACAACCTGGTCTACAAAAATACCACATGATCTAACCTGTCAAATGAATGTTGTAAATAACAAAAAATAAAAACGGTGCCAAAACAGCTATTTCTTGTTAACTTGCCTCACAAAAAGTGTAATATAGAGCAACCAAAAATCATATGTACCCTAAACTAGTAGCAAAAACACTTTCACCCTATCCCGTAGTTTCTTAGATGGGGTCAATTTTATGGAGTTTCTACTCTAGGGGTGCATCAAGGGGGCTTCAAATGGGACATGGTGTAAAAAAAAAAACAGTCCAGCAAAATCTGCCTTCCAAAAACTGTATGGCATTCCTTTCCTTCTGCGCCCTGCCGTGTGCCCGTACAGCAGTTTACAACCACATATGGGGTGTTTCTGTAAACTAAAGAATCAGGGCCATAAATATAGAGTTTTGTTTGGCTGTTAACCCTTGCTTTGTAACTGGAAAAAAAAAATAAAATAGAAAATCTGCCAAAAAAGTGAAATTTTGAAATTGTTTTTCTATTTTCCATAATTTTTTGTCGAACACCTAAAGGGTTAACAACATTTGTAAAATCAGTTTTGAATACCTTGAGGGGTGTAGTTTCTAGAATTGTGTCATGTTTGGGTGGTTTCTATTATGTAAGCCTCACAAAGTGACTTCAGACCTGAACTGTGTCCTTAAAAAGTTGGTTTTAGAAAATTTCTGAGAAATTTCAAGATTTACTTTTAAACTTCTAAGCCTTGTAACGTCCCCCAAAAATAAACTGTCATTCCCAAAATTATCCTAACATGAAGTAGACATATGGAGAATGTAAAGTAATAACTATTTTTGTAGGTATTACTATGTATTATAGAAGTAGAGAAAATGAAACTTGGAAATTTGCAACTTGGAGGTCAAAAAGGGTGTTTTTTAAAACCCAGAAAATTATAGAAGTATTTCAAGCTTGTTTTTAACAATCACATATGCAGCAAAGGCTGCAATATTTAGTACTTTGCCCCAAAATAAGTGTTTTTATTTTATAGCAGAATATGACAGCAGTATATAACGCTTGAATTTCACACGTACAGATGCAGCAAGGGCTGTAACATTGAGTATTTTGCCCAAAAAGGGTGTTTTTTTAAAACTCAGAAAATTATTGCTGTATTCCTAACTTAAATTGCACACTGAAAAATGCTGCAAAGGCACCAGATGTAGGATATTGCAAAAAATTGGTGTTTTTTTTTTTTTTTTTTAAACCCAGATTATTATTGCAGTATTTCAAGCTGGGAGTTGAATGTCACAAAAGCACATATGCTATGCTGGTGCACTGAGCTTGCATAAAATGGCCGCCGCCTCCCACCTATCTAACAGACGGATAAAAGTTATTTTTATCTGTCACTGGGCTCAGGGCAGGGTTGATTGTGCACTGCACCCACAAAACTAAATCTAGGTAGATCGCTGAGTTAACAAGCACTTCTGATTAAAGATTCTTTCCTATTCTCTCCCTACACTAGTAACAGCAAAGTGACATGCAGCGCTACGTGACTCCAGCTTGTATAGAGACTGGGTCACATGCTGCACTGGCCAATCACAGCCATGCCATTAGTAGGCATGGCTGTGATGGCTTCTAAGGGCACACAGATAAACACTTGTTGATTAACTGCACTTCAGCCTTTCAAAAAGCGCCATAAAATAGGCAAACACCGAACCAGAACTTTTACTGAAATGTTCGCGTTCGGGTACGGGGTCCAAAAATCCTAAAGTTCAGTACGAATCAGCTTGGCAGCAGGCCCTCGCCCACAATTTTTTTTTAGATGGTCAGCTCGGCAGCAGGCCCTTGCCCACAAAATGTTTTAGATAGTCAGCTCAGCAACAGGCCCTCACCCACAATTTTTTTTAGATGGTCACCTCGGCAGCAGGCCCTCGCCCACAACATTTTTTAGATGGTCAGCTCGGCAGCAGGCCCTCGCCCACAACATTGTTTAGACGGTGAGCTCGGCAGCAGGCCTTCACCCCTAATGTTTTAGATTGCCAGATCAGCAGCAGGCTCTCACCCCTAATGTTTTAGAGGGTCACCAGCAGGCCATCAATCATATTTTTTCAAGGGTGTGTATGATGCCCTTCTTTATGTGTAATAAAGGGTGTATTGGAGTGCCGATTCCTTGTAATTTTTGGCAGCCCTTTCCCTTAGTGCATAGGCTTTATGAGTGTAGGAATCCCACTACCTGAACAATTGTACCATAAAGTGAATGAGGCCCTCCTTTATGTGATATACAGGTTGTATCGTAGTACCTCTTCCTTGTAATTTTTGGCAGCACTTGCACTTTATATACAAGTAAATATACAGGAAAGAATGTTTCCTAACAATTTTTCCTCTAAAATGGATTTTATCTTTGGTTTGGTGTGTATTATTGTCAGTCTGTAAAAGTGGCGTACTACTCGGACTAGATTGTTCCCAGCAGTGACCTGGGAGTCCAAGATGCATTCAGACACCCTCACCATGCTGTACCCGAACCATTTTTGTGGTGTTTCCATCAGTTTATGACCTTTTCCTAGGAACCGGACATCTTCCCCTCTTCAGATCAGGGGGTGCCCGGTTTAATGCTTTGGTTCTCCCATTGACTTCCATTGTGCGAGCACCCGAGCATCACGAGGTGTTCTACTTGAGCACCTGAGCACTTTGGTGCTTGACCAATACTAGTTCCCACTGGTCCCAGTTCCTAGCAAAGAGATTTTCTCAAATGATGTTCAGTTTCATTAGACCTCACAAACAGCCACCTATTGGAACATATATAGGGTAATTATAGTCAACAACATGTGGTTATTTTATTACATTCATATAATAAATTAAATGTACTTCTCTTTATGAGATAATTAAAAGGATTCTTTCATTGAATGTGAGAGGTCTGCGAGAGAGAGTCAAGAGATACGCTATCCTTGAGTGGCTGAAGAGGTTCTTGCCAGCCATCATCTGTCTTCAAGAGACACACTTGGATAAGGAATCATTAAGGTGGCTGGAGAGGAGATGGATGGTGGAAGGGTACCATTCCGTATATACTACTTATTCTAGAGGGGTCTCAATTTTGATACATAATAAGATTACATCTGAGTGTGTGGCATGTGAGGCCGATGACTGTGGCAGGTACCTCTTTCTACACTGTGATATAGAAGGGATTAAAATCGTAATCGCTAATATATACATTCCACCACCATATAAGCCAGATGTCTTGTACCAATTGCATAGATTTAGACACAAATGTATAATGATTGCAATAGGTAATGGATCCACTCAGGGATAGAACATCTGGCAGAGGGGGAAGAGAACAAAATGTAGATTTCTTTAAATTAGCCCAGGAATTTAATTGGGTTGACGTTTGGCGTTTTCAAAACCCGGACAAAACTATGTACTCCTGTTACTCTAAAACACATCAAACTTGGTCAAGAATAGATATGGTTCTGGAAAACAAAAATGTAATGTCCCAAAATAGGATTAAGATAAAGTACATACCCATGGCCCTATCAGATCACAGTGCAATTGTAATTGAATTAGATCTGAATAAAAATAACATTTTGCCATTGTTTAAGTTTAATTCCCATTGGTTACCACTGGTCCCAGATAGAGAGAGTATAATTGAAGAATTAAAAAAAAAATAATTAAGGAAAATAATGACTCCGCTAGTAGGGCAATTGTCTGGGACACTGCCAAGGCATATTTGAGAGGATTGTTGTTTAAAAAGGTGAACCACTGGAAAAAAAAAGTAGAGAAAGCGGTAATGCACTGGAAAAAAAAAAATTACAAGAAGCAAGAATAGCATGTATAAGGTACCCCACTGATTGTAATAAGAGAGTTTGGGAGGAAGAACAGGAAAAGTAAAAAATACACAAACTAAATAAAAGTAGGAAAGAACTACTTTTTCAAGGGGTTCGGTTAGCCTCAGAGGGTGAAAAGGTTGGTAAAATTTTAGCAAGTATAGTAAGAAATCAAAGAGGGAAATCCTGGATCTGCGCGATTAGAGATATAATGGGTGAAATAATTACTACATCGGAAGGTATTAAAAAAGTGTTTCTGGAATATTTCCTGGAACTTTATTTGTCCAAGATACAATATTTAAAACAAGATCTAGACCTATACTTAGATCAGATTGCCTTCAAAGATATCCCAGGCCCAAAAAGAATATTTAGAAAAAGAAATATCGGTGGCGGAAATAAATGAGGTTCTGGGGAAGGTAAAATCAGAAAAAGCACCAGGTGGCAATGGGCTCCCCTTTGAAATATATAAAACCTTTTCCCAGGTATTAGTACCAGAGTTAAAAACAGCACTGAATGAGGTCCAAAGATTAGGTGATTTACTGGACTCCATGAAAGAGGCAATTATCACATTAATTCCAAAAAAGGGGAAAGAACAATTAGATCCCGGGTCATACAGGCCTATATCTCTCCTAAATACGGATGTTAAAATTCTGGCAAAGGTTTTGGCTGATAGGCTGTCAAAGGTTATTAAAGTAGTAATAAATGAAGATCAGACTGGTTTTATACCTGGTAGAACTATATACTCAAATATAGGAAGGCTGTTACTTAATATCGAAGCCAACAGATTAGAAGCAGAGGAGAAAGCGGTACTTTCACTAGATGTATCGAATGGGAGTATTTATGGGCAGTATTAAAAAGGATTGGTATAGGGGAGGGATTTATAAGATGGATCCATCTTATATATTTTAATCCAAGGGCTAGAGTAATGGTGGATGGGAGCTTGTCCCTGCCATTTGCCCTTCACCGTGGCACTAGGCAGGGATGCCCTCTCTCCCCATTACTATTTGCTATTGCAATTGAGCCTTTGGCGAGTATATTGAGAGATGATAGGGAGATTAAAGGGTTTCAATACGCGGGTGGAGAAGAAAAATTATTAATGTATGCAGAAAATATTTTATTGTTTTTGCACAATACTGGGGATCAGTTTAATAGAGTAATTGAAATAATTGATACTTTTTTTTTTCTGGTTTAAATATTAATTGGGGGAAATCACATATGTTGTTACTAGGAGAGGGACAATCACAGGGAGATTCAAGGGTTCATGTCCTTGAAAAACACGAGAATTTCAAATATCTAGGCATACAAATTTCTGGAAATATAGAATATTATGAAAAATTAAATGTACTCCCCTTAATAAAAGAACTTAGAAGCAAAATACATATTTGGAAAAGACTACCAATGTCAATACATGGACGGGTAAACCTAATAAAAATGGTTTTCCTCCCAAAAATACTTTACGTTTTACAAAATGCCACATTGAGATTACGGCTGAATATTTTTAAGCTATTAGATAGCCTAATGGGGGACTTTATTTGGAAAGGTGCTATTCCTCGGATAAAGAAAGAAGTGCATCAGCTTCCAGTGCGAGAGGGAGGACTAGCGATTCCGAATTGGTTTTTCTATTACTTAATAACACAATATGGTCACATAAAAGGCAGTTTAAATGCTTTAGTGGGTAGGCAGTAAACAGATTGGGGTGGAAAGAGGAATGGAATCACCTAGAGGTGTTGGAATCAGGTACATTGGGGAAAAACAATACAGGAAATAGAATATTAAATTCACTGGAGTATATATGGGTAGAAATTAAAAAAAATATTAGAAATCAAAGGGTTCTTGCACTATACACCTATTTGGAAAAACCTCAATTTAAAGGAACTGCAAACGATTAGGATTTATATAGACTGGGAAAAAAGTGGGTGAAATATCTAGACCAGATATTTGAGGAGGATAAGTTGAAAGATTTCAATACAATGGCGAGGGAGTTTGGAATCCCCCAAAAGGATATGTATAAATACTTTAAGCTCAGGAATGCACTGCGGACAGTGGAGCAGGTGGATAAGTACAGAAGGGAAAAATCAGATATGTTGCACAAATTTACCATGCAGGGGAAAGAGCAGGAATAACCGCAAGGAGATATAAGATTTTGATGGAGGGAAAAAGTAAACGGACCATAATGCTTGCCGGGAAAAAATGGGAGAGCGAATTGGAATCTTTTGCGGAAGAGAAATGCAAAGATGCCCTCAGAAGTTATGCTAGGGTCTCGGATAGGGGCTCACATAAGATCTCACAGTTTTTTTTATAGTTCATAGATTACATAGATCCCCGTGGATGTTGAACAGAATGGGTGTGAGCGCTTCAGATAAGTGTCTAAAATGCAGGGGAGATAGAGCAGACTTAATACACTGTTTCTGGAGATGCCCCAGACTGTTCAGATATTGGACAGAAATAGTAGAGACTGTATTTTGAAGGTTCAAATATCTGAAGATCCAGTAACTTGTATATTTGGGGCAACCGAACATTTGAAGTTAAATAAAAAGATAAGATTGGTCCTTAGTAAAGTATTATTTCAAGCTAGACTCCTCATACTTAGGAAATGGGTAAAAGAAGACCCTCCGACAGTGGGTCAGTGGAGAAAAGCAATCGATAATCTGATCAAGGAAGAGCGGGTGATGGAGGGCCATAGCAAAAAATCACAAAATCTTGACGAATTATGGAAAAATTGGCTATTATAGGGCTGGGCACGTGTTTGGAAAAAAAAAAAAAAGATATTATTATTTTTTTAAAAATTCTCTTCCCCCCTCTCTCTCCCTTAAGGGTGGTGGGTGGTTATTAAATAAAGGGGAGTGGTAAGAGGAAAAAAAGAAAGAAAAAATGTAATTTTTGTCAATTTGGAATTTTTCTTATTGTTAAAGTTGACGTGTTTTGTGTACAAATGTATATGTTCCTATGAAATTGAAATAAAAAGATATATATTATAAAAAAAAGTGATGCTAAACTAAATATTTTTTACTAACTAAACATTGGAAATATGATGACAATTAGAATACTGTTGGTAACAATTAAGACTTGCAGATTAATAGCATTTTCTATAAAATATGCAAATATGTCTGTAATTTCACAGGAATAGAAAATGATATGCATAATAAAGGGATCTGGCACATATATACTAAAACCTGATTGTGTGAATGTGCTACTTTATGCAATACTGTGTTCTGTCTTCTGAAATTCTTTGTCCTTTGACAAGTCAATGTCAATTAATTTGAGGCTTGGGTGAGACTATGTCAATCTCTAAGCAATTAGTGACATGCTATAATTATAGTTACTTTTGTAATTCTGTGGCAAATTAACTCTGTCCCAATTTCAAAAAAGAATGTAGTTTGTCTGTAGAGAGTAAAGAATATGGATGGATTATTCTCGATTACATGATTATATGTAAGGAGTATTTAAGAATTTAATTAATTAATTTATTTTTTCATTTGAAAATTTGATTTAGTTTTTAAAGCATACTTTTTGTTACTTATTATTTACAATTTATTTTGGAAATTTAATAAAAACAAATAAACATGATGTGTTGATGACTGGAAACAAACCAAAGCTGATGGTGCTTCCCTAAATCTCCTGGAACCAAAAGCAAAATCTATTAAAGAGCCCCAACCTACCATGTACATAATATCAACCTATGTAGCAGGGGCCCATGGCTCAGGTGCTCCCATGAGCCATTAATGGGAATGTGCCACCAGCAAATTACCTATTCTTTGAAACAAGTTTCTATGTTAGGGCGAGTTCACCGTTCACCATTATTTTTTTGTTCTTCTGATTTAGCAGAAAAACAGAAAAATAAAACAGATCCTTTAAAAGAAAATGATCCTGTGCACGAGTTATACAAATTTGGCATATGATGAGCCATTTCCGCCAGAGATTCATTTTTTTATATGCAAAAAAGGACTCTTTTTTTTTTCTGCTTCTGACGGATCAGAAGAATTGAAAGATATCAGATATCTGAACTCAACCTAAAACATATTTTAAAAAGTCCCAAAAATCCAGCAGTTTTCTCACTAATTAGTAAGCCTAATAATAGAGAGCATTTTTTGGTCTGTACAGGGGAACTTTCCGTTCAGTATCATCATATGCATGATTATAATTGCAGATATCACCTATAAATAGATAACACAAGGTCTACCATTCACAATAGGTGATTACCAAAGCTTATCAACTCCTTCCTTGTACAATAAATAGAGATGAGCAAAGTTGTGAAAAATTTGATTTGGCTGCTTCGCCAATGCTCACAAAGAATTTGAATTACTTCAACATTCCATTTTCTGTAGCAGACGCAATGACGGGTAGCAGCAATCACGCTGCTCCCGGTATTGAACCCCTTAGATGCCACGTTCCCTGCGAGCAAATGGATGAAGTATGTATTTTTTATTTTTTACTGCCATTTCAGGAAAAATGTATTTGTTACCATGAAGCGCAAGGAAATTCAGTTTGTGACAAATCAAATTTTTCCTGAAATTTATATCAAAGTTCACTTAATGAACTTTGATTTGCTCAACACTAACAATGACCTCTGCACAGAGCATACCTAAAAAAACTCTCCTCTAGAATTTGAGTCAATAGTGTGAATCTATTGTGTCTATAGCCCATGGTGACTGCTGTGAAGCAAACATCTAATTGCTGTTAACAACAGCTCAGGTAAGATGGCTGCCCCCATAATCACTGTGAGGAAATAGAATAAACCATCTACAATTAGAAAATAAAAACAGATTTAAAAAATGGAATATGTGTCACTCTCTGGTTTTAAGCTTTGTAGAGGTAGAGCACCGCACACTGTTTTTGCCAGTGCCACCAAGGACTTGTCAGTCATAGCCAAATAATAGAGAATTGCAGCTTCTTTTGTCTGCAGATTATGGCATTTATTAGTGTTACATCACTTGGGATTTATCATCCAATTGCATCTCAGAAGCAAAATAGTCGCCTACACTAGATTTGGCGACCTGATGTTTTAGCCTATCAAGGCCTTCCTCAGCGGTTATCTTATTGTGACTTCTTGTATTCAATGGCGCTGGATCACAGGACCATCCTGGACCGTCCTTTGATCCAGCTCCACCAAATACAAGAAGACACACTAAGATCCGTTTTTTGCAGACCGCAAAATACATACGGTCGTATACATGAGCCTTTAATAGAACAGTACTGTCCTTGTCAATAATGTGGACAATAATAGGACCTGTTCTATCTTTTTGCGAATGGCAAAAAAAACGGAATGGACACGGAAAGAAAATATGTTTGTGTGCATGAGCCCTAATCCTGTACGGATACGGCTTTCCGTACAGCATTAAACCGAAGATTTGAGCAAAGTGACTTCGTATCTAGGATCCAAAGCTTGCTTTGCTCATCACCTCTATACGATAATCTGCCTCTGGTGTTGTGAAATGGTCTAAAACTACTAGCAGACAATCTATGTAGCAGGAACGTCTGTAAGAGTTCATGTATGTTTGCAGGCAGCCTTTCCATCCCTTGTTCTCCCTTGATCTCATAGTCTTTCTGCCCTGTTTATAGGAGACAAAAATTCCAGCATCCAATTCTAATAAAAATTTAGTTTCTTCACATACCACTGTTTTCTTTGAGTTTTTTTGCTTAGTTATGGCTGTTTAAACATTTACAATATGAGGACTTTTTCAAGATGTCTCCTCTGCCAGTTCTCTGAGGCCAAAACTGCTTTCCCTCACTTCCCATTCTCACTTGCTATAGTCAACAGCTCCCTGCCAGCCAATCAGATTGGAGTACTGAGAGACATGCCTCCTTACTCTGAAGCCAAATACAGGCATGCAGGGTGAAGAACTTCCCCTCCGTCTTCCTGTTTTCTTAGCCAGAGAAAGACAAGCCATAGCAACTGTCTTTAAAGGGAGCAGTGGAAAGGGACAAGGGACATTAATGAAAGCTGTTATTATAAGGTAATTACAGATCTTTTGCTAATCATTCACAGACTAACTCAGGTGTACATGCCTAGCTTTAATAAACTAGCAAATAAAATAAAAATGACAGTCACACTTTAAGTATTTACACGTGGTTAAGTATTTGCACATCCAATAGACTGAAAGTACAAGTTATCAAACATCCTTCAGATATTCCTCACACTGCTATGTTTTAGCAGCATCTTTGCATTCTGACATTGTTAATGATAGAAATACCAGCTCTTTTCAATTTCAAGGTATTGAACAGGTGACTGTCCCTTTAAGAGTAGGTTATCATATGTGTAAAATGCTTATCCAGTACTTAATTGCAAATACAGTCTTATTCTTCATTATTAACCTTTTCCCAACATCCATGTCTGCTGTTTCATTTAATCAAATCACCCCCCCCCCTTTCCCTAAAATAAAAATAAAAAAAATAAGATCATGGGCATCGCCATACATAAAAATGTCTGTACTATAAAAATATCATAAAGTTAGCCCATACTTTGTCTCCCCATAAAATAAAATAAAGAGTGATCAAGAAGACATACACACCTAAAAAACTACAGATAGTCCTGAAAAATAATTAGCTCCCATACATCTTTGTAAACATAAATTTAAAAAAAGTTATGGGGGTCAGAATATGGCGATGAAAAGAAAAAATATATATATTTTAGTTTAGTATAGTATTTATTTATTTTTTTCAGTATTAAAACGTAAGAAAAACTATACATATGTGGAATTGCCAGATTCATACTGACCCAGAGAATGAATAGCAGAAGTCAGTTTTACTGCATAGTGAACGCTGTGAAAAAACTAAAGTAAAACTATGGCGGAATTTAGTTTTTTCCAATTAATCATTTCCCACTACATCCTATGTAATATTAAATGGTGGCATTAGAAAGTACAATGTTTCTTGCAAAAAGAAGCTCTCATACGGCTATGTGAATGAAAATAAAAAGAAAAAGTTATGGCTCTGGGAAGGCAGGAAGAGAAAAATTAAAACACAAAAACAGAAAATTACAATGTCAGGAGGAAAGTGTTAATGTTTACAATGTAAATATGAGTCCATTTTAAATTCAAAGTATTGAATGAGTAGCTGTGCCCCTTAACCCCTTAAGGACATAGGGCGTACCGGTACGCCCTATTTCCCGAGTCCTTAAGGACCAAGGGCGTACCGGTACGTCCTAACTTAAAATCTTAATTCCGGCGCCGCTGGGGTTAATCGGAACGGGATTTCGGCTGAAATCATTCAGCCGGCATCCCGTAACAACGCAGGGGGGGGTCATTTGACCCCCCCGTATCGGCGATCGCAGAAAACCGCAGGTCAATTCAGACCTGCGGTTTGCTGCGCTTTTTGCCGTTTCTGATCCCCGCGGTCCCTGACCGCGGGGATCAGAAACTTCAGAGTGCCCGAAATCAATATTGTTAACCCCCCCCTGCACCCCTGCACGATTTGATGGCGGCGGGTGGTGCAGGGGGGGTGTCGCATGCAGTGGGGGCGTTGCGGGAGGCGGGCGGTGCGGCAGGCGGGATCGCGATCCCCCGCCCGCCTCCCATTGCATAATCGTTGGTGTACAGTGGGTATACCAGGGTGCCAGCACATTGCTGGCACCCTGGTATAAACGGCTGACATCGTTGATGCGATGTCAGCCGTTTAACCCTTTCCATACAGCGGTCCGTACGGACCGCTGTATGGAAAAGGTTAACAGTAAGAGGGAGCTCCCTCCCTCTCCGATCGGGGGGCTGCTGTGCCTTTGCAGCCCCCCGATGGGAGAAGGAGAGAGCCCCCAGACAGCCCCCCCAGAACCCCGTCCTTACCCTTCCCCGTCTGCGAAGTTCTGACCATAACTGAGCAGACGGGGAAGGTTCCCATGGCAACAGGACGCCTGATCAGGCGTCCTGCTGTCCATGGTGCTGAACAGATCTGTGCTGAAAGCATAGACCTGTTCAGTGTAAGTAAAATACAGTGCAGAAACCAATATAGGTTCTGTTCTGTATTTTACAGACATCAGACCCACTGGATCTTCAAGAACCAAGTGGGTCTGGGTCAAAAAAATCAAATAAAAAGTGAAAAAAGTTAAGATAAAAAAAAAAAACATTTATCACTGAATAAAAATTAAAAAAATAAAATACACTACACATATTAGGTATCGCCGCGTCCGTAACGACCTGATCTATAAATTGGTCATGTTACTTTCCCCGCACAGTGAACGCCATAAAAATAAAAAAATAAAAACTATGAGAAAATTGAAATTTTGCCCACCTTACTTCCCAAAAAAGGTAATAAAAGTGATCAAAAAAGTCGCATGTACGCCAAAATAGTACCAATCAAACCGTCATCTCATCCCGCAAAAAATGAGACCCTACTCAAGATAATCGCCCAAAAACTGAAAAAACTATGGCTCTTAGACTATGGAAACACTAAAACATGATTTTTTTTGGTTTCAAAAATAAAATCATTGTGTAAAATGTACATAAATAAAAATAAAGTATACATATTAGGTATCGCCGCGTCCGTATCGACCGGCTCTATATAAATATCACATGACCTAACCCCTCAGGTGACCACCGTAAAAAAAAAAAAAAAAAACTGTGTAAAAAAAGCAATTTTTTGCCATCTTACGTCACAAAAAGTGTAATAGCAAGCGATCAAAAAGTCATATGCACCCCAAAATAGTGCCAATCAAACTGTCATCTCACCCCGCAAAAAATTAGACCCTACTCAAGATAATCACCCAAAAACTGAAAAAACTATGGCTCTTAGACTATGGAGACACTAAACAATTTTTTGGTTTTCAAAATGAAGTTATTGTATAAAACTTACATAAATAAAAAAAATTGTATACATATTAGGTATCGCCGCGTCCGTGACAACCTGCTCTATAAAATTACCACGTGATCTAACCTGTCAGATGAATGTTGTAAATAACAAAAAAAAAAAACATGCCAAAAAAGCTATTTCTTGTTACCTTGCCGCACAAAAAGTGTAATATAGAGCAACCAAAAATCATATGTACCCTAAACTAGTACCAACAATACTGCCACCCTATTCCGTACTTTCTAAAATGGGGTCACTTTTTTTGGAGTTTCTACTCTAGGGGTGCATCAGGGGGGCTTCAAATGGGACATGGTGTCAAAAAACCAGTCCAGCAAAATCTGCCTTCCAAAAACCGTATGGCATTCCTTTTCTTCTGCACCCTGCCGTGTGCCCGTACAGTAGTTTAGGACCACATATGGGGTGTTTCTGTAAACTACAGAATCAGGGCCATAAATAATGAGTTTTGTTTGGCTGTTAACCCTTGCTTTGTTACAGGAAAAAAAATATTAAAATGGAAAATCTGCCAAAAAAGTGAAATTTTGAAATTGTATCTCTATTTTCCATTGAATCTTGTGCAACACCTAAAGGGTTAACAAAGTTTGTAAAATCAGTTTTGAATACCTTGAGGGGTGTAGTTTCTTAGATGGGGTCACTTTTATGGAGTTTCTACTCTAGGGGGGCATCAGGGGGGCTCCAAATGGGACATGGTGTCAAAAAACCAGTCCAGCAAAATCTGTCCTTCCAAAAACCGTATGGCATTCCTTTCCTTCTGCGCCCTGCCGTGTGCCCGTACAGTAGTTTACGACCACATATGGGGTGTTTCTGTAAACTACAGAATCAGGGCCATAAATAATGAGTTTTGTTTGGCTGTTAACCCTTGCTTTGTTACTGGAAAAAAAATATTAAAATGGAAAATCTGCCAAAAAAGTGAAATTTTGAAATTGTATCTCTATTTTCCATTGAATCTTGTGCAACACCTAAAGGGTTAACAAAGTTTGTAAAATCAGTTTTGAATACCTTGAGGGGTGTAGTTTCTTAGATGGGGTCACTTTTATGGAGTTTCTACTCTAGGGGTGCATCAGGGGGGCTTCAAATGGGACATGGTGTCAAAAAAACTGTCCAGCACAATCTGGCTTCCAAAAACCATACGGCGCACCTTTCACTCTACGCCCCGCTGTGTGGCCGTACAGTAGTTTATGGCCACATATGGGGTGTTTCTGTAAACAGTAGAGTCAGGGCAATAAAGATACAGTCTTGTTTGGCTGTTAACCCTTGCTTTGTTAGTGGAAAAAATGGGTTAAAATGGAAAATTAGGCAAAAAAATGAAATTCTCAAATTTCATCCCCATTTGCCAATAACTCTTGTGCAACACCTAAAGGGTTAACGGAGTTTGTAAAATCAGTTTTGAATACCTTGAGGGGTGTAGTTTCTTAGATGGGGTCACTTTTATGGAGTTTCTACTCTAGGGGTGCATCAGGGGGCTTCAAATGGGACATGGTGTCAAAAAAACTGTCCAGCAAAATCTGGCTTCCAAAAACCATACGGCGCACCTTTCACTCTACGCCCCGCTGTGTGGCCGTACAGTAGTTTATGGCCACATATGGGGTGTTTCTGTAAACAGCAGAGTCAGGGCAATAAAGATACAGTCTTGTTTGGCTGTTAACCCTTGCTTTGTTAGTGGAAAAAATGGGTTAAAATGGAAAATTAGGCAAAAAAATGAAACTCTCAAATTTCATCCCCATTTGCCAATAACTCTTGTGCAACACCTAAAGGGTTAACGGAGTTTGTAAAATCAGTTTTGAATACCTTGAGGGGTGTAGTTTATAGAATGGGGTCATTTTTGGGCGGTTTCTATTATGTAAGCCTCGCAAAGTGACTTCAGAGCTGTAGTGGTCCCTAAAAATTGGGTTTTTGTAAATTTCTGAAAAATTTCAAGATTTGCTTCTAAACTTCTAAGCCTTGTAACATCCCCAAAAAATAAAATATCATTCCCAAAATAATTCAAACATGAAGTAGACATATGGGGAATGTTAAGTCATCACAATTTTTTGGGGTATTACTATGTATTACAGAAGTAGAGAAACTGAAACTTTGAAATTTGCTAATTTTTCCAAATTTTTGGTAAATTAGGTATTTTATTATGCAAAAAAATTAATTTTTTTGACTTTTTTTTACTAGTATCATGAAGTACAATATGTGACGAAAAAACAATCTCAGAATGGCCTGGATAAGTCAAAGCGTTTTAAAGTTATCACCACTTAAAGTGACACTGGTCAGATTTGCAAAAAATGGCCTGGTCCTTAAGGTGAAAATGAGCCCGGTCCTTAAGGGGTTAAGGAGGGCGGGAAATGTTTAATCGTGATTCAAATATTTTATACATTTTCACCTCAATAGCTGCTTTTCTGTGGGACTTGTTCTGCACTATTAATGTACACCAAAAATGGCCAGTCCAGTTAGGAAGCAATAAATATCTTTATTCATACATATTACATAAAACACGGTTAAAAATTACTACACATGGGGCAAAAAAATTGCCACACAGGAGATAGCCAGAAATATCAATAAATGTAAAACAGACATTAATAGAGATGTGGGTTCACCATACAACATATCATGAAATCATTACATAAAGTGCCAAGTGCTATACTGCGGATGGATAATTCCAAACCTCCAGAGTCTCTACATTGACACAAATGTACCTGTAAATAAAGTCTGTATCTTCCTCGTCCCAACGTGCACTACCCCCTGATGAAGCATTAGGCAAAGCGCGTGTCTGGACGAGGGAGATACAGATTTCCTTTACAGGTACATTTTTGTCAATGTAGAGACTAGGGAGGTTTGGAATTAATGTCTATTAATGTCTGTTTTACATTTATTGATATTTATGGCTATGTACTGTGTGGCAATTTTTTTGCCCCATGTGTAGTTGCACCACCAATGTAATTTTAACTGTGTTTTATGTAATATGTATGAATAAATATATTTATTGTTTCCTACCGGGCTGGCTGTTTTTAGTGTGCATAATTGGGTTTATATCCAGATGATATTGATCTTTCTCCCCCACACATATTGGTGTTTGCTATACTATTAATGTAGGAGGTCAGATATTTATTGGACAACTTTTATTTCCTATGTATTTATTTGAGCATTATTTCAGGACCAAGCAATTTTTTACCTTTCTGCCCAGGCCATTTTTAGCAAATCTGACGTGTCACTTTATGTGGTAATAACTTTAAAATGCTTTTACTTATCCAGGTCATTCTGAGATTGTTTTCTTGTCACATATTGCACTTCATGACAGTGGTAAAATGTAGTAAAACATTTTCATTTTTATTTATAAAGAAATACCAAATTTACCAAAAACTAGGAAAATTGTGCACATTTCTTTACTTTTATTATAAATAGTAATAACTCCAAAAATAGTTATTAATTTACATTCCATATGTCTACTACATGTTTGGATCATTTTGTGAATGCCATTTTATTTTTTGGTGACGTTAGAAGGCTTAGAAATTTAGAAGCAAATCTAGAAATTTTTCCGAAAATTTCTAAAACCCACTTTTTAAGGACCAGTTCAGGTCTGAAGTCACTGAGGCTAACATAATAGAAACCACCCCATTTTAGAAACTACACCCCTCAAGGTATTCAAAGCTGATTTTCAAATGTTGTTAACCTTTAGGTATTCCACAAGAATTAATGGAAAATAAAGATACAATTTCACAATTTCACTTTTCTGGCTGATTTTCCATTTTAATAAAAAAAAAAATCCTGCTAACAAAGCAAGGGTTAACAGACAAACAAAACTCAACATTTATTGCCCTGATTCTGTAGCTTACAGAAACACCCAATATGTGGTTGTAAACTGCTGTGTGTGCACAAAGGTAGGGCGCAGAATGAAAGAAACGCCATATGGTTTTTGGAAGGCAGATTTCACTGGGATAATTTTAAGCTAACATTTGAAGACCCGTCTGAAGTCACTGAGGCTAACATAATAGAAACCACCCCATTTTAGAAACTACACCCCTCAAGGTATTCAAAGCTGATTTTCAAATGTTGTTAACCTTTAGGTATTCCACAAGAATTAATGGAAAATAAAGATACAATTTCACAATTTCACTTTTTTAGCAGATTTCCCATTTGAATAAATGTTTTCCACTAACAAAGCAAGGCTTAACCGCCAAACAATACTCAATATTTATTGTCCTGATTCTGTAGTTTACAGAAACACCCCATATGTGGACGTAAACTGCTTTATGGGCACATGGCAGGGCATAGAAGGAAAGGAACGCCATATGGATTTTGGAAGGCATATTTTGCTGCACTGGTTTCTTGACACCATATCCTACTTGAAGCCCCCCTGATGCAACCCTAGAGTAGAAAATCCCCAAAAAAGTGACCTCATTTTGGAAACTAAGCGATAAGGTGGCAGTTTTGTTGGCACTATTTTAGGGTACATATGATTTTTGGTTGCTCTATATTACACTTTTTGTAAGGCAAGGTAACAAAAAATAGCTGTTTTGGCACCGTTTTTTTATTTTTTTTATTTACAATGTTCATCTGACAGGTTAGATCATGAGTAGAGTTGAGCGAACCCGAACTGTAAAGTTCGGGTTCGTACCGAACTTTAGGGTTTTCGGCACCCGGACCCAAACCCAAACATTTATGTAAAAGTTCGGGCTCGGGTTCGATGTTCGCGGAACTTTATGGCGCTTTTTTAAAGGCTGCAAAGCAGTCAATCAACAAGCGTAATACTACTTGCCCCAAAAGGCCATCACAGCCTTGCCTACTATTGGCATGGCTGTGATTGGCCAACTGCAGCATGTGACCCAGCCTCTATTTAAGCTGGAGTCACGTAGCGCCGCCCGTCACTCTGCTTGGAATAGTGTAGGGAGAGGCTGCAGCTGCTGTGAGGGAGAGATCAGGGAGAAATCTGATCAAAAACTGGTTTATGTTCTCAGCAATCTACAGAAAAATAGTTTTGTGGGTGCAGTGCACCATTTTTTTAAGCCTGCCCTAAGCCAACTACTGCTGAAAACAAACTTTTTTTCTTCAGTTATTCAATAACAATACATGATTGGCAGCCATTTTATGCAGCGATAGTGCACCAGCATAGGCTATCTGCATGTCCAGAAATACAGCTTTGGCATACTGGGGTGAAAAAAGCCTCTGATACACTGCACATCTGGGATTACACATGCATAAGTGACTGTCACATTTAGGCCATAAATAAAGCTTTGGCATACTGGGGTAAAAAAAAGCCTCTAATATACTGCACATTTGGGATTACAAATGCATAAGTGACTATCACACTTAGGACAGAATTACAGCTTTGTGGTTAGGGTGAAAAAACCCTCTAATATACTGCACATCTGGGATTAGACAAGCAAAAGTAACTGTCACATTTAGGCCATAAATACGGCTTTGGCATACTGGGGTGAAAAAAGCCTCTCATATACTGCACATCTGGGATTACACATGCATAAGTGACTGTCACATTTAGGACAGAAATACAGCTTTGTGGTTAGGGTGAAAAAACCCTCAAATATACTTTACATCTGGGATTAGACAAGCATAAGTGACTGTCACATTTAGGCCATGAATACGGCTTTTTGGTTACTGGGGTGAAAAAAGCCTTTAATATATTGCACATCTGGGATTACACATGCATAAGTGACTGTCACATTTAGGCCATAAATACGGCTTTGGCATACTGGGGTGAAAAAGCCTCTCATATACTGCATATCTGGGATTACACAGGCATAAGTGACTGTCATATTTAGGACAGAAATACAGCTTTTTGGTTAGGTTGAAAAAAACCTCTAATACAGGCATGCTCAACCTGCGGCCCTCCAGCTGTTGTAAAACTACAACTCCCATAATTCCCGGACATCCTACAGCTATCATCCTACAGAAGGGCATGGTGAGAGTTGTAGTTTTACAACAGCTGGAGGGCCGCAGGTTGAGCATCCCTGCTCTAATATACTGCACATCTGGGATTACACATGCATAAGTGACTGTCACATTTAGGACAGAAATATAGTTTTTGGTTAGGGTGAAAAAAAACAAAAAAAACTAATATACTGCACATCTGGGATTACACGTGCATAAGTGACTGTCACATTTAGGCCATAAATACGGCTTTGGCATACTGGGATGAAAAACGTCTCTCATATACTGCACATCTGGGATTACACATATTACACGTGCATAAGTGACTGTCACATTTAGGACAGAAATACAGGTTTTTGGTTAGGGTAAAAAAAAACTAAAAAAACAAATATACTGCACAACTGGGATTACACGTGCATAAGTGACTGTCACATTTAGGCCATAAATACTACTTTGGCATACTGGGGTGAAAAAAGCCTCTCATATACTGCACATCTGGGATTACACATGCATAAGTGACTGTCACATTTAGGACAGAAATACAGATTTTTAATTAGGGTGAAAAAACCCTCTAATATACTGAACATCTGGGATTAGACAAGCATAAGTAACTGTCACATTTAGGACAGAAATACAGCTTTTTGGTTAGGTTGAAAAAACCCTGTAATATACTGCACATCTGGGATTAGACAAGCATAAGTGACTGTCATATTTAGGTCACAAATGCGGCTTTTTGATTACTGGGGTGAAAAAAGCCTCTAATACATTGCACATCTGTGATTAGACATGCATAAGTGACTGTCACATTTAGGCTATAAATATGGCTTTGGCATACTGGGGTGAAAAAAGCCTCTCATATACTGCACATCTGGGATTACACATGCATAAGTGACTGTCACATTTAGGACATAAATACAGCTTTTTGGTTAGGGTGAAAAAACCCTCTAATATACTACACATCTGGGATTACACATGCTTAAGTAACTGTCACATTTAGGCCATAAATACGGCTTTGGCAAACTGGGGTAAAAAAAGCCACTCATATACTGCACATCTGGGATTACACGTGCATAAGTGGCTGACACATTTAGGCCATAAATACGGCTTTTGCATACTGGGGTGAAAAAAGCCTCTTATATACTACACATCTGGGATTACACATGCATAAGTAACTGTCACATTTAGGCCATAAATACGGCTTTGGCAAACTGGGGTAAAAAAAGCCACTCATATACTGCACATCTGGGATTACACGTGCATAAGTGACTGACACATTTAGGCCATAAATATGGCTTTTGCATACTGGGGTGAAAAAATCCGCTCATATACTGCAAATCTGGGATTGCACGTGCATAAGTGACTGTCACATTTAGGACAGAAATACAGCTTTTTGGATAGGGTGAAAAAACCCTCTAATATACTGCACATCTGGGATTACACGTGCATAAGTGACTGTCATATTTAGTACAGAAATACAGCTTTTTGGTTAGGGTGAAAAAACCCTCTAATATACTGCACATCTGGGATTAGACAAGGATAAGTGAATGTCACATTTTGGCCTGAAATACGGCTTTTTGGTTACTGGGGTGAAAAAAGCCTCTGATATACTGCATATCTAGGATTAGACATGCTTAAGTGACTGTCACATTTAGGCCAGAAATACGGCTTTTTGGTTTCTGGGGTGAAAAAACCCTCTAATATACTGCACATCTGGGATTAGACAAGCATAAGTGACTGTCACATTTAGAGCAGAAATACGGCTTATGCACGTCTTATCCCAGATGTGCAGTATATCAGAGGGTTTTTTCACCCCAGTAACCAAAAAGCCATATTTCTGCTCTAAATGTGACAGTCACTTATGCTTGTCTAAAACATAAGTGACTGTCACTTGTCTAAAGCATAAGTGACTGTCACATTTAGAGCAGAAATACGGCTTTTTGGTTACTGGGGTGAAAAAAACCTCTGATATACTGCACATCTGGGATAAGTTGTGCATAAGTGAGTGTCACATTTGGGCCACAAATACCGCTGTCATATATAGTTAAAAAAATAATAATTGAGTGCAATAGCCTACATCAGAGTTTATATTGGTGGTTAATTATTTTTAACATACTTAACCACTTTTTACTTTGCTTTGTGAATGCTAACTATGAGGCAAACATCTAATAAGGGACTCGGTCATGGTCATGCTGGTGGTGTTGGTGGAGCCTCTGGTGCAGGGAGAGGACGTGGCCATTCTGCCACAGCTACACGTCCTACTGAACCTACTACCTCAGGTCCCAGTAGCCGCCAGAATCTACAGCAATATTTGTTCGGGCCTAATGCCATTCTAAGGATGGTAAAGCCGGAGCAAGTACAGGCGCTAGTCAATTGGGTGGCCGACAGTGGATCCAGCACGTTTACATTATCTCCCACCCAGTCTTCTGCAGAAAGCGCACAGGTGGAGCCTGAAACCCATGCCCATCAGTCTGTCACATCACCCCTGTGCATATCGGGGAACCTGTCTAAACCTCAAGTCATGCATCAGTCTCTTATGCTGTTTGAAGACTCTGCAGGCAGAGTTTCCCAAGGGCATCCACCTAGCCCTTCCCCAGGGGTGGAAGACATAGAAGGCACTGATGCACAACCACTTATGTTTCCTGATGAGGGCATGGGAATACCACCTCAGCACGTCTCGGATGATGACGAAACACAGGTGCCAACTGCTGCATCTTTCTGCAGTGTGTAGACCGAAATGGAGGCCAGGGAGGAAGACTGGGTGGAAGACGATGCAGGGGACGATGAGGTCCTAGACCCCACATGGAATGAAGGTCGTGCCACTGACTTTCAGAGTTCGGAGGAAGAGGCAGTGGTGAGACCGAGCCAACAGCGTAGCAAAAGCGGGAGCGGGGTGCAAAAGCAGAGCAGCCATCACCAAAACAGTTTGCCTGCTACTGGCCACCGTCAACAGGGACTGAGCACACCAAAGGCAGCTTCAAGGAGTTCCCTGGCATGGAACTTCTTCACACAATGTGCTGACGACAAGACCCGAGTGGTTTGCACGCTGTGCCATCAGAGCCTCAAGCTAGGCATTAACCTTCTGAACCTTAGCACAACCTGCATGACCAGGCATCTGCATGCGAGACACGGGCTGCAGTGGAGTAAGCATCTTCAAAACCAAGAAAGGGCTCAGGCCCCTCATGCTCCCTATTCTGCTGCTGCCTCTGCCTCTTCCTCCACCTCTGGAGGAACGTTAGCACCTGCCACCCAGCAAACAGTGGATGTGCCACCAACAACACTACCTCCATCACCAAGCATCTCCACCATGTCACACGGAAGCGTTCAGCTCTCCATCTCACAAACCTTTGATAGAAAGAGTAAATTCCCACCTAGCCACCTTCGATCCCTGGCTCTGAATGGCAGCATTTCTAAACTGCTGGCCTTTGAAATGCTGTCATTCAGGCTGGCGGAGACGGACAGCTTCAAACAGCTCATGTCGCTTGCTGTCCCACAGTACGTCGTTCCCAGCCGCCAATACTTCTCCAGGAGAGCCATCCCCTTACCTGCACAACCAAGTATCGGATAAAATCAAGTGTGCACTGCGCAACGCCATCTGTGGCAAGGTCCACCTAACCACAGATACGTGGACCAGTAAGCGCGGACAGGGACGCTATATCTCCCTAACTGCACACTGGGTAAATGTAGTGGAGGCTGGGCCCCAGGCGGATAGCTGTTTGGTGCACGTCCTTCCGCCGCCAAGGATCGCAGGGCATCATTCTTTGCCTCCTGTTGCCTTCTCTTCCTACTCGGCTTCCTCCTCCTCTTCTACCACCTCCTCATCCGGTCAGTGACAGAACTTCACCACCAACTTCAGCACAGCCAGGGGTAAATGTCAGCAGGCCATTCTGAAACTGGTGTGTTTGGGGGACAGGCCCCACACTGCGCAGGAGTTGTGGAGGGGTATAGAACAACAGACCGACGAGTGGTTGCTGCCAGTGGGCCTCAAGCCCGGCCTGGTGGTGTGCAATAATGGGCAAAATCTCGTTGCAGCTCTGGGACTAGCCGGTTTGACGCACATCCCTTGCCTGGCGCATGTGCTGAATTTGGTGGTGCAGAAATTCATTCACAACTACCCTGACATGTAAGAGCTGCTGCATAAAGTGTGGGCCATCTGTGCGCGCTTCCGCCGTTCTCATCCTGCCGCCGCTCGGCTGTCTGCTCTACAGCGTAACTTCGGCCTTCCCACTCACCACTTCACATGCGACGTTCCCACCAGGTAGAACTCCACCTTGCACATGCTGGAGAGACTGTGCGAGCAGCAGCAGGCCATAGTGGAGTTTCAGCTGCAGCACGCACAGGTGAGTCGCACTATGGAACAGCACCACTTCACCACAATAACTGGGCCTCCATGCGAGACCTGTGTGCCCTGTTGTGCTGTTTCGAGTACTTTACCAACATGGCCAGTGGCGATAATGCCATTATCAGTGTTACAATACCACTTCTATGTCTCCTTGAGAATACACTTAGGGCGCTGATGTGGCCCAGGACGAGGAGGAGGAAGAGGGGTCATCTCTAACACTTTCAGGCCAGTCTTTTAGAAGTGGCTCAGAAAGAGGATTTTTGTAACTGCAGAGGCCAGGTACATATTTGGCCAGCCAGGGCCCACTACTGGAGGATGAGGAGGAGAAGGATGAGGAGGAGGATGGGGATGAAGCATGTTCACAGCGGGGTGATATCCAACACAGCTCGGGCCCATCACGGGTGCGTGGCTGGGGAGATACGGAGGATGCAGACGATACGCCTCCCACAGAGGACAGCTTGTCCCTACCTCTGAACAGCCTGGCACACATGAGCGACTACATGCTCTAGTGCCTGCGCAATGACTGCAGAGTTGCCCTTCATTTTAACGTGTGCTGACTACTGGGTGGCCACCCTGCTGGATCTCCGTTACAAAGACAATGTGCCGTCCTTAATTCCCTCACTGGAGAGTGATCGGAAGATGCACGACTACATGCGCACACTGGTAGACGCGCTCCTGAGAGCATTACCGACTGACGCCGGGGGACAAGTGGAAGCACAAGGCGAAGGTAGGGGAGGAGGAAGAGGTCGCCAACGCAGCTGTGTCAGCGCCAGCACCTCAGAAGGCAGGGTTAGCATGGCCGACATGTGGAAAAGCTTTGTCACCTCGCCGCAACAAACGGCCCCAACTGCTGATATGGAGAGTGTTAGCAGGAGGCAGCATTTGAACAACATGGTGGAACAGTACCTGTGCACACGCCTACACGTACTGACTGATGGTTCTGCCCCATTCAACTTCTGGGTCTCCAAATTGTCCACATGGCCAGAGCTTGCCCTGTATGCCTTGGAGGTGCTGCCCTGCCCTGCAACCAGTTTACTCTCTGAGCGTGTATTTAGCATGGCGGGAGGTGTCATTACAGACAGACGCAGCCACCTGTCCACAGCCAACGTGGACAAGCTCACGTTCATTAAAATGAACCAGGCTTGGGTCCCACAAGACTTGTCTTTACCTGGTGCAGAATAGACATATATACTACCATCAAACATATATTCTTGTACTCAAGTCAAGTGCAATGATTCTTTGTTTTCTTCTTTTTTTTATTTGTCCCAATATTTTGGGGGCTATCTACCCCAATAAAAAAAAAACATTGTTGGCTACCTACTCCTCCTCCATTGCTGCCTCCACCTACAACACCACATTCAGCGCCTCCTCAACCTCCTATTCCATATCGACCTCCTTCTCTGAGTTGCAGGTTAATAATTAGCAATTTTTAGCTATTTTATTTCATTTTAAGTTATTTCCCTATCCACATTTGTTTGCAGAGCAGTTGCCATGCTCTTAAGGACATTTTACTCTAGACTTTTCAAGGACTATTTTAGAGCCATTTTTATTCAAATCTTATTTTCAATTGTCGGGTGACATTTTACCATTTTTGGCATATACAAACCCCTGTTGTGCCTGGGTGACAGGGGCCTAAATCTCTCAAAATCCTCTGTTGTATTGCTGGGTGACATGAAACCCCTTTTGCTGTGAATGAACCCCTGCTCTGCATTGCTGACAGGGGCCTAAATCTCTCAAAATCCTCTGTTGTATTGCTGGGTGACTTGAACCCCTTTTTGCCGTGAATGAACCCCTGCTCTGCATTGCTGACAGGGGCCTAAATCTCTCAAAATCCTCTGTTCTATTGCTGGGTAACATGAACCCCCTTTTGCCGTGAATGAACCCCTGCTGTGCCTGGGTGACAGGGGCCTAAATCTCTCAAAATCCTCTGTTGCATTGCTGGGTGACATGAACCCCCTTTTGCCGTGAATTAACCCCTGCTGTGCCTGGGTGACAGGGGCCTAAATCTCTCAAAATCCTCTGTTCTATTGCTGGGTGACATGAACCCCCTATTGTCGTGAATGAACCCCTGCTCTGCATTGCTGACAGGGAGCTAAATTTAGTGAAAACATCTGTTACTGATCGGAAGATGCGTGACTACAAGCGCACGCTGATGATAGCATTCCCACCTGACAGCGGGGGCACAGTGGAAGCACAAGGCGAAGGCAGAGGAGGAGGAAGAGGTCGCCAACGCAGCTGGGGCACCGCCAGCACCTGAGAAGGCAGGGTTAGCATTGCCCAAATGTGGAAAAGCTTTGTCAGCCTTGGAGGTGCTGACCTGCCCTGCAGCCAGTGTATAGTGTGAACGTGTGTTTAGCAGAGAACATTATCACAGGCCGCAGCCAATGTGGACAAGCTTACATTTATTAAAATAAATCAGGCATAGATCCCACAGGATTTGTCCGTACCTTGTGCAGACTATACATTTATACCAGCCTCAACCATCCATTCTTGTACTCAAGTGCACTTATTCTTTGTTTTATTTTGTTATACAGTCATGTGAAAAAATTAGGACACCCTTTGAAAGCATGTGGTTTTTTGTAACATTTTTAATAAAAGGTTATTTCATCTCCGTTTCAACAATACAGAGAGATTAAAGTAATCCAACTAAACAAAGAAAACTGAAGAAAAGTCTTTTCAAGATCTTCTGTAAATGTCATTCTACAAAAATGCCTATTCTAACTGAGGAAAAAGATAGGACACCCTTGCCCCTAATAGCGAGTGTTACCTCCTTTGGCTGAAATAACTGCAGTGAGACGGTTCTTGTAGCCATCTACCAGTCTTCGACATCGGTCTGAGGAAATTTTACCCCACTCCTCAATGCAGAACTTTTTCAGCTGTGAGATGTTTGAGGGGTTTCTTGCACGTACAGCCCTTTTCAAGTCACCCCACAGCATCTCAATGGGATTCAAATCTGGACTTTGACTTGGCCATTCCAGGACTCTCCATTTCTTCTTTTTCAGCCAATCTTTGGTTGATTTACTAGTATGTTTTGGGTCATTGTCATGTTGCATGGTCCAGTTCCGCTTCAGCTTTAATTTTCTAACTGATGGTCTCACATGTTCTTCAAGCACCTTCTGATACACAGTAGAATTCATAGTGGATTCTATGATGGTGAGCTGACCAGGTCCTGCTGCAGCAAAGCAGCCCCAAACCATGACACTTCCACCTCCATGCTTCACAGTTGGTATGAGGTTCTTTTCTTGGAATGCTGTGTTTGGTTTACGCCAAACATGTCCTCTGCTGTTGTGTCCAAATAATTCAATTTTGGACTCATCTGTCCAAAGAACATTATTCCAGAAGTCCTGGTCTTTGTCAACTTTATCTCTGGCAAATGTCAGTCTGGCCTCAATGTTTCTCTTGGAAAGCAAAGGTTTCCTCCTTGCACACCTCCCATGCAAGTTAAACTTGTACAGTCTCTTTCTGATTGTAGAGGCATGTACTTCTACATCAACAGTAGCCAGAGCCTGCTGTAGTTCTCGAGATGACACTTTAGGGTTTTTGGAGACCTCTTTTAGCATCTTGCGGTCTGCTCTTGGGGTGAACTTGCTGGGGCGACCAGTCCTGGGCATGTTGGCAGTTGTTTTGAAAGCCCTCCACTTGTAGACTATCTTCCGGACAGTGGAATGGCTGATTTCAAAATCTTTTGAGATCTTTTTAAATCCCTTCCCAGACTCATAGGCTGCTACAATCTTTTTTCTGAAGTCCTCTGACAGCTCTTTTGCTCTCACCATGGTGCTCACTCTCACTTCAACAGTCAGGAGCACACCAAACTAAATGTCTGAGGTTTAAATAGGGCAAGCCTCATTCAACATGCAGAGTAACGATCTACTAATTATGTGCACCTGGTGTGATATACCTGTGTGAGATCTGAGCCAATTTAAGAGGGAATACATGTGAGGGTGTCCTATCTTTTTCCTCAGTTAGAATAGGCATTTTTGTAGAATGACATTTACAGAAGATCTTGAAAAGACTTTTCTTCAGTTTTCTTTGTTTAGTCGGATTACTTTAATCTCTCTGTATTGTTGAAATGGAGATGAAATAACCTTTTATTAAAAATGTTACAAAAAACCACATGCTTTCAAAGGGTGTCCTAATTTTTTCACATGACTGTATGTCCCAATATTTTAGGGGATACCCCAATTTAAAAATAAAAAATAACACAAATCAGTGTTGGCTACCTATTCCTCCTTCACCGCCGCTTCCACCTACACCGCTACGTCAACCTACACCGCCGCATCCACACATCCACACATCCACCCATCCACCCATCCACCTCCTCCTCAACCTCTTACTAGATCCAGATTGTTATTTTTAATTTTTCTGTATTTTATGTTATTTTAAGTTATTTCCCTATCCACATTTGTCTGCAGAACAGTTGTCATGCTCTTAAGCACATTTTGATGCCTTTTGCAGCCCTCTAGCCCTTTCCAGGACTATTTTACAGGCATTTTAGTGCCCAAAAGTCCAGGTCCCCATTGACCTAAATGGGGTTTGGGGGGCAAGTTCGGGTCAAGTTCGGGTCCCGAACCCAAACATATTTTTTCAAGTTCGGACGTTCCTGCCGAACCCGAACATCAAGGTGTCCGCTCAAGTCTAATCAACTCTAATCATGAGGTATTTTATAGAGCAGGTCGTTATGGATGTGATAATGCCAAATTTGTATACTTTTTTTTGGTTGTTTGCTTCAGTTTTACATAATAAAGCATTTTTCAAAAAAATCTTATTTTAGTGTCTGAATATTCTTAGAGCCATATTTTTATTTATTTTATTTGTTGTAGTATGAGATGATGGTTTGATTGGTACTATTTTAGAGTGCATATGATTTTTTGATCATTTGGTATTACACTTTTTTTATGTAAGGTGACAAAAAAGGGTTTTACACAACAATATCATTTTTGAGACAAAAAAAAAATCATGATTTAGTGTCTCCAGCGGTGAACTGCGCATGCGCCGGATCTCGAACGGGACTTGGGATGACGAAACTGCCTTATAGAGCGGGACCAGCAAGAGGCTGGGGTGGGATAATATGAAAAGAAGGCAGAGCAGCCTGGGCACCTACAACAAGAACCCCGCCCCTGGGCACTTGCGAGCCCTCATTTGCATATAGATGAAACTATGTTTTTTCAGCTGGTGAAAGTCAGAAGAATACAACAAATGTACCATTGGAATCTTGTGTAGTTGTGCTAGAGCTTTCATGCTATATAGTCATTGTGATTTTACTAGGTGCAGAGGTTCTGAATAGTATTCATGAAGTGTATTTTGATCTGAATTTCAGGGTAATTTTGATTCACTATGAAACTGAATGTCCTTGTGCTTCGTGCTAACAAATCAATTTTTCCCTGAAATTATGTAATTTTTATTTTTATTTTTAAAACCATACTTAGCTCATCCATTTGAGCGTGAAGAGCCCACTGCCTCCATCTTGATGGAAGATTCCTCGTGTAACCCGTGCACAGTGATGTATGATGTCACCATGCCGGCCTACATGCTGACTTCATCACCGGCTGCAAAAGATTTTGCGGTGGATCTTCAATCAAGATGGTGGTGGCTGTCTCTTCGCAATCTAATAGATGATTTAATTATGATTTATTTATTTTTTATTACAGATTTACCGTATTTATCGGCGTATAACACGCACTTTTTCCCCCTGAAAATAGGGGGCAAATGATGTATGCGTGTTATACGCCGATATAATGTTAAGAAGCCATGTTTTTACATACCGAATGTATAACATTAAGACGGCGCAGCGCCTGCCGCAGCTCCCTCCTCATGCGCCGCCTGTCCCAGCTCCCTCTGTCATGCGCCGCCTGTCCCAGCTCACTCTGTCATGCGCCGCTTGCCTGTTCATTCATAAAGTGAGATAAGCAGGCAGGCGGCGCATGAGGAGGGAGCTGGGGCAGGCGGCGCATGAGGAGGGAGCTGGGGCAGGCGGCGCATGAGGAGGGAGCTGGGGCAGGCAGCGCATCAGGAGGGAGCTGAGACAGGCGGCGCATGACCGAGGGAGATGCCGGTCTGCGCCGTCTTAATGTTATACCTCCGGTACTACAGTAAGTACCGTACAATTAGATATAGAGTCAGATTGAATGTTTAACAGTTGCGGGGCCCGGTGTATTAGAGTAGAGTCACTGCACCGGGCCCCGCCATGAGTGTTCCCGCCTCCTCTCTCCACACTTATCCATCTGATGGGGGATCTGTAGATGACACTTATGGGGATCTGTAGATGACACTTATGGGGATCTGTGGATGACATAAGTGTCATCTTTTTACATTATTTACCTTATAAGTGGTATTAATATTAATAAAAAAAAGTTCTGAGCTACCCTTTTTTTCCTGAAATTTCCCTCTTAAAATGAAGGTGCGTGTTATACGCCTGTGCGTGTTATACGCCGATAAATACGGTAAATATTAAAGTCAAATGCCGCAATCAACAATGAATGCGGCAACTGAAGGGTACAATGATGGGGAGCAGTGCAATCGCTGCTCCCTTTCATTGCTCCCACTATTTACAAAGAAATCTGCTTTATGATGAAGTAATTTTTCATGAAGCAAATTTTTTTTGCAAAATTTGGCAAAGCTGTTGGATTGAATTTTCCATAACTTCGCTCAACACTAATTCTGAACAGTTAGGCTATTTGCATATAGGACAATTTTTTTTGCCGCAAATCCCAGCGGAAAATCTTCATATACAGACGTGGACAAAATTGTTGGTACCCTTTGGTCAATGAAAGAAAAAGTCACAATGGTCACAGAAATAACTTTAATCTGACAAAAGTAATAATAAATTAAAATTCTATAAATGTTAACCAATGAAAGTCAGACATTGTTTTTCAACCATGCTTCAACAGAATTATGTAAAAAAATAAACTCATGAAACAGGCATGGACAAAAATGATGGTACCCCTAGAAAACACAGAACATAATGTGACCAAAGGGACATGTTAATTCAAGGTGTGTCCACTAATTAGCATCACAGGTGTCTACAACCTTGTAATCAGCCATTGGGCCTATATATATGGCTCCAGGTAATCACTGTGTTGTTTGGTGATATGGTGTGTACCACACTCGACATGGACCAGAGGAAGCAAAGGAAAGAGCTGTCTCAAGAGATCAGAAAGAAAATTATAGACAAGCATGTTAAAGGTAAAGGCTATAAGACCATCTCCAAGCAACTAGATGTTCCTGTGAGTACAGTTGCACATATTATTCATAAGTTTAAGATCCATGGGACTGTAGCCAACCTCCCTGGACGTGGCCGCAGGAGGAAAATTGATGACAAATCTAAGAGACGGATAATCCGAATGGTAACAAAAGAGCCTAGAAAGACTTCTAAAGAGATTCAAGGTGAACTTCATGCTCAAGGAACATCAGTGTCAGATCGCACCATCCGTCGTTGTTTGAGCCAAAGTGGACTACATGGGAGACGACCAAGGAGGACACCATTGTTGAAAACGAATCATAAAAAAGCAAGACTGGAATATGCCAAACTACATGTTGACAAGCCACAAAGCTTCTGGGAGAATGTCCTGTGGACAGATGAGACAAAAATCGAAGTTTTTGCCAAGGCACATCAGCTGTATGTTCACAGACGAAAAAATGAAGCATATCAAGAAAAGAACACTGTCCCTACTGTGAAACATGGAGGAGGCTCTGTTATGTTCTGGGGCTGCTTTGCTGCGTCTGGCACAGGGTGTCTTGAATCTGTGCAGGGTACAATGAAATCTCAAGACTATCAAGGAATTCTAGAGAGAAATGTACTAGCCAGTGTCAGAAAGCTTGGTCTCAGTCGCAGGTCATGGGTCTTGCAACAGGACAATGACCCAAAACACACCGCTAAAAACACCCAAGAATGGCTAAGAGGAAAAAATTGGACTATTCTAAAGTGGCCTTCTATGAGCCCTGACCTCAATCCTATTGAGCATCTTTGGAAGGAGCTGAAACATGCAGTCTGGAAAAGGCACCCTTCAAACCGGACACAACTGGAGCAGTTTGCTCATGAGGAGTGGGCCAAAATACCTGCTGAGAGGTGCAGATGTCTCATTGACAGTTACAGGAAGCGTTTGATTGCAGTGATTGCCTCAAAAGGTTGCGCAACAAAATATTAAGTTAGGGGTACCATCATTTTTGTCCATGCCTGTTTCATGAGTTTATTTTTTTACATAATTCTGTTGAAGCATGGTTGAAAAACAATGTCTGACTTTCATTGGTTAACATTTATAGAATTTTAATTTATTATTACTTTTGTCAGATTAAAGTTATTTCTGTGACCATTGTGACTTTTTCTTTCATTGACCAAAGGGTACCAACAATTTTGTCCACGTCTGTATGATATGCAGATTTGCTGTGGATTTCAAAGCAGACTTCACCCGCATATGAAAATTTGTGAAAGTCGCAGTGAAAATATACAAAAACAATTGACATGCCGTGAATTAAAAAATCCACCCCACATATCAATTTAGATGTGAGAAATTTCAGTAGTATCAACTTTTATAGGAGAAAAGACCTGTAATGAATGGAGAAAGAGACATTGTTCTTTGACTTTATATCTTAGTTGAATTATAAAAAATTGCCATTACAAAAGCTACATTTGCCATCATCACTTTCAGGGGATGAAGCTTAGATAGATAGCTGTCACCTTTTCACAAAGGTAAAAAAATAAAAGAAAAAAAAATAATGGCACAGTAAATAGTAATAATGGCATCATAAGGGAGGGAAGTCCCATGCTAATACATAGTTAATCATGTTAATTGCAATAACGGCAGTTTTAAGGGACAGCCCTGGACCAAAAAAGGTTCCCATCACTATATAGTGAGAATCCCTATAAAAAAAATATCTAATTTATGCCCTAACAGCTGTCTTTATTAAATAAAAAAGCCTCATTTCATTAAATGTGGAAAAAAAACCACAAGGCATTTATTTAAAAGATGAAAATAAATACTAGGTATCACACACAATAAATGTAGCATGAACAGTATTCAATGAATGAGATATAAATTAAAAATTCATTATTTTATTATATTCTGCCTAAAAATAAATATAAATAAAAGCTATTTCATATGTACTGAAAAATAAATAAAAAATACACCAAAAACAAACAGCTTGTATGTAAGTGAAAAAAGAAAGAAAGAAATGAAAGCTCTCAAAATGTTCTGAAACAAAATGAAAAAAATAAACTGTGTTTAAAAGACTAAAATTAGCTGCAATTTTACCACATTAAGTTCATTTAGACATATTGCATTTTTTGGCTATCCAGATGGCAGATTATATTTAATGATGGTATTAATGTACAGACATATAATTGAGGACTAATAATCTGCATATGCCATATATCTTGGGGGAGGACAGATGCAACTGGAAGAATGGCTAATATAGGAGAATTTGGACTTGCTTTTAAATTCTAAGCTAAGGCTTGCCATACTGAAGATTAAAGATTATGCTGAAAAATTATTGTTAATGACTCAAATGATTTACCATTATTAGTTGTTTATGGTTGTACACTTCTATGTAGACCCAAATATGTGGTGGATTAAAATGTTCCTTTAATATCTTTAAAAAAAAATGGCTAAAATGCTAAATGTGTGCAAATCTGCAATTGCTGCCAAATATTTTGAATAATATAATGCATGATGGATGCTTCTATAATATGTAAAAAGCCATGACTATAATTCATGGGGGGGCGGAGCTAGCGCCGGACAGTAATGGTCGTGCGTGCCTGAGCTCTGCAACTCAGACCCGGCTCCACAGCAGCTAACTTAAGCAATTTAGCTCAGAACATGGGTAAAATTGGACAGCAAAGATCGGGGGACTCGTCCCTACCACACAAGCAGACTTCAAACTGCGGGGACATGGACAAATTCGTAAAAAAGGCGGCGGCAATATGCGCGGCAAGAGAGGCAAAGATGGCGCCGGATCCCCACAAAGAAACAGAGGAGAGTGATTCAGAGCTCCTAGCTGATGGCAGCGAAGCGGAGGATCAGAGACATCGTAGACACCTCCCGATTTCCAGAAAATACCTGGACTCTGCTCTGCAAAGAGCAATGGAGCCTATGGTGAGCGAGCTGTCCTCCCTCAGACAAGATGTCAGGCACGTGGGCGGCAGAGTGGAAGCCCTTGAATCTAATCAGGCCGCAATTCTAGACTACCAGATGGCCACTAACAGAAGCCTACAAAACTGCCAGACACATCTCAATGACATATTCAACGCTCTGGAGGACCAAGAAAACCGGGGGAGAAGGAACAACCTCCGTTTTAGAGGGGTCCCTGAAACAGAATCCCCACAAGACTCTGCCGAAATTATCAAGGAGATTTGCGTTGGTCTACTGGGCCCAGAGAGATCCGCCTCAGTTATCATTGAAAGGGCTCATCGGGCCCTGCGCCCGAAACCTAAAGGCAATGAGCCCCCTCGAGATATTATTTGCCGTTTTCTACATTTTCAAGATAAGGAGGCCATAATTAACACAGCAAGAGCACCGAATGGCGTGAAACACAACGGAGTGCCTATAAGCATATTTCAAGATCTGGCTCCTATGACTCTACAAAAAAGGAGATCCCTTAAGCCACTTACAGATTGGCTCAGGAACCATAAGATTCTTTACCGATGACTATAATTCATGGCTAATCTAACAGCATTAAAAACAATTCTATTAAAAATACAGCATTTTTTTGTACATTATATATGTGTCTGTCATGCACAGGATTTATATACTGTAAGATGTCTTTAGACAGAAAAAGTGAGGCTAATATATGATTTATGGGAGAGGCTTAACTGTGATGAGTGGGTGAAGCGCTTCCCCTGACCTAGCTGGCTGTGTTGTGCCGGAAGCCAGGAGCGAGGGTAAGCCTAGTAGTGGGCATACCCTAAAAGGGAGTGTTTGAGAACAGAAGCGCCCTGAGGAGCTGGAGGCTGGGGCTTAAGAAGGTAATATGCCCCTCCCACAAATTCAGGCTGACTTTTCAGCCTTCCACTTATGGGAGAGGCTTAACTGTGATGAGTGGGTGAAGCGCTTCCCCTGACCTAGCTGGCTGTGTTGTGCCGGAAGCCAGGAGCGAGGGTAAGCCTAGTAGTGGGCAAAAATAAACGAGGAGAGCAGAGTAGTGACCAAAAGCCTACAAAACCACCCAGAGAGCAAGATTACAAAATGCCTGGGAAATCTCAACATGCGGGTTCGGGATGTATCTCGTGAAGCAAGAAGAGTGCCACCTACCCAAGCATTTAACCCGTGCGCCGAGACCCCGTTTTCGATGCTGAGGGCGCAGCTCCAGTTCAGAGCGAGTGTCCCGTGGTGGCCAGCGGGTTACGACCGAGACCTGAGGCCAGCGTTATGATGTGGGCCACAAAACTGGATTGATGACAGGGGCCCCCAACGCCAAGGAAGCAGCAGGGCTTCTGGGGAGGCCATTGCAACGGGGCCAGCAATTGACGGGGGACCATGACTGGGCACCAATCGTTGGAGGTTTTAAAACCTGACCTCCGAGGATGGTCCATGCTGATTGGCCTTTGTGGAAGGGAGCCAGAGGCCACAAAGGTCATGGGCCCAGGACAACTGTCGCACCGGCAACCCCTAACGTTTAGGGGAGGTGCTGGTGAACTCACCTGGCCCGAGGAACCCGCAAAACCCGAGATACACGGCTGCCCTAACAATCAAACTAGGAGAGTGGCCAAAAAGGAAATCCATCCAGCGCGGACGAGAGTCGCCCAAACATCTCACCGGAGACAGGCTGCGCGCCACCTACCCGCATGGTGCAGTGCTGTCTCCCCGCTAGGTACAGCTTGATGGTGTTAAATGACAGCCTGAGATTTGCGGTGACAGTGGGCTATGAACGCCAGGGTGTAGGAGACATCGTTCAAGCCACCTGCGGGTGGGACCTTGAAAAACTTTGGAAACCTTGACGCCGGCTTGGTAGTTTCCTGATGGTACGGGAAAACCTCTGAGCGTTTCAGGCAAATATATTGGATCCTGACCGATTCAGGCAAATGCGAACAACCTATGGGAAATAAGACCTGAGCGATTTCAGGGAAATACGTGACCTGAGTGAATCAGGAAAATACATAGTAACATAATAACATAGTACATAAGGCCGAAAAAGACATTTGTCCATCCAGTTCGGCCTGACATCCTGCAAGTTGATCCAGAGGAAGGCAAAAAACCCCTGTGAGGTAGAAGCCAATTTTCCTCATTTCAGGGGAATAAAAAATTCCTTCCCGACTCCAATCAGGCAATCAGAATAACTCCCTGGATCAACGATCTCTCTAGTAGCTATAGCCTGTAAAATTAATACATACACCCTGGAAATACCGACAACCTGAAGAGACAGGAAAATACAAACCTGAGCGATTCAGGGAAATACATGACCTGAGTGATTTCAGGGAAAATACGTAAAACCTGAGCGATTCAGGGGAATACATAAAACCCAAGCGATTCAGGGAAATGAGACCTGGGGTGCGTCAGAAACCCCCCCCCCCCCTCCCCGGAAACCCCCCCAAAAATATATACATATTTCCCCCTTTTTTTTTTATATATTTTTTTTTTTATGGAGGTGCGTAAAGCCGCCACCCGGCTCGACCTTACCTGAAACCTGGCACCGTGGAATAACCAGACACAGAGACGCCATGTGACACAATTGAGGAAGGATCGAAATTCCGGTGGCCTGAGGCCCTGCTTACCTGAAATAAACTAGCGTTGGTACGAGACCCGGAGAGAGGTGTGATCTGGTGGCACTGGAATGAAGCGACGGAGAACCAGGATGCAGCCTGGGCATCATGGCCAACTGCTGGATGACCCTGAACTGCCAGAATCAGGGCCCGAAGCCGCGCTGCATGCAACAAGACCTGTGGGAAACAGAAATCCAGACGTGCCGGACACGAACCGGGTAACCAGGAACCAGCCGGACCCTGCTGAGAAACCCCCGAGCGTTCCAGGCAGACGCATGGAACCTGAGCGATTCAGGCAAATACATTGAATCCTGAGCTTACCTACACCTTTCGGGGAGGATGACAGGCCTGGGTGAACCAGGAGACAGGTAGGTGTGAGCCTGGGCGATTCAGGAGGCAGAGATAGGAATGAGCCTGGGCGAACCAGGAGACAGAAGAAGGTGCGTGCCTGGGCGATCCAGGAGGCAGAGGTAGGTATGAGCCTGGCCGAACCAGGAGACAGAGGTAGGTATGAGCCTGGACGAACCAGGAGACAGAGGTAGGTATGAGCCTGGACGAACCAGGAGACAGAGGTAGGTATGAGCCTGGACGAATCAGGAGGCAGAGGTAGGTATGAGCCTGGACGAACCAGGAGACAGAGGTAGGTATGAGCCTGGACGAACCAGGAGACAGAGGTAGGTATGAGCCTGGACGAACCAGGAGACAGAGGTAGGTATGAGCCTGGACGAACCAGGAGACAGAGGTAGGTATGAGCCTGGACGAACCAGGAGGCAGAGGTAGGTATGAGCCTGGACGAACCAGGAGGCAGAGGTAGGTATGAGCCTGGACGAACCAGGAGGCAGAGGTAGGTGCGTGCCTGGGCGATCCAGGAGGCAGAGGTAGGTGCGTGCCTGGGCGATCCAGGAGGCAGAGGTAGGTGCGTGCCTGGGCGATCCAGGAGGCAGAGGTAGGTGCGTGCCTGGGCGATCCAGGAGGCAGAGGTAGGTGCGTGCCTGGGCGATCCAGGAGGCAGAGGTAGGTGCGTGCCTGGGCGATCCAGGAGGCAGAGGTAGGTGCGTGCCTGGGCGATCCAGGAGGCAGAGGTAGGTGCGTGCCTGGGCGATCCAGGAGGCAGAGGTAGGTGCGTGCCTGGGCGATCCAGGAGGCAGAGGTAGGTGCGTGCCTGGGCGATCCAGGAGGCAGAGGTAGGTGCGTGCCTGGGCGATCCAGGAGGCAGAGGTAGGTGCGTGCCTGGGCGATCCAGGAGGCAGAGGTAGGTGCGTGCCTGGGCGATCCAGGAGGCAGAGGTAGGTGCGTGCCTGGCAATCCAGGAGGCAGAGGTAGTGCGTGCCTGGGATCAGGGCAGAGGTAGGTGCGTGCCTGGGCGATCCAGGAGGCAGAGGTAGGTGCGTGCCTGGGCAATCCAGGAGGCAGAGGTAGGTATGAGCCTGGCGAGCCAGAAGTAGGTAGTAGATGAGACAGCAGTATATCACGTGAAGCATAGATATATAACATGTGGCACTGTCGGTGAGCGTATGGTGACCGCTGAATGGGTATGGCGAGTAATGATGGCCTGGACTACTTGTGGTGAGACCCCCGATTTTTTTTTTTTTTTTTTTTTTTTTTTTTTTTTTTTAACCCGTGCTAACCTGGTCCCTTCCAGCCCAGCAGAATGAGGAACCAAGGATGACTGCCTCGCTCCCGCACGGCGGGAGTGCGTATGAAATGGCTGGAGATTGGAACCTACCGATTAACTTGTAGATCTATTTAAATTTCTTTATACATTTTTTTTTTGAGGGCATGGCCTGACGTTGCCCGGGGGCTAGATACCCCTGCTTTGGCCGTAGACCTAATGGGAACACTAAATACAATAAAATATATTCACCAGGATCCAGATTTCAGCAGTATAGACACAAGCTTCTGTGACATCATTCTACACTATGAATATATATACTATAAACAAACATCTGCTGATAGCCTGTCTATCATGAAGAAGGATCCACAGGAAAAATGACCCAACAATTAGAGCTTAATTCCCTTAACAAAAAGTGTCATGGTGCATAGTGATTTTAACTTTGACAGGGTTTCTGATGTACATTTATGGGCCCAGGCCTGACGGAAGCACTCCGGCGTGCGCTCCAAGCTGGAAAACACGCCGCACACGCGACCAGGCCCAGACCCGGCCGAGGGACTCCGGCGTGCGCTCCAAGCCGGAACGCACGCCGACCACGTGACCCGGCCCATGCCTTGCGGCGGATTTCCGGCGTGCGCTCCACGCTGGAACGCACGCCGGCTTGCAGTGGGGCCTGAGGTGAGGACGGGGAGGCCGTGTGGAGAGGGGGATCTGCGGGCCAGACCCTGCCCCCCCTGCTATCTCGGGAGGAAGTTGGAGGGGAACACAGGGAGGGAACCAAGGAAGGAGACAAGAAGCAATTTGGTGCGGACATGAGAATTGGCATGCGTTCCACGCTGGAACGCATGCCAACTCTGGGAGCCGGGAGTATGTGACCGCGGCTGATGGAGCCCTTGTGGCGCATTGTTTGCGCAAAATTACCTCTCCTGAAGACGTGACGGCAGCGTATGAAAACGAAACCAAACGAACCGAACCAAACCGAACCGAACCAGATGAAAGCTACTCACAACATGCACAGATGCAGCACCAGAGCAGGCGACTCCCTATCCAGAATGTGAACAGAAGCGCCCTGAGGAGCTGGAGGCTGGGGCTTAAGAAGGTAATATGCCCCTCCCACAAATTCAGGCTGACTTTTCAGCCTTCCACATGTTTGTTTTTCTAAAAGGCTAATATACATTAAAACTAATTTTAATGTACAAAGCAAAGTTTAATTCTTTGCACGAAAGGCCTTGACCTTCCATCCCACATTATTTTTTCTCTTTCTGAATATAATTGAGAGATGACTCATTAGATCAATATTAACTGTACTTGTTAAAAGTAGGGCATTTTTGTAGTTACCGTAGTCAACATTGAAATAAATCATTAATTTGTATTGTGAATTACAAATGTGCAGAAGGATGGCTAACCTGTGTTAAACTAAATATCAGCAGACATATTAGATTAAAAAATAGGAAGCCATTTTATGCCAAATTTGAAATTTTTACTTTGCCCATGTATTCCTGTGAGGAAACATGTTGGAAAAAGGGGCATATGCAGGATGTTCCCAAAAGTGAAGACATTTCATGAAAAGAGTCATTTCATTTTTTTAGATCCATAGCCATGAAAACATGAATGAGTGAAAATATGCACTAGCCATTCACAATCTATAAGGGTAATTCTTTAAGTCAATTATTTTGTGTATGTGTTGCTGCAATTTGGTCCAAATCTATGAAATGTTACACATTGGTTTGCACATCTTTAAACATTTCAAAATTTTTGGAGCAAAATTGCATTGACATTTTTAATTTTGTAAATCATACTTCTGGTTCAAATGTTATGTTTTTATATTAAAACCACTTTAAAAGTGGTATCAATAAAGCCTCCATCTTAGCAGCAGTAAAGAAGCCAAAATTGAGTTGAAAATTCAATTTGTATGGACTTCATGTGATTTTAAAAATGTTGATATGCCTTGTGACTTTAAACATTTGTGCATATGAGTAAAGTAACTTGTCGGCAACCCTAGAAATCCATTCTGTTATCATATTTTGTCCAGCTTTCTCTTTAAACATACCTCTGAAGAGGTACAGCATCTATATACAGTAGTAGTGTTTAATCAGAAAGAGGTGCAAGTGTGGTGGGATTGTTAGTAGGGATGAGCGAACTCGAACTGTATAGTTCGGGTTCGTACCGAATTTTGGGGTGTCCGTGACACGGACCCGAACCCGGACATTTTCGTAAAAGTCCGGGTTCGGGTTCGGTGTTCGTTGCTTTCTTGGCGCTTTTGTGACGCTTTCTTGGCGCTTTTTGAAAGGCTGCAAAGCAGCCAATCAACAAGCGTCATACTACTTGCCCCAAGAGGCCGTCACAGCCATGCCTACTATTGGCATGGCTGTGATTGGCCAGAGCACCATGTGACCCAGCCTCTATTTAAGCTGGAGTCACATAGCGCCGCCCGTCACTCTGCTCTGATTAGCGTAGGGAGAGGTTGCGGATGCGACAGTAGGGCGAGATTAGGCAGATTAACTCCTCCAAAGGACTTCACTTGATTAATCGATCGATCTGCAGCTGTGCATCATTGAGCTGCTGAAATTCAAATGCTCACTCACTGTTTTTAGGCTGCCCAGACCGTTTGTCAGTCACTTTTTTCTGGGGTGATCGGCGGCCATTTTGTGTCTTGTGCGGTGCTGCGACCAAGTGCATCCAAGCTGCGACCAAGTGCATTTAACCCTCAATGGTGTGGTTGTTTTTTGGCTAAAGCCTACATCAGGGTGAAGCTGTCACACAAAGTGCATTTAACCAGCAATAGTCTGTTCATTTTTTGGCCATATACTAAATCAGGGGCAAGCTGCGCCTGTCACCAAGTGCATTTAACCCTCAATGGTGTGGTTGTTTTTTGGCTAAAGCCTACAACAGGGTGAAGCTGTCACACCAAGTGCATTTAACCAGCAATAGTCTGTTTATTTTTTGGCCATATACTACATCAGGGGCAAGCTGCGCCCGTCACCAAGTGCATTTAACCCTCAGTAGTGTGGTTCGTCAAGCTGTGACACCAAGTGCATTTAACCAGCAATAGTCTGTTCATTATTTGGCCATATACTACATCAGGGGCAAGCTGCGCCCGTCACCAAGTGCATTTAACCCTCAGTAGTGTGGTTGGTCAAGCTATCACACCAAGTGCATTTAACCAGCAATAGTCTGTTCATTTTTTGGCCATATACTAAATCAGGGGCAAGCTGCGCCCGTCACCAAGTGCATTTAACCCTCAGTAGTGTGGTTGGTCAAGCTATCACACCAAGTGCATTTAACCAGCAATAGTCTGTTCATTTTTTGGCCATATACTAAATCAGGGGCAAGCTGCGCCCGTCACCAAGTGCATTTAACCAGCAATAGTCTGTTCATTTTTTGGCCATATACTACATCAGGGGCAAGCTGCGCCCGTCACTAAGTGCATTTAACCCTCAGTAGTGTGGTTGGTCAAGCTATCACACCAAGTGCATTTAACCAGCAATAGTCTGTTCATTTTTTGGCCATATACTAAATCAGGGGCAAGCTGCGCCCGTCACCAAGTGCATTTAACCAGCAATAGTCTGTTCATTTTTTGGCCATATACTACATCAGGGGCAAGCTGCGCCCGTCACCAAGTGCATTTAACCCTCAGTAGTGTGGTTCGTCAAGCTGTGACACCAAGTGCATTTAACCAGCAATAGTCTGTTCATTTTTTGGCCATATACTACATCAGGGGCAAGCTGCGCCCGTCACCAAGTGCATTTAACCAGCAATAGTGTGGTTATTTTTTGGCCATATCCCAGTCTAATTCTGTCACTAAATCCATACCGGTCACCCAGCGCCTAAATACTAGGCCTCAAATTTATATCCCGCTAAATCTCTCGTTACCGCTGTCCTGTTGTGGCTGGGAAAGTTATTTAGTGTCCGTCAAAGCACATTTTTTGTTCTGGGTTGAAGTACAATTCCCAATTTAGCAATTTCATAATTTAGTGGTTCCTGCTATATCAGAGCTATTTGAAATCTATCCCTAAAAGGGTATATAATATTCAAGGTGCACATAGGGTCATTCAGAATAACTTCACACACACGCTACTGTGCATTTCCAAGTCTAATTCTGTCACTAAATCCATACCGGTCACCCAGCGCCTAAATACTAGGCCTCAAATTTATATCCCGCTAAATCTCTCGTTACCGCTGTCCTGTTGTGGCTGGGAAAGTTATTTAGTGTCCGTCAAAGCACATTTTTTGTTCTGGGTTGAAATACAATTCCCAATTTAGCAATTTCATAATTTAGTGGTTTCTGCTATATCAGAGCTATTTGAAATCTATCCCTAAAAGGGTATATAATATTCAAGGTGCACATAGGGTCATTCAGAATAACTTCACACACACGCTACTGTGCATTTCCAAGTCTAATTCTGTCACTAAATCCATACCGGTCACCCAGCGCCTAAATACTAGGCCTCAAATTTATATCCCGCTAAATCTCTCGTTACCGCTGTCCTGTTGTGGCTGGGAAAGTTATTTAGTGTCCGTCAAAGCACATTTTTTGTTCTGGGTTGAAATACAATTCCCAATTTAGCAATTTCATAATTTAGTGGTTTCTGCTATATCAGAGCTATTTGAAATCTATCCCTAAAAGGGTATATAATATTCAAGGTGCACATAGGGTCATTCAGAATAACTTCACACACACGCTACTGTGCATTTCCAAGTCTAATTCTGTCACTAAATCCATACCGGTCACCCAGCGCCTAAATACTAGGCCTCAAATTTATATCCCGCTAAATCTCTTGTTACCGCTGTCCTGTTGTGGCTGGGAAAGTTATTTAGTGTCCGTCAAAGCACATTTTTTGTTCTGGGTTGAAGTACAATTCCCAATTTAGCAATTTTATAATTTAGTGGTTTCTGCTATATCAGAGCCATTTGAAATCTATCCCTAAAAGGGTATATAATATTCAAGATGCACATAGGGTCATTCAGAATAACTTCACACACACGCTACTGTGCATTTCCAAGTCTAATTCTGTCACTAAATCCATACCGGTCACCCAGCGCCTAAATACTAGGCCTCAAATTTATATCCCGCTAAATCTCTCGTTACCGCTGTCCTGTTGTGGCTGGGAAAGTTATTTAGTGTCCGTCAAAGCACATTTTTTGTTCTGGGTTGAAATACAATTCCCAATTTAGCAATTTCATAATTTAGTGGTTTCTGCTATATCAGAGCTATTTGAAATCTATCCCTAAAAGGGTATATAATATTCAAGGTGCACATAGGGTCATTCAGAATAACTTCACACACACGCTACTGTGCATTTCCAAGTCTAATTCTGTCACTAAATCCATACCGGTCACCCAGCGCCTAAATACTAGGCCTCAAATTTATATCCCGCTAAATCTCTCGTTACCGCTGTCCTGTTGTGGCTGGGAAAGTTATTTAGTGTCCGTCAAAGCACATTTTTTGTTCTGGGTTATAATACAATTCCCAATTTAGCAATTTCATAATTTAGTGGTTTCTGCTATATCAGAGCTATTTGAAATCTATCCCTAAAAGGGTATATAATATTCAAGGTGCACATAGGGTCATTCAGAATAACTTCACACACACGCTACTGTGCATTTCCAAGTCTAATTCTGTCACTAAATCCATACCGGTCACCCAGCGCCTAAATACTAGGCCTTAAATTTATATCCCGCTGAATTTGAATACAATACATTGGGCCAAATAATATTTTTGTTGTTGTGGTGAACCATAACAATGAGAAAAATATCTAGTAAGGGACGCGGACTTGGACATGGTCGTGGTGGTGTTAGTGGACCCTCTGGTGCTGGGAGAGGACGTGGCCGTTCTGCCACATCCACACGTCCTAGTGTACCAACTACCTCAGGTCCCAGTAGCCGCCAGAATTTACAGCGATATATGGTGGGGCCCAATGCCGTTCTAAGGATGGTAAGGCCTGAGCAGGTACAGGCATTAGTCAATTGGGTGGCCGACAGTGGATCCAGCACGTTCACATTATCTCCCACCTAGTCTTCTGCAGAAAGCGCACAGATGGCGCCTGAAAACCAACCCCATCAGTCTGTCACATCACCCCCATGCATACCAGGGAAACTGTCTCAGCCTCAAGTTATCCAGCAGTCTCTTATGCTGTTTGAAGACTCCGCTGGCAGGGTTTCCCAAGGGCATCCACCTAGCCCTTCCCCAGCGGTGAAAGATATAGAATGCACTGACGCACAACCACTTATGTTTCCTGATGATGAGGACATGGGAATACCACCTCAGCATGTCTCTGATGATGACGAAACACAGGTGCCAACTGCTGCGTCTTTCTGCAGTGTGCAGACTGAACAGGAGGTCAGGGATCAAGACTGGGTGGAAGACGATGCAGGGGATGATGAGGTCCTAGACCCCACATGGAATGAAGGTCGTGCCACTGACTTTCACAGTTCGGAGGAAGAGGCAGTGGTGAGACCGAGCCAACAGCGTAGCAAAAGAGGGAGCAGTGGGCAAAAGCAGAACACCCGCCGCCAAGAGACTCCGCCTGCTACTGACCGCCGCCATCTGGGACCGAGCACCCCAAAGGCAGCTTCAAGGAGTTCCCTGGCATGGCACTTCTTCAAACAATGTGCTGACGACAAGACCCGAGTGGTTTGCACGCTGTGCCATCAGAGCCTTAAGCGAGGCATTAACGTTCTGAACCTGAGCACAACCTGCATGACCAGGCACCTGCATGCAAAGCATGAACTGCAGTGGAGTAAACACCTTAAAACCAAGGAAGTCACTCAGGCTCCCCCTGCTACCTCTTCTGCTGCTGCCGCCTCGGCCTCTTCTGCTGCTGCCGCCTCGGCCTCTTCCTCCGCCTCTGGAGGAACGTTGGCACCTGCCGCCCAGCAAACAGGGGATGTACCACCAACACCACCACCACCACCTCCGTCACCAAGCGTCTCAACCATGTCACACGGCAGCGTTCAGCTCTCCATCTCACAAACATTTGAGAGAAAGCGTAAATTCCCACCTAGCCACCCTCGATCCCTGGCCCTGAATGCCAGCATTTCTAAACTACTGGCCTATGAAATGCTGTCATTTAGGCTGGTGGACACAGACAGCTTCAAACAGCTCATGTCGCTTGCTGTCCCACAGTATGTTGTTCCCAGCCGCCACTACTTCTCCAAGAGAGCCGTGCCTTCCCTGCACAACCAAGTATCCGATAAAATCAAGTGTGCACTGCGCAACGCCATCTGTGGCAAGGTCCACCTAACCACAGATACGTGGACCAGTAAGCACGGCCAGGGACGCTATATCTCCCTAACTGCACACTGGGTAAATGTAGTGGCAGCTGGGCCCCAGGCGGAGAGCTTTTTGGCGCACGTCCTTCCGCCGCCAAGGATCGCAGGGCAACATTCTTTGCCTCCTGTTGCCACCTCCTCCTTCTCGGCTTCCTCCTCCTCTTCTTCCACCTGCTCATCCAGTCAGCCACACACCTTCACCACCAACTTCAGCACAGCCCGGGGTAAACGTCAGCAGGCCATTCTGAAACTCATATGTTTGGGGGACAGGCCCCACACCGCACAGGAGTTGTGGCGGGGTATTGAACAACAGACCGACGAGTGGTTGCTGCCGGTGAGCCTCAAGCCCGGCCCGGTGGTGTGTGATAATGGGCGAAATCTCGTTGCAGCTCTGGGACTAGCCAATTTGACGCACATCCCTTGCTTGGCGCATGTGCTGAATTTGGTGGTGCAGAAGTTCATTCACAACTACCCCGACATGTCAGAGCTGCTGCATAAAGTGCGGGCCGTCTGTTCGCGCTTCCAGCGTTCACATCCTGCTGCTGCTCGCCTGTCTGCGCTACAGCGTAACTTCGGCCTTCCCGCTCACCGCCTCATATGCGACGTGCCCACCAGGTGGAACTCCACCTTGCACATGCTGGACAGACTGTGCGAGCAGCAGCAGGCCATAGTGGAGTTTCAGCTGCAGCACGCACGGGTCAGTCGCACTACAGAACAGCACCACTTCACCACCAATGACTGGGCCTCCATGCGAGACCTGTGTGCCCTGTTGCGCTGTTTCGAGTACTCCACCAACATGGCCAGTGGCGATGACACCGTTATCAGCGTTACAATACCACTTCTATGTCTCCTTGAGAAAACACTTAGGGCGATGATGGAAGAGGAGGTGGACCAGGAGGAGGAGGAGGAGGAAGAGGGGTCATTTTTAGCACTTTCAGGCCAGTCTCTTCGAAGTGACTCAGAGGGAGGTTTTTGGCGACAGCAGAGGCCAGGTACAAATGTGGCCAGCCAGGGCCCACTACTGGAGGACGAGGAGGACGAGGATGAGGAGGAGGTGGAGGAGGATGAAGCATGGTCACAGCGGGGTGGCACCCAACGCAGCTCGGGTCCATCACTGGTGCGTGGCTGGGGGGAAAGGCAGGACGATGACGATACGCCTCCCACAGAGGACAGCTTGTCCTTACCCCTGGGCAGCCTGGCACACATGAGCGACTACATGCTGCAGTGCCTGCGCAACGACAGCAGAGTTGCCCACATTTTAACCTGTGCGGACTACTGGGTTGCCACCCTGCTGGATCCACGCTACAAAGACAATGTGCCCACCTTACTTCCTGCACTGGAGCGTGATAGGAAGATGCGCGAGTACAAGCGCACGTTGGTAGACGCGCTACTGAGAGCATTCCCAAATGTCACAAGGGAACAAGTGGAAGCCCAAGGCCAAGGCAGAGGAGGAGCAAGAGGTCGCCAAGGCAGCTGTGTCAATGCCAGCTCCTCTGAGGGCAGGGTTAGCATGGCAGAGATGTGGAAAACTTTTGTCAACACGCCACAGCTAACTGCACCACCACCTGATACGCAACGTGTTAGCAGGAGGCAACATTTCACTAACATGGTGGAACAGTACATGTGCACACCCCTCCACGTACTGACTGATGGTTCGGCCCCATTCAACTTCTGGGTCTCTAAATTGTCCACGTGGCCAGAGCTAGCCTTTTATGCCTTGGAGGTGCTGGCCTGCCCGGCGGCCAGCGTTTTGTCTGAAGTTGTATTCAGCACGGCAGGGGGCGTCATTACAGACAAACGCAGCCGCCTGTCTACAGCCAATGTGGACAAGCTGACGTTCATAAAAATGAACCAGGCATGGATCCCACAGGATCTGTCCGTCCCTTGTCCAGATTAGACATTAACTACCTCCCCTTAACCATATATTATTGGACTCCAGGGCACTTCCTCATTCAATCCTATTTTTATTTTCATTTTACCATTATATTGCGAGGCTACACAAAGTTGAATGAACCTCTCCTCTGTCTGGGTGCCGGGGCCTAGATATATATGCCAATGGACTGTTCCAATGTTGGGTGACGTGAAGCCTGATTCTCTGCTATGACATGCAGACTGATTCTCTGCTGACATGAAGCCAGATTGTCTGTTACGGGACCTCTCTCCTCTGCCTGTGTGCTGGGCCTAAATATATGCCAATGGACTGTTGCAGTGGTGGCTGACGTGAAGCCTCATTCTCTGCTATGACATGCAGACTAATTCTCTGCTGACATGAAGCCAGATTGTCTGTTACGGGACCTCTCTCCTCTGCCTGTGTGCTGGGCCTAAATATATGCCAATGGACTGTTGCAGTGGTGGCTGACGTGAAAGCCTCATTCTCTGCTATGACATGCAGACTAATTCTCTGCTGACATGAAGCCAGATTGTCTGTTACGGGACCTCTCTCCTCTGCCTGTGTGCTGGGCCTAAATATATGCCAATGGACTGTTGCAGTGGTGGCTGACGTGAAGTCTCATTCTCTGCTATGACATGCAGACTAATTCTCTGCTGACATGAAGCCAGATTGTCTGTTACGGGACCTCTCTCCTCTGCCTGTGTGCTGGGCCTAAATATATGCCAATGGACTGTTGCAGTGGTGGCTGACGTGAAGCCTCATTCTCTGCTATGACATGCAGACTAATTCTCTGCTGACATGAAGCCAGATTGTCTGTTACGGGACCTCTCTCCTCTGCCTGTGTGCTGGGCCTAAATATATGCCAATGGACTGTTGCAGTGGTGGCTGACGTGAAGCCTCATTCTCTGCTATGACATGCAGACTAATTCTCTGCTGACATGAAGCCAGATTGTCTGTTACGGGACCTCTCTCCTCTGCCTGTGTGCTGGGCCTAAATATATGCCAATGGACTGTTGCAGTGGTGGCTGACGTGAAGCCTCATTCTCTGCTATGACATGCAGACTAATTCTCTGCTGACATGAAGCCAGATTGTCTGTTACGGGACCTCTCTCCTCTGCCTGGGTGCTGGGCCTAAATATATGCCAATGGACTGTTGCAGTGGTGGCTGACGTGAAGCCTCATTCTCTGCTATGACATGCAGACTAATTCTCTGCTGACATGAAGCCAGATTGTCTGTTACGGGACCTCTCTCCTCTGCCTGGGTGCTGGGCCTAAATATATGCCAATGGACTGTTGCAGTGGTGGCTGACGTGAAGCCTCATTCTCTGCTATGACATGCAAACTAATTATCTGCTGACATGAAGCCAGATTGTCTGCTACGGGACCTCTCTCCTCTGCCTGTGTGCTGGGCCTAAATATATGCCAATGGACTGTTGCAGTGGTGGCTGACGTGAAGCCTCATTCTCTGCTATGACATGCAGACTAATTCTCTGCTGACATGAAGCCAGATTGTCTGTTACGGGACCTCTCTCCTCTGCCTGTGTGCTGGGCCTAAATATATGACAATGGACTGTTGCAGTGGTGGCTGACGTGAAGCCTCATTCTCTGCTATGACATGCAAACTAATTCTCTGCTGACATGAAGCCAGATTGTCTGCTACGGGACCTCTCTCCTCTGCCTGTGTGCTGGGCCTAAATATATGCCAATGGACTGTTGCAGTGGTGGCTGACGTGAAGCCTCATTCTCTGCTATGACATGCAGACTAATTCTCTGCTGACATGAAGCCAGATTGTCTGTTACGGGACCTCTCTCCTCTGCCTGTGTGCTGGGCCTAAATATATGCCAATGGACTGTTGCAGTGGTGGCTGACGTGAAGCCTCATTCTCTGCTATGACATGCAAACTAATTCTCTGCTGACATGAAGCCAGATTGTCTGTTACGGGACCTCTCTCCTCTGCCTGTGTGCTGGGCCTAAATATATGCCAATGGACTGTTGCAGTGGTGGCTGACGTGAAGCCTCATTCTCTGCTATGACATGCAGACTAATTCTCTGCTGACATGAAGCCAGATTGTCTGTTACGGGACCTCTCTCCTCTGCCTGGGTGCTTGGCCTAAACTTATGAAAATGGACTGTTGCAGTGGTGGGTGACGTGAAGCCTGATTCTCTGCTATGACATGCAGACTGATTCTCTACTGACATGAAGCCAGATTGTCTGTTACGGGACCTCTCTCCTCTGTCTGTGTGCTGGGCCTAAATATATGCCAATGGACTGTTGCAGTGGTGGCTGACGTGAAGCCTCATTCTCTGCTATGACATGCAGACTAATTCTCTGCTGACATGAAGCCAGATTCTCTGTTACGGGACCTCTCTCATCTGCCTGGGTTCCGGGGCCTAAATATCTGAGAATGGACTGTTCCAGTGGTGGGTGACGGGAAGCCAGATTCTCTGCTATGGGACCTCTCGCCAATTGATTTTGGTTAATTTTTATTTATTTAATTTTTATTTTAATTCATTTCCCTATCCACATTTGTTTGTAGGGGATTTACCTACATGTTGCTGCCTTTTGCAGCCCTCTAGCCCTTTCCTGGGCTGTTTTACAGCCTTTTTAGTGCCGAAAAGTTCGGGTCCCCATTGACTTCAATGGGGTTCGGGTTCGGGACGAAGTTCGGATCGGGTTAGGATCCCGAACCCGAACATTTCCGGGAAGTTCGGCCGAACTTCTCGAACCCGAACATCCAGGTGTTCGCTCAACTCTAATTGTTAGATCTAGTTAGATACTTGCTTATAAGTAGTGTTGAGCGAATCAAAGCATCCAAAGTGAAATTTGATCCACAGTTTAGGAAAAATTTGTTTTGCAGCAAATCTGAATGTCCTTGTGCTTGATGGTAACAAATCGTTTGTTTGTTTTCCTAAAATGGTGGCAACACGTGTTAGAAAGTTAAAGTAAGAGGCCTGGAAATGGGAGATCACCCATAATGCCTTGCAGACAGCCCTTTAACAGCCTCATCTTGCGTGGTCTCCTCTATTTCACTGTGAGGTGAAGTATAGTAGTGCTGTGGTAGAAAAAGAGAATACTTAATTGCCAGTGTGAAAGAAAGGGTCTGTAATCTGAAGCTGAAGGGATCCTTAGGAGACAGTGCAGTTTGAATCAATCACAGCGTAGGGCACAGAGCTGTCTAATTGAATGGTGCCCACAGTTATTATTAGAAAAACAATTCTGCTGGACCCTAATTCCAAAATTGGGGTGAGTAAACTGTCCATTTGTACTTATTGAGATGTCCACCTTATTTAATAGATAAACATTGTATGTTGCTGCAATGCACAGTGCTGTACACCCTCCCTAAATTTTAACTGCAGGACAGGATATAGCTGATTTAATGTGCTTCATGATGAATTAATTCAGAAAGAAACAAATTTCTTGGAGACATTTGGTGAAACATCCAAATCTAATTTTTCAAAACTCTGCTTAACTCTAGTTATAAGAAAAAAAGAGTGGATTGGTATCTACCTGACTACTTCTTGTCTGAATACCACTGGAGCACAAATGTAATCAAGTACTATAATATTTCCAAGAGACGCAAGAGGGATCACATTTTTCCCATTTGGATATGCCTTACTTTCCAATTCTAATATGTAAAAATATACTCCCATACATAATATGGTATGGGATAGATGACAATCATGCCACCCCCTAACCTAGATCTGACCAGGCAAATCACCTCCATGGGACGTCGCCTCCATTCTAACACACAATATCTACACTAAACTCCCAACAGTGCAAGTGCACAAATATATTTGAATAGAGGAGACATCACTTGGAGGTGATTGCCTGTTTACATTGTCCTCCATCAGCAGCCATTTTATGGACAATATAAAAACAGGTCTCGTCTGCACTGGATACGTGCGGCGAGCCAATGGACTTAAGGCGCAAATCACAACCCGAGCTTGGATACGAGAATTTTTTATTTTGAAAAGACGACGCGTTTCGGGGTACTCAGGACCCCTTTATCAAGTCTGATGATGGTTGCTGGAGAGTGTCCTGCTGTTGCGGCGCTGTTGCCGCGCTGTTGTGCTTGCTGCACGTGTAGTGTGCAGTGTAGTGTGCAGTGTCATTTTATGGACAAGACCTCTGTGTGGACAGAACAAACAACTTGGCAAACCAGCATGCATACCTCATGAACTATAGAAAATGGCACTGAATTGCAGCAAAGGCTATATTAGTCAGTGCCATATAATCATGTTAAAAACACATTGGTCAACAGTAACCAGAAAATAGCCAACCTGTTTAAGAGTGCAATAATATGCCCGTATAGAATTATAGTATCAACATTATATCCTGTTGTGCACAAACACTGATATACTGTACCCAGTTCAAAACAGTGTGTAGATAGTGCCATACATTGAATATATGAATAATAACTGTAATGCAAGTGGGTGTAGATCCACTATGCCACTGACTGATGGCAAAATTTCTGGCATTCTGCAAATGAGTTGCTTCTTCATTTTTACTGATGGAGGTATAACTGGAAACTTTCTGTGACCTTTTTAGTACTAGTGTGCACATTGGCCCACATTTACTAACTTACTATGATTTGGTGTAAAATGTACCAAAACATATTTAAAAAGCACATGCACCAAAAAGAACCTCCTTAGGACTTAGTGGTATCCACTCTTCAGGATTTTATAGGAGATAGGTAAAGGAGGTATAAGGAAGGAATTTATTGTCCTCATCTCCCCCCCCCCCCCCCATTGCATGCATATTTGGTAGAACCTCCTTAGGACCAGTGAATGATTCCGAAAACAAGCTAGTTAATGTGTATTTGTTATTGTATGATTCTTAATAAAAAATAAAAAAATAAAAAACAAGGAAACATATTTCCCTGCAGTTACATTTTATAATACAGTATACTTTTCAAATGTATATTTTCTAGTTCCTACGCTTTATATTGGGAAGAGAACCAAAAGCTGAAAACAATGAATGTGGAAAGTATTTGGCAAAACATTTTTGTACGCTAAGGGATTTTTGTAAAACCCATAAATATGCATTTTGTCCCATTGATAAATGGAAATTATAATAAGCTGTCAAGTTAAAAAGCTGATACACCATTCCTCCGAGTACAAAGGTAAGTTAAATAAATACACATGAAACAAGCTTAATAAAAGTTGTACAGATTTTTTTTTTCATAGGAAATTGCTTGGGATTTTCGAATCCAGCATAGGAATTGAAATATTGCTATGCCTTTAACACTGTAAGAATAAAATAAAAAAATACTATAGCTTAATATTCTATTATATAATATTAATATTATAGCTTTTTAATTATTATTTAATTATTATAGACAGAGTGACAAATAGAAGAGAAAACTTTTAGCTCAATTTTATGCCATCCATGCTCCTTATATCCTAAGTCTTTCCCCTTGCTGAGTGAGGAACAGTAGATTATTCTTTTTGGTGCATGTGCTTTTTAAATATGTTTTGGTACATTTTACACCAAATCATAGTAAGTTAGTAAATGTGGGCCAATATTCCTGTGCTCTTGTAAACCACTTTTCATATTGTATTACCAATTAAGTCATAAATACTTTTGTAATTACAATTATTTAAAAATTAGTATAGCCACCGAGCTAGCCAATAAAATGTATCTGTGTATCGCCATCTGGTGTTTGTTCTTTTTCTCATTTCTCTGTCTAACTCACTGAGGTGGTCCCAGACCCTGTTTAAATCTTCAATTTCTATCAGCCTTATCTTCTGTTAAAAGCAGTGGCAGTTACAGTCAATGGGCTATAGAAGAAGGGACATGCCCTTTGAGAAAGGACAGCACCCCTGAGCTGCCAACCTGAAATAAATGTAGCAGAGCTATTGGATCAATTAATGGGGAGGTCTCTGGTTCCGTGTGTGGTATAAGACTGGTTCTAGCTGTGTTAGAAAGATATAGTTATGTATTATAAGATGTCTGATTTATTTATATTTTTTATATCAATCATGGTATAACCCCTTTACCTCTTCCTGACATCCACCGTAATAGTACGACACACAAGACGACAGGGGACTTCCCATTTCTAGGTCATTCTTTGGAAAGACTCTAGACAAAGCTCTTGAACCTGTGAAAGAGCTACAAGACATTAAACAAGATATGAGAAACATAGGAGGCAGAATCCTCCAGAATCCCCGAGACATGTATTGTGCTGCTTATTTCACTCCAAAGTCAGGGATGCCCTAATTGAAGGCTCTACGATTTCAATATATCAAGATCTTGCCAGAGTCACCCTTTCTAAAAGAGGCATCCTGAGACCACTAACCAAAGTGCTGAGACACCGGGACATTCCTTACAAAGATCTTGCTCGCTCTGGAGTGGAGCGAGCACCATAGCCTCAGCGTGCCTGCTGTTTCAAACAGTAGACACCTGAGGCTAATGTCTGTGATTTCCAATAATGCCAATTGCAGACATTTAACATCTCAGATGCCATGGTCAAATATGAATATTGCATCTAAAAGGTTAAACTCCAGAAGTGTGTGCTTCCTAGGCAGGAACGCCTTCCCCAGGCTGAGATCTATGAAGGTGTTCCATATTAGTAATAGGCAAGAGCTTCTAGGCCTATTAGTGGTATATTCCAATTCAGGCCTACAGTGGCAGCACTACATTAGAATATATATTGATTTTTGTAATCTATAATGGATAACATTTCATTACTTAATACCAATGACAATCTACTGATTCCATGTTGGGTTACCCTTTGTACCTCAAAAAAAGTACAAAGAAAAGTTAAATAGAATTTTTTTAAAATACAAAGAGACCCAGCATATTGAAACCAATTACCGACATCCTCATTGGCTACAGAGGATTCCGGTTAGAAGCCTGGAAGCGCGAGCAAAGCATCTAAAGGCTTTAATGACCTTGATCAGCATTATTGCCTGTCGCTGTCATTAGCAGTGGGTCTCTGACCCGCCAGCCATGACACCCGCTGCGTGAGTGGGTGCCATGTTTGCAATTCGCTCCAGCGCCGCACATGTATGGGGCTGGTAGCAAACGGGTTAAACCTAACTCTTTTGTCTAGAAATGCTACTCTAGTTTCTTTTCTTCACCTCCGCAAACCCCAGCCCCCCAACCCCCCTTGAAGTGAGTATGAAACTTTTTTGGCAACTTTTAAAAAACTATAAATGAAACTAATTATCATCGCTAATAATGCCAGCTGAAGTATAGCTAATTAACATAGCTAACAATGCCAACTTTCCCACTGACTTTTTTTTTATTATTAAACAATGATATTTCAATAAAAAATAAAACATCAAAATTTTTATTTCCATTTCTTAAACCTTTGAAACTCCCACCCCTTTGTGACGCGTCTTCCATCCACCCAGTCAAAAAAAAAAAAGATGGAACGGGGATAATTATATAGAACATATTTATACCTTTTGATCTTGTTAACGAGATTCAACCATGTATTTATACTTGGAGTATTAGGTGAAAACCAAGCCCGTGCAAGCAAGAGCTTTGCCAAAAACATTATTTTGACACAAAAAATCCTTTTATATTCATGGCACCCAACCTTGGAAAGATCACTCAAAATCTAACACATCACCACTTTCAATTTTTGAGTAATATAGTTTTGAATTTCTCACCCAATATTCTTTTAGTTCTGGACAAATCCAAAACATATATAAATAATCTGCATCAGGTGAATCACACCGTGGGCAGTTGGAGGTGTTTCTCAAATACCATTTGTTAAGCCATAAAGGCGTAACATAAATTCTGTGTAAAATATTAAATTGAACCAATATGTGATTAAAATTATGAGAAACTAATCCCACATTCACCAAAATATTTTCCCAATCATCTGATTGAATCATGGGCAAACACTTCTCCAGGCATTTTGCTGTGCAGTCTTTACTATCAAATTGTGCAAAAATTTGGAGGTGTCTATATCAAAAAGCAATTTTTCTTTTATACTGTGCTGAACGTAACTGAAAATACCTAAACCAAGATAAATTAGACAAATTTTCTCTTTGTGCTAACTCCAAAAATGAAAAAATATGGCCATTCCAAACCACCTGTGCAATATAATAAATATTATTATTAGTGATGGCCTTGCGGTTCGCATGGCGGTCGGTTTGCGGCAAACTTTGTGCCTTCTCGATTTGCCGAACATGCTAACATATGGCGATATTTGCGCCCGCCATATTCTTTTACATTGTGAAGAACTTTGACCCATGACACATCCATCAGGTCGTACAGGACAGACAATTGAGATGTTTCAGCACATGGACATACCCTCTATCTTATAAATAAACCTGATCTGGCCGCCATTTTACATTCAGTCTTTTACCAGTGTAGGAAGAGGTTGCTGTGTGGAGCAGGGACAGACTGTTAGGGACACAAATCGTTAGCTAATAGGGCCACAAAAGTCATTTTAAGGACTGGTATAGGTGTGCTATCGATAGGTGTGACTTACTGAGGGGTGAAATATACTTATAAAATACTTTCTAACATAGAAAGTAAATTATAGGGCAATTGTATTGTGCAGCATTTGTTTGCAGATTTGCTGCGTCACTGCATCTACACAGAGTGACAAACACTGAAGAAATAATTTCTACTGGTGTGATTTACCAGTTGCCCCCCCCCCCCCAAATAAACTGATTGAAGCAAACATTTTATATACCAATAATATACGTTCTAGATAGAGTATTTAGGTAGTGCAGAATTTGTCTGCGGTTTTGCTGCGTCACAGCATTTACACAGAGTGAAAAACACTATTTGAAGAAATAATTTCTACTGGTGTGAATTGACAGTTGCCTCCCCAAAAAACTGATCGAAGCATGTGTGTCATATACCAATAATATACGTTATATATACTGCATTTAGGTAGTGTAGCATTTGTCTGCGGTTTTGCTGCATCACCACATCGACACAGAGTAACAAACACTATTTGAAGAAATAATTTCTACAGGTGTGATTTACCAGTTGCCCCCCAAAAAACAGATTGAAGCAGTGATTTTATATACCAATAATATAAGTTTGTTTACAGTGCATTTAGGTAGTGCAGCATTTGTCTGCGGTTTTGCTGCGTCACCACATCGACACAGAGTGACAAACACTATTTGAAGAAATAATTTCTACTGGTGTGATATACCAGTTGCCCCACAAAAAAGCTGATTGAAACAGGGGTGTTATATACCAATAATATACATTCTATATAGTGCATTTAGGTAGTGCAGCATTTGTCTGCAGTTTTGCTGTGTTACTGCATCTACAAAGAGTGAAAAACACTATTGGAACCAATAATTTCTACTGGTGTGATTTACCAGATTCCCCCCCAAAAAACTGATTGAGACAGGGGTGTGATATACCTTCTTCCACAAATACTGCTCTTTTATAGGGACTTTTGTCACAGGGTCATTTTGAAAATGACAGGCAGAGGAAGAGGCAGGGGATCTAGGGGTCGGCAGGTGCACCAGGCCGGAGCCTAAGTGCGAAGTTGCAGAAGATACGTGCGATTACATCAAAGGATGCACCAGATTTGGTTGAGTGTCTCACTCAGCCTTCCGCTTCTGCACCCTCCTCACTCTCTGTTGTGTTCACCCCCATAGATACCATGACCACCACCATATGCCCATTCGAGTCAGAGGAATTATTTTTTGCATACATTCCAAGACCTTACCGATGCGCAGCCATTCTTGGCATTGGATCAGGAAAAGCAGGTATCAACGGTCGCCACCCAGTAGTCTGACGACAGTACCCAGATCAGCACAAGGAGGGTGGTCCCCACTATTGCTGCCTACTCCGAGATGTGTCTAATGTCAGTGGTGGTGAAGGTGACGAATCCGATGATAACGTGTCGATGGACATCTCGTGGGTGCCCACAAGAAAGGAAGAGGAGAGGAGTTAAGAGGGAGAGACGGAGCAGCAGATAGGGAGGAGAAGCAGCCAGAACTTACAGTGCACAGGAGGCAAAAAGCAGACTGCTAATGTATCTAGAACGAAACATCCACCATGCATGGTCACATCTGGCGCTCCCAGGATGCCAACACATGGCTCTGCAGTGTGGGCTTTTTTTAATGTGTCCACCTGCAGCCCGTGCTGTCAACACTCACCTAGGGACAACCGCCTTACGAAGGCACCTGGCTTCCCATCACCGAGCCCAGTGGGAGCAACACCGTCAGAACCCACAAAGCTATACTCCCGGCGCTCACATCCTGCCTCTTCTCCTTCTCCTCTCTCCTCCCAGTTATCCTTGACTCCACCTTCCACCGTGCCATCGTCATATTCCTTGCCCCAAATGTTCGAGCGAAAAGAGATGATGACGCCGGCAACTAATTGCAAGCAAGAAAAGCATGCTTTAAACGTTTCTGGGATTCCTGGTGTTGTCCGTTGATGGGGAGAAGAGAGCGAGGACGAAATTATCCTGGATGATGAGCAGGAGCCAGGCCACTACACCGCTTCCAGTTTAGTGCAAATTGGGGCCTTCATGCTCCAGTGTTTGAAGAGGGACCCCCCATTTAAAAAACATAAAGGGCAAGGACCAGTACTGGCTGGCAACGTACTTAGACTCCCGGTACAAACACAAAATGGCAGAAATGTTACTAGCCTCACAGAGGGCTGTCAGAATACAGCACTTCCAAGCCTTGCTTCGAGAAATGCTGCATTCTGCGTTTGCGGGTGCTGGTAGAGAAATTTCCACTCACAGAGAAACAGTTGCGGGTACCAATCCAACAGCGCATGGAAGAAGAGGGCGGTTTGAAGATGTTTTGGTCACTTCTGATATGAGATCATTCTTGCAGCCAACCCATCAACAGCCGTCCTCCGGATCCAGGCTCAGGGATTGCCTAGACCAACAGGCGTCTGTCTACATTGGGTTAACGGCCGATGTGGATGCTCTATAAAGCGATTAACCCCTGGATTACTGGGTGTGCAGGCTTGACCTGTGGCGAGAGCTGGCACAATTTGCCATGGAACTGTTGGCTTGCCCTTCGTCCAGTGTCCTGTCCAAAAGGACGTTCAACGCAGCAGTGGGGAACGTGACTGATAAGAGCAAACCTAGTTACTGTAGTAGGCCATGCATATTTTGCGCATGCGCATAGGCGAAAAATTACTATGGCAATATTTTGCATTGAAAAAAATAATGAATGGAGATCACAAATACATCTGGTATGTCACTGTCCATGTTGTGGGACTATTTGTGCACTTCTAGTAAGTATTTGGTGAGTGGTGCATTTAAAGTGAATAGTGCCCGCCATGAACATTTGATTGCGTTCACGCGATCGCGTTCGCGAACCGTCTCGACAGATGTTCGTCCATTACTAATTATTATTTTGCTAATACTGAACCCCAACCAATTCATCTAAGGACTGTAGAGAATTATGCCAAAGGAGCGTACAACAGAGGGATCCCTTTATTCCCAACTAATCTCTAATGGAATTCCATGACTTATTAAGTATACTCTATAGTGCTGTTGGAGATTGATTAATTTACCAGATTCCAATAAAGTAAAGATGTTATCATGTGACAAGATCTTAACCAAGGAGGTTAAGAGCAAAGTGGGCTCTTCTTCCATTCATAATACAGCCATAACTATAACCTTGAAACAGGGAAGATTTAATCCTCCCCCTTTCCATCGACTTATAGAAGTACTCCAATTTAAGCCTTACTCACTTTCACCCCCAAAGTAGGTAATTGATGATTTTCTCAATCAGTTTAAAAACCCTATCTTCAATCCATACTGCAGAGTTCCTGAGGAGATACTATAATTGTGGCAAAATCACTATCTTTACCAACAATATTCTATCGCCTTTAGATAGCTGGAGTCAGAGACATATATTTATTTTAGATGTCAATTTAGTTATCATTTGGATCAAATTAAGCTGTAGAAAGTCTTCAATCTTAGAAGAAATAGTGATACTCAAATATTCAAATGAATCAGAGATCTTCAAATTACTAGATAACTCCTCAGCGAAAGGTTCTAATCTATCTAAAGGCATACAAATTGTCTTAAACCAATTAATATCAAGACCCGAAACCTCACCAAGGGAGTTGACAACTCAAATAAAGCTCAAGAGTGTGGTATTGGTATGTTGTATATAAAATAAAACATCATTGGTATATAAGGAAATACAATCTTCTGCTCTTAATATCCCAAACCCTTCAATCCTGGGATCCTGCCTGACCCTAACAGCGAGAGGCTATAACCCTAACAGCGAGAGATTATATCAAATAATAGTGGAGAAAGTTGACATCCTTGGTGAGTGCCTCTCCCCAGAGAAATATACCTTGTAAACATCTTATTGATATTCAACCTCGCCTTAGGGGATTTATATAAAAGCTTGATCATATTTATGAACTTAATCCAAATCCCATCCTGTCTAATACCCTCCAGAGGAATCTCCACTCCACCATGTCAAAGACCTTAGAGGCATCCAAAGACAGGATGGAACGAGAGACCCCCCGGGAGGACTGAATATTGGTAAAAAGATAGTGTAAGTTGTAATGGGTACCCTTATTAGGAATAAACCCGTTTTGGCCAGGGTGTATAATAAATTAAATAACTTTAGACAACCTAGTAGTAAGAATCTTTGAGAGAAGCTTAACATCTGTATTAAGTAAATAAATTGGCCTATATGAATCCATATCTAAGGGGTCTTTGCCTTTTTCAATATTAGCACTATTACAGCTTCAGTCATTGATTCCGGAAGATTACCGTCCTCTATTGCCCCAATAAATACCTTCAGAAGATCGAGAAGAACAACCTCCCTGTATTTACGATAAAACTCATATGGGAAGCTATCAGATCCTGGAGAGGAGTTTTCCACACAAGCTTTTAAAGCAGCCTCTACCTCTTGCAAAGAGGGATCATCTGAACCACTACTCTGATTTATACAGTTCCCAAAAATATTTTGCAAATGCCTCTTTAATTCATTCCTGATCTTGAATAATTGTGTCATCAGACAAAATATTTTTGTCCCTTACAAAAAGCGTTTGCTGGGCCTTGTCAAGAACAAAGTCTGAATTAGCTTGACTTGTCCTCTCCCTAGCATTATCTCCCTAGCTTGTTCTGTGTTCTTACTGGAAAACTCATCCATAGCAGCAGCTTCTGTGTCTTGCAAGTCTCTCTCTTTCTTAGCATAGCCTTTTCTTAATGCAGTACGCAGCCCTGCAGGGTGAAGCGAATGGTGAGTTCACAGGGGTAGTTACTAACCGAGGGTGGTTATAGTACTCACAGTCTTTTATATACCCTGGGCAGAAGTACAGCAGTGATGGAGAGGCTGGCACAGGGGACCTCTGGGGCACTCTCTGTGTATAGGAACCAGGCCTGATAGTAGATGAGGTGCCCTGGATGTTGCAGGTGTTTTTAATGTGCCAGTGGCAAGATCCCTTTAAATTTGTGATGCCAGTGTCGGTAATGGTGGGACTCCGATTTATTGGAGTAATAAAGGAGGAACACATGTTGCAGTGAACCAAAACTTCTGTTTACTGGAACAGTTAACTATATACAGTCTTTGGTCAAAGTTCCATATGTAAGAGGTAACATCCAGGCTTTACATCAATTGGCAGGCACAATGTTCTTGCAAGATACTCAGAGGGTTAAACACTTACAGATCAGGCTGCACTTTCCTCAGAATCCTGTCTGTCTGTCCAGCAAACAGGAAAACACAAATGAATGAACAAAACTTATCTGTTGAAGACTCAGTAGTAGAATCCAGCATGCACACACTCCAGGAAGTTGTATAAACCGCAAAGCGATGCAGTATGGGAAGGGATTTAAAGGGATGCAATCAGTGCAACTACATGACAGCTGAGAGAGGCTAACGAGATGAGAAAACGAAAGCAAAACAAAAGGAACCTCAAGCAGGAGGTTCTGACGAACATCTGACAGAGCTTCTCAGATGTCTGGTGGTGACAGTACCCCTCCTTCTACGAGTGGACTCCGGACACTCAGAGCCCACCTTCTCAGGATGGGACCTATGGAAAGCCCTGATGAGACGAGTGGCCTTAATGTCCGTCACTGGGACCCACATCCTCTCCTCAGGACCATAACCCTCCCTTACCAATGAACGAGGTACTGGAGAGAACCGCGGACAACACGAGAATCCACAATCCTAGAGACCTGAAATTCAAGATTACCATCAACCACAATTTGAGGAGGAGGCAAAGACGAGGGTACAATCGGTTGGACATAAGGTTTTAATAAGGACTTATGAAAAACATTATGGATCTTCCAAGTCTAAGGAAGATCAAGACGGTAGGCAACAGGATTGATGACGGACAAGATTTTGTAAGGCCCAATAAACTTAGGACCCAACTTCCAGGAGGGAATCTTCAATTTGATATTCTTAGTAGACAACCACACCAGATCACCAACATTCAGGTCCGGACCAGGCACACGTCTCTTATCCGCCACACGCTTATATCTCTCACTCATGCTCTTTAGATTATCCTGAATCTTTTGCCAAATAGATGACAAAGACAAGGAGAATCTGTCCTCATCAGGTAAACCAGAAGACCCCTCTCCAGAGAATGTCCCAAACTGCGGATGAAACCCATGTGCACCAAAAAATGGTGACTTATCAGAGGACTCCTGACGACGGTTATTTAAAGCAAACTCAGCAAGGGACAAAAAAGAACACCAATCCTCCTGATTCTCCGCCACAAAACAGCGCAGATATGTCTCCAGATTCTGATTGACGCGCTCTGTCTGGCCATTCGACTGCGGGCAGAAAGCAGAAGAGATAGGCAACCGAACCCCCAAGCGAGAACAGAAAGCCCTCCAGAATCTGGAAACAAACTGTGTGCCCCTATCAAAGACTATGTCTGAAGGAATACCATGCAATTTGACAATGTGATCAATAAATGCCTGCGCCATCGTCTTAGCATTGGGCAAGCCAGGAAAAGGAATGAAATGAACCATTTTGCTAAAACGGTCCACCACCACCAGAATCACAGTCTTCCCCGAGGAACGAGGCAGGTCCGTAATGAAGTCCATGGACAGATGTGTCCAAGGACGGGAAGGAATGGGTAACGGAAGGAGAGGACCTGATGGCCGTGAATGAGGGACCTTGGCACGAGCGCAGGTCTCGCAGGCTGCCACAAAACCCTCAACTGACTTACGAAGCGCCGGCCACCAGAATCTCCGAGCGATGAGATCCACTGTGGCTCTTGGCCCCGGGTGCCCAGCAAGGACAGTATCGTGGTGCTCCTTAAAAATCTTGTGTCTTAAAGCGAGAGGCACAAACAACCTCTGAGGAGGACAAAGATCAGGAGCCTCTGACTGGGCTACCTGAACTTCTGCCTCCAATTCAGGATAAAGAGCAGAGACCACCACCCCTGCAGCCAAAATGGGACCCGGGTCTTCAAAATTCCCACCTCCCGAAAAACAACGTGACAGAGCATCCGCCTTCACATTCTTAACCCCAGGGCGGAACGTAACAACAAAATTAAACCTTGAAAAGAACAAAGACCATCTGGCCTGTCTCGGGTTCAGACGCTTGGCTGACTCCAAGTAGGCCAGATTCTTATGGTCAGTAAACACGGTAATAGGGTGTCTGGCTCCCTCTAGCCAATGGCGCCATTCCTCAAAAGCTAACTTGATGGCCAACAACTCCCTATCTCCCACATCGTAATTTCTCTCTTCGGAGGAGAGTTTCTTCGAGAAAAAGGCACACGGTCGCCATTTGGCAGGAGAGGGACCCTGAGACAAGACCGCACCCACAACCACCTCAGAAGCGTCCACCTCAACTATGAAGGGCAGAAAGATATCAGGTTGTACCAAGATGGGAGCGGAAGCAAAACGCTCCTTGATACTAGAAAAGGCCTTACGCGCCTCTACCGACCAGGAGGAAAAATCTACCCCCTTTCTAGTCATATCAGTGAGAGGTTTAACAACAGAGGAATAATTCAAAATAAACTTCCTGTAATAATTGGCAAAACCCAAAAAACGCATCAGCGCCTTCTGATTCTCAGGAAGCTCCCACTCAAGCACAGCACGGACCTTCTCGGGGTCCATGCGAAAACCAGAAGCGGAGAGAATAAACCCCAGAAATTGAATTTCTGGAACTGCAAACATTTTTCCAGTTTAGCGTACAATTTATTCTCCCGCAGGATGAGCAAGACCTGACGTAGGTGGTCCTTATGAGTTTTGAAATCAGGAGAAAACATCTAAATGTCATCTAGATACACTAATACAAATTTCCCCATTAATTGATAAAAAATGCTGTTCACAAAATGCTGAAAAGATGGCTGGAGCATTAATCAAACCAAAAGGCATAACCAAATTCTCAAAATGGCCCTCAGGGGTATTGAAGGCCGTCTTCCATTTGTCTCCTTCTCTGACCCTGACCAGGTTGTATGCCCCTCTTAGATCCAACTTGGAAAAAACTTTAGCCCCAACAATCTGGTTAAACAGGTTCGGGATCAGAGGAAGCGGATAAGGGTCATGAATTGTGATACTGTTTAGCTCCCTGAAATCCAGACATGGTCTTAAAGAACCATCTTTTTTCTTAACAAAGAAAAAAACTGCGGCAACAGGTGACTTTGAGGGTCGTATGTGTCCCTTTCTCAGACTCTCAGAGATATAAGCACGCATAGCGACCCTTTCAGGTTGGGAGAGATTGTATAAACGAGATTTAGGCAGCTTGGCGCCTGGGGTGAGATTAATAGGGCAATCGTACTCCCTGTGAGGGGGCAAATCCTGAACACCACTCTCAGAAAACACATCCGAAAATTCTGAGAGAAAAGATGGTACAGTCTTAGTAGAAACCTCAGAAACAGATGTTGTGAGGCAATTCTCTCTGCAAAAGTCACTCCAACCATTTATTTTCCTCGCTTGCCAATCAATGGTGGGGTTATGTTTAGAGAACCAGGGTAGCCCCAACACTAGAGGAGTAGGCAACCCGCTTAGGACGAAACATGACACATCCTCAACATGAGTATCACTCACAATCAAACGGATATTGTGAACTATGCCCTTTAACGATTTCTGAGAAAGTGGAACGGAATCAATAGCAAAAACAGGTATATCCTTTCCCAAAATGCATACCTGGAAACCATGAGTTATAGCAAATTGATTATCAATGAGATTGACAGCTGCTCCACTATCTACAAAAATCTCACAAAAAATTGTTCTTGCTCTCTAGCGCCACCCTGGCAACCTTCAATTTCTGCATCAACCTTGCCAATAGTAACAGATGGAATGTTTTTAGAGGATTTTTTTTTATTTTTGTTTCTTTATTACTCTCAAAAAACTGTCTGAATCTCCTGGAGGGACAAACATTTGCCAAATGATTTATACCTCCACAACAGAAACAAACCTTCCTATGAGAGCTGAATCTTCTATTGTCAGAGGCAAGCAAACCCAGCTGCATGGGCTCCTGCTCAGATGAGAGCGACTGAGACCCCTGTGCACTGAATGAGACCGCCGCACTGTCCTTGGACTGAGTATGACAGGAAGGAGTGATCTCTCCTCTCTCTAAGATGTCTGTCAATACGAACGGCCCGAGACATGGCAGTGTCCAAGGAGGTACGTCTCTCATGAAAGGCAAATGCATCTTTTAATCCCTCTGAAAGACCATGGCAAAATTGACTTCGGAGTGCAGCATCATTCCAACCAGTATCAGCTGCCCATCTCCGAAATTCTGAACAGTATATCTCTGCGGACTGCTTACCCTGGCATAAAAGACATAGTCTAGACTCAGCCAGAGCAATACGATCCGGATCATCATATATCTGACCCAGGGCTAAAAAAACTGCATCCACTGAACAGAGGGGCCGTGCCCCCACCGGCAGTGAAAAGGCCCAGGACTGAGCGTTATCCCTGAGCAGCGAGATGATGATCCCCACCCCCCGCTCCTCATCACCAGAGGAATGGGGAAGTAGACGAAAATTGAGTTTGCAAGCCTTTCTAAAACGAACAAAATTCTCACTACCCCCGGAGAACGTATCCTGAAGCGAGATTTTAGGCTCAGAACAAATTCCAAATGAACGCAAGCAGAAACTGTCACCTCAAACAGAGAGACAGTTTTCCGGAGATCTGCTACCTCCAGTGAAAGACCCTGCATGCGGTCAATCAAGGTTGAAACCGGATTCATGATTAAGACGGTTTTGGCGGTTTATAATGTCACGAAAGGTGTACAGAAAATTAGAAGACACAAAATGAAGATCCGACTGACTGGATCCAAAACTAAGGAACCAAAGGGAAAGCCCTGCAACAGACCTGGCTCTCTCCCTAACTGCTCAGCCTATGCAAAAATCTCAACGGTAGATGATCGCATATCCTCGTTCCTCGACTGTATAACACCTGAACACCCTATAATAGTGAGGGGACACAACCACCGGCTCCCTACACTTGATACGGAGGGAGTCAGGGTCACCTGGGATCCAGCAAACAGGAAAACACAAATGAATGAACAAAACTTATCTGTAGAAGACTCAGTAGTAGCAACCAGCATGCACACACTCCAGGAAGTTGTATAAACCGCAAAGTGATGGGAAGGGATTTAAAGGGATGCAATCAGTGCAACTACATGACAGCTGAGAGAGGCTAACGAGATGAGAAAATGAAAGCAAAACAAAAGGAACCTCAAGCAGGAGGTTCTGACGAACGTCTGACAGAGCTTCTCAAATGTCTGGTGGTGACACCAGTACCACCAAGTTCAACCAGGGTGTGAGGAACCAATGAAGTGGCTCCTTGTCATGTAACAAGTTTTCAACAGCCTGCATAGGATTAACAGGTTGGGCTGACAACTCGGGCTCAGGAGACTCTGGCTCAATGTCCCCTGCTGCAATTTCTCCTTCTATGCAGAGTTTTAAACGATTCATGTGTACAATTTGGGAACCTTTACCTTCCCTGGAAATTTGATGTGGGCCTCAGCATCGGGAATAGCAGTTATGATGTAGGGAGTCCTTTCCCACTTACTGTCCAGTTTACTGGTTCGGTGGTTATTCTTCAGCCACACCATGTCTCCTAAAGCTAGAGGTTCTGCATGAGCAGCCAGTTCATAGTCTCTCTGCTGTCACTCTCGGGCACTTTCCATGCACTCCTGAACAATCTCCTTGGCATTAAGGAGACATCTTTGATGCTCCACCAGCCAATCAGTCTTTGGTAGTGGGTTGATGACATCAGGCACTTGTAAATCCAGGGAATGGTTGGCAGGCAGCCTCCATTGACAGCCGAACATCAAATAGAATGGCGTGTACCCAGTGGAACAGTGAAATGTATTGTTATATGTATACATAAGTTGTGGCAGCAGAGTAGGCCAATTATCCCTTGTCTCAGGGGTACTGCTCTCAGCATTTCAATGAGAGTTTGATTCATCTTTCCACAGAGCCCGTTACATTGCGGATGATAGGCTGTGGTCCGGACCTTCTGTCAGTTATGTAGCAGGCACATCTCCTGGAACAACTGTGATTCAAACGCAGACCCCTGGTCTGTTAGGATTTTCTCTGGGCAGCCGTAGGAAATGCTTCCAGAATGCTTCCTGCCGCAGTCTTGGCTGTCAGGTCCTTTACAGGCACTGCTACAACAAACTTAGTGAAGTGATCAATAATGGTCATGGCATAAGCATAACCTGAGCGACTTGGCTCCAACTTCACATGATCAATGGCAACAAGCTCCAGAGGAGTTTTACTCATGATAGGATGGAGAAGCGCTCTCTGGTCATGGCGTTCACTAGAACCTTCTGCGAATGGTGGCCTCAGTTTTCTGTACTCCGAAGTGTCTGGACTGGTTATGATACATCTCTAACACCAGACTGGTATCTCGACGGGGTATGAGGATCTGGTACACCCTATCGCAGGACACTGGATCCAGGCTCCTTCTTAGCAACAGGCCTTTTTGAAGGAAGAGTAGGTGGCAATGTCTCCACAATTTTAATAGTTCTGGGTCTGCACTCTTCCTGCGGACTCTTTCAGGGGTTCTTCCGCTGGTAAGGAAGTCGAGCAGTTCACCGAGGACTCTACTTTTTGACTGGAGCTTCATCCACCTTTCTTGTTCACCTCTGGATTCAGGATTATTTGGTAGAGAGGGTTCAGCAGCTAAGTGATTTCCAGTGTGAACATTATCTTGTTGAGCAAATTTGTTGTAAAACGCCGGCATCTCCACTTCTTCCCAGGCATCCTTTAGTTCATCTGGTGCTTCTGTAGTGGGAAGCCGAGACAGGGTATCAGCATTATCATTTGAGCGACCAGCTCTGTATTTCACAGTAAAGTCATAGTTGGCAAGGGCCTACCTTTTCTCCAGGGCCCCTAATTTGGCTGTATTCAGGTGTGCCAGGGGATTGTTGTCCGTGAAGGTGACAAACGGAGTGGCAGCAAGGTAGTCCTTGAACTTTTCAGTCACAGCCCACACTAAAGCAAGAAACTCCAGCTTGAAGGAACTATAATTCTGATAGTTTTTATCAGCTCCCCTCAGGGATCTACTGGCATAGGCAATCACCCTCTCTTTGTTGTCTTGCACCTGAGCCAACACGGCTCCCAGGCCTCTTTTACTGGCATCCGTATAGAGATGGAACGGCTTCTGATAATCTGGGTAACCCAGGACAGGGGGTTCAGTCAGCTTCTTCTTTAGGAGCTGGAAGGCAATCTCCCTGTTCTTCATTCCATTCAACAGGGATAGGAGTCTTTGGACTCTTTTTGGGATGCCCCCTTAGGAGTTCCTGGATCGGATCTGTAATCTGTGCAAAATGCGGGAATGCGTCTGTAATATCCTGCAAAGCTGAGGAAACTTCTCACCTCCTTCACGGTGGTAGGAGTAGGCCAATTACGGACAGCAAGTTTATCAGGATTAGGCTGGACTCCTTATGCACTAACAACGTGCCCTAGGTACTTAACTGCTGGTTTCAGCAGATGGCACTTGGACGGCTTGATTTTAAGGCCATATTTAACGCGGATAAGCGTCTTTGTGGGTGATTTGATTGATTTTTCTATAGTCCACGCAGAACCTAATACTGCCATCTTTTTACGAACAAGAACTAGGGGTGCAGCCCAGGGGCTTTGACTGTCCCGGATTATATTAGAGTCTTTCATTTACTGTATCATTTCCTTTACGGACTGATAGGTAGTAGGTGGTATGGGTCTGTATCTCTCCTTGATAGGAGGATGAGAGCCAGTGTGTATGGTGTGTTTGATTACACTGACCTCTCCGTAGTCCGTGGAGTGCATGCTAAAGGCCTTGTGGTGCTCTTTCACCAGACTCAGGACTCCCTCTATTTGCTCCTTTGGGGTGGATTCGTTCCCCACATGAAGTTCCTCCCACCAGGATACTGAAGAGGCGCGCTGCTGCTCTGTGCTGTTTGGAACATCTCTGTGGCAGGCAGACGGATAACATCCTGGAATGATACCTGGAAAAGCTGAGCAACAGGCAATCACCGAAATTAATCAAATGGACAGGCACTTTACCTTGAGATACAGTCACCAGGCTCTTGGCTGCTCGCACAAAGGGATGATTCTTAATTTGGATAGGCTCCACTAGGGCTTGATAGTCTTGGCCCTGGATCCCTAGCACAGCACGGCACCACAGGATAATCTTGGAATTCGGTGGCAGGATTACCGGCCGGTTATCCCGGATCCGGGCAGTACAGATTTCTCCTTTTCCATTTGCAAATCTTTGCTGAGCACACAGCACACTGATAGTCTTTTGAATGACTCTTTTGGAAGCAGGTGAAGCTGAAGGTATGGATTGGGTCAGCACCTCAAGCACCTCGGTGTAACATTTTTAAAGACATTAGTCCCTAAGATAACGGGGTGTCCCCCTTTATATCCGGCTTGCACCACAATCACACCTTGCTGTGGTAAGGTGTCTTCTCCCACCTGAAGGGTAGGTTCCCAATACCCATGGACATTCACCGGCTTGCCATTGCTAGCAATATTATCCAGCCAGGATTCCGGTGGCTGGGTGAGGAGACTTGAATCCCAGAATTTGTCAAAGGTGGGTCGTTGAATGGTGGTGACCTGAGACCCAGTATCCAGCAGGGCTTCAAGAGATATCCCGTTGATGCATATGTTAATTTTCGGACGAGTCCCTACGTATCTGGGCATCCAACTTGGATCCTTTGGACCTACTGTTCTACCTCACGAGGGGCGATCCTTGGCCTTGGGGGTGGCCCGTTTAACTGCCAACACGTTTCTTCAGTATGTCCACATTTTTTACAATAGTGGCAGACAGGCTGCTTGCGATTCTTAGACCGGTAACTCGGTCGTCCATCGGGTTCTTTGGGGTAGACCTCTTTATACACAGGCGGGAGGAGCCTTTGAGGAAGGGGGCTTTCGTCTTCCAATAACAATGGTCTTTCCCATTCCTCTATTTTCCTGCGCACTTTTTCTAGGCTCTTAGTGAAATGGCTAACTTTCTCCATTAGTGCCGCCACCACATCTGTTACTGGAGCCTGGGTGACTTGACTGGCAGGCTTGAGGGTCAAGGGAGGCCTCTGGCCCCATGGGCGGGTTTTGACCTAGGATACTGATGGCCAGCTCTTTAAAGTCCAAAAACGCACAATTGGGGTGTTGGGCCGACAGCATCCTCAGCTGGCCCTTTAAGTGCTCAGTGTTTACACCCGCAATGAACTGCTCTCTCAGAATCCGGTCCTGGTCATCAGCCTCCCTGGGGTCCACCTGGACCACGGCCCTCAGGGTCTCTTGCAGGGACAAAGAAAAATTACGGAGTAACTCACCAGGCTGTTGCTTCCTACTGCATCTTAACCTCTGACACCGTTCTGGCCTCAAACGTGGTGCCTAGGCAATCAAAGATTTGTTACAGGCTATTATTTTCGTAACTGGACCTCCCTGCGAGCAGCCCCTTCTAATTGTGCTAAGAGGATCTCTATTTGTTGCTTTGCGGAGATAGGATAGAGCCAGAATAAGTCCAGGATCTGGTCTCTAAAGTCCTTCAATTTGTGGGCTTCCCCGGAATATTGCGGGAACCAGGGGGCCCCAAAATAATATGGCATGGTCAGTGGCATCAGGCTAGATGCTGCCACAGCGGCGGGCGCCCTGTTATCAGCGGCGTGCATTTCAGCAGGTATATCGGGGGCCACCTGCTCCGTTCCCTCCGGTGCGGACATGGCGTGGTCTATGGAGGCAAGTTCTATATGCAGATCCACGCTGGACTTTACTTTCTTAGGCCGTTGCGAACAGTGACCACAGCAAGGGTATGGCCCTTTAAGGAGCAGTGTAGCAGGCCAAAATCCGAATTGGATGTGTTTTTCCCCTGGGTTAAGTCTCTTATTACTAGCAAGGGACCTCCCCCCAGTCTCCCAGCATGGATCGGAATCTTTCCCGGTGCTCGAATATGAAGTAATTGGTTAGTACCGAAAGTTTACTCACTCCGGTGATGCGCAGTCAAGGTCTCGCGAGGTACGAGATTACGTCGGCGGAGGTGCCACTCACAGCGTCAGGAGATAGGCGTGGCCTCTCTGAGCTCCAGGATTCAAGGTAGGCGGTATCTTTTTCCTTTTGCAGGCTGGGCGGTATCTTCTCTTCTTCTTTTTTTTGCGCCAAACGGACACAACGAGGCACACCGATAATCCAGTCAGCTTAGGAGGCCATCTTAAGGCATAAGGCTGTCCGTTCACTGGCAGCAAGCGGTGACTTGGGAAGCTGCAAACTGTCCACAAAATACAGTTTTCACACCGCAAATTTTCACACCGCAAATTTTCACAGTTCTTTCACAGTTTCCATAAAGATAAACAAACCTCCTTTGCTTATCAATGGAGGAGGCCCGGCAGACAGAATCAATCCCTTTATGATTTAATACTGTTACTCCTCTTGAATATCTACTAAAAGTGAAATGATAAGTCTGGATGGCCCATCCCCCACCAAGGCACGGGATCTCCCCCTCAGAAAAATGAGTCTCCACTAAGCTGACAATCACTGGAAGGTGTTTCTTAACCTGATCACAAACTCACAAATTGCCTGTCTTTTTAATTCATCACCAAGACCCCAAACATTCCAGGTTAGAATTCTAACCAACATCAAACAGGAGAAAAAAATTAAATAAAATTCCAATTCCTTCCTCTGCCCCCCCCCCCCCAACCTGGGAGATGCATCGCAAACCACTCACCCCTCCAGCTCTTGATCCGCCACCCTCTTAGGACAGATTTCTCAACTAAGAGCACCTCTCCTCATTCCACCCCACCCCACCCACCACAATGATATCATTCTGGTCAAGTCAATCTACCACAAGGTCAGGAGTATCAAAAAAGATATTCCCAGTATTTGAGATTATCTGCAGTTAACGGAATGAATATTTAATATTCTATTCACAAAGTCGTCTTTTAGCCTCAATATAAGAACGTCTCTTCTCTTGAATATCCTTAGAAAAATCGTGAAAAAAGGACAGTCTATTTCCATTATATAGATTAGGGGGCACTCCCTTGCCCTTCTCAATATCATGTCCCTATTTTGTGAAGCAAGTCTCTTTACAAGAAGTATCCGTGGGTACCTTCCAGGAGTTGGTTTACCCCCTAGAACTCAGTGCGCACTTTCCACAAGAAATAATGGAGAAAAATACTCCTTTCCGAACCTCTCCAAACTTAAGTTCTGTATCATATTGCCAGCATTATCTCCTTCCATACCTTCTGGTAGGCCCACAATATTCACATTGCATCGCCTTGACCTGTCTTCCAGATCCACCATCTTTTTTCTTAAAGTATTAGCCTCAGATCTCAACATGGGGATTTCCATTTTAAACATTTTAACTTCCTTCTCCTGGACCTCCACAGTTTTTTCTATGGTAGTTACTCTGTCCAGTATTTTAGAGACATCATCTCTTATAGGAAGCACATTAGTCTGAATTACCCCAGGTTGAGTTGAAATATCTTTTATTAGCGCTCCTTTTTTTTTCAACCACACTCAGGATTTCATTAAGTGGTGAGGTTTCATCTTTGGACAAGGCATTTAAATTACCTCTCTCCGCCCCAACCTCCTGAATATCATGATCCAATACTTCTTCCATTATAGATCCGCCCTTTTTTTCTACATCCAAATTGTGCAGCCTATTTTGTCCCACTCTTGTAGTTACAACCTTTGGAGATTTCCAAAACTGTTCACTTTTAGTCATTTTTGTCAATTTCTGACCAGTTTTGGCAGATGTATGCTCAGCAGAACGCCTATTTTGCTCGGGGGCCATTTTTTTTGTTTCCCCTCCCATTCTTTTCCTTTTTTCTTTCCTTTCTATTTTCCCCCTCCTTTTTCTTTCATTCTTTTTTCTTTCTTTTTTTTTTCTTTTTTGTGTATTCTTTTCCCTTCCCTCCTTTTTCCTTCTTATATTAATTACCACAGGGGACTATAATATAAACAATCCAATCAAGACTTTCTATGATAACAAATTAATCAAAGTAGTTCTTCAAATATGTAGCCAGTACCCATCCAGTAGTATAATCACCAAATAGAGCAAATCTTTGGTGTAACAAGTCAAACACAGGAGGATCGAAGGGTATACATAGGAGACAAAAGGAGGGATGGATCAAACATACAGACCAGGGAGGACGCAGGGCAACATCTCTTCAAACTTCAAACCTAAGCTGGCGGGAAGCAAGGAGCATGGAAGCGGAGGTCAAGGAGCGGAGAGGTAGAGGAAAGCAGGCGGAGACCGGATACAAAGACCATCCACGAGCGCTAGGTGGAAACAGGTGGCGCAGTTCTGTAAAGAGAAGCAATTGGGCCGTCTGTAAACAGGAGCAAGCAGGCACCAGAAGCAGGGACCGTCCAAAAAAACAAGGTGGAAGAAGGCAATAATGGCAGGGAAACAGGCAAGGTGTTGAGGAGGTCCGAGCATGTCCAAGGCTCAGAGGTGGTAATGGATCAGTAAGGGTAGAGCATAGTTTGCACGGTGTGATGAGGTGAAGCGGGAGGCGCAACGTAGCGTGACTACAGTACAGACCAAAAGTTTGGACACACCTTCTCATTCAAAGAGTTTTCTTTATTTTCATGACTAGGAAAATTGTAGATTCACACTGAAGGCATCAAAACTATGAATTAACACATGTGGAATTATATACATAACAAAAAAATGAGAAACAACTGAAAATATGTCATATTCTAGGTTCTTCAAAGTAGCCACCTTTTGCTTTGATTACTGCTTTGCACATTCTTTCTCTTGATGAGCTTCAAGAGGTAGTCACCTGAAATGGTTTTCACTTCACAGGTGTGCCCTGTCAGGTTTAATAAGTGGGATTTCTTGCCTTATAAATGGGGTTGGGACCATCAGTTGCATTGTGGAGAAGTCAGGTGGATACACAGCTGATAGTCCTACTGAATAGACTGTTAGAATTTGTATTATGGCAAGAAAAAAACAGCTAAGTAAAGAAAAACGAGTGGCCATCATTACTTTAAGAAATGAAGGTCAGTCAGTCTGAAAAATTGGGAAAACTTTGAAAGTGTCCCCAAGTGCAGTCACAAAAACCATCAAGCGCTACAAAGAAACTGGCTCACATGCGGACCTCCCCAGGAAAGGAAAACCAAGAGTCACCTCTGCTGCGGAGGATAAGTTCATCCGAGTCACCAGCCCCAGAAATCGCAGGTTAACAGCAGCTCAGATTAGAGACCAGGTCAATGCCACACAGAGTTCTAGCAGCAGACACATCTCTAGAACAATTGTTAAGAGGAGACTGTGTGAATCAGGCCTTCATGGTAGAATATCTGCTAGGAAACCACTGCTAAGGACAGGCAACAAGCAGAAGAGACTTGTTTGGGCTAAAGAACGCAATGAATGGACATTAGACCAGTGGAAATCTGTGCTTTGGTCTGATGAGTCCAAATTTGAGATCTTTGGTTCCAACCACCGTGTCTTTGTGCGACGCAGAAAAGGTGAACGGATGGGCTCTACATGCCTGGTTCCCACTGTGAAGCAGGAAGGAGGAGGTGTAATGGTGTGGGGGTGCTTTGCTGGTGACACTGTTGGGGATTTATTCAAAATTGAAGGCATATTGAACCAGCATGGCTACCACAGCATCTTGCAGCGGCATGCTATTCCATCTGGTTTGCGTTTAGTTGGACCATCATTTATTTTTCAACAGGACAATGACCCCAAACACACCTCCAGGCTGTGTAAGGGCTATTTGACCATGAAGGAGAGTGATGGGGTGCTGCGCCAGATGACCTGGCCTCCACAGTCACCGGACCTGAACCCAATCAAGATGGTTTGGGGTGAGCTGGACCGCAGAGTGAAGGCAAAAGGGCCAACAATTGCTAAGCATCTCTGGGAACTCCTTCAAGACTGTTGGAAGACCATTTCAGGTGACTACCCCTTGAAGCTCATCAAGGGAATGCCAAGAGTGTGCAAAGCAGTAATCAAAGCAAAAGGTGGCTACTTTGAAGAACCTAGAATATGACATATTTTCAGTTGTTTCACACTTTTTTTGTTATGTATATAATTCCACATGTGTTAATTCATAGTTTTGATGCCTTCAGTGTGAATCTACAATTTTCATAGTCATGAAAATAAAGAAATCTCTTTGACTGAGAAGGTGTGTCAAAACTTTTGGTCTGTACTGTATGTCATCACGTTCCCACTGACTTTTTGAAACTGGAGGAAGTAAAAAAATGTGCAAAAAGTTGCACAGATTTTGCACAAATGGCAACTTTTTGAAGCCAGAAATATGAATCACAGGGCTTGATAAATTGCCTCCAATATGCTTCAGATGCCAAGGGCAAAACTATATTACTTATTCTTTAAAAACCTGCAAAATATTCTCTTTGTTGCAATAGTACTGCAATGAGGATATCCATACTTACACAGGCTATGTGGTTAATTACATAGATAGATAGACGTGTGTTTTTTTTATTTTATTTTTTATTTGGTATGTTTAATATACAAGGAGCTGAATGCAGATTTATATGTACTATTTATGTATGCTGATTTTAGCCCTAAGCAAGTTTTAACTTTTTAGATACTATATGTAAATCTCCTCCTGTGCTGATAACATGCATTGGAATATTACATATTAGTTTTGCTTTGACCTCTTTCTACACTTGCTTTCACCCATTAAATGTGTTTTATTCCCCTACAGGATATTTTTTTGTGTGTCAGAGACGTAGCAGCTCTGGTATGGTGGAAAGTCAAGAAAACTAATTTCAACCTTAAAGGGGTTATCCAACATGATACAACAGCCCCCCTTGTGCTGGACCCCTCAGAGGGAGTATACTTACCCCGCTCCCAGCACCTCTCCTGGTCCCCCACCGCTGCTGCTGCTTCTCCCTGTACATGAATGAAAACATAATTTCTTATAAATCAAAGTAACATTTCCAGCCCTGCATGTTTTACCTATTATCACCTTAATTCTTAGACCTAGATCAAAGCAGTCAGAATGGAAATTTCCTTTTTCTCATTTTAGCTGAATGTCCTACCTATACAATGTCACAGATCATGTGAAATGGTCTTAGATCATGTGGTCTAAGATCAAAGCTGATCTTTAGTATACTTTGCTTTCCTGCAGTCATTCCTTTACTCAGTCAGTGCTCATCATTTTATAGTGGAAAACTATGATATTGTTCAAGGTAATTCATTATACACACACACACACAATGGATGATTTAAAGGGTCCTGTCTAGATTATTTTTGCAAGAATTTGAAGGGTAATGTAATTAATCCATTTAAAATCACAACAGTGATTGATGCTGGATGACTGTAAATTGTAAAATTATGAAGCATAAGCAAGAGCAACAACAGCTCAGATATCAAGCCCCAGAGGAAGCTAAATTCACAGGACAAGGCACATATAAAAATCATCAATCCATGCACGCATCATTCACTACAGAGTTCTATACTGTCTTTGTTTGTGACATAAACCAAAGAAGTGTCTGTTGCAAGCTTCATGAAGTTGCTTTCATAATGCAAAACCTACACACAATCCTAAGATCAGCATGTGCAATTAAATACATAAAGCATACTGTAGCACCAGTGGATTCTGCAGCATCTAAAATATGTGCTCAGGAGTAGTGATGGACGAACATAGGCCGGTACGGTTTGCGATCAAATGTTTGCTAACCAGGCAGTCGCGGTGGGCCCCATTGACTTTAATGGCAGGTTAATTTGCAGCCACCAAATACTTAATAGAAGTGCACAACTAGTCCCACAACATGGACAGTGATAAACCAGAGGGGATCATTGGCAAAAATTCCCACCAAAAAATATGTATTTTAATCAGGGCCATTTTTATGCGTCTTAAAGGGAAACTCTCAAAAATGTGCCCTGTTGGAGCCTAGAGCCTGGTGTGATATCTTATTTGACCCCCCCAAAAAAACTGATTGAGGAAGGGGTGTTATATACCAATAATATACTTTCTATATAGTGCATTTAAGTAGTGCAACATTTGTTTGCGGTTTTGCTGCTTTACCACAGCTACACAGAGTGACAAACGCTATTGGAACAAATAATTTCTACTGGTGTGATATACCAGTTGCCCCCCAAAAAATTGATTGAGGCAGGGGTGTCATATACCAATAATATACTTTCTATATATTGCATTTGGGTAGTGCAGTATTTGTTTGTGGTTTTGCTACGTTACCGCAGCTACACAGAGTGATAAACGCTATTGGAACAAATAATTTCTACTGCTGTGATATACCAGTTGCCTCCAAAAAAGTGATTGAGGCAGGGGTGTGATATACCAAAAATATACTTTCTATATAGTGCATTTGGGTAGTGCAGTATTTGTTTGTGGTTTTGCTACGTTACCGCAGCTACACAGAGTGACAAACGCTATTGGAACAAATAATTTCAACTGGTATGACATACCAGTTGCCCCCCCAAAAAACTGATTGAAGCAGGTGTGTTATTTACCAATAATATACTAGCTATATAGTGCATTTGGGTAGTGCACCAATTGTTTGCGGTTTTGACACAGAGTGACAAACGCTATTGGAACAAATCATTTCTACTGGTGTGATATACCAGTCGCCCCACAAAAAAAGTGATTGAGGCAGGGGTGTGATATACCAATAACACCACGCAAAAAAATAAAAATAAATGAACTTTTCATCTGCTACTGGGCAAAAACAATTTGTCCTATACTAAATCAAGTGTGTGGATTACAAATCCAAAGTCAGAATTGCTGTAACGCGTCATAAAATTATGCACTTGAATTAAGCACTTGAAAAGCATTGAATAATAACAGAACGAGTTTTACTCCAACAATCACCTGAACTACATCAAAGTTTGCGTAATAAACAGTGTATGAAAATGAAATGGAATAACAAAATTTCAAAAAGTCTAGTTTTTCTGTTTAAAAGTCTTACTTGAGCAAGGCCCAGTACTGTTAAAAGTTCTTCAGGCATCTGTTTTTTGCGTTTGTTGCAAAAACCAGCAGTAGTCCCCCATCATGTTGGGATTCCAGCGGCCTTGTTACCTGTTCTCCAGTGTAGTAATATCTTTATGAAACCGCTCTCCATGTTCGTCACTTACATGTCCCAAATTTGGTGGGAAAAAGTCAAGATGGGAATGTAAGAAATGCACTTTTCAATGACATTCGTCAGCCAAGTTGTTCATATGCTGTAAGCATGCGGTCTACTAATTCAGCATAGTTTGCAGCTCATCTGTTCCCAAGTAAGTTCTGTACTACTAGAACAAATGTATCCCAAGCTGCAAGACGCACTCGCTTTGTCAGATTCTTGCACTGATCATAAGTAGTGTATTTGCCACATATGTAGCAGAAATTGTCTGGATCGTTAACACATTTGTGTTTATCCATCTTAAGTTTCAAAACTGATAGCACTATAGCAGATCACTTTATCAAAATGTGTCCAGCTTGCCTTATATACTTACTGCTGACATCAGCCTGAGTGCGTCCGAAAATACTCATACTATTAAAATCTAACAATATTAATGGTATATGGCAAATGGCTTAATGGGAAAAAAATAATTAAAACAGACAAGTTGACATGTTTTGTCACTTCAACTACCCAATCATTTTTTTTATAAAAAGTGATCAAAAAGTCATACACACTTCAAATTGGTATCACTGAAAAGAGCAGACTGTCACACAGCCCCGTACGCATAACTACATAAAAGTTTTTTATTATTTAAACACAAGACAGATTATACAAGTGTGGTATCGTTGTAACCTTACTGACCTGGAGAATGAAGATAACAGGTCAATATTATTATTTTTTTATTCAATTTTTATTGATAGTCACAAAAATACAGAGGTATACCAAATTCCAAGTATGTGTAAACAGGAGAATCAGTTCATAGGTACTGAAAGGTACAATCGTTTCAACCCATGCTTAATACAGACATCAATTTCCGATGATGATGATAATTTTGACCATTAATGTCAACGTAGATCAACACTTTGTTACATTTCAGATATTTTGGGTAATAGTATACCTGTTGTGAGAAATAATTGGGGGAAAACACAATGGGGTGTAGGGGAGAGGGGGTGAATATAGGAGCTGCAGGTTGGTGAAACCCTGACGTAAGCTGTAAAACTGGGTTTTTGGTTTGGTGATTGCGGATAGGTAGGTGCAGCAACAACATAAAAGAAAAAGAGCATACATTTTAAAGTGGTCAAGGGACTAGTGCAAGTATCTGGTTAGGGAGGCCTGGGTAACATAGGAACAATTTATTTGCTTCTGGGCAGTTAGGGTGTGCACTCTAATTATAAGTGAGTGCCGTAGCTATCATACTTAAGCTACATGCACACAACTGCGGTGTGTTTTGCAGTCTGCAAATCGCGAATCTGCAAAACACGGATGGCATCCCTGCGTGTTCCACAATTTGCAAAACGGCGCGGACAAGAATAGGACATGTTATATTTTTTTTTTAGGGACCACGGAACAAAGCAACGGATGCGGACAGCACACGGAGTGCTGTCCGCATCTTTTGCGGCCCCATTGAAGTGAATAGATCAGCATCCGAGCCGCCAAAAAACTGCGGCTCGGATGCGGACCAAAACTACGCCCTTGTGCATGAGGTCTTAGGTGTAAATTCTCTCTTTAGAGTTGACTGTTGGGCCTAAATTAGTAATCCCCTCCCTCCCGCCCAGTGTAAAAGCCTCTGTACACTTTCCATGGGTTCCAGATATTTGAAAACTTTGATCTGGAGTAGGATTCCCAGTGGGCTAGTTCCTCAAAACGGTAGATCTGAGCAACCTTCTCTATCCAGCTTGGAATGGGTAAGTATGAAAGCTTTTTCAGGTTCAGAGAGAGTTATCCCCAGTTCAGATTCCCAAGCAGAGATACAGAACAGGTTTGGGGTTGAAGTGGATAGGAGTGATTTATATAGGGAGGATAACAAATGCTTGGGTAATTTGTCCAGGAGGGGGCGTCCAGGGGGTTCTTTGGAAGTTTCAGGTTACATAAGTATCTGCGAAAATCCAGCAGGTGTAAGAAAAATGCGTCCAGAACCCTAGGCAGGTTTAGAATCCTGTCCCAGTCCATGTCCCCATCTGGCTGAAGTAGCTTGCACACCAGAACATTGATTATCTGTAACCAGACCCCAGATGGCTCAGAGATCTATGGATGGGGGACGTGTTAGGAAGTGGGAATTTAAGCTCCTTGGTTTTGAAGAAGGATGGCCACAGTTTTAGGAGCCCTTTTATCATAGGTGGTGTTTGAGTCGTGTAGATGGGGTTTTGTTTGATTCCACAAAGTATCATTGTGTTAAGAGTAAAGTATATGCGTCAGAGGGAGAAGAAAGGCACTTAAATACAAGAGGAACATTATAGAAAACGGTGGAAAAACATTGTAAAACCTGGAGACACATGATGAGGGTGGATGAGGACTGGTGGATCCCTGGGCACGTCCCCTGACTGAGGTTTTAATGGCCCTAGATAGAGCTATTATATGATGTAATGTAGCATGGCTTAAGGGAGAACTCAAATATTGCTCCAACCTGCGAGTTCTCTAGCCAGAGGCTTTTTTAGTGCTGCAGAAAATTACAAGCAAGAGGCACTCCGAAAAAGCCTGTATATCACATAAAGGAGGGCCTCATTGTGGTACAATTGTTCAGGTAGTGGGACTCCTACACTCATAAAGCCTATGCATTAAGTGAAAGAGCTGCCAAAAACTACAAGGATCTGGCACTCCAAAAAAAACTTTGTTATACATTAAGGAGGGCATCATACACACCCTTGAAAAATTATGATTAATGGCCTGCTGGTGACCCTCAAAAACATTTGGAGCAAGGGCCTGCTGATCTGACCATCTAAAACCTTAGGGGTGAGGGTCTGCTGCCATATTGGTGACTATAAATAACCTCTGGGCGATTGCACACCCCCGTGATGGCGACGATCCATTTGGATGTCTGTCCTATCAACTTTTGATGTTCTTTTCTGCGCCTACCATGATTATTACGGGTAACGGGGAATCGATACCGGAGAGGGAGCTTGAGAAAGGGATACCACATCCAAGGGAGGTCAATGGCTGAAATATGATTGTCTGTTGTTGCCTTGCCCCTTTTTTCCTAATTGTGAACCACCAAGAGAGGGTGGGTTAAGTTATTGAAGCAGAAGCATACAAGGAAGGCAGCAGGTGTGCGGCAATTACCAACACACGACTCAGGGAGGTAGTGACGATAAATAACAATACAGCACTCCTAAGCAGCCCTGTTATTGGAATGAGTACACTTTCCATTAACGAGGATCTATTGGAGGGCAAGTCGGGTGCCAAAAGCCAACTTGCTCCCGGCCTCCACAACGTTCACCCAGTGTGCCATCATGGTAAGGATTGTGTTGACCAGACTATTTGCTACTGAGACTGGACTTGTAGGTGATGGCCTGCTGCCACTTTGTTAACTCTAGATAACTTCTAGGCGATCTCACATCCCCGTGACCACGACAATCCATTTGGATGTCTAACCTATCAACTTTGGAGCAATTTTCCAACAAGGACCTTCTGGTTTAGCACCGTTTTGTTTGTCCTCTCCACCAGTGGAATGAAAGATGAGAAGTTCTCTTTGTAGCGGGGGTCGAGAAGAGTGAATAACCAGTAATCTGTGTTGTCTAAAATGCATATAACACGCAGGTCATGGGAAAGGCAGCCTAACATGAAGTCAGCCATGTGTGCCAGAGTTACCAACAGGCAAGACTTTACTGTCATCATTAGAAGGTGAGCTGACCCTGTAAAACATTGTATGTGAGGGCCTGCAGTTGAGCTGGCCCTGTAAAACATTATATGTGAGGGCATGCAGGTGAGCTGACCCTGTAAAACATTATATGTGAGGTCCTGCTGCTGAGCTTACCCTCTAAAACATAAGGGGTGAGTGCCTGTTGGTGAGCTGACACTGTAAAACATTATATGCGAGGGCCTGCAGTTGAGCTGACCCTGTAAAACATTATATGTGAGGGCCTGCTGCTGAGCTGACCCTCTAAAACATTAGGGGTGCGAGCCTGCTGGTGAGCTGATGCTCTAAAACATTATATGCAAGGGCCTGCAGGTGAGCTGACCCTGTAAAATATTATATGTGAGGGCCTGCTGCTGAGCTAACCCTCTAAAAGATTAGGGGTGAGGGCTTGCTGGTGAGCTGACGCTCTAAAACATATGCTAGTGCCTGCTGGTGAGTTGACACTCTAAAACATTATATGTTAGTGCCTGCTGGTGAGCTGACGCTCTAAAACATTATATGCTAGTGCTTACAGTTGAGCAGACGCTGAAAAATATTATATGTGAGTGCCTGCAGGTGAGTTGACACTTTAAAACATTATATGCAAGTGCATGCTGTTCAGCTGACCCTATAAAAAAAATTTGAGTTGAGGGCCTGCAGTTGAGCTGACCCTATAAAAAAAATTGAGTTAAGGGCCTGCAGTTGAGCTGACCGTATAAAAAAAATTGAGTTAAGAGCCTGCAGTTGAGCTGACCCTATTAAAAAAATTTGAGTGGAGGGAATATATAAAATCTGGAGGAGGAGGAGGAGGAGGAGGAGGAAGAGAAAACAAGATTCAACCATATACTCTTTTTTGTTGTGGTGGAAAAGGTGCATGGGAATACACTACACTAGATTGAGTACATTATAAATGATAGAAATTTCCCTGATGTTCCTCATCAGCCCAGCTCTCTGGTGGAGTTGAGAAGTCAGGTGCAATCCAGGCCTTGTTCATTTTTATCTGAGTCAACCTGTTAGCAATGCCATTGGACAAGCGGATACGCTTATCTGTTATTATACCACCAGCAGCACTGAATACACGATCAGACAAAACACTGGCGGCAGGGCAGGTCAGCACCTTCAAAGCTTGGGCACCCAGCAGTTGTAAGGCACTGAGGGATCATTTAGGATGCTGACACGGTCTGCTATGTATTCCTTCACCATCTTACAAAACTTTTCCCTCTTTGTACCACTAGGCCGGGCTTCAGGGTGGGGTTGCTGGCGGGGTGTCATAAAAGTGTCCCATGCCTTGAAGAGTGTTGCCCTGCCTTTGTTGGAACTGATGTGTGTTCTCCTTGTCTCACTTCCTTGGTTGCCTAACATTGTCAGATGGAAAATTTTGGAGCAATCTCTCAACTCTAGAAGGCTGTTATTGCACCGTTTTACTAATCCTCTCCACCACAGGAATGAGAGATGAGAAGTTCTCTTTGTAGCGGAGGTCGAGAAAGGTGTACACCCATTAATCAGTGTTATCTAAAATGCGTATAACGTGAGAGTCGCTGTAAAGGCAGCCTAACATGAAGTCAGCCATGTGTGCCAGAGTACCAACAGGCAAGACGTCAATGTCGACATCAGGATGACTCTCCATCTCCTCATCCTCCTCCTTCTCTTCTGCCCCTCCAAGCTGAACAGATCAAATTAAAGTTACATGGGTACTACTCTGTGTAGCAGAGGCAACTCTCTCCTCTTCATGGTCCAATTTTCGTGCTGAGAAGACGAACTGTGGGTGGTCTGGTTATCACCCTGTATAATGTCCTTCCCCATTTCCTCGTCTGCCACATTCAGAGCGTTGTCCTTAATTGTGAGCAGTGATCGTTTGATTAGACACAGCAGTGGGATGGTTACACTGATAATAGCGTTATCACCACTAACCATCTCTGTGGATTCATCAAAGTTTTTTAAAACCTCACAGAGGACTAACATCAATGCCCATTCCTCGCTTGTGAATAGTGGCAGTTGACTCGAAAGGCGACGACCATGTTGCAGCTAGTATTCCACAACTGCCCTCTGCTGCTCGCAAAGTCTGGCCAACATATGGAATGTAGAGTTCCAGTGCGTGCTCATGTCGCACAACAATCAGTGAGCTGGAAGCCGCAAATGCTGCTGCAGCGTTGATAGACCGGCTAGAGCTGTGGACGACTTGTGGAAATGGGCACACACGCGGCATGCCTTCACTAGTAGCTCTGGAAAATTGGGGTATGTTTTGATAAACCGCTGAACCACTAAGTTTAAAACATGGGCTAGGCATGGGATGTGTGTCAGTTTGCCGAGCTCTAAAGCCGCCACAAAGTTACGGACATTGTCAGACACAACCATGCCTGGTTGTAGGTTGAGTGGCAAGATCCACAGCTCGGTCTGGTCCCTTATACCCTGCCAAAGCTCTTCGGCAGTGTCCTTTTTGTCCCCTAAGCAGATCAACTTCAGCACGGCCTGTTGACGCTTACCCATAGCAGTCTACCCTGCTTTCAGCTAGCGACTCATGGCTGACTGGTGCTGGAGGTGGAAGTGGAGGAGGAGGAGGTGGAGGAGGAAAAGTGTGGGTTGGAGTCAGTAACATAGCTGCTGGCGGAGACCATGATGGACGTAGGGCCCGTAATCCTGGACGTGGGTAGAACCTGTGCCATCCCAGGGTACGACTCACTCCCGGCCTCCACCACATTTACCCAATGTGTGATCAGGGAAATGTAGCGTCCCTGGCCACCAGCACTTGTCTATGTGTCCGTGTTAAGTTGACCTTTCCAGTAACTGTGCTGGTCGGGACACGGGTGATGTTTTGGGACACATGCTGGTGTAAGGCGGGCACGGCACACCATGAAAAATAGTGGCGGCTTGGGACTGCGTCCCGAGGGACAGCCGCCGACATCAGGCTGCGGAAGGCCTCAGTGTCCACAAGCCTAAATGGCAACAGTTTTGACGCTGCTTTGGGACAGGGAAGTGGATGTTGTTGAGGATGGTTCATGCAAAGGTCCAGGTTCAGGGCAAGAGGCATCCGGGCCTGCTTCTTGGACAGGGGATATCCGAGTGTGGGATTACTCGTTTGGCAAGCCTCTCCATGGTGGGATGAAGGATGGTCTGAGTGAGGATTCGGTTGACCATACTCTTGGCTACATAGACTGAACTTGGTGGAATAGCAATCTTCAGCAATTCAACCGACCAACTGTTTGCACTGGTCCAACTTGGACAGGAAGCTAAGTTGGACAGGAAGGTGGGTACGGTTTTCTTAATTTTATTTTGTGGTGCACTGGCAGCAGGCACAGTTTCATTGCGCCCAGTGCCACGGCCTCTGCGTGAACCATCAGCATCACGCCCACTTCCCCGTCTCTTAGTGCTCGCCTACTTCATATTTATGGATTTGTTACTGGTTGTGACGCTGTTTTTTTTTTTACTGTTAACAAAAGACACAGTTTTCAGATGCAGTACAGTATATGACACAGAACAGCACTGATTTTGTACACTTTTTTAGCCACAGATTATTGGAATCTGCATTACAGTTTTATGATTTTGTTTATATTTATAACTATATTATTCCCAATATATGGCCCTGAAAACCACAGACGGTGTTCAAATGCAGAGCACTGAGATTAACGGATTAAACCACAGACAGCAAAAATGAGTTCAGTTTCTGGAAAAAAAAAAAATAATATATATATATATATATATATATATTTATTCACTTTTTCCTAAGCTGAGGCCCTGAAAACCACAGACAGTGTTCAAATGCAGAGTACTGAGATTAACGGATTAAACCGCAGACAGCAAAAATGTGTTCAGATTCTGGGAAATATGTATATATATTTTTTCACTTTTTCCCAATATATGGCCCTGAAAACCACAGACGGTGTTCAAATGGCACTGATAATACTGAATTAAACCGCAGACAGCAAAAAAAATATATGTAAATATATGTAAATTATAAAGAAAAAAGTGCAACTTTGCACTTTCGAATTGCTGCCAACACACACAATAGTCCTTAAATTGACTTTTGGGTCTTTGAAACGTCTTTAAAATGAGTAATTTGTGATCAAATTCTCTCTACACTCTCTGTCCCTACCTAACAGCATCTCTCCCTGACTCGCAACGAGCCAAACCAGCGTGACTGGGTGCTATATAGCATCCAAAGACGCGTTCCGGCCAGCCAATCACTGTAATGCCAGTAGAAAACATGTGATGGCAATACTTACCTGCATGTTTATTGGCTGCTTAGCAGGCGCCAAACGTGTGGGGAGAAGGCTCGAGCCTGGCACTCGAGCACATGTGGCACTCGGCCGAGTACCGCTATGTGCCGAGCATAGCGATGCTCGAGCCAAACAGGTATTCGGCCGAGCATGCTCGCTCATCACTAGTAATGAAAACATTTTCACTGAAATGGCGGCAAAAAAAGATCATACTCACCTCATCTATTTCAGCATGAAGAGGGTACCTTGGCCATCTTGATTGACAATTCCACTTGAAATCTCATGCACGATAATATATGACGTCACCACGCCGGCCAGCGTGATGATGTCATCACGCTTCTTGTGAGGTTCTTCGTCTCTTCACGCTCAAATGGATAAGGTAAGTATTTTTTAAACTTATTAACCCCTGAAAGCCCTCATTTTCATTTCAGATGCTGCAAACAGCGATGAACGCATATGAGGGGCTCAGTGAGGGTGGGAGGTGCAATCAGTAATTAGTCACAAAGCAAATTTCTCAGTAATATTCAGCAAAACAGCCGAATCAAATTTTTGTAAACTTCGCTCTTATCAAGATGACATTGGAGGAAGAACAGTAAAAATGTATAAATATGCTGCAGTCATACCATCAAACAATTACAGTACTATGGAACAATGGGAGTATTGAGAAGAGTTGTCACTCACACTGCAGTCCCACCAATATTCGGATACTCACCCTATAAACTGTTAGTCCAATACAGCAGTGACCAGTGCAAAACATTTTAATTGTATACTTCTTGAAATACTTCTTGATAACCCTTTAGAACAAATATATTTGAATGATCTATCTAAGGCTATTTCAGACGAGGGAGTTCCACACTCCAGACTCGCAGCGTGAGTATGCAGCAGCCCCCGTTCTAACCTCCCAGCACTAACAGGGTCTCATAGCATTATAATAATTTATGGTGGTATAATTTATGTAACCCTTAGGCTGGTTTCACACGGGCTTTGCGGGAAAAAATGCAGGTGCGTTGCGGGAAAATGTGTGATTTTCCCCCGCAAGTGCAAAGCGTTTTAATGCGTTTTGCACACGCGTCAGAAAAATCGGCATGTTTGGTACCCAGACCCGAACCCGGACTTCTTCACAGAAGTTCGGATTTGCGTTCAGTATTCTGTAAATTTTAATATTTTCCCTTATAACATGGTTATAAGGGAAAATAATAGCATTCTTTAATACAGAATGCTTAGTAGAATTGAGTCAATTGAGAGTTAATTTTTTTTTTAAATTAACTCACCTCCTCTGATCACGTAGCTGCCGATCTCCTGTTTTTTCTTCAAGACCTGTCAAAGGACCTGTGGTGATGTCACTGAGCTCATCACATGGTCCATCACCATGGTGATGTATCATGTGATGAGCACAGTGATATCACCACAGGTCCTTTGACAGGTCCTGAAGAAAGAACAGGAGACTGGCAGTTACGCGATCAATTGGAGGAGGTGAGTTAATTATTTGGTTTTTTTTAATCCTCAATTGACCTTCTACTAAGCATTCTGTATTAAAGAATGCTATTATTTTCCCTTATAACCATGTTATAAGGGAAAATAATACAGTGAATAGACTTTCATCCTAGAAACCATGCGTGAAAATTGCACCACATCCGCACTTGCCTGCGGATGCTTGCGATTTCCACGCAGCCCCATTCACTTCTATGGAGCCTGCGTTGCGTGAAAAATGCACAATATAGAGCATGCTGCGATTTTCACGCAACGCACAAGTGATGCGTGAAAATCACCTCTCATGTTCACAGCCCCATTTAAGTAAATGTGTCCGGATTCAGCGCGTTCTCCTCACGCATTGCACCTGCGCGGAAAACTCGCCCGTGTGAAAGGCACCTTACAGTTCTGGAATGTATTGTATAGCACTGACATAATTATGTGTGTGTTAACCAATACATTCCAGAACTGTAAGGGTTACATAGCATTATAAATCAATATAATGCTCCGCAACCCCATCAGTACTGGGAGGTCAGGACGAGAGCTGCCGCATACTCATGCTACGAGTCTGGAGTGTGCAACTCGCTCATCTAAAAAGGGCCAAAGGTAGAATAGCATAGTAAAGAAGTGTTTGTTATTTATCATTTTTTTTCTACACTTTAAAACTGTACCTAACTTAAAATATGTAGAGTTACCGTTATTAAAATGGAAAATCACTGGCTGCAAATTATATCCCGATCAGTAATGGCAGGTGACAAACTCATCTCTGATATATCAATACCATTGCTTGGAAAATAAATAAAATTGGCAGCTTTCTCATCTAATGTATTTTTCAGCAGAAAACACACAACAACGTGGATGTCACAGAACACATGGATATGGTTACAGCAGACTACAATGAGCTTGCTCCAAAATAATATCCAATACTGTGAAATCTTGATCCTGGGATATGGGAGCCGATATTGTACATCTGTGTCTTCTTTATTTTTACACAAAAAAGTACACATTTGAATTTGATCATGTTGCCTTCTCCTGTATTGTGAAATGCAGTGTTTCACATTTAGACGTTAACAGTGATCGATCCCTGACAGCTACATGCTCTGGAGAAGCCTGAATTAATTGACTGAGTGCAATGTTTTCATCAGGCTGATTGGACTCAATGGTAGCTGTCTAACACCAGCATTTTTTCGTTCATTTCAGTGATCCAATGTAATGTAATCAGCAGTTTTTAATGCCAGTGGGTTAAATTACTGATGATTTGGGTATCTGAATCATGAAATCCCATCTGATTGATATTTAACTGTTGTTATTTTAAAAGCAGTAATATGCCAATTGTTGCCAGTAGGTGTGCTAAAATGACAGTCTACCAAATAAATACATGTCTTAAAATCAAATATAAATTTTAGACTCCTCATCTGGAATACGCAGTTCAGTTCTGGGCACCAGTCCATAGAAAGGACGTTCCTCAGCTGAAAAAAGTACAGAGAAGAGCGACTAAAATGATAAGAGGCCTGGAGGGTCTTATTTATGAAGAAAGATTAAAAGAATAAAATGTATTTAGTCTTGAGAAGAGACGTCTAAGGCCCCTTTCACACAAGCAAGTATTCCACTCGGGTGCAAGGCGTGATTTGAACGCATTGCGCCCACACTGAATCCGGACCCACTCATTTTAATGGGGCTGTGTACATGAGCAATGATTTTCATGCATCACTTGTCCGTTGTGTGAAAATCGCAGCATGCTCTAAATTCAGCGTTTTTCATGGAACGCTGGCCCCATAGAAATGAATGGGGCTGCGTGAAAATCGGATCACATCCGCAAGCAAGTGCGGATGCGATGTGTTTTTCACGAATGGCTGCTAAGAGATGCTGTTTGTATACCTTTAGTTTTTTTATCACGCGCGTGAAAAACGCATTAAATTCCATGCACCTGCGCGATAAAAACCGAACAACTCAATGTGATCGCATACAAAATTTAATGAACTTGCTTGCAAAATCGCACATTTTTCACTGAATGCACCTGGACCTAATCCGCTCACGCTCATCTGCAACGGGCCTAAGAAAGACATGATTAACCTATATAAATATATAAATAGGCCATACAAAAAATACGGTAAAAAATTGCTCTATGTCAAATGCCCTCAAAAGACAAGGGGGCACTGCCTCTGACTTAAAAGTAAATGTCATTAATGCTTATGAAAACGTGTAGAAACCTGAGTCACATTTCCTTCTGGGATTCGCGTCCCCACCTATCCCTTGGTTGAACTTGGACTTATTTATTTTTTCAACTGTATTAACTAAGTAATACATTAACTAAACTGTAAAACACTGACTTGTTTATTTATATATATATATATATATATATATATATATTTATTTATTTGGGTATGACATGGTCATTATGAACAGAAGAAACTAAATTGAAGAAACCTTTCCAGTGCTACATAACAGCTGTAGACAAATCTCGAAACATCGGTAAGTGTGCACAAACTCACTCTCGGTCTTTCTTCCTTTATTCCCTGCATTCATATTCACACTTGTGGAATATCTGGAATAATATGTAAGGAGAAAGACATTTTTATATTAAAATAGGAATGTATAACTGGTAGTCCAGATGCAGAAATCGGCAGGTAGGAATGTAAACTGCTAGTTAAAATTTTTTGTATTATTTCCTTTTGTAAGGTTTGAATAAGAAGTGACTTTTAAAGATGAAAATAAGTGTTATATAAGGCACCCTGCTTTTCTGAATAAAAAATGTTGAGCAAATAACTAGACATACAGTTCTAAGAGTTATGAAATAAAGTAGTTTCAAGTGAACTGTTTATAAAATATAAGAAAATTACCCAACTGCAGTGAATGATCAAAGTATTTATTTTTCGTATATTTGTGGATCAGAAAAATACAGATATGCCCAGCTCATTAATAACCCTGAGTATCTGATATTGTGTCACAGAATGTCTGTCTTATATGTGTCTACTTTGGGCCTCCCAATGGCTGTGCAGTGGATTGCAGTCTAATAAGGGTTTTACTTTTATATAACTATATTGTGTTGAGCTTTCATAATAAATTGGAGTGTAATGCTTTGTTCACACAGTTAGGGTACTTTCACACTAGCGCTGTTAGAATCCGGCAGGCAGTTCCGGCAACGGAACTGCCTGCCGGATCCGGCAATCCGTATACAAACAGAAATATTTTTTTTCTGGATCCGTTAGAAGGATCCGATAAAATACTGGATCCGGTAAAATATCAGATCCGTCTCATCCGGTATCATCCAGAATAACGGATCCGGTATAAAAAAAAAATTCAATGATAAAAAGAGAAACCCGCTCCTTCTATATCCTGACACATGCGCAGACTGAAAACCGGATCTGGCGATACGGCAATTTCCGGAACACTTGGTATCTCTATGGAAATTAATGTCGGATCTGGCAATTGCCTCAAAGCCTTTGTGAAAGTAGTTCTAAGTTCAGGTACAAGGTAATCAATATAAATGAAATCAATTGGCCGATAGCACAGACACAATCAAGGTAGTTGTATCTGAGGAGATCTGCAGACCGCCTCAAAACCTTTATTGATATACCTTTAGTTATACATTTGTATGCATCTGATAATTATGTAACAAGGATATATGTCATTTGGTCAGTAATCAAGGTAAAAAGTTAATGTTCCCAAGCTCAGGCCTCTTTTGGACACGTACACCGCACACCTAGGATCATTATCCTTGAAAAACATGTTGAGAACTTCTGGAGCAATTGATTTATAACTGCCGAAATTGCACATTTTTAGTTTTCACTATTGTGTGACTAATCATCCGATAATACTCCCTTTTCCTTTGCTTTATGCAAGTACAGGACAATTACAGATGGCCTTCAGGGTACATTATAATGCACAAGACAGGGAAATATGATAAAGTTCAATCTAGTTTCAAACTGACACCGAAAAATATAATTTCATATTGTTTAGTAAACTTTAGTATATTAATTCATACTATATATACATATATATGGACCATAACTCTCACATCTTTAAGGAGAAAAGCTATTTTAGAGAAAGTTTCCCTTCCTCCCCTATGCATCAATAATCTTAATTTTATCTTGATATATTTAACGTGAACCTCATATTATCTGGTCCATATAAAATTGTGATACAATAAATTACAGGATCAGCTGCACTTATTCTTACTGAAGTAGGTAAAGCCCTCTAAAATACCCACCCATTCAGTAACTCTGAACTCTCTTCCCTGCTGGGTATAGCTACTGTAGTGTTCTTTCCTTTATCTGTTGGCCCTTTGCTTAATCTAGCTCTTAAAAGTTCAGCATACAGTCAGGTCCATAAATATTGGGACATTGACACAATTCAAATTTTTTTTGGGTCTATACACCACCCCAATGGATTTGAAATGAAACAAACAAGATGTGCTTTAACTGCAGACTGCCAGCTTTAATTTGAGGGTATTTGCATCCAAATCAGGTGAACGGTGTGGGAATTACAACAGTTTGCATATGTGCCTCCCACTTGTTAAGGGACAAAAAGTAATGGGACAGAATAATAATCATAAATCAAACTTTCACTTTTTAATACTTGGTTGCAAATCCTTTGCAGTCAATTACAACCTGAAGTCTGGAACGCATAGACATCACCAGACGCTGGGTTTTATCCCTGGTGATGCTCTGCCAGGCCTTTTCTGCAACTGTCTTTAGTTCTGGCTTGTTCTTGGGGCGTTTTCCCTTTCAGTTTTGTCTTCAGCAAGTGAAATGCATGCTCAATCGGATTCAGGTCAGATGATTGACTTGGCCATTGCATAACATTCCACTTCTTTCCCTTAAAAAACTCTTTGGTTGCTTTTGCAGTATGCTTTGGGTCATTGTCAATCTGCACTGTGAAGCGCCGTCCAATGAGGTCTGAAGCATTTGGCTGAATATGAGCAGATAATATTGCATGAAAAACTTCAGAATTCATATTGCTGCTTTTGTCAGCAGTCATATCACCAATAAATACAAGAGAACCAGTTCCATCGGCAGCCATACATCCCTACACCATGACACATCCACCACCATGCTTCACTGATGAGGTGGTATGCTTAGCATCACGGGCAGTTCCTTTCCTACTCCATACTCTTCTCTTCCCATCATTCTGGTGCAAGTTGATCTTGGTCTCATCTGTCCATATGATGTTGTTCCAGAACTGTGAAGGCCTTTTTAGATGTCATTTGGCAAACTATAATCTGGCCTTCCTGTTTTTGAGGCTCACCAATGGTTTACATCTTGTGGTGAAGCCTCTGTATTCACTCTGGTGAAGTCTTCTCTTGATTGTTGACTTTGACACACACATGCACCTACCTCCTGGAGAGTGTTCTTGACCTGGCCAACTGTTGTAAAAGGGTGTTTTCTTCACCAGGGAAATAATTTTTGGGTCATCCACCACAGTTGTTTTCCGTAGTTTTCCGGGTCTTTTGGTCTTGCTGAGCTCACCGGTGCATTCCTTCTGTTTAAGAATGTTCCAAACAGTTGTTTTGGCCATGCCTAATGTTTTTGCTATCTCTCTGATTGGTTTGTTTTGTTTTTTCAGCCTAATGATGGCTTGCTTCACTGATAGTGACAGCTCTTTGGTTCTCATCTTAAGAGTTGACAGCAACAGATTCCAAATGCAAATAGCACACTTGAAATTAACTCTGGACCTTTTATCTGATAATTGTAATTGGGATAATTAGGGAATAACACACACCTGGCCATGGAACAGCTGAGAAGCCAATTGTCCCATTACTTTTGGTCTCTTAACAAGTGGGAGGCATATATGCAAACTGTTGTAATTTCTACACCGTTCATCTGATTTGGATGTAAATACCCTCAAATTATAGCTGACAGTCTGCAGTTAAAGCATATTTCGTTTGTTTCATTTCAAATCCATTGTGGTGGTGTATAGAGCCAAAAATTTAGAATTGCGTTGATGCTCCAATATTTATGGACCTGACTGTATGTGGCCCATTCTGTCCCCAGCTATTGACTGCTGTCCCTGGGTGTTATAAGGCACCTTAAGCTATGGAGCAAGACGTTTTCAAACTTGCTAGTTTTTTCAAACTGCTGTTATTCCATTTTTTTATTTCCCGTTCTCTGCCTGTTACTGGAATTTACCCTCTGCTGCTTGACCTGTATTTTGCCTCTCTCCCATATGGAGTCTGTGATGATTGCCTCAACCTTTGGACTGTTTACCATATTGAACACATCTATTTGCCCTGACTTTAGCTCCTCCACTGACTATTATTTGCCTATTCCCTTGATACCTCAAACCAGAGTCTCTTGACTATAAGGGTGAAGTCTTGGGGGGAGAGGGGTAGTAGTTTAAAATAAGTGGTTGCCAAGAACCAGCACCATAATCATTGCAGCCGGATACTGGAAAAGAGTCATAGCAGCCTGAGTCAAATCATGGTCATTCAAGATTCCCTGCTCTTTTCAACACCTGCTGATGATTTATAGTGTTCTTCTTAGTTTTCTCCCTAGGAGAGGATTTGCAAATAATCAGCAGGTGGTGGAGAGAGCAGGAACTTATAAAAAATGATGACTCTTTTCCAGGGTCAGGCTGCGATCATTATGATAATTTTGGCTTTCGGTTTTGGCAACCACTTATTTTTATAACTTGAGTGGCACACTGCTTAAGGCTCCATTCACACATCCGCAATTTCCGCATTTCCGATCCCGAAAAAAATAGAACATGTCCTATTCTGGTCCGCAATAGCGGACAAGAATAGTAGATGTTCTATTAGTGCCGGCGATGTGCGGTCCGCAAAATGCGGAACGCACATTGCTGGTGTCCGTGTTTTACGGATCCGCAAAACACACACGAATGTGTGAATGGACCCTAAATCGGTGTTTATTTCACTCATTTGTGCTTCCATCAGTTAGGTTAGCATAAAGTTGATGACAGGTTCTCTTTAAATAACAGCCAAATCTGGGCTCACACACTGCATTACAGCTTAAATGAATGTTGACTTGTTTCCTTTATACAATGAGATAGAATACAGTTTATTTATATTGTCTTAGCTTTCAATGATTAACAGAAAAATATAAATGAGCTACTTTAAAATATGTGCAGCACCATGTATATTAATAAGGAAGCATAACTGGCTAACCTCAAGTTCATCCAGTGGTACTAACGTTTTTATATACTGTACTGTACAGCTCATAAATGCCTGATCAACCAGTCACTAGTTAAAACCGTGACTGTCCTCAGTCTCATTTTATGTATTAACATATCTTCTTCTTAACATGTATATGCTTAGGAGTCCATTAGTCCTACTCAGTGATTGACAGCCTTTCCACTAAGACTGCACATACAGAGATAGTTGTCAATCACTGAGTAGGACCACTCACTGGACTCATAGTAAAAAAAAAACTATATTTCAATCTAATGAGTTCCTTCTACTCTATAATATGCTGCATATAGAGAAGGGTACTTTTTTATATCTTGCTATGAGCTTACCTAACGTAGATTTTAGAAGTGACATGCTAAATCATGTATACTATATCTTTTGATCTTGCACTTCATCTTTCTAAATAAAGTGGCTGTAGGGCCTTTAATGTCTAAAATTATTTCTCTAAGTAATTAAAGCAATCGCCTGTAAATTACCTTTCTAGAATTACTGATGAATTGTGCTTTCTACTGATCTTGGTGTGTTTTGATGTTCTACATATGTTTAATAGCTTGGTTCTTTTTTTCATTTTAAACAAGCAATTTAAAAATTATATATTTTTTATATTAGTTATTTTTTACCTTTTTTTTTCCAATTTAAACTTGAAGACATTAGTAGGTCTTTTGGTAACTTAGTTTTAGTTAACATACAGCTGAGGAAGCCATAGTAGCTGCATGAATAGTTCAGTAGGATTCAATTCTTGGAAAATGTATAATATATGTATGTCTCACCTAGATCTTCAATATCTAAAACAGTAGGAGATGTTAAATCGATCAAATCCTGAACAAAACAAATTATTGCTATAACGTAAAAAAATATGAGAAACAAGATTGCAATTCTTGTTTCCTCATTGTAACTAGATTGCTTTCATGAAATAATACAACAGGGTTATTAGATAAGTTAAAGCTTAGAAGCATCAAAATGATAATGATTATTATAATTAGGATGATTAATAGGGCCGGCGTCAGCACCCGGCACACCTGGGCAAGTTCCTGGGCCCACTGCTCCTGGGGGGTCCCACTGTGCCCGCTCACTCCTGCAGCTGTGTCCTGCCTGTTCTGAATTCTAGGGCAGCTCACCCCAGCAATGCAGACAATTTTCGCCTTGTACACTGCTGGGGTAAGCGGCCCCAGAACTCAGAGCAGGGTAGATGGAGTTTTGGTAGATGCTATGCTAGAATGGAGTTGTTAGAAGGAGGTCTGTGATGTCAATGGTCACATGCTCCTTTATGGTCACATGACGAAATGTGGGAAGTGCTGAAAAACCCCGACTGCAGCAGCTTGTAGAAGGAGGAGGGGCTGTGTGTGCTTGCAAGCAGCCCAGTGAGGGAGGATGTGCTGCAGTCCTGGAGTACACAGAGCTTCTTGGGGAGCAGGTGAGGGGCAGCATATGGAGCTCATATATGAGGGGGCAGGTGGAGCACTCAGTGGGGTTCCAGTTCCAGTACAGGGAATCAGTGGGAGTAATATAAGAAGGTAACAAAAGGTTGGAGCATAACTAAAGGTGGAATTCCCTTTTAATGTCCTCTGGCCACACATTAGATAGAAGTTGGTTGGCGATCGCAGAGGTGTATGTCCATATCTATGTGTATGTACCTGTGTGTGTGTCCGTCCCTGTGTATGTGTGTCCATCCCTGTGTGTGTGTGTGTGTACGTCCCTGTGTGTGTCCGTCCCTCTGTGTGTGTGTGCCCGTCCCTCTGTGTGTGTGTGCCCGTCCCTCTGTGTGTGTGTGCCCATCCCTCTGTGTGTGTCCCTCCCTCTGTGTGTGTCCCTGTCCCTGTGTATGTGTCCATCCCTATATGTGTGTTTGTCCCTGTGTGTGTGTCCATCCCTCTATGTGTGTGTGTCTGTCCCTGTGTGTGTGTCTGTGTGTGTCCGTCCCTGTGTGTGTGTCTTTGTGTCCGTCCTTGTGTGTGTTTTTCTGTCCCTGTGTCTGTGTATATCTCTGTTCCTGTGTGTGCATGTGTGTCTGTCCCTGTGTGCGCGTGTGTGTCCGTCCCTGTGTGTGCATGCGTGTCCATCCCTGTGTGTGTCCGTCCCTGTGTCTGTGTGTGTGTCTGTCCCTGTGTGTATTTGACTGTCCCTGTGTGTGCCTGTCTCATTGGGGGTGTCTGTCCCGGTGTGTATTTGACCGTCCCAGTGTGTGTGTCTCTCTCTCTCCCTGTGTGTGTGTGTGTCGCTCTCTCTCCCTGTGTGTGTGTATCTCCCTGTGTGTCACCATCACCATGCCCATGTTTTGCATCTTTATTTTAAACACTATTGTGAGGAATGTGGAATTATGAGCTAATGCCAGCCATGATCTAATTTCCGCCATTTACTGTCAGCTAGCAACTGTCTTCACTGTGGTCCATGGTATATCTAATGCCTTGAAAATTATTTTGTACCCTTCTCCTGACTGATACCTTTTCACAATGAGATCCCTCTGATGCTTTGGAAGCTCTCTGTGGACCATGGCTTTTGCTGTGGGATGTGACTAAGAAAATTTCAGGAAAGACCAACTAGAGCAGCTGAACTTTATTTGGGGTTAATCAGAGGCACTTTAATTGATGACAGGTGTATGCTGACTCCTATTTAACATGATATGATTGCTTAATTCTGAAAACAGCTACATCCCCAGTTATAAGAGAGTGTGCACACTTATTTTATTTTTATTTTTTTCCCTCCACTAAAACATTTCAGTTTGTTTTTCAATTGAGTGGCACAGTTTATAGGTCACATTAAAGGTGGAAAAAGTTCTGAAATGATTTATCTTTGTCTCATTTTTTTGTATATCACAGAAACCTGACATTTTAACAGGGGTGTGTAAACTTTTTATATCCACTGTATGTATATATATATATATATATATATATAAATAAAGAATTCCGCAGCACATCCAATTTGTAGAAAAGTAGAAAAAGGCTTTATTCACCAGACATGCGACGTTTCAATCCTCTCAATGGGATTTTTCTCAAGCAGTGACACAGTGGGCAGTGCAGTGTACATATTTAAGCAACTTCACATCATTACATAATCATCAAATAAAATACATTCATTAGAGACAATAAATAAAATATTAATACAAACAGTATTATCAGTGTGCTGGTACAATCACAACCTGTTCCAGATCTCAATAAAGCGATGTGATGTCAATCCTTCTCATGACAGTTTCAGCATAATCATGTATAATACAAAATAATCTAATTGTGACAATTATTAACACAGATGTGGGTCTTCTTCAAACCCTAAGTGTACAGCTGTACCGTCAGTGTAGGTGATGAACTGGGTCGCAGGAGCGCACAATGGGGTCAATCCACGTGGGTCCCGGCGTCTCTAGCATTGCATTGCGCATGTCGAAGGACCTTCCTGATTATTCCGATCACGTGATCATCCATCCAGGTCGATCATCAGGATACGCATGTCCAAGGACCTTAGAGCATGTGATCATATCATGTGATCGCAACCCCGATCATGTGGCTGGACGCATCATATCGTTAGAAGGACAACATAAGCTTCCAATTGCTCCACAGTCTCGCGGTCACATCAGATAATATGGTCACATGTTCGATGTACTCATATATATGAATATCATGCCTAAAGTATTATAGTTTTACTAAAGTACCTCACACACATCAACATATAAAATCATCAAAAATAAAAACTATGGATGTACGCATGAAACTTGACACAATACACAGATTTGCAACGGCTCTACATAGAGTTCCATTGTAATCCGTACGTTACCAGCTCACGAGTGTGAACCGAGGCGAATGGGTCAATGATCAATCTAAGAGATAAAGATGGCTGTATAGACGGAAGTACCGTTACTATAAAGAGGGTAAAAGATATATATGCGGTAGTACCGCCACTATTCTTGTAGGACATTGGACTCAGCATGGTAATTATCAAATAGCCCCCTAGTCTAAACGAGGATTTTAGCTTATGTGGCTCATACTGTAATCATAGAGCCACAAGCTAGACTGTCCCCCCTGTATATCGGATACCATTCCTGGACATCCAACATAACAGACCCGGGACCAGCCTCTAGATTACGGGGGCAGGCTTATAACAGTCCATTGAAAAATCTAAAGTGTCACCAATCTCACTGAGGTCAATGACTCCAAAGACTCGTCCACACTTGGAACCCGAACGTGTAGACAGAACAATTGGACTCCATAGGTGTCTTGTGGCAATGTCGCGTATAGTCAAGTTCATGTCGCGTATAATCAGGTTCGTGTGTGATATACAAAGTAAATAGTACACAAAAATCACCTAGTTAGTTTAGTTATTTGATATCCGCAAGAGTTTTATTATACACTGAGAGACAAAGTGTATACAGACATAAAATAGATAATTCGGGTCCCATCATGATTCGTAAGATTGACCTTCCATCGCTCACTCCTAATGTAAACGAGCCTAATGTTCACCATAATCCTGAAGGTAATAAAAACAACATATAAGATCACCCTGTTAAATAAACAAGGGGCACTACCACACATAACTCCATATAGAAACAGGCGAGTAGAATCCAAGGCACATTCACTCAGGACAATAACCAGGGCCTATAATCCACATTTAATCCCCGGGGTCTCAATGTGTTTACTTTAGCAATCCAACGGATCTTACATTTCTTAAGTAAAGCATGTCTATTGCCACCCCTACGTGGAGTGTGAATATGGTCAACCAACATACATTTAAGGTCCCTTTCTTTGTGGCCCATGTCGGTAAAGTGCTTTGGGACTGGAAGGTCCATAAGTTTTTTACGAATGGTATAACGGTGTTGGTTAATTCTACTCTTAAAATCAACCGAAGTCTCACCAAAGTATAATAACTGGAATGGGCACCAAAGAATATATACGACAAATGAAGATTCACATGTCAAAAAATGTTTGATATAATATTTTTTCTGTGTCAATGGGTGCAGGAAGAAACTGCCTTTCTGCATATACCGACAATTGATGCAGTTTAAACAAGGAAAACTCCCCAATTTGGGGCAGCGTATAAAGGTCTAGCCAGACTCTTTTTGTGGACCTATATCAGTGTGAATTAATTTATCTTTAAGGTTCCTGGCTCTCTTGTATGACATGAGGGGAGGAAGAAGAAACTCTTCAATCCCCCCATGTCCACTTTTCAAGACAGGCCAGTGTTTTAAAATAATTTGTCAAACATGTGTGCTATCCTCTGTGTAGACGGTAACTAAAGGAATTCTCTTCATTTGATTATTATTGTTTTTGTTCCTCTTTGTAAGTAGGTCACTATGTGATTTATCCTGTATAGAGATAAGATGTTGATCCAGTAAGGCTACAGGATAATCTCTATCTATAAAGGATTGTGTCATGCGTTTTAGGGTACCTGACAATTCACCTGTGTCACTCACTATGCGTTTAGAACAATAAAATTGGCTCAGAGGAAGGGACTTAATCATAGCTCTAGGGTGTGCACTGTTGTAACTCAATAGTGTGTTGCGATCAGTGGGCTTAGAATACAAGCCCGTCGATAGCACATGATCTCTCAAGGTCACAACAGTGTCCAAGAAATGTATTTGTTCACAAGAGTATTCCAGAGTAAATTTAATGTCTGCATCAATAGTGTTCAAAAATTGAAAGAACTCCATGAGTGAGTCCTCTGACCCTGTCCAAATCAAAAAAAAATATCATCTATGTATCGCCACCACTTCAGAACATGTCGGAAGTGGGGCGATACATAGATGTACGTCTCCTCGAGGAAGGCGACCGCACCTGTGTTAATAATTGTCACAATTAGATTATTTTGTATTATACATGATTATGCTGAAACTGTCATGAGAAGGATTGACATCACATCGCTTTATTGAGATCTGGAACAGGTTGTGATTGTACCAGCACACTGATAATACTGTTTGTATTAATATTTTTTTATTGTCTCTAATAAATGTATTTTATTTGATGATTGTGTAATGATGTGAAGTTGCTTAACCCCTTAAGGACCAGGCTCATTTTCACCTTAAGGACCAGGCCATTTTTTGCAAATCTGACCAGTGTCACTTTAAGTGCTGATAACTTTAAAACACTTTGACTTATCCAGGCCATTCTGAGATTGTTTTTTCACATGTCAGAGTTTTCTTTATTTTTATGACTATGAAAATTGTAGATTCACACTGAAGGCATCAAAAATATGAATTAACACATGTGGAATTATATACATAACAAAAAAGCGTGAAACAAAGGTTCTTCAAAGTAGCAACCTTTTGCTTTGATTACTGTTTTGCACACTCTTGGCATTCTCTTGATGAGCTTCAAGAGGTAGTCACCTGAAATGGTCTTCCAACAGTCTTGAAGGAGTTCCCAAAGATGCTTAGCACTTGTTGGCCCTTTTGCCTTCACTCTGCGGTCCAGCTCACCCCAAACCATCTCAATTGGGTTCAGGTCCGGTGACTGTGGAGGCCAGGTCATCTGGTGCAGCACGCCATCACTCTCCTTCATGGTCAAATAGCCCTTACACAGTCTGGAGGTGTGTTTGGGGTCATTTTCCTGTTGAAAAATAAATGATGGTCCAAACTAAACGCAAACAATAGTATTAGTGTCACCTTAGTTCGCCCTCCACCCAAAACGCAGTGTTTGCCCGATCAGGCCTGATCGGTCGGCCACACGTGCGTTCGCCCACACCCGCCGCGCCGCAGTGACAAATTTTTTATTTATTTTTATCACTGCTCATTCACTTTACACGTGCTGCGGCGATAAAAAAAATCAGTTTTGATATTTTTTATCAACAGCAGCGGCCTCCGGTTCTTCGCTAGCCTCCCATTTGTAAGACAGGCTTGCTTTTTTTCTTGGGTAGTCTCAGGGAATACCCCTAAATTTAGTTGCTCAAATGTCAAACAGGGGGTATTCTTCTGAAGAGGCCTACAGGCTTCTGACCCAGTCGGATGAGGAATGGGAACCCTCATCTGACGAATCTAGCGGGTCAGAATATGAACCTGTAGAAAGCAGTGGCAGCCTGACTCAAAGTTCGGATGAGGAGGTTGAGGTCCCTGATAGCACCAGGCGTAGCCGGCCCCGTGTCGCTAGACCACAGGTTGCGCAGGATCCGCTTCAAGGGCAGCAGAGTGGGGCTGGCGCTGTCAGATTACGTGGTGAGGCATACACCAGCAGCGCAGCCCTCCCTGGACCTAGTACCAGAACTGCCGTACAACATGGTGAAGTAGTGAGCACCAGAAGGGCAGTTGAAGCTGGTACTGTGGCATGTGCAGTAGTTACCCCGTTGCAGCCACCGCACAGACGGGCCCGTAGACCCCCTAGAATCCCTGAGGTGCTGGCAAATCCTGATTGGCAGTCTCCAACTTCAGCCGCACCTGTAGTTCCCCCTTTCACCGCCCAGTCTGGAGTTCGGGTAGATCGGTTCGGCCCTGGGATTTTCTGAGCTGTTCTTGACTGCAGAGCTCTTGGACATAGTCGTGGCCGAAACAAACCGGTATGCCACACAATTTATAACCGCCAACCCGGGAAGCTATTATGCCCAGCCTTTCCGGTGGAAACCAGTCCAAGTTTCCAAAATTAAAACTTTTCTGGGCCTTCTCCTCAACATGGGTCTAACCAAAAAGCATGAATTGCGGTCATATTGGTCCACGAACCCAATTCATCACATGCCCATGTTCTCAGCTGCTATGTCCAGGGCACATTTTGAGGCCATCCTGCGTTTCCTGCACTTTAGCGACAACACCACCTCCCGTCCCAGAGGCCACCCAGCTTTTGACCGGCTCCACAAAATTCGGCCCCTCATAGACCACTTCAACCTGAAATTTGCAGATTTGTATACCCCAGAGCAAAACATCTGCGTAGACGAGTCCCTAATACATTTTATCGGGCGCCTTGGCTTCAAACAATACATCCCAAGCAAGCGCGCCCGGTATGGGGTCAAATTGTATAAGCTCTGTGAAAGGGCCACAGGCTATACCCACAAATTTCGGATCTATGAGGGAAAAGATCAGACCCTGGAGCTGGTCGGTTGCCCTGACTACCTGGGGAGCAGTGGGAAGACAGTCTGGGACTTGGTGTCACCCTTATTTGGCAAGGGTTACCATCTTTATGTGGACAATTTCTACACAAGTGTGGCCCTCTTCAGGCATTTGTTTCTAGAACAGATTGGCTGCTGTGGCACCGCGCGAACTAGTTGCGCGGGCTTCCCCCAACGGCTCGTTACCACCCATCTTGCAAGGGGGGAGAGGGCTGCCTTGTGTAACGAAGAACTGCTCGCGGTGAAATGGAGAGACAAGCGTGACGTTTACATGCTCTCCTCCATTCACGCAGACACGACAATCCAAATTGAGCGAGCAACCCGTGTCATTGAAAAGCCCCTCTCAGTCCACGACTATAACCTTCACATGGGAGGGGTGGACTTCAATGACCAGATGTTGTCTCTGTATTTAGTTTGCCGCAGAACCAGACGCTGGTATAAAAAGGTGTCTGTATATTTGATTCAATTGGCTCTGTATAATAGTTTTGTTCTCTACAGTAAGGCTGGGAGAACAGGATCCTTCCTCAAATTTCAGGAAGAGATCATCGAGAACCTCCTGTACCCAGGAGGTTCCGTGGCCCCATCCACCAGTGTAGTTAGCCGTCTACACGAGCAACATTTCCCCAATGTCGTTGCCGGTACCTCAACCCAACCGTCACCCCGATAAAGATGTTGTGTCTGTAGCAGGAGTGGAATAAGGCGTGACACCCGCTATTTCTGTCCTGGCTGCCCTGACCACCCTGTCCTTTACTTAGGGGAGTGTTTCCGGAAGTACCACACACAGGTACACCTAGCATAGGGATCACATCTCATCAGGACAGGCACACAGGGCTATTAGGGCCTATTCACACAGAGCTGCTGCAAACCTCTCCTTTCACCTGGAACAAAGTGCATAATGCACTTTGCCACATCTTTGGGCGATTTGCGCTTTGCACATTGGGGAAGGAGAGGTTTGTCCTATAAAGGTAAAAAAAACAAAAAAAAAAACACCAGTAAACAAAAAAGGTTAATGTTCAGTTCAAATAGTTAAAGTTTATATGTTCTGTTCAAAAGTTAATAAAATTATTGCGTTGTGGCCTGTTTTTTTTGTTATTTTTTACCTTCCAGGTGGACCAACCGATCGACTAGCTGCAGCACTGATGTGCATTCTGACAGAAGCATTGCACTGCTGTCAGATTACACACAAGTTGGTGTATGCGGCGCTGCAAGACGAGATTTCTCCTCTGCAGTAAAAGATACGTTTGCCGAGGCATATGAGCTGAGGTGGTGGCGGTGTTCCTATGCTTTGCTAAACACTTTGTATATAAAAAAATAAAAATAAATCCTGGCAATGATTTATTCATCCACATCGATTTATGTGAATGGAGAAATCTGGTTTGCCAGGGCATACGAGCTAAGTGGGTATGGATGTTGGGCAGAGCTCCTATGTCCTGGCAGACGCCTTTCCTCTCCTTTTTTTTGGCAGAGATTTTTTCATCCACATTGATCGATGGAAATGATGAAATCTGTGCCGTTAATTTTTTTCTTTCAACCCAGAGGCTGAACGGAAAAAAAAAAAAACTCATTACCTGTATGCTCAATATAAGGAGAATAGCAGAAACTCCTAATGCTGGCCATACATGTAATGCTTGCGGAGACCCTCAAATGCCAGGGCAGTACAAGCACCCCACAAATGAACCCATTTTGGAAAGAAGACTCCCCAAGGTATTCGCTGAGGGGTATATTGAGTCCATGAAAGATTGACATTTTTGTCCCAAGTTAGCGGAAAGTGAGACTTTGTGAGAAAAAAACAAAAAAAAATCTAAGCTAACTTATGCCAAAAAAATAAAAATTTCTATGAACTCGCCAGGCCCCTCATTGAATACCTTGGGGTGTCTTCTTTCCAAAGTGGGGTCACATGTGGGGTATTTATACTGCCCTGGCTTTTTTAGGGGCCCTAAAGCGTGAGAAGAAGTCTGGGATCCAAATGTCTAAAAATGCCCTCCTAAAAGGAATTTGGGCACCTTTGCGCATCTAGGCTGCAAAAAAGTGTCACACATGTGGTATCGCCGTACTCAGGAGAAGTTGGGGAATGTGTTTTGGGGTGTCATTTTACATATACCCCTGCTTGGTGAGATAAATATCTTGGTCAAATGCCAACTTTGTATAAAAAAATGGGAAAAGTTGTCTTTTGCCAAGATATTTATCTCACCCAGCATGGGTATATGTAAAATGACACCCCAAAACACATTCCCCAACTTCTCCTGAGTACAGCGATACCAGATGTGTGACACTTTATTGCAGCCTAGGTGGGCAAAGGGGCACACATTCCAAAGAGCACCTTTCGGATTTCACCGGTCATTTTTTACAGATTTTGATTGCAAACTACTTCTCACGCATATGGGCCCGTAGAATGCCAGGGCAGTATAACTACCCCACAAGTGACCCCATTTTGGAAAGAAGAGACCCCAAGGTATTCCGTGAGGGGCATGGCGAGTTCCTAGAAATTTTTATTTTTTGTCATAAGTTAGCGGAAAATGATGATTTTTTATTTTCCTTACAAAGTCTCATATTCCACTAACTTGCAACAAAAAATAAAAAAATAAAAAATTCTAGGAACTCGCCATGCCCCTCACAGAATACCTTGGGGTGTCTTCTTTCCAAAATGGGGTCACTTGTGGGGTAGTTATACTGCCCTGGAATTTAGGGGCCCATATGTGTGAGAAGTAGTTTGCAATCAAAATGTGTAAAAAATGGCCTGTGAAATCCGAAAGGTGCACTTTGGAATGTGTGCCCCTTTGCCCACCTTGGCTGCAAAAAAGTGTCACACATGTGGTATCGCCGTACTCAGGAGAAGTTGGGGAATGTGTTTTGGGGTGTCATTTTACATATACCCATGCTGGGTGAGATAAATATCTTGGTCAAATGCCAACTTTGTATTAAAAAAATGGGAAAAGTTGTCTTTTGCCAAGATATTTCTCTCACCCAGCATGGGTATATGAAAATGACACCCCAAAACACATTCCCCAACTTCTCCTGAGTACGGCGATACCAGATGTGTGACACTTTTTTGCAGCCTAGGTGGGCAAAGGGACCCACATTCCAAAGTGCACCTTTCGTATTTCACTGGTCATTTTTTACAGATTTTGATTGCAAACTACTTCTCACGCATATGGGCCCCTAAAATGCCAGGGCAGTATAACTACCCCACAAGTGACCCCATTTTGGAAAGAAGACACCCCAAGGTATTTTGTGATGGGTATAGTGAGTTCATGGAAGTTTTTATTTTTTGTCACAAGTTAGTGGAATATGAGACTTTGTAAGAAAAAAAAAATCATCATTTTCCGCTAACTTGTGACAAAAAAAAAAGTTCTATGAACTCACTATGCCCATCAGCGAATACCTTAGGGTGTCTACTTTCCGAAATGGGGTCATTTGTGGGGGTTTTCTACTGTCTGGGCATTGTAGAACTTTAGGAAACATGACAGGTGCTCAGTAAGTCAGAGCTGCTTCAAAAAGCGGAAATTTACATTTTTGTACCATAGTTTGTAAACGCTATAACTTTTACCCAAACCATTTTTTTTTGCCCAAATTTTTTTTTAATCAAAGATATGTAGAACAATAAATTTAGCAAAAAATTTATATATGGATGTTGTTGTTTTTTTTGCAAAATTTTACAACTGAAAGTGAAAAATGTCATTTTTTTGCAAAAAAATTGTTAAATTTTGATTAATAACAAAAAAAGTAAAACTGTCAGCAGCAATGAAATACCACCAAATGAAATCTCTATTAGTGAGAAGAAAAGGAGGTAAAATTCATTTGGGTGGTAAGTTGCATGACCGAGCAATAAACGGTGAAAATAGTGTTGTGCAGAAGTGTAAAAAGTGGCCTGGTCATTAAGGGGGTTTCAGCTAGGGGGGTTGAAGTGGTTAAGGAGGCAGACGATCGCATGTCCCTCCCGGAGGATCGTACTCCCATCCTGGCACAGCTCAATGCACTGGAAAATAAAGTGGACTTTGGCAACAGAAATGTGATAACTATGAAAATCGGCTACATCGCAAAAAATCTGCACATCATTGGGCTACAGAGAGGGCTAAGGGAAACAACAAATATGAATTTGTGGCCACATGGCTGAGATCCAATTTCCCAGACACCATTTTCTCCTCTGCATTTGCAATTGAGCGAGCTAATCGAGTGTCTGCAGAGCCGCAACCGCCGGGAGCTCTACCTGAGCCTATGCTAGCACACCTTCTTAACTCCACCGACAGGATCATATCCTGAAGTTAGCTCACCCAAACAAGAGCTACGCTTAGAAAACGCCACCATTATGGTATTTCCTGACTTCTCGGCGGAGTCTCAGAAACACGGAGCAACATTTACTGCTGTGAAGCCATGGCTTCGGGACTTAAACCTTCCCTATTCTATGACATACCCTGCCAGGCTACAGGTGGTTGATGGTAAAACATTTAAATTATTCTCTACACCGTCAGAGGCCAACACATAGCTTGACAGCAGAGTGTGACCTGCTAGAGCTCCAATATGAGCTCCTTTTTGTGTCTTCAGTACTCTTTGGATGAGAGTGCTTTTTGTTCCAGGTTTTTCAGTTGTGCGTTTTCTCTCCGATGGCTTCACATTTTTCTATAGCAAGCGGATGTGGTCTACTGACTTTCTTATTTGCTCAGAACACCCAAGTGAACATCTTGGGAGTCGTAGTTTTACCACAGCTGGAGTGCCGGAGGTTAGCCATCACAGGTCTATATCTTTTGTGCTGCTGCATAGTCTGTCTTGTGCGAGTGGCAATTTTTGCCATTAGCACTTCACGTGAGTTAATTGCCATGGATCTATCATCAGTCTGCATATATGATTGCTAGTATACTCAGAACTGTTTTTCTATCAGTTTCAGATACCTTTTGAATTTTATAATGTTTTTATTTATTTTTCATGTTTTCTGTGGTATACACTGTTCCCCCACACCCAGTCTGGATCAGTTCTGGTTTGTACAGCTATTCAGTTTGCTATTGGCTACACAGGGCCTTCTGGAAATTACACTCCTATTTACCTAATAATTAAATATGGCAGATATACATATAATGCTATGGAATACTAGGAGGCTTGGGTGTGCTAGAAAGCGCACTATGGTATTCTAAGCTGTTAGACGGTTTAACCCTCATATCTTGTGCATGCAAGAGACACAATTGGTACTAGGAGTACCACTAGGAGAATTCAAAAACCAATGGGTCCAAAGGGCACGGCATTCCTTGCCACACTACTCTTTCCAGAGGAGTATTGTTGTTGGTGCATAAATCCCTACTGTTAGGATCTGGACTTGAATCTCTGCTGTGTCTGGCGGTGCCTTTACTTGCTGAGCCACCTGAAGTGCTGGACAGTTCCTTAGACAATTCCTTGAATGATCTTGTCTTGAATCTTGTTTGCCTTGAACATTGAACTCTTTGCTCCTCCCATGAACTTCCTGATTTAAGCCATGTCTCTGCACTTCTTGGTTGCCAGAATATTGTGCCTTTACCAGCCAATATCTCGTTCTTGTCTATCCTGCTGCCGACCGTATCTCTGCTACCATCTGTTACTGACATTTGGCTTGTTCCTCGACTACGCTCCTGATTAATCCCAACCTGCACTATTCGTTACCGACTTTGGCTTGTTTCTCAACCGCGCTTCTGCTTGATCCCTGTCTGCTATATCTGCTACTGGACCTCGGCTTGCTCACCTCCTGCTGGGGCTATCCTGAGGACTGCGACCTGGTAGTAACACGCAACAAAGTCCATCTCCACCATCAGGAGCTCTGGCGAATACCGGTTAGTACTTAGACCCCGCACGTCAGGTGAACCCGTGTCATCAGCCAGGGTGACCAGTGTGAATATCTGCTCCGCTGCTATAGCTACTGGCCTCCGAGCCTGACTCCAGACCGTGACACCTACACTGGGAGGTTGATAGCTAGTTGACCTGAGGGATGGTATTTTTTGTAGCACTTTATATCAACTGTACCCTCTATGCGATAATGGGCATTTATATACCTCCTCCCTCTTCCCTACATGTCTTGCATCAAGCTATGGTGTTTGTGGCAGCTTATCCATCTGCCAAAATGCCTCGTATGGGTGATTGCAATATGACTTTGAACTCCACCCTAGACAGATTTTGTCCTGATGGTGTGACTGGTTGTTCTGGTGTACCACCCATGTTATTTGCCAGACTTTTAGAGGAGGTAGGATGAATAGATATGTGGCGCCTTAAACATTCCACTAGCACTATCTAATCTTGTCACTCTCCAGTCTCCTGTATAGATTACACCCTGGGCAGCCCTGCTCCGTGCTCTCTTAGTTACAATATAGACTATGGCACACAGGGAGTTTCTGATCACTCTTCTATACATCTTACTCTTATAGCCAATACTAGACAAGTGGGACAATCTATGAGAAAATACCCCTTCCGGCTCTCTGTCCTATTGCCCAATAACTGTATTCCTGATCAGCTATCTTTTTTTTTTGTTTGGTCACAAATCTCACAATGATGCATCATTGGTCTGGGAAACTCTGAAGACATATCTGAGGGGTTGCTTGAAGTCGTCCAATTATTTTATTAAATGTGCCACTGCTAGGCAGGAGGTGGAATTGGCGAGTGAATGTACTAGATTGGAGGCTATATTGTATGTGGCATATCCTACAGACCTGAACAGGGCGGTGTGGCTCTTTAAGAGGTGCCAGTATCTTAAATTTTTGAAGGAGAAGGACCAATGCAGGCAATTCTTTGTTAAACCAGTTTGAACTATGGAATCAGTCTAGCAAGCTTTTGGCACATATAGTGCACCAGAATCAGGCTATACCTGTGGTGTTGCAAATTCAAACTGGGTTTGGTAGTTTGTTACTAGAATCTAGAAACATAGCACTGCCACTAGCATTATAATCCTCAAGCCAGGTAAAGATCTGGTTGAATGTGGATCATAATCGTCCAATATAGCTATTAAATCTAGATTACAAAATACTGGACACAATACTGGCGGTACGGCTGGCCAGATGCATTTTTACCATTATTCACAGAGACCAATCTGGATTCATGCCTGGGAAATCCAGCACTGATAACATCAGAAGAGTGCAGGTAGTAGCTCAGATTGGTTTCCGACAGCAGTAGCAATAGGCCTTGGTGTCATTAGATGTAGCCAAGGCTTTTGATTCAGTTGAATGGCCCTATTTATTAGCCACTCTTTGGTGTTTTGGCTTTGGCCCTTCATTTATCAAGTAGGTATCTATCCTCTATAAACATCCAAAGTCTAATAACTTACTTAATGGAATATGCAGTACCTTTTTCCCACTGGAGAGAGGGACAAGACAGGAGTACCCGCTCTCCCCGCTGCTGTTTGCTTTGGCAATAGAGCCCTTAGCCATCCACATCTGGTGTGACCCGCAATGCCAGTTTGAGTGGGGGATAAGGAAGATAAGGTGGGGTTATATGCTGATGATCTGGTGCTCTTTATGTCTGGGGTGGAGGTCACTCTCCCTCGCGCTGTCTATTAATACTTTTGACCAATATTCCAGATTACAGATGAACTAGTCTAAATCTACTCTCTACTATTTCTGTTGCATAATGCTGATTGGCCCTGTATTAGTGGAGATTTGCCTATGGTCTCTCATTTTCAGTACTAAGAAATAGTTTACCAAAGATGCCGTTTGCTTTAATGCTTAATATCCAACCTCTCCAGGACTATTGCAGAAACACATTTTGTGCATGGAGTGGCGTGCCTCTATTGGTCTCTGGTCGGGTCGCCTTGATCAAGATGATCTTACTACCTAAATGCTTATATATTCTTGAACATGCCCCATATATAGTGTCTAAGGCATTTTTCCAACAACTCAACTCCCTATATCACCATTTATTTTGGGGTCCACTAGACCTAAACTATTCATATTCACTTTATGCCATCCTAAAGCGATGCCGGATTTTTATTTTTATTATTTGGCGGGCAAGCTACGCTATTTGAAGACATGGTTCTCTCCATTTGAACAGCTTCCTAACTCTGAGGCCCATCTAGCTATGTATTTGAACTTGAGGTCCTCGTATGCTCTTACCAATCCATAGAGTGGCTATAAAAGTTTGGCCAGCATGTAAGGGTATTCATGCAGTCCAGGGAAATATTGCAGAGACACACTTATGAGATAATCCTATGTTCTTCTCTTTAACTTAGTTTCCTGGATGTCAATATTGGAAATCCCATGGCATCTGCACTTTAAATTATGTATATCAAGATAATGTATTTAGCACATCTGCTGTCTAGCACAGCAATCTATAGGTATCTCCAGCTAAGCCATGCCTTGATTTAGCATTTTAGTGTTACCCAGATAGCTATATCTAATTACCCCCTGATTTGTGTGTTTCCATTCACAGGATTCTCATGGATTCATATCTGCTATATACACCTACAGTTGAAACCAAATGTTTACATACACTATAAACAATATCATCCAAAAGCTGTGTGGAACAACCTGGGGAGCATCGGCCTCCACTCTGCGCTCCTCAGCTCTGGGTCTTGTATTCTCTACAGCTGAATATGAAGCCCGAGTATGGCTTAACAGCCCACATATACAAAAAATAGACCCCCAACTGAACAACACTATGTGCATGATATCAGGGACTGTCAAATCAACACCCACGTACTGGCTGCCAACATTAAGCCATATCCCTCCACCACACCTGCTGAGAAAAAATGCTCTATAGAGAGAATATAAAAAGATAATGGACAACAGAAACCTGCCGATACACATGGACATAGAAGATTCCAATTATAGCAGACTCTAATCCCGTAAACCACCTACCAAAACATCATAAATGATCATGGAGGAAGGGTACAACCTCACCGATGCATGGATCCAAGTACATAACATGCATCACAACAACATGCCTATGCCATGCATTACCCAAACTCCACCAGGTTTCGACCTGCCACACAAAACCTGGTCCACGTTAAACAGGATCAGAACCGAGCATGGGAGGTGTGCATACCTCCTACATAAATGGGGCAAACAACCATCCCCACTCTGTGATTGCGGAAGTAACCAGACTATAAAACATGTCATAGAAGAATGTCCGGCAAGGTCCTATGATGGCAACCCAGAAGGTTTCCTGATGGCAATCACTGAAGAGATTGAATATATAGACAAATTGGATGTTTGTCTATAAACAGACAAAGCCTGCTCTGTTCCATCCTGCCACACCTACATATTCACTGCATTATTATTGTTACCTTATTTTGCTAAGTGTTGAGTTTATGCATGTGTATATGTCTATGGATGCACTTTTGCATTTTTATGTGTTGCTATTTTAGTGTTTATGCCATACGATAAATAAATAAATACATACACTATATAAAAATACACTTATGCATGTTTTTCTCAATATCTGACATGAAATCAGAATAAACCTTTCCTGTTTTTGGTCAATTAGGATTACCATAATTGTTAATGTTTGCCAAATGCCAGAATAATGAGAGAGAGAGAGAGAGAATGTTTTAAGGCATTTTTATTACTCTCTGCAAAGTCAAGTTTACATACATTTCATTAATATTTGGTACCATTGCCCTTATACTGTATGACTTGGGTCAAACGTTTTGGACATCCTCCCACAAACTTCTCACAATAGTTGGTCAGAATTTGGGCCCATTACTCCTGACAAAACTGGTGTAACTGAGCCATGTTTGTTGGCCGCCTTGCTCGCACCTGCCTTTCCAGCTTTGCCCATACATTTTCAATAGCATTGAGATCAGCGCTTTGTGATGGCCACTTCAAAACATTGACTTTGTTATACTTAAGCCACTTTGCAACCAGTTTGGCATTGTCCATTTGGAAGGCCCATTTCCGCCCAAGCTTTAACTTCCTGGCTGATGTCTTGAGATGTTGCTTCAGTATTTCCACATAATCTTCTTTCCTCGTGATGCCATCTAATTTGTGAAGTGCACCAGTCCCTCCTGCAACAAAACAACCCTACAACATGATGCTGCCACCCCTGTGTTTCACAGTTGGGATGGTGTTCTTAGGCTTCCAAGCTTCTCCGTTTTCCTCCAAACGTAACAATGGTCATTATGGCCAAAAAGTTCAATTTTAGTTTTGTCAGACCACAGGACATGTCTCCAAAAATGTAGGTCTTTGTTTCAGTGTGCATTTGCAAACATTAATCTGGCTTTTTTATGTTTCTTTTGGAGTAATGGCTTCTTCCTGGCAGAGTGACCTTTCAGCCCATGTTGATACAGTACTTTTTTTCACTGTGGAGAATGACACAATCTTACCAGCTTCCGCCATCATCTTCATAAGGTCTTTTGCTTTTCTTCTAGGGTTGATATTCACATGTCGGACCAAAGCACGTTCATCTCTGGGACATAGAACCCCTCTCCTTCCTGATCGGTAATATGGCTGGACATTTCTATCCTATTTGTACTTGCATATAATTGTTTGTACAGATGAACGATGCACCTTAAGATATCTTGAAATTTCACCCAAGGTTGAGCCAGACTTGTGAAAATCCACAATTCTCTTCCTGATATATTGGCTGATTTCTTTAGATTTCCCATGATGCTATACAAAGAAGCAGTGTGTTTCAGGTGTGCATTCAAATACATCCACAGGTGTGTCTCTAATTAACTCAGATGTTGCCAAGCTTCCAAACACATTACATCATCATATAGGCAGACTAGAATTGTTTAAAGGCATAATCTTAGTGTATATAAACTTTTGACATTGCAGAAAGTTATAAAAATGCATTAAAACATTCTCTCTCTCTCATTATTCTGACCTTTGGCAAATAATAATAATTATGGTAATCCTAATTGACCAAAAACAGGAAAATTTTATTCTGATTTCATACCAGATATTGAGAAAAAACATGCATGTGTCTTTTTGTATAGTGTACTGTATGTAAAACTTTGGTTTCAACTGTGCTTGTTGGGTACTAAATTGTAATTTGTACAGCTCCAAGATGTTGAAAAGTGGAAAGCCATAATCCCAGATCTCAAGGTAGATGAGCTACATGTAGCTGATGTTTTGGATTTACCACCTATTAATAATTAGGTTTATAAAACTATGCATTATTTGTCAAAGTTACTTATCTCCCTCATAGTTATATAGAATGGCCAGACTCTCCTTCACCAGATATCATTAATGCTCAGTAGAAGGGGCAAATTTCTGGCATCTTATCTGGCCATGTTCCTACATTAAAAAAGTTTTGGCAAGAAATTACTAATTTCCTGTCTGACTTGAATCTCTCTGTTTCTTTACACCCTTTGCATGCTTATTTGGTATTCTCCATGAGGCCACCTACTCCCACTACACTAGAATCTTCATCTGGGAGGCTTTGTTTCTGGCACGTAAAGCCATAGCAATCAGGTGGAAGGGAGATAGATGCCCTTCCATACCTCAGTGAAAGTCATTAGTTAATAACATTATTCCATATGAACATATAGTATATCAAAATAGGGGATGCTCTCCTAAATTATTGAAGATCTGGGGATCATGGTGCTTCTCTGCACATACTTTTTATTCTACCCTAATGATGTCCAATGTTATTGCATCTGTATCTTGATATGTATATCTACTTGTGGCCTTTAATGTACTGTTTATATTTTCTCTGCACTTTCTAAGACTTGAAATGTAAAAAACACAGTGTATACCTCTTGTCTTCTGAGTTATTGTCCTGACTGGTTTCATGCAATGTTTATTGCATTTGTATAAATAAAATAAATTTGAAAATAAATAAATGTATCACTATCCACTTCCAGTACTGTGGCTCTACTCCTCCTTGTTGGGCTTTGTTGTTTGGCTTCAATGATGACATATCCATAATGCTCACCCACACAAAGCAAGCATTTCCCAGGAGTGTCCCCACTAGATCACAGCATTTCTGGCCTGCATAATAAATGAATTTCATGCCAGTCAAGCATTTATGCTACCAACTTTAGCGACCTACAAATGTGCAGAATCTACCGGACTAGCTTCAATATCTTTGAGCACATCTATAGCAAGATTCCATATGGAACCTGTAAGGACCCATGCATTATTGTATCTCCTCTTGTATCCACGCTAGAGTCAGCCCAATGTTGTACTAGAACATTAATTTCTCATTTTGCTCTAATATTGTAATCAATTACATATATCAACATTACATTCAAACATATAAAGTTTCATTCAATTCCAAAAACTTATTGGTGCTCTATTTTTTTGTCTATGAGTGGTAAGAAAACATGCAGAGACCTGCAGCTAATGAACGCGAACGGAAATATTGCCAATTGTGGTCATTAAAGCCTTTAGGTGCAATGATCAAGTGAGATCACAGCATCTAAAGGGTGAAAAACCTAGATGCTCACTCTTCCAGGCTTATTACTGGCATCCTCTGCAGCCAATTAGGATGTTGGTAATTGATTTCAATTTGCTGGGTCTTACTGAAGAGACCAAGGGCATTTAAGCTACAATTATTGTTTTGGCCAGCAGTTGGCAGGCCAACATAAGAGATGAGCAATTCTCAACAATTAATAATAAATAAAAAAATCCATGATTGTTCAGAATAAAAAAAAAGGTTTTGTAGGCTCAAATACATAGTAACATAGTAACATAGTACATAAGGCCGAAAAAAGACATTTGTCCATCCAGTTCGGCCTGTTATCCCGCAAGTTGATCCAGAGGAAGACCCCTCTCTAGTAGCTATAGCCTGTAATATTATTAAGCTCCAGAAATACGTCCAGGCCCCTCTTGAATTCCTTTATTGTACTCACCATCACCACCTCCTCAGGCAGAGAGTTCCATATTCTCACTGCTCTTACCGTAAAGAATCATTTTCTATGTTTGTGTACAAACCTTCTTTCCTCCAGGTGCAGAGGATGTCCCCTCGTCACAGTCACAGTCCTGGGGATAAATAGCTGATGGGATAGATCTCTGTACTGACCCTTGATATATTTATACATATTAATTAGATCTCCCCTCAGTCGTCTTTTTTCTAAAGTGAATAACTCTAATTTTGATAATCTTTCAGGGTACTGTAGTTGCCCCATTCCAGTTATTACTTTAGTTGCCCTCCTCTGGACCTTCTCCAGCTCTGCTATGTCTGCCTTGTTTACAGGAGCCCAGAACTGTACACAGTACTCCATGTGTGGTCTGACTAGCGATTTGTAAAGTGGTAGGACTATGTTCTTATCACGGGCATCTATGCCCCTTCTGATGCAACCCATTATCTTGTTGGCCTTGGCAGCAGCTGCCTGACACTGGTTTTTGCAGCTTAGTTTGCTGTTTATTAAAATTCCTAGATCCTTTTCCATGTCAGTGTTACCGAGTGTTTTACCATTTAGTATGTATGGTTGACTTGCATTTTTCCTTCCCATGTGCATAACTTTACATTTATCAGTGTTAAACCCCATCTGCCACTTATCTGCCCAAGCCTCCAGTCTATCCAGATCCCTCTGTAGTAGTATACTGTCCTCATCAGTGTAAATTACTTTACACAGTTTAGTGTCATCTGCGAAAATTGATACTTTACTATGCAAGCCTTCTACAAGATCATTAATAAATATATTGAAGAGAATAGGGCCCAATACTGACCCCTGAGGTACCCCACTAGTGACAGTGACCCAATCTGAGTGTGTACCGTTAATAACCACCCTCTGTTTTCTATCACTGAGCCAGTTACTTACCCACATACAGATGTTTTCTCCCAGTCCGAGCATTCTCATTTTATATACTAACCTTTTATGTGGTACAGTGTCAAATGCTTTGGAGAAGTCCAGATATACGACATCCATTGATTCGCCGCTGTCAAGTCTAGAACTTACCTCCTCATAGAAACTGATTAAATTAGTCTGACATGACCGATCCCTCACGAAGCCATGCTGATATGGCGTTATTTGCTTATTTCTGTTGAGATGCTCTAATATAGCATCTCTCAGAAAACCTTCAAACAGTTTACCCACAACAGATGTTAAACTTACCGGCCTATAGTTTCCAGGGTCTGTTTTTGGCCCCTTTTTGAATATTGGCACCACATATGCCATGCGCCAATCCTGTGGGACATTCCCTGTCAGTATAGAGTCTGCAAATATCAGAAATAAGGGTCTGGCTATGACATTACTTAATTCCTTTAGGATACGGGGGTGTATGTCATCCGGTCCTGGCGATTTGTCTATTTTAATCTTTTTAAGTCGCTGATGTACTTCTTCCTGGGTCAGACAGGACACTTTTAATGGGGAATTTATTTTTACATTCTGCATGTCATCTGACAATTTATTTTCCTCAGTGAATACATTGGAGAAAAAAATATTTAACAGCTTTGCTTTCTCCTCATCGCTCTCTGCGACTTCCCCCTCATTACTCTTTAAAGGGCCGACACCTTCAGATTTATACTTTTTAACATTTATATAATTGAAGAATATTTTAGGGTTAGTTTTACTCTCTTTGGCAATTAATCTCTCGGTCTCTAGTTTGGCCGCTTTTATTTGTTTTTTACATGTTCTATTTTTTTCCTTATAGTTTTTCAGTGCTTCTGTGCTCCCCTCCTGTTTCAGTGAATGATATGCTTTCTTTTTGTCATTTATTGCTTTCGTTACAGTTCTATTTATCCACATTGGTTTCTTTTTATTCCTTAACCTTTTATTACCATACGGTAAGTACCTCTCACAATGAGATTTTAGGATGTTTTTAAAGATATCCCATTTTGTGGCTGTATTTTTATTTTTGAGGACTTTGTCCCAGTTAGTTTGGCCTATGGCCTCTCTTAGTTGGCTAAATTTAGCTTTTTTGAAGTTTGGTATTTTTGTTCCTCCCTGTAGAAACGCTCTTTTGAATGATAATTGGAAGGTTATTACTTTGTGGTCACTATTTCCCAGGTGTCCCCCAACCTGCACGTCTGTTGTTCTGTCCGGCCTATTGGTTAATACTAAGTCCAGTATGGCCGTCCCTCTAGTCGGGTCCTGAACCAGTTGGGAGAGGTAATTGTCTTTGGTTATTGCCAAGAACCTGTTTCCTTTATGAGATATACAAGTTTCAGTTTCCCAGTCTGTATCTGGGTAGTTGAAGTCCCCCATAATAACCACCTCATTATGATTTGCCGCCTCGTCTATCTCGTTTAGTAATAGATTTTCTGTGGACTCTGGTATATTAGGTGGTTTATAGTAAACTCCTATTAGTAGTTTATTGTTGTTTTTAGCTCCATGTATCTCTACCCACAGTGACTCCACATGTTCATGTCCCTCATTTATATCTTCGCGGAGTGTGGGCTTTAGACCGGACTTTACATAGAGGCAGACCCCTCCTCCTCTCTGGTTTTGACGATCCTTTCTAAACAGACTGTAACCTTGTACATTAACCGCCCAGTCATAGCTATCATCCAGCCATGTCTCAGTTATTCCCACTATGTCATAGTTCTCCTCACACATCACTAATTCCAGTTCACCAGTTTTATTAGTCAGGCTTCTGGCATTAGTATACATACATTTGAGAGGTTTATGTATATTTTTTACCCTACAAGCTTAAAAAAACTGTAAAAAAAATACCTGTTGAAAAATATATAAAAAATGTTAAAAATAATTAATATAAATTATAAAAAATATAAAAGCTTAAATTACCCTCCTTTCTGTAGAATAAAAAAAACATAAATAACAAAAAATATAAACATCATGGGTATCACCACTACTAAAAAAAAAACATTCTATTAAAACTTAAAAAAAAATTAATATGGCAAATGGTGTAACAGAAAAAAGGCCATTTTCTCATTCCTTCTCTTACCACTTACCAATTTTTATTTTTATTTTTATAAAATGTGATCAAAAAGTCACACACACTCCAAAATGATATTATTAAAAACTACAGATTGTCCTGCAAAAAATGAGACCCACACAGCTCAGTAGATATAACTATAAAAAAAAGTTATGGGGGTCAGAATTTTTTTTTTACACTATTTTGACATAAAAACCTACACATATGTGGTATTGTTGCAATTGTACTGACCCAGAGAATGAAGTGCACAAGACAATTTTGCCACAAACAGATTGCCATGGGCACAAAACCCTTAAAACGGTGGAGGAATTCCTTTTCTTTTTTCCAATTCTACCCCTATTCTACCCGCTTCCCACTAAACTGTATGCCATATTAAATGGTGGCATTAGAAAGTACAACTTGTCCCGCAAAACATAAGCCTTTATACATCCATGTGAAAGGAAAAATAAAAAAGTTAGGGCTCAAGGAAAAAAAAAAAATGCAAAAATGAAAAAAAAAACCTCTGGTATCCTAAAGGTTAAGATTTCCTGTGGCATCTGTAACCTAAGAACAGTTGACTAATATGAGTACTTTTTACCTTTTTATTGCCAAACCATTTTGGAGTTTAAAGTACATTTCTGCTAAGGAGTGATAAAATCTAGGTCTGCCAGAAAATTCTCTTAATTATCACTATACTGTATTTATACAATACCTTAATATACTGTTTTGATCTCTTTAGAAAGGTTCCCATAACAGTATGTACTTATTTATGATCATGTTGCAAAATACTTCTGAATACTTCTTTCCAGAACTACTATGCAACACATATTTTAAATCCAATTACATGGTTCGAATGAACACAGCATGTTTTATGGATACATTATGAGATACAAACTATACTCGCAAGAAAAGACATATCAAGTCATAGCTTAATTTAGTTAAATCCGGCTGAGAATGTTATAGTCCAGAGAAATTAGTTCAGTGTGCATAAGTAGGATTAACCACATCATTTTATGATTTGTGACAGAAGTTGGCATATTGCATGCAATGATCTTTTCTAAAATTGTATTTGCACAATGTTTTACACAGAAAGTGGGATTTGATTAGAGAAGATGTTTAAAGGTTTAAAATGTAAGTGTCAATTCAATATTTTGTATTAATATTGTGTAGGATAGTGATTTTTTTTGTATTTTGTTATGCACTTTATTTCTGCTAAGGAGCGCCCATCTTCAATGTATGCTACTTTACACATTTTTCTCTTCCTCCAGCCTTGCACTGATCTCTATGGTCTGTGCAGAACAGAAATGGGGACTACATTTAAATTCTTGTCTTAGCAAGAAAATTTGAGCAGTCTACTGTTTACAGTTTAAAACGATTAATTGCTTTATTCCCCTGTGAAGCAGGAATAATTAATTTCTAATCCTCCTTAGACAAGCATGAAAATTACATTTATTTATTATTTTGTTTACTTATATATTGCTGACATATTCCACAGCACCTTACAAACAATATCATCACTCACTGTCTCCACTGGGGCTAGCAGTCTAGATTTCCTATCAATATGTGTGGGAGGAAACCCATGCATGAGAGCACATACAAACTACATGCAGATGTTGTACTTGTCAGATTTGAACCTATGACTCAAGCACTGAAAGTCACTAGTGCTAATCACTGAGCGAACATGCTGTCCCTAAACCTGAAATTCATAAAAGATAACAAATATCCTCTTCCAATAAAAATCTTTTTTCAAAATTGCTAACTTTTCTGTGACAAACTGAATGGTATACATGTTATGTGTATTTAATTAACATTTTCTTTGTAAAGCAACTATTTGTAATTATTAATGTATAAACATTTTTACACATCGATAATAAATACAATTTTTTTATATTGTGGCAGCCATGTGAAACTGCATGATTTATGTTGTGACAAATATATAATATACATGCATAAATTCCTCAGCATTCCTTTGCTTTGCATTTTATTTGTAGCTAAGGGGTTATACGTGTAAGAGGATGACAATGAGATTGATAGCTTTAATTTTCTAAGGGTCATTTTTATTAATATTTCTAGCTTATAGATTGCTTGTTCATATCACTGGTAGAAGGATTTATAGAAATGTCTGTTCATTTTATTGTGCTTTCTGCTTTAGCTACAATAGAAGTACAATACAGCAATCTTTAAATCATCAATGGCATTTCAAAACATTTTGATATGTCATAGCGATCTATTAAATGTTTTGATCCTTGGGTGTATGAATGCTGAGAGTGCTAGAAGAATGAGAAAAAAAAACACTCACATGGAGTTCTCTCTCTCTGCTCCCTGCAATAGAAAGTCTATGAGCCTATCTCAAGTCCATCTCCTATAGCGAAGGTGTCCTGTGTGACCATTTGTTTTTCTTCACTATAGTGATCAGTGGAAAACTCAGCATTTGGATCCCCAGAGATAAAAAAAAAATGTTTATTTTTATTTTTTAAAGTACAGGTACTGTATAGTTCAATGCTGTTATCTTTCAATCAACGTTTACACAATATGGCCAATAAATTGCTGATTGGTGGGGGAACCTCTGCTGGGATTATTATTAGAATGAGGATTATTGTATAACCACAGGTAGGAGAATTTCAAATAAAGCAGCAGTAGAACATGTGTGAAGCAGCTCTATTCAAAATCTATGACACACACATAGATAGCTAAATAAAGCCTCAGGTGTCTCCATCAGCCTTATACAAAAGAAGGATGAGATCTGCAAACCCTTGGTAGTGGGTGCTTGTAGAGGACATACGCCAATGTATTCCAAGGAGAAATCTACGGAACACCAAAGATCCCAATTAGAAAATGCTTTTAATACATAACGTTTCGTTTACATCATTTTGTTCCATCCAGAGAAAGCGTAACTGTAACGGGCCATGAAATAAACTCGGTCGGGATCTCGAAAAAAATAGAACAATATCTAATAGGATATCCTAGATAATAAAATAATAATGATAATGTTAACATAAATATGTAGATAATAATATATGCCATTTTCATAAAATTTGTGATGGTTTATTCATGTATGCAGACTGGAATAACAATCATGTATCGCTCTAGGTCCAAGCAATATGGTTCAAAGTAAAGGAAGAATAAAGGTAGTTGAACTAGGGAATACATAGGTGCATGGTGTGCATGAATGTCATATACATATAGGTCCCTATGGTTGGTATATATAAGTACATATAAGGCAATAAATATATACAAGAAATAGTGTAGAGACAAGGAGAGAGGCATAATGGAGGCCACTGGAGGGAAAGGCAATCAAACGTAATTCAAAGTAACATGGAGAGGACGTAGGAGGTATATTACCTGTGGCCTCATTGAGAGTGCCGCCTTTACTTAAGGGCTATAATGTAGCGGCTCCTCGGAGGTGACGCTATGAGCATCTGACATAACCTCGTCAAGAAACACCCACATGCTCGTAGCGCATGGTGAAGTTGAAAAGGGCAAAGAATATGCCCTCATTGTGTAAAAGCGTTCTCCAGCATGAATACAGAGAGTTCCTAATGTATTATGTATGTGTAGATGGTAAAGTAGGAGGGAAGAGGAGACATTAGAGAGGATATTTAAAACAAAACTAATGAAATTGAGGATGTATAACGTGGTTAACTGTAACCACTGGATATCCTGGAAGGGGATAAGGTGATGAGTTGTATGTATCAAAAATTATCATGAGTGTGGGAATAACTATGAAGTAGAAGCATGTTTGACAATGAAGTAAGGAAGAGGAGAAGAACTGACATAATGGTAATACAGTCAGGTCCATAAATATTGGGATATGGACACAATTCTAACATTTTTGGCTCTATACACCACCAGAATGGATTTTAAATGAAACAAACAAGATGTGCTTTACCTGAAGACTGTCAGCTTTCATTTGAGGGTATTTACATCCAAATCAGGTGAACGGTGTGGGAATTACAACAGTTTGCATATGTGCCTCCCACTTGTTACGGGACCAAAAGTAATGGGACAGAATAATAATCATAAGTCAAACTTTCAATTTTTAATACTTGGTTGCAAATCCTTTGCAGTCAATTACAGCTTGAAGTCTGGAGCGCATCGACATCACCAGTCGCGGGGTATCATCCCTGATGTTATAGTTCAGAGAGCCGAAGCTACTAGACTCCCGTTTCCGGTCGATTAAAACCTAACGTTTATTTCTTTTATTAAAGATATGTGAATCGGGAGAAAAAAGAAAACACTTTTAAAATTTAAAGGTGCTGCATGGATTCAGACGGCGGAGATTAGGGTTACTTTACCCATATATCCTGCCTCCTTTTTATGCGTCCATTTTGCTTTCTATTTGCTAATAACAGCAGTAATTTGTATATCTAAATGTATTGCATATTAGAGGGTCACCTATCAGGTCGCTTTAAGAGGAGTCACTTCCTATATTTCATATAACGCGATCTCTGCCGCTGGGGTGTCAAAGTGTGGTGAGTCTGCAGGCACTCCCCACTAAGACACTTTATCCTGCATGCTCCTAGTTTAAAATCCAAAGTATAGCTCCCCCAACATGTTTCACCACTAACTGTGGCTTCTTCAGGAGGATGGAGCTACTATCAACACGAGTGCTTTGCAAACGAGCGTTTATAACTGATATGGGTGGGTCATTGGTCATCCTGTGACCAATCCCCGTTTCGAACTCGTGTGACAGCCGGGCAAACCAATCCAAAGCCTCCAAAGAGTTTTATTCGTCATATATTCACGTAGTCCGTTTAAAGTGTAGATCTGCGCATGCGCGAATACTTTAGAGATTTTTCAGCTTGTCTTTACTACTTTGGCGCATGTGTAAAAACTTAGAGTTAAGTCGCATTTTCTAGCCATGATGGCGCATGCCTGGGAACTTTGAGTTATCAGAGATATGTTTTTCGCTTGTCCCAGCTGTTACGGCGCATGCGTGGGGACTTAGCGTTATTTCACCTCTCCTGGCTGTTACAGCGCATGCCTGTCCGCCCACTACGGCGCATGTGTGGGGACTTAAAATTGTTTTATATCTTCTAGCTGTTACGACGCATTCCTGGGAACTTCGATTGATTTCACATCTCCTGACCATTGAGGCGCATGCCTGGGAACTTGTCAGTGCAACCCTCTTCTCCCACTCTTCACACACTGATAGCAACACCGCAGGAGAAATGCTAGCACAGGCTTCCAGTATCCGTAGTTTCAGGTACTGCACAGCATATGCTGTGAAGATATGAGATGTGCAGCACCTGACACTACGGATACTGGAAGCCTGTGCTAGCATTTCTCCTGTGGTATTGCTATCAGTGTGTGAAGAGTGGGAGAAGAGGGTTGCATTGACAATCCAACACAATGGGCAGCACATTGAACACATTTTATAAGTGGTCAGAAACTTGTAAATAACTAATGAAAGAATAAAGTTATGTTAAAACCAAGCACACCATTGTTTTTCTAGTGAAATTCCCAATAAGTTTGATGTGTCACATGACCCTCTTCCTATTGAAAAAACAAATGTTGGATTCAAAATGTCCGACTTCAAAATGGCCGCCATAGTTACCACCCATCTTGAAAAGTTTCCCCCTCACATATACTAATGTGCCACAAACAGGAAGTTAATATCACCAACCATTCCCATTTTATTAAGGTGTATCCTTATAAATGGCACACCCTCAATTCTTTGTTTCCTCTAACCCCTTCCCACATTATCACATACATATACGTAAGGGAATGTGGCCTCTTGCCGCATCCTCACATGCATGCAAGTGATATGATTGGGTGTGTGCAGGAGCTGCACCTGCCTGATCAGCAGCACTGGCCCAGCTTGTTCTGACAACTGGGCCCCTGCAGCATCCACCAGTATCGCTGTATCTGGCCATGACAGTGGATTAAAGCTTTCCATGCTGCGGTCAGTGCTGACCGCGGCACGTGTAAGGTTTACAGAGGGAGGGGGGTCTGTCTGATTCCATCAGCTCCCCACGCTACGGTAACAGGGGGACAATAGTTCCTATGGCAGGCCTGATGCCTTACACAGGCATCACAGCCTGCCAACTACGATAGCCCAAGGGATCCAGCCCCCAGGCTGGGTCATCTAGGAAATTGTCAGCGCCTTACTGTGTAAGATGCTGACAGTTCAATGCAGTACAATACAGAATCAGGATAATAAATATTGAGTTTTGTTTGGCGGCTAACCCTTGATGTGTTGCAGGAAAAAAATTATAAAAATGTCAAATCTGCAAAAAAAGCTAAATTTCAGAAATTTCACCTCCATTTCCCTTTAATTCTTATAGAACACCTAAAGGGTTAACAAAGTTTGTAAAATCAGTTTTGAATAATTTGAGTGGAGTAGGTTCTAAAATGGGGTGATTTCTGAGTGGTTTCTATTATGTAACCCCCACAAAGTGACTCCATAACTGAATTAGTACTTAACAAAGTGGGCTTGGACATTTTCTTTAAAAAGTGCTCATCTGTGGTGTGATGAGTGATATAAGCTATGGCTTCATGAGTGAATCACTTGATATATTGTACTGACATAGAAGTATCTTTGAATTTTTTTTTTTTATTCATTTATTTATTTGATTTATTTTTATTTTTGCTATGTTGAAGGAATGTGTAGGAACTAGAATTCTCAAAGGAGCTGTTGTGCTCAATTCTTTGTTTCCTTTCAAGGATACCTCACATGATTTGCAGTCACATTCAACCTCACTGACAAGGATTAATAGGAATGAGTAAGGTGTAAATTTTGCAGCTTTCAAATGTTCCCTCTGACAATGAATAATGTCAACTTAATTGAAAATGATAATTCAGCACTGATTACCGAGTGACTGACAAAGATCACCTTTTAATTAAAGTTTTATATCTGCTGACAGATTTGAAAGGAATTAGCATTGTAGCAGAATAAGTTGTCCTAAATCTTCACTGCAATTTACAGTGATTACCTGGAGCTTACAGTTCTTTCCTTACTGCCTGCTGTACAGAAAACAAGCACCATAACGGGTGCTGAAAACAGTATTTTAAGAATTAATGTATTACGTGAAAGGCTTATAGGAAGCTATTTGTCTGCTTGTAAATGGGTCATCTATTGTTATCCTTCTAAATTCAGAATAGAGGAAAAAGTAAGCTTTCACAGTAAAATCTTGCAGTACCTCTGCTGTACTGTATACTATGTGTTCTCTATTTCCTGAATGTTGTATTCTCGTAAAAAAAAAATAACATTAAAACGAGTATGCATTACCCTTTATTTATGTATTGACACTGTAATTCATTTCATTTTTGTATCATGATTATGACGGTATTTTTGTCTTAATATTCCTTAAATAGCTTGGGGACATTCGCATGTAGGCACATGACCCCTGCTTAACAATTTTTGGATGCCACATACTCCAAATAGTTCAATGGCAATTTGACTACACTTTTGTTCTCCTAATGGTTGGGCAGAGGTGGACAGAGGTAAGACTCGCTCCTATCAGGCATTTATGACAAATCCTAGGTATATACCAAAAATGCCTAAGGGCTATTTTACAATTAGTGCGCGCTCACATCCATTTACACCAGCTCGATTATACAGGCTGACGCAAAGTGAATGTGGGAGGAACAATGTCGTTCCTCCCTCATTCATTTCTATTGATTATTGGCAGCACGTCCCTGGTTACACAGGGAGATTTGCTGTCGATAATCAGACATCTTTCATCTACAGAGTGTGTGTCATGCCCCACTCTGACGATGTAGGGAGGTCAGCCAGGATAGCAGCACGAGTTTAGTGATTGCTTTGGAGCCGTGCTGGATTCGCCTCTCTCAGGTGCACTGGGTGGGGTCTTTAGTTTAAATAGCACACTGCCCAGTGTCCTGAGCGGATTATACTGTTAATTCTGGTTTGGGAAGCTTGGAGAGAAGGTTGGCTGTCAGTTCCTGCTCTCAGAGTTAAGTGTCATTGCTAGTTTGGTTGTTTGTGTCTTCTTGTCCATCCAGGTTCTGTGTGAGCAGACTGCTCCTATCTCCCCACTTCACCATCTTAGGGAGTTCAAGGTTTTTGTTAGCCCAGGCTGGAGGACACTAGCACACCTACCTTCAAGGTCTGCTGTGGGCTGAGCAGTGCAGGGAAAGAGGTCAGGGATAAGCTAGGAGGTGACCCTTCCCCTGTCTCTTGCCCAGAGCCTGGTTGGTGTGTTATCTTTGGTACAAAGTGTATATCCGCCGTGACATTATAATCCGCCATACTGTGATGGCCATTGCTCAGCGCTTTTGTGATGGCGTCAATTGATGCACTGGTTAACCGCATGCAGGGTTTATCCCTAGAGGTTGCGTATCTGCGTAGTTCGGTCACACAGTGTCAGAAGGTGCTGGCAACAGGTCAAATTGTTGGGGAGCCTAAAGTCGCTCTTCCTGAGAAATTTGCAGGGGGTACTGATGATTTTTTCAACTTCAAAGAGTCATGTAAGTTGTACTTTAGATTGTGCCCATTTTCTTCAGGTAATGAAGATCAGAGAGTGGGTATCATCATGTCTTTGCTTAAAGGGGACGCGCAATCCTGGGCTTTTTCTGTGCCGCCCGGTTCTCTGGCCCTCCGGTCGGTGGAGGAATTTTTTAAAGCCCTGGGATTGATTTACGATGACCCAGATCGAGTTTCGATGGCAGAATCAAAATTACGTAACTTACTACAGGGTAAACATACTGCTGAGGTTTACTGCACAGAGTTAAGGAGGTGGGCTACTGAGTCGAGGTGGAACAACCCCGCGTTACGTAGTCAGTTTTGTCAGGGGTTATCTGAAAGGTTGAAAGATGCCCTGGCTTTTCATGAATACCCAGATACTTTGGAGAATGCAATGTCTTTGGCTATACGTTTGGATAGACGTATCAGAGAGAGGTGTAAGGGTCCCTCTGTGCAGGGGATTCCTCCCGCATGTGGTTTTGTTTCACCAGCTGCCCAGGATGATATTGCTTGTTACTCTGGGGTAGGAGGAGGAACCCATGCAGTTAGGTCAGATTTCTGGCCATTCTGATAGTAGAGACTTTCGAAGAGTGCACAATCTATGTTTCTATTGTGGGAAGAAGGGTCATTTTTATTTTTTCTTGTCCTTATGTTAAACCACAGGTGGAAGAGAAAAAGAAAAAAGAAAAAAAAAAAAGAAACTCCCCTCACACTTGGTTGTATGAAGACGGGTATGAAAGCTCCCTGCAGTTCCCGTTTTCTCCTTTCAGCTATGGTGGCGCTAGAGTCTAGAAATGTGTTTGTTGATGTTTTCCTTGATTGTGGTGCTGGGGTGAATTTAATTGACTTTCTTTTTCTTCAGGGCCTGGGACTAAGTACTTGCACGTTAGAGAACGAGATTCCTGTTTTTGCAATTGATTCTTCCCTTCTTTCTCAAAGGAGCCTTACTCACATTGTTCATGGTATTCATTTAAGGGTGGGTGATTCACATGCTGAGATTATTTCTTGTTTTGTCATGAAGGATTTGTCAGCGCCAATAGTGTTGGGGTTGCCATGGTTGTCTAGACATAACCCAATTATTGACTGGCAAGCAAGACAAATCATTGGTTGGAGCAAGTTTTGTTCGGATAATTGTCTTTTCACATCTATCGCTGAAGTGTCCATTACGGCCTTGCCTCAGTATCTCTCAGATTTTTCGGATGTCTTTTCAGAGGGTGGGGCTCAGGAATTGCCCCCTCATCGAGACTATGATTGTCCAGTGAATCTCATTCCGGGGGCTAAGTTTCCTAAGTCTTGGCTTTACAACCTCTCTGAACCCAAGAGAGAGGTCATGCGAAAGTATGTCGCCGAGAGTTTGGCAAAGGGTCATATCAGACCATCTAAGTCTCCAGTGGCAGTAGGTTTGTTCTTCGTGAAGAAGAAAGATGGATCACTGAGACCGTGTTTGGAATTCCGGAAGTTGAACCGTATTACAGTCCGGGATCCATATCCCCTGCCTTTGATCTCTGATCTTTTTGATTAGATTGTTGGAGCCAAGGTGTTCTCCAAGTTGGATTTGAGAGGAGCATACAATCTGATCAGGATCAAGGAGGGGGATGAGTGGAAGATGGCCTTCAATACGCACAAGGGTCATTTTGAGAACCTGGTAATGCCTTTTGGGTTGATGAATGCGCCAGCGGTATTTCAGCGATTCGTCAATGATATTTTTCATCACTTGGTGGGGAGGTTTGTAGTAGTTTACCTAGATGACATCTTAATTTATTCTCCTGATCTGAAGACCCATCAGGATCATGTGAGACAGGTTTTGACGATCCTTCAGGAGAATAAGTTATATGCTAAACTGGAGAAATGTTTGTTTGCAGTGCAAGAGCTTCCGTTCTTGGGATACATGCTTTCTGATTCCGGTTTTCGTATGGACCCCGAAAAGGTTCGGGCAGTTCTGGAGTGGGACCGACCGGAGAATCAGAAAGCTTTGATGTGGTTCTTGGGGTTTACGAATTATTATAGAAAATGTATTTCGAATTATTCCACCCTAGTAAAACCCCTTACTGATACGACCAAGAAGGGCGCTGATGTCTCTGTCTGGTCGGATGAGGCACTGCAGGCCTTTTCGGCTATTAAGGAGCGTTTTGTGTCTGCTCCCATTCTGGTGCAGCCGGATGTATCTCAGCCATTCGTGGTGGAGGTTGATGCATCAGAGGTGGGGGTTGGGGCAGTGCTTTTGCAGGGTTCTTCTCCTGGCAAGTGGGTCCCGTGTGCCTTCTTCTCCAGGAAGCTCTCGGTCGCCGAGGGGAATTATGATGTTAGAGATAGGAAGTTGTTGGCTATCAAGTTGTCCTTTGAGGAATGGCGTCACTGGTTAGAGGGGGCGTCCCACCCCGTTACCGTGTATACAAACCATAAGAATTTGGCCTACCTGCAATCTGCCAAGCGTCTGAACCCTAGACAGGCCAGATGGTCATTGTTTTTTACCAGGTTCAATTTCGTGGTTACCTTTCACCCAGGGGTCAAGAACGTCAAGGCAGATGCCTTGTCTCGCAGCTTCCCTGGGGGAGGTGATTAAGAAGATCCAGCGCCAATTTTGGCGGATGGGGTGGTGGTCTCCGCTCTGTACCCTGAATTGGAGATGGAGGTATTGGGAGCTCAGGAGGGGGCTCCTGGTTCGTGTCCTCCAGGGAGGTTGTTTGTTCCTGAGGGCCTACGATACAAGGTGTTCAAGGAACATCACGATACTGTTCTCGCTGGACATCCTGGTGGTAAGTCCACCTGTGATCTGGTGTCCCGGAGGTTCTGGTGACCAGGGTTACGTAAGAGTATTGAGAATTACGTGACAGCTTGTGAAACCTGCGCTCGGTCAAAGGTTGCCCATACTCGACCGCCTGGTTCACTTCATCCATTGTCTATTCCATCTCGTCTTTGGACGCATTTGTCCATGGACTTTATTACGGACCTGCCGAGTTCCTCCGGGAGAACAGTGATTTTGGTGGTAGTCAACCGTTTCAGTAAAATGGCTCACTTTATACCACTAACGAGTCTGCCTAACGCTAAGACTCTTGCGCAAATCTTTGTGGATAATATTGTGAAATTGCACGGTATTCCTTCGGATGTGGTCTCTGATAGTGCTCGCAGTTTGTCTCCAGTTTTTGGAGGGCGTTCTGCTCTCGGCTTGGCATTCAACTTTCTTTCTCGTCGGCTTTTCACCCACAGTCGAATGGTCAGACGGAGCGTACCAATCAAATCCTGGAGACCTACTTGAGGTGCTTTGTGGCTAAGAATCAGGAGGACTGGTCCTCATTCTTGTCCTTAGCAGAATTTGCATTGAATAACCGAAGGCAGGAGTCCACGGGTAAGTCACCAGTTTTTGGTGCATTCGGTTTCCATCCTCAGTTTGGTACCTTTTCTGGGTCTGGTTCCTCTGGGATGCCAGAGGAGGAGAGATTCTCTTCTGCCTTGTCCTCTATCTGGCGGAGGATTCAAGGGAATTTGGAGAGGATGATGATGTCAACGCCAGCCGACTGGTGAGGGCCTTTCATAGGTCCCATCCGGATAAGGTTGGTCCGGGGTGTCCGGAGGTCACCCATAGAAGGGGGGGGGGGGTACTGTCATGCCCCACTCTGACGATGTGTGGAGGTCAGCCAGGATAGCAGCACGAGTTTAGTGATTGCTTTGGAGCCGTGCTGGATCCGCCTCTCTCAGGTGCACTGGGTGGGGTCTTTAGTTTAAATAGCACACTGCCCAGTGTCCTGAGCGGATTATACTGTTCATTCTGGTCTGGGAAGCTTGGAGAGAAGGTTGGATGTCAGTTCCTGCTCTCAGAGATAAGTGTCATTGCTAGTTTGGTTGTTTGTGTCTTCTTGTCCATCCAGGTTCTGTGTGAGCAGACTGCTCCTATCTCCCCACTTCACCATCTTAGGGAGTTCAAGGTTTTTGTTAGCCCAGGCTGGAGGACACTAGCACACCTACCTTCAAGGTCTGCTGTGGGCTGAGCAGTGCAGGGAAAGAGGTCAGGGATAAGCTAGGAGGTGACCCTTCCCCTGTCTCTTGCCCAGAGCCTGGTTGGTGTGTTATCTTTGGTACAAAGTGTATATCCGCCGTGACATTATAATCCGCCATACTGTGATGGCCATTGCTCAGCGCTTTTGTGATGGCGTCAATTGATGCACTGGTTAACCGCATGCAGGGTTTATCCCTAGAGGTTGCGTATCTGCGTAGTTCGGTCACACAGTGTCAGAAGGTGCTGGCAACAGGTCAAATTGTTGGGGAGCCTAAAGTCGCTCTTCCTGAGAAATTTGCAGGGGGTACTGATGATTTTTTCAACTTCAAAGAGTCATGTAAGTTGTACTTTAGATTGTGCCCATTTTCTTCAGGTAATGAAGATCAGAGAGTGGGTATCATCATGTCTTTGCTTAAAGGGGACGCGCAATTCCTGGGCTTTTTCTGTGCCGCCCGGTTCTCTGGCCCTCCGGTCGGTGGAGGAATTTTTTAAAGCCCTGGGATTGATTTACGATGACCCAGATCGAGTTTCGATGGCAGAATCAAAATTACGTAACTTACTACAGGGTAAACATACTGCTGAGGTTTACTGCACAGAGTTAAGGAGGTGGGCTACTGAGTCGAGGTGGAACAACCCCGCGTTACGTAGTCAGTTTTGTCAGGGGTTATCTGAAAGGTTGAAAGATGCCCTGGCTTTTCATGAATACCCAGATACTTTGGAGAATGCAATGTCTTTGGCTATACGTTTGGATAGACGTATCAGAGAGAGGTGTAAGGGTCCCTCTGTGCAGGGGATTCCTCCCCGTGTGGTTTTGTTTCACCAGCTGCCCAGGATGATATTGCTTGTTACTCTGGGGTAGGAGGAGGAACCCATGCAGTTAGGTCAGATTTCTGGCCATTCTGATAGTAGAGACTTTCGAAGAGTGCACAATCTATGTTTCTATTGTGGGAAGAAGGGTCATTTTTATTTTTTCTTGTCCTTATGTTAAACCACAGGTGGAAGATAAAAATAAAAAAGAAAAAAAAAAAGAAACTCCCCTCACACTTGGTTGTATGAAGACGGGTATGAAAGCTCCCTGCAGTTCCCGTTTTCTCCTTTCAGCTATGGTGGCGCTAGAGTCTAGAAATGTGTTTGTTGATGTTTTCCTTGATTGTGGTGCTGGGGTGAATTTAATTGACTTTCTTTTTCTTCAGGGCCTGGGACTAAGTACTTGCACGTTAGAGAACGAGATTCCTGTTTTTGCAATTGATTCTTCCCTTCTTTCTCAAAGGAGCCTTACTCACATTGTTCATGGTATTCATTTAAGGGTGGGTGATTCACATGCTGAGATTATTTCTTGTTTTGTCATGAAGGATTTGTCAGCGCCAATAGTGTTGGGGTTGCCATGGTTGTCTAGACATAACCCAATTATTGACTGGCAAGCAAGACAAATCATTGGTTGGAGCAAGTTTTGTTCGGATAATTGTCTTTTCACATCTATCGCTGAAGTGTCCATTACGGCCTTGCCTCAGTATCTCTCAGATTTTTCGGATGTCTTTTCAGAGGGTGGGGCTCAGGAATTGCCCCCTCATCGAGACTATGATTGTCCAGTGAATCTCATTCCGGGGGCTAAGTTTCCTAAGTCTTGGCTTTACAACCTCTCTGAACCCAAGAGAGAGGTCATGCGAAAGTATGTCGCCGAGAGTTTGGCAAAGGGTCATATCAGACCATCTAAGTCTCCAGTGGCAGTAGGTTTGTTCTTCGTGAAGAAGAAAGATGGATCACTGAGACCGTGTTTGGAATTCCGGAAGTTGAACCGTATTACAGTCCGGGATCCATATCCCCTGCCTTTGATCTCTGATCTTTTTGATCAGATTGTTGGAGCCAAGGTGTTCTCCAAGTTGGATTTGAGAGGAGCATACAATCTGATCAGGATCAAGGAGGGGGATGAGTGGAAGATGGCCTTCAATACGCACAAGGGTCATTTTGAGAACCTGGTAATGCCTTTTGGGTTGACGAATGCGCCAGCGGTATTTCAGCGATTCGTCAATGATATTTTTCATCACTTGGTGGGGAGGTTTGTAGTAGTTTACCTAGATGACATCTTAATTTATTCTCCTGATCTGAAGACCCATCAGGATCATGTGAGACAGGTTTTGACGATCCTTCAGGAGAATAAGTTATATGCTAAACTGGAGAAATGTTTGTTTGCAGTGCAAGAGCTTCCGTTCTTGGGATACATGCTTTCTGATTCCGGTTTTCGTATGGACCCCGAAAAGGTTCGGGCAGTTCTGGAGTGGGACCGACCGGAGAATCAGAAAGCTTTGATGTGGTTCTTGGGGTTTACGAATTATTATAGAAAATGTATTTCGAATTATTCCACCCTAGTAAAACCCCTTACTGATACGACCAAGAAGGGCGCTGATGTCTCTGTCTGGTCGGATGAGGCACTGCAGGCCTTTTCGGCTATTAAGGAGCGTTTTGTGTCTGCTCCCATTCTGGTGCAGCCGGATGTATCTCAGCCATTCGTGGTGGAGGTTGATGCATCAGAGGTGGGGGTTGGGGCAGTGCTTTTGCAGGGTTCTTCTCCTGGCAAGTGGGTCCCGTGTGCCTTCTTCTCCAGGAAGCTCTCGGTCGCCGAGGGGAATTATGATGTTAGAGATAGGAAGTTGTTGGCTATCAAGTTGTCCTTTGAGGAATGGCGTCACTGGTTAGAGGGGGCGTCCCACCCCGTTACCGTGTATACAAACCATAAGAATTTGGCCTACCTGCAATCTGCCAAGCGTCTGAACCCTAGACAGGCCAGATGGTCATTGTTTTTTACCAGGTTCAATTTCGTGGTTACCTTTCACCCAGGGGTCAAGAACGTCAAGGCAGATGCCTTGTCTCGCAGCTTCCCTGGGGGAGGTGATTAAGAAGATCCAGCGCCAATTTTGGCGGATGGGGTGGTGGTCTCCGCTCTGTACCCTGAATTGGAGATGGAGGTATTGGGAGCTCAGGAGGGGGCTCCTGGTTCGTGTCCTCCAGGGAGGTTGTTTGTTCCTGAGGGCCTACGATACAAGGTGTTCAAGGAACATCACGATACTGTTCTCGCTGGACATCCTGGTGGTAAGTCCACCTGTGATCTGGTGTCCCGGAGGTTCTGGTGACCAGGGTTACGTAAGAGTATTGAGAATTACGTGACAGCTTGTGAAACCTGCGCTCGGTCAAAGGTTGCCCATACTCGACCGCCTGGTTCACTTCATCCATTGTCTATTCCATCTCGTCTTTGGACGCATTTGTCCATGGACTTTATTACGGACCTGCCGAGTTCCTCCGGGAGAACAGTGATTTTGGTGGTAGTCAACCGTTTCAGTAAAATGGCTCACTTTATACCACTAACGAGTCTGCCTAACGCTAAGACTCTTGCGCAAATCTTTGTGGATAATATTGTGAAATTGCACGGTATTCCTTCGGATGTGGTCTCTGATAGTGCTCGCAGTTTGTCTCCAGTTTTTGGAGGGCGTTCTGCTCTCGGCTTGGCATTCAACTTTCTTTCTCGTCGGCTTTTCACCCACAGTCGAATGGTCAGACGGAGCGTACCAATCAAATCCTGGAGACCTACTTGAGGTGCTTTGTGGCTAAGAATCAGGAGGACTGGTCCTCATTCTTGTCCTTAGCAGAATTTGCATTGAATAACCGAAGGCAGGAGTCCACGGGTAAGTCACCAGTTTTTGGTGCATTCGGTTTCCATCCTCAGTTTGGTACCTTTTCTGGGTCTGGTTCCTCTGGGATGCCAGAGGAGGAGAGATTCTCTTCTGCCTTGTCCTCTATCTGGCGGAGGATTCAAGGGAATTTGGAGAGGATGATGATGTCAACGCCAGCCGACTGGTGAGGGCCTTTCATAGGTCCCATCCGGATAAGGTTGGTCCGGGGTGTCCGGAGGTCACCCATAGAAGGGGGGGGGGGTACTGTCATGCCCCACTCTGACGATGTGTGGAGGTCAGCCAGGATAGCAGCACGAGTTTAGTGATTGCTTTGGAGCCGTGCTGGATCCGCCTCTCTCAGGTGCACTGGGTGGGGTCTTTAGTTTAAATAGCACACTGCCCAGTGTCCTGAGCGGATTATACTGTTCATTCTGGTCTGGGAAGCTTGGAGAGAAGGTTGGATGTCAGTTCCTGCTCTCAGAGATAAGTGTCATTGCTAGTTTGGTTGTTTGTGTCTTCTTGTCCATCCAGGTTCTGTGTGAGCAGACTGCTCCTATCTCCCCACTTCACCATCTTAGGGAGTTCAAGGTTTTTGTTAGCCCAGGCTGGAGGACACTAGCACACCTACCTTCAAGGTCTGCTGTGGGCTGAGCAGTGCAGGGAAAGAGGTCAGGGATAAGCTAGGAGGTGACCCTTCCCCTGTCTCTTGCCCAGAGCCTGGTTGGTGTGTTATCTTTGGTACAAAGTGTATATCCGCCGTGACATTATAATCCGCCATACTGTGATGGCCATTGCTCAGCGCTTTTGTGATGGCGTCAATTGATGCACTGGTTAACCGCATGCAGGGTTTATCCCTAGAGGTTGCGTATCTGCGTAGTTCGGTCACACAGTGTCAGAAGGTGCTGGCAACAGGTCAAATTGTTGGGGAGCCTAAAGTCGCTCTTCCTGAGAAATTTGCAGGGGGTACTGATGATTTTTTCAACTTCAAAGAGTCATGTAAGTTGTACTTTAGATTGTGCCCATTTTCTTCAGGTAATGAAGATCAGAGAGTGGGTATCATCATGTCTTTGCTTAAAGGGGACGCGCAATCCTGGGCTTTTTCTGTGCCGCCCGGTTCTCTGGCCCTCCGGTCGGTGGAGGAATTTTTTAAAGCCCTGGGATTGATTTACGATGACCCAGATCGAGTTTCGATGGCAGAATCAAAATTACGTAACTTACTACAGGGTAAACATACTGCTGAGGTTTACTGCACAGAGTTAAGGAGGTGGGCTACTGAGTCGAGGTGGAACAACCCCGCGTTACGTAGTCAGTTTTGTCAGGGGTTATCTGAAAGGTTGAAAGATGCCCTGGCTTTTCATGAATACCCAGATACTTTGGAGAATGCAATGTCTTTGGCTATACGTTTGGATAGACGTATCAGAGAGAGGTGTAAGGGTCCCTCTGTGCAGGGGATTCCTCCCCGTGTGGTTTTGTTTCACCAGCTGCCCAGGATGATATTGCTTGTTACTCTGGGGTAGGAGGAGGAACCCATGCAGTTAGGTCAGATTTCTGGCCATTCTGATAGTAGAGACTTTCGAAGAGTGCACAATCTATGTTTCTATTGTGGGAAGAAGGGTCATTTTTATTTTTTCTTGTCCTTATGTTAAACCACAGGTGGAAGAGAAAAAGAAAAAAGAAAAAAAAAAAGAAACTCCCCTCACACTTGGTTGTATGAAGACGGGTATGAAAGCTCCCTGCAGTTACCGTTTTCTCCTTTCAGCTATGGTGGCGCTAGAGTCTAGAAATGTGTTTGTTGATGTTTTCCTTGATTGTGGTGCTGGGGTGAATTTAATTGACTTTCTTTTTCTTCAGGGCCTGGGACTAAGTACTTGCACGTTAGAGAACGAGATTCCTGTTTTTGCAATTGATTCTTCCCTTCTTTCTCAAAGGAGCCTTACTCACATTGTTCATGGTATTCATTTAAGGGTGGGTGATTCACATGCTGAGATTATTTCTTGTTTTGTCATGAAGGATTTGTCAGCGCCAATAGTGTTGGGGTTGCCATGGTTGTCTAGACATAACCCAATTATTGACTGGCAAGCAAGACAAATCATTGGTTGGAGCAAGTTTTGTTCGGATAATTGTCTTTTCACATCTATCGCTGAAGTGTCCATTACGGCCTTGCCTCAGTATCTCTCAGATTTTTCGGATGTCTTTTCAGAGGGTGGGGCTCAGGAATTGCCCCCTCATCGAGACTATGATTGTCCAGTGAATCTCATTCCGGGGGCTAAGTTTCCTAAGTCTTGGCTTTACAACCTCTCTGAACCCAAGAGAGAGGTCATGCGAAAGTATGTCGCCGAGAGTTTGGCAAAGGGTCATATCAGACCATCTAAGTCTCCAGTGGCAGTAGGTTTGTTCTTCGTGAAGAAGAAAGATGGATCACTGAGACCGTGTTTGGAATTCCGGAAGTTGAACCGTATTACAGTCCGGGATCCATATCCCCTGCCTTTGATCTCTGATCTTTTTGATCAGATTGTTGGAGCCAAGGTGTTCTCCAAGTTGGATTTGAGAGGAGCATACAATCTGATCAGGATCAAGGAGGGGGATGAGTGGAAGATGGCCTTCAATACGCACAAGGGTCATTTTGAGAACCTGGTAATGCCTTTTGGGTTGACGAATGCGCCAGCGGTATTTCAGCGATTCGTCAATGATATTTTTCATCACTTGGTGGGGAGGTTTGTAGTAGTTTACCTAGATGACATCTTAATTTATTCTCCTGATCTGAAGACCCATCAGGATCATGTGAGACAGGTTTTGACGATCCTTCAGGAGAATAAGTTATATGCTAAACTGGAGAAATGTTTGTTTGCAGTGCAAGAGCTTCCGTTCTTGGGATACATGCTTTCTGATTCCGGTTTTCGTATGGACCCCGAAAAGGTTCGGGCAGTTCTGGAGTGGGACCGACCGGAGAATCAGAAAGCTTTGATGTGGTTCTTGGGGTTTACGAATTATTATAGAAAATGTATTTCGAATTATTCCACCCTAGTAAAACCCCTTACTGATACGACCAAGAAGGGCGCTGATGTCTCTGTCTGGTCGGATGAGGCACTGCAGGCCTTTTCGGCTATTAAGGAGCGTTTTGTGTCTGCTCCCATTCTGGTGCAGCCGGATGTATCTCAGCCATTCGTGGTGGAGGTTGATGCATCAGAGGTGGGGGTTGGGGCAGTGCTTTTGCAGGGTTCTTCTCCTGGCAAGTGGGTCCCGTGTGCCTTCTTCTCCAGGAAGCTCTCGGTCGCCGAGGGGAATTATGATGTTAGAGATAGGAAGTTGTTGGCTATCAAGTTGTCCTTTGAGGAATGGCGTCACTGGTTAGAGGGGGCGTCCCACCCCGTTACCGTGTATACAAACCATAAGAATTTGGCCTACCTGCAATCTGCCAAGCGTCTGAACCCTAGACAGGCCAGATGGTCATTGTTTTTTACCAGGTTCAATTTCGTGGTTACCTTTCACCCAGGGGTCAAGAACGTCAAGGCAGATGCCTTGTCTCGCAGCTTCCCTGGGGGAGGTGATTAAGAAGATCCAGCGCCAATTTTGGCGGATGGGGTGGTGGTCTCCGCTCTGTACCCTGAATTGGAGATGGAGGTATTGGGAGCTCAGGAGGGGGCTCCTGGTTCGTGTCCTCCAGGGAGGTTGTTTGTTCCTGAGGGCCTACGATACAAGGTGTTCAAGGAACATCACGATACTGTTCTCGCTGGACATCCTGGTGGTAAGTCCACCTGTGATCTGGTGTCCCGGAGGTTCTGGTGACCAGGGTTACGTAAGAGTATTGAGAATTACGTGACAGCTTGTGAAACCTGCGCTCGGTCAAAGGTTGCCCATACTCGACCGCCTGGTTCACTTCATCCATTGTCTATTCCATCTCGTCTTTGGACGCATTTGTCCATGGACTTTATTACGGACCTGCCGAGTTCCTCCGGGAGAACAGTGATTTTGGTGGTAGTCAACCGTTTCAGTAAAATGGCTCACTTTATACCACTAACGAGTCTGCCTAACGCTAAGACTCTTGCGCAAATCTTTGTGGATAATATTGTGAAATTGCACGGTATTCCTTCGGATGTGGTCTCTGATAGTGCTCGCAGTTTGTCTCCAGTTTTTGGAGGGCGTTCTGCTCTCGGCTTGGCATTCAACTTTCTTTCTCGTCGGCTTTTCACCCACAGTCGAATGGTCAGACGGAGCGTACCAATCAAATCCTGGAGACCTACTTGAGGTGCTTTGTGGCTAAGAATCAGGAGGACTGGTCCTCATTCTTGTCCTTAGCAGAATTTGCATTGAATAACCGAAGGCAGGAGTCCACGGGTAAGTCACCAGTTTTTGGTGCATTCGGTTTCCATCCTCAGTTTGGTACCTTTTCTGGGTCTGGTTCCTCTGGGATGCCAGAGGAGGAGAGATTCTCTTCTGCCTTGTCCTCTATCTGGCGGAGGATTCAAGGGAATTTGGAGAGGATGATGATGTCAACGCCAGCCGACTGGTGAGGGCCTTTCATAGGTCCCATCCGGATAAGGTTGGTCCGGGGTGTCCGGAGGTCACCCATAGAAGGGGGGGGGGGTACTGTCATGCCCCACTCTGACGATGTGTGGAGGTCAGCCAGGATAGCAGCACGAGTTTAGTGATTGCTTTGGAGCCGTGCTGGATCCGCCTCTCTCAGGTGCACTGGGTGGGGTCTTTAGTTTAAATAGCACACTGCCCAGTGTCCTGAGCGGATTATACTGTTCATTCTGGTCTGGGAAGCTTGGAGAGAAGGTTGGATGTCAGTTCCTGCTCTCAGAGATAAGAGTCATTGCTAGTTCGGTTGTTTGTGTCTTCTTGTCCATCCAGGTTCTTTGCAAGCAGACTGCTCCTATCTCCCCACTTCACCATCTTAGGGAGTTCAAGGTTTTTGTTAGCCCTGGCTGGAGGACACTAGCACACCTACCTTCAAGGTCTGCTGTGGGCTGAGCAGTGCAGGGAAAGAGGTCAGGGATAAGCTAGGAGTTGACCTTTCCCCTGTCTCTCATCCAGAGCCTGGTTGGTGAGTTATCTTTGGTACAAAGTGTACGTCCGCCGTGACATTATAATCCGCCATACTGTGACGGCCATTGCTCAGCGCTTTTGTGATGGTGTCAATTGATGCACTGATTGACCGCATGCAGGGTCTATCCCTAGAGGTTGCGGATCTGCGTAGTTCGGTCACACAGTGTCAGAAGGTGCTGGCAACAGGTACAGGTCAAATTGTTGGGGAGCCTAAAGTCGCTCTTCCTGAGAAATTTGCAGGGGGTACTGATGATTTTTTCCACTTCAAAGAGTCATGTAAGTTGCACTTTAGATTGTGCCCATTTTCTTCAGGTAATGAAGATCATAGGGTGGGTATCATCCTGGGCTTTTTCTGTGCCGCCCGGTTCTCTGGCCCTCCGGTCGGTGGAGGAATTTTTTAAAGCCCTGGGATTGATTTACGATGAACCAGATCGAGTTTCGATGGCAGAATCAAAATTACGTAACTTACTACAGGGTAAACATACTGCTGAGGTTTACTGCACAGAGTTTAGGAGGTGGGCTACTGAGTCGAGGTGGAACGACCCCGCGTTACGTAGTCAGTTTTGTCAGGGGTTATCTGAAAGGTTGAAAGATGCCCTGGCTTTTCGTGAATACCCAGATACTTTGGAGAATGCAATGTCTTTGGCTATACGTTTGGATAGACGTATCAGAGAGAGGTGTAAGGGTCCCTCTGTGCAGGGGATTCCTCCCCGTGTGGTTTTGTTTCACCAGCTGCCCAGGATGATATTGCTTGTTACTCTGGGGTAGGGGAGGAACCCATGCAGTTAGGTCAGATTTCTGGCCATTCTGATAGTAGAGACTTTCGAAAAGTGCACAATCTATGTTTCTATTGTGGGAAGAAGGGTCATTGTATTTTTTCTTGTCCTTATGTTAAACCACAGGTGGAAGAGAAAAAGAAAAAAGAAAAAAAAAACTCCCCTCACACTTTGTTGTATGAATGGTGTGGTGGAGCAGACGGGTATGAAAGCTCCCTGCAGTTCCCGTTTTCTCCTTTCAGCTATGGTGGCGCTAGAGTCTAGAAATGTGTTTGTTGATGTTTTCCTTGATTGTGGTGCTGGGGTGAATTTAATTGTTTTTCTTTTTCTTCAGGGCCGGAGGCTAAGTACTTGCACGTTAGAGAACGAGATTCCTGTTTTTGCAATTGATTTTTCCCCTCTTTCTCAAAGGAGCCTTACTCACATTGTTCATGGTATTCATTTAAGGGTGGGTGATTCACATGCTGAGATTATTTCTTGTTTTGTCATGAAGGATTTGTCAGCGCCAATAGTGTTGGGGTTGCCATGGTTGTCCGCCGTGACAGTGTGCCATTTATATGGATACACCTTAATAAAATGGGAATGGTTGGTGATATTAACCTGTTTGTGGCACATTAGTATATGTGAGGGGGGAAACTTTTGAAGATGGGTGGTGACCATGGCGGCCATTTTGAAGTTGGCCATTTTAAATCCAACATTTGTTTTTTCAATAGGAAGAGGGTCATGTGACATATCAAACTTATTGGGAATTTCACAAGAAAAACAATGGTGTGCTTGGTTTTAACGTAACTTTATTCTTTAATGATTTATTTACAAGTTTCTGACCACTTACAAAATATGTTCAATGTGCTGCCCATTGTGTTGGATTGTCAATGCAACCCTCTTCTCCCACTCTTCACACACTGAGAGCAACACCGCAGGAGAAATGCTAGCACAGGCTTCCAGTATCCGTAGTTTCAGGTGCTGCACATCTCATATCTTCACAGCATATGTTGTGCAGCACCTGAAACAACGAATACTGGAAGCCTGTTCTAGCATTTCTCCTGCGGTGTTGCTATCAGTGTATGAAGCGTGGGAGAAGAGAGTTGCATTCATAATCCAACACAATGGGCAGCACATTGAACACATTTTATAAGTGGTCAGAAACTTGTAAATAACTTACAAAAGAATAAAGTTATGTTAAAACCAAGCACACCATTGTTTTTCTTGTGAAATTCCCAATAAGTTTGATGTGTCACATGACCCTCTTCCTATTGAAAAAAACTAATGTTGGATTCAAAATGGCCGACTTCAAAATGGCCGCCATGGTCACCACCCATCTTGAAAAGTTTCCCCCCTCACATATACTAATGTGCCACAGACAGGAAGTTAATATCAACAACCATTCCCATTTTATTAAGGTGTATCCATATAAATGGCCCACCCTGTAGTTCCTACACATTGCTTCAACATTTCAAAAATAAAAATAAATCAAAGAAATACATTATAAAAAAAATAATCAAATATACTTCTTTGTCAGTAAAATATATCAAGTGATTCACTCATGAAGCCATAGCTTATATTACTCATCACACCACAGATGAGCACTGCTGCCAGCCAAAGTTTTATGTTCTCTGTGCTTAGCCAAGTCCAACTGCCAGGGAAGCCTTATGTCATTACCACTGACCTGCACCTTTAGATCTCATGTGAAGCTCCTAGATGCTTATTATAGTTCTGTTCCAATTACATTTGCCACATCCTGCCATTCCTTTTTGCATGTATGCCTAGTGTATTCCCCATTGAATTTATTTTAATGCAGACCTCAGTCAACCATGTCTTAGATCATCCTTTGTACCTCTGCCGAGCGCTAAAAACATTTTCTATATTAACTCTTGGTTATCCTTACTTATGCATCAGTATTCATTTCAGCAGCAAGGGCCACAATCTGTAGATATGACTGGGAAATCCCATCCTTCTAGGGCTGTGAAATATCATAGTTTCCCCACCATAGTTAGTCAATCCCTAACCAATTGTTGCTCAAGGTGCTCAATTGTTATTGGCTACTTTCACACTAGCGTTTTTTTGCGGATCCATCATGGATTTGCAAAAACGCTTCCGTTACACTAATACAACCGCATGCATCCGTCATGAACGGATCTGGTTGTATTATGTCTTCTATAGCCATGACGGATCTGTCTTGAACACCATTGAAAGTCAATGGGGGACAGATCCGTTTTCTATTGTGCCAGATTGTGTCAGAGAAAACGGATCCGTCCCCATTGACTTACATTTGGTTATGACTAAGAACTTTCGAGTTTGAAACATGTTAACCTGTGGTGGATGATGGTGAAGATTGAAGTATGTACTTTTATACCAATCTACAATAAAGACGACCAACACTGAAGGATGCTGGAGAACTTTCTATTATTTTCTGATTATACAAGGGAAGAGTCCGGTCCTCTCCGTGCACCGAACGCTTATGGTAGGCTCGATATTTTTCTCCTTTGGATTACTGACTTACATTTGGCTCCGCTTCGTCAGGCACGCAGCAAAATACTGCAAGCAGCGTTTTGGTGTCCGCCTCCAGAGCGGAATCGAGACTGATCGGAGGCAAACTGATGCATTCTGAGAGGATCCTTTTCCATTCAGAATGCATTAGGGCAAAACTGATCCGTTTTGGACCGCTTGTGAGAGCCCTGAAACGGATCTCACAAACGGAAAGCCACTGTGCCACCTGCTGTTTGTTCTTTTCTTAAATTTTTGTCCGTCTCTATGAACTGGTCGAGCATGCTCAATTTAAATTTTCAACTGTGACCAGCCATAAGATCTGATAGAAGATGTGGACGTTAGAGGGGGAGAGCTGCAGCAGAAAAGGATATGCCCTCAAACTGCCAGACTGAAGGTAATCTAGTAGTGACATTGGAGCAGTTAATGGGGAGATCTCTGGATCCATGTGCAGTACAGAGCTGGTTCTAGCTTTGCTAGAAAGAGATTGTCATTTACAATATGATGTCTGATTCTCATTTTTTACATCACTCATGTGATAACCCTTTTAATGGGGTTAAAGGGAACATAAAAATGCAATATTTTCTCAAAATTAATAGTAATGCTCAATGTATGCACACAACTGGCATGCCTCACTCATACAGCTAATGACCGGGTATTTAAACTGGGTATCCAGATAACACGTAAAATCAGGATAATATTATAGATTGAAAATAATTGGCAATAATACTGTATTTTTAACAATAGATATGCTACTGGTTCATTGTCAATATCAGTACATAGCAACGTTCTCTTTGCTGCCATCAAATAGTGGTTTGCATTTTATCTGGTGCATTTCATGTGTATGATTCATCTCTAGCAAATGAGACAAGCAGCAGAGTATTACTATAGGAGAGAAAACCAATAATACTTACAGTATATGTGGCCTTTACAAAAAGTATTTGTTTAGTGTACATTTTACAATCTGACTGGTATAAAGGCATATCTGAAAAAGAAAAACACATGTATTTCTTTTCCAGCAGGCACTGGGTTAACCAGATACAAGTATAGCATTAAAGTAAAACATCAAAGGTTTCTGAGATTAATCTCCTCTGAATGTCTGTCTTGCCAACATTTATCTGCCCCATATATTCCATGTCTTAATACACTAGGATAATTTTCAGATTGTGGAGCCTCATATGAGATCTAAGAGCTACAAATTAAATAATGAAAAATATCAGAAGACCAGTGACGGTGCTCTAAAACGTTCAAGTTATGTTAAATAATCATTTTTAATCCCTCAATGATATCAAGAATAATTTTAAACATTCAGGGTATGTCCACACAGGGTGTATAGGCTGCAAATTGTGTCTAATGTCATCTAGACCAGCACTCAGCAGACTTTCACACTGCTCCCAAGGACTAGGAGGTCTTGAAATGTCTTTATTAGCAGAATATCTAACTATGAAGGAATTTATACCGTTTCCAATGAATAATTAATTTCACAAATTTCATTTATCTCATCTATGGACTGAAAAATAGTGACTGAAACCACCAAGCTGTGTTTCAATGCTTGCAACTGCCAAGGTGTGTGCCAGTACTTGCAAATGTAATGCTTAGTACCATTGTTTGTAATTGTTTCTTGCCCCATCTGGATATAAAGTCAAATTCTTTGAATAGTGCTGTGCCTACCTTCATTGATCATTCTTGACTGGGGTTCTATATGAATGTCAAGGGCCATACACAATAACATAACTCTCACAGATATACTATTGAGTCACATCACTATCTGGATTAGACTGTGAGAGAGGAACCCCCTTGTATGACTTCCGCTACCTATGTTTTACTTACTCTGTGATAAAATCTATCTATTTAATATGCTGTCATGATGAAGTGCTGTTTTGGGGAAGTATGTCTCAGCTGGCCAGGATGTTGAGTGTATGTTTATTTTGAATATTTATACTACTTGAAGTAGTAGATGTCAGGACTAGCATTGAGTGAATTTAAGCATCTGAAGTGGAATATGGAAAATGATATAAAGTTTTGTAAAAATTTGAGTGCAGGGACAGTACAAGGACAGTGTAGAGAGATTGTAGGAAGAGTTTTTAGAGTCTGTAGGGAGAGCATAGGGAGAATGTAGGGACAGCGTAGAGAGATTGTAGGAAGAGTTTTTAGAGTCTGTAGGGAGAGCAAAGGGAGACTGCAGGGACAGTGCAGGTTGAGAGTAATCACTGTGTGTATCATGTTGAACTGATGCCACAATCCCCGTTAATCTGTTAGGTTATACATAGAATTACTGTGCCTCAGTATTAAAGGGCGGTCTAATATATCACAGTGTGCATCTTGTTGAATTGCTGCTACAGTCTTAGTTAATCCGTTATATCACTGATACAGTTACCGTACACTATGGCAAACAGATAGTTGCCTGGGACCTCAAAAGGAATGGACAGTGGCAAATATGTAGCCGACACAAGTAGCAGCAGCCGCCGCAGCAACAGTCCGGTGTTCCAACTGTCATCCAGTGGTTGTGTTTTGACCAACAATCCAGCTGTACAGGAATGGTTGACTCGCTCTTCAACATAATTTCAAGTGACAACAGATAAACACACAGTCAGGAATTGGTAGGTTCCTCTGACAGCACGCTTAGTTGGCCTGGCCCAGGAACTGCTTCTGTGCCCTCACCTTCCTGAACCTGCCTCTCTTTTTGCTGCTCCTTTTGCAAGCCAAGTAATGTATGCCGCTGGCTCTTCTTCACTTTTCAGCAAGAATGGGCATTATGAAGACATCCAGCAGTTAAATGCAAGCACAGACTCAGAGGAGAGGTCTGCTGTGGACTTCTTTATGCATTCAACTACTGATTATGACAGCCAGGTGGGAGCATGTGTTGTGAGATGTAAGTGCTGTGCACAAGAGACAGGTGAGGGTGAAACAGGTGACAACCAAACAGATAAAGATAATGATATAGCCAATCATACATGAGAGCCTGGTGAAGAGGGGGCATTGTCTTCAACAGGGGGCAAGGGTGACAGCGTTCCCGTGAGACAGCAGGGTGGAAGAATGACTGTGAGACAGCAGGGTGAAAGTAGTGGGAGATCTTCAGCCAAACGCAGGAGGGGTTCACCATCTGCTACTCAGGAAACTACCTATGTGGAACACACTAGCAGTGCAGAGGTTTATAAAATCAGAGGCAAGCATCAGACAGTGGTGGTCTGAAAATTCCATATTCGCCAGTTAGAATTTTTCACTAAGTTGTTGGGAGACGTTAGCATGGCAGTATGCAGGATATATGGGCAGAAGAGTGTGGTCGGGGTCTAATGTTGGAACAACACAGAGCATCACCATAAAGTGGTGTGGGAAAACTGTGCCACTCATTTAGTGCTGCAGCCTGATGCCCTCCTCTGCTTCCTCATCCTCTACCTTCTCCTCATCCTCACCTCTAGGCACAGGTCACAGTCGTCCTCCAGCATATCACCTATGCAAAGCTAGGCATTGTCACACAGTTCTGCACCTGGTCAGCCTTGGTGAATGGAGCCACACCAGGGAAGAACTTTTTTATCATCAATAAAGAATTTGAACACTGGCTGCATCCTCGCCAACTGGAGATAGGAACCATAGTTACTGATAACAAGAAGTACATTTTGTCTCCACTGTGTCAGGGAGGCCAGACCCATATGCCCGGCATAGTGCACATTTTCAATCTCATTGTCAGCCATTTCCTCAAGTCTTCCACTGAACTGCAACAGCTGTTAAACATATGCAGGAAACTGGGCATGCACTTTAGCCACTGTTACCGTGCAAAACACGCCCTTCTTGAGCTGAAAAGGCAAAATGCTCCTCCTTTTTTTTTTTTTTTTTTAATATATTTTATTAATTTATAATGCAAAAATTCATATCCATATTACAATTATAATATTATAAAATCCTTCAGTCCGTAAATTTGTGATTTGCAACATGATTAAGAATAATTTCATACAAGTATCCATGCTTATGGAGACAACAAGAATACAAATGGAGATCTCACTTGCTGGGGGAAAAGCGGGATACGTCCGTCATCCACAGCCTAATGAGGCAAAACAAACACACAAAACATCCCACTTGACATATTGTTGTCTATACAGGGGAAAAAGGTCAGGGGCCCGCAGCCCGGGCGGCCACCAAGAAGCGAGCGCGCGCCCCGCGCTCTCTCCCCCGATCATGGGTAAGAAATTGACAGGATTGACAACCATGTAACCATTCATCCGATACTCACATTAACCGTACGTAGCGGGCCTACTGCAATCTTTGATCGCAAGCATTTCATAAAACAAGTTTGGGGGTCCAGCAGTCTTCTATCGCAGTGAAAAAGGAACCTCTTACATATTTTGCTGCCTCATCCCCATGTAGTTAAATTAAGAATATAATGCCCGACTTAACCGTACCTCACATATGTCCACATTAGTGTCTCACATATAAAGGGACTCAACTCGAGTATCACTCGGTGATCACCGGCATTTAGGGAAAATGTAAACATGAGCACTACCTAAAACCGGCTCTGTCCCACTGAGAGAACACCTCTTGGTACCCATACAACATGTGTCATATCACTGCCTGCAGTCGAGCCACATGTCTGACAGAGAGAGCCGCGTCCTAGGGCACACCCAGTCACCGGGCTGCCCAATAACCCGGGCCCCGGGTCCCCGTCCGTAGCCGGCACGGTACTATGGTTCAATTAAAAATTTTAGCCATTGTTTAATGTCGGAAGGTCCCGCCATCCCCCAGCATTCCTAGAGATACTCCAGTACCCAAATGCAGCTTCACCTCCTTTACTATTTATGATTCATATAGAAAAGGCCGGACTAATAGGATCATCCCCAGCCCACCCCGCCAAGCCCCCCCCCCCCCCACCTTGCAGGAAAAAAATAAATAAAAAATATATAGCCCAGATTAATTATTTAGGCTTGTCCCAATCTGCCCACAATTTGCCCCACTTTAGATAGGATCCTCTTTGTTTATACAAAATCCTCTCATAACTTTTCACTTTCTCAACCAAGCTTAACCAGTGGTTGCAATCTGGAGCAGAAGAACAAAACCATAATCTAGAGATGAGAAGCCTGGCCAAAAACATTACCTTGATCAATAGTTGGCGTTTTATAGGCTGGTAATTAACCTCTGATAAATCTCCCAGTACCCATATCCTGGGGGACAGAGGGACAACAATATTAAGTTTACGAGCCAAGTTAATTTGGACCGATCTCCAATAGCTGCTCACCATTGGGCAGTCCCAAAACAAATGTAAATGATCTGCCTCGGAATCGCCACAGCGTGGGCAGTCAGAGGAGGCTCTAAGTCCTCTCCTATATAACCACATAGGTGTCACATATATTTTGTGCAAAATATTGAATTGTACAACAGTGTGATTAAAATTGTGTGAAACGAATCTTAGACTTTCCCCTATATTCTCCCAATCTGGGGGACCCATCTCTAGAAGTACAGAAGACCAGGATCTTTGTCCTGGAGAAAGAACACCCAAAAAAAATTCTTTCATTAAGTGTCTATAACAATGTGATATTTTAATTCTCGTGACAGCTTTTTTACAGAGTAAGTCATGTAGAAATTGAGGAGTATCTATAGAAAAAAGGTGACTATTCAAAGTACTAGAAAGTGCTGACCTCAATTGAAAGTATGCATACCAAGCCACCTCACCCAAGTTTATTCTTTGCCTTAGCTCCGTCAGGGACAGAATTTGTCCGCCACTGACCACCTGATATAAGTACTGAACATTCTTAGTCCTCCAATACTGGCAACAACCCAAATCCCTTAACTCCAAGAGCTTTGAATTATGCCAAAGTGGAGTACAAATAAGTGATGCCTTGACTCCACACCAGCTCCTTATAACCAGCCACGTCTTTATAGCCATTCTGCAAAAAAGTGTATACCCAGTCTGTGGATTTGATAAGTACTCCAGTACGGTAAAAAAGTCTGAAAAACCTGAGTCTTTCACCACTCTGTTGCAGAAATGGCTACTTTCCCAATCATTAAAAAAACAAAGTTGAGAGGCCACAAATTAGCCCTTAAAATAAGGGAGGTTAAGACCTCCCTGATTATAGGGCATGGAAAAATAGAGTGCCTTCAGTCTCACGCGCTTCCTCCCCCATAGTAGATCATTAAGCATCCGCTCTATCAATCTAAAATACTTGTCCGTGATCCATACAGGCGAGTTGCGCAGGACATACAGAACCTGGGGCAGCACTACCATTTTTATTAGAGAGATTCTATCCGCTCTTGCGGGCAGGATTTTTTGCCATATCTTAATTTTGGCCCTCAGCTTTTTCAGCAGGGGAATCAAATTGAGTTGTAAGTATTCCTGAGGTTTGGCAGAGACTGAGATCCCCAGGTATTTTATTGAATCAGAGATTGTTAGCTGGTTGTCCCAGTCGCCTCGCAACTCATCTATAGGGAGGAGAACAGTCTTCTCACAATTAATCTGCAAACCAGACGGAGCAGAAAAAGAACCCACCAAATCCATTATTCGAGGAAGAGTGGTTTCTGTTTGATGGACAAAAACCAGGATGTCGTCTGCATAGAGGGATACACGATCATGCTTCCCCATTACACCGAAGCCGGACACCTGCAAGTCTTGCCTAATACTAACTGCTAAGGGTTCAATATAAATGTTAAACAAGAGGGGGGAAAGAGGACATCCTTGACGGGTGCCTCTTCCTAGGGAAAAACTCTCAGTGATCGTATCATTAATCCTAATCCTGGCAGCTGGAGAGCCATATAATAACTGCACCATCGACATAAATCTCGGACCAAATCCCATTTTTTTCATCACCTCCCAGAGAAAAATCCACTCCACCCTGTCGAAGGCTTTAGTAGCATCCAACGACAGGATGGAGCGGGAGCCGCACCCCGGGGACAGAATATTCATAAATAACCTATGCAAATTATGATGGGTGCCTCTCTTTGGCATAAAGCCATTTTGATCTGGGTGGATAATGGTGGATATGACCCGCGAAAGCCTCCTAGCCAAAACTTTTGATAGTAACTTAGCGTCAGTATTTAGTAAAGAAATTGGTCTATAGGAACTCATTTCTAGCGGGTCTTTATCCTTTTTGGGAATTAGAACAATAAGAGCTTCCATCATAGAGCAAGGTAGACCCCCTCCCTGTATTGCTTGGGAAAAAACCTCTAGTAGCTGGGGAAGAATCACATCGCTGTATTTACGGTAAACCTCGTATGGAAGGCCATCCATCCCTGGCGACGAGTTCCCCGAGATAGACCCCAAGGCCTCCTGGAGCTCCGAAATAGACAACTCCTCTTCCAGATACTCTATTTGGGCTTCACTTAAAGTAGAAAGTGGAATCCTCTCCAAGAACTGCGTCGCCAGATCGGATGACAAGTCAAGAGAGGAGCTATATATATGAGAGAAATATTTAAAAAAAGCATCCCTAATTCCTTCTGGGTCTGTTATAATTTCCCCCACTGTGTTACGAATCGAGACAATAGATTGATTTTTCTTATCTTGTTGTGTAATTATCCTGGCTAAAAGCTTACCAGGGCGTCCGGACTCCGAAAAATATTTTAAGCCCTTAAAGAATACTCTATGGTTTGCTTTCTCTATTATATATTTCTCCAAAGAACAACTGGCCTTCTGCATCTCTTCCCTGTTATGCTCGGAAGGTTGGCTGGTAAATCGTTCAGTTGTGTCTGCAGCAGCCTTGACCAGTTCCTCCTCTTTTTTCTTAAATGTTCTCTTTGCTGCAGCAATCTCACTTATAAACACCCCCCTCAGATATGCTTTCAGGGCGTCCCATACTATATTGATGTCAGCAGAGGGGAAGTTCACCTCCCAAAAGGAGGATATCAATAGTTTAATAGACTGGGGGTTATCCATAATAGTAAGCCAGTATGGGTTCAGCTTAAATCCTAGCCCCCTGTTATCCTTGTTCTCCCCAGTGCAAACCTCAACCAGTACGGGCGAGTGGTCCGAGACTGTTCTTACCCCATATCGTATCTTCCGGATATTACGCAAGTTGCTCTCATTAGTAAATGCTAAATCAATCCTAGACATTGCTCTACCACCCCGGCTAACACAAGAGTATACTCTCTTTCCTCCACCAAGATGTTCCCATATATCCACCACTCCAACCTCCGAGCAAAACTGTGGCAACGGTGAATTACATAAATTCCTCCCTCGATCTACGTCTAATGTGAATCTATCTCTGTTGGGGTCCATGACCGCATTGAAGTCCCCCATCAGGACTAACCGGCATTCTGGCCTCCTTTCAGAGAAAAGCATCAACTGAGTCAGTGGGTGCATTGAAAAAGGCGGAGGTATATAGAAAAAGGCAAGAATATAACTATGCCCATGCAGCTTACCATGCAGAAAGATAAATCTGCCCTGATTATCTATGTAAGATTCTATAAGGATAAAATCCACAGAATTATGAATCAGAACTGAAACGCCCCTAGAGGAGCTGCTAAAGGTGGAATGGTAAGATTGAGAATACCATCCCGTTGTCAAGCGGGACACAGTTTCTTTAGTAAGATGAGTTTCTGCTATGCAAATAATTGCTGGAAGGTATCTTTTTAATGCATCCATAATAGCTTGCCTTTTGACCCTTCCCCCGAGCCCTCTAACATTCCAAGTTACAATTCTAGTGGCCATCCTTCACTGCTACGGAAACAGACACGGGACAAACAAAAGGAAAAAAAAAAAAAAACACCCCTACCTGCAAGGTGGGTTCCCTTTCCCCCCCTCCCCTTTCCCCCCCATCCCCCCTCTCTATTGATCCGCCCAATCAGCGAACCTCTAACCTCAAGCCAATCTCCCCCTCCCCCGCTCCATCCCCCCTCCAACATTTCAATCATAATAGTGCACGATTTCAAATATCCCTTTGCTCCATCCAATCCAGCGCCTGCTGTGGTGTTTCAAAAAAAAGAGAAGTCCCATTATGGATCAGAGAGAAAAACTTAAATCCAGCTCACCTCCCAGTTAGTATAATCCCGATTCTGAAACCCTAGGGGAGTGACCCCGTCGCAGGCTGCAGGTAATTTAGAAGAAGGTCTCAGATTCAAGTAGGGTCCATGTTAAAATCGCTTCTTTATTTGGACATCATACAGACATGACAGACTGCCACACAGTACAACAGATTGGCGTTGACGCGTTTCGGGTATTGAGACCCTTAGTCGTAACGTTGTTGCACAGTGAGATACCCCAATATAAAGGGAAAAGATAGCCATTCCCCCCTACAATCCATGGGAGGCGGCATTGATCCCATTGGTCGTCTCACTGTGCATCACACCTTAGTTGCCACCCATGTGCTGGGACTTAACAAGAGTTAACCCTTGAGGACTCTAGTCCAAATTCTGTGAAAATTCACTGAAGGGAAAAAAAAAAAAAAAAAAAAAAAAAAAAGGGGGGGGGGGGGGGGAAACAGGTGAAAGTCCCAAAAAAAACGCACAGTGTGAACACACCAACTTGTGTAACATATAAAAACATATATTATGCAAAACCAAAACAGCCTTCACATTAATAACAGTATTATTGACAGTATTATTTCTGCTTAGGACATTGTTGCCACGCTTGGTAATCTTGTTATGCAGGAGAAAACCACTGATAATGATAATTGCACCAAGAACTGGGGACCAAATGGACAGACACAAGAAAAGGAATGGGGGGGGGAAGGGGAGACTGTGAGAAAGAATGGACACGCAGGAATGATGCACATAAATGCACATGTTTATATATAAATGAACATATTTGTTATTGGTATATGTACATCAATTCCTTTTTCAGGTTAAGGCCATATGGAACTCTAGTGTTCAGCCTGAAGATCCAAAACGCCTCCCGTAGGAGGAGTTTCTTGCGGTGGTCACCACCTCTCTTGGGGGCAAATACCCTCTCTATCGCGAAGGCTTTAAAGCCCCTTACTTGACGATCATGTATTTGTATAAAATGTCTAGCTACATTCGAAATATTAAGTGCATTAGGGTTGCTTATATAATTTAAATGTTCCAGAAGGCGATTCCTGAATCTTCGGATCGTACTTCCAACATACATTAAGTCGCAATCCTTGCACTGTATAATGTATACCACTCCTGTAGTGTTGCAATTAATATAGCTTTGTATTGGAAAGCTGCAGGAGTGGTCAGATCTGTCAAAGGACTTGGAGGGGGTGGCATAGATGCAAGTCTTGCAGGGATTGCCCCCGCATTTGGAAAAGCCCTTGTATCTGAGCCAACTAGACTTAATGCTGGCTCCCATCCTATTGGCCGTGAAGAGGGATGGGGACAGCGAGCAGGACAATGTAGTGGCTTTTCTGGAAACAATTTTGAGACCTGATTTCAGGGCATTATATAATATTTCGTCATCATACAGAATAGGCAGACAGCCCTTAATGATGGAGCTGATTTTATTGAACTCCTTGCTATATGCCAGCGATAACGTTGGTACATTGTCCTGGTCACTGTTCCCATACCTCTCCATCCTCCTGGATGGGGTATCCCGTTTGCCTCCTGCTGCTGTTTTACCAAAAAGCATTTCCCCTCTATTTTTTCTCTGTGCAATAGCTCTGCCCCTCTCTAGCATCCAGGTGGGGTAATTTCTGGCTTTTAATCTGACATCTACCTTATTAAATTCCTCATCCAGAAGTGCAGGGAGACTGCAGTTCCTGGCTGCTCGTATGTATTCCCCAACGGGGATCGCCCTGATGGTGTGTAGGGGATGATGGCTCCTAGCATTCAGGATGGAATTTCCGGCCACCTCTTTTCTATATGTTCGGGTGTGCACTACTTCACCTGGGCAGCCTCGGAGCGTCAGGTCTAAAAAATTGATAGTGGTCTCACCAAAGGCACATGTGAAACGTAGGTTATAGTTATTCGCATTAAGGTACATCTGGAGGTCCGGGACGGCAGATACACCGCCCGCCCAAATCATGAGCAGGTCATCGATGTATCTGCCGTATCAGACCAATCCAACCCCAAAAGGGTTGTCCACATTATATATGAATTTTTCTTCCCAGTATGCCATGGTTAAATTTGCCAGCGAGGGCGAAAATTTCGCCCCCATTGACACTCCGCGTGTCTGTAAGTAGTGCACACCGTCGAACATAAAATAGTTGTGAATGAGCAAGAAGGCTGTGACCTCACACACATAATCAATGTAGTTGGGGCCACATCCCGTATACCTATGGAGATGGTATTCCATGGCCATCAGGGCGACCCCGTGGGGGATGGAGGGGTACAGAGCTATAACATCAGCCGTGATCCATATATAGTTGGCTTCCCATTTTAGGCTGTACATGGCTCTTAATACGTCTGATGTATCCTTAAGGAAACCCGGCGTGCGCCTGACAAGTGGCTGGAGGATGTTGTCCAGCCAACTGCCCAGGCGCTCCGTCAGGGATCCCATGCCAGACACTATGGGGCGAAGAAGGGGGGGGGTGGACACCCTTGTGGATCTTCGGCAGAGCATGCATAATTGGAGTCACGGGCGCATCCACACACAGATACCTATATTCTGTTTCTGTAAAAATGCCCATGTCTCTTCCTTTTTGTATTAGAGACATATACTCAATCATATATTCACTGAGTGGGTCACTAGTTAATATTCTGTATGTGGATGCGTCCGTTAACATGTCCCGCATCTGGCCGCCATATAGATCCTTGTCCATGATGACCACCGCCCCCCCCTTGTCCGCCATCTTGATAACTATTTCACTACATTGCTGTAGTTCCATGAGGGCCTGAAAATGGGAGTGGCCTAAATTGTCTGGACATTTGGTAACCTTAGTTTCCCTTTGGATTCTTTCCAACTCCTTTTCCAATGTGCCCTGAAAAATGTCCATGCTACTTGTGCGTGACATTACCGGATAAAATTTAGTATTTCGAGTTTGTAATCTCATGACAGGTCTGGCTGACTCCACGATTCCCTGTTCCTCCTGAAGACCCGCAAGACAGCATAGCGACAACTGTTCTTTGAACATTAAATCCTTATAGGAATTTTCCTCATAAGTCTCTATCTGTGCTGGCGGGTGTTCAGGAGGGGCAGGGATATCATGGAAGTGCCGAGATACTGTAATGTTGCGCACAAATTTGTTAATATCCAACATTGTGGAGAACATATCAAAATGCGCAGATGGCGCAAAATTGAGACCAAGAGACAACACATATTCCTGATCTTTGCTTAGTTTTATACTAGAGAGGATCACAACATTTAAGTGGTCAGAGCTTACTTTTGTCTGGTCTGGAGCCGGGTGGATCTTGGATGCGGCAGTCTGGTGTCTCCGTCCGGCTCTCCCTCTGCGTTTTTTGGTGGATTCACCATTTCCCTCTTATCTCTTTCATTTTTAGATTTTTTATAGTATGACGCTGTATTAACCCTCTCTGGTGAGGCCAGCGGAACGGAAGCACCAGACTCCGGATCAAAGGTCCCGGCTACATTGGAATAATCTGACACCTCCGTGTCTGAAGAAAAACTAACTCTTGATACTCTTTTGTGTGGTTTGGACTTCTTGCGGTTTTTTAAAATAGATTTCGGCGTGGAGTAAAGGTTCTCCCGTCTTCCCCATTCATAAACTTGGTTGGTCGTATAATCATGAAGGTCTCGCTGGTATTTAGAATGTTTGTATTCCATTATAGTGTCCTCCAGTTTATTAATTGAAGCTTTGGTGTCCTCCTCCATGGATAAGAACTCTGTGTTGCTGTTAAACTTTGTGAGCTTGTCTTTACATAATTGGATATCCTGTTGTAGGCCAGTCAGTTTCTCATTTTCTGAATCCACAATGAGCTTCATTAGCTTCAGAGAGCACTCTGACAAAATATCATTCCATTTGCAGACAAAGTCCTCTGAAAAAACTGTGGTGGGTATTTTTTTAATTCTTAACCCACGCGGAATCATGTTCTTTTCCATATATTTGGTGAGTGTGGTACAGTCCCACCAGACCCGAGTCTCCTGATTTAGCAAACGTTCCAGGTTGTTCATTAGACCTTTTAAATCCAGGTCCCTGGTGCCAATCATATCCTCCGCTGAGAAGACTGAGTCCGCTTTTAACTGTCGGTCTTGTGAACTGTGAAAGGCCATGATGGGCAGGTGCGTCTGTGTAACTTTCTGTGGCAGTCCGCAAAATAACTCGTCCAATGAAGCAATGTAAATATTGTTGGTACTGATAATTTTCGGGAACTGGGGGCGTTGCACGGAAAAACCACTTGGGAAACAGAGAGAAAAACTTAAATCCAGCTCACCTCCCAGTTAGTATAATCCCGATTCTGAAACCCTAGGGGAGTGACCCCGTCGCAGGCTGCAGGTAATTTAGAAGAAGGTCTCAGATTCAAGTAGGGTCCATGTTAAAATCGCTTCTTTATTTGGACATCATACAGACATGACAGACTGCCACACAGTACAACAGATTGGCGTTGACGCGTTTCGGGTATTGAGACCCTTAGTCGTAACGTTGTTGCACAGTGAGATACCCCAATATAAAGGGAAAAGATAGCCATTCCCCCCTACAATCCATGGGAGGCGGCATTGATCCCATTGGTCGTCTCACTGTGCATCACACCTTAGTTGCCACCCATTCATTATCAAGTTGATGCATTACAGACTGTGCTGGGACTTAACAAGAGTTAACCCTTGAGGACTCTAGTCCAAATTCTGTGAAAATTCACTGAAGGAAAAAAAAAAAAAAAAAAAAAAAAAAGGGGGGGGGGAGGGGAAACAGGTGAAAGTCCCAAAAAAAACACCCATAGTGTCTGGCATGGGATCCCTGACGGAGCGCCTGGGCAGTTGGCTGGACAACATCCTCCAGCCACTTGTCAGGCGCACGCCGGGTTTCCTTAAGGATACATCAGACGTATTAAGAGCCATGTACAGCCTAAAATGGGAAGCCAACTATATATGGATCACGGCTGATGTTATAGCTCTGTACCCCTCCATCCCCCACGGGGTCGCCCTGATGGCCATGGAATACCATCTCCATAGGTATACGGGATGTGGCCCCAACTACATTGATTATGTGTGTGAGGTCACAGCCTTCTTGCTCATTCACAACTATTTTATGTTCGACGGTGTGCACTACTTACAGACACGCGGAGTGTCAATGGGGGCGAAATTTTCGCCCTCGCTGGCAAATTTAACCATGGCATACTGGGAAGAAAAATTCATATATAATGTGGACAACCCTTTTGGGGTTGGATTGGTCTGGTACGGCAGATACATCGATGACCTGCTCATGATTTGGGCGGGCGGTGTATCTGCCGTCCCGGACCTCCAGATGTACCTTAATGCGAATAACTATAACCTACGTTTCACATGTGCCTTTGGTGAGACCACTATCAATTTTTTAGACCTGACGCTCCGAGGCTGCCCAGGTGAAGTAGTGCACACCCGAACATATAGAAAAGAGGTGGCCGGAAATTCCATCCTGAATGCTAGGAGCCATCATCCCCTACACACCATCAGGGCGATCCCCGTTGGGGAATACATACGAGCAGCCAGGAACTGCAGTCTCCCTGCACTTCTGGATGAGGAATTTAATAAGGTAGATGTCAGATTAAAAGCCAGAAATTACCCCACCTGGATGCTAGAGAGGGGCAGAGCTATTGCACAGAGAAAAAATAGAGGGGAAATGCTTTTTGGTAAAACAGCAGCAGGAGGCAAACGGGATACCCCATCCAGGAGGATGGAGAGGTATGGGAACAGTGACCAGGACAATGTACCAACGTTATCGCTGGCATATAGCAAGGAGTTCAATAAAATCAGCTCCATCATTAAGGGCTGTCTGCCTATTCTGTATGATGACGAAATATTATATAATGCCCTGAAATCAGGTCTCAAAATTGTTTCCAGAAAAGCCACTACATTGTCCTGCTCGCTGTCCCCATCCCTCTTCACGGCCAATAGGATGGGAGCCAGCATGAAGTCTAGTTGGCTCAGATACAAGGGCTTTTCCAAATGCGGGGGCAATCCCTGCAAGACTTGCATCTATGCCACCCCCTCCAAGTCCTTTGACAGATCTGACCACTCCTGCAGCTTTCCAATACAAAGCTATATTAATTGCAACACTACAGGAGTGGTATACATTATACAGTGCAAGGATTGCGACTTAATGTATGTTGGAAGTACGAACCGAAGATTCAGGAATCGCCTTCTGGAACATTTAAATTATATAAGCAACCCTAATGCACTTAATATTTCGAATGTAGCTAGACATTTTATACAAATACATGATCGTCAAGTAAGGGGCTTTAAAGCCTTCACGATAGAGAGGGTATTTGCCCCCAAGAGAGGTGGTGACCACCGCAAGAAACTCCTCCTACGGGAGGCGTTTTGGATCTTCAGGCTGAACACTAGAGTTCCATATGGCCTTAACCTGAAAAAGGAATTGATGTACATATACCAATAACAAATATGTTCATTTATATATAAACATGTGCATTTATGTGCATCATTCCTGCGTGTCCATTCTTTCTCACAGTCTCCCCTCCCCCCCCCCATTCCTTTTCTTGTGTCTGTCCATTTGGTCCCCAGTTCTTGGTGCAATTATCATTATCAGTGGTTTTTTCCTGCATAACAAGATTACCAAGCGTGGCAACAATGTCCTAAGCAGAAATAATACTGTCAATAATACTGTTATTAATGTGAAGGCTGTTTTGGTTTTGCATAATATATGTTTTTATATGTTACACAAGTTGGTGTGTTCACACTGTGCGTTTTTTTTTTGGGACTTTCACCTGTTTCCCCTCCCCCCCCCCCTTTTTTTTTTTTTTTTTTTTTTTTTTTCCTTCAGTGAATTTTCACAGAATTTGGACTAGAGTCCTCAAGGGTTAACTCTTGTTAAGTCCCAGCACAGTCTGTAATGCATCAACTTGATAATGAATGGGTGGCAACTAAGGTGTGATGCACAGTGAGACGACCAATGGGATCAATGCCGCCTCCCATGGATTGTAGTGGGGAATGGCTATCTTTTCCCTTTATATTGGGGTATCTCACTGTGCAACAACGTTACGACTAAGGGTCTCAATACCCGAAACGCGTTAACGCCAATCTGTTGTACTGTGTGGCAGTCTGTCATGTCTGTATGATGTCCAAATAAAGAAGCGATTTTAACATGGACCCTACTTGAATCTGAGACCTTCTTCTAAATTACCTGCAGCCATTATGGATCACTCTTAGTTTCGCTGGATACTGTAGGGAATATTTAATCCCCTTTGATACCAGGCGTTTCTTTATCTCTATGAAATTTCTTCTTTTTTCCTGAGTCTGCCGAGCAAAGTCAGGAAAAAAGAGCAGCCTAGTGCCCTGATGCTCAACAGGAGTACATTATCTTGCTCTTTTCAGTATCATGTCTCTATCCATGGATGATAATAATTTCATTAAGATTGCGCGCGGCGGCCTCCCTGGGATAGGTTTCCCTCCTGGGATACGATGGGCTCTTTCTATCTGAAACATGGAAGAAAAATAGTCACTGCCTAGATTATGCAAGACCACATCTTTAAGTTGTTCCTCTAAGTGTCGGCCTTCCACTCCCTCTGGAAACCAATTATGCGGACATTGTTTCGCCTTGACCTATTTTCAAAGTCCTCTAGCTTATTATGTAGTGCTTGATTTTCTGAAGCAAGAGACAAAGTTTTAGATTTTAACATGTTAATATCGGTTTGCAAAGAGTCCACTATTTTTTCCACATTAAGGACTCGCTCGCGGATCTTTACCAGGTTCTCTCTTATTACAGAAATATCGCTCTGCACAGACCCTAATTGGATGGACATCTCTTGCACTAAGGTGCCATTGTGCTCCACGGCCGAGAGAATTTTATCCAGAACGAAAGGGTCATGTTCGGTTCGCATCTGAGCAGATAGGTCCTCCCCCCCTGCTTCCTGATCTACCTCCACTAAACCGTCCTCAGAAAATTCGTCAGTTTGGGGGGTCTTAGCAGATTTTTTCAGATTAGCAGAGGATTTTGTTTTGGCTAAGTTCTTTTCATTTAGGAAGGGCGACTTCAAGAACTTATCGATTTTATTCTCTGGGGTCTTGGAGCCCAGCTTTGTTACAGAGGAGTCAATCGACCGTCGTTTTGGGGCCATTCTTTTTTCCTTCTTTTTCTCTTTTTCCTTCCCGTCTCTCCCCTCCACCTCTTTTTTTCTTTTTTTTTTCCCTTTAAACCTCTTTTTAATCTTTTTTCTTTTTTTTCTTTCTTTGCTTTAATTTACACTCTTCTTTATATCCCCTTTACTTCTTTCCCTCTGCTCCTATTCCTCCCTTTTTACTTCTCTTTATTGGCCCTTTCCTTTCTTCTCTTATCCCTCTATTCACCCCTTTATCCCTCCCTCTCCACCACCGCACAGGGAGGGAAAACACCAAATCCCGGCTCTGTGCAGCCGGAAAACTTAGTCAAATAACAATAACGTCACGTTAATGGTTTTCTCACGTGGCCCGACGAGGGGGGCAAGGGTCCTCAGGATGGCAAAAGATCCAGATGACAAGTGGCCGCTTCGGGAAGGAAGAGACTGCAGGCAAAACAGTTTTCAAAAAAAAATAAAAATCCCAACGATCACCAGCAGAGGGAGCCAGCAGCAAGCGAACCAGGAAGCTGGTGAGCAGCTGAGCGGAGCGCACCGATCCGGACACACGCCACACCGCAGAGGAGAGAGGGCAGCCGAGGAGGGAGATGGAAGATCCGGACGGGACAGGACCCAGGAGCACAGAAGAACAAACCAACAGCAGGAACCGGAGCCAGGGGCCAGGGGCCAGAAGGGAGCGGTGGCAGCCAGCAGCCAGGTCGATAAGTAGATCGCAGGATAGCACTCCAGGACAGGACAGCCTAAGGAGACACTAACGGCACTGGGGCATGGCAACACGCTGCGGCGGTCAGCGCTCAATCAGCGCTCTGATCAGACGGAGCCGGGAGCATGGAGGGGAGGAGGCCAGCAGGAGAGAGTGAAACGTGACGTGTTCACGTCATCACGCTTCCCCAAAATGCTCCTCCTTAACATTGTCTGATATGTGATGTATCCACCCATTGGAACTCCACACTCCATATCTTAGAGCATCTACAAGAACAAGGGAAGAAGGTCAACAACTTGTTAATGCTGCAGACGGACAAGTCTACTCGTAGGTGAAACGTCCATGTTAGCCAGTGGCAGCTCATAACACCTGCCATTTGCTCAGGTCCTTTGAGGAGGCCATTTTATTTGTCAGTCAGCAGAACTATGGGATGTTGTTCCACTCCTTCACGTCCTGGAGGGGATGCTGACAAATCTGATTGACGAGGGGTCAGAAGACATGGAACCTCCATTTCATGGCCACCTAAAACCCGAGGAGGATGTACATAAAGATGAATCAGGCGTGGATTAACCAATCCAGATGTCGGTGCCTGATGCAACAGAATAGATCATTCTGCCACTAATGATCATACTATAGTGTGCTGCCACATCAGAATATTCAGCAAAATGGGCCATCATTTCTGACCACATGCTGCTGCCACTATTCTGATGCCACCTGCCGACTGCTTCTACTGCCATTTCTACAATGGGGCTTCTTGGCCTACTGATATGTACATGTTAATTTTTTTAAAGGATATTCATGCTACTGGACCTTGCTATAAAACTGCTGTTTTGAGGTTCTGCTACTACTGTGATCTTCCACTGTCTTGTGCTGTTTGCCACTGCTGCTACCCCCATCCCTACTCTATCATGGGGCATCTATTGTCACTGTCACTGCTGCTGCCCCCCTCCCCACTCTGTCATGGGGCCACTATTGTCCCTGTTACTTCCACTCCTGTTGGACTCTATCCACACTGTATTATGAGGCCACTATTGTCACTGCCACTGCTGTTGGTCCCCATCCCCACTATTGCCTCTATTTGTCTGTGTTGACACCACCATTTATTTTTCCATTATTCTCATCGGTTAGAAGAACAGAAAAAAAAAAAAGATCCTGTATTTTAAGCATCCATAAGGCCTCTTTCAGTATTTGATCAGTATTTGTAAGCCAAAAGCTGGAGGGGGTTCAAAACACAGATGAAATGCAAATGTTTCAATTACATTTTATCTCTGTTTTGGGCCTACTCCTGTTTTTGGCTCACAAATACTGATCAAATAATGAATCAAAATACTGACCAAATACTGACCGTGTGAAAGAGGCCATTAAAATTCTGCATGCAGGACTTTTTTCCTTGTTAAAAAAAAACAAAACTGATTTCAGACATAAATAGCCAAAATGGATACAAATTGAGTATAAGGCCTCTTTCACATGGTCAGTATTTTGCATCAGTATTTGATCAGTATTTGTAAGCCAAAAGCACCAGTGGGTTCAAAACACAGAATGGATGCAAATATTTTTATTACATTTTATCTCTGTTTTGGACACATCCTGGATTTAGCTGATTACTGATCAAATACTGAAAGAGGATGGCTCAGAAGAATTAAAAAATAAACAGTGATGTGAACACCGCCTTACTGCCACTGCTGCTGTCTGCCCCCTCCCCACTCTGTCATGGGGCCACTATTGTCCGTGTTACTGGCTGTTGTCCCCCATTCCCACACTGTTATGGGGCCACTGTTGTCACTGTTACTGCCACTGATGCCACCCTCCTCACTCAGTCATGGGACCACTACTGTCACTGTTACAGCCACTGTTCCTACTGCTGCCACCCTCTCCACTACTTGAATCTTGGGGCACTGCCCAGTTAAGTCCCTGGTAATAAACTAGACCTGACGATAAATGTGACCTGTAATACTGACGCACAGTAAATCTATAGCTAACAGAAGGGATTAAAAAGCATGTGTTTGGACTGCAACAACATGCATTAAAAAAATAAAAACAATTATCCTACTTTATTTGTGCTGCCTCCATTTCTTAAATTTGGTCCACTAAGGAGCCATTGCACTGCAGGGGTGTGCATGTTTTTTTGCTGTACTGAAGGGTGCTATATCAGGTATTAGCTATAAATCTTGGTGTAGTGCACAGTGATGTAGATAGGGATAAATTACACCTGTAATACTGACGGCAGAGTAAGCACAGAATTAATTAACGATGAATGTGGGTGCACTAAAATGTAATGCACATGGCGATTCACTCTCCTTGCAGTCCCCCCTACAGTTTAAATTCCAAGCCTTCACACTGAGATTGGGCCACCAATTGTGAGATTATGATTAGAAATGAGCGAATCAAAGCTGACAAAGTGAAATTCGATCTGAATTTCAGGAAAAATTTGATTCGCACTGAAGCCGAATTTACTCACGGCAGGGAGAAATGTCAGCAGGCGCTAAGGACAGTGTTTGAAAAAACGTAATTGTGCTAAAAAAACAATTTACAAGTGCAGGGCAAGATTATTCAAGGTGTAGGGAAAGGATAAGAAGGAATCATTACATAGCATTTATGTAGAACAGGATTCAGTAGGGGAGGTTACAGCCTGGGTAATGGGAACAATCCTATTACACCTTGCTGCACTGACTGGGGACCCAAATTGCAATTATACAGCTCTGTAATTCCAGAAAACCGTTCTTGGTATTGGGGTGCAAGTGCTGTTTGATACAGCCATTAACAGGGTTTATTGCAAGGAAATATTTCTGTCTTATTTGCCCTTGTGCGCTGCAGTTATATGTTTTAAAGCATTTTTTGGCTTGTAGTAGTGGGGAAAAGGGCTTATCAGCCGCTGTGTGGTGAAGTGCTAAAATTTACAGCCCTTTTTGTTGTGTATTAGCGGCAAAAGTAAAACTATATTTGCTGTTAAGTGGTGCAGTTTTATGTTCTAAAGCCCTTTTGGTCGTGTATTAGTTGAAAAAGAAAAAATATATTTTTCGGTCAGCGATGCAGTTATCTGTTCTAAAGCCTTTTGTGGCGTGTATTAGTGGAAAAAGAAAAATATATATTTGCCGTTCAGCGTTGCACTTATATGTTAAAAAGCCTTTTGTGTAGTGGAAAAGTGGAAAAAAATTAGGGCCTAATTGCCATTCAGCGGTGCAGTTATATATTCTAAAGCCCTGTTTGCGGTGTATTAGTGGTAAAATGAAAATATATTTGTGATGTCAAGAGATGAGAGTTTGCAACAGAAGGGAGTGGTCGACAGTGTCAAAGGCAGAGGACAGGTCAAGGAGAAGGAGGACAGAGTAATGTTTTTTAGTTTTGGCTGTCAGTAGGTCATTGGTGACTTTGAGTCTCAGTTGAGTGGTGGGGTCAGAAGCTAGATTGTAGCCAGTCAAAGAGGGATCAGGAGGAGAGATGAGAGGACAGTTCAGAATGGACATGTTTCTCAAGTAGCTTTGAGGCATATGGAAGAAGTGATATGGGGTCATAACTGGTCAAAGAAGATAGGTCAAGTGAAGGCTTTTTGAGGATGGGTGTAATGGTAGCATGTTTAAAACCAGAGGGGAAGATACCAGAGGTTAGTGATAGGTTGAAGACATAAGTTAGGGCTGTGATAAACACTGTGGTGAGATTAGGGATCAGGTGGGATGGGATTGGGTCATGTGCACAGGTGGTACAATGTGATCTGGAGAGTAGAGTGGGGAGTTTTCCTTCTGTAATGGTGAAGCGGGTTTTGGGAGAAGAGGACTGAGCAGTTGTGTAGAGGGTCTGTGGGGACTGTGCACTGAACCTTTCTCTGATGTTGACTATCTTTTGTTTGAAGTATGTGGCAAAGTCCTCAACTGAGATGAGATGAGAGGAGAGGGTGGGGACTCTGGGGGATGGAGAAGGGAGCTAAAACAGTTATAAAGTTGTTTAGGGCTGTGGGACAGGGAAGATATGAGAGATGAGAAGTAGGCTTGTTTTGCATCAGCTAGTGAGGATTTGAAAATGAGGAGGGATTGTTTGTATGTGGTGAAGTGATCCCTAGAGTAGGATTTCTTCCATTGCCGCTCAGCAGCCCTGGAAGCGTGTCTGAGTTTTTTGGTCAGGTTGGTGTGCCAAGGTTGTCTGTTGATTTTTCGGGCTTTGTTGTGTATGAGGGGGGCCACAATGTCCAGAGCTGTACTTATTGTGGTGTTATATAGGGTGGTGGAAATATCTAGGTCTTGAAGGGAACAAATGGTAAAGAGTGACAGAAGAGAGTCAGAAAGCAAGCAAAAGTCGAGATGTTTGAGGTTCCTGCGGGGGTGTGTTAGTTTGTGGACCGGGATAGCAGCAGAAGAGACCAGTAAAGATAAGGTGAGTAGGTTGTGGTTGAATAGGGGGAGAGGCAAATTATAAAGGTTAGATAGGGAGCAGAGGTGGTGATGATCAGATCCAGAGTGTGACCATCTCTGTGGGTGGGAGCTGAAGACCACTGTGAGAGGCCGAAGGAGGATAAGAGTGATAGGAGTTTAGAGGCGGCTAATTGGCAGGTGTCAGAAGGGATGTTGAAGTAACCTGTGATGATAGTGGGGATGTCAGCAGAAAGAAAGTGTAGCAACCAGGTGTTAAAGTGGTCAAGAAGGATGGTGGCTGGGCTTGGTCAGTGGTACATGACAGCTATTTGGAGGTTGGAGGGAGAGTTAACAGAGTGTAATTCAAATTAAGTGAGTGTAATGGAGGGTGGCAGTGGAGTTGGGCTGTAGGAGCAAGTGTCTGATAGGAGAAGACCAACTCCTCCACCATGTTTGCTGCCGTGGCGGGGGGTGTGAGTGAAAATAAATCCGCTATTAGAGAGTGCAGCAGGGTAGGAGGTGTCAGAGGGTGTCAGCCATGTTTCTGTGAGACCCAGAAAGGAAAGTTTTTCGAGAGATGAAGAGGTCATGAATGCAGGATAGTTTGTTACAGACAGAGCGTGCAATCCATAATGCTCCTGCAAGAGGAACCAGGGGAGCAGGGGACAGAGGAATGGTTATTAGGTTTAAGGTGTTGCAGAAATTTGTAGAAGGAGATTTGTAATAGGAGGTAGAGGTGAGTGATAGTGGGGATTTGCTAAGGGGGTCCTGGATTTGGAGAGCTATTACAAGCAATAAGGAGAAGCAGAGAAAGTGTTATTAGGTGATAATAAGAGAGGGCTTGAGGTATCTGTGTGTGTTTGAGAAGGAAGTGTTTGTGCAAGGGGTCAGATGACAAGGGACATCCTGAATGCACAGGAACTGAAGGAGGATGAGGTTCTAAAACCTATTGCAAGACATTTCAAGAAATTTCATTAATGTAACCCGAGACTTCTCAAGGTGAGGGGGATTGACTGTATCCAGGTGGACTTACGTGTAGGCAATGTATCCAAGAGGCTAGCCCAACGGGAGAGCCGTTGGTTCTGGACCTCTGGACCCTGGGGACCTTACATTGGAGCACAAACAATGTGTAGCAAAATGGGTGGTTTTTCTACACAGGTGACAGGAGAGGAGGAGTATGAGCAGGCAGAGGAGCTACAGGGCGATGAGTAAGATGAGACAGAGGACCCAGACACACTGTGGCGGTATGCAGTAGAGGTGGAGGCAGGGAGTCCCTCCAAGTCACTTCCACAAATGGCCCAATGCATGCTCACTTGCTTGGGTAGTGACAGATGAATTGTCACCATTAGATAGAGGGATAACTTCTGGCTCTGCATCTTGTTGGACCCTTGCTACCAGTCCAAAATTGGGGCCTACTACACTAATATAGAGACATCCTATGTAGTTAATTGGCAGTTGCCTATCTGCGCCATCATCCATCCTCTCTCAGGTCTGAACGAGGGGGTGGCCTCTAAGCTCACGTTCCACTGCCGTGGCTGCTGGGAGGGGTGGGGTAGCAGGAGCAATACCAGTTTCATTAGAATCAGCCGGAGTCTAGAGTCGCTGATGAGCACCTTTCTTCACCCACATAGTGAAGAAACTGCTCTCCAGCAGCAGCATCTAGACCCGAAGCAGAACTTGAACCAGCAGGGGTTGGCATACTTGGACAGCACCCTGCCACCCCACATTGAAGATCCGCTGGACTACTGGGCAACCAAACTGGATTTGTGGCAGCAACTGGTCGAGTATGCCCTGGAAAACCTGTATTGCCTGGCCAGCAGGCCGCTCTCTTACCACTCTGTGGTATCTTCATGCTGCTGTACCCTCCACACTATGTCACCTTGCCACTCTGTGGTCTCTTCATGCTACTACCTCCTCCACACTATGTCACCTTGCCACTTTGTGATCTCCTCATGTTGCTGCCACCTCCACCCTATGTCACCTTGCCACTCTGTGGTCTTCTGATGCTGCTGCCACCTACACACTATGCCACTTTGCCACTCTGTGGCCTCCTCATGCTGCTGCAACCTCCACACTATGTCACCTTGCCACTCTGTGGCCTCCTGATGCTGTTGCCACCTCCACACTGTCATTGGGCCACTCTGTGTCCTCCTTATGCTGCTTCCACCTCCCCACCATGTCATAGGGCCATTCTGTTGATTTCTCATGCTGTTCCCACCCTCCCCACTTGATTACTGGGCCACTATTTCCCTTTCGGCTTGGCTGACATCATTTTTTTTAAACTTCTACTGATCGGTTAGAAGGAAGGAAAAATGAGACGCACAAAGAATCCTGTCTGTGTAGCAGCTGTCAGGCCTGTATGGTCCCATCAGAATTGGCTTGTGATTTGGTAGCCAAAAGCAGGAGTAGGTACAAAACACAGAAGACATGCAAATATCCCATTCACGTGTCATCTTTGTTTTGGATCCACTTCTGTTTTTTTTTGGCATTAGCAATACTGATGGATTACTGACCAAATCTTACCATGCCACACATGTCAAATACCGCCACGTCCGGCGTACAGATGGAGCCAGTGCGCAGGCGCCAAGTCGCATAAAGATCATGATGTGGCTTCCTCAAATGACGTAGCCGGAGCATGCGCGCAAGTGTGGAGGAGCTTTATCAGCCATCTTGAAAGTGGTACAGATACCTTCATATGGAAAACAGCGCAGACACTAAATCGCATCGACGATGCGATATAGTGTATTATCCTCACAGATGATAGCGAAAGTATACGCAAAGCGAAAGAAAGGGAAAAAGACACTTAGTCAGCCATCATGAAAAATAAAAAATAAAAAAATATAAAATATAAATAAAAATGCCAAACTAATGTGTGTGCGCATAGCCTAGTGTTAGACAAGACAGCGCAACATGGAAATAATGCCGTGTACCTTTTCTTGTACCCATGAGGGACAGAGGAGAGAATGTAACAGAAAGGTACAACTCACCTCACAAATGGACAAAATGTAGCAATGTACGCCGCGGAGTCCGCAGCAGACATATCACATAAAGGCCAACGTTCCTCGATGGGGACACATTAAATGTAGGACACACAATAGGTGGCATGATATAGCAGGCATAACTGAAAAAGTGTGGACGAAGCAAAAACCATCATATACACTAAATGGAAACATGTAGGCAAATACGGAACACATCGGGAACGTCTCACTTCTCCAGCCCGCAGCATCATACTTATCTGTGGAGATAAAGAAAGACAATAAATAAGGATAAAAATAGAAATGGCTTAATAGTGTTCATAGTACACTATGTAACACCAGAGAAGAGTCACATATCGCATAGACAACAATGTAAGGCAAACTACTCCTCTAAGCATATATCCCCAGGTTGTAATCCACATTGAGCCCATTGGGTCTCAAACTATTGAGGGTATAGATCCAAAAAAGCTCCCTTTTTCTAAGGATCAACACCCTCTTGCCCCCACGTCTTGGCATGGGTACATGGTCAACGGCCCAAAATTTAAGATCTTTTTCGGAGTGTTGCAACTCCGTAAAATGTTCGGCAACAGGGAGGTCCTTTCTTTTTTTGCGTATAGACAATCTATGATTGTTCAACCGTGTTTTGAGATCCGTCGACGTTTCACCCACATATAATAATTTGCACGGACAAATCAAGACATACATAACGTAATTGGAATTACATGTAAGGTGAAATCTAATCGGGTATGAGACTCCAGTAACAGGGTGGACAAAGGCACTACCCTTGCCCATATACTTGCAGTCAATACATCCAAGGCAGGGAAAGCTGCCCTTGCCATGTATGGGCAAGGAAGTTTGAACGGACTTGGACCTAGGTCCAATGTCAGCTCTGACAAGTTGGTCACGCAAGTTTCTGGACCTGCAGTAAGAAAAGAGGGTAGGGGATCTAAATTCTAAGATCTCACTGTGACAGCCACCCAGAATCCCCCAATATCGCCTAATAATGCGATTGATTTCCTTACTTTGTTCCGTGTATTTGGAGATAAATGGAATCCAAGTAGTGGACCTATCGGACACCCCCCTCTCCAAAATACTGCTCCTATCCAGGTTGCGGACCTTATGTTTGTGGGAATCAAGAAGTTGGATAGGATACCCCCTTTTTTGAAATTTCCTGGCCATGTTGTCCAAAGCCAGGTCAACGTGTTCAGGTTCAGAAACTATGCGTTTAACCCTAAGGAACTGGGAATAGGGTAGATACTTTAGCATATTGTGTGGGTGACCACTATTAAAGCAAAGGAGAGTATTTTTGTCCGTAGGCTTAGTGTATAACTGTGTATGCAGCTTGCCCTGATTGTAGATAACTGTGGTGTCTAAGAACTGTAGTTCAGTACCAGAATGGACCAAGGTGAATTGGAGGTCTTTATTGACACCGTTAAAGAACAAATGAAACTCCTCAAGTTGGGCAACACTACCCGTCCATATGAGGAAGATGTCGTCAATGTATCTCCACCACCGCAGCAAGTGGCTGCGGTGGTGTGACACATGGACGACATCCTCCTCAAAGCACCTCATGAAGATATTTGCGTAGGTGGGTGCTACATTAGACCCCCATCGCCACGCCCCTTTTTTGTTGAAAAAACGTATCCTGAAACAGGAAATAGTTGTGTCTTAAAATGATCTGTAGTAAATCAATAATGAACTGTCTAGCAGCCATAGAGTAGATGGAGGAGCCCAGCATACGTTCAATGGCGCCTATACCTAAATCGTGATCAATCGAGGTATACAGGGAGGTGACATCAAAAGATGCCAAACGGACCTCATGGACACCAGCAAAATCAATCTTATCCAACTTGCATAGAAAGTCAGTCGTATCTTGTATATACGACTCAGCCCCTGTAGCAAAGTCATGCAAAACTTTATCAAGGAAGATGGCGATGCAACTAAAGATGGAGTCCGAACCGGACACAATAGGGCGTCCGGGCGGATCCTTAAGCGACTTGTGCACTTTAGGAAGCATATAAAGAACCGGCATAACCGGATGATCTACAGTAAGAAACGTGCACAGGTCATCATCAACTAGGCTATGCGCACACACATTAGTTTGGCATTTTTATTTATATTTTTTATTTTTCATGATGGCTGACTAAGTGTCTTTTTCCCTTTCTTTCGCTTTGCGTATACTTTCACTATCATCTGTGAGAATAATACACTATATCGCACCGTCGATGCGATTTAGTGTCTGCGCTGTTTTCCATATGAAGGTATCTGTACCACTTTCAAGATGGCTGACGAAGCTCCTCCACACTTGCGCGCATGCTCCGGCTACGTCATTTGAGGAAGCCACATCATGATCTTTATGTGACTTGGCGCCTGCGCACTGGCTCCATCTGTACGCCGGACGTGGCCGTATTTGACATGTGCTGCACGGATAATGGCACCGGGTATGTCGTCGCTCCCCCCTCCCTTTGGCAGCATCATGTCTTCTCGCCCCTCCCACTATTTGTGCACCTGATTTTTATTAATTGATGTATATACTTTTATGTCATGTTTGATTCACTTTACAATGTATTTTGTACATACTAGTGATGTATTTTGATACTGACGTACATGTGATTATTATATATACAGTCTGATTTTTCATATATGCACTATTTGCACTTTATTTGCTAATTGATTATGCTGTGATGTAATAGGGGTTGGACTATATATACCTCACATTTGCACTGTGTTCATTGCTTGAAAAAGGCTCTTGTATGAGCTGAAACGTTGCCATCCACATGGGTGAATAAACACCACTATATTTTACCTGGAGTGCTGTCCGTTTTTCATCTTTATCGAGATGGGGTAAGCTGCTACATCCCTGGACTTAGCACCCTCCTTGTGCTTTTCCAGTGCCACCACTATATTCCTTATATATATATATATATATATATATATATTTAAAAGTATTGTGCCACAAATAATATTCCATTTTTCTAACCAGTTAACCAGCCATTGCATCTGAATACTTTTGTTATTGCGTTCCACATCGGACTGGGGTGCCTAGGGCCCACCAGTAAAATTTATTTTGGGGGCCCACCAAACGGATTCCTTCAAATATTACCTGCTCACACAGCAACAACATGCTAACAGATTATTGAATATAGGGGTCCCTGCAGCAACTTTGAGAAGGTAGGTCCTGGGGAAAAGAGGATACTGGCTAGTTTTCCTCTATACCTAGAAAACATCTCAGTTCTGATAATGTCTATAATAATAAACTGGGGAGTTTCTTTAATAATCTATCATGTTTCTTATGTGGACATAGGCTGGTTGAGGTTATGTACATGGAATATATGTAGTGCAGTAAGTCTACTGTGTTATGTGCCACTTGTGCAGTGGGTTGGAGACTAGGGGCCCACCGGTTGATTCACCTGTACCCCTGTTGGCCGGTCTGAGCCTGATTGCATGTAATAAAAAATGTAGTAAGTCCACAGAGTTATTCAATAAAAAGCATTTGTATAGCACCACCTGGTGTTTCTAAATTTCCTTCTTGTCCACCTAACTTCGGTGCTCATATGTGCACCATCTATGATCTACATCTTCAACTGTCACCAGCTGTATCTTCTATTATAAGCCATGGAAGTTACAGGGAAAGAGCTACAGCAGAAAAGACATGCCCCTTGAGCTGTCAACTCGAATAGAACCTAGCAGAACAACAGCAACAATGAATGGAGAGATCTCTAGATCCATGTGAGGTACAGGTTCTGGCTTTGTTAGTAAGAGATTATCATGTACTGTATGATGTCTGATTTGAATTTTTTACATCAGGCATAGCCCCTTTAAAATTGTTTCTTGTATAAACCATTATTTTACAAGTACATAAAATCCTCAATTACCATTCTCATTTGCTAATAAATTCATTAATATAAGGAAAATAATTGATACCTCATACATGATTAGCAAATTGTTCTACAGGCTATTGGTGATAGTTACAAGGCCTCAGATCATTCTGCCAAAGCAATCAGTGATACTAGAGTAAACTGACATACTCCACACAGTAGGATTAAAGTAAACCTCTATAATTCCTTCTATAGCATTTATTATTTTATAATCTCCCACTAGCCGTGACTGGTTAATCCTATCTGCTTCGTTGTAGATTACAGAAGCTGTTCATGGATCATGTATTTATCACTTATTATTTCCAACATTGTTGACAAGAACAGGACATGGACTAGTCACAAAGAAAAATCACAATAATACAATTATTTTGTGATTTAAGCTCATAAAAATGCTTTGTCATTATATTACAACGATTGACTGGCACATCTAAAATTTCTAAGTCTTTTCTCCAAAAGATAATACACTCTTTTGTAAGATTATGCCAGCAGACAACTAGACACAATTTTTTTCAGTTATATATTTTAATTGAATAACTAGAAAAAGTCTTCCTTATATTAATATCGACACATAGAATGTCTGTAAGACAGTATTGCTATTGAGAAACCCATCTCCTAAAACAGATGTCAAATCTAAGTTGTGCATTAAGACACTTTTGCTGCATTCCTAATGTGTGACTCTTGGTGGAAATGTGCAGAGCAATAACCCTGAGGTACATTGTACTCCCAATAGTTGTTGAATGATCTAGAACAGAAGAATACAAACTGAAATTTGGGTTTCTCCAAACACATTGTGCATTTAAATGGAGTGATGCCATTCTAAGGTTTTTGATTCCATGTCAATGAAGTCCTAGTCTAAGGCAGCCTTTCACACACTCAAGAGAATTTTGTACTGTTGAAAATGTGCTCCTTCCCAGACTGCCCAGACTAGCGGGTGTAACAATCAGTGGTGTTTAGCTTCTTAACTGCCACGGGCCCTCCACATGTAAGTGGTTAGAGAGAGAACAGACTCCCTCTGTCTCTCACCGGCACCCTATGAATCAGAGTGTGAAGTACCAATATCTGTGCACACAGCCCAAGTCCTAGGGAAGGCCCCAGACCTGCCTGCTGCACATTCCAGCAGACCACGTCTCTGTTCCAGACTGCTGGTGGATGTTTGTATAGCATTGACAGTAAAATATATTGCACTGCATGAACATTGCATTGTATTTTAAAAGTAAGCAAAAGATTGCCTAATATAGCCCCCTTGTGGGTCTATTAAATGTAAAAAAAAAAAAAAGTTTTATTAACTAAAAAGATTCCAAGTAAAAAAAAAACACTTTTCAGTGGAAAAAATGGCAATAATAAAATCTACATATTTGGTATTGCCGTGTCCATAACGATCCGCACTACACAATTATCATGTGTTTTAATCCATATGGTGAAAGCAGGAGCTCCGTACAGTATTAGAATGTATGAGCCGAAGTTATATAAATTAATTTGTACTGTAAAAATGGTATCTTGGAACCAAACCCGAGTTCAGAAAATGCTCATCAAAACCAATACATTCTAATACTGTACAGAGCTCCTTCAAAGTTGTATGCAAATCGACTTTGGATGTTTCATCCAAAGTCGATTCGCTCATCCCTAGTACAAAAGTAGTAAAACATAAAAAAAAACTATATGTATTTGGTATCGCTGTAATTGTTCTGACCAAGAGAATAAAGGTATTGTGTTATTTATGTGAATGCCGGAATATTTATAACATAAAAATTCAGTGGCAGTCCAAGAAGGCGTTAATAAATGTTAATTTGTAAGGCTACTTTCACACTAGCGTTTTTCTTTTCCGGCGCTGAGTTCCGTCCTAGGGGCTCAAATCCGGAAAAGAACTGATCAGTTTTATCCTAATGCATTCTGAATGGAGAGTCAGTCCTTCAGGATGCATCAGGATGTCTTCTGTTCAGTCTTTTTGACTGATCAGGCTTTTCAGAAAAACGTAGCATGCAGTATTTTTACCTCCGGCCAAAAAGCCTGAACACTTTGACTGAACGCCTGATCAGGCTTTTTTCCCATTGACTTGCATTAACGCCGGATCCGGCCCCGTGTGTTCAGTCAAAACGGATCCGGCTTTTGCATGTTAAACCCGAAAAATGTGAAAAAAAAGTTAAAGTCCATAAATGGCGGATCCGTTTTTTCCAATGCATTTTTCCATTGTGATCGAAAGCCTGATCAGGATTCAAAGATAATCAGTTTTCACACGTTTTTCCAGATCCGGCGGGCAGTTCCAGTGTCGGAATTGAACGCCGGATTAAAACAACGCTAGTGTGAAAGTAGCCTAAGTTATGTGTATGGCACCAATAAAAAAACACTACTTGTCCCTCAGAAAACAAGCCTTCATACTGCTATATTGATAGAAAAACAAAGTTATTGCTTTAGGAAGGAAAGGATGGAAAAAAATAAAATAAAAAATGCTTGGTAATTAAAGGGATATGCCCTATTGTCTGATAGGTGCAGGTCCCACTTCTGGGACCCGCACTTACAACGAGAATGGTGTAAGGAGAGCTGTGGCTGGAGGACCCTGGATTTCTCGGGGTCCATCCACCACCAAGCGCTGCTCCCCGCTGCTCATATAGAAGTAAATGGGAGTGCACGCGCAGCCCCTACTCTCATTAATTTCTATGGGGCAGACGGAAATAGCTGAGTCAGTGCTCAGCTAATTTTGGCGGCCACATTGAAATGAAGGGAGAAGCGGCTGCGCACGTCCAGTGCACCATCCGTTCATTTTCTGTCTCCATTCTCATTGTAGGTGGGATGGAAAAAACCTTTTTAAGGTCAAAAACAGGCTAGTCACTAAGGGGTTATACATGTAAAAAAACAATTAAAAAAATAATTCAAATAAAAGTTTAAATCACCCTCCTATTCTCACATTAAAAATAAACAATTTAAAAATAACGATCATTAGCATTTCTGCATCACAAAATGCCAATACTGTTGAAAATGTTTAAAAAATTCTCAATTGGCAAATGCTTAACATGCTTAACATATTATTTTTTTTAAATGTCTGGGTTTCAGTTTTTTTTTGTTGCTTCACCTTAAAAAAAAAATTAATAAAAAGTCATCAAAAAGTCCATCTCACCCCTTCATGGTATTCAAAAAAACTATAGATTGCCTAAAATAATCCCTCACACCTTCTTGTAGACAAAACTATTAAAAAATTATAGGGTTCAGAAAATGGCGATACAAAGGAAAAATATTAGTTTTTCCAACTTTTCTGGCATGTATGATTGTTGTTTGTTTGTTTGTTTTGTTTTGTTTGTTTTTCACTCACTGCCTTTTCCTAGAAGTGTGTATATATATATATATATATATATATATACACAAAAAGAAAAAAGAGAAGCAGCACACGGAACTGCGGGTGCAAAAAAATCCTCCAAAGAGACCTGCGACCAAGGCCCCAAGTGTAGATAATGTAGAAAAAAGAAGGCAGCACTCCAATGGAAAGTGAAAAAGTGGACGGTTTATTCACTCATCAGCTCAGCTTTTTTCTACATTATATATAAATATATATATATATGTGTGTATGTATATATATATATATATATATATTGCTCTGGTAGGCAGGGTAAGCGGACGCAGTACAGAGGCAAGAACACGGTAGTAAAGCAAAAAGTTCAGTGTTTATTCACACCCAAGGAAAAACATAACACAAACACTTTGCAGAGTCCTGGTGTTAATTCACACCACAGGAATTCCTCGTGTCCTCGGCCAAAGTCCACAGAACTCAAAACCAACACGTCACCTGGATATCCACAGCAGGCTTTAGGGCGCCCGGCTTCCAGCTGGTGGCTCTCATGCAGCTCCCAGAGACACAGAGCCTTCACAGCTCCACTTTCACTTGGAGGAACATACCACACCCAGCTGAGCTGCTGGCTGGGTTTTTAAACCCCAGCCAAAAACCTGCCCTGGACGTGGGGAACAGCCACCCACCTGGCTCTTTGACTGCTCCCAATAAGAAACGTCCCGGATCGGCTTTTCAGCTACACTAAGAATAAACAGTGTCAGCGAGCACTAGCTGCGGCTAATACATAAAATAACCGGTTCTTATCTCACCGAGGCCAGGAACCTCGGTGACACGTACCTTCCGTCAATGACAGACCCTTGTGCCTTCCTACTATATATATATATATATATATATATATATATTTGTGAACAATATTTGAGATTAATGGGTCTTTTGTGTATGTAGAAAATGTTTCAGATCTCAACATGACTCTTTAACCCCTTCCCGACCCAAGACATACTACTACATAATGGGAACCACTGCGTTTCCGCTTGTTGACGTAATAGTACGCCATGGCAATCGTGCGGGCATCGGAGCGGTGCGCGCACGATCACTGCTGGGGGCCGGCAGTCCCTGGTAGCTGGGCCCCTGCTGTATCCACGCTGCTGTGGTAGGGACGCAATGTGTGACTATGCAGCCGATGCTGTGCAGAGGCTGCCCAATGCCTTGCATGGCATGGGGACCTGCCTTCTACGGGTGCCGAGGAGATCCAACCTCAGGCTGGGTCTCCTAGGCAACCTGTTAGTGTATGACTTAGTGTCACAGTATTGTAATGCATTGCAGAGGGGATCAGACTCCCCAAAATTAACATCATAAATAAAGTAAAGGAAAAAAAAAAGAAAGAAAGTGCTTTTTATAAAATTAATAATGCAATAAAATTTATAAAGTAAAAAAAGAAGAAAAAAAAACACACATATTAGGTATCACCGCATCCATAATGACCGGATATAAAAATGTAGCACATGATCCACCCTGTCCGATAAACACCATTAAAAAAAATTATAATAAAAACTGTGTAAAAAAAGCCATTTTTGCCACCTTACATCACAAAAGTATAACACCAAGCAATCAAAAAAGTGCATGTCCCACAAAATGGTATCAATGAAACCGTCACCTCATCCCGCAAAAAATTAGCCCCTACCTAAGACAATCGCCCAAAAAAAAACAAAAAAACGATAGCTCTCAGAACATGGAGACACTAAAACATATTTTTTTTGCTTCAAAACTGCTATTATTGTGCTAAAGTGAAATACATAAAAAATATAAACATATTAGGTATTGCCACGTCCGTAACAACCAACTCTATAAAAATATCACATGACCTAACCCCTCAGGTGAACACCGTAAAAATAAAAATAAAAACAATCTGTGTAAAAAAAAAAGCCATTTTTGTCACAATACATCACTAAAATTTCAACAGCAAGTGATCAAAAAGGTGTATGCCTCCCAAAATAGTACCAATCAGACCGTCACCTCATCCCTCAAAAAATGAGACCCAACCTAAGATAATCGGTCAAAAAATAAAAAAAGCTATCCCTCTCAGACAATGGAGACACTAAATCATGATTATTTTTTGCTTCCAAACTGCTATTATTGTGCTAAAGTGAAATAAAAAAATAAAAAATATACATATTAGGTATCGCCATTTCCATAAAAACCAGCTCTATAAAAATTTCACATGACCTAACCACTCAGGTGAACACTGTAATAAAAAAAAAGTGTAAAAAAAGCCATTTTTGACACATTACATCAGAAAAATTGCAACAGCAAGTGATCAAAAAGGTGTATGCCCCCCAAATCAGACCATCACCTTATCCCACAAAAAATAAGACTCTACCTAAGAGAATAGGTCAAAAAATAAAAAAACTATGGCTCTCAGACTATGGATACACTAAAATATCATTATTTCGGTTTCAAAAATGCCATTATTGTGTAAAACTTAAATAAATAAGAAAAAGTAGTCATATTAGGTATTGCCACGTCCATAACAATCTGCTCTATAAAAAAGTCACATGACCTAATCCCTCACCTAAACGGCGCCAAAACAACCAATTTTTTTGTCACCTTGCCCCATAAAGTGTAATAATGAATGATCAAAAAATCATATGTACCAAAAATGGTACCAATAAAAACGTCACCTCTGCCTGGAAAAAACAAGCCCATGCACAAGACGATCGTCAGAAAAAGAAAAAAAATAGGGCGTTCAGAACATGGAGATACACAAACCTAATCTTTGTTTTCAAAAATGCTTTTTTATGTAAAATTGAAACAAACATCATAGAAAGTAGACATATTTGATATCATCGCATCCATAACAACAAAATGTTGTATGACAAATGTTGCAGTGTAGTTGTGCCCTATCTGTCGCGCGACAAATGTTGTTGTGTAGACCTAGCCTAAAGTGGAGAGAGCACAGCAATTGCAGAGAGAACTGAGCCTCTAGGCGTAATGGCAATGCCCCCGTTGCTCCTAGAGGCTGATTTGCCATAAAATTGAAGCCTATTATAGCATAAATGAGTGAGCAGGTTGTTCTGTGTTATCTCAAAAGTATTCTGTTTACCGACCATTTCATTGTGACTGCTGTTGTCCATTCACTCTATAGAAGCTACGTACCTTGTCACTTGGGATAAGCCTGAAATGATTTCTATTACTCCTATGGCTTGTTCACATAAGTGTGTTTGCTCCTTGTCAGATCTGATGCACTGCATTGGAACTGACATGAAACATGAAACAGAGATCATTGAGGCATACAGCAATTTCACTCCACTGTGTATTACAGCACATGGCTAAGAAGCACCAGGAGTGATCAGACCTTCCATAATTCCCTTTGCAGACACGTTCATGGAACAGGTTGCATTATTCCTAAAACTAAGGATCTTGATTGGGCTTTTTCCGTTGACTGTGCTCTCTAATCCCCAGTAATTTGTTATAGCTCACTTTGTGTATAAAGCAGTCTTGTAACATAATGCACAATATCACCCTAAAAATGATTTAGAGTGAGTAAAGCTTACAGTATTGGATGATTGAAGCATTTGGATCCTGTGCACTGGTACTTCTACTGAGTAGTGAAGAAAAATGTTTATGACATTTATTTTAAATCAATGCTTTTATAAAACATCTTGTAAGCATTTTCTATCAAACAACTTTCAACATGTATTAATTTAACAACACATCTCGGCAGGCTAGCAGCAGTCCGCAGGCCCAGAAAATGGATGGCACTGCCAAGCACAATCATATCATTTAAATGAGTTTTTGGGATTACAATATTGATGGCTTTGCCATATCAGATAGGCCATGAATAGATTGGTGGAGCTCTGACATTTGGCATCCCAATAGCCAGTCCTTTACATATCTCTATACACCTGCACATTGTATGTTATGTATTACAGCATTGTATCATTTAAAGGGAACCTGTCACCGTGTATAGAGCCGAGGACATGGGTTGCTAGATGGCCGCTAGCACATCCGCAATACCCAGTCCCCATAGCTCTGTGTGCTTTTATTGTGTAAAAAAAACGATTTAATACATATGCAAATTAACCTGAGATGAGTCCTGTCCCCGACTCATCTCACGTACAGGACTCATCTCAGGTTAATTTGCATATGTATCAAATCGGGTTTTTTACACAATAAAAGCACACCGAGCTATGGGGACTGGGTATTGCGAATGTGCTAGCGGCCATCTAGCAACCCATGTCCTCAGCTCTATACACAAAATCCCAGTGACAGGTTCCCTTTAAGTCAATAGGACAAAGATACAATACAGCAAAATGTATGACATGCAGAGGAATGGAGCAATGAGGATCCCCACCAATCTGATAATGATGACCCAGCCTTTACTGATTGAGGCTAGATCTACACGGATAGGGCACAACTACACTGCAACATTTGTTGCGCATGAAAGTAGCCTTAAGCTAGGTCTACACAACAACATTTGTCACGCAACATTTTGTTGCACCAATGTTGTGCAACGATTTTTATAATGGCAGTCTATGGTGTTGAACTGCAACATGTGACATGCTGCGACTGCGACCGTCGCAGAAAAATCCATCTCAAATGGATTTTCAGCGACTGTTGCATCACAGTCTAAGCATGTTGTATGTTGCAGTGCAACACCATAGACTGCAATTATAAAAATTGTTGCACGACATTGGTGTAGACCTAGCCTAAGGCTACTTTCATACTTACGTTGTTGTTTTCTGGTATTGAGATCCTGCAGAGGTTTGGTCCTCATGCATTCTGAATGGAAAGAGATCCGTTCAGCATGCATTAAGATGTCTTCCGATCTGGAAGCATTCTATTCTGTGACCAGACACAAAATCGCTGCAAGCTGCGTTTTTTTGTCCGGTTATAAAAATGGTAAAAAAAATGCTTCTGGCACTGAAAACAATGTAAATCAATGGTGATGGATCTGTTTTTTGTTTTTTTTTAAGAGCCAAAATGGACAAAATACTGCCTCCGTCACCCATTGACTTTAAAAGTATTTAATGACGGATTATTATTTTTTTCCATTTTGATGTCACACAACCACATCCTAATGGAATGGATGCATCCTGTGCAAAATCAAAACTGATCTGTTTATTTCTGGTATTGAGATCCTCTGCCAGATCTCAATACAGGAATTAACAACGCAAGTATGAAAGTAGCGTAAGTACCTGGGAATCAAAAGCATCAGTGGAGCATAAAGTAATGGGCTCTACTAGTGGACAACACCATGGTTGGGATTTCTGTATTTATATGTTGGATTCTCATGTTATGTCCTTGAAACATAACAATAAGATCAAGGAATTATACTTGACTAGAATTAGTTATATAAGACATTTTGTCTCACAAAGATAGGATAGGGTTCACTGCTCCATTATCACTAAAGGGCTCTTACATTGTCTGACAGCATCATGAGGGCAGAATAAGGGAGAACCCCTAGCTAATATTCTAATATGGTCACACAAGCTTGTTATCTGAGAAAGGAGACCAGGGGACCAAGATGTAGATCTAAGAGATATCGAGGTTTATGCAGGAGAAAGAGACATTGACTGGTATGGAGTAAAATGCACTGAAATAATGTTATACACTATGTCTTTGAAGACTAGTTGTGTTGTTTTTTTTTATTGTCATTATCAAATTCTGCAATTCTTATTTGAATACAGCATTGTCTTTTATATCATTAACTTGTATCTTTCAGCAATTCTCTCTGTTATTTCACCTTCATATTTAGGCTACATGCACACGAACGTTGTTTGTTTCCGTGTCCGTTCCGTTTTTTTGGCGGATAGGAGGTGGACCCATTCATTTCAATGGGTCTGCAAAAAAATGTGGACAGCACACCGTGTGCTGCCGCATCAGTATGTCCGTTCTGTAGCCCCGCAACAAAAAATAGAACATGTCCTATTCTTGTCCATTTTAGGCATTGTTACAATGGATCTGAAAAAACATAGCATACAGATGTCATCCGTTTTTTTTTTTTTTTTGTGGATCCGCAATTTTCGGACCACAAAACACATATGGTCATGTGCATTTAGCCTTAATGTAAACATTTTTGAAAATCTATGTTTTTTTTTTCCTACAGCAGCCTGTACTGTCAGAAGTGAGATGTCATGTTTCTCCCTCGCTATGTCTATTTAAGGACCTCTCTATCACTGCCCCTTGCCTGAGCAACAGGTTTGTTAAGTTTCTGTAGTGCTTGGGTATACTTGTATTGCCGCTGAACTTGACATTGTCTTTTTTGGTTATCATATTGATGAACTCTGCCAGCTCTAGCATTTTTGCTTTATTGATTATGAATTCCGTCTATTGACCACTATAAACTGTTTTCCCACGGATTCCGCACCAGTGACACTGACATGCTTCTATGGCAACTTGGATGATCCACAATCTAGGTAGGCCCTGTGTCAGATGTCAAGAACATTTAGGTTATGGAATTATGGTATCATTATATACCTTTTACCAGCTGAAACACTTGCACCAAAAAATGTACAAATACCATTGTGAACAATCTCAGTAAAATGCATGCTGCATCATTTGTTCAATCTTGGAATAAAACGAGATAACTGACACAGGATACAGAAAAAAAATAAAAAGCTATCTGACTAGAAGGCTAAAGATGACTCTATTAGAATTGATTTGGTGGAAAGAAAGTGATACACAGAAATACAGCATTTTCTTACAACGAGCTGACAAGTGATTTTTATTTATTTTTTTTTTCATTTGCATGGTTCAGTGTTTGGACAGAGATGTAGATTGAGTTTCTAGGATTCTATATTATCACCTGTCAATGTTTTCACATAGGATGTATTCTGAATATGAGACAAGCAACTCTGCAACAGGAGATCTGCACAGAAATGGTGTTAATTGGTTTCAAGTAAAAAACACACTATTCTGTTCAAGACAGCAGAAAACACATGAAAGGAGGCACTGAACATGATATTGTGTACAAAAACGGTATAATCTTTTCTCTACATTAAAAATAAGTTTCAGCAATATTAACCCCTTAACGCTATGACGTGCATGCTCATCATGGAGCACTGCTACTTAGTGCTCCAGAATGAGTATATTTGTCATGTCATTAAACTGTCACCATGTCTCTACACATGGTGACAGTGCTGAGATCCTTGCTGAAATTGCGCATCAAGCTACAGTCTTCCGTTTACGTATTTTCTGTTCCCACACAATTGCAATTATATATTTTTGATTGCTTTAAATTTAATTACCGTATTTCTCAACCAATAAGATGCACTTTCCCCCCCCAAAATATGAGGAAAATGCCAGTGAGTCCTATAGGGTAAACTAATGAGTGCTTCCATTATGAAAGCGCTAATTAGTACCGGAGGACTAGAAAGCCGTGAATGTAGCACTCCCCGGCAGAGTTAGGACGTCAGCGCTCTGTGATCTCACGCTGTGTGTATCAGGTCACAGCAAAGTGTGTAGCATGATAAGATGGAGCTGGATCCTGGAAGTGGAGGTGGCGGCGGCGTCTGGAGCAGGAGAGGTAAGTGGATTTATTTCGTATTTTTTTTTTCTCTGAGCAAGGGGGTCTGTACTGCGGTCCGAGGGTCATTTACATTTGAGGGGTCTGATCTGAGGGGTGAATCTGGGAGGGTATTCATAATGGGGTTGTTATCTGAGGTCTAGGGATTATTCGCATTTGGGGTCTGATCTAATGTCTGGGAGGTCATTCACATTGGTGTCTGACCTAAGGTCTAATTGTAGGTCTGATCTGAAGTACTATTGGGGTCATATTAACATTGGGGTCTGAGCTGAAGTCTGATTGAGAGTCTAATTAATATTGGAGTCTGAGCTAAGGTCTTATTGAGGGTCTTATTAACATTGGGGGTCTGATTGGGCTTTGAGCTGAGGTCTAATGAAAAATATTTTGTATTCTCCTCCTCTAAAACTTAGTTGTGTCTTATGGACCAAACATATGTGATTACTGCAGCAATACCCATGGTGTGTGTTAAATTGAAATTGAGTTTCAAGCCTCAATCGCCCATTTACATATACTCAGTTTCCACACTGTCACAATTAAAAAAAAATAATAAATTGTCGTGGGGTCTGTCAACTTAATTAAACAGCATATATACGTGATTGCTTCAGTAATACCCACACTATCCAGAAATCTACCTACCGTATTTTTCACCCTATAAGACGCACTTTTTTCTCCCCAAAAGTGGGGGAAAATAGCAGTGCGTCTTATGGGGCGAATGCTGCTGATTTTGCCGTATCTTTAATGATACACCTGCCGCAATGCCGCGCGGCGGGTGTATCAGCTGTGAGGGAGGAGGGGCTGGGGGTCGCATCTGCATTTATAATGACAGCGGGGCCCATGCAGTGACTGTATTCTACTACACGGGCCCCGCTCACTGTATAATCGTATCTGTATTCTGTAATAGTTAATTGTGTATATACTGGTAATCGCATAATCAGCGCTACTTACAACTACAAGCGCTCGGTAGGTGGCAGAGAGGAGGCAGGCCGGGAGGGCGGGCGCTGGCAGCGTGAGTCACTACGTCATGCGCCCATGCCACCTGCTTCATTCATAAAGTGGGCGGCCCAGGCACGTGACCTAGTGAGTGACGCGCCGCCCGCCCGCCCGTCCTCCTGGCCTGTCTCCTCCCTCCTCTCTGCTACCTACCGAGCGCTTGTAGTTGTAAGTAGCGCTGATTATGCGATTACCGGTATATACACAATTAACTATTACAGAATACAGATACGATTATACAGTGAGCGGGGCCCGTGTAGTAGAATACAGTCACTGCACGGGCCCTGCTGTCATTATAAATGCAGATGCCGGACCCCAGCCCTTGTATTGAGGGTCATTCACTACAGGGACACTGTTATGGAGAGGATCTGTGGATGACACATAGCATAAGATGCTATATATGTGTCATCCACAGATCCCCCCCATAACAGTATCATACACAGATCCCCATAACAGTGCCATCCAGAGACCCCAATAAGAGCCATCCAGAGACCCCTATAAGAGCCATCCACAGATCCCCCATAAGTGTCACCCACAGATCCCCCATAAGTGTCACCCACAGATCCCCCATAAGTGTCACCCACAGATCCCCCATAAGTGTCACCCACAGATCCCCCATAAGTGTCACCCACAGGTCCCCCATAAGTGTCACCCACAGATCCCCCATAAGTGTCACCCACAGATCCCCCATAACAGTGCGTCACCCACAGATCCCCCATAACAGTTCGCCATCCACAGATCCCCCATAACAGTTCGCCATCCACAGATACCCCATAACAGTGTGCCATCCACAGACCACAATTGGTTCAAAACCCACCAAAAGCACACCTATTGGTTCAAAATATTTTTTTTCTTATTCTCCTCCTCAAAAACCTAGGTGCATCTTATGGGCCGGTGCATATTATAGGACGAAAAATACGGTATGTGTTCATTTGAAATGGAACGTCAAGTCTCAGTTGTCCGTTTATATATTTTCAGTTGCACGGTTGCAATTCATTTTTTTGGGGGATTGTTAAATGTAGTTAACCCAGCTTATACGTGTGATTACTACAAGACACAAGGTATAGTAGCAATCTACCTGTGTGTGTTAACCCCTTAATTACCAGACCCATTTTTGGTTGTGCATTTTTGTTTTTCCTCCCCACGTTCCAATAGTGATAACTTTTTTATTTTATCTTTCACATAGCTATATGATGGCTTAATTTTTCCAAAACGAGATGCATTTTTTAATGGAACCATTTAATTTACCATTTCTGTTATTGGAAAACTGGAAAAAAATAAATTGTGGGGTTAAATTTAAAAAAATAAATAAAAATTTCACCAAGGTTTTTCAGGTTTTTACATCACAGCATTCACGGTATGCTAAAAATGACATTCTGAAGCTCAATGCAAATTCATCAATACCAAATTTGTGTAGGTTTTTAGAATTTTTACTATTTAAAAAAAAATACAAATCTTTGAAAAAAATCTAACTTTTCTTTGCATCACCATTTTCTGACAGCCATAACTTTGTTATATTTTGGTTTACCAAGCTGTATGAGGGCTTGTTCTTAGCATAATTAACTGTAGTTTTTATTGGTACCATTTGTGCGGTACATACTACTTTTTGATCACTGTTATTCCATTTTTTTGGGGGGGAAAGGTGACTAAACATAGCAAATTGTTTTTCATATTTTTCTGTTACAGAGTTTACTGGACAGGGATTAGAAAAAAATTATACATTTTAATAGTTCAGACATTTTCAGACATGGAAATACCTAATATGTGTATTTTTTTATTTTATGTTTTATATATAAAAATGCGAAAGCGGGATGATTAAGACTTTTAATATTTTAATTAAAGGGCTGGTACCTGGGATCTTTTGATCCCTTGTCCTATTCACCTTAAGAGATATCTATTAAAGACAAGGGCACGTCTGCTTTGGGATCTGGTGATGCCACTGACACTGTGGGTGGGTTAGGCCCAAAACATTGCCAGAGTATCAGCACTCCTCCCATTCGGCACAGGTGGTTTTAATCACAGTAGTTTGCATAAAGTGGTCATTGACCTGCAGCTTCTGATAGTAGTGGACATGTTGTGTTAGACAACTGTTCACATGGTGCAGTACTGCGTGGTGGCCTTTGTTTTTGTGGCGCTGTTCTGGTGGGTTGGTGGGACCCAGTGCCAGGGGTGGCATTGTCGGACAGCAGGGTTGCTGTTTGACTCCTGGGTCCCGCAGCCTACTAGGGCAGTGCCGCTTTGTCACCGCATTGTGCTGCACCTTTTTGTCAGAGTAGGCCCCACTCAAAGAGGCGACCTTGTTGTGGTGAGTGGGCTTATGCCTTTTGATCAAAATGTACACTAATGCCTCTGGTACAGCATGCATTATGGGGGCTGTACACTTTAAAATGGCGCTGAGAAGCGAGTTCAGATCAAAGCATTGCACTGTGGATGTGTGATCCAGTTCTGTGTTTCTCCCCATGATAATTGTTATTTGACTTTTTCTTTTTTATTACTGGTATCAGTACTCCTATCATTCGGCACAGGTCGTTTTAATCACAGTAGTTTGCATAAAGTGGTCATTGACCTGCAGCTCCTGATAGTAGTGGACATGCCGTGTTAGACAACTGTTTACATGGTGCAGTACTGCGTGGTGGCCTTTGTGTACGCTGTTCTGGTGGATTGGTGGGACCCAGTGCCAGGGGTGGCATTATTGGACAGCAGGGTTGCTGTTTGACTCCTGGGTCCCGCCGCCTACTAGGGCAGTGCCGCTTTGTCACCCCATTGTGCTGCACCTTTTTGTCAGAGTAGATCCCACTCAAAGAGGTGACCTTGATTTGGTGAGTGGGCTTATGCCTTTTGATCAAAATGTACACTAATGCCTCTGGTACAGCATGCAGTATGGGGGGCTGTATACTTTAAAATGGAGCTGAGAAGCGAGTTCAGATCAAAGCATAGCACTGTGGATGTGCGATCCAGTTCTGTTTTTCTCCCCATGATAATTGACAGAATTAAGCCCAGATTGGGTGCCTATAGCACTGTGCGTGCAACTCACACACTGTATGGTACTTTTTCTCCACAAGACGGGCAACCAAACCTACAGCGTGCAAGATCTGCAAGATGAAAATAAGCCATGGCTGTTCAAACACAGTTATAGGTACAAGAGCTCTATTACAGCACATGAGGCAGCATCACCAAATACAACTGGCCAGCATTCCGAATCAGAACAATTATGTCCTTCTTTCCCTGGTCTTCTTTCTGGCAGCCGACCTGCATCCCCAAGCAGCACGTTATCTTTGTCATTGTCATTATCACCTTATTCTTGTAAGACTCCTTATTGTCCTCGGCTTCACCGTGAGACATCTATAACGGAACATTTGACCATGAAATAACTTTTCTTCACCCACAGTTAGCTTGTCTACAAGCTGAACCCCCACATGGCCATGTTGCTGGTGGTGCAGTCACTGTAGTAGAGCCTTGTACTCTCATGTGGCAGAGAATGCGGGCCACTCCTTGTGACCCTTGCTGAACATGAAGCTGCACTCCACAGTGGACACCTGGAGCAGCTGTTATAGGCAGGGACAATATATGTATTTCACAGCCCACTGCGGCAGTGGAGAGGGAGCACCCCAGCAACATAGCCAGGTCCTTTTCACCACCTAGAAAAAGATGTGGGGGGTTCAGCCCGCACAACCCTATGCAGATGCACATTGCTATGGCGAAATACAGATACAAACGCAAAAACACAAATGCAATCGCACTCTGCAAACCAGCACTCTGCCCTGCCTTTATGCTGGATGTTGAATAAGGCATTGGTGTACATTTTGGCCAAAGCGTAATAGGCCACTCACCACGTCAAGGTCGCCTTCATGAGTGGTCCCTAACACTAGCTCCTACCTGTTATGGGCCACGACAGCCACACAAAGCCCAGGGAGCGCAGGCACAGCATGCACGCCAAGCACACTCTGCTTTTAACCCCGTCTGGTGCCATTACAGCTTTCATCGGATCCAGGGATGCAAGTACCAACATGCATGCTGAACCCACTATATACTTCTCCTGGAGCCAAATGGCTACTGGTAGGTTCTATATAAGCAGACTCAGTTTTATACTGACTTTAAAACCAGCCTCCAGGGAAGACTAACTGGTCAGGTGTGCATGACTGCTTAGAGATAGTGGGCTCAGCATGCATGTTGGTACTTGCATCCCTGGATCCGATGAAAGCTGTAATGGCACCGGACGGGGTTAAAAGCAGAGTGTACTTGGCGTGCATGCTGTGCCTGCGCTCCCTGGACTTTATGTGGCTGTTGTGGCCCATAACAGGTAGGAACTAGTGTTAGGGACCACTCATGAAGGCAACCTTGATGTGGTGCGGCTAATCATGCTTTTGCCAAAATGTACACCAATGCCTTATTCAACATCCAGCATAAAAGGCAGGGCAGAGTGCTGGTTTGCAGAATGCGATTGCATTTGTGTTTTTGCGTTTGTATCTGTATTTCACCATAGCAATGTGCACCTGCATAGGGTTGTGCGGGCTGAACCCCCCCACATTTTTTTCTTTGTAGTATATATTGGAGGCGTGGCAATCTCCAAGCAGTCATGCACACCTGACCAGTCAGTCTGCCCTGGAGGCTGGTTTTAAAGTCAGTATAAAACTGAGTCTGCTTATATAGCACCTACCAGTAGCCATTTAGCTCCAGGAGAAGTATATGATGGGCTCAGCATGCATGTTGGTACTTGCATCCCTGGATCCGATGAAAGCTGTAATGGCACCGGACAGGGTTAAAAGCAGAGTGTGCTTGGCGTGCATGCTGTGCCTGTGTTCCCTAGACTTTGTGTGGCTGTTGTGGCCCATAACAGGTAGGAACTAGTGCTAGGGACCACTCATGAAGGCAACCTTGACGTGGTGAGTGGCTTATTACGCTTTGGCCAAAATGTACACCAATGCCTTATTCAACATCCAGCATAAAGGCAGGGCAGAGTGCTGGTTTGCAGAGTGCGATTGCATTTGTGTTTTTGCCTTTTCACCACCTCCCACCATTTGATGGGGATGGCTTCCACAGTAGGCACTTACCTGCCTCCTCATCCTCCATGGACAGCAGGGCACAGGGTTGCTTGCACTACCCTTCCTTCCTATCACATGTGTTAGGTCAAGCGTTGCCGCATCATGTTGAAGTTGATTGGCCTGGGAGAAAGTAGCCACTCTAGCAAACAGTCGCTCAAGTACATTAAATATGTGCAGGAAAACATCCCACTGGCTAACACCCGCATTCTCAAACTGGGCAAGGTGGTCAGTGACAACGGATGCAACATTGTTTCCGCTATGAATCTGGGAGAAATAACATATGCTCCCAGTATGACACATGTCATTAACCTAGCGGTGCAGTGGTTTCTAAATAAGTACACTGGCTTCTGCAATGTGCTAGAAAAGTCCAGGAGACTGTCCAAGCACTTTAGCCACTCTTGCGTAGTGAGGTATGATCTCCTGAACTCGCAGCATCAGAACGGCCTGCCACTACACAGCATAATCTGCAACATTCCAACTGGAATTCAACATTGCACATGCTTGAACATCTATACGAGCAGCAGAAAGCCATGAATGACTTTGTCATTCACCAGAAAGCCTTAGCAGCACATTTTGCTCGGAGATAAGCCAGTGGCAGCTCATCTGGTACGGGAAGAGGCAACAAAGTTTGTCAGCAGGGATAAAAGCAGCATGAACTACGTCATCCCTCTCATATTTATCTTACAACAGATGCTGATGCTTATGCAGCAGGGGACCATAGCAGCTGATGCATCCTGCTGTCCGCCCTATAGTTGTTAGGGACACACAAAGGGAATCTGGCTTGGAGGAGGAGGATTAAAATAAGGATGAAGAAGATGAGGATGAGAAGTTGCCACTGCAAGATGAGGAAGAGGAGTTGAAGGAGCAAGAGGAATATTATGAGGATGATAAAGATGGCAGCGGTCAAGGCACCTAATTGTGGCAGAGCCAGAAAGAAATTTCTGATCGGGCATGCTAGCAAGAATGGCAACCTCTTTGCTGGCTTGCTTACGCAGTGACAGGCATATCATTGACATCAATCAGTTTGATGATTACTGGATAGCCATGCTTTTAGACCCTCGCTACCAAAACAAAATGGGGAAATATTTTCCACTTGCAGAAAGGGAGGGCAAATCACGTTATTACTAGAAAACACTGTGTATGCAGCTTGCGGCAGCTTACAATGAGCAGATGCCTGCCACCTGCATGTCTGAAAGGGAGTCCCACCTCCACTCAGAAATAGTTGCACCCCTCCCGTCACCATGAGCAGCAGTCATTTCAGTCTATTCAACGTGATGGAGCAGTTTTTCCATGTGCCGCGCCAGGCAGAGGCCAGGCAGCAAGCTGACAGCTACCATGTCAACCCATAGGTTCAGGCTTACCTAAGCTCTGGTCAGTCTCTATGCAAATTCTAAAATTCAGTATGTTGTTGCTTACAGGGAATGGTTAAATTTATTTTAGAAGCAGCATAAATGTATTTGATTACTGTATCAATAAACTCCATTTTGTCACAGTCCAGGAAATATTAGGTCTTGCATCATGCCACTAATGCCTGAGGGTCAGTTGCCATGTACTCACTTTCCACACTGTTGAAATGTATATATATTTTTTTTTGGGTAGGGGTGTAAATTTCTTTTAGGCGCAGTATAAATGCATGTGATTACTGTGTCAATATTGTCATTTTATTGCAGTCAAGGTGATGCTGAGGCGTGCATCATGCCACTGCCACTAATGCCTGAAGGTCAGTTTCCTCAAAGTCAAAATGTTGAATTTTTTTATTATTATTATTTTTTTGGGGGGGTTAACAGGATTGAAAGGTTTTTATTTATTTTTGGGAGGATTACATTTCATGAGACGGCATATGTATGTGATTACTTTATTAATACAGAAATTTTCTCACATTCTAGGCAGGCTGAATGCAATTAATAGGCCTCACTTTGCTGCTGGTGCCCCATATTGCCACTCTTGCTGCCTGTCTGACTGTCTACCTACCATCACGTTGCATCAAGATACTAATGCCACTTGCCAACCATCACGTTCACACAAGCTACTTTTTAATTATTTTTTCTCATAACACCGTGTGTGTTTAAACATCAACTGCCCCCGAAAAGGGAAATTTTTTGAAAGCTTTGGAATATGAAATGCATGAGACATGTGCCAACATGGTGTGTTTTTAAACACGCTGTATGTTAACACTGTCAAATGTGTGTTCACCCACAGCTATATATGTCAGTGTCACTCAGACATCAACTCCTATTTCTTCCATTGCGTTCCACAGCTCGTGGAGTGGGAAGGGATAAGGAAAAAATAATATATAACAATTTACAGAAAAGAGATAAGTTTTCCTAAAAGGAGGCTAGAGGGGGAATATACCAACTTTCAGGGCAATTGGTGCAACTTCAGTTCGGGACAAATTCATTTGGGTCAGAAGCAAACTTTAAAAAAAAAATTGGTGAAGCGGTTCGGAAACTAATCTGGACTCGCTCACTCATCTCTAATTTTGATTTATGTATAAATAGTATTTAATTGGAATAGTGAGTCTTTATTAAATTAAGTTTGACAAGGTTCATGCATTCAGGCATTTTACAACTCTATACAACCTATTGTGGGGCTGTATTATGATGGCCCTAACACTTTATAAGGCCATAATGAAAATCTGAATATTCATATCTGAGTTTGTTTCTTGAGAGCTATATAATAAATCACAACATGGTTCACAGGGAATGCCTTTTGAACTCAGAGCTCACAGCTACGCAAGGAGACATACCAGAGTAAAGAGGTTTTGAAAATAACATACACTATGCAGAAGTTAATAAAAATAACACAACATGAACCATTTTAGATATTTGGAGCATATCTAATTTTTATTTTTTTCCACAGCAAAGTTGCACCTGCACTCTATGGCCGAGTTAATCTTTTGGTATGGAAAAGTTTAAATGATATCCCCCTGCTGTTCTTGAATCATTAAAAATACTCTATGAAGCTAAGTAACATTTTGACAATAGTAAAAAAAAGATAGTTTATAATCATTTTGCTAGTGGTTAAAACTTTTTGGGGAAGATTTCTCAAAATGGGTGCAATGGAAACTGGCTTAGTTGCCCATAGGAATCACATTACACCTTCCATTTTGAAGAGTTCATTTGGAAATGAAAAGGATCAATCTGATTGGTTACCATGGGAAATGAAGTCAGTTTTCCTTTACACTAACTTTCATAAATTTCCCTAAAAGTATTTTCGCTAATACATAATATTAGCTTTGATGTTTTAATTATGTTGCACTATAAATGAGCAAAAAATAAGTAAATTAGATGAACTAGCTGCATCTTAATAATGCATTGGTAACAAAGGACGTTTCAATTTTTTTTGCCCTACCAATACAAAGACTGTAAAATAATTTTATCTTAAAAGCAGAGTCTGATCATCTAATGTTAGAGGTAGAAATGTGTTTTTATAGTACTTTTTTCATGCCTTAGTTTCTTGTCCCTTGTTACTTCTTACAAGCACATATGAGAATGACATTTTGTTCCAATAAAAAATAATTACAAAGGTTTATAGCCATGCTAATGAACTGCCTTAGCAAGTATTTCTTTAATGTCATTCACATACTAAATTATATGCTTGGAAGAACTATTTTTAAAGACTGCAATGTGCAAGTTGGCACTTTACTATTAAAACATATTTGATACGAACTTACATATATGCTTGAAATTCATTAAGTGTGACAATTGTAAGAAGGTTAAATATTAAAATGCCATTTACATTAACAGTGAATCTAGATTGACTATTGTTACAACAAATAATTCAGCCAAATTCTTTTAATAGGGGAAATAAATCCAGGAAATATTAATATTTAAAGGTCTAACAATACATGCTGTTTTTACAGCAGACTTATAAATATTATTGCAATAGGTTGTTGAATTGTGTCCACAGTTATTGTTTCTACTACATTAAAGGGGTTTTCCCATGACATACAAGGGGGGCATATTGCTATCAGGCAATGGGGGCATATTCTAGTGATATGCCCCTATGGTATGTTATGTGAATACCCCTTTATCCCATCATTACTATTGAAAATTTCAACCATATACATTGCTCTTTTAATAGTACCATATTTCGCTAAATAGGTTCTTAGGATCATGCTTTGATGGCAACTTGTTAATTGGTTCCAGAATCCTTGGGGAAAGGGGTCTTTGAAGAAGTACCTAATACAAGATCCAGTGCTCTCAGAAGCAATTCAGCATGAATTAGAGTAGTGTTCCTCAATAGAGATGAGCAAATAGAAGCTGATGAAGTTGAATTTGTTCTGAATTTCAGGAAAAATTTGATTTTGAACAAATGCGAATTTCCTTGTGCTTCGTGATAACGAATCACAATTTTTTCTAACATGGCGGCTAGCCGGCTACAATGGCGGCTACATAAGTGAGGACGTGGGGCAAGGAACTCTGGGAAGCCGGGATGACCCATAATGCCATGCATGCAGCCAATCAGCAGCCAGCCAGCGTCACAGCCCTATAGATACGGCTGCCATGTTAGAGTCTGCCATTCACTATCGTACTTTGTTCAGGGACAGATGTGTATGCAGGCACTAGGGAGAGTGAAAGAAAAACGAATTGTTAAAAAAAAAGAAAAGAAGCAATTTACAAGTGCAGGGAAAGGATAGTGAGAGGAATCATTTCATAGGCAGGGAGAGATTTGTGCAGATGCTAGGGAGAGTCATAGGAAAATCCTCATTGTGATTTGTTTTTTTTACAGTACAAGTGCAGGGAAACATTACTTGGGGATCCAGATAGTCTCATACAGCTCTGTCATTCCAGCAATTAGTTATTGGGGTGCAAGTGCTATGTTGAAAAGCCTTTAGTGGTTTTTATCTGTGGAAAAAGATAAATATATACACGCTATTAACTGCAATGATACAATACAGGAAATATTTAAGCAGGTCACTTTTGTTAATTGCGCTAAAAGCGTTTATTGCCATATTTATAGAGAAAAATAGACTAAGTTCATATCTGCTGTTATTTGCGCTAAAAGCATTTATTTTTATATTTCACTACAATACGAGAAAATAGACGCAGTTCGCATTTGGTGTTATTTGCGCTGAAAACGTTTATTGTCATAGTTCACTGCAATATGAGAAAAATAGACGCAGTTCACATTTTGTGTTATTTGCTCTAAAAACGTTTATTGTCATAGTTCACTACAATACGAGAAAAATAGACGCAGTTCATATTTTGTGTTATTTGCTCTAAAAACGTTTATTGTCATAGTTCACTACAATATGAGAAAAATAGGCTAAGTTCATATTTGCTGTTATTTGCCCTTAAAACGTTTATTGTTATATTTCACTACAATATGAGAAAAATATTTGCAGTTCACATTTGGTGTTATTTGCGCTAAAAGCATTTATTGTCATATTTTGAGAGAAATAAAAAATATTTGCAGTTCACTTTTTCTGTAATTTACTTAGAAGTCATTTAGTGGATTATTTTAGTCCCTCTAATAGAAAAGAGACACAATTGGTATAGTATGTGCAACACCATACCTAGAATCACCAAATATTCAAACACACACATATAATGATAAGTCATAATTTATTAATGCAATTTAATACAAAACTCAATGAATAACATAGTTAAAAATTAGCAGCAATACATGAAGTGCCATGACAAAAGTGTTCTCCCCATAAATACACCCGGCCACATGTTAACTATATCTCACATGGGTATATAATACAATCAATATGCAGTGATTACAATGATTGGTAATATACTTCACTAACATACTCCACCCTGATCCTGCCAATGGTATTGAAAAACACAATAATAAAGCAACCCAAACTTATACAAGAGACAAAGTCACAATGATATATCCAAATTGGGCAAAAGGTTACTACTACATATGTAATACAATCCCATAAAGGTAATACTAAATAGTTATAAAGGCACAGATATCTAATACAGACCAAGGACCTAGAGAGAACATCGAACCCGATGCGCGTTTCGCTGACGCTTGTCGGGTTGTAATAATTCAATTAAGAATTATTAATTATGGTCATAAAAATAATTAATCATAAAAAAATTAAATTTATAAAATTTGTCATAAATTCTTAAAATCACGACCTGGTGAATTGTAGACAACCTAATTGATACAATTCACATCTGAGGCCGACTATTTCCTCAGATAAATAAGTTCTTTTTGACGTGAGATGACGTTAATGATAAAACATGTAGTTCTGCATTATACAATAATACACAGGTTTATAAAAATATGCAGATTTATTGGTTATAAGATTATAAACATATATAAGTAGATAAACACAATGATACATGCAAATGAATATATATAGCGTTAATATAAAACATTACAAGCTTAACAATACATGTGAGTGGAAATAACTTGTCACATTATAACCAAGCTATTATTAGGTTAGGATATCAAAGTAGGAACATAAGTTATACGTATATATATTACTTTCGTTCAGAGAAAACCTCATGATATCAGGATGGGCATGTCTAATCCTAGACATCAATATGGAATGCTAAATACATTCTTCCCCCCTCTAACCAACTACACATCACATGACTTCAGGCATGGGCAAATCCATTCAAGGATATAGCTTAGAAGAGATAACTGTATCCTTCCGCCCCATCCTGGACTATTTTCACATATATAACTTTGGTAAGACTATTAAGACAAATGACAGGGATATATGATCTTTGCTAGACCATATCTTAATTGGAAAGGACTTGAAATAAGTCTTTCCTGTGGGAAACCATCACTTAGCTTGGCGAAGAATGTTCTATCAATATATATATATATATATATATATATATATATATATATATAGCTAAGCCATTATTTAATGCTCTGCTAGATTATGAGTCTTGATTCTTCTGCAGGTAGAATGAAGTCTCACAATATCCTAAAACTACATCTCAATATGGAGATGATCAATTAATTTAATTATGCATTTATTCGCCAATCTAGATGGTATAATTTCACCCACACTATCAAATTAGTCTTAATAAAATGAAATATCATTTTCTGTGTCTCTTACCAAGTTCTAGTAGGAATCTCACTTCTGCTCCTAGGAAAGCTGGGTGGTCCATCATAGCACATCTCACCATGGCTTCCATCTTGATAGACCCCTCTAGAGAGCTCCCCTTTTCTCTCCTCTCTTTCTTTCTTGTCTTTCCCCTCTCTGTCTCCCATACCATCTTTTTATCCTATCTTAGAAAGGGCTTGGCCAAGTTTTATCATTAACTAGTGACCTCACTTTATAATCAATATAACCTCCCTCTAGTATTTTACCATAACACTAGATGGCACTAGTATTCCATACAAAAATTTAATCACTCGCTTATTTCTCTTATCTAATATACTAGCAATAAATGTTATCTAAGGTTTCAGACAAAACCTTGAGAAGATCTTGAAGAGACAATGAGTTTTATACTTGGTCAACTACCTTGTGTATCCTTAAGTCTTTTGACCAGACTTAATTAAATCAAGATAAATAGGGCTATCTCAATTAATTGTTCTTGGAGGAGACAGGGTTTGTTCATGATCACCTGTGTCCACATTTCTCCATTCAAGGAAAGAAATAATTAATTTGTGTGTTACACTGAGACAGATTCTAAACATGACAGAGGAGTTTATACCTCGTTTCTAATCTTAAAACTGAATATATCTATGAGGACTATACTCTTATATATATATATACTATATATTCAGCACACCTATTAAAATTGATAATAAAAAATCAATCTACTCCTATATTGATTAATATAAAAACCACAAAGAAAGATTAGAGTCTTTCTATTCACTAAAATCATCAGAACTCGAATACATTGTCTTATCTAGGCCTTCTCAAGACATACAAAATTGTAACTATAGTGGAGCATGGCTCTTAAAGGTAATGAACATCCATCTTGACTAAAAATGAATTGGATATCAATGTATTTACCTATGAAAAGGCACGACACGCTTCCTCTTGGGGGTGTACCCAACCGGCGTCACCACATCCTCTTTATACCCCATCTAATAGGTATGTATTTCCCAAACCTGCATATAGTCAATTGTACCTGAAAATCCAGAGGTGATTGTTAGGGGTACTACCGCATCCGGCCTATACACATCTCACTGCCGATCGCGTGATAGGTGGCGGTCACGTGATCCATCTGAAATAGAATGATAAAAATTGATAGTAGTTGATTGTCAGTCTATACCTCTGCTGCTACGTGGCGTCTCATGAAGCGCTCAGTATCCGACCTGTTTTACCTCCCTCCTGTAGATGACTCCGGCCGTGATAGTTTGCCGTCCAAGTACGATACCCTGTGTGGTCCTGGAGGTGTCAGCTCGGCGCCCCACGTGTTCAGGTAAATTTTGGTTTCCGGCTGTACGGTCGAGTCTTGGATGTCAGAGGTGGTGTAAAAGTTTGTAAAAAAGAGATGCACTTCTATTTGTCAGATGTTTTATCCATACAAGTCGATAGTAGGTCCTGCTGTATGGGAATCGAAACAATATGCGTTTCGAATTGTATGCTCACTCCATCAGTGGTCATGTATTTCGCTATACCTTGCCTACTCTTATAGGTCGCTAATTGATCACCTGAAGTCCTGGGTGATTTGTAATATCCGTCCTGGATCACCTCTTTTTGTCTAAATAATTTAATTGTTGTCCATATTTTAAAGTTATTTAAAAAATCTTCTATAGGGGGTGTGGTTTGCAATAAATGGCAGCCATATGCAAAAAAAATGCACCTGCGGTTATGGTTAGTTTTTTGTGCGTTTTCAATACGTTTTCCCATTTTTGAATAGCTTTTTGCTTGCCAATACTATATGTGTTCATTTTTCGAGAAGGAGAGTCATTATATAGACATTGGTTAATGCAATATAGATATTTTCAATATAACTACTCCAATCATGTATAAATAACTCATAAATAGCTTGGTGTGTAATTTATATATAAATCATAAAAGTATATATGAAAATTTCATTAAAAAATGCTTGTATAAAAGCCTTTTATAAGAAAGTTCTTTATACAAACTATAAAAATGAAAATAAGAGTGAAATATAGCCATAAGAATATATATATATATATATATATATATATATATATATATATATATATATATAAATGTATATATAAAAAGTATTTTGGAATGTCTTGCTATTGTCATGGATACCTGCATGAATGTTTTCTGTATTTTTCAAAATGATGGTTTGTTGAAGGAGGTATAGCCGCCATCCCTATACCTCCTTCAACAAACCATCATTTAGAAAAATACAGAAAACATTCATGCAGGTATCCATGACAATAGCAAGACATTCCAAAATACTTTTTATATATATATTTTTATATATATTCTTACGGCTATGTTTAATTCTTATTTTAATTTTTATAGTTTGTATAAAGAACTTTCTTATAAAAGGCTTTTATACAAGCAATTTTTTAATGAGATTTTCATATATACTTTTATGATTTATACAAATTACACACCAAACTATTTATGAAGTATTTATGAGTTATTTATACATGATTGGAGTAGTTATATTGCAAACATCTATATTGCATTAAAAAATGTCTATATAATGACTCTCTTTCTTGAAAAACTTAACAAATATAGTATTGGCAAGCAAAAAACTTTTAAAAAATCGGAAAATGCTTTTTAAATGCTTTGAAAAATGCACCATAACCGCAGATGAGTTTTTTGGTATATGGCTGCCTATTATTGCAAACCACACCCCCTATAGAGGATTTTTGAAATAACTTTAAAATATGGACAGCAATTAAATTATTTAGACAAAAAGAGGTGATCCAGGACGGATATTACAAATCACCCAGGACTTCAGGTGATTAATTAGCAACCTATAAGAGTAGGCAAAGTATGGCAATGCATGACCACTGATGAAGGAGTGAGCATACACTTCAAAACGCATATGGTTTCGATTCCCATCTTGCAGGACCTACTATCGACTTTTTATGGATAAAACATCTGACAAATGGAAGCGCATCTCTTTTTTACACCACCTCTGACATCCAAGACTCGACCGTACAGCTGGAAACCAAATTTACCTGAACACACGAGGCGCCAAACTGACACCTCCAGGACCACACAGGGTATCTTACTTGGATGGCGAACTATCACGGCCGGAGTAATCTACAGGACGGAGTAAAACAAGTCGGATACTGACTGCTCCGTGGGACGCCACGTAGTAGCGGAGGTATAGAATGACAATCAACTACTATTGATTTTTCTCATCAAAAAAGTTACTTTCTAGCACTTCAGTATCTCTTTATCAACTCAAGGAACAACTGCTTATTCGAATCAATACTGTCTACTATAGCTATTTGAACTGTGGATTTTGTCTGCTAAATATCGAGCGAGAGGCCCATCCAAATCCATTCCATAGGCCTCAGGAACTGGGACTACGATGTATGTTGGTGTGCATTTTATTGCAAATTTATATTGGTGTGCTTTTTTAATTGCGATTTTTTTCACACGATTTTACCAATGTGATTTATTATATATATGCGATTTTATACATGGTACTACTATATGAACCATCACATATGCATTACATATTTTTTACTGAATTTTCTATATACATTAACACATGGTGTCAAAGGTTGAGTGCCAGTCACTACATTCTATATTGCATTTTGTTGCCTCTTTTGGCTGGGTGGGTCAATACGTAACTAGAGCACCTATCCATACCTTCAGTTGGGTGAGCCTCTATTCCTTCTTCTATCTATAAAAAACGCCACAGTGAAAACACACAAAAAGTGCCCAGTGCAAGTGTAGTGTGTTAGGCCTCATTTAGTCAAAGTAATTTTTATTGGTATTTTCTTCATTGATAAAGAAACATTTCTTGAATATATATATATGCTAGAACAGTAAAAGCAAGCAAATTTGCATTGTCGACAATATCTATAAGTGACACTTTTACATGTATCATAGTTAACTCTGTATACAATGAGTCTCAATTATGTTGTTATTAATCAAGTATTATAGTTTGATTTAAGATTAATGGTAAACTAATACGTTAAAGAAGGAATATAAGAAAAGAAAAGAAATAAAAGTAAAATAAAATTTATAAGAAATAGAACATTTTAGAACATACGACGTAACACCATATGACGTAAAATATGGACTCTTAGTCGAGGAATGTTAGGCCTCATTTACATGGGCGAGATTTCTGCGCGGGTGCGATGCATGAGGTGAACAAATTGCAGCCGCACAGAATCCGGATCCATTCATTTCTATGGGGCTGTGCAGATGAGCGATGATTGTGCGTTGCGTGAAATTCGCAGCATGCTCTATTTTGTGCATTTTTCACGCAACGCAGGCCCCATAAAAGTGAATGTGGCTGCGTTAAAAAATTGCAAGCATCTGCAAGCAAGTGCGGATGCGGTGCGATTTTCACGCATGGTTGCTAGGAGACGATCGGGGTGGGGACCCGATCATTAGTGATGGACGAACATCTGCTGGGACAGCTCGCAAATGCGATCAAATGTTCGCGAACCGCAGGTTCGCGGCGGGTCTCATTCATTTCAATGGCAGGCGAACCTGAAAAACCTACAGGTCATATTTTCAGCCACAAAATACTTACTAGATGTGCACACATAGTCCCACAAAATGGACAGTAACATACCAGAAGTATTACGTGAATCTGCGATCTACAAGCATTATTTTTTTATATGAGAAATTTCAGCAAAGTATTAATCGCAAGAGCACATGCACTAGGAAGGCATGGAATACAGCAACTGGTTTGCACCGACTAGAAATTAAATGGATGCGATACTTGGAACCAAGTTCAGCGACGAAGAGAAAGAACTCCTGGTGATTGTAAGTAATATTACATTAAAGTAGTGTATTTGATTACATTCATTTAAATTAAAGTAGTGTATTTGATTACATTTCACCTGAATGTCTAAACAATCATTTTATACGCAAGAGTGTTATAAAAAAAAATCGCCAGTGCGACCTTCTGCGATTCAAATTATTCTTAAGTGCACAAAACTTCACATTTTATAAGGTCTCACTAGATATTAGTGATTGTTGCACTAAGTATTCCTGTAACATCACACCCACTATGTTAGTAGCATATTTGTATGGAAAGCAGAGAAATATATTTTACATGCACATTGCACATCCATTGTCATGCCGCACACTATATACCACACACACACACACTATATACAACACACACACACTATAAATCGCACACACACACAGAGTCTATAGATTATAGTTTGTATCCTGTTGGTCAGGACTCAGGTGAAACTTTCTTTGTCAGACCGCCAGTACTTGCTGGTTCATTTAGAGTTACCCAGGGTGCACCACGGGGAAGGAGGCGAACCAGCTTTACACCCCATACCGTGCAGTCATTTCACTAGACAGGTACATCTCTGCTTAGCTGGACAATATTTGATAGCTCAGACCCCACCCACATACAGTTGTGATACAATCCCATCTTCTAACTGTAAAAGTAAGGCCGCATGCACAGGGGCGCGTTTTTTCACAACTACGGGCTGCTGTACTGCAGAGTGGACGAGCGCACGTTGTCATTGGTTGCTAACTCGCTATGATGTCGTGCGCTTCTTGCCGCCACCGCTGTACAGTAATACACTTGTAAAGATCATACAAGTGTATCACAGTACAGCGGTGGTGGCCGTCATAGCAACCAATGACCTTGTGCGCTCATCCACTCTGCAGGACGGCAGGACGGGTTTGTACGGTCTGTAGTTGTGAAAAAAACACGCCCGTGTGCAGGCGGCCTAAATCTAATATTTCCACTTCAAAGACTTAAGTACTTTTTGCAGTTTACTTGAGTAAATTATTTTTAATACTATTATTTAAAAAAATTGGGATTATATGCTTTCATTTTTATCTAGTAGCGGATGTTGGGGCGGGGATATAACCGCACCTGGTCCCACGCCGAGAAGCAGCAAATTGTGCGGGAGCTGGCATTTGAGATCTGCCGCAAAACGGGTCTCAAACACCGACGTCTGGCCATCATTAAAAAATGGTCAGACATGGGGGGGGGCGTGGCCAACAGCCGAACAGGGAGGAAGCGTCTATCCAGAGCTCCTGCGATTGAATCTCTATCCTGTGACATCCAGGCAATATAAAAGCTGCAAGACACACCAAACCTGTCTTACTGGACTACACATATCAACCAAATCATTTCAAGTCCTTTCCCGGACATATAAGAAACGTCTATAATCCATCTGCGGCCTAGCTGAAGTGCTGAGCCTTGGACTCACGTTACAGCCTCCGTCTACACAGTGATCAGTGCCAACCCGATAACAGGGCCGAATACAAGGAGTACTCCCGATACCATCAGAGATCGCTTTATCGGTAAGAGGAATCGCCCCCTCTTGCCTTGTCGATACAGGCGTTACGCCAACTCCGGGCCCTGGGGAACTTTCTCACCACACCGAGGCATCTGGCTAATATCAGCGTCTTGGAGCTGAACCGGCTTTTACTTCTATTAGACCCGGAGAAGCACCTTTCAGACCAGCTCAGCACTCGATTTTACTCAAACAAGTGATATACTTACCTCTGACAAAGATCGCAACACAGTCCATGCGTTTGATCCGATGCAATACAGCAGTGTCCGGGGCAACGCGCTTCTAACTTCCATCCACTAAGAGCTCCACCCCAAAGTGATAAGAGTGTTTATTTCGCTAAGCCTAGCCATAATCTGGTACATTTAAGATCTGCGATCACTCTTCTTTGCCCCACCCCCCTCCATAACTGCTATTCATTCCTAACTGCTATTTACTCCTGGCAACTAAAAGGTGTTTGTGAAAAGACCTTACCCTTATTGTCTATTTAAAGGAACAGTGACTCAATTTTCATTAGTGAAACCAACATCAATTCCACTGTGTGATCCCATACAATTGCTTAGTAACTTACATCACCTTAGCACCTATAAGTGGAATACTACAGCTTAATTATGTTCTAACGGTCACACACCATCTGACACAGGCACAGGTGTTACATCTTTCAAAGTGGTCTCAGACGTAAGCACATATGGTAAAAGTAGGAAGATACAGAGGCACTAGCCAAGAGCATCATAATTCAGCAAAACCCCCACTCCTTTCTCAATCGGGTCTGGACAAATTTATGATGAAGAAATCTCTAGCTCCTCCAGGGTTGCAAGTCTCTACTCCTAAAGGAACTGTACCAAAAACATCTACACGTGCACAAGAAGGAGATAGTGAATATGAAGATGCTACAGAACCCACCCCTGAACTTCCACTATCTAGATCCTTCATCTCCAGAGCATTATCAGATGCTTTAAACCCAGTCCTGGAGGAACTGTCAGAAATCAAAAGAGAAATGAGACAGATTGGCAGCAGAGTCGAGGTTCTTGAGACCACCCAGTCCGCCATAACTAACTACACTAAGCAAGCTTCTGAGGTTTTCTCTAAATACCAACAATACATCAATCACCTTCATGACTATATAGAAGACCAGGATAACAGGGGCAGGAGGAATAATATCCGCTTCAGAGGTATCCCTGAATTTGTTGCAAATGAAGCAATACCAAAAGCAGTAGAAGAAATATGCAAGTCTCTACTAGAGGACAACACATCTAACCCTATATTTATTGAAAGGGCCCACAGAGCATTACGCCCAAAACCAAAACTGGGGGAGCCTCCAAGAGATGTAATTTGCAAACTTTTGAACTTTGCTCAGAAAGAGGCAATAATGAAAAAAGCTAGAGAAATGGAACGCATTGAATATGAGGATGCAACAATCCAACTCTTCCAAGACATAGCGCCTATAACCCTAAATAAAAGATGCATGCTGAAACCTCTAACAGATTATTTAAGGCACAAAATAATTGCTTTCCCTTTTGGCATGCTAACAATCTGGAGAGAGAAGAGATACACCATAAGAACCCCTAAAGACCTACCAGATGTCCTGGCTGCATTAGAAATCACAGACATAGACATTCCGGACTGGTCCATTACTTCAGATGTCCTTATACCTTCAGAAATCTCAACTCCTAACTCTTGGGAAACAGTCCTTTCCAGCAAAGCTCTGAAGAACAAAAGAAGACAAGGGAAGATGACCCCAAGACGTCTCATGGCAGATGATGATTGAAACAATCCAAGACTGCTGACTTGGTTCTTTTCTTCTCTCTAAGGGGTAACACAGAGCTAACTGAATCCCCCCCCCCCCCCCACTTACAAGAAGAGGGAAGTCTTTGGTTTTAATTGATCTTGGTCTGTGACAGGGCACAATCCCTACTTTTTTTTTTTTTGTATGTCAGCCTTCCCATAAATTACAAGATGGTTGTCCCAGCTGCACATTAGGATCAATACCACTGAGTTACTCAGCAAGGCCCACCTTGTCTCCTGTAGCTCTGTTACCCCTAAGATTAAAAGTAGTTAGTATGAATATTGCTTAACACCACCTGTGCTGTACATGTTGTGTACTGCAAAGTTCCGATCCTATAACATGTTATTTCACTTTGTTTTTAGGTCTGCTTTCCTGACCTACAAAAAATCTTATGTTCCCTTTCACCTATGCATAAGAATTATGTCATTTTTGGAATGGTTGCTAAATTTACTGTTACTGTCTATTTTGTATACTGTTCTTTACTTATTTAGACTGGTTCTATCCCACCCCACTTCCTCACGTACTCCTTTACCCAAAGTACCATCGACCAATCTTAGAAGAAGAGACCATTTATCTAATACAAGCTGGAGCACATCATCAGTGAGTACCAAAATAGCACCCGACCTCACAACCACATCTCCTCATGGCAGAACTTAAAGTAGCTACCTATAACGTTAGAGGCTTCAAGTCTCCTGTGAAGAGATCATTAATCAACTAAATAAAGAGAAGACCAACATAATATTCCTACAAGAAACCCATTTTAAACACAATAAAACACCAGAGTTATCAAGGACCAAATATAACCTCTGGTTCCATAACTCTTCGTCAGCCTCAAACAAATCAGGAACCAGCATAGGGATCCACAGAAATACTGATTTCTTACATACGCACACTTTGTCAGATGAGGAGGGGAGATACTTAATGGTTAAAGGGAAAATGAACACCCATTTATATACCTTAGTCAATATATATGCCCCCAACACTGCACAAAAAAAATGGTTTGATAAAATTTTGGCTAGAGTTTGAGGCCTTCCGTGAGGGACTAGTCATAGCAGCGGGAGATTTCAACATGACTCTTAACCCACATGTGGATTCCTCTACCGGTAAATCAGCAATCCCAAACAGAACATTGACATCCATAAAACGATCCTTACATAAAAGCTCTCTAGTAGATGTTTGGAGAGCTATTAACCCAAAAGAAAAAGATTACACCCATTTTTCAGCCCCACACAATTCTTATCAAAGATTAGACTACATCTTCCTCCCCACTAATATCCTTCACCTCTGCACAGAAACTAAAATAGGTCCACTGGTACACTCTGATCATGCACCAGTGTTCCTTACTTTCACACCTCCTAACTCCTCACCTAAATACTTTAACTGGCGTCTGAACGAAACATTACTTAGCGCCAATGATATACATTCTGCGATAAGCGAAAAACTAAAAGATTACTTGACAGTCAACAACCAAGGTTAGACTTCCCCACAATATGTGTGGGAAGCACACAAAGCGGTGGTTAGGGGAGAGTTCATTTCTCTTGCTTCCAACTTAAACAAAGTAAGGCAAAAAAAGACAAATGACCTGCTCCAAAAAATCTCTAAACTAGAATGCTCCCACAAACGTCTCAAGAAAAGCAACATTTTAGATAAACTCAATATAGCTAGAGAGGAGTTGAAGACTCACCTCAATGCCCAATCAGCAAAACTATACCTAGCACTGAAACAGAAGTTCTGTGCTCATGGCAACAGATCCTCCAAACGCAAATCAAGGATAGCGATGATTAAGACGTGTGGAGAGCACCTAAATAGAGATGACACATCCATTGCTCAGGCTTTCCATGACTTCTACTCAGAACTATAAAATATTAACGAAACAGAGACAGATGAACACTCACAGGAAAAGAAGAAACTCACATCTGATTTCCTGAAAAAGCTACAACTTCCAACTATTAATGCAGATCAAAAACTTAGATTATGCACCCCAATATCTGATAAAGAGGTCATGAAAACCCTGAAAATAATCGCCAAAGGAAAGTCCCCAGGTCCAGACGGCCTTCCAGCTATTTATTACTCGACCTTTAAAGATATTCTCGTACTACATATGGTCCAAGTTTATAATGCAGCTTTAGAAGGTACCCCTTTCACCCCACAAACACTGAGCGCCCATATCACGCTGATCCCCAAACCCCAAATAGATCAAACACTCTGCTCTAGCTATTTCTTTACTGAATCTAGATCTTAAAATTTATGCGAGAATACTCTCAGCCAGAATGAAACCTTTGCTTCAAGATCTAATTCACCCAGACCAAACAGGTTTTGTCCTAGGCAGAGAAGGAAAAGAGGGCATGTACAAAATAATAAATGCTATTTCCTTTGCCAAATACAGTAAAACCCCTATTGTACTGCTCAGGACAGATGCTGAAAAAGCCTTTGATAGAGTGGCCTGGCCCTTTATCACTAGTACCTTGCAAGAATTTGGATTTCCAAATACATTTATTAAATCAATCTTTAAATGTACGCTTCTACATGCGCTTATATAAAAGTGAATGACACCCTGTCCCGAGCAGTACATATCAATAATAGAACTAGACAGGGCTGTCCATTATCCCCTTTATTATTTATCCTATCAATGGAACCCCTGTTACAATCTATAAGTCAAAACCCCAATATTAAAGGACTAAGATGTGAGGATCTAGAGATAAAACAAGCAGCTTATGCAGATGATCTTTTGATGGTGATATCAAATCCCAAACAAGCCTTTCCACATATAATTGATACCGTAGATAGGTTTTGAGAAATATCCAATTTTAAAATTAATATCTCGAAATCACAAGCAATGGGCGTACACTTCTCCCATAAAGTTCTCAAACACTTAGAGGTAGGATCCCCCTTTCAATGGACCAAAAGCTCTATGAAATTTCTGGGCGTGAATATCCCTCCAGACCTTAACAAGTTATTTAGCTTAAACTTCACTCCACTTCTAAACTCCATTCCCAATATGCTGTGTTCGTGGAATCCAACCTTTATATCATGGCTAGGATGCAAATATATGTTTAACATACCTAAACTTGCCTACCTCATACAAATGCTCCCAATTAAACTCCCGAAACATTTCCTAAAAACTTTCCAGAGAATATGCTTCAATTACATCTAGGGTAATACAAAACCAAGGATCTCTCATAAAATTCTCCAACTCCCTATAACCAAGGGAGGGATTGGTCTCCCGTCGTTAGATAGGTATATCACAGCGGTCCACCTTGGCAGAATTGTGGATTGGGTGAGACATCCAAAACACAAAACTTGGATCACACTAGAAAAGGAATTAGCCGGATATCCACTAACAAGTCTTATCTTCGCAAATCCACAAAATACCCCCATCATAAATAAAGGAAATATTCTAACCAACGCCACATTGTCTATCTGGAAAACAAAATCTCTGAGAAACACCTGCTCAAAATTCCCTTCCCACCAATGAAACCTCAGTGACTGCCTCATCACAACGGGTGAAGGCTATACAACCTTACCTTCACAAATACGTAATAGTACTATAGATCCAGCTGACCTCTTAGATCCTGAAGGAGGCATTCTAGATTTACAAACCATGAGGGAAAGATTTGGGACATCTCGACTTAACAGTATTCAATACAATATTATATTAAAATCCCTTAGACTGGCTTTATCTCCAGATTTCCAGAGTAGGGAACCCTCATGGTTTGAAAATCTATTATCTCAGTCGCAAACTCCTAAAAAACGTATACATACGATCTGTAAGAATCTACTACAAAATGAAACCCCGAGCTCCATGTACTTTATAAGAGACTGGGAAAGAGATTTAAATATCAAATTCATAAGCGAAGACATCAAAACTATATTACTATCACCGAAATTGTCCTCCAGATGTTCAAATATCCAGGAAAATACTTACAAAGTAATTTCCAGGTGGTACCTCACTCCTGTAAGACTAAGCCAGATGTAGCACTACATCAGATCTGTGTTGGAGATGTCTCAAAGAGAGGGGCACCTTCTTGCACGTCTGGTGGACATGCCCATTGGTACAGACCTTCTGGATTCAGATTTTTGAAAACATCAACTACATTCTAGTTAAAAAAGATAATTTGAGGATCAACAGTTGTCCAGAATGGGCCCTGTTAAACATTATTCCAAATTCACTGAACCTATCAGAAAAGAGCCTCTTAAGAATTTTTATAGCGGGTGCAAGGCTTCTTATAGCCTCAATTTGGAAAACATAGGGCCCATTGTCTATCACGCATTGGATAAATAAAGTTGCCTCTATCTCCAGACTGGAAGAACTATCTCACCTGGAATTGAGATCACATTATAAATATGAAAATATCTGGTCCCTGTGGATCAATTGGAGATCCTCAAAATCCTAGGCATAAGAAGCCCTTTACCTTCTCTAATTCCGAACTCCATTCACATACGCTATTCCTAAATTGGAACTAGTTCATCATATTCGATCCAGGTCTTTATTTTTGCCTACACTTTAGTAACTTGAAAGTCTCCTTAACTTTCCTAAAATGGTACTACTTAGCCCCCCCCCCCCCACTCTCCTTCCTGTTTATGTTTGTCTTGTTCACCTGATTTTAGTCGCTTTCATATAGCCTATGGTCATTACTGAGCTTGAGATAGCGTGTGAAAGCCTCCCCCTCCCTGTGTCTCCTGACTTCCTCCCAGAATGCAGTTGTTTAGAGGATTATGTCTAGGCTCTGGCATGGAGGTGCGGTCATTGATGATTCCGGGGTATGGAGATGTTTAGCCTATAAGACCCAAGTATTGTACTCACTTTAAATATTATCAAATATTCTACATCCTATTAAGGGCGCAAAAGTCCCCACTCGCTTGGCAACTGCAATCCTCACTCTAAGTGATTATGTACCAATATGTATGACCTTAATGCTTTTCTGACTTGTTGTCATGTATTGTAACCCACTTTATTGAAAATCAATAAAAAGAATTTGAAAAGAAAAAAAAAAAATGGTCAGACATGAAGTGCAGACACCCCAGTTTATAAAAAGAATCCGGGACAAAAAATGCCCAGATAGATGCGAAAATAACTTTTGTATGTTTTGCCAACACTTTGTAATGTATACAGTGCTAAACAAAAGTATTTTTCCCCCTTGACTTTGTTCTTTTTTTTGTTGTCTCACATCCTGGAATTAACATGGATTGTTTGAGGATTTGCATAATTTAATTTGTAGAACATGCCCACAATTTAGCATACAACAAATAGGACAAAATAACAGAAAAGGTCAATATGCATAACTATTCATCCCCTAAAGTCAATACTTTGTAGAGCCACCTTTTTTGGAAATCACAGCTCCAAGTCGCTTTGGATAAGTCTCTATGATCTTGCCACATCTTACCACTGGGATTTTTTCCCATTCCTCCTGGCAAAACTGATCGAGCTACTTCAAATTGGATGGTTTGCACTTGTGAACAGCAATCTTTAAGTTTCCCACATATTTTCTATTGGATTGAGATCTGGGCTGTGACTAGGCCATTCCAACACATTTTCATGTTTCCCCTTAAACCACTCAAGTGTTGCTTTAGCAGTGTGTTTGGGGACATTGTCCTGCTGGAAGGTGAACCTCCGTCCTAGCCTAAAATCATGCACAGAGTGGTACAGGTTTTGCTCAAGAATATCATTGTCCATCTTACGCTCAACTCTGACCAGTTTCCTAGTCCCGGCTGCTGATAAACATCCCCACAGCATGATGCTGCCACCACCATGTTTCAATGTGGGGATGGTGTTCTTTGGGTGATGTGTTGGCTTTGTGGAGCAGAAGTGGAGAAAAGAAAAAAGAAGGAGGTTATCCAAAAGCTACCAGGGACTGTGTTTCGTCCCTGAAGGAAAGGATAAAGAAGGGGCGCCACCAGGACCGTACGATGAAGCGATTGAGAAGAGAAAAAGGAGAACAGTATGATGGAGAGGCAGCTCTGGTATGGGATATAACCAAACACCACAGAGAAGTCGAGATGAATCAGTGAAGGGTAGAAAACAAGGGGTAGTCACCCACCCCGAGTGTTAAACCGGTCACTGTAAAAATGTATACGGTTGAGCGCCAAACTCCCAAGGGACAGAATAGAATAAAAGTAGGTGTTGGTGTTAGAAGATCGTTGACGGTAACAAAGATCACCAAACTCAGGTGCTGTAAGCTGATAGGTAGAACACAGTCGACATTAGATAAAAGGTGACGGGAATAGGGTGATACTTGTAGTATTAATAGGTAAAATCATCCAGCACTAAAACTGAATGAGCACTAGATGCATACTATGAGAGGTTTTCCAAAAGGTTAAAAGTATTAAAACTATTAACATAATAATAAAGATAAAATCATTGGTAAAAATCCACTCACTTCACAGGGGGGGTCGCCACAAGGATAAAATCAAGACACCTGTGGCAAGTCACCCCCCTAAGCCGGGATCGCGTGTAGGTTGTTAAAGGTTGACGTCTACGACCCAGGCTGTACATCCGGGTCGTAGACGTCAACCTTTAACAACCTACACGCGATCCCGGCTTAGGGGGGTGACTTGCCACAGGTGTCTTGATTTTATCCTTGTGGCGACCCCCCCTGTGAAGTGAGTGGATTTTTACCAATGATTTTATCTTTATTATTATGTTAATAGTTTTAATACTTTTAACCTTTTGGAAAACCTCTCATAGTATGCATCTACTGCTCATTCAGTTTTAGTGCTGGATGATTTTACCTATTAATACTACAAGTATCACCCTATTCCCGTCACCTTTTATCTAATGTCGACTGTGTTCTACCTATCAGCTTACAGCACCTGAGTTTGGTGATCTTTGTTACGGTGTTGGCTTTGTGCCAGACAAGTGATGGACTGAACCATCACTGGGTCTGCAGTAGAAGCCTGAGGGCTAGCCTCCTTACTACGGGATATGGACCCCCGACTATGGAGACCCCCACTCTGACCTATTTGGGTTAGAATAAACTAAAAACCATGATTTATTGGTTGAGTTTATAGACCACATCTTTCCTATTCCCCATTAAAGCTGCATGGTGTGAATTCATAAACGCAAAAAGGGTTAACTCTGCTCTTAGACTCCCAATGAATGTGTTTATTTGTCCCTTTGTTCTATTGTGTTAGTGATGGGATTAAGAAGTAGTCGACTCTTGTGTAGAGAAGTAGATCATCCTATGATACACTCAGGAGATAATCCAATCCCATGGGTCTCCTCTCTCCCTATTGTTTCATCAAGACACTGTGGAGGGGATGTCTGTTTGCATGCTGTTCATTTTTGATTGAGTTATGCGGCATAAAGCTGGCAGCCACTGCAATTATATATAGATCCCTTCATATTGAAATTTCTCTATATTCAATGTTGTTAAGATTTCTGAGTTGTTTCTCTAAAATCTGACCATTCTGTGATTACAGAAGTTCCTATTCCCTCCATTCGGAAAAGACGATCGGCTGAGGCCGTGGAGGTGGTGGAGGTTGAGGAGGAAGAGGAAGAAACGAAGGAGGAGGCCAGACCCTCCCAGCTTATTGAGCCACCCTCCACCAGATGTGGGAGAAGTGAAAGAGGCGGAGGTGGAAAGTGCTGGATCATCCAGCACCGCCCCATCTCAGTACTCGGAGGAAGAGGAGGCGATCACCAGCCCCCGCCAGAAGGGCAAATATGTGCACATAGCAATATGATTATGTATCCATAACATGTACATAAACATTAAAAGGGCCAACAATACACTATAGTAATGCAAAAAAAGAACACTGGACAATAACTCTTTGATCTACAGTACAGACCAAAAGTTTGGACACACCTTCTCATTCAAAAAGTTTTCTTTATTTTCATGACTATGAAAATTGTAGATTCACACTGAAGGCATCAAAACTATGAATTAACACATGTGGAATTATATACATAATAAAAAAATGTGAAACAACTGAAAATATGTCCTATTCTCGGTAGCCACCTTTTGCTTTGATTACTGCTTTGCACACTCTTGGCATTCTCTTGATGAGCTTCAAGAGGTAGTCACCTGAAATGGTCTTCCAACGGTCTTGAAGGAGTTCCCAGAGATTCTTAGCACTTGCTGGCCCTTTTGCCTTCACTCTGCGGTCCAGCTCAACCCAAACCATCTTGATTGGATTCACGTCCGGTGACTGTGGAGGCCAGGTCATCTGGCGCAGCACCCCATCACTCTCCTTCATGGTCAAATAGCCCTTACACAGCCTAGAGGTGTGTTTGGGGTCATTGTCCTGTTGAAAAATAAATGATGGTCCAACTAAACGCAAATCGGATGGAATAGCATGCCGCTGCAAGATGCTGTGGTAGCCATGCTGGTTCAGTATGCCTTAAATTTAGAATAAATCCCCAACAGTGACACCAGAAAAGCACCCTCACACCATCACACCTCCCCCTCCATGGTTCACGGTGGGAACCAGGCATGTAGAGTCCATCAGTTCACCTTTTCTGTGTCGCACAAAGACACAGTGGTTGGAACCAAAGATCTCAAATTTGGACTCATCAGGCCGAAGCACAGATTTCCATTGGTCTAATGTCCATTCCTTGTGTTCTTTAGCCCAATCAAGTCTCTTCTGCTTGTTGCCTGTCCTTAGCAGTGGTTTCCTAGCAGATATTCTACCATGAAGGCCTGATTCACACAGTCTCCTCTTAACAGCTGTTCTAGAGATGTGTCTGCTGCTAGAGCTCTGTGTGACATTGACCTGGTCTCTAATCTGAGCTGCTGTTAACCTGCGATTTCTGATGCTGGTGACTCGGATGAACTTATCCTCCGCAGCAGAGGTGACTCTCGGTCTTCCTTTCCTGGGGCTGTCCGCGTGTGAGCCAGTTTCTTTGTAGCGCTTGATGGTTTTTGTGACTGCACTTGGGGACACTTTCAAAGTTTTCCCAATTTTTTTGGACTGACTGACCTTCATTTCTTAAAGTAATGATGGCCACTCGTTTTTCTTTACTTAGCTGCTTTTTTCTTGCCATAATACAAATTCTAACAGTCTATTCAGTAGGACTATCAGCTGTGTATCCGCCTGACTTCTCCACAATGCAACTGATGGTCCCAACCCCATTTATAAGGCAAAAAAATCCCACTTATAAAAACTGACAGGGCACACCTGTGAAGTGAAAACCATTTCAGGTGACTACCTCTTGAAGCTCATCAAGAGAATGCCAAGAGTGTGCAAAGCAGTAATCAAAGCAAAAGGTGGCTACTTTGAAGAACTTAGAATATGACATATTTTCAGTTGTTTTACACTTTTTTGTTATGTATATAATTCCACATGTGTTAATTCATAGTTTTGATGCCTTCAGTGTGAATCTACAATTTTAATAGTCATGAAAATAAAGAAAACTCGTTGAATGAGAAGGTGTGTCCAAACTTTTGGTCTGTACTGTACATTAAAACCATTAACTTAACAAATAAATAATATTAAACTCTATTGAACTATCACTAACAAACAAAATAAAATTATACTGTACTGAAATATCACAAACTAATAAACTATATAATCATCATAAATATCACTAATGTATTAAGATTTAAATCGTCAATGTGTATAAAGACATTAAATAAAAAAAGAAATAAAAAAAGGTAAAAAATAGACAAACAGACATATTTTGTACCACCATGTACATATCGACCGTCTCTATAAAAATATCCTATGACCCAACCCTTCAGGTGAACACTGTGAAAATAAAAAAAAATAGAAACAATTAAAAAATAATTTTGTCACCTAACATCAATAAAAGTGCAACACCAAGCTATCCAAAAAGGCATATGCCCCCCAAAATAGTACTAATCTGTAATTTCATTCGGCCAAAAATGTTTTAAAAGTTTAATAAGAATTGCAAATAATGTTCATATATATATATTTTTTCCAACAGTACTGAAGACATTGAAGGCCAAAGTGGCAAAAATGAAGAAGGAGCACCGCCAGGATATGTGGGCCATTCAGGAGCGGATGAGGGCCATGGAGGAGAGGCACCGCCAGGCCATGAAGGAGATGCTCCTGCTATTGGAAAAAATAACTTTGTATTCTGTGGCTGGAGGTACATTAGCCGTTCACAGGATAAAGAAGTAAGTGTCGGCCAGTACAGGCCCCAAAAATTAGCCAACAGGCATTCACCTGACAGCAAAGAACTTTGTATTCTGTGGCTGGAGGAACATTAGATATTTACAGGATAAAGAAGTAAGTGTTGGCCAGTACAGGCCCCAAAAATTAGCCAACAGTCGTTCTACCTTACAGCAAAGCACTTTGTATTCTGTGGCTGGAGGTACATTAGGCATTCACAGAATAAATAAGTAAGTGTCAGCCAGTTCAGGCCCCAAAAATTAGCCAACGGGCATTCACCTGACAGCAAAGAACATTATATTCGGTGGCTGGAGGTACATTAGCCTTTCGCAGAATAAATATGTAAGTGTCGGCCACTAGTACAGGCCCCAAAAATTAGGCATTCAAAGGACATAAAAGGCCTTTTATGCCGCTGTATTTACCTAAGACAGGGACCCTTATTTGTTATGAGTGGTGTCGGATATTTGTGGGCTGTCATGAGGAATTTGAATAAAACATGGTCTACTGGTCACATGTGTTGAATTCCTCTGAGATCCATGCCTCATTCATTTTTAGAAATGTGAGGTAGTCAACACTGTCGTTAGCTAGGCGAGTGTGCTTATCAGTTACAATACCCCCTGGTGTGCTGAACGTCCTTTCGGACAGGACACTGAACGAGGGGCAAGCCAACAGTTCCATGGCAAATTGTGCCAGCTCTGGCCAGAGGTCAAGCCTGCCTACCCAGTAGTCCAGGGGTTCATCGCTTCTCAGAGAGTCCACATTGGCCGTTAACCCGATGTAGTCGGACACCTGCCTGTCTAGGAGTACCCTGAGACTGGATCCGGAGGACAGCTGCCGATGGGTCGGCTGAAAGAATAATCTCATATCAGAAGTGACCAACACATCTTCAAATCGCCCTCTTCTTGCAGGCGCTGTTGGATTGGTAAATTCCTCTGCCAGTGCCTGCAAAAGCAGAATGCAGCATTTCTCGAAGCAAGGCCTGGAAGTGCTGCATTCTGACAGCCCTCTGTGATGGTGGTAACCCAGTACTGGTCCTTGCCCTTTATTTTTTTTTATACGGGGGTCACCCTTAAAAACTGGAGAATGAAGACCCCAATTTTCACTAAACTGGAAGCATCCAGGATAATGTCGTCCTCGTTCTCCTCCCCCATTCACGGACAACACCAGGGATCCCAGAAAAGTTTAAAGCATGCTCTTCTTGCTCCTTCTCATCCGCCCCGGCACCATCCTCCTCTGACTCCTCTTCAGACTCCTGTTGTTGACTTGTCTCAGATGGAGTAGACCCCCCCCTGCAACTTCCTTATCTTCCTGCTTCTCAACGGCTTAATCAATGACACGATGCAATGCACGCTCCAGAAAGAAGACGTAAGGTACAATGTCACTGATGACGCCCTGGCTGCGACTGACCAGTTTGGTGATCTCATCAAATGGCCGCAGAAGTCTGCATGCGTTGCGCATGAGCAGCCACTGGCATGGTGAAAAAAAACATGCTCCCCGGAACCTGTCCTGCCGCAGAGTTCGTACATGTAGTCATTAACTGCACGTTTATGCTGGAGCAGCCTATCAAGCATATACAAGGTGGAGTTCCATCATGTCGGGCAGTCACAAATCAGACGTCTGACAGGCAGGTTGTGTCGCCACTGAATGTCAGCAAGGCGGGCCATGGCTGTGTAAGATCTTCTGAAATGGCCAGAGATTTTCCTGGCCTGCCGCAAAATGTCCTGGACCCTGGGGTATTTGGTAATGAATCGCTGCACAACCAAATTCAGGACGTATGCCATGCATGGCACGTGTCATTTTGCCGTTTCAGCGCACTCAGCAGATTGGCACCATTGTCCCACACCACTTTACCAACTGTCAAATTGAGCGGGGTTAGCCACTGATCTGCCTGTGAACGCAAAGCTGAAAGGAGTGCAGGACCGGCGGGACTCTTGGCTTCCAGGCACAACAGCCGCAGCACAGCATGGCAATGTCTCACCTGGCATGTCGAATAGGTTCTTGGGGGGCGCAGCAGAAGAGACGTAGCAGTGGAAAAGGAGGAGCCAGCCGAGGAGGAGAAGGAGGATGGAGTAGGAGGAGGAGAAGAAGAGGCAGGCCTGAATGCAATCCGTGGCGGTAACACCAAATCTACACGGGTGCCACGGGTTGCATGCTTGACGGCCGTCAGAAGGTTCACCCAGTGGGCAGTAAATGTTATGTACCTTCCCTGTTCGTGTTTGCTAGACCACGTGTCTGTGGTCAGATATACATTGGTACCGACTAGTGTTGATCACGAATATTTGAATTGCAAATTTTAATTACAAATATTGGTACTTCAAATATTTGATATTTTTAGAATACCAGTTCATGCGAAATTTTTATGCAAATATGTTTATGCAAATTTTATGCGAATATTCGCAATCAAGAAAATAATGCCTGGAGATCACGAATTCATGAATTCTCGAATATATTGCGAATATTCACCCAAATATTCACGAAATATTGCAAATTCAAATTTTGCCCCTGCCGCTCATCACACCGACACTGTGTGCCATAGATACATTCACTTGCCGCTGAACATGGCCATATAGTTCTGGGATGCCTTCTGGGAGAAATATTTCCTTCCTGGGACCTTCCATTGCGGTGTTCTAATGGCCCAAAATTTTCTAAAGGCCTCCGAGTCCACCAGTTTATATGGCAGTAGTTGGTGGGCTAGCAGTTTCGTCAAGCCAGCGGTCAACCGTTGGGCAAGAGGGTTATCCGGCGTCATCATCTTTTTACACTCTAACATTTGGGCCACGAAAGCCTGTCTTTTTCCAGGTAAACGTGAGGACGGCACGATGGAAAGTGGAGTTGAGGAGAATTGGGAGGAGAGAGGAGAAGAGGCTGGATGGTGAGCACCTGGAGTGTGGCTTTGTGGGTTCTGACAGCGTTGCTCCCACTAGGCTCGTTGATGAGAGGCCAGGTGCCTTCTCAAGGCGGTCGTCCCTAGGTGAGTGTTGGGCTTACCGCAACTTAGGTGTTGACAGCAAAGGCTGCAGATGGTAACACTATTGTCAGCAGCAGACCCGTTAAAAAAAGCCCACACTGCGGAGCCATGTGCCAGCATCCTGGGAGCGCCAGATGTGACTGTGCATGTTAGATGGCTCTCTCCTGATACATTAGCAGTCTGATTTTTGCCTCTTGTGCAATGTAAGTTCTGCCTACTTCTCCACCCTATTGACTGGTCCTTCTCTCCCTCTGGACTCCCCTCCTCTTCCTCTCTTGTGGGCAGCCATGTGACGTCCATAGACACGTCATCATCGATGTCACCTTCCCCACCACTAACATTACAGATCTCGGAGTAGGCAGCAACAGCGGGGACCAACCTCCTTGGGCTGATCTGGGTACTGTCGTCAGACAGCTGAGTGGCAGCCGTTGCTACCTTCTATTTCTGATCCGATGCCAAGATTGGCTGCGCATCGGAAATGTCTTGTAATGGATCGGAAAATAATTCCTGTGACACCGGCGGAGGGTATATGGTGGTGGTGGTAGTGTCTTTGGTGGTGCACACAGCAGAGAGTGAAGAGGGTGCAGATAGAGAGGATGAGGGTGCAGAAGAAGAAGGCTGAATAAGCCACTCAACCAAATCTGGTGCGTCTTTTGACATAATTGAACGCACCTTCTGCAACTTCCCACTTAGGCTCCGGCCTGATGCTCCCAGCCGACCCCTGCCACCCCTGCGGAAGGGCCTGCCTCTTCCTCTGCCTGTCATTTTTTTAATGACCATGTGACAAAAGTCTCTAGAGAAGCACAGTGTTTGTGGAAGAAGGTATATAACACCCCGCTTCAATCTGTTGTTTTGGGGGGGCGACTTTTTTCCAGTACCGTTTGTCACTGTGTGTAGCAGAGGGAACGCAGCAAAACAACCAACAAATGCTGCAGTACCGAAATACACTATTATGAAAGTATATTGGTATATAACACCCCGCTTCCATCTTTCGTTTTGGGGGGCAACTGGTATATCACACCAGTTATAATAATTTGTCTCCAGTACAGTTTGTCACTGTGTGTAGCAGAGGAAACACAGCAAAACAGCAAACAAATGCTGCAGTACCCAAATACACTATTATGAAAGTGTATTGATATATAACACCCGCTTCAATCTGTTGTTTTGGGGGGCGACTGGTATATCACACCAGTTATAATAATTTTTTTTCCAGTACCGTTTGTCACTGTGTGCAGCAGAGGGAGCGCAGCAAAACAGCAAACAAATGCTGCAGTACCCAAATACACTATTATAAAAGTATATTTGTCACGGACGGTGTACAGGAAACAAGGCAAAGCAACATGTATAAACGACTCGCTGGATCCAAAAACTAAGGAACCAAGGGAGACCCCTGCAGAAGACCTGGCACTTTCCCTGGCTGCTCAGCCTATGCAAAGATCCGAATGGTGGAGGTTTGCATATCCACGAACCTTGACTATTAAAGCCCTGAGCACCCTACAATAGTGAGGGGACACGACCACCGGCTCCCTACACAAGATACGGAGGGAGTCAGGGTCACCTGGGATCCAGCAAACAGATAATAACAGATAAAGGTACAACACTAGCTTTGACGCAAACAGGAGGACAGAGTCAGCGTGCACACACACTCCAGGAAGTAGTATAAGCCGCCCAGAAAAGCCTTCTGGGGAAGAATTTAAAGGGAAGCAATTAGTCCAGCACATGACAGCTGAGAGAGGCTGACGAGAGGAGGAGCTGAATACCACAACACAGAAACTCAAGGAGGAGGTTCTGAAAGGCCTCTGTCAGAGCTTCTCAGCTGTCTGGTTGTGACAATATTGGTATATAACACCCCGCTACAATCTGTCGTTTTCCCGGGGCGACTGGTATATCACACCAGTTATAATAATTTTTTTTCCAGTACCGTTTGTCACTCTTTGTAGTTGTAGTATCGCTGCAGAACCTATCACCAGTCACAATGCTGCACAATACAAATCCACTATAATATGCTTTTTATGTTAGAAAGTATATTATAAGTGCATTATACCCCTATGTACTGCACACCTATCAATAGTACACCTGTACCAGTCCTTAAAAGGACTTTTGTGGCCCTATTAGCTAGCGTTTTGTGTCCCTAGCAGTCTGTCCCTGCTCCACACAGCAACCTCTCCCTACACTGACAAAAGACAGAATGTAAAATGGCGCCCAGATCAGGTCTATTTATAAGGTGTCCATGTGGTGAAACTTTTCAATTGGCTGTCCTGTGCCACCTAAAGAATGTGTTATGGGTCAAAGTTCTTCACAAGGTAAAAGAATATGGCGGGCGCGAATATCACCATATGTTCGCATGTTCGGCGAATCATGAACGAGCAAAGTTTGCCGCAAACCGACCGCCGGGTGAACCCAAAGCCATCTCTACCGATCATTATTATTTTCCCTTATAACATGGTTATATGGGAAAATAATATCATTCTTAATACAGAATGATTAGTAAAATAGTGATGAAGGGGTTAAAAAAAAATACAAATGTACCTCATCTTAATCCACTTCTTCGAGTGGACAAGTGGATTAAGGTGAGTTTTTATTTTTTATTTTTTATATTTTTTTATTTTTTTTAACCCCTCTAGCCCTATTGTACTATGCATTCTGTATTAAGAATGATATTATTTTCCCTTATAACCATGTTATAAGGGAAAATAATAAAATCTACACAACACTTAACCCAAACCCGAACTTCTGTGAATGTTTAGCACTCAAGCAGTAAAATGGTGTATTTTCCAGCGACGCACCTGTATCTTATCCGACCCAAATCCATGACGCCCGGGTGAAAGAGGCCTAAATGTGCCATGCAGTGAAATATCAAAAACCAATTGTTTCCAACTAGAGACCAAATAGGACATTACACCCCATATCATCTCATGCTCCGTCCTTTATGGGGGTTGTGGTCTCAATATTCCCAAGAGTCCAAATTGCTGTAATTAATTGCTAAAGCATGTCCGTTTTTTTAAAAAAGACTCTTCATTGTCAGAATACCTCTGACTTATGGCCACAATCCAGGGTCAGGATGGATATCTGAAACACACCAAGATGGTTAAATGGAGGGTTACAACCATACTGTAACTGTTAAAAGTAATTCATTAGCATTAAAAATACTACTGTTAAAACATTAATGTCACAGGTTCCGACCCAGGCCAGAGGGTCACCATAGAGCACATTAGGCACTAACAAATATGCACAGTTTAATACCTAAAGAAATGGGATAAAACTGTTGCTCTCATTTAAGCCAAATGTTGTGACCGTATTGAGAGCAAAAATCCCACTTTGTCTCCTTTTGATCCAATAACTTCTTCCAAACTTTTTGTCCAACTAGTGGTTGGAGAGCTATCTATGATCTCCAGCGAAGGTGGGAGGGAAAATTGCACGAGAGGGGAAAGAAGAGCACTAAGGGAGATGAAGGGGTAGAATGATGTGATTATAAAACCGGCAGGCAAGGTTGGTTACATGGTCATTTGGCCAACAGCGATGTATAAGAAAGACGCCAGGCGACAGTTAAACAAAAATAACTGTTACAAAAAGCTAACCTTCAACCCCTTGATAAAATTCAAACAAGAACTGGAGGCAATTCTCCAATATGGGATTGAGGAGCTTATTATTTCCTCTTGACAGTGTTCCCACCTTTTGTCTGACTTTCCGGTAATTCACACACTCTACTTCCTTCCTAAGGTGCATAAATACCTGCTGAAACCACCCAGAAGACCAATAGTCTCAGGAATAAACGACCTGAATGATGTCATCTGCAAGTGTGTGGAGCATTACCTACATCCACTGGTTGAGTGTCTTCCCTCATACCTTAAAGACACAATAGATGTATTGAAGAAGGTAGAAGACAACCATTTGGAATCGAATATGCTGATAGCTACGTTTGATGTAGAATCACTTTATACCTCTATAAAACATCAGGATGGATTAAAGGCCATGGAATTTTTTTTTGTATACTACGAACCTGGGTAAGAAGAAGTGTGCTTTTGTTCTGATTCTCTTTGAATATGTCCTCACTCATAATTTATTTCTGTTTGGGGGGTCCTTCTTCCTACAGCTCCAGGGCACCGCAATGGGGGCGTCTTGTGCGCCTCATATGCAAATTTGTTCCTGGGGCTGTGGGAGAGGGAGGTCCTCCAGACGAATCCCCTGCCCATGGTATTGGGGACATTATATTGATGACATTCTGATCATCTGGCAGGGGATGTAAAAAGAGTTTGGGCAGTTTATATAGGAATTGAACAGAAAGGACAAAAACATAAAACTTACCTTTAAGGTGGGCTGAACAGATATAGAATTCTTGGACCTGATCTTAGGGACACCAAATGCTAGCTAATAGGGCCACACAAGTCCTTTTAGGTGTGCCATTGATAGGTGTGACTTACTGAGGGGTGTAATATACTTATAATATTATATAATTCAAATAGTCTAATTTCCTAGACTAGTAAGCTCCCGTTTCTGGTCAGCTTAAAATATAACGTTTATTTGGTTTCATTTATTAAAAGTAATATAACATAGAACGGGAGAACAAAGGAAAACTTTAAAAATCCTAGGTATAGCAGGATTCTGTAGGCAGAGCTAAGGGTTCAATTCACCCATATATTCTGCCTCCATAACATACATACATCCAGCTTTTACTTTGTATTTTAGCGGTATACTTTTTCCGCCTTGATGGAATTTATGTTAAGAGGTCACCTAATCAGTTGTTTCCAATCATTATTTTTGTCTTTATCTATCTTAAGCACAACTCTCCACCATTTATGGTCGCGGTTTAGAGGGGTCTGCAGTAGGGATGAGCGAACTCGAACTGTATAGTTCGGGTTCGTACCGAATTTTGGGGTGTCCGTGACATGGACCCGAACCCGGACATTTTCGTAAAAGTCCGGGTTCGGGTTCGGTGTTCGTCGCTTTCTTGGCGCTTTTGTGACTCTTTCTTGGCGCTTTTTGAAAGGCTGCAAAGCAGCCAATCAACAAGCGTCATACTACTTGCCCCAAGAGGCCATCACAGCCATGCCTACTATTGGCATGGCTGTGATTGGCCAGAGCACCATGTGACCCAGCCTCTATTTAAGCTGGAGTCACATAGCGCCGCCCATCACTCTGCTCTGATTAGCGTAGGGAGAGGTTGCGGCTGCGACAGTAGGGCGAGATTAGGCAGATTAACTCCTCCAAAGGACTTGATTATTGATCGATCTGCAACTGTGGTTCATTGAGCTGCTGATACTCAATTGCTCACTGTTTTTAGGCTGCCCAGACCGTTTGTCAGTCACTTTTTTCTGGGGTGATCGGCGGCCATTTTGTGTCTTGTGGTGCGCCAGCACAAGCTACGACCAAGTGCATTTAACCCTCAATGGTGTGATGTTTTTTGGCTAAAGCCTACATCAGGGTGAAGCTGTCACACCAAGTGCATTTAACCAGCAATAGTCTGTTTATTTTTTGGCCATATACTACATCAGGGGCAAGCTGCGCCTGTCACCAAGTGCATTTAACCCTCAATGGTGTGGTTGATTTTTGGCTAAAGCCTACATCAGTGTGAAGCTGTCACATCAAGTGCATTTAACCAGAAATAGTCAGTTTATTTTTTGGCCATATACTACATCAGGGGCAAGCTGCGCCTGTCACCAAGTGCATTTAACCCTCAATGGTGTGGTTGTTTTTTGGCCAAAGCCTACATCAGGGTGAAGCTGTCACACCAAGTGCATTTAACCCTCAGTAGTGTGGTTGGTCAAGCTGTCACACCAAGTGCATTTAACCAGCAATAGTCTGTTCATTTTTTGGCCATATACTACATCAGGGGCAAGCTGCGCCTGTCACCAAGTGCATTTAACCCTCAGTAGTGTGGTTGGTCAAGCTGTCACACCAAGTGCATTTAACCAGCAATAGTGTGCTTATTTTTTGGCCATATCCCAGTCTAATTCTGTCAGTAAATCTATACCTGTCACCAAGCGCCTAAATACTAGGCCTCAAATTTATATCCCGCTAAATCTGTCGTTACTGCTGTACTGTTCTGGCTGGGCAAGTTATTTAGTGTCCGTCAAAGCACATTTTTTGTTCTGGGTTGAAATACAATTCCCAATTTAGCAATTTCCTAATTTAGTGGTTTCTGCTGTATCAGGCCTACTTTAAATACATCCCCAAAAGGGTATATCAGAATCAAGGTGCTGATAGGGTCATTCTGAATAACTTCACACACACGCTACTGTGCATTTCCAAGTCTAATTCCGTCAGTAAATCTATACCTGTCACCCAGTGCCTAAAAATACTAGGCCTCAAATTTATATCCCGCTAAATCTGTCGTTACTGCTGTACTGTTCTGGCTGGGCAAGTTATTTAGTGTCCGTCAAAGCACATTTTTTGTTCTGGGTTGGAATACAATTCCCAATTTAGCAATATCCTAATTTAATGGTTTCTGCTGTATCAGAGCTATTTGAAATCTATCCCTAAAAGGGTATATAATATTCAAGGTGCACATAGGGTCATTCTGAATAACTTCACACACACGCTACTGTGCATTTCCAAGTCTAATTCCGTCAGTAAATCTATACCTGTCACCCAGTGCCTAAAAATACTAGGCCTCAAATTTATATCCCGCTAAATCTGTCGTTACTGCTGTACTGTTCTGGCTGGGCAAGTTATTTAGTGTCCGTCAAAGCACATTTTTTGTTCTGGGTTGAAATACAATTCCCAATTTAGCAATTTCCTAATTTAGTGGTTTCTGCTGTATCAGGCCTACTTTAAATGCATCCCTAAAAGGGTATATAATATTCAAGGTGCACATAGGGTCATTCAGAATAACTTCACACACACGCTACTGTGCATTTGTAAGTCTAATTCTGTCAGTAAATCTATACCTGTCACCCAGCGCCTAAATACTAGGCCTCAAATTTATATTCAGCTGAATTTGAATACAATACATTGGGCCAAATAATATTTTTGTTGTTGTGGTGAACGATAACAATGAGGAAAACATCTAGTAAGGGACGCGGACGTGGACATGGTCGTGGTGGTGTTAGTGGACCCTCTGGTGCTGGGAGAGGACGTGGCTGTTCTGCCACATCCACACGTTCTAGTGTACCAACTACCTCAGGTCCCAGTAGCCGCCAGAATTTACAGCGATATATGGTGGGGCCCAATGCCGTTCTAAGGATGGTAAGGCCTGAGCAGGTACAGGCATTAGTCAATTGGGTGGCCGACAGTGGATCCAGCACGTTCACATTATCTCCCACCCAGTCTTCTGCAGAAAGCGCACAGATGGCGCCTGAAAACCAACCCCATCAGTCTGTCACATCACCCCTGTGCATATCAGGGAAACTGTCTGAGCCTCAAGTTATGCAGCAGTCTCTTATGCTGTTTGAAGACTCTGCTGGAAGGGTTTCCCAAGGGCATCCACCTAGCCCTTCCCCAGCGGTGGAAGACATAGACTGCACTGACGCACAACCACTTATGTTTCCTGATGATGAGGACATGGGAATACCACCTCAGCATGTCTCTGATGATGACGAAACACAGGTGCCAACTGCTGCGTCTTTCTGCAGTGTGCAGACTGAACAGGAGGTCAGGGATCAAGACTGGGTGGAAGACGATGCAGGGGACGATGAGGTCCTAGACCCCACATGGAATGAAGGTCGTGCCACTGACTTTCACAGTTCGGAGGAAGAGGCAGTGGTGAGACCGAGCCAACAGCGTAGCAAAAGAGGGAGCAGTGGGCAAAAGCAGAACACCCGCCGCCAAGAGACTCTGCCTGCTACTGACCGCCGCCATCTTGGACCGAGCACCCCAAAGGCAGCTTCAAGGAGGTCCCTGGCATGGCACTTCTTCAAACAATGTGCTGACGACAAGACCCGAGTGGTTTGCACGCTGTGCCATCAGAGCCTGAAGCGAGGCATTAACGTTCTGACCCTGAGCACAACCTGCATGACCAGGCACCTGCATGCAAAGCATGAACTGCAGTGGAGTAAACACCTTAAAAACAAGGAAGTCGCTCAGGCTCCCCCTGCTACCTCTTCTGCTGCTGCCGCCTCGGCCTCTTCTGCTGCTGCCGCCTCGGCCTCTTCTGCTGCTGCCGCCTCGACCTCTTCCTCCGCCTCTGGAGGAACGTTGGCACCTGCCGCCCAGCAAACAGGGGATGTACCACCAACACCACCACCACCTCCGTCACCAAGCGTCTCAACCATGTCACACGGCAGCGTTCAGCTCTCCATCTCACAAACATTTGAGAGAAAGCGTAAATTCCCACCTAGCCACCCTCGATCCCTGGCCCTGAATGCCAGCATCTCTAAACTACTGGCCTATGAAATGCTGTCATTTAGGCTGGTGGACACAGACAGCTTCAAACAGCTCATGTCGCTTGCTGTCCCACAGTATGTTGTTCCCAGCCGCCACTACTTCTCCAAGAGAGCCGTGCCTTCCCTGCACAACCAAGTATCCGATAAAATCAAGTGTGCACTGCGCAACGCCATCTGTAGCAAGGTCCACCTAACCACAGATATGTGGACCAGTAAGCACGGCCAGGGACGCTATATCTCCCTAACTGCACACTGGGTAAATGTAGTGGCAGCTGGGCCCCAGGCGGAGAGCTGTTTGGCGCACGTCCTTCCGCCGCCAAGGATCGCAGGGCAACATTCTTTGCCTCCTGTTGCCACCTCCTCCTTCTCGGCTTCCTCCTCCTCTTCTTCCACCTGCTCATCCAGTCAGCCACATACCTTCACCACCAACTTCAGCACAGCCCGGGGTAAACGTCAGCAGGCCATTCTGAAACTCATATGTTTGGGGGACAGGCCCCACACCGCACAGGAGTTGTGGCGGGGTATAGAACAACAGACCGACGAGTGGTTGCTGCCGGTGAGCCTCAAGCCCGGCCTGGTGGTGTGCGATAATGGGCGAAATCTCGTTGCAGCTCTGGGACTAGCCGGTTTGACGCACATCCCTTGCCTGGCGCATATGCTGAATTTGGTGGTGCAGAAGTTCATTCACAACTACCCCGACATGTCAGAGCTGCTGCATAAAGTGCGGGCTGTCTGTTCGCGCTTCCGGCGTTCACATCCTGCCGCTGCTCGCCTGTCTGCGCTACAGCGTAACTTCGGCCTTCCCGCTCACCGCCTCATATGCGACGTGCCCACCAGGTGGAACTCCACCTTGCACATGCTGGACAGACTGTGCGAGCAGCAGCAGGCCATAGTGGAGTTTCAGCTGCAGCACGCACGGGTCAGTCGCACTGCGGAACAGCACCACTTCACCACCAATGACTGGGCCTCCATGTAAGACCTGTGTGCCCTGTTGCGCTGTTTCGAGTACTCCACCAACAAGGCGTCAGCGTTACAATACCACTTCTATGTCTCCTTGAGAAAACACTTAGGGCGATGATGGAAGAGGAGGTGGCCCAGGAGGAGGAGGAGGAGGAGGAAGAGGGGTCATTTTTAGCACTTTCAGGCCAGTCTCTTCGAATTGACTCAGAGGGAGGTTTTTTGCAACAGCAGAGGCCAGGTACAAATGTGGCCAGCCAGGGCCCACTACTGGAGAACGAGGAGGACGAGGATGAGGAGGAGGTGGAGGAGGATGAGGATGAAGCATGGTCACAGCGGAGTGGCACCCAACGCAGCTCGGGCCCATCACTGGTGCGTGGCTGGGGGGAAAGGCAGGACGATGACGATACGCCTCCCACAGAGGACAGCTTGTCCTTACCCCTGGGCAGCCTGGCACACATGAGCGACTACATGCTGCAGTGCCTGCGCAACGACAGCAGAGTTGCCCACCTTTTAACCTGTGCGGACTACTGGGTTGCCACCCTGCTGGATCCACGCTACAAAGACAATGTGCCCACCTTACTTCCTGCACTGGAGCGTGATAGGAAGATGCGCGAGTACAAGCGCACGTTGGTAGACGCGCTACTTAGAGCATTCCCAAATGTCACAGGGGAACAAGTGGAAGCCCAAGGCCAAGGCAGAGGAGGAGCAAGAGGTCGCCAAGGCAGCTGTGTCACGGCCAGCTCCTCTGAGGGCAGGGTTAGCATGGCAGAGATGTGGAAAAGTTTTGTCAACACGCCACAGCTAACTGCACCACCACCTGATACGCAACGTGTTAGCAGGAGGCAACATTTCACTAACATGGTGGAACAGTACGTGTGCACACCCCTCCACTTACTGACTGATGGTTCGGCCCCATTCAACTTCTGGGTCTCTAAATTGTCCACGTGGCCAGAGCTAGCCTTTTATGCCTTGGAGGTGCTGGCCTGCCCGGCGGCCAGCGTTTTGTCTGAACGTGTATTCAGCATGGCAGGGGGCGTCATTACAGACAAACGCAGCCGCCTGTCTACAGCCAATGTGGACAAGCTGACGTTCATAAAAATGAACCAGGCATGGATCCCACAGGTCCTGTCCGTCCCTTGTCCAGATTAGACATTAACTACCTCCCCTTAACCATATATTATTGTACTCCAGGGCACTTCCTCATTCAATCCTATTTTTATTTTCATTTTACCATTATATTGCGAGGCTACCCAAAGTTGAATGAACCTCTTCTCTGTCTGGGTGCCGGGGCCTAAATATATGCCAATGGACTGTTCCAATGTTGGGTGACGTGAAGCCTGATTCTCTGCTATGACATGCAGACTAATTATCTGCTGACATGAAGCCAGATCCTCTGTTACGGGACCTCTCTCCTCTGCCTGGGTGCTGGGCCTAAATATCTGACAATGGACTGTTGCAGTGGTGGCTGACGTGAAGCCTGATTCTCTGCTATGATATGAAGACTGATTCTCTGCTGACATGAAGCCAGATTGTCTGTTACGGGACCTCTCTCCTCTGCCTGGGTGCTGGGCCTAAATATCTGACAATGGACTGTTGCATTGGTGGCTGACGTGAAGCCTGATTCTCTGCCATGATATGAAGACTGATTCTCTGCTGACATGAAGCCAGATTGTCTGTTACGGGACCTCTCTCCTCTGCCTGGGTGCTGGGCCTAAATTTATGAAAATGAACTGTTGCATTGGTGGCTGACGTGAAGCCTGATTCTCTGCTATGATTTGAAGACTGATTCTCTGCTGACATGAAGCCAGATTCTCTGTTACGGGACCTCTCTCCTCTGCCTGGGTGCTGGGCCTAAATATCTGACAATGGACTGTTGCATTGGTGGCTGACGTGAAGCCTGATTCTCTGCTATGATATGAAGACTGATTCTCTGCTGACATGAAGCCAGATTGTCTGTTACGGGACCTCTCTCCTCTGCCTGGGTGCTGGGCCTAAATATCTGACAATGGACTGTTGCATTGGTGGCTGACGTGAAGCCTGATTCTCTGCTATGATATGAAGACTGATTCTCTGCTGACATGAAGCCAGATTGTCTGTTACGGGACCTCTCTCCTCTGCCTGGGTGCTGGGCCTAAATTTATGAAAATGGACTGTTGCAGTGGTGGGTGACGTGAAGCCTGATTCTCTGCTATGACATGAAAACTGATTCTCTGCTGACATGAAGCCAGATTGTCTGTTACGGGACCTCTCTCCTCTGCCTGGGTGCTGGGCCTAAATTTATGAAAATGGACTGTTGCATTGGTGGCTGACGTGAAGCCTGATTCTCTGCTATGATATGAAGACTGATTATCTGCTGACATGAAGCCAGATTGTCTGTTACGGGACCTCTCTCCTCTGCCTGGGTGCTGGGCCTAAATTTATGAAAATGGACTGTTGCAGTGGTGGGTGACGTGAAGCCTGATTCTCTGCTATGACATGAAAACTGATTCTCTGCTGACATGAAGCCAGATTGTCTGTTACGGGACCTCTCTCCTCTGCCTGGGTGCTGGGCCTAAATTTATGAAAATGGACTGTTGCATTGGTGGCTGACGTGAAGCCTGATTCTCTGCTATGATATGAAGACTGATTATCTGCTGACATGAAGCCAGATTGTCTGTTACGGGACCTCTCTCCTCTGCCTGGGTGCTGGGCCTAAATTTATGAAAATGGACTGTTGCAGTGGTGGGTGACGTGAAGCCTGATTCTCTGCTATGACATGAAAACTGATTCTCTGCTGACATGAAGCCAGATTGTCTGTTACGGGACCTCTCTCCTCTGCCTGGGTGCTGGGCCTAAATTTATGAAAATGGACTGTTGCAGTGGTGGCTGACGTGAAGCCTGATTCTCTGCTATGATATGAAGACTGATTCTCTGCTGACATGAAGCCAGATTGTCTGTTACGGGACCTCTCTCCTCTGCCTGGCCCTAAATATCTGACAATAGACTGTTGCATTGGTGGCTGACGTGAAGCCTGATTCTCTGCTATGATATGAAGACTGATTCTCTGCTGACATGAAGCCAGATTGTCTGTTACGGGACCTCTCTCCTCTGCCTGGGTGCTGGGCCTAAATTTATGAAAATGGACTGTTGCAGTGGTGGGTGACGTGAAGCCTGATTCTCTGCTATGACATAAAGACTGATTCTCTGCTGACATGAAGCCAGATTGTCTGTTACGGGACCTCTCTCCTCTGCCTGGGTGCTGGGCCTAAATATCTGACAATGGACTGTTGCATTGGTGGCTGACGTGAAGCCTGATTCTCTGCTATGACATGAAGACTGATTCTCTGCTGACATGAAGCCAGATTCTCTGTTTTGGGACCTCTCTCCTCTGCCTGGGTGCCGGGGCCTAAATATCTGAGAATGGACTGTTCCAGTGGTGGGTGACGTGAAGCCAGATTCTCTGCTATGGGACCTCTCTCCAATTGATTTTGGTTAATTTTTATTTATTTAATTTTTATTTTAATTCATTTCCCTATCCATATTTGTTTGCAGGGGATTTACCTACATGTTGCTGACTTTTGCAGCCCTCTAGCCCTTTCCTGGGCTGTTTTACAGCCTTTTTAGTGCCGAAAAGTTCGGGTCCCCATTGACTTCAATGGGGTTCGGGACGAAGTTCGGATCGGGTTCGGATCCCGAACCCGAACATTATCGGTAAGTTCGGCCGAACTTTTCGAACCCGAACATCCAGGTGTCCGCTCAACTCTAGTCTGCAGTTACTCCTTGCCACGACAGGAATCCTGCCTTACCTAATCTATAATTTCAAGACTAGAGCTCCCCCAACATGTTTCACCACTGAACGTGGCTTCATCAGGGGAATGTAGCTACTATCAACAAGAATGCTTTTCAAAAGTGTTCTTTTAACCTCTATGGGTGGGTCATTGGATTTGCTGCAGCCAGTCGCTGCTAAAGCTTCTTGATTGATGGTCTAATGGCCCAATCTAGGCATTGATTGCTGTGTTTTCGTCATATAGTCGCGTCCTGCATTCAGAGTTGCGAACATATGCATGCGCCAGAACTTTTAGTTTAGTAATCGGAAGTATGACATTACTGAGCATGCGCATATACTTAAACATTTAGACTGACTTTTCGTCATGTAGTCACGTCTTGTGTTTAAACCTGTACATTGCGCATGTGCATGAACTTATAGTTTAGTAATCGGAAGATGACACTACTGAGCATGCGCCTAGACTTAGGCTTTCAACTCACTTTTCATACATATATATATATATATATATATATATATAAATATTTCATACTTATATATATTCAGCATATATTCTTTAGTAAGGTGGACCAACAACTAGAGAAGGAAATTAGAGAAATACAGGAATTTGGCCAACATCCAGGATTTCCTGACCTTGAACAAAAAAAAAAGAAAAATATTGATACATTACAAAACGAAATTAATGAAAGGAAGCACGCAAAATATCTGAGGGATCGGACTGATTTTGAAAGTAATAGGGTTTACCTTTGGAGGAATAGGGCGACCAATAGGTACCCACAAAGAACATATAGAGAGAATTCAGAGACAGAAACATCAGGAACAGAGGGTTCAGGATATAGCTCTACGGGACAGGGGAATCGGTCTAAAGGAACAAAACGTAAGACTAATAGAAGACAATAGCCCCCCAAGGAAATCATCCCTAGAGAGACGTTAATGTCCTCAATCATGTGTGAGAGGTCGTATGGGAAAACAAAATACTCCAAATGTGAACACGGTAACAACAAATATAAGTGGGGCCTCCACATCATCCTATCCCCCCTCATCTATGCAATCCTTCTCGTTTGGTTCATCTCAAGGAGGGAATTTGAGTCAGGGATATCCTATGTTCCAACCACAAGCATCACAACCCCCACCCCAGATACAACCTGTACAGACAAGCACGGGCTCAGGAGAAAAGATGACACCTATAGCACCCCTTTTTTTAGGCCAAACAGAGGTTCAATTGAGGGACCGAGAGAGATGGGGTTACAGCAAATAGCTATAGGGACACCCCTTGAAGATCAGATAGATCTAGATGAGAAACAGATTATTAATTTATCAAGGCATGTCCTAACATCATCTGAAAGAACTCTTTTAAGTAAGGGTCTTACCTTCACTCCGGTCCCCCAATGTGATAAGTTCCTTTGGATTAAGGATATAAACCTTTTTGCACGAAAGCTGGCCCTGCATAAGGTATATAAACAAGAAGAGATGCACATAGGCTTTATGATAAAGAGAGGAGATGTGTGGAGATATTGGAATCTTTACAGGTAGAAAGTGAGGGATATCAAGTTAATCTTGATACCCCAAACCAAAGTCTAAAATGACTCCACAGTTCACTCAGTTCCAAGAAATAGAGACCTTCGTGCAACTAGTTACCCAGGACATCAACTCTTTGAAAATGAGGAAAGACCGTATAGCCTCAAATCTTAGCAATGAGGAACAAAAAGCTCTAGAAACCCTCAGGAAGAATGAGGATATCATAATTAAATCGAGTGACAAGAAATGACTATATTGATATGGTGCTGAGACTTCTAAAAGATAAACAGACATATCAACCCCTGGTAAATGACCCCACAAAAGAATTTCTAAATAAACTCTAAAAGTTATTAGATGAAGCACTTCAAGAGAACATTATAACAAAGGACGAGTATAAATACCTCTATAATAAAAACCCAATGATCTCCACTTTTTATGCCCTTCCCAAAGTACACAAGGACAAACAACCTGTCCCAGGGAGACCAATTGTGTCGGGTAACGACAATCTCACACAATCCGTGAGTGAATATATTGACCAAATATTGAGACCCTTCATAATCACTTTACCTTCTTAGATTAAGGACACACATAATCTTCTTTTGAAGATTAATGATATAACAATAACACCTGGCACGATCTTAGCAAGTTTGGATGTTGAATCCCTCTACAGCAACATCCAACATACACTGGGAATACACGCAGTAGAGTCTTATTTTAACACTAGAAGCCAAAATTTCGATAAGCACAATAAATTTGTTTCACGATCACTAAGGTTTGTTTTGGAGCACAATTATTTTATTTTTCAAGGGCAATTTTATAAACAGATTAATGGAACCGCTATTGGGACGTCATGTGCCCCCACTTATGCAAATTTGTTTCTCGGGTGGTGGGAAAATAATCACGTTTTTAAGGAGGGAATGTCACTATATATCTGCCACATCATATTTTGGGGCAGATATATAGACGACATTCTCATCCTATGGGATGGGGGTCACTCACTATTTCATGAGTTCACTCAGAAATTAAATGATAACAGTATAGGTATGAAATATACCTATGAGATTCAGGAAAATGAGATTGTGCTCCTTGACTTAAAAATAAAAAAGACAAAATGGCCATCTAGTGACAGAGGTCTTCAGAAAGCCGATATCAATGAATAGCTACCTGCATTGGGACAGTTGGCACCCCACCTCTCTAAAGAAGGGAATCCCTGTTGGCCAGTATCTGAGAGCACGCCGAACTTTTTCGGATGAGGCCTCTTTTTCCAAAGAAAGTGGACAACTTCTCCAGAGATTTAGAAAGAGAGGATATCCGAAAAAAACCTCAAAAAAAACGCATATAATAGAGCCAACAGAACTAAGAGAGAAGATCTTCTTAAAGAAACTCCCCCCCAAAAAAGTGATATCATCAGACGCATAGGTACCTATGATGGGTACAATAAAGAAATATATGGCATATAGTAAAATCAGATAGAGATCTAAATATGGTACTTACCCCTAATCCAACAGTAACATATAGAAGAGGCACCAATCTTAAAGATCAATTGGTGCATAGTCATCTAATGGAGAGGGGTTCAAACTCCGTAAAACCTATTGAAAGATACCGAGGCTCATCACCATGCGGAGAGTGCTCCTTCTACAGATTTGTTCCCCGCATAAAAAAGTATACCAACCCTGTGGATAAAAAGGAGTATGAAATAAAACAACTCATTACATGCAAAGCACAGGGGGTGGTGTACTTGGCTTCCTGCCCATACCCTAAACTATATGTGGGCAAAACGATACAAGAGCTAAGACGCCGTATCTCAGGGCATATTAGTACCATTGAAACAGGTAAAGATACATCAATTGCCAGACATATAAAATATTTTCACAATAATAAGAGTACCGTTCTTAGATTCCGGGGCATAGAGAAAATATCCCTAGGACCAAGAGGGGGGAATTTAGACAAGAAATTGTTACAGAGTGAGGCACGCTGGAGTCACAGACTGAATACTATGAGTCCACAAGGCTTTAATGAAGGTTTTTCCTTCACAGCCTTTATATAAAATAACTGGAGAATACCTGATAAGAAATAAACTAATATTATAACTATGAAAGAAATTAAAAAGAACAAATATTACTTACCGGGGGGAAAAAGGTGAGTGGTCCTTGACCTTCTGAACATCATATAGTCGGATCCTGGAATATTAGTATGAGGAAAGATAGAGGGAATAATAGAACTGCTATGCTTATATACAATAAAACAAATTAAATAAGAAATATGTGATTCGAGGCAATTTTAGGAGAATGAGGCAGGTTCAGTGATGTTATCCTTTGATTACAAAATATAAGTACCCGCGCATTAAACGTAGGATGCGACTGGGTATAGGCGCATACCCAGTAATGTCATCTTCCGATTATAAAATTATAAGTTCCTGCACATGCAGGTTTAGGCGCATACCCAGTAATGTCATCCTCCGATTACAAAATTATAAGTTCCTGCACATGCAAAATATGCAGGTTTAAACGCAAGATGCGTCTATATGACGAAAATATAGCCGAAATGCCTAAGTGTGGACGCAGGCGCAGAACTTTTACCAAACTAAAAGTTCTGGCGCATGCGTAGATGGAACCTCGGAAAAATATATAAAAGTATGAAAAGTGAGCTGAGATGTCTAAGTATAGGTGCATGCCCAGTAATGTCATCCTTTGATTACAAGAGTATAAGTTCCTGTGCATGCGAAGTATACGGGTTTAAATGTAGGATGCGACTGAGTATACGCGCATGCTTAGTAATGTAATCTTTTGATTGCAAAATTATAAGTTCCTGCGCATGCGCAGTACACAGGTTTAAACGCAAGACGCGACTATATGACGAAAATATAGCTTAAATACCTATACCTAAGTATAGACGCATGCTCAGTAATGCTATATTCCCGACTATCAAACTATAAGTTGTGACGCATGCTCAGTAACGCTATACCTTTGATTACTAAACAAAAAGGTATGGCACATGCGTAAACGTAATCCTGAATATATATAAGTATGAAAAGTGAGTTGAAAGCCTAAGTATAGGCGCATGCTCAGTAGTGTCATCTTCCGATTACTAAACTATAAGTTCATGCCCATGCACAATGTACAGGTTTAAACACAAGACGTGACTACATGACGAAAAGTCAGTCTATGCGCATGCTCAGTAATGTCATACTTCCGATTACTAAACTAAAAGTTCTGGCGCATGCATATGTTCGCAACTGTGAATGCAGGACGCGACTATATGACGAAAACACAGCAATCAATGCCTAGATTGGGCCATTAGACCATCAATCAAGAAGCTTTAGCAGCGACTGGCTACAGCACATCCAATGACCCACCCATATAGGTTAAAAGAACACTTTTGAAAAGCATTCTTGTTGATAGTAGCTCCATTCCCCTGATGAAGCCACGTTCAGTGGTGAAACATGTTGGGGGAGCTCTAGTCTTGAAATTTTAGATTAGGATAGGCAGGATTCCTGTCGTGGCGAGGAGTAACTGCAGACCCCTCTAAACCGCGACCATAAATGGTGGAGAGTTGTGCTTAAGATAGATAAAGACAAAAATAATGATTGGAAACAACTGATTAGGTGACCTTTTAACATAAATTCCATCAAGGCGGAAAAAGTATACCGCTAAAATACAAAGTAAAAGGTGGATGTATGTATGTTATGGAGGCAGAATATATGGGTGAATTGAACCCTTAGCTCTGCCTACAGATTCCTGCTATACCTAGGATTTTAAAGTTTTCCTTTGTTCTCCCGTTCTATGTTATATTACTTTTAATAAATGAATCCAAATAAACGTTATATTTTAAGCTGACCAGAAACGGGAGCTTACTAGTCTAGGAAACTAGACTATTTGAATTATATAACTTGAATTTCCTGGGTCCAAAGGGTCTTTGAAATATTGATACTTATAATATACTTTCAAACATAGAAAGTGTATTATAGTGCAATTGTATTGCGCAGCAGTTGTGTGCGGTTCTGCTGCGATACTGCAGCTACACAGAGTGACAAACACTATTGTAACAAAAATTTTCTATTGGTGTGATATACCAGTTGCCCCTCCAAAAACTGATTAAAGCAGGGGTGTGATATACCAATTATATACTTTCTATATAGTGCATTTGGGTAGTGCAGAATTTGTTTGTGGTTTTGCTGCGTTACCTCAGCTACACGGAGTGAAAAACGCCATTGGAACAAATAATTTTTACTGGTGTGATATACCAGTTGCCTCCTCAAAAAAACAGATTGAAGCAGGGGTGTTATATACCAATTATATACTTTCTATATAGTGCATTTGGGTAGTGCAGCATTTGTTTGCGGTTTTGCTGTGTTACCTCAGCTACAGATAGTGAAAAATGCCATTGGAACAATTAATTTCTACCGTTGTGATATACCAGTTGCCCCCCAAATTACTGATTGAAACAGGGGTGTTATATATCAATTATATACTTTCTATATAGTGCATTTGGGTAGTGCAGCAAAAAAACTGATTGAAGCAGGGGTTTGATATATCTTCTTCCACAAATACTGCTCTTCTATAGGGACTTTTGTCACAGGGTCATTTTGGGCCAGAGCCTAAGTGGAAAGTTGCGGATGGAGTGTGTGATTACGTCAAACGACGCACCAGACTTGGTTGAATGGCTTACTCAGCCTTCCGCTTCTGCACCCTCCTCATCCTTTCTATCTGCACACTCTTCACTCTCTGCTGTGTCCACCACCTAAGACACCACCACCACCATGGACGTAATGTGAGTGCCCACAAGAGAGGAAGAGGAGGGGACTTCAGAGGGAGAGACAGAGCAGCAGGTAGGGAGGAGAATGAGGAGAAGAAGGCAGAACTTACAATGCACAGGAGGCAAAAAGCAGACTTCTAATGTATCTGGAACAAGCCATTCGCCATGCACGGTCACATGTGGCGCTCCCAGGACGCTGACACATGACTCTGCAGTGTTGGCTTTTTTTAACGTGTCAGCTGAAGAAAACACCTGGCCTCCCATCACTGAGCTCAGTGAGAGAAATACCGTCAGAACCCACAAAGACACACTCCTGCCTCTTCTCCTTTTCTTCTCCTCTCTCCTCCTATCTGTCCTCCACGCCACCTTCCACCGTGCCGTCGTCACGTTCATCTGACAAAAGGCAGGCTTCTGTGGCCCAAATGTTCAAGCAAAAAAAGATGATGATGCCGGATAACCCTCTTGCCCAACGGCTGACCGCTGGCTTGTCGGAACTGCTAGCCCGCCAACTACTGCCATATAAACTGGTGGACTCAGAGGCCTTTAGAAAATATGCGGTCATTGGCACACCGCAATGGAAGGTCGTCCCCGGAAGGAAATATTTCTCCCAGAAGGGCATCCCGGAGCTATATGGCCACGTTCAGCTGCAAGTGAATGTATCTCTGGCACACAGTGTTGGTGCCAAGATACATCTGACCACAGACACGTGGTCTAGCAAACAGGGGCAGGGAAGGTACATAACTTTTATTGCCCACTAGGTGAACCTTCTGAAGGCTGTCAAGTGGCACCAGTATGGATTTGGTGTTACCGCCATGGATTGCATGCAGGACTGCCTCTTCTTCTCCTCCTCCTACTCCATCCTCCGTCTCCTCCTCAGCTTACTCCTCCTTTTCCATTTCTACCGCCTCTTCCACTCCGCCCCCCAAGATCCCCAGAACCTATTCGACGTGCCAGGTGAGACGTTGCCATGCTGTACTGCGGCTGTTGTTCCTGGAAGCCAAGAGCCATGCCGATCCTGCACTCCTTTCAGCTTTGCGGTCACAGGCCGATTAGTGGCTAACCTTGCTCAATTTGACAGTTGGTATGTCAAGTGGTGTGCGACAACGGTGCCAATCTGGTGAGCATGCTGAAACAGGGTGAACTGACACACGTACCGTGCATGGCACATGTCCTGAACTTAGTCATGCAGCGATTCGTTGCTAATTACCCAGGGGTCCAGGACATCTTGCGGCAGGTCAGGAAAATGGCCTTGCTGACGTTCAGCGGCGACACCACTTGCCCATCAGACGTCTGATTTGTGACTGCCCGATGCATTGGAACTACACCTTGTATATGCTTGATAGGATACTCCAGCAGAAACGTGCAGTTAACAACTACCTGTACGAACTCTGCGGCAGGACAGATTTTGGGGAGCTTGTTTTATTTTTCACTGCGCCAGTGGCTGCTCATGGGCGACACATACAGACTTCTGCGGCCATTTGATGAGATCACCAAACTGGTTAGTCGCAGCCAGGGCGCTATCAGTGACATCGTACCTTACGCCTTCTTTCTGGAGTGTGTATTGCGTTGTGTCGTTGATCAAGCTGTCAAGGAGCAGGAGCAGGAAGATGAAGAAGTTGCAATACTGAATGAATTCCCAGGGGAGGCTACTCCATCTGAGACAAGTCAGCAGGAGTCTAAAGAGGAGGATGGTGTCGGGACAGAGCAGGAGGAGGAGCAAGAAGAGCATGATTTCAATTTTTCTGGGATCCCTTGTGTTGTCCGTGGCTGGGGGGAGGAGAACGAGGGCGAAGTTATCCTGGATGATGAGCAGGAACCAGGCCACTCCACCACTTCCAGTTTAGTGCAAATGGGTGCCTTCATGCTCCAGTGTTTGAAGAGGGACCCCCGTATGAAAGGCATAAAGGGCAAGGACTAGTACTGGGTGGCAACATACTTAGACCCCTGTTACAAAAACAAAACGGCAGACATGTTACCAGCAGCATCACAGAGGTCTGTCAGAATGCAGCACTTCCAGGTCTTGCTTCGAGAAATGCTGCATTCTGCTTTTGCGGGTGCTGGCAGAGGAGTTTCCACTCACAGAGAAACAGTTGCGGGTACCAATCCAACAGCGCATGCAAGAAGAGGGCGGTTTGAAGATATGTTGATCACTTCTGATATGAGATCATTCTTGCAGCCAACCCCATGACAGCTGCCCTCCGGATCCAACCTCAGGGAACGCCTAGACCGACAGGGTTACCGGCCGATGTGGACGCTCTGAGAAGCAAGGAACCCCTGGACTACTTGGTGTGCAGAGCTTGACTTGTGGCCAGAGCTGGCACAATTTGACATGGAACTGTTGGCTTTCCCCTTGTCCAGTGTCCTGTCCAAAAGGATGTTCAGCGCAGCAGGGGGACCGTGAACCATTATCGTACCTGCCTAGCTCACGACAGCTACCTGCCTAGCTCACGAGGCATGGATCTTGGAGGAATTCAACACCTGTGACAACCACATTTAATTGAATTTCCTCATGCAAGCCCACAAATATCCGCCACCACACAGAACAAAATATTGGTCCCTGTCTTACTTAAATGCAGCGGCATAAAAGGCCTTTTCAGTCCGTTGAATGCCTAATGTTTTGAGCCTGGAGAAATTTAACACCTGTGATGACCACGTGTTTCAACTATTATCATTATTTATTTATTTTTTTCAGAGGGGGGATTTCGTTAGCCATGTTTTTAATCCAATTTAATATTTTTAGTTCTTTTAAACATATGTATTTGACATCTATTTGTACTGGCCTTCAGTAAAACTGATATCCATTGACCGTCTAATAGACCTATAGCCACATACTTTTTTGTTATTTTATGTATGTTGAATGCATAATTTTTGGGGCCTTTAGTACACTGGCCTTCTGGAAAATTGATTCCAATAACCGTGTAATCTACCTCCAGCCACATACTTACTTGTTCTTTTATGTATGCTGAATCCATAATTTTTGGGGCCTGTATTCCACTGGCCTGCTCTAAAATTGATATCCAATGACCGTGTAATCTACCTCCAGCCACATACTTACTTGTTCTTTTCTGTACGGTGAATGAATAATTGTTGGGGCCTCTAAGGAATTCAACACCTGTTGATGACGACCATGTGTTATCGAATTTAAACTATTAATATCAGTTTTTTTTTTCAAGAGGGGGGATTTTGTTAGCCATGTTTTTAATCCAATTTAGTATTTTTAGTTCTTTTAAACATATGTATTTATACTGGCCTGCAGTAAAATTGATATCCATTGCCCGTGTAATATACCTCTGGCAACATAATCACTTGATCTTTTCTGTCCGGTGAATACCTAATGTTTGGGGCCTGTAGTCGAGTGGCCCACAGTAAATTTTTTATCCATTAACCTGTACCGGACACATGACGTACCGGTACGCCCTTATGTCCTGGTACCTGAGGACACTTCCTGTCTATTTCACTGCTGCGTGGTGGGCGGTGATCGGAACAAGGTGCCTCCTCAAATCATTGAGTAGGCACCTTGGCTAAATGCGCTGGGGTGTCCCATTACCCCCCCCCCCCCCCGTCGGCGATCAGGTCAATTCAGACCTGCGGTTTGCGGCTTTTACCTGGTGCGGCGGCAGAAGTATTGAAATGCATTGAAAAGGATTAGACCTCAAAAGTGAAAAAAAGTTGAAAAAATACAGTTTTCCCCCCAAAAAATATAAAGTTTCAAGTAAAAATAAACAAAAACATCATTTTCCCCAAATAAAGTTAAAAAAATTGGTAAAAAATAGGGGGGGGGGGGAAGTATACATATTAGGTATTGACGCATCTGTAATAACTTGCTTTATAAAAATATCACATGAGCTAACCCCTCAGGTGAATACAGTAAAAAAAACAAAAAAAAAACTGTGCTAAATAAACAATTTTTTGTCACCTTACATCACAAAAAGTGTAATAGCAAGCGATCAAAAAGTCATATGCACCCCAAAATAGTGCCAATCACACCGTCATCTCATCCCTCAAAAATCAAACCCTACCCAAAATAATCGCCCAAAAACGGATTCCAAATTCTTGTGGAACACATACAGGGTAGACAAAGTTTGCAAGTTTCTACTCTAGGGGGGAATCAGGGCTTCAAATGGGACATGGTGTCAAAAAACCCAGTCCAGCCAAATCTGCCTTCCAAAAACCATATGGCATTCCTTTCCTTCTGTGCCCTGCCGTGTGCCTGTACAGCGGTTTACAACCACATATGGCGTATTTCTGTAAACTACAGAATCAGAGCCATAAATATTAAGTTTTGTTTAGCTGTTAACCCTTGCTTTGTAACAGGAAAAAATTATTAAAATGGAAAATCTGTTAAAAAAGTGATATTTTGAAATTGTATCTCTATTTTCCATTAATCCTTGTGGAACACCTAAAGGGTTGACAAAGTTTGAAAAAATCTGTTTTGAATACCTTGAGGGGTGTAGTTTCTAGAATGAGGTCACTTTTTTGGAGTTTCTGTAAGGAAATTATGTCTGTATCCACACACACATTTATATACATGTATTAATTCAGCCTTATATGCTTGTATTAAGATATGCAGAGTTCTTCTTTAAAGGAAATATTTTATAACACCAAGCCTAGTAACACAAGCTGGCAGGAAGTGGCTGTCTGAAGCTCAAAACCGCATGGCTAGAAAGAGATATGCATGCTTTGCAAAAGAATGCCACATTTATGATGAAGGTACCTGAAGAGAGAATTGCTAAATGCATAACATCATAGCTGCAGAAACATATATATGCATATATACCTTTTACGCATATATCTAACATGTGCAATAGAGATATATTTTACACTTGCTATAATACTGGTTATATAAGCATCTTGTATATTGACGTTCACCTTTTGTGAAGGACGTTTTATCAGATAAATGTTGGTACAAAATAAACAAAGATAATTCCGCGAAATATTTGAACAAAGCGAAGGTCGACAAACATGGTGGTTAGATATCTAAATTCTAAGAATTATAAATGCGTCACATATGTACCTTGTTTCTGAGAAATTATCATGACTTTTTTACTTTGGCTGTATAAAGGGAAAATTTATCAATTCGCTACCTGATTGGACTAGACATGGGGGAGGTATACGCTAATTTTGTGGTTTGAAGCTATAAATTGTCTACGATGTCAAAATAAAGGGGCAGCCATTTTAAACCTATCAATGTGTATTGGTCTTCAGTGGTTGTCCGGCCGGTGATTCACACACAGACAAACCAGGGGCTCTTTCAATTGGTAGCAGAGGATGGTTCACTGACTATCCAGGTGAGTAATAATTTCTGCCACTACTTGTGTTGGTTGGAATGTTTCTCTCCTGGATACGGTGAATATCTGATGTATACTGGATGGCAGGTTAGTTGATGGCAGGTTAGTTTAGTGTTTATATGACTGTGGGACAGACACGAGGCAGCACTCAGTGTTCTGCGTATCCTGATAGGAGCGGCGTCTCCTATAGGCACAGTGGTTGGCAGGGGATGTTGTTCCAGGAACATACATCATATTGATGGCAGGGAATTTTCCGAATGTAGAATTAGTCTCTTCGGACGTTGGCAGGGATTTTACAAGTGGGAATTAGTCTCACTTGACGGTTTATTGAGTTACAGGAAGGATAACTCTGGATTTATGTGAAACAAGGAAACAAGGTACCAGGAATATATGTAAAGGAATACATATGATAAAAAGGAAACAGTGAGGGAAACGCATACATCTCAATGCAGATGTTGGTTTCTAACTCACTAGGATTGTCTGTGGAGTGAATTGTTTATAGAACATAACTGTACGGTTATAACTTGGAAGGTGACATTGATTACTGCAGTGTATCAAGTCCATAAATGGTGTTGCCCATATTAGATATTTTACACGTGTGATAAGAATATTGTACTGGTGGAAAATCTGATTGTGCTGGCTTAATTGATCCTCAACAGTACTAACACAATTACTTGCTGCTATTTCTACGCTGCTATTTCCACCTCACTGTTTGCTGCTAAAATATATATATAGAGTTCATTGTCAATTGCATTAAACATTATGGGTAACAGCGTGGGAAAGGATCTGGATGGTGAGCCAGAGACCAGACCCACACCGTTACATTTTGTATCAGGCACCTGTGGGATTAGTGTAACTGATCCATTTTGGGTAAATATCTGTGACCGCAGTCAGCAACTGTGTATTACGCAGATCAGCGATGTAGGTCCTCGCAATGAAGGGGACTGGGAGGAGGTTAGAAAAATGGTGGGGCTTCACCCTAAATATAACTATCCAGCCGGTGCCTGGGATGAAAATTATATGAAAACATGTTTTAAAAAAATGGGAGAAAGCATTAAAAGAGTATAGGAAGAGATTTCCACCAACCCATCACATATACTTAAAACAGGATAAGGGGACAGTGAGTAAAGAGGAAGAAGTTCCATGGTCAGAAATTCTGCCCTCCTTACCAGATAAACCACCGGCATATGATGTGACGGTATTAGAACCAGAAAAGGCAACACTCCCAGCTGTCTCTACGGAGGACATGCTGCAAGACCCTTATGATAAGGTCCCCTGTCCAAAACAAGCAACCGCACCAGAATTATTATTATTTTCTGGTGAAAACCAAAAGAGAACCGGACTGTACCCGGATTTGGGAGATAGAGATTCCCTTTTGAGTACTGCAGTTATAGTGGCAGCAGCACTTAGGGAACAAAAAGATGTGGCTCCACAAGTCAAAGAGGCTCAGGAAAGGAGGAAGGAATATAGAAAAAGTATGGACATTTATGTACAGGAGTTGACCCAACTGAGGGATAAACTAAAGATGGACATAGTCTACATTAAACAACTTCCCCTTCAAGGTGTCCTTCCCATCGCGTATAATCACGAGAACCCAGATGATACTGACCTTCCTAGTGAGGAAAGGATGGATGAATTGAAGGGCATTCTGGGAGGAGAATGTGGGAAAACCAGAGCAGTGACTAACAAAAAAAACCTGCTGCTGACCGAGATAGAAAAACTAAGACAGGAGTACAGGAGGGTGAAAAAGGACTGGGAAACCAGAGCTCAGGAAGAATACGGTAGGAGAACTGAAACACAGATAGAGGCAGACAGTTTAGAACATGGAACGCCCCTGGCAACCTCCACCCCTAGAGTACCTGGAGTGATGCAACCCCTGGCAGACAAATTTTCCAAACTCGCTATAACACCTGAGGAAGGGGATAAGAAAGGCACACAACTACAGCTCCCCATGATCACTGTAGGTGACACTGAAGTCCATATCCCTCTTCCTCTAGGATTAATGAAAGAACTGAAGGATATGTGTCCCAATCCAAAAAAGGACCCTAGAGCAGCAGCTATGTTTCTGCAGAAGTATACTGCAGGGAGCCAATTAACAATGGAGGATATTCAGATAATACTCTCAGCCATAGACCCAGACACTGGCTCCCAAATCGATACAGACGAGATAAAGAAGGCATCAGAAAAGGAAGTTAGGGATGCAGGACAGGAAGTTGGCCGCCCCAATGTTTGGAAAAAGTTTTGGGATAAGATAGGAGTAGAATGGATGAAAAGATACAAAGGAGATTCAGGCTTACACACAATGCTAAATACAAAACAAGAGCCGAAAGAGGATTTTTATAGTTTCTGTAAGAGACTGTTGGATCTCTACAGTAGTACAGGGATGAATGCACCTGAATTGTTCAAGACTACATGTATGAATAATGGGGACCCTAAGACAACGCAGCTAATAAAATTAGTGAATAACGAATGGCTTACTCAAACGGTGACAGAATTTATGGAGGACATAGCAAAACGCTCAGCCTCTGGTGTTTTCAATCAAAAGGGAGGAGTATTCCCATTGTTAATGCAGCAGGACATACAACAGGAGTCTATATTGTCAGGTGGGGAAAGCAATTACATGATGATGTCAGGTTTCTCCCGGGGAAGGGATAATGGAAGGGGTCCGAGAAGTAGGGGCCAGGCAAACTACCCGGGAAGAGTAGAAAGGAATCAGAAACAGGGCTGTTTCATTTGTGGGAGTCTAGGTCACTGGAGGCGGGAATGTCCAAAGGTGAGAGATGAAGATAGGAGAGGATACAGATTTACGGAGGTGGTCTGAGCATGAACACCCGTCCCCACGGGGGAACAATCACTATTAGGGGTGCCCAGAACGAGTCCCGTCCTTCATTATGCATTTTGTTCCAACTGATTGGCAAGTTTTACCACAAGTAATACTGCAAATTGATGGTATTACAGTTAATTTATTGCTTGACACCGGAGCAACGACTTCAAGCGTAAACAAAATAGACTTCATTAACGACAAATGCACCGAAGGAAGTTCTATGGGTATCAATGGGACGACAGTGATACATAAGGTGACAGCACCGCTCCCGGTTTGTACTCTTACGGGGGAACTGGTGACGCACATGTCTTTTGCAGTCCTGCTAGAATGCCCCGTTTGCCTATTAGGAAGGGATCTAATGGCAGCACTACAGATTTCATTAGTCTTTGACAAAAAGGGAAGACTGACAGCGACCTCAATGAAATGTGACCTGACAAACCCAAAAAGACGTGACATGAATGGGTTCTTTTTAAGCCTACCAATGTCCCTGGAAAATCATCCAATTTGGGCAAAATGTAAAGACTCAGTAGGAACGATTAACTGTGAGCCCTACCGGCCCTGTTTGAAGGAGGGGGTTATGCCAACCTTTCAAAAACAATACCCACTGAGTGAGGAAAAGTTAGAGGGTATAAGGCCGCAAATTGAGAAATACTTACAGATGGGAATTCTTAGGAAAATTGTCAGTCCCTGGAATACACCGATAAATCCCGTAAAAAAAAATAATGGCACGTGGAGATTAGTACAGGATCTAAGGAAGGTAAACAAGGCAATTATCCCACTTCCCCCCTTGGTGGCAGACCTTACAGCTGTGTTTGGGGCCATTCCTGTGGGATCCAGATACTACACTGTAGTTGACCTCAGTAATGCGTTCTTTTCCATACCAGTGGCTTGGGATGCACAAAGTCTTTTTGCTTTTCAATGGGCTGATGATGGTCAGGTGACTTGGACCCGTCTCCCACAAGGTTTTGGGGATAGTCCAGCAGCCTTTTCTATTGTATTAAAGGCTACATTGGAAGATTGGGAACCAAAGAGGGGATCCACCTTAATACAGTACACAGATGACCTTTTACTCTCCAATTCGGAGTTAGAAGCCTGCGAAATAGATTCACGGAGTTTATTAGACCACTTGGCAAGCAAAGGACACCTGGCCTCGAAGAAGAAAATCCAATATGCAAGTACCCAGGTGGAGTATCTGGGGTGCATAATAGAGGCAGGAGAGAGAAAGATCTCACCCGCTAGAGTCAAGGCAGTGACCTCCCTAAGCAGGCCAGGGGACAAAGCTACAATGCTGTCCTTTCTAGGGTCAATAGTGTATTGTAGGCAGTGGATTCCTGATTGCTCCCATTGGGATTCAATCCTAAGAAAAACTACACTCACAGAAGCACCAAAGGTAGTGGAGTGGACAGAGGACAGAGTAGAAGCCTTTGAGAGATTGATTCGGTCCCTGACCCAAGCCCCAGCCTTGGCCCTGGCAGATTATGGAAAGCCATTCCAATTATACTGTGTGGTATCGGGAGAAACCTATGCAGCGGTTTTGACACAGACACATGGGGGAAGAAACAGGCCAGTTTCATACCTATCGAGAAAATTACCTCCTGTAGTTCTTGGAATGCCTCACTGTCTCCAAGCATTAGCAGCCGCGGCCATGTCAGTAAAAGATGCTACTAAGATAGTCCATGGAAATGTAATGGAACTTTTCACCACTCATACAGTTTTGTCCCTCCTTCAAAACATGACCACACAACACATGACAGCTCAGAGACTGTCCGGATATGAGACCATATTACTCAGTACGGCAAACCTGGTGATAAAGACATGTCCAGACACCTCACCAGTGATAAGATTTTTGCATACACTTTTGAGACTTAAGTGTGAAGGTTCTGACGAACAAGTAGACCCAATACCTGAACACAGATGTGATGAAGTGATCTTGTCATGCACAACACCTAGGAAAGATTTAAAGGACACGCCACAGACTGACAGTATAGATGTTTTTGTGGATGGATCATGCACAAGACCAGATGACAGGACATATCAAACAGGTTACGCAGTGGTCATGCTCCCAAATCAAGTGATAGAAGCTGAACCAATTGTCACAACTTCGGCACAACAAGCTGAGCTGGTAGCGCTCACAAGAGCCTGTGAAATATTCGCAGGACATAAAGTAAATATCTATACTGACAGTAGCTATGCATTTGGAACAGTGCATGATTATGCATTAATATGGAAAAATAGGGGATATATCTCAGCAGATGGGAAGCAGATAGCGAATCAGAAGTACATAGATCACTTGCTACGTGCAATTCAACTACCAGAAGCTATAAGTGTGATAAAAGTGAAAGGACACTCTGCAAAAGGAGATTATCAAGCTATGGGAAACAACTTAGCAGACAGAGCAGCGAAAATGGCAGCCAAGAGAGACACGAGAAGGGAAAGTAAGTTATTATTCATGACAGATTTTGAAAGTGAAAACTGGGTGTCAGTAGTATATCAACTACAGAAGCAGTCTACCAGTGAGGATATCAAGTACTGGAAGTCTCAGGGACTGCAGATGACAGGTACAGGTATGTGGACAAAAGATCGGATATTGGGGGTTCCCACTGCATCAGCACCGCTCCTAATATCCTATCTTCATGGTCCTGGACATTTGGGAAAACAATACATATCAGAACATTACAAGTCACTGTTCTGTACACACCAATTGCAGAGATTGATAGACGATCTGGTCGACTCATGCATGACTTGTGCACAGAATAATGTTCAAGGAAAAGCACACGGAAGACATGGGAATCTACCACCCCCTACAGGCCCTCTGCAAGATTTGCAGATAGATTACACACACATGCCAAAGCAACCCGGGAATATAAGATATCTCCTTGTAATAGTCTGTAGGTTCTCTGGATGGTGTGTAGCCATACCTACTTCAGGAGAAACAGCTGGTGTGACAGCTAGGGCATTGATAAATCAATGGATTTCAGTGTATGGACTCCCTCGGGTAATTCATTCAGATCAGGGACCTGCTTTCCAGTCCAAACTAATACAAGAACTGACGAAGATTCTGGGTTTCCAGTGGAAGCTCAATATAGTCTATCACCCACAAAGTGCAGGAGTCGTGGAAAGAATGAACCGAACCATTAAGGATAGGTTAAAAAAGGCCACTTCAGGAACATTGAAGGATTGGCTGAAATTTCTACCCGCCATTCTCTACCAAATAAGAACGACACCAAATAAACAGACAGGGTTGTCACCTTATGAGGTGTTATTCGGTAGACCCCCTAATACCCGTGAGGAACCAGATATTGACAGTAACGTTTTTGCCTTGCAGGAGCAGTACGTGAAACATTTGGTAGGTATACTCTCGGAAAATCATGATAAGGTTGCTGTCACCTTTCCTCCTCTTTCCACAGACCCAACTCATCCATTCTTGCCCGGAGACAAGGTTCTGGTGAAACAACTGGCTGTCCGCCACAAGACTGGTCCAATATATCAAGGTCCATTTGAGGTTCTGAGAGTTGCTCGAACGGCTGTCCTTACCGACCAGAGTCCACAGTGGATACACGCCAGCCGGCTCAAGAAGACACCGGAAGGAGTCCTGAAGGAATTCCCCGAACAAGCATGAGTCTTTTAGACAAGATGCCTTCAAAGGAAATGACTTTGATCATACCCCCAAGCCTGCAAAATAGATATGAGCGATGGCTAAGAGGCTATCCTAAACCACTTTCTCCAGAGGATCCAAAGACTATGCAGGACTTGTATGAGGAAGAATTTATGTTCAGGGAGTATACCAATGAACTAGAGACTGATGACTTAAAAGATCAAAACTTTCCTGAACCGTTTAGTAAGCAGATGATTCAGAGAATGAAAATGGTGTGTGGTATAAGGAATGATCATGTGGAATGGGATTCCATATGATCAAAGAGGGGACTGTAAGGAAATTATGTCTGTATCCACACACACATTTATATACATGTATTAATTCAGCCTTATATGCTTGTATTAAGATATGCAGAGTTCTTCTTTAAAGGAAATATTTTATAACACCAAGCCTAGTAACACAAGCTGGCAGGAAGTGGCTGTCTGAAGCTCAAAACCGCATGGCTAGAAAGAGATATGCATGCTTTGCAAAAGAATGCCACATTTATGATGAAGGTACCTGAAGAGAGAATTGCTAAATGCATAACATCATAGCTGCAGAAACATATATATGCATATATACCTTTTACGCATATATCTAACATGTGCAATAGAGATATATTTTACACTTGCTATAATACTGGTTATATAAGCATCTTGTATATTGACGTTCACCTTTTGTGAAGGACGTTTTATCAGATAAATGTTGGTACAAAATAAACAAAGATAATTCCGCGAAATATTTGAACAAAGCGAAGGTCGACAAACATGGTGGTTAGATATCTAAATTCTAAGAATTATAAATGCGTCACATATGTACCTTGTTTCTGAGAAATTATCATGACTTTTTTACTTTGGCTGTATAAAGGGAAAATTTATCAATTCGCTACCTGATTGGACTAGACATGGGGGAGGTATACGCTAATTTTGTGGTTTGAAGCTATAAATTGTCTACGATGTCAAAATAAAGGGGCAGCCATTTTAAACCTATCAATGTGTATTGGTCTTCAGTGGTTGTCCGGCCGGTGATTCACACACAGACAAACCAGGGGCTCTTTCAGTTTCTACTCTAGGGGTGCATCAGGGGGGCTTCAAATTGGACATGGTGCCAAAAAACCAGTCCAGCAAAATCTGCCTTCCAAAAACCGTATAGCATTTCTTTCCTTCTGCGCCCTACCGTGTGCCTGTACAGTGGTTTACAAACACATATGGGGGGTTTCTGTATACTACAGAATCAGAGACATAAATATTGAGTTTGGTTTGGCTGTTAACCCTTGCTTTGTAACTGGAAAAAAAATATTCAAATGGTAAATCTGCCCAAAAAGTGAAATTTTGAAATTGTATCTATATTTTCCATTAATCCTTGTGGAACACATAAAGGGTTAACAACGTTTTTAAAATCAGTTTTGAATACCTTGAGGGGTGTAGTTTCTAGAATGTGGTCACTTTTTGGGAGTTTCTACTCTAGGGGTGCATCAGGGGGGGCTTTAAATGGGGCATGGTGCCAAAATACCAGTCCTGCAAAATCTGCCTTCCAAAAACTGTATGGCATTCTCTTCCTTCTGCGCCCTGTTGTGTTCCCGTACAGCAGTTTATGACCATATATGGGGTGTTTCTGTAAACTATGGAATCAGAGCCATAAATATTGAGTTTGGTTTGGCTGTTAACCCTTGCTTTGTAACTGGAAAAAATTATGAAAATGGAAAATCTGCCAAAAACATGAAATTTCGAAATTGTATCTCTATTTTCCATCAATCCTTGTGGAACACCTAAAGGGTTAACATAGTTTGTAAAATCAGTTTTGAATACATTGAGGGGTGTAGTTTCTAGAATAGGGTAACTTTTTTGGTATCTCTATTTTCCATTAATCCTTGTGGAACACCTAAAGGGTTGACAAAGTTTGAAAAAATCCGTTTTGAATACCTTGAGGGGTGTAGTTTCTAGAATGAGGTCACTTTTTGGGAGTTTCTACTCTAGGGGTGCATCAGGGGGGCTTCAAATTGGACATGGTGCCAAAACAACAGTCCAGCAAAATCTGCCTTCCAAAAACCATATAGCATTTATTTCCTTCTGAGCCCTGCCGTGTGCCCAAACAGCGGTTTACAACCACATATGGGATGTTTCTGTAAACTACAGAATCAGAGTCATAAATATTGAGTTTGGTTTTGCTGTTAACCCTTGCTTTGTAACTGGAAAAAAATTATTAAAATGGAAAATCTGCTAAAAAAGTGAAATTTTGAAATTGGATCTCTATATTCCATTAATTCTTGTGGAACACGTAAATGGTTAGCAAAGTTTGTAAAATCAGTTTTGAATACCTTGAGGGGTGTAGTTTCTATAATGGGGTCATTTTTGGGTGGTTTATATTATGTAAGCCTCACAAAGTGACTTCAGATCTGAACTGGTCCTTTAAAAGTGGGTTTTTGAAAATTTCTGAAAAAGATTTGCTTCTAAACTTCTAAGCCTTGTAACATCCCCAATAAATAAAATGTCATTCCCAAAATGATCCAAACATGAAGTAGACATATGGGGAATATAAAGAAATAAATATTTTTGTAGGTATTACTATGTATTATAGAAGTAGAGAAATTGAAACTTGGAAATTTGCTAATTTTTCAACATTTTTGGTAAATTTTGTATTTTTTTATAAATAAAAATGTTTTTTTTTTAACTCCATTTTACCAGTGTCATGAAATACAATATGTGACGAAAAAACAGACTCAGAATGGCCTGGATAAGTCAAAGCGTTTTAAAGTTATCACCACATAAAGTCCTGAGGTGAAAATGAGCCCGGTCCTTAAGGAGTTATACGCCTAATGTACCTCGAGCAACATAATCATATCTTTTATGTCAGGTGAATGCCTAATTTTTAAGGCCCGTAATTCCGTGGACTAAAATAATATTTTTCTAGGCTTGATAGGGCGCATTTCAGAGAATTTCCCTTTAAGACGCATAAAAATGTCCCCTGATTAAGATACATATTTTTTGTTGTCTGTGAAGGTTCTCATTTATCCAGGTCATGGTATATATCTGTAAAGAATAAATCAAGGAAACTGGACGTACTGTAGATTTCTTGAAAACGTTTCACTCGTTCTTCCAATGAGCTTTCTCAATTCTGAATTCAGAATTGAGAAAGCTCGTTGGAAGAACGAGTGAAACGTTTTCAAGAAATCTACAGTATGTCCAGTTGCCTTGATTTATTCTTTACAGATATACTTTTTGTTGGAATTTTTGTTATTGATCCCCCTCTAGTATGTCACTGTCCATGTTGTGGGACTATTTGTGCACTTCTACAAAGTATTTGGTGGCTGCAAACATGAGCTGAAGGTTTTTCAGGTTTGCCTGCCATTAAAGTGAAGGGGCCCGCCGCGAACTTGCGGTTCAATAACTTTTGATCGCATTCAAGCAATCGCGTTCGATAACTTGCAGTTCATCCATCACTAATCGAGACAACTGAGGAGGCGGATTAAGTAGCATCTCCTGTCCATTGAGGCAGAAAGGGATGTTGGAGATCTTACACAACTACATACCTTGGCGAGACACTTCAGAGAGAGAGACACGGCATCCGAGGGATCCCTCCTGCGTTTTAGGGGGATAGAACGAGTCTTTGTCTCTCACAGAGGAGGGAATTGGAAGAAGTTATTAGGTCAAAAAGAGACAAAGTGGATTTTTGCTCTCAATACAGTCACGCCGTTTAGCTTAACCACCTCAGCCCCCCTAGCTTAAACCCCCCTAATGACCAGACCACTTTTTACAAATCTGCACTACACTACTTTCACCGTTTATTGCTCGGTCATGCAACTTACCACCCAAATGAATTTTACCTCCTTTTCTTCTCACTAATAGAGATTTCATTTGGTAGTATTTCATTGCTGCTGACATTTTTACTTTTTTTGTTATTATTCGAAATTTTGCGAAATTTTATCAAAAAAATGAAATTTTTCACTTTCAGTTGTAAAATAAATAAAAAAAAGACATCTATATATAATTTTTTCTCTAAATTTATTGTTCTACATGTCTTTGATAAAAAAAAATGTTTGGGTAAAAAAGAAAATGGTTTGGGTAAAAGTGATAGCGTTTACAAACTATGGTAAAAAAATTTGAATTTCCGCTTTTTTAAGCAGCTCTGACTTTTGGAGCATCTGTCATGAGGTTCTACAATGCCCAGACAGTAGAAAAACCACACAAATAACCCCATTTCGGAAAGTAGACACTCTAAGGTATTCGCTGATGGGCATAGTGAGTTCATAGAACTTTTTATTTTTATTTGTCACTAACTTGTGACAAAAAATAAAAGCTTCCATGAACTCACTATGCCCATCATGAAATACCTTGGGGTGTCTTCTTTCCAAAATGGGGTCACTTGTGGGGTAGTTATACTGCCCTGGCTTTTTAGAGGCCCAAATGCATGCAAAGTAGTTTGAAATCAAAATCTGTAAAAAATGGCCGGTGAAATCTGAAAGGTGCTCTTTGGAATGTGGGCCCCTTTGCCCATCTAGGCTGCAAAAAAGTGTCACACATGTGGTATTGCCGTACTCAGGAGAAGTTGGGGAATGTGTTTTGGGGTGTCATTTTATATATACCCATGCTGCGTGAGATAAATATCTTGGTCAAATGCCAACTTTGTATAAAAAAATGGGAAAAGTTGTCTTTTGTCGAGATATTTCTCTCACCCAGCATGGGTATATGTAAAATGACACCCCAAAACATATTCCCCAACTTCTCCTGAGTACGGCGATACCACATGTGTGACACTTTTTTGCAGCCTAGGTCGGCAAATGGGCCCACATTCCAAAGAGCACCTTTCGGATTTCACCGGCCATTTTTTTACAGATTTTTATTTCAAACTACTTTGCACCTATTTGGGCCCCTAAAATGCCAGGGCAGTATAACTACCCCACAAGTTATCCCATTTTGGAAAGAAGACACACCAAGGTATTTCGTGATGGGCATAGTGAGTTCATGGAAGTTTTTATTTTTTGTCACAAGTTAGTGGAATATGAGACTTTGTAAGAAAAAAAAAGGAAGGGAATGCCGCTAACTTGTGACAAAAAATAAAAAATTCTAAGAACTCGCCATGCCCCTTACGGAATACCTTTGGGTGTCTTCTTTCCAAAATGGGGTCACTTGTGGGGTAGTTATACTGCCCTGGCATTTTAGGGGCCCAAATGCGTGAGAAGTAGTTTGAAATCAAAATCTGTAAAAAATGCCCTGTGAAATCCGAAAGGTGCTCTTTGGAATGTGGGCCCATTTGCCCACCTAGGCTGCAAAAAAGTGTCACACATGTGGTATCGCCGTACTCAGGAGAAGTTGGGGGATGTGTTTTGGGGTGTCTTTTTACATATACCCATGCTGGGTGAGAGAAATATCTCGGCAAAAGACAACTTTTCCCATTTTTTTATACAAAGTTGGCATTTGACCAAGATATTTATCTCACCCAGCATAAGTATATGTAAAATGACACCCCAAAGCACATTCCCCAACTTCTCCTGAGTACGGCAATACCACATGTGTGACACTTTTTTGCAGCCTAGATGCGCAAAGGGGCCCAAATTCCTTTTAGGGCATTTTTAGACATTTGGATCCCAGACTTCTTCTCACGCTTTAGGGCCCCTAAAAAGCCAGGGCAGTATAAATACCCCACATGTGACCCCATTTTGGAAAGAAGACACCCCAAGGTATTCAATGAGGGGCATGGCGAGTTCATAGAATTTTTTTTTTTGGCACAAGTTTTGTGGATTTTTATTTTTTTTCTCACAAAGTCTCCCTTTCCGCTAACTTGGGACAAAAATTTAAATATTTCATGGACTCAATATTCCCCTCACGGAATACCTTGGGGTGTCTTCTTTCCGAAATGGGGTCACATGTGGGGTATTTATACTGCCCTGGCATTTTAGGGGCCCTAAAGCGTGAGAAGAAGTCTGGAATATAAATGTCTAAAAAATGTTACGCATTTGGATTCTGTGAGGGGTATGGTGAGTTCATGTGAGATTTTATTTTTTGACACAAGTTAGTGGAATATGAGACTTTGTAAGAAAAAAAGAAAAAAATACAAAATTTCCGCTAACTTGTGCCAAAAAAAAAATGTCTCAATGGAGCCTTACAGGGGGGTGATCAATGACAGGGGGGTGATCAGGGAATCTATGTGGGGAGATCACCACCCTGTCATTGATCACCCCCGTGTAAGGCTCCATTCAGACGTCCGTATGTGTTTTGCGGATCCGATCCATGGATGCGGGGATCCGTAAAACACATACGGACGTCTGAATAGAGCCTTACAGGGGGGTGATCAATGACAGGGGGATGATCAGGGAGTGTATATGGCGTGATCACCCCCCTGTCAGGCTCCATTCAGACGTCCGTATGTGTTTTGCGGATCCATGGTCCCAATAGCAACAAATTTTTTGAAGGCCTCAGACTCCACCAGCTGGTATGGTAAAAGCTGGCGGGCTAAGAGTTCCGTCAAGCCAGCTGTCAGATGCCGGGCAATGGGGTGCCTTTACAGATACCTGACTGTGGGCAGATGAGATTGAACGGCTGAAGGTGAGAGACGGAGTGGCGGGTGGTTGAGAGGGGGCAAGGAGGACAGCAGTGGTTGACGTGGCTGAAGATGCTGGACCAAGAGGAGGATGGTGGCTTTGAGCTTGTGTGCTGCTTCTACTCGTCATCATGTGTTGATCCCATAGGCGTTTGTGATGTGAGATCATGTGCCTTTGCAAAGCAGTTGTACCTAGGTGGGTGTTGGATTTCCCACGACTCCGTTTCTTTTGGCACAGGTTGCAAATGGCATCGCTGTTGTCAGATTCAGACACACAAAAAAAATGCCACACTGCTGAGCTTTGCAATAACGGCATTCTGGTGGTGGCAACAGCATGCGTTGATTGGCGTGCTGTCTGGCTGACCCCGGGTGCCGATACATGCTGTCTGACTGTGCCACTAGCTCCTTGCGACGACCTCCCCCCTGCTTCCAACTCGTCTCCTCCTTCTCTCTGTCTCCCCGTCTGAACTTTCCCCCTCTTCTTCTTCTCTTCGAGCAGGCACCCACGTGGCATCCACGGGCACATCGTCATCATCAACCATTTCACTTGTATCTGACACCTCAGCAAAGGAAGCAGCAGCGGGTACAACATCATCATCATCATCACACTGTACGTCCATGTGTGTAATGCTGCCTGACTGAGACATATCCCTGTTATCTACATCCCCTGGCAATAATGGTTGTGCATCACTAATTTCATCCAACTGATGTATAAATAACTCCTTTGAGGGATCAAGTGAAGCGGCTGTGGTGGCTGTGGTGGTAGTGGTGGTGGTGGCGGTGGGCTGGAGAGTGGTAACTTGAGAGCAGGTGACCAAAGTTGAGCTGGAGGAGGATGGTGCGTCAAGGTTCTTAGCGAAAGCTGTTGAAGATTGGGTGTCCTGTGTAAGCCAGTCAACTATTTTCTCCGAATTTTTTGGGTTCAGGGTACGTGGCGTCTGTACATTGGGCATTATTCCAGGGCCAGTGGAAATCAGAGCACCACGACGGCCCCTGCGGGGTGGCCTACCTCTGCCTGTCATATTTTTTTAGATAAGTGGTACTATGCGTGCAAGGTACTGTGCCACCCTATATAAATGGTGGGCAGAGGGCACAGTACAGTCTGTGTGGGCCTGACACACGGGCTTGCAAATGTGATTATATCACAGAAAAATTTTAAATATAATTTTTTTTATCTGCAAGGTATTTGAGAGAATGACACCCTGAAACGGTACGGAGTGGAGGCCTAGCCACTAGCCAGTGGCCATAATACAGTCTGTGTGGGCCTGACACACACGGGCTTGCAAATGTGATTATGTCACAGAAAAATATTAAATAGAATTTTTTTTTTTTATCTGCAAGGTATTTTCTGTCACACCCTGTATGAATGGTGTGCATGTGCTGTCTGTGACTGAGCCTGCAGCCTTTCACACACGGGCAGCCAGGCAACTGCAATATATATATTTAAAAAAAAAAGCACACTGATGTACCAGCCCTGAAAAGGTCTTTTTGGGGTACTGTCAGGACGCTGTCCTTACAGCAGATGAGTCTGTGTACACAGAACAATGCCCTAGCTAACGCTTTCCCTATTGAATCAGCAGCAGCAGCACTGTTCCTCCTCTCACTGAGAATGCAGCTTCCGAATGAATCTAAAATGGATGCTGTCCAGGAGGTGGGAGGATCTGGAAGGGAGGGTCTGCTGCTGATTGGCTGGAATGTGTCTGCTGACTGTGAGGTATAGGGTCAAAGTTTACCCAATGATTATGTATAGAGGGCGGACCGAACATCGCATATGTTCGCCCGCCGCAGCGAACGCAAACAAGCTATGTTCACCGGGAACTGTTCGCCGGCGAATAGTTCGGGCCATCACTATTCAGGAACAGCATGGAGTGGATGTCTGGATGCATCTTGGACTCCCAGCTCGCTGCTGGGAACAATGTTGTCCGAGTAGTATGCCACTTTTACAGACTGACAATATTACGCACAAAAACAAAGATAAAATTGATTTTAGATGAAAAATTGTTAGCAAACATTTTTTCCTGTATATTTACTTGTATATAAAGTGCAAGTGCTGCCAAAAATTACAAGGCAGAGGCACTCCTATACAACCTGTATATCACATAAAAGAGGGCCTCATTCAGATTGTGGTACAATTGTTCAGGTAGTGGGACTCCTACACTGATAAAGCCTATGCACTAAGTGAAAGGGCTGCCAAAAATTACAAGGAACCGGCACTCCAATACACCCTTTATTACACATAAAGGAGGGCATCATACACCTTTGAAAAATTATGATTTATGGCCTGCTGGTGAGCTAACCCTGTAAAAACATATATGCAAAGGCCTGTAGGTGAGCTGAACCTGTAAAAGATTTTAGGTGCGTGCCTACTGGTGAGCTGACCCCCTAAAACATTATATGCAAGAGCCTGCAGATGAGCGGACTCTGTAAAATATTTTAGGTGCAGACTTGCTGGTGAGCTAAAACTTGTAAAAGATTTTAAGTGTGGGCTTGCTCGTGAGCTGGCCCTGTAAAACATTATATGCGAGGGCCTGCAGCTGAGCTGACCCTGTAAATGATTGTAGGTGAAGGGCAAATATGCGAGGGCATTATATGTGACGAATAAGCATGTTTATATGATGGAAGAGGAGGAGGAGAAAAATAATATTCAACCATATACCCTTGTTTGTGGTGGAAGGGGTGCATGGGAATACAGTGTATTCAGTACACTGTTCCTCCGGCGGAGTCGAGAAGTCATGGTCAATCCAGGCCTTGTTCATTTTTATAAGAGTCAACCTGTTAGCATTTTCAGTTGACAGGCGGATATGCTTATCTGTTATAATGCCACCAGCAGACAAAATGCTGGCGGCAGGGCAGGCCAGCACCTCCAAGGCGTAGAGCGCCAGTTTGTGCCACATGTCCAGCTTGGACACCCAGTAGTTGTAAGGCACTAAGGGATCATTGAGGACGCTGACACAGTCTGCTATGTACTCCTTCACCATCTGCCAAAATGTTTCTCTTCTTGTCACAGTAGGCCACGCATCAGGGTGAGGGTGCTGGCGGGGTGTCATGAAACTGTCCCAGGCTTTGGAGAGTGTTGCCTTGCCTCTGTTGGAACTGCTGTGTGTTCCCCTTTTCTCCCCTCCTTTGTCCCCTCCGAAAGAACTATGGACTCTGCCGCCAGAGTTGTCAGATGGACATTTTTGGAGCAATTTTTCAAAAATAACCTTCTGGTATTGCATCGTTATGTTCGTCCTCTCCACCGGAGGAATGAGAGAGGAAAAATTATCTTTGTAGCGGGGGTCGAGAAGGGTGAACAACCAGTAATACGTGTTGTCTAAAATGCGTATAACGTGCGGGTCACTAACATAAAGTCAGCCATGTGTGCCAGAGTATCAACAGGCAAGACTTTGCTGTCGTCATCAGGAGGATGACTCTCAACATCCTCATCTCACCCACGCAGAGCAGATGGAATAAAACTTCCATGGGTACTAACCTCTGTAGCAGAGGCAACCATCTCCTGCTCCTCCTCTGTATCCAATTTGTGTTGAGAAGACAAACTGAGGGTGGTCTGGCTATCACCCTGTGTAATCTCCCCCATTTCCACCTCTTCCACATGCAAAGCGTCATCCTTAATTGTGAGCAGCGAGCGTTTGAGCAAACACAGAAGTGGGATGGTTACGCTGATAATAGCGTTGTTTCCACTCACCATCTGTGTTGATTTCTCAAAGTTTCTTAAAATCTCAGAGGTCATCTCTGCCCACTCCTCATTTGTGAATAGCGGAAGCTGACTGGAAAGGCGACAACCATATTGCAGCTGGTATTCCACTACTGCCTTCTGCTGCTCACAAAGCCTGGTCAACATGTGGAACGTGGAGTTCCAGCGCGTGTTCGCGTCGCACAACAGTCGGTGAGCTGGCAATTTCCAGCACTGCTACATCGTTGACAGACCAGCTGAAGCTGTTGATGACTTACGGAAATGTTCACACATGCGGTGCACCTTCACCAGTAGCTCAGGGAAATTGGGGTAGGTTTTGAGAAACCGCTGAACCAAAGGCAAGACGTGGGCAAGGCATGAGATGTGTCTAAGCTTGCCAAGCTCCAAAGACGCCACCAAGTTACAGCCATTAACAGACATAACTATGCCTGGTTGTAGGTTGAGTAGCGAGAGCCAAAGCTCAGTCTGGTCTCTTATTCTCTGCCTGTCATGGTCTTACCTCCTTGCTGTTCTCCTTCGTTTGACATGTGCTGGCGGCCATCTTGGTTTCTGGGTTTCTTGTAGCCTCCCACCCTGCGGCTCCTCCTTCCCACTGGGAGGAGCTGGATGCCTAGCTCATATATATAGGAGGTCTGTGGCTTCAGTTCCCTGCTTGGTCCTCCTGTGCTCACATGCTTCTAAGACTGCTGCTGCTTCTGGTTCCTGATCCTGGCTTCGTCTGACTACCCTGCTGATTCCTGATCCTGGCTTCGTCTGACTACCCTGTTGGTTCCTGATCCTGGCTTCATCTGACTACCCTTCTGGTTCCTGATCTCTGGTTTCGCAAGACCCTGCTTCGGTTTAGCCATCCGTTTGGACTTTTGCCTTACAGCTTTATTTTCAATAAAGCCTTCTTATTTCCACTCATCTCTTGTTGTACGTCTGGTTCATGGTTCCTTGACATTAGGACCAAGCCATGAATTCTGACGGTACAGGGCCATCCTCGCTACCTACGCTGGTTGCCAGACTTGATCAGCAGGATCACCTGTTGGGTCGGTTCGCTGTGGCGTTGCAAACCCTGCTTGAACGCACGGCTCATTTAGCTTCCGTTGCCGATGGGTCGGTTGTCGCTCCTGGGCCCGCTCCTACTGCCGCTCCGGTTGTTGCGCCAGAGTCTACCCCGACACCTGTTGCTGCGCCTGCGGTGTTTCGGGGTATGACCGGTTCTGCCCCCCTTCCACAGCGCTTTGGGGGAGAGCCAACTCAGTGCCGAGGTTTCCTTAACCAGGTGGGCATTTACTTCGAGTTGCTGCCACATGCCTTTCCTACTGAGAGATCAAAGGTGGGCTTCTTGATCTCGCTGCTCTCGGACAAGGCCTTGGCCTGGGCCAGCCCTTTATGGGAGAACAACAATCCGGTGGTTGCCGAGTTTTCCGGTTTTGTTGCTTCTCTTCGGAAGGTATTCGATGTGCCGGCTCGTGCTGCCTCTGCTGCGAAGCTCCTTATGTCCATCAGACAGGGTTCACGATCCGTAGCTGAATACGCCATTGAGTTTCGTACCCTGGCAGCAGAGGTGGGCTGGAATAATGAGGCTCTGGTCGCTGCTTTCTCTCATGGTCTCTCGGATGCCTTGAAGGATGAGGTTGCAGCTAAGGACCTACCTGTGGAGCTCGAGTCTCTTATTTCTTTCCTGATTTTGATTGACACCAGACTCAGGGAGAGACCTTCCTTTCAGGAGAGCCTGCGGAGGCCTTCTAACAGATTGGCGCCTACGTAGGCTGTCCCACCCGTGCCTCCCTCTCCTCCCACGCCTCCTGGGGATGACTTGTCTGGGGGTGAACCCATGCAGCTGGGGTTTTCTCGCCTGTCCGAGGGCGAGAGGGTACTCTGGAGACGCAAGGGCCGATGCATGTACTGTGGTCTCGGTGGGCATTTTCTGTTGGCATGCCCGAACCGTCCGGGAAACGCTTGCACCTGAGATCCTGTCGGGGGCAGATCTTGGGTGGAGTCTCCTCGTCCCCGGTTTCCCGTGTTGACAAACCACTGATTACTGTTGTCCTCTCCTGGGTCGGGGGCTCGGTGACGACCCAGGCGTTGGTGGACTCTGGTGCTGGTGGTTTGTTCATTGATAGTGTGTTCGCTGCCGCCAATTCCATTCCTCTGCAGCCTCGAGGTTCCCCACTGGCTCTTGAAGCGATAGACGGCAGACCCCTTCTGCCGCCACACGTGACTCATGAGACCCTTCCAGTGGGGATGGCCATTGGTGCCGTTCACAGAGAGTCGGTCTGTCTCCAGGTTATTTCGTCTCCACACTACTCAGTGGTCTTGGGGTACCCCTGGCTCCAGAAGCATAATCCGACTTTCGATTGGAAATCGGCCGAGATCCTCTCGTGGTCACCGCAGTGTGGGGCTAGTTGCATCCATGGGCCTGTCAAGTTGCTGTGTACTTCCTCGGACTCTCTGTTGCCTCCTGAATACGAGGAGTACCGGGATGTATTCGATAAGGTGCGTGCGGTTGCCCTACCTCCGCACCGCCCATACGATTGTGCCATAGAGTTACAATCTGGTGCCGTTCCTCCTCGTGGCAAAGTCTATCCACTGTCGGTAGCGGAGAATGAGGCCATGGAGGAGTACGTGAGGGAGGCGCTTTCACGCGGACACATTCGCAAATCCTCGTCCCCGGCAGGGGCTGGATTTTTCTTTGTGAAAAAGAAGGGCGGTGAGTTGAGGCCTTGCATCGATTACAGGGGTCTCAATCGCATCACGATCAAGAACGCTTACCCGATACCCTTGATTTCCGAGCTGTTCGATCGCCTCAAAGGGGCCACGGTCTTTACCAAACTCGACCTGAGGGCGCCATATAACCTGGTAAGGATCAAGGCGGGCGATGAGTGGAAGACCGCGTTTAACACCAGGACCGGTCATTATGAATCCTTGGTTATGCCCTTTGGGTTGTGCAATGCGCCCGCAGTCTTCCAGGAATTCATCAACAATGTTTTCCGTGACCTGTTGCAGCAGTGTGTGGTGGTCTATTTGGATGACATCTTGGTATATTCTGAATCCATGGAGGCCCACATTCTGGATGTCAGACGAGTGTTGCAACGGTTACGAGAGAACAAGCTGTTCGGTAAGCTTGAGAAATGCGAATTTCACCGATCCCAGGTAACCTTCTTAGGTTACATCATTTCCGCTGAGGGGTTCTCCATGGATCCTGAGAAGGTTTCGGCTGTCTTACAGTGGCCCCAGCCCAGTGGTATTCGTGCCCTGCAGTGCTTTTTGGGCTTCGCCAATTATTATCGGAAGTTCATCAGGGACTTTCCATGCTAGCCAAGCCTCTCACGGATCTGACCAGGAAGGGCAGTAATCCCCAGGTCTGGCCGCCCGAGGCCATCCGAGCTTTTGAGGCTCTAAAGTCCGCCTTTGTGTCGGCTCCGATTCTGTCGCATCCCAACCCTGGGTTGCCGTTTGTCCTCGAGGTGGACGCGTCTGAGACGGGAGTAGGCGCCCTCCTGTCTCAGCGTAGAACACCAGAGGGTCCTCTGCTTCCTTGTGGGTTTTACTCCCGGAAACTGTCTTCCGCGGAGTGCAACTATCAGATTGGTGACAGGGAGTTATTGGCCATCGTGCAGGCCCTTAAAGAATGGAGGCACTTGCTCGAGGGCTCGGTGGTTCCGGTTCTCATCCTGACGGACCACAAGAATCTGACCTACCTCTCTGAGGCCAAGAGATTGACACCACGTCAGGCCAGATGGGCTCTGTTCTTGTCACGTTTTAATTACGTGGTCTCCTACCTACCCGGTTCCAAGAACATCAGAGCGGATGCCTTATCACGGCAGTACTCCGAGCTGTCCGGGGAGGAGTCGATTCCGACTTCGGTCATACCTCCGAATCAGATCCTGGCCGCCATTCGCACCAGCCTGACCTCTCCCCTGGGTGAGCAGATTTTGGCGGCTCAATCTGGTGCTCCCTCTGGGAGACCCAACGGCAGGTGTTTTGTGCCTGAGGAGTTGCGCACTCGGTTGTTGCGAACCTACCATAACTCCAAGGCCGCGGGGCATCCTGGAAAGAATCAGCTGTCCTGGGCTGTTTCACGTCTGTTCTGGTGGCCTTCTCTACGTTCCGACATCGCCGCATATGTAGCGGCATGCTCCGTTTGTGCCCAGAGTAAGTCCCCTCGGCACCTTCCGTTGGGCCTTTTGCAACCCATAGCCACCGGGGAGCGTCCATGGTCACACCTGGGGATGGATTTCATTGTGGACCTCCCTGCATCCCGAGGCCATACGGTCATTCTCATGATAGTGGATCGGTTTTCCAAAATGTGCCACTGTGTACCTCTCAAGAAGTTACCCTCTGCACAAGAGTTGGCCTCGATTTTTGCCAGGGAGGTCTTCCGGTTGCACGGTTTGCCCAAGGAGATTGTGTCGGATCGGGGGAGTCAGTTTGTGTCCAGGTTCTGGCGCACCTTTTGCTCCCAGTTGGGGATTCATCTCTCTTTCTCATCGGCCTACCACCCTCAGTCCAATGGGGCCGCAGAACGATCCAATCAGGCCTTGGAGCAATTCCTTCGTTGCTATGTCTCCGATCACCAAGACAATTGGGTTGACCTCCTGCCTTGGGCTGAGTTTGCCAGGAACACGGCGGTGAACTCTTCCTCTGGGACGTCTCCCTTCATGGCCAATTATGGGTTCCAACCTGCCGTGTTACCGGAGGTATTCTCTCCCCAGGATATTCCGGCTGTGGAGGATCACCTTTCCGTCCTACGTGCTTCTTGGGTACAGATCCAGAGGTCCCTTGAGGTCTCTGCGCAGCGCCAGAGACTCCAGGCTGATCGCAGACGAGCGCCCGCTCCTTCCTACCAGGTCGGAGACCGCGTATGGTTGTCCACCTGCAACCTCAACCTTCGAGTGCCCACTCCCAAGCTGGCGCCTCGCTTTGTTGGTCCCTTCCGAGTGCTTCGCAGGGTAAACCCGGTAGCCTATGCCCTTGCGCTTCCTCCTGGCATGCGGATCTCCAACGTGTTTCATGTCTCCCTCTTGAAGCCACTGGTGTGTAATCGTTTCACTTCCTCGATTCCTCGGCCTCGTCCGGTCCAAGTGGGCAATCGTGAGGAGTATGAGGTGAGCAATATCCTGGACTCACGCCTGGTCCGCGGCCGGGTGCAGTTTTTGGTCCATTGGCGTGGTTATGGTCCAGAGGAGCGTTCCTGGGATCCCTCCGCAGATGTCCATGCTCCTGCCTTGCTCCGAGCCTTCCACGCACGCTTCCCTCAGAAACCGTTCCTTACTCCGCGGAGGAGGGGCCCTTGAGGGGGAGGTACTGTCATGGTCTTACCTCCTTGCTGTTCTCCTTCGTTTGACATGTGCTGGCGGCCATCTTGGTTTCTGGGTTTCTTGTAGCCTCCCACCCTGCGGCTCCTCCTTCCCACTGGGAGGAGCTGGATGCCTAGCTCATATATATATAGGAGGTCTGTGGCTTCAGTTCCCTGCTTGGTCCTCCTGTGCTCACATGCTTCTAAGACTGCTGCTGCTTCTGGTTCCTGATCCTGGCTTCGTCTGACTACCCTGCTGATTCCTGATCCTGGCTTCGTCTGACTACCCTGTTGGTTCCTGATCCTGGCTTCATCTGACTACCCTTCTGGTTCCTGATCTCTGGTTTCGCAAGACCCTGCTTCGGTTTAGCCATCCGTTTGGACTTTTGCCTTACAGCTTTATTTTCAATAAAGCCTTCTTATTTCCACTCATCTCTTGTTGTACGTCTGGTTCATGGTTCCATGACACTGCCACAGCGGTATGCTGTTTGTCACCTAAGCAGATCAGCTTCAGCACGGCCTTGTCACCTCCAGTGCTGTGAGAAGGTCTGGCAGACGTTCTTCTATACCTCTTGTATGATGTTCTTTGTTTTGGCTTCACTTTGTCATCTCCTTTCCCTCTGCCAGGTGTCACTTATTAAGACTAATTGTCTTCCTTTATATTTCCCTCCCATACTGCCTCACTTTGCGGTTTATACTACTTCCTTGATGAAGTGTTCACAGCTGGAGGCTGCTGCTGCTGTTTGGTCAGATAAGTATTTTACTTTATTGTGTGGTCCCCTCACTATTATAGGGTTTTCAGATGTCACACAGTCTTAGGTACGTGGGCATGCAATCATCTACCATTGAGATCCTTGCATGTGCATAGCAGTCAGGGAGAGCTCTTAGGGTTTTATAGGGCTCACCTACATGCTCCTTAGTTTGGGGTCAAGCCAGTTGGTCGTTTATTTATAAGTTCCAGCTATCTGCAAATTCATCCATGACATTATAAACCGCCATAACCGTCTTAAGCATGGATCCGGTTTCAGCCTTCATTGACCGCATTCAAGCTCTTTCGCTGGAGGTAGCAGATCTCCGTTAAACTGTGTCTCAGTTTCAGGTGACCGGTAGTGATGAGCGGGAGGTGCCATATTCGATTTTGCTATATTTCGTGAATATTCGATTGAATATTCGTGTTATATTCGTTGAAATCGAATATTCGTAATTATTCCAATTATCGTGAATAATATGCGATTTAATTAATCAGGTATTGCGATTATTTCATTTTTTTTCTTTTGATAGTATAAGGCAACTTTCTCCTATGACTAATTGACTATGGCTAGGCTAATATGTGTATTTTACGAATATTATTAATATTGCTCTCACTTCATCTTTTAGAATACTCGTAATATTCTAAAAGACGAAGTTAGAGCAATATTACAAATTGTGGCTCAATAAATTAAGGAATGTCGCACTAAGACACTGAAACCACACCAGGTGCTCCTGTGAATTGAGACCACTCTCTCAATGCAGTAAATAATTTAGAATGAATAAACAGGGCACTCAAGGATAACCGAGACCAAGTACTATAAGCAAATATTAGCTTTTATTACTACAGCGAAAAAAGTTGATAAAACAATGTAGCACAATATATCACAAATATAACAGATAAAACTATGTATCATAAGGATTGTAACATGGGTAAGCTGTAGACAGAGTAAATTGTATTTGATGACCAGCTGATAAATGTTCAACAATGCGACCTAATAGGCCTCTTAGTCCAATGGGAATGACTCCGAAAATAATGTCAATATTTCATTAACTGCAGTATTTCAAATAAATATGGCGACGTCACGCCAAAGCAATCTAGGTAGCGGCGTCCCGCTCCTGAATAGCTTGCAAAGAGAGATAATCCGTTACCTTTCCTTCGACCTGTTGTTCATCCGATGATATTACTTTGAGCCTTCAGGTGTTTTTACTCCCAGAATATGCCTTTAGTTGTTTTTAGCACTATTCCATCAGGATGTTGAGGTCGGCTCGTTTTTTCGGTTGCGGTCGGTTGGTTGGTAAATTCAATGTCTCAGTACAGCAATGGGGTGTAGCACCAGACGCGTTTCGGGGCTCAACCCCTTCCTCAGTGGCATGCTTCACCCCATTACACACCCCTCTTTTATACTGAGTATTCCTTGCTTTAATTGGTCCCATTTTGGTCGTAACTTCCTGTTTGTAAATCAGCTCAGGTGTTCACCCTTGTAACTCTGACATAGGCATAATGTTTTTTAAAGAAGATTTGTCAAAAGTAACAAGGCACCAAAAAAAGTCTTTTTTAACGTCTTTAGCAATTAACTATAGTTCTGCAATTTCATCCAATTATATATCTCTGACTGCCGCATGTTATGGTACAAAAAACGCATCTACACCTTATGCGTTTTTGATGCGTTTTTGATGCGTTTTTTGTTTTTGCAGTTTTTTTGGGTGAATAAGAGCAGAACTAGTTCTACCAAAAACGTATTGCTCGTATACAACTTCAAAATTAAAATTAAATTCCACTTTCAGGGGATACTTTGTAACCCAGTAGCTATTTGCAACATACCACACGCATATAACAAATGACATCACTTATACAACCATATATAAATCAGATTTTCGATTAAAACATATTATGAATACAAATAGAGCATTTTTAAAAATAAAATAATAAAACTCCAAATACTATATAAAAAGTTAAGATAGGGGATGTCCTGTGGTGGGCATAATGTCATATAAAGAAGATTTGTCACAAGTAGGGAGGCACCAAGAAAACATCTTTTTTAGCGCCTTTAGCAGTTGAGTATAGTTCTGCAATTTCATCCAATTGTATTACTCTGACTGCCACATGTTATGGTCCAAAAAACGCATCTACACCTTATGCGTTTTTAATGCGGTTTTGATGCGTTTTTTGTTTTTACAGTTTTTTTGGGTGAATAAGAGCAGAGCTAGTTCTGCCAAACACGTCTTACTCATATACAACTTCAAATTTAGTGAAAAATTGAGAAAATTCCACTTCCAGGGAATACTTTGTAGCCCAGTGGCTGTTTGCACCATACCACATACATATAACAAATGACATCACTTATACAACCTATAAAAAATCAAATTTTCAATTCAAACATATTATAAGCACAAATACAACATTTTAAAATGAAATAAAGAGACTCCAAATATGAGATAAAAAGACTCCAAATATTATATAAAAAGTTAAGATGAGGGATGTGCTGTGGTGGGCACCCATGTCTAGAGGAAAAACCGACCGTACTAAAAACGGTCGGTTAATCGTCGAAACACCGGTGACCACCATCTTCTCATAGAAATCCAAAGAGCTCAAATTCTGCATTGAGCCCCCTGGGCATCAGGGTATCAAGTTCAAAAATTCTTTTAGTTTCTAATCTAGACATCTTTTCTATGTGGTTGCCTCCTCTCCATTCTTTCTCCACTTTGTCAATAGCGAAAAATTTTAGACCTGAAGGGTCCTGATTATGTGTAATTTTAAAGTGGTAAGATAGTGAATGGTTTTCCACTCCCTTCCGTATATTATTTATATGTTCCGAAATGCGTTTTTTTAAAACCCTTTTGGTTCTGCCTATGTATAATCGTTTACACGGACATTCTATGGCATAGATTACATTATCCGTATTGCAAGTTAAACAATCTTTTATTAAATGGCAATGTTTATTGTGAATAGATACCAATTCGCTGGTTTTTTTCGGAAAAGATGTAACTTTACAATTTTTACAACTACCACACCTAAAAAAACCCTGTAGGCCTATCCAACTTGAAATAGTGGGTTCCCTATTTGGTTGTTTTTTCACAGTGGGTGCCACTTTTAGGCCTAAATTGGGTGCCTTCGTAAAAACAATTCGTGGGTTTACTGGTATTGCAGTGCCTATAGTTTTGTCCTTTTGTAACAGATGCCAGTGTTTGGTTATGATCTGGCGTATTTTTTTATGATCATCGCTAAAGGGCAAGATTACCTGTAACTTTTCCTGAGGGGACTCTGAATTATGTATTTTATCCTCAAAAAAGGACTTTCGATCCATGATTTCTACTTGATGTAATGCTTTTTCCAGGATCTCTATGGGGTATTTTTTCTCCAAAAAACTTTCCCTCATTTTATTGGCCTCCAACTTATATTGTGTTTCCAATGTACAGTTTCTTTTTATTCTTCGGAATTGTCCTTGTGGGATATTTAATAGCCAGCTAGGGAGGTGGCAGCTATTAAACAGAATATAACTATTCTTGGCGGTAGGCTTAATGAATGTACTGCAGATTAGGTCATGATTTACTATATTAATATTCAAATCCAGATATTCTACCTTCTCCTGACTTGTCACTCCTGTAAATCTGAGATTAATATCATTAGAATTGATGTCCTTTATAAAAGTTTGTAGACTCTCTTCTCCACTTTGCCAGATAAATAAAATATCATCTACATCACAGGACACGGTTAAGACACATACCATCTCAGGAGGAACCACAAATACACAATACCACTCACCAGGGGGATCACCAATACAATTTGAGGAACAGGCCCCATGTAATGTACACCCCATATCACCAACAAGGAGGCAAATCACAAAGACATTATGTCCCTTATCAAGAGCACTACACTGCACAATTAAATCACCATCAGGAACATCATTACCCAAAAAGGATAAAATCATACGAGGGAGACAGACACAAATACGTAGAGGAGGCAGGAAGAAAAAGGGGACAACGCAGATAAGTTTAGACCCAATAGAAAATGATTCTATTATTAATCTGAGTTCTATAACCCTTACAGATCCCCAAAAACAACTATTAAATAAAGGCCTCAAATTTGCTCCCACAGTTGCCCTAAATAAATTTGACACCTTTATAGGGGTGGAAAAATTTATAAGACGTCTGTGTCTCAAAAAGTATTTTCTTAAAAATCCAACTACTAGAGAAATTGATAGAAATGATCAATACATCCATACAACATGCAAAAATAGATCTAAAAAATATCCCAAAAATGAAATTAGCCACGAAATGGCAAGTTTCAAAAAATGTGTAGAATGTGATATACGAAAAATAAAAAACACCACCAAATATAAACGGAAAAATTTGTCCAATGATGAAATAAAAGCTCTCAAGACCTTGCAGAAAGATAATAGTATAGTGATACGACCAGCAGATAAGGGAGGATCCATTGTGATCCAGGACATTTCAAAATATAATATGGAATGTCTAAGACAATTGCAAGATACGAATACCTACCGCAAATTACCTAATGATCCCACCAACCATTTTTATGCAGAACTTGTGGCCTTCTGTGATAGAGGCCACAAGAAAGGTATTTTAACAGATGAGGAGCACAAATTTTTATTGAATAAAACTCCACGAATACCCATGTTCTACTGCGTACCAAAAGTTCACAAAGATCAAGAAAATCCCCCAGGTAGACCTATAGTGTCAGGCATTGGATCCCTTACGTCAAATTTGTCACAGTATATAGACCAAATGTTGCAACCTAGGGTCCAAAAAACAGAGTCATATACAAAGGACACTACACAAATTATTCAAATAGTGGAGAAATTGAAATTTAAGGATACCTGGATCTTGGGATCCTTAGATGTACAATCCCTATACACAGTAATAGATCATGATAAGGGTAAACAGGCAGTAAGATCTCAATTAAATTTAGAGGGTAGGTTAGAAACTGAACAAATTGATTTTATTATAGAAGGAATAGACTTCATTTTAAATCATAATTATTTTAATTTTGAGGGAGTTTTTTATTTGCAAACACAGGGTACTGCCATGGGCACCAGGTTCGCCCCCAGCTACGCTAATTTATTTATGGCGGAATGGGAAAGACAGACCATACGGCCCAGGCTGGGGACGGACCTGGTGCTCTGGCAACGTTATATAGATGATATTTTATTTATCTGGCAAAGTGGAGAAGAGAGTCTACAAACTTTTATAAAGGACATCAATTCTAATGATATTAATCTCAGATTTACAGGAGTGACAAGTCAGGAGAAGGTAGAATATCTGGATTTGAATATTAATATAGTAAATCATGACCTAATCTGCAGTACATTCATTAAGCCTACCGCCAAGAATAGTTATATTCTGTTTAATAGCTGCCACCTCCCTAGCTGGCTATTAAATATCCCACAAGGACAATTCTGAAGAATAAAAAGAAACTGTACATTGGAAACACAATATAAGTTGGAGGCCAATAAAATGAGGGAAAGTTTTTTGGAGAAAAAATACCCCATAGAGATCCTGGAAAAAGCATTACATCAAGTAGAAATCATGGATCGAAAGTCCTTTTTTGAGGATAAAATACATAATTCAGAGTCCCCTCAGGAAAAGTTACAGGTAATCTTGCCCTTTAGCGATGATCATAAAAAAATACGCCAGATCATAACCAAACACTGGCATCTGTTACAAAAGGACAAAACTATAGGCACTGCAATACCAGTAAACCCACGAATTGTTTTTACGAAGGCACCCAATTTAGGCCTAAAAGTGGCACCCACTGTGAAAAAACAACCAAATAGGGAACCCACTATTTCAAGTTGGATAGGCCTACAGGGGTTTTTTAGGTGTGGTAGTTGTAAAAATTGTAAAGTTACATCTTTTCCTGAAAAAAACCAGCGAATTGGTATCTATTCACAATAAACATTGCCATTTAATAAAAGATTGTTTAACTTGCAATACGGATAATGTAATCTATGCCATAGAATGTCCGTGTAAACGATTATACATAGGCAGAACCAAAAGGGTTTTAAAAAAACGCATTTCGGAACATATAAATAATATACGGAAGGGAGTGGAAAACCATTCACTATCTTACCACTTTAAAATTACACATAATCAGGACCCTTCAGGTCTAAAATTTTTCGCTATTGACAAAGTGGAGAAAGAATGGAGAGGAGGCAACCACATAGAAAAGATGTCTAGATTAGAAACTAAAAGAATTTTTGAACTTGATACCCTGATGCCCAGGGGGCTCAATGCAGAATTTGAGCTCTTTGGATTTCTATGAGAAGATGGTGGTCACCGGTGTTTCGACGATTAACCGACCGTTTTTAGTACGGTCGGTTTTTCCTCTAGACATGGGTGCCCACCACAGCACATCCCTCATCTTAACTTTTTATATAATATTTGGAGTCTTTTTATCTCATATTTGGAGTCTCTTTATTTCATTTTAAAATGTTGTATTTGTGCTTATAATATGTTTGAATTGAAAATTTGATTTTTTATAGGTTGTATAAGTGATGTCATTTGTTATATGTATGTGGTATGGTGCAAACAGCCACTGGGCTACAAAGTATTCCCTGGAAGTGGAATTTTTCTCAATTTTTCACTAAATTTGAAGTTGTATATGAGTAAGACGTGTTTGGCAGAACTAGCTCTGCTCTTATTTACCCAAAAAAACTGTAAAAACAAAAAACGCATCAAAACCGCATTAAAAACGCATAAGGTGTAGATGCGTTTTTTGGACCATAACATGTGGCAGTCAGAGTAATACAATTGGATGAAATTGCAGAACTATACTCAACTGCTAAAGGCGCTAAAAAAGATGTTTTCTTGGTGCCTCCCTACTTGTGACAAATCTTCTTTATATGACATTATGCCCACCACAGGACATCCCCTATCTTAACTTTTTATATAGTATTTGGAGTTTTATTATTTTATTTTTAAAAATGCTCTATTTGTATTCATAATATGTTTTAATCGAAAATCTGATTTATATATGGTTGTATAAGTGATGTCATTTGTTATATGCGTGTGGTATGTTGCAAATAGCTACTGGGTTACAAAGTATCCCCTGAAAGTGGAATTTAATTTTAATTTTGAAGTTGTATACGAGCAATACGTTTTTGGTAGAACTAGTTTTGCTCTTATTCACCCAAAAAAACTGCAAAAACAAAAAACGCATCAAAAACGCATCAAAAACGCATAAGGTGTAGATGCGTTTTTTGTACCATAACATGCGGCAGTCAGAGATATATAATTGGATGAAATTGCAGAACTATAGTTAATTGCTAAAGACGTTAAAAAAGACTTTTTTTGGTGCCTTGTTACTTTTGACAAATCTTCTTTAAAAAACATTATGCCTATGTCAGAGTTACAAGGGTGAACACCTGAGCTGATTTACAAACAGGAAGTTACGACCAAAATGGGACCAATTAAAGCAAGGAATACTCAGTATAAAAGAGGGGTGTGTAATGGGGTGAAGCATGCCACTGAGGAAGGGGTTGAACCCCGAAACGCGTCTGGTGCTACACCCCATTGCTGTACTGAGACATTGAATTTACCAACCAACCGACCGCAACCGAAAAAACGAGCCGACCTCAACATCCTGATGGAATAGTGCTAAAAACAACTAAAGGCATATTCTGGGAGTAAAAACACCTGAAGGCTCAAAGTAATATCATCGGATGAACAACAGGTCGAAGGAAAGGTAACGGATTATCTCTCTTTGCAAGCTATTCAGGAGCGGGACGCCGCTACCTAGATTGCTTTGGCGTGACGTCGCCATATTTATTTGAAATACTGCAGTTAATGAAATATTGACATTATTTTCGGAGTCATTCCCATTGGACTAAGAGGCCTATTAGGTCGCATTGTTGAACATTTATCAGCTGGTCATCAAATACAATTTACTCTGTCTACAGCTTACCCATGTTACAATCCTTATGATACATAGTTTTATCTGTTATATTTGTGATATATTGTGCTACATTGTTTTATCAACTTTTTTCGCTGTAGTAATAAAAGCTAATATTTGCTTATAGTACTTGGTCTCGGTTATCCTTGAGTGCCCTGTTTATTCATTCCCAATATTACAAATTTTCGTAAAATACACATAGATTGTAATTTAGCTAATATACACTCACCTAAAGAATTATTAGGAACACCTGTTCTATTTCTCATTAATGCGATTATCTAGTCATCCAATCACATGGCAGTTGCTTCAATTGTAAGGGATCGCCTCTTATTTGGGGGTCATTCTCACAGATACGACTTTAGGACACCAGGTTTCAGGTCCAAACCGTGCATTTATTGTGCACACTCCAACCAATACAGGTTATCATGAAGTCGCAGCTTCACCTAACACATGTGACATCCACATAAAATAATAAACACTTGCCCGGCTAGGCTCTAACTAACACAGAGTTTCCTGACTCACCTAAGTCCTTGTTCACACCCTGTGAACACATGCGGCTTTCTCAGCCAATGTCCCACAGCCTCCTGGCTGTACAGAGCACAGTACGCCCACTGTCTCCAGTCCAGTGTCTCAGCACACGTGGGGAATAGTGGTCTGTCAGCCCTCCTGGCTTGGACCACACAGAGCCTCCAGGCCTCTGTCCACAGGCAACACACTCCCCCCTTTCTGACACTCTGGGAGGTGCTTTGTGCTAGGCTGATTACCTCCAGCTTCTCTCACCTGTGGTGGAATAGGGGTGTGGACCGAACTATCCATCCCTTCCTTGCCTCTAACCTGAGTGAGACCTGTCACTGTCTTACAAATGTATGAAGGGTTGTGGTCCTGATTAAGACAATCTCCTGAACTCAAAACTGAATGTCAGAATGGGAAAGAAAGGTGGTTTAAGCAATTTTGAGCGTGGCATGGTTGTTGGTGCCAGACGGGCCGGTCTGAGTATTTCACAATCTGCTCAGTTACTTGGATTTTCACGCACAACCATTTCTAGGGTTTACAAGAATGGTGTGAAAAGGGAAAAACATCCAGTATGCGGCAGTCCTGTGGGCGAAAATGCCTTGTTGATGCTAGAGGTCAGAGGAGAATGGGCCGACTGATTCAAGCTGATAGAAGAGCAACGTTGACTGAAATAGCCACTTGTTACAACCGAGGTATGCAGCAAAGCATTTGTGAAGCCACAACACGCACAACCTTGAGGCGGATGGGCTACAACAGCAGAAGACCCCACCGGGTACCACTCATCTCCACTACAAATAGGAAAAAGAGGCTACAATTTGCACAAGCTCACCAAAATTGGACTGTTGAAGACTGGAAAAATGGTTTCTTGAACATGACAATGAGTTCACTGTACTAAAATGGCCCCCACAGTCACCAGATCTCAACCCAATAGAGCATCTTTGGGATGTGGTGGAACGGGAGCTTCGTGCCCTGGATGTGCATCCCTCAAATTTCCATCAACTGCAAGATGCTATCCTATCAATATGGGCCAACATTTCTAAAGAATGCTATCAGCACCTTGTTGAATCAATGCCACGTAGAATTAAGGCAGTTCTGAAGGCAAAAGGGGGTCGTATTAGTATGGTGTTCCTAATAATTCTTTAGGTGAGTGTAGTGCTATAATACTTTTTTTTTCTCAATTTATTTTTTTGCCTCTTATGAACTTAAGTTTTGTAAAATATGTACACTATTAAAAAAATTACTATAGCAGTATATTAGCTAAATTACAATCTATATGTGTATTTTACGAATATTCTTAATATTGCTCTAACTTCGTCTTTTAGACTATTCGTAATATTGCTCTAACTTCTAGTGATGAGCGGCAGGTGCCATATTCGATTTCGACGAAATTCGCGAATATTCGATAGAATATTCGTTTTATATTCGTCGAAATCGAATATTCGTCATTATGCTAGTTATCGCGAATAATATGCGATTTAAAAAATCGCATATGCGATTTTTTTTTTTTATTTTTTTATTTTTTTTAAACTTAAAGGCTACTCTCCTATTGAAATCGCAAATGCGATTAATATAACACGAAATAATCGCATTTGCGATTTCAACGTAATTCTCAAATCCGACAGTACATTCTAGTATATGGAGACGTTACCATGGTGATGGGGACGCTCCATGAGCATGGCATATAGCAGGGATCAGCAACCTTCGGCACTCCAGCTGTGGTGCAACTACAACTCCCAGCATGCACACCTCCATGGCTGTTCTCAGGACTCCCAAAGAAGTGAATGGAGCATGCTGGGAGTCGTAGTTTGACAACAGCTGGAGTGCCGGAGGTTGCTGATCCCTGGAATATAGCATTACTAAGTAAAAATCGCAAATGCGATCATTTCGTGTTATATTAATCGCATTTGCGATTTTTTTTTTTTTTTTTTTACTATGGTTGGCTTCAATGGTAGAATTAGCGAATATGACGAATATATTCGTTATATTCCACAAAACGAATATACGAATGTATTCGTCATATTCCACAAAACGAAGATAACGAAGTATTCTGCATCTCAGTTATATCTACCTATTCATCAACTTCGCTAATTCTAGCAATCATATAGGAAAGTTTACTATAAAGACAGATAAGTATAATTCGCTATGCGATTATATTACTTTGCTTTTTTATATAAATAGATTATAATAATTATCAGGTATTATAATTATTCTATTTATATAAAAAAAAAGCAGTCATATAATCGCATAGCGAATTATACTTAGCTGTCTCTATAGTAAACTGTCCTATATGATTGCTAGAATTAGCGAAGTTGATGAATAGGTAGATATAACTGAGATGCAGAATACTTCGTTATCTTCGTTTTGTGGAATATGACGAATACATTCGTATATTCGTTTTGTGGAATATAACGAATATATTCGTTATATTCGCTAATTCTACCATTGAAGCCAACCATAGTAAAAAAAAAAAAAAAAAAAAAAATCGCAAATGCGATTAATATAACACGAAATAATCGCATTTGCGATTTTAACTTAGTAATGCTATATTCCATGCTCATGGGAACGTCTCCATATACTAGAATGTACTGTCGGATTTGAGAATTACGTTGAAATCGCAAATGCGATTATTTCGTGTTATATTAATCGCAATTGCGATTTCAACGTAATTCTCAAATCCGACAGTACATTCTAGTATATGGAGACGTTCCCATGGAGATGCGGACGCTCCATGAGCACGGAAGGCGGCAGAAGCGGCAACGGGCACTGACTGGAGCAGCCAGGAAGCCAGGAATCCAAAGGACAGGTAAGAACAACTTTAGGGAAGTGGGAAAGGAAAAAATATAACAATTAAAAAAAAAAAAAAAAAAAAAAACGAATATTCGAAATAGCGAATTTATAGCACTATATTCGAAATATTCGCGAATTAGCGAAGTGCCGATATTCGCGAAAAAAATTCGCGATTCGAATATTCGCGCTCAACACTACTAACTTCGTCTTTTAGAATATTTGTTTTATTGCTCTAACTTCGTCTTTTAGAATATTATGAATATTCTAAAAGACGAAGCAAGAGCATTACGAATATACGTAAAAACTTGAAATCGCAATTTGATTATTATAACTTGAATTAATCGAATTGCAAATTCAACTTAGCATAAAAGACAAAGTTAAAGGTAGAGCAATATTAAGAATATACGTAAAAAGTTGAAATCGCAATTTGATTATTATAACTTGAATTTATCGAATTGTGATTTCAACTTAACACTGCTATATTCCATATTTGTTAATTCTAGCCTAATATGGAATATAGCAGTGTAAAGTTGAAATAGCAATTCGATTATTATAACTTGAATTCATCGGATTGCGATTACAACTTAGCACTTTCTTATTACATATTAGGCTAGAATGAACGAATATGGAATATAGCAGTGTTAAGTTGAAATCACAATTAGATTATTATAACTTGAATTAATAGAATTGCGATTTCAACATAATTCTCAAATCCGACAGTACATTCTAGTATATGGAGACGTTCCCATGGTGATGGAGACACTCCATGAGCACGGAAGTCGGCAGAAGCGGCAACGGGCACTGACTGGAGCAGCCAGGAAGCCAGGAATCCAAAAGGACAGGTAAGAACAACTTTAGGGAAGTGGGAAAGTAAAAAAAAATATAACAATTAAAAATAAAAACAAAACGAATATTCGATTTCGCGAATATATAGAACTATATCCTAAATATTTTTGCGAAATCTCGAAGTTACGATATTCGAGAAAAGAAATTGCAATTCGAATATTCGCGCTCAACACTAGTGACCGGTTCTGCTGGTGTTCATGGAGTTTGTTCCGAGCCTAAGATCTCGCTTCAGGATACATTCTCCGGGGGTAGTGAGAATTTTGTTTGCTTTAGAGAGGCTTGCAAACTCCATTTTCGCCTACTTCCCCATTCCTCTGGTGAAGAGGAGCAGATGGTGGGGATCATCATCTTGCTGATCAGGGATAATACTCAGTTTTAGGCCTTTTCGCTGCCGGTGGAGGCACGGCCCCTCCAATCGGTGGATGAATTTTTTGTAGCCCTGGGGCAGATATATGATGACCCGGATCGTATTGCTCTGGCTGAATCTAAACTGCGTCTTTTATGCCAGGGTAAACAGTCCGCAGAGAAATATTGTTCAGAATTTTGGATAAGGGCAGCTGATACTGGTTGGAATGATGCTGCTGTCCGAAGTCAATTTTGCCATGGTCTTTCAGAAAGATTGAAAGATGCATTTGCTTTTCATTAGAGACCAGCGTCGTTAGAGTCTGCCATGTCTCTAGCTGTTCGTATTGACAGGCGTCTCAGAGAGAGAGGAGACTACTCTTTCCTGTCATATTCAGCCCAAGGACAATGAGGCTGTCTCATTCAGTGCGCAGGGGCTCAGTCTGTCTCAATCCCCTCTGAGGAGGAGGCCATACAACTGGGTTTGCTTGACTCTGATAGTAGAGGATTCAGCTCTCAGATGAATGTTTGTTTCTGTTGTGGGTGTATAAATCATTTGGCTAATGTTTGCCCCTCTAGGAGATTCATAGAGTTTTCTGAGGGTAATAAAAACAAAAAAACTCTAAAAACTTCCCATTTGCTACTATTGGCAAGGTTGATGCGGAAATTGAAGGTTTGCCGTTTGCTTGTAGTTCCCGTTTTCTCCTACCTGCCAGGGTGGCGCTAGACAGCAAGAACATTGTTTGTGAGATTTTTGTAGATAGTGGAGCAGCTGTCAATCTCATTGATAATCAATTTGCAACAAAGCATGGTTTCCAGGTATGCACTTTCGTAAAGGATAAACCTGTTTTTGCTATCAATTCCGCTCCACTTTCTCAAAATCGTTAAAGGGCATAGTTCACAATATCCGTTTGACTGTGGGTGACACTCATGTTGAGGATATGTCATGTTTCTTCTTAAGCGGATTACCTACCCCTCTAGTGTTGGGGCTACCCTGGCTCAATAAACATAACCCCACCATTGATTGGCAAGCAAGGCAAATAAATAGTTGGAGTGAGTTTTGCAGAGAGAATTGCCTCACAGCGTCTCTTTCAGGGACTGTGCCATCTTTTCTCTCTGAATTTTCAGATGTGTTTTCCGAGAGTGGTGTCCAGAAGTTGCCCCCTCACCGGGAGTACGACTGCCCTATTAATCTCAGCCCAGGCACCAAGCTGCCAAAATCATGACTATACAATCTCTCCCAACCTAAAAGAGTCGCTATGCGTACTTATATCTCTGAGAGCCTGAGAAAGGGACACATCCGACCCTCGAAGTCACCTGTTGCCTCTGGGGTTTATTTTATTTTTTTTTAAGAAAAAAGATGCTTCTTTAAGACTTTGTCTGGATTTCAGGGAGCTGAACCGTATCACAATTCGTAACCCATATCCGCTTCATCTGATCCCGGACCTGTTTAACCAGATTATTGGGGCTAAAGTTTTTTCTGAGTTTGATTTAAGAGGGGCATACAACCTAGTCAGGGTCAGGGAAGGGGACAAATGGAAGACGGTCTTCAATACCCCTGAGGGTTATTTCGAGGATTTAGTTATGCCCTTTGGTTTGATGAATGCTCCGCCCGTCTTCCAGCATTTTGTGAACAGCATTTTATGGGGAAATTTGTACTGGTGTATCTAGATGACATTTAGATTTGTTCTCCTGATTTCAAGACTCATCGGGACCACCTACAGTATGTCAGGTCTTGCTGATTCTGCGGGAGAATAAATTGTACGCTAAACTGGAAAAATGTGTGTTTGCGGTTCCGGAGATTCAATTTCTTGGTTTTCTTCTCTCCGCTTCTTTTTTTCGGATGGACCCTGAAAAGGTCCGCGCTGAGCTTGATTGGGAGCTTCCTGAGAATCAGAAGGCGCTGATGCGCTTTTTGGGTTTTGACAATTATTACAGAAAGTTAATTTTGAATTATTCCTCTGTTAGGCCACTCACTGGATATGACTAAAAAGGGGGTGGATTTTTCCTTGTGATAGGTAGATGGGCTTAAAGCCTTTTCTAGTATTAAAGAGAGGTTTGCTTCCGTTCCCATTTTGGTACAACCTGATGTCTCTCTACCTTTTATTGTTGAGGTGGATGCTTCTGAGGTGGGTGTGGGTGCGGTCTTATCTCAGGGTCCCTCTCCTGCCAAATGGCGACCGTGTGCCTTTTTCTCTAGGAAACTCTCCTCTGCAGAGAGAAATTGTGATGTTGGAGATAGGGAGTTGTTGGCCATCAAATTAGCTTTTGAGGAATGTCTAGAAGGAGCCAGACACCCTATTACTGTGATAACCGACCATAAGAATCTGGCCTACTTAGAATCGGCCAAGCGTCTGAACCCGAGACAGGCCAGATGGTCTTTGTTCTTTGCTAGATTTAATTTTGTTGTCACGTTCCGCCCTGGGGTTAAAAATGTGAAGGCGGATGCCCTGTCACACTGTTTTCTGGGAGGGGGAACTTTGAACACCCGGGTCCCATTTTGGCTGAAGGGGTGGTCTCTGCTCTTTATCCTGATTTGGAGGCAGAGGTTCAGGCAGCCCAGGCAGAGGCTCCTGATCTTTGTCCTCCTGGGAGGTTGTTTGTGCCTCTCCCTTTACAACACAAGGTTTTTAAGGAGCACCAGACTACTGTCCTTGCTGGGCACCCGGGGAGTAGAGCCACAGTTGAACTCATTGCTCAAAGATTCTGGTGGCCGGCTCTTCATAAGACGGTTGAGGGTTTTGTGGCAGCCTGCGAGACCTGCGCTCATGCCAAGTTCCCTCATTCACGGCCATCGGGTTCTCTCTTCGCGTTACCCATTCCTTCCCGTCCTTGGACTCATCTGTCCATGGACTTCATTACGGACCTGCCTCGTTCCTCGGAGAAGACTGTGATTCTGGTGGTAGTGGACCGTTTTAGCAAAATGGCGCATTTTATTCCCTTTCCTATGTTATCCAATGCTAACACGCTGGTGCAAATGTTTGTTGATCACATTGTTAAATTGCATGGCATTCCTTCAGACATCGTTTCTGATAGGGGCATGCAATTTGTTTCCAGATTATAGAAGGCCTTCTGTTCTCGCTTGGGGATTCGGTTGTCATTCTCTTCTGCTTTCCACCCGCAGTCGAATGGTCAGACCGAACGCGTCAATCAGAATCTGGAGACATATCTGCGCTGTTTTGTGGTGGAGAATCAGTAGGATTGGTATTCTTTTTTTGTCCCTTGCTGAGTTTGCTTTAAATAACCGTCACCAGGAGTCCTCTGATAAGTCACCATTTTTTGGTGCATATGGGTTTCATCCACAGTTTGGGACATTCTCTGGAGAGGGGTCTTCTGGTTTACCTGATGAGGAGAGATTTTCCTCGTCTTTGTCATTTATTTGGATTTGTTAATTGAATTATGGATAGTCTTAAAAGATAAGTCTTTAATTTGGTAGTATTAAAATGATAGGCTCAACAAATAATTGTGTAATGACACAAACCTCTCCTGGAGGACAAAAAGAAGAATAAGTTACCTGCCAACTACAGTGAACTGGTCAGGTTTGAAAAAATGTGGAGCCAGGAGGTGTGAACGCTGGCCCACTCGGAGGAGTGAGTTGGAGAAAAACAAGGTGATAGATATATAAAGAGGGAGACAGATGCTGGGTCTCAACCCCTACAATTATCCCTATGTTCATAAATTTGTACTCCTACCGTCTGACCCTAGATGGCCCTCAGACCTAAATGTTTGACTGCCCAGCTTCATCGGAAGTAGAAAGGACCAGTCACTTCTAGGAAATCAGATGCAATGAAAAGAAATGAAAAGAAATTGTCCCTGTCCCTACGCGTTTCACTGGCTTGCGCCAGATCGTCAGGGGACTCAGATATCACCAGGACCTCGGGTGAATAGTGACAGGCAGTATGTGCCTGTCTCAGCTATCAATGTTACGCTGCAGCAGCAAAGGACACAATCCTATATATGACAGGCAGTACTTAGCTTGCTCGATGTTCAGCTCTGGTCCAGGGTCCGCACCTAACCTGCGTGTGGCAGTGGCAGCGGATGTATCGCGCTGGCGTCCTTTTAAAGACGCGCTCGTCCTCTAGACTCCTCCCCCCCCGGGTACCATGTGATCGATCACGTGACTGTGACGTATCCGGTCGCGTCACTCGTTGTCGTCACGTGATCGAGGGCGGTATCAGGCCATCCATGCTAATGCGGCCACCTCACTCTTAGGTGATTGGTCGCATGGCAGGAGGGGGAAGAGTCCCTAGGTGGAGTCTATTAGTGGCTATGCGGAGGTGAGCCTCTCCCACTCCCCACCATAAACCCTATTCCTGACAAGTCAGGTAAAGGTGCGTCACTCCCTATTGTCATGGGAGGCGCTACCAAAGGTATTTTGGGCAAGTTAAATGTGTAACAGTCTGGATGGCCAGTTATAGGTGGTATGGAAATGAATAACCATAAAACATTGAACATTAAAAACGCAAATACAGTGTGGACATAAACAGATAAATGAATACCTGTATATATAAAACAGCTCCTCAGCTGTATTAAAGTGTCATAATACGTATATTCATGAATACATCAAAAATGACGCACAAATAGAGAGATCACAAATCGCGTATGGGATACAAAATGAAATTGATGTACATATGAGGAATGTATAGATGTGTACATACAAAATAACGCCCAAATGTGTACATACAAAATAACGCCCAGATGGAAGGATCTCCGTAGTATGGCGTAGTATATGTATATGAATTACAATGTGTGAGGGTATGTCATGGAAATAAAGCACCCACTAGGTATAGATGTTTAAATTCTATGTAATATACCAAGCTCATAGAGGGGATCTAGTGGGTTAGTCTAAAAGGGATGCAGTTGATGGTGAGGATGCAGGGGGTTAGTCTAAAAGGGATGCAGTTGATGGTGAGGATGCAGGCTAGTGTGTGGATCTAGATTCCTCAATGAACGAGCTGAATGAAAGCTGCTCATTGAGGCCTGTAGGATGAACAGTTTTAAGCTCAAAAATCCACCACGTCTCTCGCTGTAATATCCTCCTGTCCCAGTTACCCCCTCTCTTCAATGGGGGGATGGATTCAATACCCATAAAGGTAATGCCTTTAAAGCTACCATTATGGCTAATTTCGACATGTTTGGCGAGGGGGGTATCCCTTTTGTTCCTGATGTCTCCGAGATGCTCCCCCACTCTCCTACGAAGCTCCCTTGTGGTTTTACCCACGTACTCTAGTCCACAATGGCAAGTGGCCTTGTAGATGACTCCCTTAGATCTACAATTCAGGAATTTCTTGATACTGTAGACCTTATTCGTGATGTTGCTTTTGAAGGTACATCCTTTTTTGATGAACGGGCAGGCCACGCAACCACTGCAGCGAAAGCAACCCACCGGCGGTTTTAACCAGCCTTCTGTTCGGTCGTCGGTCTCGCTGAAGTGGCTGCGTATAAGTCTGTCCCGTATCGACCGACCCCTGCGGTAAGTGATGTTAACTGAGGGCGCAACCACATCCTTGACATCAGGATCGAGTAACAGGATGTTCCAATGTTTGGAAATGACCTCCCGTACCTCTTTGGCTGCCCCATCAAAGGTACCGATCAGGCGGATTAATTTAACCCCTATGTCTGCCTTGTTAGGGTGCAGCAACTCGGATCGATTTTTTGAACAAGCCTTCTGATAAGCTGCCCTGAGGGTAGAGTCTGGATAACCCTTTGCCTTAAATCTTGTCCGTAGATCATCAGCTTGTAATTTAAAATCTCTCATATTAGAACAGTTCCTCCTCATTCTTAAATACTGTCCCATAGGGATGCCCCTTTTAAGCGGGAGGGGATGGTGACTGTTCCAATTGAGGAGGGCATTGGTGGAAGTGGGTTTTCTGTAGGTTTTGGTATGAATCTCCCCTTCTCTCCCTCTCATAATGACAACATCCAAAAATGGTAAGGTGTCCCTTTGGAACTCTGACGTGAACCGTAGTCCCACATCATTAATGTTGAGACTGTCAACAAAGTTTTGTAAATGGTCAACCTTCCCATTCCACAATAAAAATATATCGTCGATGAACCTGACCCACGTCCCCACCTGTGTGACTGACGTGGGCCAGTGAATCACCGAAAACAATATTCTCCTCCCACCAGCCCAGGAACAAGTTAGCGTACGATGGGGCACATGGGCTCCCCATCGCCGTGCCCCTGAGCTGGTGGTAGAATACCCCATCAAAGAGGAAATAGTTTGATGTTAACGTAAATTCCAGAAGTTTCATGACCAAAACATTATGAGCATAAAATTGTCGGCCCCTAGTCATGAGAAAGGTCTCAACTGCTCTCAGGCCCAATCGATGTGGGATTGAGGAGTATAACGCCTCTACGTCTATTGAGGCCAACCAGGTGTTACCATCAATGCATACTCCATCCAGGCAACCCAAAAGGTCACTGGTGTCCCTAATGTAGGATGGCAAAGTCCTCACAAAAGGGGCCAGGATAAAATCCAGGTAAATACCCACATTCTGTCCCAAACTATTCACCCCGGCCACTATAGGTCTCCCCTTGAGTGGTACAGTACCTTTGTGGACCTTGGGAAGACTATAGAAAGTCGGGATTGTGGGATATTTTTTGAACAAAAAATCAAACTCCTCTCCTGAGATTAAGCCAGCGGTTTTGGCCTCTCCCAGGATGTTTTTCAGTGTTGTTTGATAGTCGATAGTGGGATCACTTTTAAGTCTTTCATATGTGTTTTTATCCTTTAACAAATCAAGGCATAGATTTTTATAATCAGAAGTGTCCAAAACCACCACATTGCCCCCTTTGTCGGACGACTTAATTGTGATGGCTTTGTCACTAGCCAAATTTTCTATCGCCTTGTACTCATCTTTGGAGCAGTTGAATCTGGGTTTCTCCAGAGTCATTTTCTCCAGATCTCGCGACACTTGGTTCAAGAATACATCAATGCAGGAGGGGTCCCCTGTTGGTGGTGTTCTGGTACTTCTATTTTTCAAAGTAGTAAATGGACCTTTACCCTCCTGCATAGTGCAGTCACTGCATAGTGCAGAAGTGACTGGTCCTTTCTACTTCCGACGAAGCTGGGCAGTCAAACATTTAGGTCTGAGGGCCATCTAGGGTCAGACGGTAGGAGTACAAATTTATGAACATAGGGATAATTGTAGGGGTTGAGACCCAGCATCTGTCTCCCTCTTTATATATCTATCACCTTGTTTTTCTCCAACTCACTCCTCCGAGTGGGCCAGCGTTCACACCTCCTGGCTCCACATTTTTTCAAACCTGACCAGTTCACTGTAGTTGGCAGGTAACTTATTCTTCTTTTTGTCCTCCAGGAGAGGTTTGTGTCATTACACAATTATTTGTTGAGCCTATCATTTTAATACTACCAAATTAAAGACTTATCTTTTAAGACTATCCATAATTCAATTAACGTATATATACTTTGGGCGTCATTACATACAAGTGTGACCAGCTTCCTATTATAGGTTGTGTGCATTAACTATTCTAATTTTCAGGGTATGGCAGGTTTTCTGGCGACAGGATTGGATAGGAATTCTTGGTTAACAGAGGCAAATGATGTATTTTCTGAAAAAACATTGACTTTAAAAATATATACTCCCTCCTTTAAGACAGCCTTCAAGGATCTGACAAAAACGTTCAAGGAACAGATCAGCTCTTGGTGGGAGATTCAATCCCTGGAGAATTATCTGAAACATGAGATAGTTCTCAGGGGTCTTAGAATCTCGCTCACTCCAGCCAATAGATGCAGAAGTTCTGCACTAATGGTCAAATGGGAGGAGAAAGCCACAAAAAGTTCCCTGAGGTTTATGACACTCCTGTTGGAGGAAGAACGTATCAATCTGAACCTACTGGACAGTAAGCTTAAAGAGCAGATTGAGGTGACCAATAAACTTAAACAAGAACCTGATTTTGCGAACAAAGAGGCACAACTTAAAATCACGCTAGAGAAATTTCAGTTTCACCTAAAAGAAAGAAAGCACCGTCAGTTCAATAGGGATCTACAAGACTTTCGTGAAAACAGGGTCTATATCACTATTGAACGTGGTCCCCAAAAAACAATAGGGAAAATAGATTCTGACATCTCTTCTAGTGAAACTGAGATTTCTGAAAGCGAAAAGGAGGGTAATCAAGTACATCGAGGGAGAGGTCGCGGTCGCAGAAGGGGGAGAGGACCACGGAATACCTATGATAATAGCGGGTCACGGGGTTCGTACGACAATAGCGGTACACGTTTTTTAGATCAAGGAATTCCCTACTACCTGCGAAACCGCAAAGAACCTGCAACCCCAACGACATCCAGTCAAAACAGTGTGGGCAGATACTAAATCTGTCATCACGTAAATTAGAACAGGCAGAAATGGCAACTCTAGGTAAAGGGTTGTCATTTGTACCTACCTCTTTCTTCAATCTTTTCAACTGGATCAAGGATCTGAGTTTATTCGCCAGAAAACTTAAATGGCATAAACACTTCTCCTTGATCAACAGACGAGAGAGTAAAGAATTAGGAATCCCTTCCGATATCTTACAAGATGTGAAATTATTGTTTAATCTGAGTGACTGCACTATGCAGGAGGGTAAAGGTCCATTTACTACTTTGAAAAATAGAAGTACCAGAACACCACCAACAGGGGACCCCTCCTGCATTGATGTATTCTTGAACCAAGTGTCGCGAGATCTGGAGAAAATGACTCTGGAGAAACCCAGATTCAACTGCTCCAAAGATGAGTACAAGGCGATAGAAAATTTGGCTAGTGACAAAGCCATCACAATTAAGTCGTCCGACAAAGGGGGCAATGTGGTGGTTTTGGACACTTCTGATTATAAAAATCTATGCCTTGATTTGTTAAAGGATAAAAACACATATGAAAGACTTAAAAGTGATCCCACTATCGACTATCAAACAACACTGAAAAACATCCTGGGAGAGGCCAAAACCGCTGGCTTAATCTCAGGAGAGGAGTTTGATTTTTTGTTCAAAAAATATCCCACAATCCCGACTTTCTATAGTCTTCCCAAGGTCCACAAAGGTACTGTACCACTCAAGGGGAGACCTATAGTGGCCGGGGTGAATAGTTTGGGACAGAATGTGGGTATTTACCTGGATTTTATCCTGGCCCCTTTTGTGAGGACTTTGCCATCCTACATTAGGGACACCAGTGACCTTTTGGGTTGCCTGGATGGAGTATGCATTGATGGTAACACCTGGTTGGCCTCAATAGACGTAGAGGCGTTATACTCCTCAATCCCACATCGATTGGGCCTGAGAGCAGTTGAGACCTTTCTCATGACTAGGGGCCGACAATTTTATGCTCATAATGTTTTGGTCATGAAACTTCTGGAATTTACGTTAACATCAAACTATTTCCTCTTTGATGGGGTATTCTACCACCAGCTCAGGGGCACGGCGATGGGGAGCCCATGTGCCCCATCGTACGCTAACTTGTTCCTGGGCTGGTGGGAGGAGAATATTGTTTTCGGTGATTCACTGGCCCACGTCGTCACACAGGTGGGGACGTGGGTCAGGTTCATCGACGATATATTTTTATTGTGGAATGGGAAGGTTGACCATTTACAAAACTTTGTTGACAGTCTCAACATTAATGATGTGGGACTACGGTTCACGTCAGAGTTCCAAAGGGACACCTTACCATTTTTGGATGTTGTCATTATGAGAGGGAGAGAAGGGGAGATTCATACCAAAACCTACAGAAAACCCACTTCCACCAATGCCCTCCTCAATTGGAACAGTCACCATCCCCTCCCGCTTAAAAGGGGCATCCCTATGGGACAGTATTTAAGAATGAGGAGGAACTGTTCTAATATGAGAGATTTTAAATTACAAGCCGATGATCTACGGACAAGATTTAAGGCAAAGGGTTATCCAGACTCTACCCTCAGGGCAGCTTATCAGAAGGCTTGTTCAAAAAATCGATCCGAGTTGCTGCACCCTAACAAGGCAGACATAGGGGTTAAATTAATCCGCCTGATCGGTACCTTTGATGGGGCAGCCAAAGAGGTACGGGAGGTCATTTCCAAACATTGGAACATCCTGTTACTCGATCCTGATGTCAAGGATGTGGTTGCGCCCTCAGTTAACATCACTTACCGCAGGGGTCGGTCGATACGGGACAGACTTATACGCAGCCACTTCAGCGAGACCGACGACCGAACAGAAGGCTGGTTAAAACCGCCGGTGGGTTGCTTTCGCTGCAGTGGTTGCGTGGCCTGCCCGTTCATCAAAAAAGGATGTACCTTCAAAAGCAACATCACGAATAAGGTCTACAGTATCAAGAAATTCCTGAATTGTAGATCTAAGGGAGTCATCTACAAGGCCACTTGCCATTGTGGACTAGAGTACGTGGGTAAAACCACAAGGGAGCTTCGTAGGAGAGTGGGGGAGCATCTCGGAGACATCAGGAACAAAAGGGATACCCCCCTCGCCAAACATGTCGAAATTAGCCATAATGGTAGCTTTAAAGGCATTACCTTTATGGGTATTGAATCCATCCCCCCATTGAAGAGAGGGGGTAACTGGGACAGGAGGATATTACAGCGAGAGACGTGGTGGATTTTTGAGCTTAAAACTGTTCATCCTACAGGCCTCAATGAGCAGCTTTCATTCAGCTCGTTCATTGAGGAATCTAGATCCACACACTAGCCTGCATCCTCACCATCAACTGCATCCCTTTTAGACTAACCCCCTGCATCCTCACCATCAACTGCATCCCTTTTAGACTAACCCACTAGATCCCCTCTATGAGCTTGGTATATTACATAGAATTTAAACATCTATACCTAGTGGGTGCTTTATTTCCATGACATACCCTCACACATTGTAATTCATATACATATACTACGCCATACTACGGAGATCCTTCCATCTGGGCGTTATTTTGTATGTACACATTTGGGCGTTATTTTGTATGTACACATCTATACATTCCTCATATGTACATCAATTTCATTTTGTATCCCATACGCGATTTGTGATCTCTCTATTTGTGCGTCATTTTTGATGTATTCATGAATATACGTATTATGACACTTTAATACAGCTGAGTAGCTGTTTTATATATACAGGTATTCATTTATCTGTTTATGTCCACACTGTATTTGCGTTTTTAATGTTCAATGTTTTATGGTTATTCATTTCCATACCACCTATAACTGGCCATCCAGACTGTTACACATTTAACTTGCCCAAAATACCTTTGGTAGCGCCTCCCATGACAATAGGGAGTGACGCACCTTTATCTGACTTGTCAGGAATAGGGTTTATGGTGGGGAGTGGGAGAGGCTCACCTCCGCATAGCCACTAATAGACTCCACCTGGGGACTCTTCCCCCTCCTGCCATGCGACCAATCACCTAAGAGTGAGGTGGCCGCATTAGCATGGACGGCCTGATACCGCCCTCGATCACGTGACGACAACGAGTGACGCGACCGGATACGTCACAGTCACGTGATCGATCACATGGTACCCGGGGGGGGAGGAGTCTAGAGGACGCGCGCGTCTTTAAAAGGACGCCAGCGCGATACATCCGCTGCCACTGCCACACGCAGGTTAGGTGCGGACCCTGGACCAGAGCTGAACATCGAGCAAGCTAAGTACTGCCTGTCATATATAGGATTGTGTCCTTTGCTGCTGCAGCGTAACATTGATAGCTGAGACAGGCACATACTGCCTGTCACTATTCACCCGAGGTCCTGGTGATATCTGAGTCCCCTGACGATCTGGCGCAAGCCAGTGAAACGCGTAGGGACAGGGACAATTTCTTTTCATTTCTTCCTAGAAGTGACTGGTCCTTTCTACTTCCGACGAAGCTGGGCAGTCAAACATTTAGGTCTGAGGGCCATCTAGGGTCAGACGGTAGGAGTACAAATTTATGAACATAGGGATAATTGTAGGGGTTGAGACCCAGCATCTGTCTCCCTCTTTATATATCTATCACCTTGTTTTTCTCCAACTCACTCCTCCGAGTGGGCCAGCGTTCACACCTCCTGGCTCCACATTTTTTCAAACCTGACCAGTTCACTGTAGTTGGCAGGTAACTTATTCTTCTTTTTGTCCTCCAGGAGAGGTTTGTGTCATTACACAATTATTTGTTGAGCCTATCATTTTAATACTACCAAATTAAAGACTTATCTTTTAAGACTATCCATAATTCAATTAACGTATATATACTTTGGGCGTCATTACATACAAGTGTGACCAGCTTCCTATTATAGGTTGTGTGCATTAGTCATTTATTTGGAAAAAGATTCAGGGTAATCTGAAGAGGATGAGTGAGAAATATAAGCGTGTGGCAGATAAGAGACGTGTGCCTGGTCCGGACCTGAATGTGGGTGATCTGGTGTGGTTGTCTACAAAGAATATCAAACTGAAGGTTCTCTCCTGGGAGTTGGGTCCTAAGTTTATTGGGCCTTACAAGATCTTGTCCGTCATCAATCCTGTTGCCTTCCGTCTTGATCTTCCTCAGACTTGGAAGATCTATAATGTTTTTCACAATTCCCTATTAAAACCTTATGTCCAACACACTGTACCCTCCTCTTTGCCTCCTCCTCCGATTTTTGTTGATGGTAATCTTGAATTTCAGGTCTCTAGGATTGTGGATTTTTGCATTATCCCCGTCTCTCTTCAGTACCTCGCTCATTGGGAGGGTTATGGTCCTGAAGAGAGGATGTGGGTCCCAGTAGCAGACATTAACGCGACTCGTCCTGAGAAGGTGGGCTCTGAGTGTCCGTAGTCCACCCGTAGAGGTAGGGGTGCTGTCACCGCCAGTTCTGTGAGAAGGTCTGGCAGACGTTCTTTTCTACCTCTTGTATGATGTTCTTTGTTTTGGTTTCACTTTGTCATCTCCTTTCCTTCTGCCAGGTGTCACTTATTTCGACTAATCGTCTTCCTTTATATTCCCTCCCATACTGCCTCACTTTGCGGTTTATACTACTTCCTGGATGAAGTGTTCACTGCTGGAGGCTGCTGCTGCTGTTTGCTCAGATAAGTCTTTTACTTTATTGTGTTTCCTTGCTGGCTTGATTCTAGTTGACCCTGACTCCGTCCGTATTAAGTGAGCCGGTAGTCGTGTCCACTCACTATTATAGTGTTTTCAGGTGTCACACAGTCTTAGGTACGTGGGCATGCAATTGTCTACCATTGAGATCCTTGCATGTGCATAGCAGTCAGGGAGAGCTCTTAAGGTTTTATAGGGCTCACCTACATGCTCCTTAATTTGAGATCAAGCCAGTCGGTTGTTTATTTATAAGTTCCAGCTATCTGCAAATTCATCCATGACAGGCCTATTGACACTTCCCCACTGCAGTGCTACACTGCTTCCAGCTGATGGCCGACTTATGCCTGACTGGAGGATAATTCTGAGGTGGAAGTGGAGGAGGAGAAGTGGGGGTTGGAGGCACTAGTGTAGGTGGTAGCGCAAACCAGGATGGAATTAGAGGCACAATCCTTGGCGTCGGTAGCACCTGTGCCATCCCAGGGTACGACTCACTCCCAGCCTCCACAACATTCATCCAGTGTGAGGTCAGGGAAATGTAGCATCCCTGGCCGAATGCACTTGTCCATGTGTCCATGGTTAAGTGGATCTTCCCAGTAACTGCATTGGTCAGGGCACGTGTGATGTTATAGGACACAGTTGGGGTAAGGCAGGCATGGCACACCTTGAAAAATAATAGCAGCTGGGGACTGCGTAACACAGGGCGGCTGCCAACATCAGGCTGCGGAAGGCCTTATTGTGCACAAGTCTAAATGACAAAATTTCCAGGGCCAGTAATTTGGAAAGTTATTCATTTAGTGCTATGGCCTGTGGGTGGGTGGCTGGGTACCTCTTGGCAAGGGAGATTTCCGCAAGGGGTTTCTCCGTGGAACAGTTGCGGGCCTGTATGGTGTGGGGCCCTTTTGTCACCCCACTGCCTCCTCCAGCCTGTTGCGGTGCAGAAGATCCCTCCCCCTCTGTACTGCTGTCCTTGTTCAGCTTTCCACCTTCCCAGATTGGGTCAGTGACTTCATAGTCCACCACCTCCTGTCCATCTTCCTCACTCTGCTCATCCTCCTGACTTGTTGACCTAACTACAACCTCAGTGATTAACAACTGTGTCTTATCTTCTTCATCAACCTCTTGAGACAGTAATTGCCGTTGACTTATTAGCAACTGTGTCTTATCATCATCCACCTCATTAAACAGTAATTGCCGTTCCCCACCGTCATCTTCTTATGACTGGGGATGCTCAAGAAATTCGGAGTCAGGTCACAAGATCTGTCCCTCTTCAAGCGTGCTTGGTGAGAGGGCCAAATCAAGGAATGGCACAGAAAATAGCTCCTCGAAATATCCAATTGTGGGATTATTTGTTTTCCCAGACTCTCCATGGTGGGAGGAAGGAGGATCAGGGTGAGGATTGTGTTGCGCAGACTCTTGGCTACTGAGACTGGACTTGGTGGAAGACAGGTTGGTGCTTAAGTGACAGGATGCATTATCTGCTGCAATCCAATCGACCACCTGGTCGCACTGGTCTGACTTCAAGAGTGATGTCCTGCGCCACCCTGCATACTGGGACATGAAGCTAGGTATTGTGTATGATTGTTTTTCTTGTGCTCTGGCAGCAGGCACAGTTTTAATGTGCCCAGGGCCACGGCCTCTGCATGCACCATAAGCATCATTGACACTTCCCCATACCTTACTGCTTGCCTTCTTCATAATAAATGTTATATACATTGAATATAAAAAGTCTACACACTCCTGTTAAAATGTCAGGTTTCTGTGATGTAAAAAGAAATTGACAATGATAAATCATTTCAGAACTTTTTCCACCTTTAATGTGACCTATAAACTGTACAACTCAATTGAAAAACAAACTGAAATTTGTTAGGTAGAGGGAAGAAAAAATATAAAAATAAAATAATATAGTTGCATAAGTGTGCCTTAAACTAATACTTTGTTGAAGCACATTTTGATTTTTTTACATCACTCAGTATTTTTGGGTATGAGTTTATCAGCATGGCACATTTTGACTTGGCAAGATTTGCCCACTCTTCTTGGCAAAAACACTCCAAATCTGTCAGATTGCGAGGGCATCTCCTGTACACAGCCCTCTTCAGATCACCCCACAGATTTTCAATTGGATTCAGGTCTGGGCTCTGGCTGGGCCATTCCAAAACTTTAATCTTATATCCGCTTTGGGTCATTGTCATGCTGAAAGATGAAGTTCCTCTTCATGTTAAGCTTTCTAGCAAAAGCCTGAAGGTTTTGTGCCAATATTGACTGGTATTTGGAACTGTTCATAATTCCCTCTAGCTTAACTAAGGCCCCAGTTCCAGCTCCAACAAACACAGCCCCAAAGCATGATGCTGCCACCACTATGCTTCACTGTGGGTATGATGTTCTTTTGGTGATGTGCAGTGTTGGTTTTTGTGCCAAACATATCTTTTGGAATTATGGCCAAAAAGTTCAACCTTGGTTTCATCAGACCATAACACCTTTTCCCACATGCTTTTGGGAGACGTCAGATCTGTTTTTACAAAATGTAGCCTGGTTTGGATGTTTTTCTTCATAAGAAAAGGCTTTTGTCTTGCCACTCTACCCCATAGCCCAGACATTTGAAGAATACAGGAGATTGCTGTCACATGTACCACACAGCCAGTACTTGCCAGATATTCATGCAGCTCCTTTAATGTTGCTGTAGGCCTCTTGGTAGCCTCCCAGACCAGTTTTCTTCTCATCTTTTCATCAATTTTGGAGGGACGTCCAGTTTTTGGTAATGTCACTGTTGTGCTACATTTTCTCCACTTAATGATGACTGTCTTCACTGTGTTCCATGGTATATCTAATGCCTTGCAAATTCTTTTCTACCCTTCTCCTGACTGATACCATTTCATAATGAGGTCTCTCTGATGCTTTGGAAGCTCTCTGTGGACCATGGCTCTTGCTGTGCTGTGGGATGCGACTAAAAAAATATCAGGAAAGACCAACTATAGCAGGTGAACTTTATTTGGGGTTAATCTGAGGCACTTTAAATGATGGCAGGTGTATGCTGACTCCTATTTACCATGATTTTGAACGTGATTGCTTAATTCTGAACACAGCTACATCCCCAGTTTGTCACCACCAGATCTTTGAGAAGTTCTGTTAGACGTTCTTCAGTACCTTCTGCATAATCTTGTTTTGTTTTGTTTTCATTTTGACATCTCTCCTCCCTCTCCCAGCTGTCATCTATTAGCAGTGATTGCCTCCCTATATATCTCCTCCCCATACTGCCTTACCTTGCGGTTTATACAACGTCCTGGAGTGTGCTGATGCTAGAAGCTGTTACTGCTGCATCCACAAGATAAGTCTGTTTCTTTATTCCTGTGGGCTTGATCCTAGGTGACCCTGACTCCCTCCGTATTAAGTGTAGGGAGCCGGTGGTTGTGTCCCCTCACTATTATAGGGTGTTCAGGTGTCATACAGTCAAGGAACGAGGGTATGCAATTTTCTACCATAGAGATTTTTGCATAGGCTGAGCAGTAAGGGAGAGAGCTAGGGCTGTTACAGGGCTTACCCTTTTGTTCCGTAGTTTTAGATCAAGTCAGTCGGATCTTTATTTGTGTCTTCTAGTTTTCTGTAACACCATCCGTGACACAGTTACACTTATGCAACCACATTATTTTAGTGTTGTTTTTCTTCCCTCCACCTAAAAGATTTCAGTTTGTTTTTCAATTGAGTGGCACAGTTTATAGGTCACATTAAAGGTAGAAAAAGTTCTGAAATGATTTATATTTGCCTAATTTTTTTACATCACAGAAACCTGACATTTTAACAGGGGTGTGTAGACTTTTTATAGCCACTGTATGCTTGAAAGTATGTCACACATACAGTAGCATAGGATTTAGAAGTGTATGCACAAAAAATATATAAAGGTATTTGGGATGTGGAAACGTCACACAGGAGATATCCCGCAGATAATGTCAATGCTGTCACCAGCGGCTAATAAAAAATTACAGGGAACGTAACAGGTATTTGGGGTGAGGAAATCTTATACAGGAGAGGTACCACCGGTAATGTCACTTTTGAAAGTGTCTACTTAAAAAGTACAGTGTATGTCACAGATACATTTTTTAGGCTACTTTTACACTGGCGTTTTGGTTACCGCTTGTGAGATCTGTTTCAGGACATTCTAAATGGATAAGGATCCTTTCAGAATGCATCAGTTTGCCTCTGTTCCGCCTCTATTCCGCTCTTGTCCGTCTGACAATGCGGATGCAAACGGATCTGCCCCCATTGACTTACACTGTATGTAAAGACGGATCAGTTTTCACTGACACAATGCAAAACGGATCCACCCCTATTGACTTTCAATGGTGTTCAAGAGGGATCCGTTTTGGGAATGTTAAAGATAATACAAACTGATCCGTTCTGATCGGATGCAGACATTTGTATTGTCGGTGCTGATCCGTCTGTGCAGAGTGTGAAAGTAGCCTTGAGCGCACACATTACACTAGAGATGTGGCACTGGTATTGTTACTGTCAGAAGCGGACACCGTCTATTGAAAAAGTACACTGGATGTCACAGATATTTTTGGGACGCAGACACTTTACACTGGACATGTGGCACAGCTAATCTCATTGTCCGCAGCGGACACCGTCTATTGAAAAAGTACACTGGATGTCACAGATATTTTTTGGGTGCGCACACTTTACACTGGAGATGTGGCACAGCAAATCTCACTGTCCGCAGCGGACACCGTCTATTGAAAAAGTACACTGGATGTCACAGATACATTTTTAGATGCACACACTTTACACTGGAGATGTGGCACAGCTAATGTCACTGTCAGAAGTGGACACCGTCTATTGAAAAAGCACTCAATGTCACCAAAGTTTTGCACACGGACAGCATGGTCACAGTGATCTCAAACAAAGGGCAGGAATGATCAGGACTTGATTCCCAGATCTATATATAAATATATATATATATATATATATATATACATACACACACACACACACAATAGTGGGCATACATTATGTGTACATTGAAGACAGTTTTGCACATGAGAAGATAACGTGATACCCAATTATGGAATCTGGTCAGGTGACCATATACATTTATATGACTGTAGTATTTCTTCCTTATTAGTTTTCGGTATAGAAGGAGGAATAATGTGGGATTTTGTAATGTTAAGTTTATTTAAAAAAACTGAGAATTCAAAGGATAATCGTGGTAACTAGAGATGAGAGAATTTCAAATTTTGAAATTCATTCATGCTTTGTTTGAAACCCTCAGATGCTGTATTCATGGATGATTATGGTATCTGATGCTACAGTTGAGGCCTTTCATGGGTCAATCAGGTTAAAAAGAAAAAAAATAAGAAAAAACATACTCATCCATTTGCTTGCGGAGAGTCCTTCTTGGCATTCTTGATTGAAGACATCACTGATGATGTCAACGTGCCCGGCCAGCACACTGGCTTGGTGACGTCACATATCACCCTGTGGGAGATATTGTGCGGTATCTTCAATCAAGATGGCGTCACGCCCTCTCCGTGAGCAAAGGTATGAGGTAAGAATTGTTTTTTTTTTTACCGCTATCTCAGGAAAATAGATTTGTTACCACGAAGCGTGAGAAAATTCTGTTTTGCAGCGACTCAATTTGTTTCAAGCTATATTGTATCTAAAGAGTTGTGCTCTGGTTCTGATCAATGGTCAGGTAGGTTGATACACTGCTCCAAAATAGATAGATAGATAGATAGATATATGCATACACGGCGGGAGAAATAACACTGACACTCTATATAAAGTCAAAGCATAACTCTAATTTATTAGGTGGGGGCTTCACATTACTGTATATGCCCTCCATATAAGTGGGAGGAGTGGGCTCACATGATTGTTTTTTGAGCAAGAAGGAATGTAAACAGGAAATAAGTTTAAGGCATATGTATGGTAGACTCCTGACAGTTTCAAGTCTTTGCTGCAAATAGTTTCAATCATAGAATGCATACTGGGGGTTGTCTCTCGGACAAACACCATTTTGTAAGTGACAAGAAAGTGTCTATTATATTAATATATTCCATAACAGTTGCATGGCTGCACCCTGTGATTGAACCCTAAGGCCTATGTATCTCATACAGTCAAGTGTCTAATTTTCTGCAGAAGGAAGTATAGTCAGAGCTTGTATGGAGTTACAATATAATGATTTGCAAGAACTTTCTGTGTGGGGTGTGATAGCGGAATTGGACATATTTATGAAGTAAATAACCAGACAGATAAGGTGGTGCAACACTTTTTTTTTTTAAGTTATTGCAGTTTTAATGTAGTTTTTTTAGCAAAAGTCAGAAAAGGATCCAGCGGGAAAGGGTAGTGTAAGTCATTTCTTTATATTTATTATTCCTTTTTAGTCCAGTTTTATTATATTTAATTTTTTGCTCAAAAATTATATCAAAAACTGACGCAAAAGCTTTGACTTTTTTTTTTTTTTAAATAGCCACCCATATGAGTGTATTCTATGTACAGCCAGAATACTGTGGTACTTTTAAAGAAATGACAATGATTTAAGCAATGACAGAGAAAAAAATAAATAAATCATGGAAAACATTGATTCTATTCCTGACACAGTATATAGTAATTTTAAGTTCTGTTCATTACTTTTTTTAGTTTTGAAAAGTAAAAGTTAGTGAAGATTATTTGCATTCAAATCAATATTAAAAACCTTTCATGGGAAAATATATTTTTGAGAGTTTTACTCGCAGTTTAAAAGCCATGTGGATACTGCAGTTCATATAAATTAAATGTAATTGCATTTATTCAGTAGAATTTGCTTTTAATCTTCAGCTATTTGAGGGAGTCTTGATTCATTAGGCAAACTTTATTTATTATTAAACTAATCAAATGAACATAATCACAAACAATGTTACTGTAAATAAAATGGATAGAAAATAAAATTTAAAGTACAAGCCAATGCCAAATTAATATTTTTGCATTTACAGAACAATCGCAAGTAGAAACCAGCCTGTGAATAAATATCCATAAACATTTTGCCTGTTTTTCTTTTTCATTTCAGCAGTACTATGACATTGAAAATTAAATACTAAATATTGTCCTTCATTATCAGTCCGCACAGAGAGATAAAACTCCTACATACTGTAGATAAGTAATCAAGTAATGTTTTGTTTCAATTACTGCTGTTGTAAAGAAAATATATACGTTAGTACTTATTTATATATAAATGCCTTTCAGTGGTTAATCAGGTTAAAAAAAAAAACAAAAAACAAAAAAAAAAAAAAAACAACATACTCACCTTAACCATTTGCTTGAGGAGAGGCCATCGCATCCATCTTGATTAAATACATCACTGATGACGTCACCATGCCAGGCCAGCACACTGGCATTGTAACATCCCACATCAACAAGTGCTAGGTTTTGTGCAGTATCTTCAATGAAGATGGCAGCTGTCATTTTTTAATTAGTTATTTTTAATGTCTAATAGTATGTATGTATGTTAATAGTATATTTTTCAAATTTGTTCAACTTTATTTTAATAGCATAAAGTGTAGCAAAAAAATAAAATAAAAAAATAACATTAAGTCCCCTTTTGGCTGCAGTCACTTTGATATTGGGAATACTGTATATGCAAAAAGCTAAATATGGCAGCACACAGTTATACATGCTAACATAAAACTAGGGATTATTCTGGATTACAGTGGTACTATAACTAGTATACATAAAAAATGAAAGCTCTTTGTGCACATTTTTGATCAAATGTGTGTCAAGCCCATTTACCAATGTCAAGGTGGCTTCTGCAGATGGGTTTCTAACACCAACAGAAGCGCATCTCCTGGACCTAACCTAACCCTACAATGCTCAGGGCAGTATAGGAACCAGCTATAGTTATACTCTGCTCAGAAGCTCTGGGCAGATGGGTGGGGAGTGCTTAATCTAAAGGAGGCAGCTACCCTCCAAACACACTGCCCAGGAGAAGCCATCTGCAGAAGCCACCTTGTCACTGGTAGATGGGCCCGACACATGTTTGATCAAAAATGTGTGCATAAAGCTTACATTTTTGATGTATAGTAGGTATAGTACCACTTTAATCCAGAATAATCCCTAGTTTTTTTTGTTTATTTATTGCTCATCTTTCCTAAATGGGGCTGACGTATTACCAGGGTAATACAGACCCTGGAGGTATCATCGTTTCTGTTAAACCTTACTGCACTAAGTTGATCTGGGTCTGCCAAGACCCAGCAATTCATAGGGTTACCAGACATCAGCAATCACATGATCACTAGGACCAGAGCAGCAACTTTCAATGTGTCTTACTGATCTATATACACAATGCTAATTGAGCACCATATATACAGTGATGGAGAAGGCAGGAGTGGTAAAAAAAAATACATCTCTGCCTTCTCTATGGTGAGCCTAGCTGTCACTCAAAGTCATCTGCTGTTGCTGCATGATCCCTGGGGAGCTCCTAGATCTAAAAGGACTATCAGAAATACCAGGGTTAAATCCGCACTGCTTGGACATATATAGTTAATGGGTGGTCCACAATTGGATAATCAGTTTTTTTGTGTTGTTTTTTTTTTTAATTGTTGGTTTAGCAGGAACTGAGTTTAAGAGAACAGTATAAATTATAGATTGAAAGGCTTTACCAAATCTAGAAATAATATAATTGCAGTTGTGGGAACCTAACAATAACTTAAGTGGGAACATAAACTAATACAGAATAATGGAATAAGCATAGCATACAGTAAAACATACATACTAAGTCGTATACTTCTATTTAATTTGAAGAGTTCAGATTTTTCTATTTAGCAAATTATCCATAGGAGCCTGGTGAGATTTAGATTTCTGGTGTATAGTTGCTTATTATACATTATTTCCACTGGTTGCAGCATTAAGACTATCACATTTGTTTAGACTTGAATATTCGTTCTTCTGATTGCTCCCAGCAGGGCTCTGGACTTTGTGCTAGTATTTTGAGTCTGTTTTCTAGTTAAAAATTAAATAACAGTCTACATGGGGTGCCTTTAAATAATGTAATTATAATTAAATTTACACATTTAAGTACTTCTAATATGCGTGCATGGTTCCCATTTGGCTTTTCGTTTCTAAAGAAATAAACACACTAATAGTTTGTACATTTAACTAATGTTTCTAATAGCTCTTGTGAATGTGGTTTTCTATCCCCAAAAAGAAATGTGGGCTGCATAAAGTAAAAAACGCACCCACCTACTCCCAACCACAATTTTTCAGTGCTGAGGCTTCAGTTTGTGCTTCTTTTAGTCCCTGGCATGTAAACATCTGGACAGGTTTATATGTTTTTATTGCTGAAACAATTTACTGTTTTCAGCGACACATGGCCCAGCAGTAACATGTGATGTTAAAGAGTTGTCCCATGAAAAATGTTCTACAGTTTTTAAACCAACATTTGCATCTGAATACTTTTGTAATTTCATGTAATACATTTTTTAGCATAGCCACTGAGTTATTCAATAAAATGTATTTGTATAGTGCCCCCTGCTGTTAGTTTTTTCCTTATTTATTTGACCTGCACACTGAGATGGCCGCACATGCTCAGTTTCATCCTTCAATTGCCTCCTGAGCTGTGATAGGGAGAGCTTAGACATCCCCCTTAGCCACAGTAGAAAAGACACTCTCCTTGAGCTTTCATCTTGATATAAATCTAGCAGAGCAATGAATGGAGAACTCTCTGGATCAATGGAAGGTACAGGGCTGGTTCTATCTTTTTTAGAAGGGCATTGTCATGTATTTATATGATGTCTGAATTTAATGTTTTACATTAGTCATGGGATAACACCTTTAAGCTTACATGCAAAGAACCAGAAAAAGTGTAGACAAAACCATCAGTGCTGGAATAGAGAAGCGGGGGACAGGTGAGTGTATTTTTTACTTTATGTAAACTACACTCCATTGCGGAAATTTTATTGACATTGAAGTTGGAAAACCTCCTTATAGTGTAGGACCTACAGTAAAAGTAATTTTATACATGTAAGCAATTTACTCTTTTTTTTTCTTGATGTTTGAACTTTAATATTGTGGTCTTAAGATTTTATTTGAGATCACACATAAACTTCTCACAATAAAACACATTTTCTACAAGAATTATTGGATACTGAAAGTGGCAAATAATAATAAAAAATATTCTGGATTATTAGGCAGTCAACTAGAAGTATAAACATTGATTTGCAAAAGTAGAAAACACTCCGAATTAGGTCAAGTAACATTGCTGTCTATTGTGATAGTATGGGGTATTTTCACTATTAGCTGATTATTGCTAAGTATTCTCATTAGCACAAATGGTCTCTTTCATAAATTGAAAAAGTACTGAAATAGCAGTCTAATGAGTGCAAAAAAAATAATTGTAGGTTAGGCTGAATTAACATGGCTATATGCTTTTCTCAGACTGACCATAGTTCATTTGAACTGAACTCACTGTTTTATAGCATTCTATGATGCCAATGGTTATTTACAGTCCTGCTACAGCTCTACTGTGCTCACAGCATCCTTTCAGTATGAAACAGGAGACTAGTGTTGTATTAGAACTTAAAACTTTAGATGACACAATCAAGGTCAGATTGGCCAGAGACACTAATGAGAAATTTCCTGGTGGCCCTCCTGATAGTTGTAGGCCAGGCACATAACGATCTGATGCTCAACAGTCGTCCTCTTGAACTCAAATGTATTACCATCCTCGGTGACAGTGATATAGTTGAATACAGTTGTGGCAAGGGCGGCAGTATTTTGTGCTGTACTTTGGTATTTTGTTCTGCTGGGGCAGTATTTTGTGCTGCATTATGGTATTGCTGGCCAAGTGTACTTCTGTTGTCCCTGCCTGCTTTAGTTGACCTGTCTTCTATAAATTTGGACCCACGTACAACATGGAGCTACTTTTAGTTTTTTTCGAGAGTAACTAAGTTCCCAATAGGCCCCTTGATGTAATGAGTTAGGCTCAGATGAGCATTCATATGTCTGGAAAAAGCAGCTGTCAAACAAAGCATGTTTAATGGTACACATACAACCATGTAATATATTTTCTACACAAATATATCACAACATGATGTTATTTTCCATATTTGTTTGTGAAATACTGTGGGAAAATTAATTATTTGGTAGCAGAGTGAAGCGCTGCAAGTGCTGCCTGTACTCACCCCTCCTGTCTGGTCTTTTCTGGGCAGTTCTGCACTGTCCTGACTGCGTACAGTGTCAGCACTATGACCTGATGTTGTAGGCAGTCAGGTAACAGTGCAGCACGAGTCCAAAGGAGACCACAGAGCAAAGAATGCAGGGTAAACCACAGGACCTGGAGAGGGCCAGTGGAGAAGGAGAGGTAAGTTAATTTATTTATTTTATTTTCAGTCTGATCTGAGGTCTGATACTTTGGGGGTCTGACATAGAGGTCTAATGAGGGTCTGATATGGGGAGGAGGTCTGCCATGGAGTCCTGATAAATGGTCTGATGCCGGGGTCCGAGAAGAAAGTCTCATCTGAAGTCTCATATGGGGGTCTCACATGGAGGTCTAAAGAGGGTCTGATCTGAGGTCTAATATGGGGGTCTGTCATGGAGGTCTAATGGGGATCTGAGCTGAGGTCTGATATTGGAAGGGGTCTGACAGGGAGGGCTAATGAGGTCTGATCTGAGGTCTGATATAGGGTATCTAATATAAAGGTCTGAAGGCCATCTCATTTGAGGTTTGATGTGGGGGTCTGATCTGAGGATCTGATATGGGCGTCTGAGGATCTGATATGGGGGTGTGATTTGAGGATCTGATATGGTGGTCTGAGGATCTGATAATGGGGTGTGATTTGAGGATATGATATGGGGGTCTGATTTGAGGATCTGATATAGGGGTCCGGGGTCTTGTTTTAGAATTTGATATGGGAATCTGATCTAATATGTGATATGGGCATCTGATTTGAGTTTGGATATGGAAGTCTGATTTGAGGTCTGATATGGGGGTGTCACAATACTAGTGCAATACTGCTGGAATCCAATGGCAGGGACTAGGCCCAAACAATGGAGGCACTGGAGTCTAAAACAGGAGGTAGCAGGAAAGGAGATGAAGGCGGGGATCCAGACACACAGTTGCAGTATGCAGTGAAGATAGAGGAAGGCATCCAAACACACCGTGGCAGTATGTAGTGGAGACGGAGGCAGGGATCCAGATGATACGTCAGGAGAAAACCCAGCGAGCGGTCAGCAGGTGTACAGGAGTAGCAGGGTAAACAGCAAGGAGGAGGAACAAACCAGCGAGAAAGTTCCAGGCAGGAGGACTGCACAACCAGGAGCTAAAACACAATACTCAAGCAATGAGTAACAGGTTAGAGGGGTTTATACCTGGACTAGGAAGTAAAATAGCACCCAGCTGAGACATATTTCCTTATATCCTGTTGATAATTGGGCCACCAAAAGAAACGGGATGAACATTCCTGTGTCTTCTGCACTCCTCTGTGATCCACAATCTTAGAATCATAGACTAATTTTAGAATTTCCAGTCTTATTGTTTTGGGTATATATAGCTGCTGCCCATGGGCCCACAACTTGTTCTTAACCCCTTAAGGACTCGGCCCTATTTCACCTTACGAACTTGGCAATTTTTTGCAAATCTGACCAGTGTCACAAGTGCTGATAACTTTAAAACGCTTTGACTTATCCAGGTCATTCTGAGATCATTTTTAGTTATAAAAAAATACAAAATTTACCAAAACTTTGTAAAAAAATTGCTAATATCCAAGTTTCAATTTCTCTACTTCTATAATACATAGTAATACCTCCAAAATTAGTTATTACTTTACATTCCCCATATGTCTACTTCATGTTTGGATCATTTTGGGAATGATATTTTATATTTTGGGGATGTTACAAGGCTTAGAAGTTTAGAAGCAAATCTTGACATTTTTCCAAAATTTTCAAAAACCCAATTTTTAGGGACCAGTTCAGATCTGAAGTCACTTTGCGAGGCTTACATAATAGAAACCACCCAATTCTATAAACTACACCCCTCTAGGTATTCAAAACTGATTTTACAAACTTTGTTAACCCTTTAGGTGTTCCACAAGAATTAATGGAAAATAGAGATCCAATTTCAAAATTTCACTTTTTGGGCAGATTTTCCATTTTAATAATATTTTTTCCAGTTACAGAGCAAGGGTTAACAGACAAACAAAACTCAATATTTATGGCCCTGATTCTATAGTTTACAGAAACACGGCAGGGCGCAGAAGGAAAGGAATGCCATACGGTTTTTGGAAGGCAGATTTTGTTGAACTGTTTTTTCTTTTACACCATGTCCCATTTAAAGCCCCCCTGATGCACCCCTAGAGTAGAAATTCCAAAAAAGTGGCCCCATTTTAGAAACTATGGGATAGGGTGGCACTATTGTTGGTATTAGTTTAGGGTACATATGATTTTTGGTTGCTCTATATTACATTTTTGTGAGGCAAGATAACAAGAAATAGCTGTTTTGGCACAGTTTTTATTTTTTGTTATTTACAACATTCATCTGACAGGTTAGATCATGTGATATTTTTATAGACCAGGTTGTCACGGATGCGGCGATACCTAATATGTATACTTTTTTTTATTTATGTTTTACACAGGGGGGGCTGGATCTCACAGGCTCTTCACCGGAAGGTAGTGCGATGCCTTCCTTAGGCATCGCGCTGCCTTCCATGCCATTGGGTCCCCCCCCACAGCCCCTATGGGGACCCGATGGCACCGTCGACCACCGCCGCCGCACCAGGTAAAAGCCGCAAACCGCAGGTCTGAATTGACCTGCGGTTTGCGGAAATTGCAGACACGGGGTGGTCACGGGAACCCCCCCCCCGCGCATTTAGCCGTGGTGCCTGCTCAATGATTTGAGCAGGCACTGTGTTCCAATCACCGCCAGTGATCGGCACTATAGATGACGTACCAGTACGTCATGGGTCCTTAAGGACCTGGGAACAATGCCGTACCGGTACGTCATGGGTCCCTAAGGGGTTAAGCATTAAATGCACATCATCAGGTGGTCGAGACAGCAAGGAGTTGGTGTCATAGGCCTTTTTTATCTCTTCAAGCAAGTCCTTATTATGGATTACTCCCACAAAATTAGACTCAGGAACAATAGTCTTGAGCAGAATCGTAGAAGTGGAATCATTGGAAAAGATTCTAGATAGAGCATCAGCCTTGCCTTTACGGGAACGGGCATGTACGATATTACAAAGTTAAATTAGTTGAGGAAGAGACTCCAATGAGTTTAGAGAGGAGATAGACATTTGGCAGATCTGACAAATTCCAAATTATAGTGATCAGTCAGAACTATTATTTGCTGTGAGGTTCCTTGAAGATGATGTCTCCATTCCTTAAAAGCTGCAATGATAGCTAACAGATCTTTGGTCCCCACATCATAATCCCTCTCAGCAGGGGATAAACGATGGGAGAAAAAAAGCACAAGGATGTGCTCTTTGAGACAGAATAACCCCATAGCACAGTCTAAAGCATCTCCTTCCACAATGAAGGTGAGTTCAGGGTCGGGATGAACTAATACAGGGGCTATAGTGAACATGGACTTTAGGAGACAAAAGGATTCCTGTGCTTGAGGAGACCAGGCAAAAACATTTTTCTTTTTAGTCAACTGTGTAATAGGCGTAATTCTTAATGAAGAGTCTATAAAAATTGGCAAAACCTATGAAACGTTGAACATATTTTATGTTCCTGGGGGTAGGCCAGTCTAGTATTGCTTTAATCTTGCTAGAGCCCATATGTAGACCATGAGGTGAAATTATATAGACAAGGAATTGGATCTCAGTCTGGTGAAATTTCCAGTTTTTTATCTTAATGTAAAGTTGGTTCTTTCTTAGATGTTTCAAAATGAGTCTCAAGTGTCTCTGATGTTCTTCCATAGAGTTGGAGAAGTTCAAGATATCGTCCAAATAGATTACTACAAAATGGTCCAAAAGATCTCTGAAGATATCATTAACGGGATGTTGAAAAGTGGCCTGGGCATTAGAAAGACCAAAAGGCATAACAAGATATTTGAAATGTCCGTAACGTGACCTAAAAGCTGTTTTCCATTTGTCTCCAGATCTGATACGGACCAGGTTATAGGCGCCTCTTAGGTCTAACTTGTTAAAAAATGTTGTATGTCGCACTCTATCCAAAAGCTCGGGCATCAATGGTAGAGGATAATGGTTTTTGATTGAAATTTTGTTAAGTTCTCGGTAATCAATGCAAGGTCTCAGAGAACCACCGATGAAATGGAATAGATTATTGCTTTCTCAGATAGCGCATTATTTTCTGTGACTGTATAAGTATAGCCATATACATCCGCAACATCCATTATCATATCGTGCAGAATGTTTTCTATTTTAAGGATTGGCACCTTTATTTGTGAATACGCTCCTATCTTGGGAGTAGTATTCGTGTGCACTTTTGCCGCACCTATCTAATAGGCGACCTTGATGAAGGTGGTACATATAGTTGTGTGTGCTCCTCCTTTCACCTGTTGCTGCTGCACATGGAGGTAACTATGAGCTACACACTATATGTGTGGGGTCTGCGCTCCTGAACATAAATGCATAATGGCATAGGCAAGTTTAGCGTAGAACCCGCCTGAACTGAGACCACCTTGTCGCATGGTAGGTAGGCTTAGATGTGTTTTGATCAAAATGTATTGACCAAGTGTCTCAGATTTTATCAATAGAATGAAGGCTTAGTCCATATGTTATGCTTGCATCTATTATTATAGTTCATTATTTTCTGTGACTGTATAAATGTAGCCATGTACATCCGCAACATTCATTATCATATTGTGCAGGATGTTTTATATATTTTTCTCCGTGATTTGTTTAAATGGCTATACATTCAGTTGCAGGTTGTAGGAAATAGAGGAAACTGGCATGGGGCAGTATCGGTCCTAATTCCCAAGGATTTAGGGCAATGAACAGTAAAAGGAGACAACCAACATTAGTAATGTCTAAATGACAGTGACATATATGGTTTTGGGTAATTGTATGGTAGCCAAAGGTCACAATGAGCCTGTTTAGAAACACACTGCACTATCGGGTTTTATTGTTTTTATTAAATCTTAGTCCAGAAGTTATCCCTTTTTGGGGGCAGATGCCTTCTTCTCTATCATCTGACCTGTAGAGTTTAGAGATTAGTCTGAATTGAATCAGAAGATTTGGATAAAAAGAACTTCAGTAATCCTTTGGTGAGAAATTGCATTTCACTGTTTACTTATTCATATACTATTTTTCTCATTCAGAGATGAATGGGAGAAAGGGAAGGGGGGATTGTTGAAGGGGGAAAAAAGAAAATGACAAAAGATAATTTATGCCTTGTCAGGGTTTGTAAAGTCGAGTAATGAATCAATGCTTGATGCCTTCTATCTGGTAAGTAGTTGGGCCTTATATTTAGTCCATGCTGCCCCACAATTCCTTGTTGTACAGTGCAATGGCTGTCAGAGGGAAGCTTCACCTGAACCTGTCTGTGCCGCATTTCATCTGGATGAACCTGTTGCTGAAGCTACTCCCCTGCCTCATTACTAATGGGTGTAGAGGGTGGGAGTGGTTGCTCATGATACTCTTAAATTTTGCAGAGATGCTCCCCTCTGCCACCAACTCAGTTTGTGTATCTTGTCTGTCTCCTTAACACATTTTCCCTAACATATGATTGCAAAGAACATGGTGCTGGCCAATAAGGCCGAATGCACACAGCCGTGTTCCGCGGCCGTGAACGGTCCGTGGTATGCCGACCTGGATTCCTGTTGATAGCAGGAGCGCACGGCGTCATTGGTTGCTATGATGCTGTGCGTTTCATGCTGCCGCTGCACTACAGTAATGCACTCGTATGATCTATACAAGTGTATTACTGTAGTGCAGCGGCGGCATGAAGTACACTGCGTCATAGCAACCAATGACGCCGTGCGCTCCTGCTGTCAGCAGGAATCACGGCCGGCATACCACAAACCGTTCACGGCCGCGGAACACGGCCGTGTGCATTCAGCCTAAGTGGTAGTGGTAGAACATTTTTAGTATTTTGTTACACACGTTAAATGACCTCACTTTCCTCATCAAGTAAGGTGGCTTTCGCCTTTCTTGTTTATTTTGTCAATGTTCATTTGCCATTCAAGTTTATCATCAAGGTGGACCCCTAGATATTTGAAGCAGCTGATAATCTCTCAACCTCCTAGCCATGATCATAATTGGTTGTACAAGTCCCCTCTTTTTTTTAACCTCCCTACCATCTGCTTTATGTTTGTCATATTTAGTAACAGTCCACTAAGGATCATGTTCCTTGCCTATATTCCCTCTGCTCCACATCTTTGATGTTTCCCATTACCACTGAGAATTTTGGCATGTGGCATTGATCATTGTTTTATGTAAAGTTTGCTGTGTATAGTGAGAAGAGTAGTGGCAACAGAACTGTTCCCTACACTGCAGACCTGGATGTCTGAGGTAAAATTTCCTAGCCTTACATACTGAGGCCTGTTTACAAGGTAGTCCCAAATCCATTCCAGTCCAGTCATGTGTTCCTGAGAGTTCAGCTCCTAAGTTTATCCCATAGCATATCCGTATATGTGCTGTATATGTTGCCTCTTTTAATGAGGTTAGTGCCATTGGTCTGCATTTGCTTACACTCGCCGGTGTGGCATTTTTCAGTACCAGTTGTGTGTCTAGGCTCAAATTGAATAATGTTCACAGGACGTTATCCAGCTGGTCAACACAGACCTTTACTAACATAGGTCTGATTCCATCTGGCCCCACTGTTGCAGATTGAGATTCTCTTGAATTCCCTCTTCACCATATCTAGGGTGATCCTTTTCTTATTTAGTTTTTTTGGACCTTCTCTTTCACACCCCAGGGTTCATTCCCCATCGTTCAAGCTGCCCAATTGAATCTGTTAAAAATGTATTGAATTTGTTTGCTTTATTTCAGTTACTAACACACTTCTTTCCTTCTGGTTTTTGGCCCATGATTTATTCCATTCCTCTTATCTTTCTCTGTCATTTTATTTTCCAGTTTTCTTCTGTACAGTGTATTAGTCCATCTTGGTTGTACCTTTAGTTCCTTCTACGCCTTTCTCTTTGATTCCCTGTCTCCTGCTTTGAAGGCTTCCTTCTTTCTATTCAATACTGCTTTCTGCTGGGGTGATCTCAATTTGGTCTTAAACCACTCCCTAGACTCTTCCATGGGGATGTCTGCAGACATTCACAACATTACAATCTCAGATCACGCCCCGTTTCTATATCCCTGACTTTTCCCCGAGTTAACCGAAAGGGAATGGTCATGGCAACTCAACCCCACTCTCTTGGACACTTACTCCCATATTACTTCACTTACTAAAAAACTCCAAAACTATTTTGAGATTAACAACACTTCCGAAGCATCTCTGGCCTCCATTTGGGAGGCCCATAAGTCCGTTATACGTGGAGAATTCATCTGCTTAGGTTCCCATCTGAAGAAGAAACACCAATCACAAATTACATCCCTTTTATCTCGGATTGCGTCCCTGGAGAGCACTCATAAGAGGTCCCTAGCTCTGAAGGGGCATGAAGCGCTGTTGGAGATCAGAAATGAGCTAAAAACATTATTAAATGTGAAAGCCGCTAATGCCCTTCTCAAGATTAAACACAAACACTACACACACGGAGATAAGGGCAATAAGGTCATGTCTGCACGTATTAAAAAACGCGCTCAATGTTCGAACATCAACTAAATGAGATCCCATGATGGCAAACTCCTGACCAATACGCCCGACATAGCTAAGATTTTCCCCTCCTATTACCAAACCTTATATAATATCCGCCCCCAAGAACCTTCTGATGCCCTTTCTGCTAGACTGGACAACAGTCATACATTCTTATTGCCCCTTAACCTACCCAAACTTTCTAAAGAAAAGGGAGAATTGCTATTGGCACCAATCACTGCAGATGAAATCAGTAGGATCCTTAATTCAATACCCAAAGGCAAGACCCCGGGACCATAGCTTAATACAAAAAGTTTTTTCATGTACTAGGCCCCCAACTAGTTACCTACTTTAACACTCTGCTCTCTGGTTCCCCGCAGGTGAGGCATGTGTTAGAAGCCCATATAGCTATTCTCCCAAAGCCGGGCAAGGATCCTGAAACCCCATCCAGTTATAGGCCCATTTCCCTCCTGAATACAGATATAAAACTCTGGGCAAAATTACTTGCCTATAGGATCGCTCCCTTGCTCCAGAAATTGTTATCCCCTGAACAGTCTGGGTTCGTGGGGGGCAGAGAGTGCAGGGACAGTACATTCCGAGTTCAAAAGGTGATTGAATATGCCTTATCAAACAAATTGGACTGGAGTTTTATGAAGGCCATTCTCCATAGGTTCGGATTTCCATTCCAATTCATAGAAGCTGTTCTGTTCCTGTACTCCTCCACCCATGCCAGGATTAGAGTTAATGGTGTCCTACCCCCTTCTTTTCAAATCTCAAACGGCACTTGGCAGGGCTGTCCACTATCCCCTTCCCTTTTTATGTTATGCCTAGCAACGCTTATAGAGGCAATTAGATAGAACAGAAACATTAAGGGTCTAGTGGTAGGGCCAGTGACCCACACGGTAGCAGCCTTCGCTGACATGCTACTGTTCTTGTCTGACCCGGTGGTAGCTTTCCCAGCTATTCTTCAATTGTTTGACGACTTTGGACACCTGTCCAATTTCAAGATAAACCTGTCTAAATGCACAGGCATTAAGATACCCACCAAAGTAATCTCCATCCTCTCTAAGAAATTTCCTTTCTAATGGGCCACCTCCCATATCAATTATTTTGGGGTAAACATCCCCAGCAACCCTGCCATGTCTTTCAAATTAAATTACCCTGATCTCTTTTCCAGCATCAGACTACAAGTTAAAGACCTCAACATCCCATATATGTCATGGATAAGCAGAAAGAATCTTGTAAAGACATATTTACTTCCCAAACTGCTCTACACAATGCAATCACTCCCCAAATTCCTTCCCGATTCATATTTGCTGTCTATCCGCAGACTCTTTTCCTTCTTCGTGTGGAAACGGCCAGACCTCATCTGGCCTACTCCATACTGTCATTGCCCAAACATAAAGGCGGATTTGGGCTGCCAGATGTCAAGTCTTATTACCTATCTATTCTAATGAGACTTCACGCTGAACTCACAAACCCTCGCATCACAAAATTAGGCTGCCAAACTTCCCAGGTATTGATTCCCCCTACTGACCTAGCCAACCTACGGAGGGTGCACACTGTGCCGTTGTTGGGCATTGGTTCAACCCCTATGCAGGGGCCTCCACTGTACCTGGTCCAAATTATCCTCCCTTTTAAATTTCCCTAAGGGTCCGTCACCCTTTATGCCCATGAGACTTCTCCCCTTCTTTTTACAAAAGGGTTATGTTGATAACTTGGGTATGTGGCCTGCTTTTGGGGATCACATGGTAGGAGATAAGGGCAATGTGATCCCTTCTGAAAACCCTTCAGAAATTGCTCAGTATCTCAAAATGGTTGTCTATTCATTACTCTCACTTCTACTCATTTTGCCAGAAATATTTAGCCATTGATCATAAGTAATTTTACACCTTCTTGGTACGATGCTATTCTGGAGTCTCCAAATCCAAGGGAAAAAATACGGCCATTTGTAACCGTTGATGTGATCCTCCTAGGCTTGTGGCCTTTTGTGTTATGTTTACCAAAATATATCTGTACTCTACACATCATTGTACAATGTATACCTTGTCTTTATGAAAACCAAATAAAGATTTAAAAAAATAAAATAAAAAATATTATATATATATATATATATATATATATAGACACACAGTATATGTATACAGCTTTCTGCTCTTTGGTTATGCATGGTTTGTTGTTGGGGTAGCATCACTTTTCTGGCTGAAACTGTTCTGTTCAAGCATAAGTTAAAAGGGTTGTCTCACTTCAGCAAATGGCATTTATCATGTAGAGAAAGTTGTGTTGTGATTGTCCATTTTGCTTCCTTTGCTTTTTAATCTGATTTTTATATCACATTATATACTTATGATTTCCATGGTTACGACCACACTGCAATTCAGCATCGGTGGCCGTAATTGCACTTCTAGGAAAAAGCGCTGGTCTATCTTCATCCCCCATACTATTGGTAAAACCTGGGTGCCTCAGAATGGAAACTTAGTACCATAGTAACATACATAGTAACATAGTTTATAAGGCTGAAAAAAGACATCCAGGTCAGCCTGTTATCCTGCATGTTGATCCAGAGGAAGGCAAAAAAAAAATATATGTGAGGTATAACTCAACTTTCCTCACTTTCAGGGAAAAAAATTCAGTCAGAATAACTCCCTGGATCAACGACCCCTCTCAACTTCCGATGACATTGCTTAAGATGGGATGTACCTTTCCACGGCATCTTGATGTGACTAATGGCATCTAATGAGTCCCTTGGTCTGTCTTTTTGTGTATTCTAATTTGTCTGTTTATTGGTGGTCAGGCAGTTTTGGGCTCAGTCCATATATTTTGGGCTAAAGGGTTTCCGAAGCCAAGCCCTCATGGCGCTTATACTTGTCATCATTCTGCTTGTCACAAATGACACACAAGGGAGGTTGAGGTGCAGTCATGGACAGCTCACTTGATCCACAGTGGGGTTTCCCTCCACAGTGGCATACCGCAATGGGGCATGCTAGTCTGCCAGAGGCCGGTTTACTGCCGGCTTTAGTACATATGAGTTCCCATCCCTTTCCATCGAGGTGTAGGGGCTGGGGGGAAGGTAGTAGCAGTACAACTAGCTCACAACCAGGTAGAATGAAGGGCATATTAGGCCATAGCTGCAGTGGCACTACGTCTTCCAACACAGTGTGCCTAGGTGCTTATTTTTCCTATCCATGCCAGGGGAGGCAGCTTCAGTGCTAGTACCCTTAGGGATCCCAAGGTGCCCGGACCACCGGGCTGTCTCCAGAGGAAACAGCAGTTTGAATGGCTGGGGGTGGCATTCCAGGCTACCAAAGCTGCTGCCGCTGCTATGTGCTCGGCTCCTTAAGGCCTGAGATCTGCTGTGCTATGGTTGATTCTTCAGGTCTGAGATTTGCAACGCTGAGCTCCCCGATTCCTGTCATGCTCCTTTCACTTCCATTCTATGATAGGTTTCTTTGCGGGGACACTTGGAGTCATCTTCCCAATCAGCCTCACCATATATGTCATAGTTGATCTGCTCCTGACCTGTTGTCAGCTCTCTCTCTCTGTCTAGGTATGACTAGCTCCCTGTGAGCAATATGTTGGTGAATTACAAAGCTATGGCCGCAGCCACCACATGTATCTCTGCTCTTCGCCACTGCTGGAGGGTGAGGGTTGGCCTCTGTAGTCCTATGGATTTGGGCATTTTGTGGGCAAAAAAAGACTCTATATCTTCCCATGTATCCTCGTAGCAGTGATGTTAAGGCATCAGAAACAGTGATCACATTTGCAGGATGCTTATGGGTAACAGAGGGAGCTTAGATATCATGGTTGATACTAGTCAGATGCCCAGCTATCACTAGGAGGGCAGCTACTCCTTATGGCTTGGGACATGTGCTAGGCTAAAGAAGAGACTGCATGTCCGATTATCCACCAAACATTTCTAATGGCAAATAGTAGGATAGTACCCTTCAGTCCTGCCATGTTGGTTTGCTCATAATTGGTAGTATAAGAGTTGCCAACTTTTTACAGACTCTCTCCCACATACATCAATTCTACGGGTGAAAGATTAATCATTGCATTAACATCAAAGCAATTCCAACATACTGTGGGTCCATCACACATTCTATATGCAATGCAACATAATACCAGGTGCTAAAAGGTGATAATAGGCATTCCTATTATAATTGCATACAAGCTTATTACATAATGAATAGAGGCATGGTAGAACACAGACTAAAAGTCCATGGGATGAGCAACCACCCTGATGTACTTTTTGCCCTGCTTCCTCCTGGGGGCATGTCCTGTGGGTGTAATAAGCTTGGACCTGTAGTCCAAGAGGTGTGGTTTGACCATATTGCAAGTCCATACTGCATATTTGTAATGATTTTAATTTAATTGTATTTTTATGATGAAGTAAAGGATGTATTTGTATTTGATGTGTGAGATTGTATTTTTGGTGGTTTTCTTACTCCTGCTCAGTAAAACATTGCCAAACATTTACTGATGTGACAAAAAGAAAAATATACAATGCCTATTTCACTAATGGTATGTGGCTTATCAAGAGAGGTATCTGACTTAGTAAGAAAATGTATAAGTTTTTATGTACCACTTTTTGCCAAGTAAGCCAATAAATCGATGGTTTAAAGTTAAACAAAAGTGTGAAGACATGCACCAAATTTATTATCCAGCATGAGCCAGTATAATTAATTGGGGCCTCTTTAGATGGTGTACTCTAAATTTAGACGGTCTAAATGCTAAGATTAGTAAACCCTGTCAAATGAGTTTATTCTGAAAATAAGCAATTCCAAAAGTTTCTTGAACGTTTGGTTTTACAGTTAGCTTACACTTTAAATAAAGACTAGTAAACCAATATTCACGTTTAATGCTAGTTAAAAAAAAAAAAAAAAGCTTTAAAGGCTATGTACACCTTCAGATGCCATTTTTTTATGATTGCATGTTACTCATTTTTGGCTGAAAATCATTTTATCAATCGACCTTTATTAAAAATATTGAGCTGTTCTGTCACAAAAAAGTTAACAGTTTTTCTAGCTGTGTGACTGGTACTTTTGCTTTCTACCAATAGACCTTATCTCTAAACTACTAAGAGGTCATAAACACTTATTTAAGCAACATTCTTATCAGTAAGATTAGAACTGAACTATAATGAGTGTTTAGGAGGTCATAGAGCAGAGATAAGGAGTCTGCTCCTGGTCTGATGGAAAAGACAGAAAATCCAAAGGGTGCTAATAAAGCATGTCAGCTCTGTACATATGTACAGAAAGAAGGTGGGATGTGAGCACTTGTCTCTCATTCTAGCATTTTGTGGCGGTCTCAGCACTCCCAATGATTCCAATGATCAAAACCTTTGATGTGTTAGTGACACTTTAAATATCACATGACTGAAAGTGTTTGCTATTATAGTATAGATACCATATAGACATTATAGACAAAAATTAAAAATGGACTTGCCATTTGCAGTCAATCAGCCTCTACTTTCGTTTTCCACTGAGGCCTAAACAATAAAATCTGGACTTAGTTTACTGGTACTATTACTTTGTATGTTTTCGTAAATAACCCCCATAATACGTAATTGTCTTCCTTTAGGTTACTATGTAATAATAAATTCATTGCATTAATATATAAATCCATTAAATTCCCATTTAAAAGACAACAAGCTAAGACAAATTACATACTGTGCAGCTAAAAAAGTAAAAAGTGCATTTATATAACATAAGAGGCACTTAACTCCTAAAATGACCTCTAAGAAATGTCATTTACTAATGGAATATGTTCTGTCATATGTACAGGGGGGAAAATCTGACAGAACTTCTGACTTTCATACTTGATGTCAATCTTTAATTTGTAGGATAGGCAGTTATTATCTACACAAGAAGATTTATTTATATAAGTGGCATGGTGGAAATTGTCACATTTTGATGATTAAGGTGACCCTTTACTAGAATATGCTAAGCAATCATTTCAATAATTGCATTCAACTTTGTACTCAAGAACTACTGAATGTATTGCTAGATATTTACCGTACTTCATTATGACACAGGTAATACTGTATTTGCTTTATACCAATGTAAGAAACAAGAATCAGAAAAATTGTCTTAGGTAAGGTAGAGAATTTTTTTTTTATTATTGAAAAACAAACACCTTTTCCACCTAATTATCATGCTGGGAGTGCAAGTCCTTTAGCATTAAGAGAGGATCAACTGCCTCTGTGAGATCAAGTGGATAAGGTGAATTTTTTCTTCATTTTAACCCCTAAAAGGCTATTTTCCGTTAGTATACCTGTTTTTTTGGGCAATTAGACAAGTCCCTGTCTAACAGCTGTTAAAAATGGTGTAATTGAGTTCAATAGTGTTCGTCTGGCCATGAAAATGGCCAAAAATATGGCATGTCCTATTTTTTAACAGCCACTATTCACTGGCAGTTAAAAAAAAAAAAAAAAACAGCCATGTGAATAGACCAATTGAGTTCAATTTGTTCTCTCAGCCTAGGTGCAGCATGGAGACAATGTGTCACAACTCCCCCAGCATCCGCCTCTCCTCTGGGACATGTCAGAGGTCTGATGGGACCCAGAGGGGAGGGGGGTGCTGCGGTATTTGTGACACATTTATCTCCTTGCTGCATGGAGGCTGAGATGACAACTAATGTGAAGTTACAAGCTGCAAAACTTCCTGCCTGGGGAAGTGAGAGATGAACTCTCACAGAAGAGCTCAATTACCTAACAGACACTATATTACTAAATGCATTCAACATTGAGGAGTTTCTTCTGCCTGGAATACCGCATTAAAGGGATACTGCTCTTCCAAATATTTCTGCCATGTCATAGTGATATGTTTGTGCAGTATGCAGCCCTGCAGGGTGAGGTCACAGGGGTAGTTACTAACCGAGGGTGTTTTTTGGTACTCACAGTTTTTTAATACCCTGGGCAGGTGTACAGCAGTGATGGAGAGGCTGGCACATGGATCCTCTGGGGCACTCTCTGTATATAGGGACCAGGCCGGGTGGTAGGTGAGGTGCCCTGGGTGTTGCAGGTTTAATGTGCTGGTGGCAAGATCCCCTTTAAGTTTGTGATGCCAGTGCCGGTAATGGTGGCACACCGATTTATTGTAGTAATAATTGAGGAACACAAGTTGCAGTGAACCAGAACTTCCTTTTACTGAACAGTTCAACTATTTACAGTCTTTAGTCAGTTCCACATGTAAAGGTTGTAAAAGGCAGGCTTTATATAAAACGGCAGGCAAAGTCCTTGCAAGATACTCAGAGGGTAATAACAGATCAGGCTGTAGTTTCCTCAGATCCTGTCTGGCCTTCTCCAAGGCCCGTATGCCCTAAGCTGGCTTTATCCTTGGGTAGGGAAACCTTCCTCTGGTATATGTCTCCTTGCTGTAGAATATCCTTCTGCACTTCAGCTCTCTGTTTGGCTGGAAATAATCTTGGCTCTGCACTGTACTTGTAAGGGAACTTGGTTTCTCAGGAGGCAAACTCTTCCCCTGGATGCAAGCTAGGAACCTGGGCTATCTAGCTACATGTTGGAACTGATCTTCAACTCCTCTCTAGCTAAAGTGCTAGCTTCACTCCCTTCTAGACTGACCCTTTCCTGTCCTGAACCTGACAATATATACTAGGGGTTCCCTAGCTCCCTCTACTGTCTAGGAGGAGGAACTACCCCTAGCAGGCCTGATACAGGAGATAGCAGGGAAACTACACATACAAACATCATATAAAATACAATGACCCTGTCCCACAAAAGGTGGGGAACAACATGGCCCAATTGACCATTGTTTAGTGTCCACATTTACCTAGTGGGACACTACATATGCAAGATATGTTTTGGTTGGTGAGATATGCGAGAAGAACAAATTGCTCACAAGGAATGATTTAGCAGAATGATTCCAGTGGCGGTCTCAGCAACTGGTTCCCTCAGATTGATAGGTTTGCTTTATATGCTTCATTCAGCACTGATCATATTATTTTGCCTTAGGCCTCTTTCACACTTGCGTTGTCCGGATCCGGCGTGTACTCCACTTGCCGGAATTACACGCCGGATCCGGAAAAACGCAAGTGTACTGAAAGCATTTGAAGACGGATCCGTCTTCAAAATGCTTTCAGTGTTACTATGGCACCCAGGACGCTATTAAAGTCCTGGTTGCCATAGTAGTAGTGGGGAGCGGGGGAGCGGCATACTTACAGTCCGCGCGGCTCAGAGCGCCCCATGCGCATGGATCATGTGATCCATGCGATCACGTCATCCATGCGCGTGGGGCGCCCTGACGTCACTCTGGAGCGCCCCGGGAGCCGCACGGATGGTAAGTATACTGCTCCCCGCTCCCCACTACACTTTACCATGGCTGCCAGGACTTTAGCGTCCCGGCAGCCATGGTAACCATTGAGAAAAAGCTAAACGTCGCATCCGGCAATGCGCCGAAACGACGTTTAGCTTAAGGCCGGATCTGGATCAATGCCTTTCAATGGGCATTCATTCCGGATCCGGCCTTGCGGCAAGTGTTCCGGATTTTTGGCCGGAGCAAAAAGCGCAGCATGCTGCGCTATTTGCTGCGGCCAAAAAACGTTCCGTTCCGGAACGGAAGACATCCTGATGCATCCTGAAGGACGGACTGTCCATTCAGAATGCATTAGGATAATCCTGATCAGTATTCTTCCGGCATAGAGCCCCGACGACGGAACTCTATGCCGGAAGACAATAACGCAGATGTGAAAGAGCCCTTACCTTGGTTAACTAAGCACAGTAGTGTATGGTCTCACAGAAAGTCTGTACATGGAAATCCACTTTTATTTAATAGAAACATATGAAATACATTTTAGAAACATTGAATAAAAATTCTACCTCTGTGATGCCTAACCAGAGAGGACCACAGTGCCCTTGTTTTTTGGTAGGAATAGGGGTTGGCTTTTTTATTGGTTACTATATAGGGTAGTAAAGGATCTAATTCATCTCAACGGAGACTATTAAATGGTCTTACCACTGCTGTTTAATTACTGTTTTTAAAATTTTTACTTCATTACCCAATTTACTTTACTACCTAAACTAAATATTTTTCTAGAACTAAAATGGTGTTAGATTAATTCTTCAACACTATAATTCATCCATATATGATTTTATATTGTGTCCGTGAAACAAACATGTGAGGTAACTTTATCAAGAGGTAACTTTATAAAAGAGGATAGAATGATACCTTGGTTTGAAAAAATAAAATAAAATCTTTAATTGCATATTTCAGACAGAATAAGCTACTTTTCTCTCCCATAATGCCTAGGGAAATATTTCAAGCTAAACCTCAGGAGTTAAACTCGCATTAGTTGACCTTGCATTGCTGCGCTTTACGATGAAAAATTATTGGCAGGTTAATAGAACTGTGGCCTTGATAGCAAGGCAGCTTAAAACCCAAGAAGAAAAAAAAAAACATAGAGTAATTTATCTATCTACCGGGAAAAAAAGCTCAACCAGGTATGGCAGACACAATGGCATGTTATTTTATAAGTTAACTTAAAATTAGACACTGGAACCCCCCAGCCCAAAACAGTGAGTATAAGCACATTTTTACACTCACTATCCATTTCACCTTTACCAGCAATGGAGTACAGTGGGGTTCAAAGAGTTTGCCCCAATACAGCATATTTCCTATCCACAGGATAAGGGATGTGTCTTATCAGCAGGCAACATAATTTTTCCTTTATTTGGGGGAGGAAGAGGCCGAGACTGCAGCAGAAAAGGGAGCAGGAGGAGCCTGAGATCTTTTGTTGCTTTTGATGTGTGTACTCCACTGGAGCGCGTGCTTTGCACTTAGATGCCTGGTCATGCAGGTGGTGTTCAGGCTTAGAACATTTATGCCTCGTTTCAGACTCCAATTGCACACGTGCAAACCACTTGCATCTTGTCGTCATCACATTGTCTGAATAACTACCACGCAAGAGAAATCCTTGGAGCTAGCTTTGGTGTGCTCAGTCCCTGGGTGCGGTGGGCAGTAGCAAGCGTACTGGCTAGGGGATGTCCACTTTGCTTTTGCATCCTGTTCAATCTTTTGCTGTGCTGCTGGCGCTTTTTAACTACCACCTCTTCTCCAAACTGCACACGTGACTCGCATGACCTTGATTCCATGTGGGGTCTAGGACCTCATCATCCTCCACATCATCTTCCACCCAGTCTTCACCCCTGCCCTCCTTGACGGTCTGCACACTGCAGAAAGCCGCAGCAGTTGCCACCTTTATTTTGTCATCATCAGAGACGTGCCGTGGTGGTCCTCCCATGTCCACATTCTAAAACATAAGTAGTTGGGCATCAGTGCACTCAATTTCTTCCACTGCTGAGGTAGGGCTGGCCCACGGAATCTCCCCCAGCAAAGTCATCAAAAAGCAGAAGAGACTGCTGCATGACTTGGGGCTCAGACTGCTTGGCTGATTTGAAAGGGGGTGAGGTAAAAGACAGATGCCCATACGCTGTAGGTGCCAACTTTGTAGGTGCGCTTTCAGCAGGGACCGGTTGGGAGACAATGTGAAGGAACTGGAGGCACTGTCAGCCATCCAATCTACTACCGCCTCTACTTGTTCTGGCCACACCATTAGTACACCAGTACTCGGGCCTACAAAAAAACACTGAACATTCTGTCGCCTACGTGCACCTGAGGTGTTTCATTTGGGCATGTAGCTGGAACAGATCGACCATGTCCTTTCCCTGCAACAGGAGCTGCACCAACACCAGCAGCACCATGACAAGGGCCACATCCCTTATTTGATGCTCTCTTCTTTGAGGTCACCCACTGAACTAACAGACAGATTAGCCATATTAATTTCCCTGTCACGTATGCAGTGCAGGTGTACCTCACTAAAAAAATGGGAATATGTCATCCACTGATCTAACAGATGGATTAACTATATTAATTTCCCTGTCATGGATGGGATTATGTCACCCACTGAACTAGCAGATGGATTAACTATATTAATTTCCCTGTCTCGGATGCAGTGCAGGTGTACCTCACACCAAAAAATGAGAATATATCACCCACTGAAATAACAGACCTATTAACTATATTCATCTAGCAGACGGATTAAATATATTAATTTCCCTGTCACGTATGCAGTGCAGGTGTACAGCAAACATGAGAATATGTCACCCACCAAATTAACAGACAGATTAACTATTATATTTTTGCGTCAGGGGTACAAAGCTGGTGTATTGCACCCACAAAAAAATCACTGTAGGTCACCCACAGAATAAATAGCCAGATGAGATTCCTAACCTTCTCCCTCACTACAGCTGCCTGCTTCTTGTCCCTGCACTACTCCGAGCTTATGGGCAGTGCTACACATGATCCAGCTTGTATAGAGGCTGGGTCACATGATGCACCGGTCAATCACAGCCATGCCATTACTAGGCATGGCTGTGATGGCATCTAAGTGCCCACAGCTTAAAAGCTTGTTGATTGGCTGCCCTGCAGCCTTTCAAAAAGCTTTATTAAATGCCCGAACATGGTTCGGTACGGACCTGAACTTTACAGTTCAGGATGGCTCAACACTAGTTAAGTCTTAGATGGCACACAGTGCTTTTTGATATCTTAGCATCAGTGTTGCTCTTGAGCACTTTTTTGGTTTCTAACACTGGATGCAGAGAAGGTTTTCAACACTAGAGTTAGTTGGAAGTAGTCCTACATAAATTCACAGGTAATATCAAAGCTATACCTTTTTAATATTCAGTCCCCTGAGCCTAACTATTTAAGCCCAGTAGTTGTATTTCAAATATACGGTAAGTCATCTTTCTCTTCCAATTTTCATACTTATCATGAACCCTGGCACAATATATAAAATACTCTACTAACATTCAGTATAAAATTAGTAGCATTAGTAACATAGTAACATAGTACATAATGCCAAAAAAAGGCAATTTGTCCATCCAGTCCGGCCTGTGATCCTGCAAGTTGATCCAGAGGAAGGCAAAAGAAAAACTGTGAGGTAGAAGCCAATGTTCCCCACTTTAGGGGAATAAGAAATTCCTTCCCGACTCCAATCAGGCAATCAGAATAACTCCCTGGATCAACGACCCCTCTCTAGTAGCTATAACCTGTAATATTGTTACACTCCAGAAATACATCCAGGCCCCTCTTGAATTCCTTTATTGTACTCACCATCACCACCTCCTCAGGCAGAGAGCTCCATAGTCTCACTGCTCTTACCGTAAAGAATCTTCTTCTATGTTTGTGTACAAACCTTCTTTCCTCCAGACGCAGAGGATGTCCCCTCGTCACAGATGGCGTCCTAGGGATAAATAGATGATGGGCTAGATCTCTGTACTGTCCCCTGATATATTTATACATAGTAATTAGATCTCCCCTCAGTCGTCTTTTTTCTAAAGTGAATAACCCTCATTTTGATAATCTATCAGGATACTGCAGTTGCCCCATTCCAGTTATTACTTTAGTTGCCCTCCTCTGGACCCTCTCCAGCTCTGCTATGTCTGCCTTGTTCACAGGAGCCCAGAACTGTACACAGTACTCAATGTGTGGTCTGACTAGCGATTTGTAAAGTGGTAGGACTATGTTCTTATCACGGGCATCTATGCCCCTTTTGATGCAACCCATTATCTTGGCCTTGGCAGCAGCTGCCTGACACTAGATTTTGCAGGTTAGTTTGCTTATTCATGGACTATTCATGGACAACATGATTGATACTTGCAGGATCCTTTCCAATAAACAGTTTGGTTAAAAGGTTAAAAAAAAAAGGGTTTCCAATAACTTTAGAAATGATGACTAGAGATGAGCGAATTTCTCGAACATTTGATTCGGTTGATTTGCCTGTATAGTGGTGTAGAATACTGTGCCTTGCAGTAACAAGCATAGGGAGTCTGCTGTGGTAGTAAAACAATACTGTAAGTCAGTATGACACGCAGATGACAGGCGTCGCTCTTAGATTCACTGCATACAGTTGCAAGAAAAAGTATGTGGCCCTTTGGAATGATATGAATTTCTGCACAAATTGGTCATAAAATGTGATCTGATCTTCATCTAAGTCACAACAATAGACAGTCACAGTCTGCTTAAACTAAACACACAAAGAATTAAATGTTACCATGTTTTTATTGAACACACCATGTAAACATTCACAGTGCAGGTGGAAAAAGTATGTGAACCCTTGAATTTAATAACTGGTTGAACCTCCTTTGGCAGCAATAACTTCAACCAAACGTTTCCTGTAGTTGCAGATCAGACATGCACAACGGTCAGGAGTAATTCTTGACCATTCTTCTTTACAGAACTGTTTCAGTTCAGCAATATTCTTGGGATGTCTGGTGTGAATCGCTTTCTTGAGGTCATGCCACAGCATCTCAATCGTGTTGAAGTCAGGACTCTGACTGGGCCACTACAGAAGGCATAGTTTATTCTGTTTAACCTATTCTGCTGTTGATGTACTTCTATGCTTTGGGTTGTTGTCCTGTTGCAACATCCATCTTCTTTTGAGCTTCAGCTGGTGGACAGATGGCCTTAAGTTCTCCTGAAAATGTCTTGATAAACTTGGGAATACATTTTTTCTTCGATGATAATAAGCTGTCCAGGCCTTGACGCAGCAAAGCAGCACCAAACCATGATGCCCCCACCACCATACTTCACAGTTGGGATGAGGTTTTGATGTTGGTGTGTTGTGACTCTTTTTCTCCACACATGTGCTGTGTGTTTCTTCCAAATAACTCAACTTTGGTTTCATCTGTCCACAGGAAATTTTGCCAGTACTGCTGTGGAACATCCAGGTGCTCTTGTGCAAACTGTAAATGTGCAGCAATGTTTTATTTGGACAGCAGTGGCTTCCACTGTGGTATCCTCCCATGAAATACATTCTTGTTTAGTGTTTTACGTATCGTACATTCGCAAACAGGGATGTTAGCATATGCCAGAGACTTTTGTAAGTCTTTAGCTGACACTCTAGGATTCTTCTTCACCTCATTGAGCACTCTGTGCTGTGCTTTTGCAGTCATCTTCACAGGACGGCCACTCCTAGGGAGAGTAGCAGCAATGCTGAACTTTCTCCATTTATAGACAATTTGTCTTACCGTGGACTGATGAACAGCAAGGCTTTTGGAGATACTTTTATAACCCTTTCCAGCTTTATGCAAGTCAACAATTCTTAATCGTAGGTCTTCTGAGAGCTCTTTTGTGTGAGACATCATTCACATCAGTAAATGATTGGACTCCAGTTGGCTGACACCTCACTCCAATTAGCTCTTGGAGATGTCATTAGTCTAGGGGTTCACATACTTTTTCCACCTGCAATTTGTATGTTTACATGGTGTGTTCAATAAAAACATCGTGACATTCAATTATTTGTGTGTTATTAGTTTAAGCAGACTGTGATTGTCTATTGTTATGACTTAGATGAAGATCAGATCACATTTTCTGACCAATTTGTGCAGAAATCCATATCATTCCAAAGGGTTCACATACTTTTTCTTGCAAATGTATTTCACTTATTTGGGCAGTTATGTACTACGTTACTATGTTGTGTAGCCAAAACTGACCAAATAACTCAAGTGTGAACTCAGCCTTACAGGTCAATGTTAGCGCCAGGTATAAAGAACCGCGGAGAGATCCAAGATCCTACTATAGCGTCAAAGAGTGCACTGCTTTTACACCGTCGTCAGCTGAATCTACATAGATGTCTACAGAACCTGTTCTATTAAAAGCTGATGAAAGTAGAGCCCCCTGACAGAGTGGAGGGGGTGTCAGCAGTAAGTTTGTGTTGATGTCACAGATTGTTTTCCCTTCCTCTGATCCGTCAGAACAATAACTCCCAAAAAACGGATCATGTCTGTTGAGCATCCGCCTTCACTTGGTTAGCATGTGGTCAGTAATCCATCAGTATTGCTAAAACCCAATAGTGGATCCAAAATAGAGATGACATGTGAATGGAATATTTGCATGCATTCTGTGTTTGGTATCCACTCCTACTTTTGGCTACCAAATCATACGCCAATTTTGATGCAAAATAGGGACCATGTCATAAAAGCCTTACAACTACATCATAGACAGGATGCGTTGTGTGTCTTATTTTTCCTTCCTTTTAACAGATCAGAAGAATGGTCAAATAAATTATGTCAACCAGGCCAAAAAAGGCAAAATAGCGGCCCAGTCATGGAGCGGGGAGGGTGGGAACAGCACGAGAAGTCCAAAGAGTGGCCCAATGACAGAGTGGTGGGGTGGCAGCAGCATGAAGAGACCACAGAGTGGCAATGTGGCAGCAGCGTGAGGAGACCATAGAGTGGTGATTTTGTAGTAGCATGAGGAGACCACAGAGTGGCGATGTGGCAGCAGAATGAGGAGACCACAGAGTCAGAGTGGTGATGTGGCAGCAGCATGAGGAGACCACAGAGTGGCAGAGTGACATAGTGGTGATGTTGCAGCAGCATGAGTAGGCCACAGAGTGGCCCAGAGACATAGTGTTGAGGTGATAGCAGCATGAGGAGACTAGAGAGTAGCCTACTGACAAAGTGGGGAGGTGGGGGGCAAAACCAGTACCAGCTGAAGATGGTGGCTGACAGTAGGAGCACCTTGCAGCAGGTGTGGCATCAGGCAGGTGGCAGCATCAGAATAGTAGCTGAAGCAGGTAGCCAGAAGAATCAGATCTCTTTTGACAAAGTGTTGGTGTTGCACCATGGATGATCTAGTCTGATACATCAGGCATTAGTGTTTGAAAATCCTGGCTGATCCATGCCTGAATCATTTTCACAAAGCTCAGTTTCTCAAAATTCTGGTTGGACATTCTAGTTCTTCTTCTCTCACCCCCAGAGAAAGGCGTGTCAGGGTTGCGTGGCTCTCCTGAGGTGTACATCCCCACATCTATGGGTATGTAGACATGCTATATTGTTGTGGACTTTGAGGGATGTGCTCATTGGCTCTAGGTGCTCAGCTATACCTACTTGGGTTATCCACAGGTGGATGTTTACTGTGCACCTGAGCCAGTTTTGCATGTATTTGGAGGTTTAAGCTGTCACCACAGCTGCAATTGTGCTATCTGACCATTTGATATGGTGACTTTTTATGCACTTGCACTTTAACTTTGTATGTATTTGGAGGTTTAAGCTGTCACCATAGCTACAATTGTGGTATTTGACCATTGATATAGTGACTTCTTATGCACTTGCACTTTAACCTTCTGTTAGCTGTTATATGGTCCCATAACTTGGAACCATCAGACATCCATATGTCGCAGTGTTATCTGCAACCACTTTTTTGATATGGTGTTTTGCCACTCAGTATTTGCACTTTTGCATTTTTATATCTGTGGTTGCAGTTATACATACAGAAATCAGTGAGGTATTGTACTCCTTTTTTCTACCGCCTTTTTTACATTGCATACTCCAAAACCCCTCCCCCCATGTCTCATTTGTGTTAACATACCTCCTCAGATGTAGGCATTTTTTATCTGTTGTCTCATGTCTCGTTTTTATGTGTCATTAATTCAATAAAGGATTTATTTTTGATGATATACCCGTTTAATCTCAGTTTATTCTTGTTGGTTGGTGTAGTTCTTCTTGGGGTAACTATGGCCCCCGCCGCACTAAACACACGCTCTGATGGCACATTGCTGGCCGGGCTTGTCCAGGGCAAACTCGGCCAGTTGCATCCACAAATCGAGTTTGGCTGCCAAGTAGTCCAGGGGATCTTCGATGTGGGGTGGCAGGGTACACTCCTAGAAAGTCAAAACCTGCTGGTTCAGGTTCTGCTCCATGTCTAGCTGCTGTTGCTGAGTAAATTCTTCAGTAGGAGGGTGAACAAAACTGCTTATCAGCGACTCTAGACTTACAGTCATGTGAAAAAATTAGGACACCCTTTGAAAGCATGTGGTTTTTTGTAACATTTTTAATAAAAGGTTATTTCATCTCCGTTTCAACAATACAGAGAGATTAAAGTAATCCAACTAAACAAAGAAAACTGAAGAAAAGTCTTTTCAAGATCTTCTGTAAATGTCATTCTACAAAAATGCCTATTCTAACTGAGGAAAAAGATAGGACACCCTCACATGTATTCCCTCTTAAATTGGCTCAGATCTCACACAGGTATATCACACCAGGTGCACATAATTAGTAGATCGTTACTCTGCATGTTGAATGAGGCTTGCCCTATTTAAACCTCAGACATTTAGTTTGGTGTGCTCCTGACTGTTGAAGTGAGAGTGAGCACCATGGTGAGAGCAAAAGAGCTGTCAGAGGACTTCAGAAAAAAGATTGTAGCAGCCTATGAGTCTGGGAAGGGATTTAAAAAGATCTCAAAAGATTTTGAAATCAGCCATTCCACTGTCCGGAAGATAGTCTACAAGTGGAGGGCTTTCAAAACAACTGCCAACATGCCCAGGACTGGTCGCCCCAGCAAGTTCACCCCAAGAGTAGGGATGAGCGAACTCGAACTGTATAGTTCGGGTTCGTACCGAATTTTGGGGTGTCCGTGACACGGACCCGAACCCGGACATTTTCGTAAAAGTCCGGGTTCGGGTTCGGTGTTCGTCGCTTTCTTGGCGCTTTTGTGACGCTTTCTTGGCGCTTTTTGAAAGGCTGCAAAGCAGCCAATCAACAAGCGTCATACTACTTGCCCCAAGAGGCCATCACAGCCATGCCTACTATTGGCATGGCTGTGATTGGCCAGAGCACCATGTGACCCAGCCTCTATTTAAGCTGGAGTCACATAGCGCCGCCCGTCACTCTGCTCTGATTAGCGTAGGGAGAGGTTGCGGCTGCGACAGTAGGGCGAGATTAGGCAGATTAACTCCTCCAAAGGACTTGATTAACTGATCGATCTGCAGCTGTGGATCATTGAGCTGCTGATCCTCAATTGCTCACTGTTTTTAGGCTGCACAGACCGTTTGTCAGTCTCATTTTTCTGGGGTGATCGGCGGCCATTTTGTGTCTTGTGGTGCGCCAGCACAAGCTGCGACCAAGTGCATTTAACCCTCAATGGTGTGGTTGTTTTTTGGCTAAAGCCTACATCAGGGTGAAGCTGTCACACCAAGTGCATTTAACCAGCAATAGTCTGTTCATTTTTTGGCCATATACAAAATCAGGGGCAAGCTGCGCCTGTCACCAAGTGCATTTAACCCTCAATGGTGTGGTTGTTTTTTGGCTAAAGCCTACATCAGGGTGAAGCTGTCACACCAAGTGCATTTAACCAGCAATAGTCTGTTCATTTTTTGGCCATATACAAAATCAGGGGCAAGCTGCGCCTGTCACCAAGTGCATTTAACCCTCAATGGTGTGGTTGTTTTTTGGCTAAAGCCTACATCAGGGTGAAGCTGTCACACCAAGTGCATTTAACCAGCAATAGTCTGTTCATTTTTTGGCCATATACAAAATCAGGGGCAAGCTGCGCCTGTCACCAAGTGCATTTAACCCTCAATGGTGTGGTTGTTTTTTGGCTAAAGCCTACATCAGGGTGAAGCTGTCACACCAAGTGCATTTAACCAGCAATAGTCTGTTCATTTTTTGGCCATATCCCAGTCTAATTCTGTCACTAAATCCATACCGGTCACCCAGCGCCTAAATACTAGGCCTCAAATTTATATCCAGCTAAATCTGTCCCTAGTGCTGTAGCTGGGCGAGTTATTTAGTGTCCGTTCAAGCACATTTCTTGTTCTGGGTTGAAATACAATTCTCAATTTAGCAATTTCATAATTTAGTGGTTCCTGCTATATCAGAGCTCTTTGAAATCTATCCCAAAAAGGGTATATAATATTGAAGGTGCACATAGGGTCATTCAGAGTAACTTCACACACACCCGCTACTGTGTATTTCCAAGTCTAATTCTGTCACTAAATCCATACCGGTGACCCAGCGCCTAAATACTAGGCCTCAAATTTAATTCCCTCTAAATCTCTCGTTACCCACCGCTGTACTGTTGTTGCTGGGCAAGATATTTAGTGTCCGTCAAAGCACATTTTTTGTTCTGGGTTGAAGTACAATTCCCAATTTAGCAATTTCATAATTTAGTGGTTTCTGCTATATCAGAGCTATTTGAAATCTATCCCAAAAGGGTATATAATATTGAAGGTGCACATAGGGTCATTCAGAATAACTTCACACACACCCGCTACTGTGTATTTCCAAGTCTAATTCTGTCACTAAACCCATACCTGTCACCCAGCGCCTAAATACTAGGCCTCAAATTTAAATCCCTCTAAATCTCTCGTTACCGTTGTCCTGTTGTAGCTGGGAAAGTTATTTAGTGCCCGTCAAAGCACATTTTTTGTTCTGGGTTGAAGTACAATTCCCAATTTAGCAATTTCATAATTTAGTGGTTCCTGCTATATCAGAGCTATTTGAAATCTATCCCAAAAAGGGTATATAATATTGAAGGTGCACATAGGGTCATTCAGAATAACTTCACACACACCCGCTACTGTGTATTTCCAAGTCTAATTCTGTCACTAAATCCATACCGGTGACCCAGCGCCTAAATACTAGGCCTCAAATTTAATTCCCTCTAAATCTCTCGTTACCCACCGCTGTACTGTTGTTGCTGGGCAAGATATTTAGTGTCCGTCAAAGCACATTTTTTGTTCTGGGTTGAAGTACAATTCCCAATTTAGCAATTTCATAATTTAGTGGTTTCTGCTATATCAGAGCTATTTGAAATCTATCCCTAAAAGGGTATATAATATTGAAGGTGCACATAGGGTCATTCAGAATAACTTCACACACACCCGCTACTGTGTATTTCCAAGTCTAATTCTGTCACTAAATCCATACCGGTGACCCAGCGCCTAAATACTAGGCCTCAAATTTAATTCCCTCTAAATCTCTCGTTACCCACCGGTGTACTGTTGTTGCTGGGCAAGATATTTAGTGTCCGTCAAAGCACATTTTTTGTTCTGGGTTGAAGTACAATTCCCAATTTAGCAATTTCATAATTTAGTGGTTTCTGCTATATCAGAGCTATTTGAAATCTATCCCTAAAAGGGTATATAATATTGAAGGTGCACATAGGGTCATTCAGAATAACTTCACACACACGCTTCTGTGCATTTCCAAGTCTAATTCTGTCACTAAATCCATACCGGTGACCCAGCGCCTAAATACTAGGCCTCAAATTTAAATCCCTCTAAATCTCTCGTTACCCACCACTGTACTGTTGTTGCTGGGCAAGATATTTAGTGTCCGTCAAAGCACATTTTTTGTTCTGGGTTGAAGTACAATTCCCAATTTAGCAATTTCATAATTTAGTGGTTTCTGCTATATCAGAGCTATTTGAAATCTATCCCTAAAAGGGTATATAATATTGAAGGTGCACATAGGGTCATTCAGAATAACTTCACACACACGCTTCTGTGCATTTCCAAGTCTAATTCTGTCACTAAATCCATACCGGTGACCCAGCGCCTAAATACTAGGCCTCAAATTTAAATCCCTCTAAATCTCTCGTTACCCACCGCTGTACTGTTGTTGCTGGGCAAGATATTTAGTGTCCGTCAAAGCACATTTTTTGTTCTGGGTTGAAGTACAATTCCCAATTTAGCAATTTCATAATTTAGTGGTTTCTGCTATATCAGAGCTATTTGAAATCTATCCCTAAAAGGGTATATAATATTGAAGGTGCACATAGGGTCATTCAGAATAACTTCACACACACGCTTCTGTGCATTTCCAAGTCTAATTCTGTCACTAAATCCATACCGGTGACCCAGCGCCTAAATACTAGGCCTCAAATTTAATTCCCTCTAAATCTCTCGTTACCCACCGCTGTACTGTTGTTGCTGGGCAAGATATTTAGTGTCCGTCAAAGCACATTTTTTGTTCTGGGTTGAAGTACAATTCCCAATTTAGCAATTTCATAATTTAGTGGTTTCTGCTATATCAGAGCTATTTGAAATCTATCCCTAAAAGGGTATATAATATTGAAGGTGCACATAGGGTCATTCAGAATAACTTCACACACACCCGCTACTGTGTATTTCCAAGTCTAATTCTGTCACTAAATCCATACCGGTGACCCAGCGCCTAAATACTAGGCCTCAAATTTAATTCCCTCTAAATCTCTCGTTACCCACCGGTGTACTGTTGTTGCTGGGCAAGATATTTAGTGTCCGTCAAAGCACATTTTTTGTTCTGGGTTGAAGTACAATTCCCAATTTAGCAATTTCATAATTTAGTGGTTTCTGCTATATCAGAGCTATTTGAAATCTATCCCTAAAAGGGTATATAATATTGAAGGTGCACATAGGGTCATTCAGAATAACTTCACACACACGCTTCTGTGCATTTCCAAGTCTAATTCTGTCACTAAATCCATACCGGTGACCCAGCGCCTAAATACTAGGCCTCAAATTTAAATCCCTCTAAATCTCTCGTTACCCACCGCTGTACTGTTGTTGCTGGGCAAGATATTTAGTGTCCGTCAAAGCACATTTTTTGTTCTGGGTTGAAGTACAATTCCCAATTTAGCAATTTCATAATTTAGTGGTTTCTGCTATATCAGAGCTATTTGAAATCTATCCCTAAAAGGGTATATAATATTGAAGGTGCACATAGGGTCATTCAGAATAACTTCACACACACGCTTCTGTGCATTTCCAAGTCTAATTCTGTCACTAAATCCATACCGGTCACCCAGCGCCTAAATACTAGGCCTCAAATTTATATCCCGCTGAATTTGAATACAATACATTGGGCCAAATAATATATTTGTTGTTGTGGTGAACCATAACAATGAGAAAAACATCTAGTAAGGGACGCGGACGTGGACATGGTCGTGGTGGTGTTAGTGGACCCTCTGGTGCTGGGAGAGGACGTGGCCGTTCTGCCACATCCACACGTCCTAGTGTACCAACTACCTCAGGTCCCAGTAGCCGCCAGAATTTACAGCGATATATGGTGGGGCCCAATGCCGTTCTAAGGATGGTAAGGCCTGAGCAGGTACAGGCATTAGTCAATTGGGTGGCCGACAGTGGATCCAGCACGTTCACATTATCTCCCACCCAGTCTTCTGCAGAAAGCGCACAGATGGCGCCTGAAAACCAACCCCATCAGTCTGTCACATCACCCCCATGCATACCAGGGAAACTGTCTCAGCCTCAAGTTATGCAGCAGTCTCTTATGCTGTTTGAAGACTCCGCTGGCAGGGTTTCCCAAGGGCATCCACCTAGCCCTTCCCCAGCGGTGAAAGACATAGAATGCACTGACGCACAACCACTTATGTTTCCTGATGATGAGGACATGGGAATACCACCTCAGCATGTCTCTGATGATGACGAAACACAGGTGCCAACTGCTGCGTCTTTCTGCAGTGTGCAGACTGAACAGGAGGTCAGGGATCAAGACTGGGTGGAAGACGATGCAGGGGACGATGAGGTCCTAGACCCCACATGGAATGAAGGTCGTGCCACTGACTTTCACAGTTCGGAGGAAGAGGCAGTGGTGAGACCGAGCCAACAGCGTAGCAAAAGAGGGAGCAGTGGGCAAAAGCAGAACACCCGCCGCCAAGAGACTCCGCCTGCTACTGACCGCCGCCATCTGGGACCGAGCACCCCAAAGGCAGCTTCAAGGAGTTCCCTGGCATGGCACTTCTTCAAACAATGTGCTGACGACAAGACCCGAGTGGTTTGCACGCTGTGCCATCAGAGCCTGAAGCGAGGCATTAACGTTCTGAACCTGAGCACAACCTGCATGACCAGGCACCTGCATGCAAAGCATGAACTGCAGTGGAGTAAACACCTTAAAACCAAGGAAGTCACTCAGGCTCCCCCTGCTACCTCTTCTGCTGCTGCCGCCTCGGCCTATTCTGCTGCTGCCGCCTCGGCCTCTTCCTCCGCCTCTGGAGGAACGTTGGCACCTGCCGCCCAGCAAACAGGGGATGTACCACCAACACCACCACCACCACCTCCGTCACCAAGCGTCTCAACCATGTCACACGCCAGCGTTCAGCTCTCCATCTCACAAACATTTGATAGAAAGCGTAAATTCCCACCTAGCCACCCTCGATCCCTGGCCCTGAATGCCAGCATTTCTAAACTACTGGCCTATGAAATGCTGTCATTTAGGCTGGTGGACACAGACAGCTTCAAACAGCTCATGTCGCTTGCTGTCCCACAGTATGTTGTTCCCAGCCGGCACTACTTCTCCAAGAGAGCCGTGCCTTCCCTGCACAACCAAGTATCCGATAAAATCAAGTGTGCACTGCGCAACGCCATCTGTAGCAAGGTCCACCTAACCACAGATACGTGGACCAGTAAGCACGGCCAGGGACGCTATATCTCCCTAACTGCACACTGGGTAAATGTAGTGGCAGCTGGGCCCCAGGCGGAGAGCTGTTTGGCGCACGTCCTGCCGCCGCCAAGGATCGCAGGGCAACATTCTTTGCCTCCTGTTGCCACCTCCTCCTTCTCGGCTTCCTCCTCCTCTTCTTCCACCTGCTCATCCAGTCAGCCACACACCTTCACCACCAACTTCAGCACAGCCCGGGGTAAACGTCAGCAGGCCATTCTGAAACTCATATGTTTGGGGGACAGGCCCCACACCGCACAGGAGTTGTGGCGGGGTATTGAACAACAGACCGACGAGTGGTTGCTGCCGGTGAGCCTCAAGCCCGGCCTGGTGGTGTGTGATAATGGGCGAAATCTCGTTGCAGCTCTGGGACTAGCCAATTTGACGCACATCCCTTGCTTGGCGCATGTGCTGAATTTGGTGGTGCAGAAGTTCATTCACAACTACCCCGACATGTCAGAGCTGCTGCATAAAGTGCGGGCCGTCTGTTCGCGCTTCCGGCGTTCACATCCTGCCGCTGCTCGCCTGTCTGCGCTACAGCGTAACTTCGGCCTTCCCGCTCACCGCCTCATATGCGACGTGCCCACCAGGTGGAACTCCACCTTGCACATGCTGGACAGACTGTGCGAGCAGCAGCAGGCCATAGTGGAGTTTCAGCTGCAGCACGCACGGGTCAGTCGCACTACAGAACAGCACCACTTCACCACCAATGACTGGGCCTCCATGCGAGACCTGTGTGCCCTGTTGCGCTGTTTCGAGTACTCCACCAACATGGCCAGTGGCGATGACACCGTTATCAGCGTTACAATACCACTTCTATGTCTCCTTGAGAAAACACTTAGGGCGATGATGGAACAGGAGGTGGCCCAGGAGGAGGAGGAGGAGGATGAGGAAGAGGGGTCATTTTTAGCACTTTCAGGCCAGTCTCTTCGAAGTGACTCAGAGGGAGGTTTTTTGCAACAGCAGAGGCCAGGTACAAATGTGGCCAGCCAGGGCCCACTACTGGAGGACGAGGAGGACGAGGATGAGGAGGAGGTGGAGGAGGATGAGGATGAAGCATGGTCACAGCGGGGTGGCACCCAACGCAGCTCGGGCCCATCACTGGTGCGTGGCTGGGGGGAAAGGCAGGACGATGACGATACGCCTCCCACAGAGGACAGCTTGTCCTTACCCCTGGGCAGCCTGGCACACATGAGCGACTACATGCTGCAGTGCCTGCGCAACGACAGCAGAGTTGCCCACATTTTAACCTGTGCGGACTACTGGGTTGCCACCCTGCTGGATCCACGCTACAAAGACAATGTGCCCACCTTACTTCCTGCACTGGAGCGTGATAGGAAGATGCGCGAGTACAAGCGCACGTTGGTAGACGCGCTACTGAGAGCATTCCCAAATGTCACAGGGGAACAAGTGGAAGCCCAAGGCCAAGGCAGAGGAGGAGCAAGAGGTCGCCAAGGCAGCTGTGTCACGGCCAGCTCCTCTGAGGGCAGGGTTAGCATGGCAGAGATGTGGAAAACTTTTGTCAACACGCCACAGCTAACTGCACCACCACCTGATACGCAACGTGTTAGCAGGAGGCAACATTTCACTAACATGGTGGAACAGTACGTGTGCACACCCCTCCACGTACTGACTGATGGTTCGGCCCCATTCAACTTCTGGGTCTCTAAATTGTCCACGTGGCCAGAGCTAGCCTTTTATGCCTTGGAGGTGCTGGCCTGCCCGGCAGCCAGCGTTTTGTCTGAACGTGTATTCAGCACGGCAGGGGGCGTCATTACAGACAAACGCAGCCGCCTGTCTACAGCCAATGTGGACAAGCTGACGTTCATAAAAATGAACCAGGCATGGATCCCACAGGACCTGTCCGTCCCTTGTCCAGATTAGACATTAACTACCTCCCCATAACCATATATTATTGGACTCCAGGGCACTTCCTCATTCAATCCTATTTTTATTTTCATTTTACCATTATATTGCGAGGCTACCCAAAGTTGAATGAACCTCTCCTCTGCCTGTGTGCTAGGCCTAAATATATGCCAATGGACTGTTGCAGTGGTGGGTGACGTGAAGCCTCATTCTCTGCTATGACATGCAGACTGATTCTCTGCTGACATGAAGCCAGATCCTCTGTTACGGGAGCTCTCTCCTCTGCCTGGGTGCTGGGCCTAAATTTATGACAATTGACTGTTGCAGTGGTGGGTGACGTGAAGCCTGATTCTCTGCTATGACATGCAGACTGATTCTCTGCTGACATGAAGCCAGATCCTCTGTTACGGGACCTCTCTCCTCTGCCTGGGTGCTGGGCCTAAATTTATGAAAATTGACTGTTGCAGTGGTGGGTGACGTGAAGCCTGATTCTCTGCTATGATATGAAGACTGATTCTCTGCTGACATGAAGCCAGATTGTCTGTTACGGGACCTTTCTCCTCTGCCTGGGTTCTGGGCCTAAATTTATGAAAATTGACTGTTGCAGTGGTGGGTGACGTGAAGCCTGATTCTCTGCTATGATATGAAGACTGATTCTCTGCTGACATGAAGCCAGATTGTCTGTTACGGGACCTTTCTCCTCTGCCTGGGTTCTGGGCCTAAATTTATGAAAATTGACTGTTGCAGTGGTGGGTGACGTGAAGCCTGATTCTCTGCTATGATATGAAGACTGATTCTCTGCTGACATGAAGCCAGATTGTCTGTTACGGGACCTTTCTCCTCTGCCTGGGTTCTGGGCCTAAATTTATGAAAATTGACTCTTACAGTGGTGGGTGACGTGAAGCCTGATTCTCTGCTATGATATGAAGACTGATTCTCTGCTGACATGAAGCTAGATTCTCTGTTACGGGACCTCTCTCCTCTGCCTGGGTGCTGGGCCTAAATTTATGACAATGGACTGTTGCAGTGGTGGCTGACGTGAAGCCTGATTCTCTGCTATGACATGCAGACTGATTCTCTGCTGTCATGAAGCCAGATTGTCTGTTACGGGACCTCTCTGCTCTGCCTGTGTGCTAGGCCTAAATATATGCCAATGGACTGTTGCAGTGGTGGCTGACGTGAAGCCTCATTCTCTGCTATGACATGCAGACTAATTCTCTGCTGACATGAAGCCAGATTGTCTGTTACGGGACCTCTCTCCTCTGCCTGGGTGCTGGGCCTAAATTTATGACAATGGACTGTTGCAGTGGTGGCTGACGTGAAGCCTGATTCTCTGCTATGATATGAAGACTGATTCTCTGCTGACATGAAGCCAGATTGTCTGTTACGGGACCTTTCTCCTCTGCCTGGGTTCTGGGCCTAAATTTATGAAAATTGACTCTTACAGTGGTGGGTGACGTGAAGCCTGATTCTCTGCTATGATATGAAGACTGATTCTCTGCTGACATGAAGCCAGATTCTCTGTTACGGGACCTCTCTCCTCTGCCTGGGTGCTGGGTAGTGTTGAGCGCGAATATTCGAAAAGCAAATTTTTTTCGCGAATATCGCAACTTCGCGATTTCGCGAATATTTCGAATATAGTGCTATATATTCGTAAAAACGAATATTCGTTTTTTGTTTCCCCCCCCCCCCCCACACAAAATTACAGTACACATATAATTGATTGTTTCCCAAAGGTCCAACAGCTCAGATCTTACTCACATTGCCTAGAAAGTGATTGAGGCGCGAATCTTCGTAAGGCGATTTTATTAGCGCACATGCGAATATCGGCACGTCCCAGAACAGAGGCAAAGGGCTTTGCATTCATACATTAGTGAATTGAGTTGCGAATCTTCGTAAGGCGATTTTATTAGCGCACATGCGAATATCTACACTTGTCCCAGAACAGAGGCAAAGGGCTTTGCATTCATACATTAGTGATTGAATTGAGCTGCGAATCTTCGTAAGGCGATTTTATTAACGCAAATGCAAATATCTACACTTGTCCCCAGAACAGAGAGGCAAAGGCCTGTGCATTCATATAGTATAGCACCATATTCGCGAATACGTAGAACTTCGTAAAATTCGATTTACGAATATTCGTATTTTTTATTTTACTTTCCACCTTACAGATTACATTGATCTGTACTCTGTCAACTACTGTCATCACCCCCCACTGTATCTCGATTGATTCCCAAAAGTCTCACATTCCCTAGAAAGTGATTGAGGTGCGAATCTTCGTAAGGCGATTTTATTAGCGCACATGCGAATATCTACACTTGTCCCAGAACAGAGGCAAAGGGCATTGCATTCATACATTAGTGATTGAATTGAGTTGCGAATCTTCGTAAGGCGATTTCATTAGCGCACATGTGAATTTTGCATAGCATATGTATTATGCGATAATTCGAATTATCGCATATGCGAAATAATAACGAATTTGAATAATCGCGAATATTTTACGAATATTCTTTCGAATATTCACAAAATTTCGCGAATTCGAATATGGGACATGCCGCTCAACACTAGTGCTGGGCCTAAATTTATGACAATGGACTGTTGCAGTGGTGGGTGACGTGAAGCCTGATTCTCTGCTATGACATGCAGACTGATTCTCTGCTGACATGAAGCCAGATTGTCTGTTACGGGACCTCTCTCCTCTGCCTGGGTGCCGGGGCCTAAATATCTGAGAATGGACTGTTCCAGTGGTGGGTGACGGGAAGCCAGATTCTCTGCTATGGAACCTCTCTCCAATTGATTTTGGTTAATTTTTATTTATTTAATTTTTATTTTAATTCATTTCCCTATCCACATTTGTTTGCAGGGGATTTACCTACATGTTGCTGCCTTTTGCAGCCCTCTAGCTCTTTCCTGGGCTGTTTTACAGCCTTTTTAGTGCCGAAAAGTTCGGGTCCCCATTGACTTCAATGGGGTTCGGGTTCGGGACGAAGTTCGGATCGGGTTCGGATCCCGAACCCGAACATTTCCGGGATGTTCGGCCGAACTTCTCGAACCCGAACATCCAGGTGTTCGCTCAACTCTACCCAAGAGCAGACCGCAAGATGCTAAAAGAGGTCTCCAAAAACCCTAAAGTGTCATCTCGAGAACTACAGCAGGCTCTGGCTACTGTTGATGTAGAAGTACATGCCTCTACAATCAGAAAGAGACTGTACAAGTTTAACTTGCATGGGAGGTGTGCAAGGAGGAAACCTTTGCTTTCCAAGAGAAACATCAAGGCCAGACTGACATTTGCCAGAGATAAAGTTGACAAAGACCAGGACTTCTGGAATAATGTTCTTTGGACAGATGAGTCCAAAATTGAATTATTCGGACACAACAGCAGAGGACATGTTTGGCGTAAACCAAACACAGCATTCCAAGAAAAGAACCTCATACCAACTGTGAAGCATGGAGGTGGAAGTGTCATGGTTTGGGGCTGCTTTGCTGCAGCAGGACCTGGTCAGCTCACCATCATAGAATCCACGATGAATTCTACTGTGTATCAGAAGGTGCTTGAAGAACATGTGAGACCATCAGTTAGAAAATTAAAGCTGAAGCGGAACTGGACCATGCAACATGACAATGACCCAAAACATACTAGTAAATCAACCAAAGATTGGCTGAAAAAGAAGAAATGGAGAGTCCTGGAATGGCCAAGTCAAAGTCCAGATTTGAATCCCATTGAGATGCTGTGGGGTGACTTGAAAAGGGCTGTACGTGCAAGAAACCCCTCAAACATCTCACAGCTGAAAAAGTTCTGCATTGAGGAGTGGGGTAAAATTTCCTCAGACCGATGTCGAAGACTGGTAGATGGCTACAAGAACCGTCTCACTGCAGTTATTTCAGCCAAAGGAGGTAACACTCGCTATTACGGGCAAGGGTGTCCTATCTTTTTCCTCAGTTAGAATAGGCATTTTTGTAGAATGACATTTACAGAAGATCTTGAAAAGACTTTTCTTCAGTTTTCTTTGTTTAGTTGGATTACTTTAATCTCTCTGTATTGTTGAAACGGAGATGAAATAACCTTTTATTAAAAATGTTACAAAAAACCACATGCTTTCAAAGGGTGTCCTAATTTTTTCACATGACTGTAAGTTGCTGCTGATGGAGCTGGTACTGCTCCTGCCCCCTCAACCCCCCAGCAGCCATGGAAGTGGAACGTGAGTGCAGAGGGCCCCCTGGTCAGACCTGAGGATGGGTGATGGTGCACATAGGCAGCGGCCAACTGACTACATAGGATGTCTCTAAAGTAGTTTAGTTTTTCCTCCCTCCGAACGGTTGTAAAAAAAAGGCCCCAATTTTGGACTGGTATCGAGGGTCTAACATGGTGGAGAGCCACTAGTCAATTCTCTACCAAATGCTGACAATTCGGCTGTCACCACGCAAGCAACTGAACATGCATTGGGGCATTTGCGCAAGTGACTCAGAGGGACACCCTGCCTCAATCTCCACTGAATACTGCCACAGTGTGTCTGGGTCATCTGCTTCATCATCCTCATCGCCCAGTAGCTCCTCTGGTTGCTCCTCCTCCTCCTCTAGATCAGCCCCCACAGGGCTCATTTGGCCGTGAGATGCAGTTGCCAGTTGTCTCCTGTCCCCTCGCCAGCCAGATTTAGCAGCATCTGTTCCAGGAAATGAATCAGTGGAATGACGTTGTTCATCGCATAGTACTGGTGACTGACAAATAAAGTGGCCTCCTCAAAGGGCCTGAGCAAATGCAGAAGTCATGCATGAGCTGCCACTGGCTAACAAAGTTACACAGGAAAGTATCTCTGTCTGTCTGTATCATCAATAAATTGTTTATGGCCTTTGTCCGTTCGTATAGTTGGTCCAACATATGGAGGGTGGAAACATCGCATATCAGCCTATGTTGGGGGATGCTGTTCTGCCACTGCAGCTCAAGGAGGGTGTGCTTGCGGTGTACAAGTGGCTGAAGTGTATGAAAAGTTTTGTGGCCATTTTCAGGATGTCTTGCAGATGGGGTGAAGACTTCAGGAACCGCTTTACAACCAGATTGAACATATGCGCCATGGAGGACACAAGGCTCAGCCCTGCATGATGCAACGCCGACACCATGTTCTTCCCATTGTCGGTCACCAGGGTTCCGATGCTGAGTTGTCAAGGAGAAATCCAATATTCGATAACTTGACAAAAGAACGGAGAGCAGATGCTCCCTTTTGTGACACCGTTCACCCAGGCAAACTAGTTGCAGAACAGCATGACATAGCTGTGCAATGTGGTATGCTGGAAGAGCACTGTGAATTATCCCTGCAGTGGAGGATCAGGACACGGTGGAGGATGAGGAGGTAGAGGTGGACATTGTCGCAGGACCAACAGCGTGAGAATGTGGAGGCGGGAGTAGCGTCACCTGGCCAAGTTGCTGGTGTGGCTGGGCAGGAACCACATTTACCCAGTGAGCCGTAAAGGACATATATTGTCCCTGACCGTTGTTACAGCTCCACACTTCGGCGCTGCTGTGCACTTTGGCAGACAACAACAGGCCTAAGGACTGGCCCACCTTCTGATCTACATATGTGTGGAGGGCTGGTACTTCCTTTTTTTTTGCAAAGAAATAACGGCTTGGGACTCTCCACCTCTGTGTGGCACCAGCCATCAGTTCTCTGAAAGGTGCAGAGTCCACCACTTGGAAAGGTAGGGACTGCAGTACTAGCAACTTGGCCAGAAGCACGTGCAGCTGCTGTGCCATTGGATGAGTGTACACATACTGTTGTCTCTTGGCAATCCCTTCGATGATCGATTGCTGATGGAATGACTGACGAGAAGTAGGAGGACAAGGAGCAGGAGCATCAGGATTAACAGATGATGGGAAGGACGGACAGCTCCCTTCGGCTGATGTGGTGGAGCCTTGACTGCATGAAATTGGGTGCACGCTTCTGGGTGATGTAGTGGTTGCTGTGGCTGGCTGGACCACCAAATAGGAGTCATAGTTCCCCCAGGCCACTTTATGGTGACTCTGCATGTGTTGATGCAAAGCCGTGGTGCCAACATTGGCACCGTGGCCACGCTTCACCTTCTGCCCACATATTATGCAAATGGCCATGTTGACCTCCTCGGGCGGCCTAAAAAAAAATTGCCACACCGCTGAGTATAGCATTTTCCCCTCAACACTCCATGCTGACTGCCTGCTACCGCTACCTCTGTGAACCCCTGCACCGCTATTTTCAGGGCCGGTAGGCTCCTGCAAAGCGGGGCACGTTTGGCTCCTGACCTCCCACTGTTTCCACCCTGCTGACTGACATCCACGCTACCACCGCTGCCTCACGCGCAAGCTGCCACCCTATTATCCTGATGATGATGATGATGATGATGAAGCCCCTCCTTCACCCGGCTCCCAAGTGCGATTGGCTACATCATCATCATTCGCTACATTCTGCATGTCACTGATGTCCCCCTTAATGGTCTCAGGGCCAGTAGCCTGAGCGCTCGCAAAACACCTGCTCCCACACAACTCTTATCATCACTACTTGCCTGCCTACTGGAGGAAGTGTCGGATGTCTCCTCCCGATCTTGGCTGCTCAGTAGCTCCTGACTGTCCTCTAGTAGCTCGTCCTCGCTGAAAAGTGGAGCTGAGCCTACGGCATATAATGCTTCTCACGCTGAGGGAACTGAAAATGACAGAGGAAGGTTCAGGAAAGGTGGGGGCACATGGCATGCTCCCGGGCCATGCAAACTAAGCGTTGTGTCAGAGGAACCCACCGATTCTTGGCTGGGGGTGTCTGATGTCGATTGCGACAAAGTCGAAGACCGAGTCAACCATTCAAGCACCCTTGGGTTGCTGGTCAAGACACGACCGCTAGCTGACAGCGGGAGCTCAGGCCTCTCGCTGCGACTCCTGCTGCCACCCCCCCTTCTTCTTTCTTCTGCTGCCTGCAAAAGAAACATTTTGCCCACATTTACAATTCACAGCAGAACGGCTAATGGGACACATGTATATTTCCTTTTAATACACCAGGAAAATGGCTGTAGTACAATGTAACTTCACCACTGAACGGCAATTAAGACATATATTTTGTTTCTGATTTAATAACCCCCCCCCCCCCCCCCCCCCCCCAAAAAAAAAAAAAAAAAAAAAAAATTACAATTCACTGTAGAACGGATAATAGGAAGTAGGTTTATTTCCTTTCAATACACCCCATAAATGGCTGTAGTACAATGTAACTTCACAGCTTCACATGGCAATTATGACATATTTTTTCTTTTTTTTTCCTTTTGATACACCCCCCAATTTTTTTTTTAAACAATATTAAATCAACACAGAACAGCTTATTGGACGTACAGATCTTTTCTATTAATACACCTCTTAAATGGATGTATCATACAAAACCTGTAGCCCAATCACAAGAAAGGTTAGCTGGAATTATTGATGTATCATATAGTGCAAACAACCTAAAAGCAGCAGTATAACTGCTATTTGGAGTCCTAATTAGTGCAGCAAGGTGTAATAGAATCACTCCTATTACCCAGGCTGTACACTCTCCTACTGGACCCTGTTCTCTTTTTATAGTGTAGCTTATGCTTCCCTATCCTTTCCCTACCTTGAATAATATTTCCCTGAACTTGTAAATAATTTTTTTAGCACAATAAAGTCTTTACTAGCACTGTCCCTGGTGCCTTCTGATGTCTCTCCCTGCTCAAAGCACCCTGGAAAATGGCAGATCCAAGATGGATGAGGTTATTTATAGGGCTGTGACATCACAGGGGCTGGCTGCATGCATGGCATTGTGGGTGATCCCTCATTCCCAGAGTTCTTTGCTCCATGTCCTAACACGTGCAGCAGCCATTTTAGGAAAAAATGTGATTAGTTACCACGAAGTGTGAAGAAATTTGTCAACTATGATTCGCTCATCTCTACTGATGACCTATGTGATTGGTGGACTATCAGTTGTTTTTGAAGGCATTAGCTCACCTGTGAGCGCCCCTGCCTTCTTGGAGCGTACAAAGCACAGCGCTATACATTGTACAGCAGCTGTGCTTGGTTTAGTGCTCCGTCCCATTTACAGATGACATCAGCCAGGCGCAACATATTGGACACTGAAATGCCATATGTGTGAAAAACTTAACTTTTCACCATCCGTTGTGCATTCATTTCTGCAAAATACTTGTGATATCAAAATACTGCTTAAGGCCGAATGCACACTGCCGTTGTTCACGGCTCGTGAGTGGTCCGTGGAACCGCGGCCTGGATTCCTCCTGAGAGCAGGAGCGCACGGTGTCACTGGTTGCTATGACGCCGTGCACTCCCTGCTGCCGCCGCAATACAGTAACACACTGGTATGATCTATACCAGTGTATTACTGTACTGTGGCGGCAGCAGGGAGCACACAGCGTCATAGCAACCAATGACGCCGTGCGCTCCTGCTCTCAGGAGGAATCCAGGCAGCGGTTCCACGGACTGCTCACGGCCGTGAACAACGGCCGTGTGCATTCGGCTTAATAGTGATGATTGAGCACCAAAGTATTGGGGTGTTCGGGCCGAACACATTGCTATATTTGTGTGCTCGGCCGAGCACCCGAGTATAATGGAAGTCAATGTGAGACAACTAGGCACCCCCTGCTCTGAAGTGGGGAGGGTGCTTGGTCCATTGGAAAAGGTCAGAAAGTGACAGAAACACCACTGAAATGGATCGGGAACACCATGGTGACGATGTCTGTATGCATCTTGGACTCCCAGGTCGCTGCTGGGAACCATGTTGTCAGAGTTGTATGCCACTTTTACAAACTGACAAAAATACGCACAACCCCCCCCCCCTCCCCCCCAAAAAAAAAAAAAATATGTATAGTAATAATAATTTTACAGGAAAAATTGTTAGGAAACATTCTTTCCTGTATATTCAATTGTATATAAAGTGCAAGTGCTGCAATAAAATTACAAGCAAGAGGCACTCCGAAACAGCCTGTTTATCAGATAAAGGAGGGCCTCATTCACATTGCGGTACAATTGTTCAGGTAGTGGGACTCCTACACTGATAAAGCCTATTCACTAAGTGAAAGGGCTGCCAAAAATTACAAAGAACCGGCACTCCAAAACACCCTTTGTTACACATAAAGGAGGGCATCATACACACCCTTGAAAAATTATAATTGATGGCCTGCTGGTGACCCTCAAAAACATTTGGAGCAAGGGGCTGCTGATCTGACCATCAAAAACTTTAGGGGCGAGGGCCTGCTGCCGCATTGGCGACTCTAGATAACCTCTGGGCGATTGCACGTCCCCATGACGTCGACGATCCATTTGGATGTCTGCCCTATCAACTTTTGATGTTCTTTTCTGCGCCTACCATGATCACGGGTAATAAAGAATCAGGGTTTGATGCTGGATAGGGAGCTTGAGAAAGGCATACCACATCCAAGAGAGGTCAATGGCTAAAATCTGATTGGGTGGAGATGGCAGGTCAAGTTATTAAAGCAGAAAAATCAAAGTAAGGCAGGAGGCGCACGGCAATTACCCACTCCCGACTAGGGGAGGTAGTGACTATAAAAAACAATACAGGACTCTTAAGATGCCCCGTTATTGGATTGAGTAATAAAAAATTACAGGGAATGTCACTGCGGTATTTTGGATGAGGAAACTTTATACAGGAGAGGCCCTGCTGCCGCTTTGTTGACTAGATAATTCCTGCCTGATTGCACGTCTCCGTGACGTCCACAATCTATTTGGATATCTTCCCTATCAATGTTCTTTTATGCGCCTACAATAGTGATCACCGATAACGGGCAATCATAGTTCGATTTCGGAGAGGGAGCCTGATAAACTGCTACGGCTACTACTTCAAAGAAAGGCAGCATGAGTTCCGGGCCTGCATGTGAGCTGACCCTGTAAAAGAGGTTACTCACAAGGTAAGCAGGTTAAAGGCACATCAGTTAGAGTCAGGTATTCTCTACCTCTGTGTTCACTCTGTGTCCCGTCATGCAAACAATGCTCCTAGGAAGAGTGTCACTTCCGTAGTGAAATACCGTCAATGTTCGTATAAAAAGGATTTTATTATACTCACAATTTCGATAAAATAAGCTAATAATCAATGATAAAAGTCCAATATAGTCTAGCCGCCCGACCCGGGTTTCGATCCTATGGCTTCATCAGGGGTGTACTCCTCTTTCTTACTCATGACCTTTTAACCCTAGTTACCCCTCCCCCTTCGGACATCAGGATTCCATAAAACTATTCATAAAATAATTATATTCCATAAAAATACTTCATAAAACAATTACAATAAAACACACAGCCTCATTTTTCACCTCATATCAGCATTCATCTTCTATCCTACCTTTGTTTTTTATGCGCCTACCTCTCACAATGCGAATGTAACACCTGACCTTCCCCTCCCATTCACACAATTCGGTAAGGCCTTTAACCGGCTTATGCTTGCGAGTATAATTATCGCATGAGTGTAAGATCGATCTAGCGGTAGTCACACTATAAACGCATTTTGGTGTTGCACAGGGAGTAATTTGGAAAATACGTCTGTGGACCCCAGTCTTCTTGTATGGTGATGAGAGGGAATACATCTGGATTCTGAGAGGAGAAAAACGCACGGTCTCACTTGTTTATCTACCATTCTTTTCTTGTCTGCACTTTCCTCAAAAAAGTGCCATACTGCGGAACACCTACCCCTTGGCAAGGTAGATTTATGCATGAGGTTGCTCGGTGTAACAGTTGCGGGTCTGTTTGGTGTGGGCTTACTTCTCCCTTTTGCAACCCCACTGCCTCTTCCAGCCTGTTGCGATGCTGTGGATCCCTCCCCCTCTGTACTGCTGTCCTCGCTTGACTTTCCACCTTCCCATGTTGGGTCAGTGACCTCATCGTCAACCACCTCCTCTTCCACTTCCTGACTCTGTTCACCCTCCTGACTTGACCTAATCACAACCTCAGTGATTGGTAACTGTGTCTCATTATCATGCACCTTGCGAATGAATGATTGCCGTTCAACAACGTCATCTTCTTCAGACAGTGAAGGCTCAAGTAGTTGGGTATCAGGGCACAATATCTCAGATTCCTCTTAAAGCGTGCTGGGTACGAGGATCAAATGTAATAGTGGTGCTGGATAGAGCTCCTCGGAATATCCGAGTGTGGAATCAATCGTTTGGCAAGCCTCTCCATGGTGGTAGGAAGGATGATCATAGAGCGTATTCCGTTGACCAGACTCTTGGCTACAGAGACTGAACTTGGTGGAAGAGAGGGTGGTGCTTAACCGACTGGAAGCATTATCTTCAGCATCCAACCGACCAACTGTTCACACTGGTCCGACTTGGACAGTGTTGCCCTGCACCACCCAACTAAGTTAGACATGAAGCTAGGTACAGGTTATGTTTTATTTTATTTTCTGGTGCACTGGCAGCAGGCACAGTTTCATTGCGGCCAGGGCCACGGCCTCTGCGTGCACCATTAGCATCACGCCCACTTCCCCGTTCTTTAGTGCTTGCCTTCTTCATTTTAATTGTTTTGTCCCTAGATGTGGCACAGATTGTTTTACTGTCCGCAAAAGACACAGTTTTCTGATGCAGGACAGTATATGTCACAGAAACACACAGAATATGGACACTAGATTATGCCCAGATTTTGGGATTTTGCTCTAAAGAAACAGTTTTCGGATGCAAGACAGTATATGCAGGGGCGGACTGAGAACCCTCAGGGCCGCCGGGCAAAAAAAATCAAGGGCCCCCTTACAGGCCCCACCCATGTTCTGCTACAAGCCCCACCCTTGTCCCACCTCCATGCCCCGCCTCCAGCCACACCCTACACAATCTTTAATAAGATTTCAAAGTTAAAGTGACACAAAAGGCACCCAGACCACTTCAGCTCATTGACGTGGTCTGGGTACAGTGTCCCTTTTGCAAATCGAGCTGCAATGTTATAGAGAAACTGCATTGTTTACTTTCCAGCAATAAGTCAGCCTCTAGTGGCCAACAGCCACCTGAGGGCTTCCTGGATTAAAACAGACCTTTGGTCTGGAATCTGACGCTGGACGTCCTCACGCCCTGCATGATGACCTCCAGGGTCAAATTTCTCCCCATAGGAAAGCATTGATTCAATGCTCTTGTATGGGGTGATCTAATCTCAGCATCAATTAGTGAGCCTCTGTTAGAAGCAGTGTGGGCATAACTATTGTGAAGGGGGCACATATCTGGGCATAACTACTGTGAAGGGGGACACATATCTGGGCATAACTACAGGGAGTGCAGAATTATTAGGCAAGTTGTATTTTTGAGGATTAATTTTATTATTGAACAACAACCATGTTCTCAATAAACCCAAAAAACTCATTAATATCAAAGCTGAATATTTTTTGAAGTAGTTTTTAGTTTTAGCTATTTTAGGGGGATATCTGTGTGTGCAGGTGACTATTACTGTGCATAATTATTAGGCAACTTAACAAAAAACAAATATATACCCATTTCAATAATTTATTTTTACCAGTGAAACCAATATAACATCTCAACATTCACAAATATACATTTCTGACATTCAAAAACAAAACAAAAACAAATCAGTGACCAATAGCCACCTTTTTTTGCAAGGACACTCAAAAGCCTGCCATCCATGGATTCTGTCAGTGTTTTGATCTGTTCACCATCAACATTGCGTGCAGCAGCAGCAACCACAGCCTCCCAGACACTGTTCAGAGAGGTGTACTGTTTTCCCTCCAATCTCACATTTGATGATGGACCACAGGTTCTCAATGGGGTTCAGATCAGGTGAACAAGGAGGCCATGTCATTAGATTTTCTTCTTTTATACCCTTTCTTGCCAGCCACGCTGTGGAGTACTTGGACGCGTGTGATGGAGCATTGTCCTGCATGAAAATCATGTTTTTCTTGAAGGATGCAGACTTCTTCCTGTACCACTGCTTGAAGAAGGTGTCTTCCAGAAACTGGCAGTAGGACTGGGAGTTGAGCTTGACTCCATCCTCAACCCGAAAAGGCCCCACAAGCTCATCTTTGAGGATACCAGCCCAAACCAGTACTCCACCTCCACCTTGCTGGTGTCTGAGTCGGACTGGAGCTCTCTGCCCTTTACCAATCCAGCCACGGGCCCATCCATCTGGCCCATCAAGACTCGCTCTCATTTCATCAGTCCATAAAACCTTTGAAAAATCAGTCTTGAGATATTTCTTGGCCCAGTCTTGACGTTTCAGCTTGTGTGTCTTGCTCAGTGGTGGTCGTCTTTCAGCCTTTCTTACCTTGGCCATGTCTCTGAGTATTGCACACCTTGTGCTTTTGGGCACTCCAGTGATGTTGCAGCTCTGAAATATGGCCAAACTGGTGGCAAGTGGCATCTTGCTGCATACCTCTGCAAGATATCTCACTATTTTTGCCTTTTCTGAGCTTGTCAAGTCCTTCTTTTGACCCATTTTGCCAAAGGAAAGGAAATTGCCTAATAATCATGCACACCTGATATAGGGTGTTGATGTTATTAGACCACACCCCTTCTCATTACAGAGATGCACATCACCTAATATGCTTAATTGGTAGTAGGCTTTCGAGCCTATACAGCTTGGAGTAAGACAACATGCATAAAGAGGATGATGTGGTCAAAATACTCATTTGCCTAATAATTCTGCACTCCCTGTACTGTGAAAGGAGGGGAGGCCCTTCACAGTAGTTATTAATCCCTTTCAGCAGTCCCCCCTTCAGTGAATGGGGGACTGCTGAAAGGGGTTAATAACTACTGTGAAGGGCCTAGCCGTCTGGGCAACCCCACAGATCTTCCCCCCACCCACCTTGTTCCACTGATTGGCTCTGTGGATAGCACTGTTATGGGGGCTCTGTGGATAGCACTGTTATGGGGGCTCTGTGGATGGCACTGTTATGGGGGCTCTGTGGATGGCACTGTTATGGGGGCTCTGTGGATGGCACTGTTATGGGGGCTCTGTGGATGGCACTGTTATGGGGGCTCTGTGGATGGCACTGTTATGGGGGCTCTGTGGATGGCACTGTTATGGGGGCTCTGTGGATGGCACTGTTATGGGGGCTCTGTGGATGGCACTGTTATGGGGGCTCTGTGGATGGCACTGTTGTGGGGGGGATCTGTGGATGACACATATATAGCACCTTATGCTATATATGTGTCATCCACAGATCCCCCCCATAACAGTGTCCCTGTGAGTGAATGATCCCCAACACAGGGACTGGGGGCCGGCATCTGTGGTTGTAATGGCAGCGGGGCCCGGTGCAGTCACTGTATTCTATTACACCGGGCCCCGCTCACTGTAATACTAATATTCATATGTGAACAACTTGAAATCCTCTGCGATCCTCTCCCTCTGAGCTCTCTGTACTCACAAACTCAGTAGCAGGCCGGGCGGCAGTGCAACTCACTGACGTCACGAGCCTGCTCCTCCCACTTTATGAATAAAGTAAGAGGAGCAGGCGCGTGATGTCAGTGAGTTGCGCTGCCGCCCGGCCTGCTACTGAGTTTGTGAGTACAGAGAGCTCAGAGGGCAGGGGCGTAAACTAGAAGTGACTGGGCCCCACAGCAAATATTTGTAAGGGCCCCCCCAGCACGCTTCGCACCTCCCTCCTCCTGTGTAAACCCCACTCCTTTGGCACAGTGTAGAGGTATACTGTATATTGTGGGGCACAGTGTAGAGGTATACTGTATATTGTGGGGCACAGTGTAGTGGTATACTGTATATTGTGTGGCACAGTGTAGGCTATATGCGTATAACGCAAAAACACAAAATGCAATCGCACTCTGCAACCAGCATTCTGCCCTGCCTTTATGCTGGATGTTGAATAAGGCATTGGTGTACATTTTGGCCAAAGCGTAATAAGCCACTCACCACGTCAAGGTCGCCTTAATGAGTGGTCCCTAACACTAGTTCCTACCTGTTATGGGCCATGATATAAAAGGTTTTTCAATCAGTTGCAATGCAGCCTTTATGGCTGTGTGGGTTAATGCTTTGCCTCTGGTACACTGATACATTGGAGGTTGTGGGTTTGAATCCCAGACACACCAGGAGACTTTAGAAGACAGTAAGATTAGATCACATGTGAAGGGGCCTGGTCAGTCACTGCTGCTGCTGTGAAGGGGCCCTGAACACGATATTTAGGTAACTTGAAAATAAACTGTCACACACGCTGCCAGGGTGCCGGGCCCCGAAGCAGCTGCTTCCCCAGTCAGAGGGAGAGGATCGCAGAGGATTTCAACTTGTTCACATATGAATATTAGTATTACAGTGAGCGGGGCCCGATGTTATGTTATTCTGTGGCGGGCCCTTGGACCATGTCCGAAGTGCCCGACCGGTCAGTCCGCCCCTTAGTATATGTCACAGAAACACACAGAATATGGACACTAGATTTGGCGCAGATTTCTGGACTTTGCGCTAAAGAAACAGTTTTCAGATGCAGGACAGTATATGTCACAGAAACACACAGAATACGGACACTAGATTAGGCTTAGATATTAGGATTTTGCTGTAAAGACACCATGTTATAACGGAAAGCCATAACGGAATCCAGAACGCAAATGTGCACCCACCCTAAGGGGTTGCATTTATTATTTCATCCCAGAGCCTCTACAGTTGTCAGCACAGTTGGGTCTCAAAATGTGCATGATGCTCCTTTACTCCTGAGCCTTCTCATATTTTCAGGCAAAAGAAATGGGCCACATGTTGGGTTGTTTCTAAAACAAGGAAGCACAGCATAATAATAATAAGAAGGCTAACTTTTCACATTGGCATAGGTGGGAACAAGATATTTGGCACTAAAATGTGTGGAAATCTGTGAAAAAATGGCAATTAAAAAAAAAAAATTGTGCCATCTGTTTTGCAAGACACTTGTGGGGTCAAAATGTACACCCCTTGATAAAATCATTAGGGAGTGTAGTTTCCAAAATGGGGTCACATTTGGGAGTTTTCACTGTAGGTATACTTCAGGGTCTCTTCAAATGTGACATGGTGCACTTTATATATATTTTATGCCTTTCTTTAATACTGTTGGTACAATGCCCTGCTATCTGGACCTGTAGGGAAGAATACACAAACACCCTTTGGCAGAATTCAAAATGTACAGCAGACATCTAGATGCTTTTCAACTCAATTACCAGAAGATGAAGAAAATATATCATAAGTGATAACTAATCTCTGGTAAAACTCACATTAATTATTTTAATAATTGCATTCTGTACTATGTGGGCATCGTAGGGAGTCCAAACATTCCCCCTGACTGCCCAGCAGTATTGAGAATCTCTCATTCTGGGACCCCTACACCTGTCATATTTGGCTGCCTCCCGCTCTGCACAAGTATCTCCCATCAGGCAGTATTTCTTCACACCGATGGAAGATAGAAGCATTGCCTTGTGCAAGCACTATAAGATTAAAATAAGCCGTGGGAAATGAAACACAAACATAGGCACCAAAGGTCCACTGAACCACATGAAGCAGCATGACGCTATCCCATGGGCAAACATAAGTGGCCATCAACTACCCCAAAAATAGTTTCCTCAGTCTCCCTGTGTCCCTCGTGGCAGCCGGACCATAAGATCACTTTCTGCTTCTCCCACTCAGACTCTAACAGCAGAATGGCACACTGTCGATCACACTCCCCCCTTCTTCTTATCACATATGTCAAATTAAGCATTGCCATGTGGTGTTGTAAAGTAGCTGATCGGCCTGGGGGAAAGTAGACACACAGGCGAGCAGTTGCTAAAGTACAGTACATCAAGCAACCAACATCCTAATAGCTGTCACCCCACCAACTCCAACTGGGCAAAGTGATCAGCACCCTGGGTGAAATAACACATGCTTCTTGCATTACGCATGTGATTAACCTAGCCAAGCATGTGCTGCTTTGAAGTCAGACAGTGGCAGCTCATCATGCAGTATGCCAGACCGACAGGGGAATTATATGTGAGGTCACGGTGTGAGAAATAGGTGGGCCGAGGTAAATACAGTTCTGGTTACTCACGGTTATGTCGTCCCTGGGCAGGCTCGCATAAGTGATGAGGAGAACGGCACAGGAATTCTCTGGGGAACACTCTGGTGTAAGGGACGCAGGCCAGATGGTGATTCGAGGTGCCCTTGATGGTCTGTATTAATGTGCCTATGGCAAGGTATGACACCAGTCCTTTTGTGGTGGTACAACCATTTACTGTAGTGTTAATTGAGTAATTGGAGACTGAGACAAGGATAGTGCAATCCAGCTTACAACTTTTACTGAACGTTGCTCCTGATAACGGTTACATCCAAGCATTAAACAGTCTCTAGTACATCCAGATATGAAATACAGTCTCTTTAAGAGGGACAGAGGTAAAGCTGCAAGAGGTCCACTGCTTACAGGTGTGATGTCTGTCTCTCAGGCTATTAATAATATAGGTTTTATGCTTACTGGTAGAGGACTTCTACAACATTATCCCAGTGCAGGTTAGTGAGGCTGCCAGAGGCTGGTAAATCCTTCACTTTTAACTCCAAAGGGATGGACATGGTCAGAAACAATGCTCAGGTAGCCCGTGGCATTTAAACGATGGCCAATTGGCACTAAGGGGCCTAAAGTGTGCCCAGAAAACATCCCCCACACCATTACACCACCACCAGCCTACACAGTGCTAACAAGGCATGATGGATACATGTTCTCATTCTGTTTACGCCAAATTCAGACTTTTGATGAGCTTGTGTAAATTGTAGCCTCTATTTGTAGCGGAGATGAGTGGCACCCTGTGGGGTCTTCTGCTGTTGTAGCCCATCTGCCTCAGGCTGGGTTCACACCTGAGCGTTTTACAGCGCGTTCCTACGCGCTGTAAAACGCTCAACAAGGAGAAACCAATGATTCCCTATGGGAATGGTTCACACTTGGGCGTTTTACAGCGCGTACGATCGCGCTGTAAAACGCCCGACGCTCCAAAAAGTACATGAGCGACTTTTGTGGCGTTTGTGGCCATAGGACACTGTAGTGAATCACACAAACGCGCGTCAAACGCGCGTTTACTATTACAAAAACGCGCATAAAAACGCGCGTTTGCGCAACGCTCAAGTGTGAACCCAGCCTCAAGGTTGTGCGTGTTGTGGCTTCACAAATGCTTTGCTGCATACCTCGGTTGTAACGAGTGGTTATTTCAGTCAACTTTGCTCTTCTATCAGCTTGAATCAGTCGGCCCATTCTCCTCTGACCTCTAGCATCAACAAGGCATTTTCGCCCACAGGACTGCCGCATACTGAAAGTTTTTCCCTTTTCACACCATTCTTTGTAAACCCTAGAAATGGTTGTGCGTGAAAATCCCAGTAACTGAGCAGATTGTGAAATAATCAGACCGGCCCGTCTGGCACCAACAACCATGCCATGCTCAAAATTGCTTAAATCACCTTTCTTTACCATTCTGACATTCAGTTTGGCGTTCAGGAGATTGTCTTGACCAGGACCACAACCCTACATGCATTGAAGCAACTGCCATGTGATTTGTTGACTAGATAATCGCATTAATGAGAAATAGAACAGGTGTTCCTAATAATTCTTTAGGTGAGTGTATATGGGATGTGTTATCTCCCCCAGTGGTAGGCTCAGTGTAATGGAATCTAACACACCTGTAGGCAGGGATTATGCATAAAGATGCACTGCAGCATAAAACAGGTTATACAGGGAGTGCAGAATTATTAGGCAAATGAGTATTTTGACCACACCATCCTCTTTATGCATGTTGTCTTACTCCAAGCTGTATAGGCTCGAAAGCCTACTACCAATTAAGCATATTAGGTGATGTGCATCTCTGTAATGAGAAGGTGTGTGGTCTAATGACATCAACACCCTATATCAGGTGTGCATAATTATTAGGCAACTTCCTTTCCTTTGGCAAAATGGGTCAAAAGAAGGACTTGACAGGCTCAGAAAAGGCAAAAATAGTGAGATATCTTGCAGAGGGATGCAGTACTCTTAAAATTGCAAAGCTTCTGAAGCGTGATCATCGAACAATCAAGCGTTTCATTCAAAATAGTCAACAGGGTCGCAAGAAGCGTGTGGAAAAACCAAGGCGCAAAATAACTGCCCATGAACTGAGAAAAGTCAAGCGTGCAGCTGCCAAGATGCCACTTGCCACCAGTTTGGCCATATTTCAGAGCTGCAACATCACTGGAGTGCCCAAAAGCACAAGGTGTGCAATACTCAGAGACATGGCCAAGGTAAGAAAGGCTGAAAGACAACCACCACTCAGCAAGACCCACAAGCTGAAACGTCAAGACTGGGCCAAGAAATATCTCAAGACTGATTTTTCAAAGGTTTTATGGACTGATGAAATGAGAGCGAGTCTTGATGGGCCAGATGGATGGGCCCGTGGCTGGATTGGTAAAGGGCAGAGAGCTCCAGTCCGACTCAGACGTCAGCAAGGGCAAGGTGGAGGTGGAGTACTGGTTTGGGCTGGTATCATCAAAGATGAGCTTGTTGGGGCCTTTTCGGGTTGAGGATGGAGTCAAGCTCAACTCCCAGTCCTACTGCCAGTTTCTGGAAGACACCTTCTTCAAGCAGTGGTACAGGAAGAAGTCTGCATCCTTCAAGAAAAACATGATTTTCATGCAGGACAATGCTCCATCACACGCGTCCAAGTACTCCACAGCGTGGCTGGCAAGAAAGGGTATAAAAGAAGAAAATCTAATGACATGGCCTCCTTGTTCACCTGATCTGAACCCCATTGAGAACCTGTGGTCCATCATCAAATGTGAGATTTACAAGGAGGGAAAACAGTACACCTCTCTGAACAGTGTCTGGGAGGCTGTGGTTGCTGCTGCACGCAATGTTGATGGTGAACAGATCAAAACACTGACAGAATCCATGGATGGCAGGCTTTTGAGTGTCCTTGCAAAGAAAGGTGGCTATATTGGTCACTGATTTGTTTTGTTTTTGAATGTCAGAAATGTATATTTGTGAATGTTGAGATGTTATATTGGTTTCACTGGTAAAAATAAATAATTGAAATGGGTATATATTTGTTTTTTGTTAAGTTGCCTAATAATTATGCACAGTAATAGTCACCTGCACACACAGATATCCCCCTAAAATAGCTAAAACTAAAAACAAACTAAAAACTACTTCCAAAAATATTCATCTTTGATATTAATGAGTTTTTTGGGTTCATTGAGAACATGGTTGTTGTTCAATAATAAAATTAATCCTCAAAAATACAACTTGCCTAATAATTCTGCACTCCCTGTATAACGCATACTACAACTTTGCAGTACCCACAAGGGTAGTGGGACACTGCAATCAGAGACATCTGCAATGTGCTAAAGCGTTTCTAGGAGGCCACAAAATTTCTCAGTAGGGACAACAGCATCAGCCCGATGATATTTATCTTAGGACAAAGGCTCACGCTGATGAAACAAGGGATGCCATGGAAGGAAGAGCAACTTATGCACTTTGCTGTCCACCTTGTGGCTTTTCGCGACTCACAAGGAGGAAGTCCCATGGCGAAAGCGCCTGACTAAAAAGTCGGACATGCAGGACTTTTTAGTCCGGCGGCTTTTCGCCGTGCACTGCCGTGCTGCGCCGGAGCTCCTCCCCCGTCCCCTTTATAGTCAATGGGGACGGAGCGGCAGAAAAAAATAAAACCCTACATAAGACGGTAACCCAAAAAAATAAATAAAAATATGGCTTTCAGAATATGGAGACACTAAAAAATCATTTTTTTCAAAAATGCTTTATTATCAAAAACTTAAGCAACCAAAACAAGTAGTTATATTTGGTATTGTCGCATCTGTAACAACCTGCTCTATAAAAATTGCTCATGATCTAACCTGTCAGATAAACATTGTAAATAACAAAAAAAATTATGGTGCCAAAACAGCTATTTTTGTTACCTTGCCTCACAAAAAGTGTAATATAGAGCAACCAAAAATCATATGTACCCTAAAATTGTACCAACAAAACTGCCACATTATCCTGTAATTTCCAAAATGGGGTAATTTTGGGGAGTTTCTACTCTAGGGGTGCAACAGGGGGTCTTCAAATGTGACATGGCCCTCTAAAAACCATAGGCATTCCTTTCCTTCTGCGCCCAAACCGCAGTTTACGATCACAAATGGGGTGTTTCTGTAATCTAAAGAATCAGGGTAATAAATATTGAGTTGTGTGGCTGTTAACCCTTGCTTTGTTACTGGAAAGGTAAAAACTAAAGGTAAAAACTAGCTTAGTCTTGAAGGGGTTAAATACTGACAGGCGTATAATTGACATAAAGCAGTCTGATTATTTCGGGATAGCTGTGGGTATAGCCCCACACTATCAAAGCAAAATAATGGAATGGTTTGCTCAATCTAAAAGGGAGGACCAATTGTGTTATGGCCAGGAAACACTCTGTACAGAGCTTGCCTCAGCTTTCGGTGAGCAGTCGCCTGCTGCCAGAACGTGTGAAAGAGAAGCCCCTCTCCACCCCCATCGCTATTAAAAGACCATTTTCTTCCAAACAATTCTGAGTCCTAGAGTATAAAAGGTGTTATATATCAATCTCCAGGGCAATTGGAGCCACTTTGGGTTGACTCAATTCAGGTCCAAACCAAAAACTTTCAAAAATTGATAAAACCAGAACCAAACCAAATCTCAAAAGGTTTCCTTACCTCTAAATGGGATGGAATTTTAATTTAAAAAAAATTGTAATTTTAGGGTCCATTCACACGTCCGCAAAATGGGTCCGCATTCTTTCCGCAATTTTGCGGAAAGGGTGCGGACCCATTCATTCTCTATGGGGACGGAATGTGCTGTCCGCATCCACATTTGCGGATCCGCACTTCCGCATCCGTGCTTCCGTTTCCGCAAAAAAATAGAACATGTCCTATTCTTGTCCGCAATTGCGGACAAGAACAGGCATATTCTATTATGTCGGCAATGTGCGGTCCGCAAAATGCGGAAAGCACATTGCCGCTTTCCGTGTTTTGCGGATCCGTGTCTCCGTGTATCCGCAAAACACATTGCGGACGTGTGAATACAGCCTAAATATCATCCTTGGCCTCCCCCATTGTATCTAACTTCTTTGCTAGTAAAGTCAAACAGGTGCTTCATGACTATGGTACTCATTTTGACTATCATATTTCTCACAGCCTATTACTGTCATCTCTACCTAGGCTCAGACTAAGGTCGAGTTCACACGGTCCGCGATCCACCCGTTCCGCAAAAAGATAGGACATGTTCTATCTTTTTGTGGAACGGAAGTACGGGATGCAACTCCACGGAAGCACTCCGTAGTGCTTCCGAGGGGTCCCGTTCCGTGCAGCCGTTACGCAATTCCGGACCCATTGCTCAGCTGAAAATTTAATTCCAAAGAATCTCCTATTAGTCTTTAGAGAAAAACGGATGCAATACGAATGCCATCCGTTTTGTGTCCATGATTTTCACTTACCCATAGACTTCAATGAGCGTGCTTGGTCCACATCATGGATGAAAGTAGTGCATGTCCTCGTGCTTTTTTTACTTACCCATTTACAGACACATTTAAATCAATCGGTACGTGTGCTATCCGCAGAAAATGCAGACAACACACATCAGTGAAAAACGGAAATGTGAACGAGGCCTAACTACCAGGGAGAATATTTGCCCTCTGACTGTTTAATTTAGAGGTGGTCTTTATTTTTCAACTAAAGATTTGAGAAGCAGTTTCACATTTAATCAACCTCTATGCCTAGTCAGGTCAAATTTGTGATTCAAATGTTCAGTATCTGAATTGCAGACATTTTTTTTATTAGTTTTAATTCTATTGAATATGTGAAGAAGACTCCATGTAGACATAACACAAACTCTGCACACCTTAATCTTCTATTTTAGGAGGCTTTGTGTGGCTAATGCTCTGCTTGGGTTAGACTTAGGGCTCATGCACACAAACATATTTTCTTTCCGTGTCCGCTCCGTTTCTTTTGCTGACCGTATGTGGAACCATTCATTTCAATGGGTCTGCAAAAAAAACGGAAGTTACTCAGTGTGCGGAATGCTTCCGTATTTCCGTTCCGCAAAAAAATAGAACATAGGATAGGACTGTTCTATTAGGGGCCAGCTGTTCCGTTATGCAAAATACAGAATGCACACGAACGTCATCCTTATTTTTTGTGGACCGCAAAATACATACGGTGGTGTGCATGATCCCTTAACCACATCTACATCTCCTAGTCTTCCTGAACTCAATGATGATGCATGAAAAACGACACTTGTACACAGACCCATTTTGAAATGAATGGGTCAGGATTCAGTCCAGTCACTAGACACATTGCATTCGAATGAAAGAGCCCTAAGACTTTTTTTACATGAGCAATGCTGAGTGAGCCAGGGTCTGTTCGGGGACAACGAGATGGTTTTGCACGCAAGTTTAATCTGTTTTGTCCGCGGTTACGTTCATTGTTTCATATTTTTCTGTGCAGGTGCAATCATTTTCTAATGTGTTTTTCACTTACGTGAAGAACAAGTGAAGAATGACACTCAACCTCTCCTAGCAACCAGTGGAAAAAAATGTACTGCATCCAGATTGTATCAGGATGTCTTCTGTTCATCATTCATTTCTATGTGACCAGGGCTGAGAGAAAAATGCACAATATAGAACATGCTTAGATTTTTCCTGAATGCAGATATGATCAGTGATAAACAAAGCTCGTGTGCACATACCCAATTAAATTAAAGTCTCAGTGTTCAGTCCAGATGCTATCCGTTCACTACACACATCACATCTGGATCGAAAACTTCCTTGTGTAAAAAAGGTCTAAGTGCTCATGAACACGATCATATGTATTTTGCGGTCCGCAAAACATGGATCTGCAAAACATACGGATGACATCCGTGTGCATTATGTACTTAGGAGAACGGAACAGCTGGCCCCTAATAGAACAGTACTATCCTTGTCCGTAATGCGTACAATAATAGGACAGGTTCTATTTTTTCCGAAACTGACATACGGAGTAACTTCAGTTTTTTTTGCAGACCCATTTAAATGAAAGGTTCCGTATACAGCAAAAAAATTGAAAGAAAGTACGTTTTTGTGCATGAGCCCTAATGACTCTTTCACACGAGCGGATTGCGTGCGTGGAATCCGCTGCGTGAAAGAGAGTCAAGTCCCGCTCCGGACAGCAGAGACAAGGAGCATCAGTGATGGCCTCTCTGACCTTTTTACTGCAAAATCACGGTGACAATAGAGGCACGGAGCATCAGTGATGGCCAGTTCCCAGTGTTCGCCAGCGAACACATGCGGGCTGCCAACTTGACTCACCTGTCCGGGGATTCACAGGTAAGCCCTTACCTTTACCTGTGCCGGGAGCTGGTGAACACTGCGAACTGGCCATCACTGTGGAGCATTATCAATCATGTTAATGCTCCGTGTCCCTGCTGTCCGGAGCAGGGCTTGGCTCTCTTTCACGCAGCGGATTCTACGCACGGCATCCGCTCGTGTGAAACAGCCTTAAGGCCTCTTTCACACGGGCATCACATTTTGGCTCAGGATGCGTCCCGGGTGCATTGCGGCAAACCCGTGCGAGTAGGTACACAATTTCAGTAAATTTTGACAGCGATTGCGTTACGTTGTTCAGTTTTTACCACGCGGGTGCAATGCGTTTTGCACGCGTGTGATAAAAAACTGAATGTGGTACCCACACCCGAACTTCTTCACTGAAGTTCAGATTTGGGTTCGGTGTTGTGTAGATGTAATTATTCTCCCTTATAACATGGTTATAAGGGAAAAATAATAGCATTCTTAATACAGAATGCATAGTACAATAGGGCTGGAGGGGTTAAAAAAATAATTATAATTTAACTCGCCTTAATCCACTTGTTCGCGCAGCCCGGCTTCTCTTCTTTCTTCTTTCTTCAGGACTTGGGTAAAGGACCGTTGATGACATCACTGCGCTCATCACATGGTCCATCACATGATCCATCACCATGGTGATGGATCATGTGACGGACCATGCGATAAGTGCAGTGACGTCACCACAGGTCCTTTTCCTCCTGCACAGCAAAGAAGAAGAGAAGCCGGACTGCGCAAACAAGTGGATTAAGGTGAGTTAATTTTATTAATTTTTTTAACCCCTCCAGCCCTATTTAACTAAGCATTCTGTATTAAGAATACTATTATCTTCCCTTATAACCATGTTATAAGGGAAAATAATAATGATTGGGTCCCCATACCGATCATCTCCTAGCAACCGTGCATGAAAATCGCACCGCATCCGCACTTGCTTGTGGATGCTTGCGATTTTCACGCATCCCTATTCACTTCTATGGGGCCTGTGTTGCGTGAAAAACGCACAAAATAGAGCATGCTGCGATTTTCACGCAATCCACAAGTGATGATTGAAAATCACTGCTCATGTGAACAGCCCCATAAAAATGAATGGGTCCGGATTCAGTGTGGGTGCAATGCGTTCACCTCATGCATTGCACCCGCGCAGAAATCTCACCCATGTGAAAGATGCCTAAGGCTTATTAGCCAAACTGTAGCAATACCAGGACAGACTGAGCTGCCAACTTGACCAAGATCTGATCTATTGTCTTATATCCACGCATGGGTGTACAACCTGTACGGCTGTATAGACGCAAGTAAGGGGATCAACTGCCAACTTAAAGAACTTTTCAAAGATTAAAAAAATAAATAAAAATTGTCAACTGAGCAGGGCCTACACTGTATATAAAGGAAAACTCTTAGGCCTCATGAACACTACCATATGTACCAGTACCACAAAAAATATGGATGATGTCCGTGTGCATTCTGTATATTGTGGAACGGAACAGCTGGCCCCTAATAGAACAGTCCTATCCTTGTCCGTAATGCGGACAATAATAGGACATGTTCTATTTTTTTTTTTTTTTTGTAGAACGGAAATACGGACATATGGAAACAGAATGTACACGAAGTGCCTTCCGTTTTTTTTTTTTGCAGACCCATCAAAATAAATGGTTCTGTATACGGTCCGCCCCCCAAAAAAAACGGAACAGATACGGAAAGAAAATACATTTGTTTGCATGAGCCATTACTCATATATTAAAAGTCCTTCAGCTCCAGTGCTACTGCTCTGGTCCTTACTGGGTCTGCAGGTGTCACATCCCATTCATTGCTCAAATTAACTGCTGCAGCCGATTATTGAATGTTATGTGTCCACTGTCACCAGTGGTTGGAAGCAGTGGGCATATGAATGATACATATGATATCATCACTGTAGGCCTAGTGAGGCCAGACTGACTAGGACGAGAGGCATTGGGGCAGCTGAAGATTTAAGGCTACTTTCACACTAGTGTTTTGGCTTTTCTTTTGTGAGATCCGTTCAGGGCTCTTACAAGCGGTCCAAAACGGATCAGTTTTGCGCTAATGCATTCTGAATAGAAAAGGATCCGTTCAGAATGGATCAGTTTGCCTCCGATCAGTCACCATTCCGCTCTGGAGGCGGACACCAAAATGCTGCCTGCAGTGTTTTGCTGTCCACCTGATGAAGCGTAGGCAAACGTCCTGACACACAATGTAAGTCAATGGGGACGGATCCGTTTTCTCTGACACAATCTGGCACAATAGAAAGCGGATCCGTCCCCCATTGACTTTCAATAGTGTTCGAGACGGATCCGTCATGGCTAATGACATAATAAAATTGGATCCGTTCAAGACTGATGCGTGCGGTTGTATTATTATGACGGAAGCATTTTTGCTGATCCATGAAGGATCCGCAAAAAACGCTAATTTGAAAGTAGCCTAAGTTGTTTGTTTTTTTTTGTTTTAAAATGATCTGTGCCCTTTAAAAAAAAAAGGCTCAGAAAACCCTTTTTCATCATCAATTATGCCTCCGTTCCGCATCCCACCGTATCTTGCGGATTGGGGACCCATTCAAATGAATGGGTCTGCATCCATGGTACAGGGCGCACACGGTCTTTGCCCGTATATTGCGGACCCGCTTTGTGTACATGAGCCCTTAATGAAGATAGGTGTTCTATAATCAACTATAGGACCAGGGCCGTCTTTATTATTGATTGGACCCTGGGCAAGAATTTATTTGAGCCCCCTGGATCCCGCCTTCCCACACTCTAGCATGCAATCACGCCGTCCACCACAACACACACACACAAAAATAAAAAATCCACACACCTCGTAGAGTAGTAAACCTTAATAATGATTGGCCACTAGAGGTGTTCCTTGGCAGTAATGTAAATACTGCCTTTTTTTCTGAAAAGGCAGTGTTTACATTAAAAAGCTTGCAGAAACAAGCATGCTATAGACACCAGAACTACTACGTTTAGCTGTTGTGGTTCTGGTGGCTATAGTGTCCCTTAATATAGAGAAAAAGAATCAGCACAAAAGTATCAAATAAAATGGCTGTTATTTAAAAAAAAAAAAAAAAGCACAACGTCTGACACAAATACATAGTATTTTGTAGATTACTTTTTTTTTTTTTTTTACAATGTGCAGATAGTACTGTACTACTAACCCCTCCATCCACCCCTACATACAGGGTAATACAGCGCCACATACCTCTTACATCCAGTCAGTGGTGTATCTTGGTTTTGTGCTGCCCTAGGCGAGACTAAACTCGGGCACCCCCCTAATATAAATTTGACCCACCCCTTCTCCCCCCTCTAACCACTCAACGTGTCCCACCCCCCTTACCCCATAAAACAACTAAGTAATAGATTTTTTGTGAATTACTGTAATTTAAGTACTTACAGTTTTTGAAGACAGCAGGCTCAGGGATCGGTGCATTGGTGGCCGGCGCCTGGCCTCAGTGTTCAGGGTGACCATGTGTAGGATCCGTTCTGCACTTGGACGGCAATGCGCGGACACAAAAGGCAGGGGAGGTCTGGAGGAAGTCAGGAGGAGGAGGAAGTAAGTCTTTCAACTCCTTCACTATGCGGCACCGGCGATACCGTTTGCATAGTGAAGGATTGGATCGGACAAGGAGCAATGAAAATATTTAGAATATTGTGTAACTATCACTAAGCAAACAAGGCATTTTGCCGCCCCATTGACAAGTGCCGCCCTAGGCAAATTCCTTGTTTGCCTTGTGATAGATATACCCCTGCATCAAGTGACATCTCTTTGATGTAGATGTTCTCTTTCCTCATCTTCTCCTTTCAGACCTTCAGACCAGACCACTATTTTTCAGCCATTTCTCGTCTCTGCAGTTTGACAAACACAATCTTAGTTTACTACTTTTCCATCATCCTCCCATCTTCTGGACAAATCATCCTACCACCCCCAATACTGTGCTGCTGTGCTCCCCAATAACTTCAGAAACAGATAAACCCCCGGATAATAGTAGTACCATGCACATAGTCCCCTTCAATAATTATTGGCACACAGTGCCCTAAAACAACTGCACCCAACTAATTGTGCCCCTGACACTAATAGTGTAAACATAACATCCCCCAAAAATTATTGTTGTAAGCTGATACTGTGCCAAGGTGCCCCCACAGTAATAGTGCTCCCAAAAGTTCCACCAATAGGAATAATTCTCTGCTAGAGCACACATGGTAGTAATAGTGCTCCTACAGTGCCCCCCAACATGTCCCCACTTTGCCCCAGAAGTAATAATGCTCCCATAGTGCCCATACTAGTAATCATGTTCCCCATAGACCCCCAGTAGTAAAAAAGCCCACCATAATGCCCCCAGTAGTAATAATTTTCCTTATAATGTGCCAGTGCAAAAAATACTCCCTTTTAATGTCCCCAGTTGAGCTAATGTCCCCATAGTGCCCCCATAATGTGCCAGAATAAAATACCACTATTTAGTGTCCCCAGTAACTGCCCCCATAGTGCTCCTCTCCCCCCTTCTTCCTAGTGCCCCCCATAATGTACCAGTATAAAATGGCCCATATATAGTGATCCAGTAGTCATTGTCCCTCATAATTTGCCAGTATAAAATACATCCTATCAGAGGAACGGGGAAGGGAGACGCCTCTCCCTTCTCTGCCCCGCAGCAGCACTTTCATCTGTATCGCTGTTTTGAGGACGGCAATACAGATGACTATGGAGATGAGCGCTTCCAAAATGGAAATGCTCATCTCCCTGTGCCCTGCTGCCGACACCCATGTCACTAGTGACTAGCAGGGCTCAAGAGGCAGCTGCCTTGGCCACCCAGGAGAAACTAAGGCCCGGGGCAGTTGCCCCTTTTGCCCCGTATTGAAGACGGCCCTGTATAGGACCCATGCTGTTTTTGCACATGGGATTTCTGTTGTCTATGACACACGGCTGTAGGTAATTTGCAGTCCTCAAAACACGGATCCACAAAAAATAAAAATAAAAAATTATATATATATATATATATATATATATATATATATATATATATATATATATATATATATAGATATTAGACATGGACAACAAAAAAATATACAATTGTATACATGGGCCGAAATGCCATATCTATTCCATATGTATGTGAGCTACATATGGACATTGATTCTAATTCTGTTTGTACACGGTGGATTATCATTTATAAAAATAGCGCACAAATGGAAAGGTGTTATTTTCATTGATCTGCTGCCAATATTACAAATAAAGAGGAAATATAAGAGCAAGGGCAAATGTAATCCCTTACTCCCAAGCTACTCATGAATCTTTAATGAGACCTCAGGACAGGAAACCAAAAGTTCAGATCCTTTGAAAAGTTTTATTCATGATCTCAGCCTGCCAGTATTTCGGGAAAAAAAACTGTATCTTGCTGAACAAATAATGAACTCAGAGATTTTGGAAATATAATAAAAAATAGCTGGTGGATTACAAGTTTCCAGAAAATCCAATAAAATCCGCTGGTTTGTCAGTTTATTATAATGAAGCTACATCTGAATATTTCACTCATAACGTTTAGAGTAAATGAAGATTTATAGTGCAACAGTGCGGGGAATTAGCTCCGGCAACGAGACGCTCTCCGTCCAGGTTCCTTCAACCAAACAAATGTTAGTAGTCCATTTCCAGCCAACAAAGTCCATCAAACATAAATGTAGCTTTTATTAGCTTGAAAAAAGAAACGGTGAACAGAAATATGCTTTACTACAGCACAAAGTCCAAAAGTCTTTTTCCTTTTGGTAGTAAGGCACAATTCACATCTTGCGGTATATGGTTTCTCCTGGTTTAGGCCTCCTGCACACGACCGTTTTTTTCCCCCCCATTTACTTTTTTTGCGTTCCGTATACGGAACCATTCATTTCAATGGTTCCGCAAAAAAAGGAGTGTACTCCATATGCATTCCGTTTCCGTATTTCCATTTTTCTGTTCTGTTTAAACATAGAACATGTCCTATTATTGCCCGCAAATCACGTTCCGTGGCTCCATTCACGTCAACGGGTCCGCAAAAAAAGGAACACATACGGGAATCCATCCGTATGTCTTCAGTTTCAGTTCTGTTTTTTTGCAGAACCATCTATTGAAAATGTTATGCCCAGCCCAATTTTATCTATGTAATTACTGTATAATGTATATGCCATACGGAAAAACGGAATGGGAAAAACAGAACAGAAACGGAAACACAACAAACAAAAAACGGAAAAACGGACTGCAAAACACTGAAAAAGCCATACGGTTGTGTGTAGGAGGCCTAACAGTCCTCTGAGTCAGTAGCACACTATCTCCATGCACTGCCTCATTCAACATACCCCACCTGAGCATATCCTAGGGGAGCTTTTATTTGTGGGTGGAGCAGTAGCCAGGTTAACCTCTTAGTACCCGGTATGGAACATATCTCCCTTGCCAAATTAACTAGCTCACTTTATCACCAGTGATGGTCAGTTCGCAGTGTTCGCCAGCAAACACATGCGGGCTGCCATCTTGACTCACCCATCCAGCGATGCACAGGTAAACCCTTAGGCTGGGTTCACACTTGAGCGTTGCGCAAACGCGCGTTTTACGCGCGTTTTTGACGCACATTTTTATGCGTGTTTTTGTAATAGTAAACGCGCGTTTGACGCGCGTTTGTGTGATTCACTACAGTGTCCTATGGCCACAAACGCCCCAAAAGTCGCTCATGTACTTTTTGGAGCGTCGGGCGTTTTACAGCGCGATCGTACGCGCTGTAAAACGCCCAAGTGTGAACCATTCCCATAGGGAATCATTGGTTTCTCCTTGTTGAGCGTTTTACAGCGCGTAGGAACGCGCTGTAAAACGCTCAGGTGTGAACCCAGCCTTAGGCTGGGTTCACACCTGAGCGTTTTACAGCGCGTTCCTACGCGCTGTAAAACGCTCAACAAGGAGAAACCAATGATTCCCTATGGGAATGGTTCACACTTGGGCGTTTTACAGCGCGTACGATCGCGCTGTAAAACGCCCGACGCTCCAAAAAGTACATGAGCGACTTTTGGGGCGTTTGTGGCCATAGGACACTGTAGTGAATCACACAAACGCGCGTCAAACGCGCGTTTACTATTACAAAAACGCGCATAAAAATGCGCGTCAAAAACGCGCGTAAAACGCGCGTTTGCGCAACGCTCAAGTGTGAACCCAGCCTTACCTGTGCCTGTGCCAGGAGCCGGTCTGAAATAAAATGCAGTCACCAATACAGCCAGATAAAGGCGCCCGGCGGCTGTTCTCGGAATTACCTGCTCCCGGTGACTGCATTTGATTTCAGACAGGCTACAGGGACAGGTAAGGGCTTACCTGTGCATCGCCGGACGGGTGAGTCTACCTTACTAAAGATGGCAGCCCGCATGTGTTCGCTGGCGAACACTGCGAACTGACCATCACTGTTCATCACAATATACACCAATAGAATTCACAAATACACATCTTTTGAGTAATTTTATTTTTACAGGCAAAATTTCCTGAGCTACAATTGCCTCAATTACTGTGTGTTTGATGAAATTGTTCATATAAAATGGGTGTGACGCCAAGTGGCTAATTTTAGGCTGGGTTAAACTTGCAGTTTTTGTGGTAGTTGTATGTATGTGTGTGGGTTGGGGGGTTATGTGATACAGTGGATCTAAACTATTTGAAAAGCTGCACTTTTAAGGGTCCATTCACACGTCAGTATTTTTACCTTTCCAGATAAACGTTCCTTTTTTTGCGGATCCGTTTTTCAGTACAACCTTCCGTTTTTTTTTACTAAAGTGCTTCCGAATCCATTCTGTGTTTCCGTTTTTTTTCTTTTTCATCCATTTTCCTGTCAACGGATCCGCAAAATCGGATGAAATTCTAATGGTTTTGTGCTGCGGATGCATTGACTTGAATGGACAACGGACCCGAAAAACAGAAAGTAGGACAAGCTTAATTTTTTTTCAGGATCCGTATACTCGAAAATAGGAAAACGGAACGGATTCCGTGATTCGGACAGCACTATCATTGGTGTCCGCATTTTTGCAGAGGCAATTGAAATTAATGGATCAAAAAAAACGGAGTGTTATAACGGACGTGTGAATGGACCCTAAGTCATTCACCCACTGAACACAATTAGAAATGAATATGATCATGATTGATCTTGTAAAAAAGCTGATAATGGCAAAACTGATGGTGACCAATGAAACGGATGTGTTTGTTTGAGTCCCATTGAAATAATAATAGGATGTTTCAGCAGAGAAAAGATGGCTGGGGGAAGTATAAAGGCTCTGTTCATGTAGGAGGTTCAATCAGGGTTTCCATCACTTCTGACAAGAATTGCACAGCCTGTAGTGCTATTATTGCAATCAGAACAACAGATACCTTGAAGGAACAGAGACACCTTTATAACTATATGGCCATGTAGCTTTAGGGTGGTTTATGCTCTGCTTAGGTCAGACTTTTAGCCACAAACCATTTTTTTTTTTCCTGCATTTTCTCTAGCCAAGTGATACACATAGGAGAAAAGGGAAGACCTAAACATGCAAAAAAAGGTTTACAAAAAGTACTCATGTGTGTACTGTTTATTGCCATCTTCAGCCATGGCGCTTTTAAAGCAACTGTCAAGACTCCAATGGTGTTTAAAAAGCAGCAAGTGGGCAGACGCTGGTGAGTAACACAATCTTAGGCCCGCTCCTTTTATTAATGGCAGACTAATGCCTCATTCACAGCGATTTCCATCAGTGATTGTGATTAGAGATGAGCGAACCTCTGTTTTAAGTTCGGCGTCTAAAGTTCGGGTTTGGATTAGCGGAGAATCCCGATCTGGAACCGGATATGGATTCCGACTTCCGTTGTGGTCCGTGGTAGCAATGGCCGATTATTGATTCCGCTACCACGGACCACAACGGAAGTCGGAATCCATATCCGGTTCCAGATCGGGATTCTCCGCTAATCCAAACCCGAACTTTAGACGCCGAACTTAAAACAGAAGTTCGCTCATCTCTAATTGTGATCCAAAAACAGGTGCGGTTCTAAACGCAGACCAGGTGCAGATCTTTCCCTTAGGCCTCTTTCACACGGGCGTCATATTTTTGGCCCGGATAAGAAGCGGGTGCGTTTTCGGGGACACGCGCAATTTTTCTGCAGGAGTGCAAATTATTGTAATGCGTTTTGCACGCGCGTGAGAAAAATTGCACGTACCATGGTGATGGATCATGTGATGACCGGAGTGACGTCACCACAGGTCCTTTGACTGCAATCAGCAAAGAAAGAGACAGGAGAGATGCCGGCTACGCGAGCAAGTAGATTAAGGTGAGTTCAATTTTTGTAAAAAAAAATTAACCCCTCCAGCGCTATTTTAACTATGCATTCTGTATTCAGAATGCTATTATTTTCCCTTATAACCATGTTAAAAGGTAAAATAATATTGATTGGGTCTCCATCCCGATCGTCTCCTAGCAACCGTGCGTGAAAATCGCACCGCATCCGCACTTGCTTGCGGATGCTTGCGATTTTCACGCAACCCCATTGACTTCGATCGGGCCTGCATTGCGTGGATTATCGCACCGCAACGCACAATATAGAGCTTGCTGCGATTTTCACACAATGCATAAGTGATATGTGAAAATCACTGCTCGTGTACACAGCACCATAAAAATTAATGGGTCCAGATTCAGTGCGGGTGCAATGCGTTCACATCAAGCATTGCACCTGCGCAGAATACTCACCCGTGTGAAAGGGGCCTTATACCTTATGTCTGTAGAGGCTCCAATACTGGTTTTGGCTCATAATCACTGACCAAAGCAGTGTTTGAATGAGGCTACTGGGTTGATTATGACGGGCTTATTATTATTATTATTATTATTATTATAATAACGAGCATTAGCACGGACACTCATTCCAAATAATCAGCCACTTTAAAGGTGGCACAGGTCACCCAGTGCACAAGTAAAACAGTTAGCCATATCTCATCACTATATGGTGGAGGTAATTGCTGCATGTAAATGTAGCTCTTTGCCTCCACTCATCAGTAGTGATGAGCGGCAGGTGCCATATTCGATTTCAACGAAATTCGTGAATATTCGATAGAATATTCGTTTTATATTCGACGAAATTGAATATTTGCCATTATTTTAGTTATCGCGATTAATATGCGATTTAAATAATCGCGTATTGTGATTTTCCTTTTTAACTTAAAGGCTACTATCCTACTCTCGAATTGAAATAGCAATGCGATTAATTCAAGTTATAATAATCGAATTACGATTTCAACTTGGACCTGGTTTACTATGGTTGGCTCGGTAGAATTAGCGAATATGACGAATGTATTGAGACAGCTAAGTTTAATTCGCTATACGATTATATTACTGCTTTTTTTATAAATAGAATAATTCTAATAATTATCAGGTAATATAATTATTCTATTTATTTTTAAAAAAAGCAGTCATATAATCGCATAGCGAATTAAACTTGCCTGTCTCTATAGTAAACTTTCCTGTATCATTGCTAGAATTAGCGAAGTTGATGAATAGGTAGCTAAAACGAAGATGCAGAATACTTTGTTATCTTCGTTTTGTGGAATATGACGAATACATTCGCCATATTCGTTTTGTGGAATATGATGAATACATTCGTCATATTCGCTAATTCTACCAAGCCCACCATAGTAAACCAGGTCCAAGTTGAAATCGCAATGCAATTAATATAACTCGAAGTAATCGCATGGCGATTTCAACTTAGTAATGCTATATTACATATTCGTTAATTCTAGCCTAATATGGAATATAGCAGTGCTAAGTTGAAATCGCAATTCGATTATTTCCTGTGATAATAATCGAATTGCGATTCCAACTTAGCACTGCTATATTCCATATTATTAAATAATATGGAATATAGAAGTGGTAAGTTTGAATCGCCATGCGATTACTTCGAGTTATATTAATTGCATTGCGTTTCCAACTTGGACCTGGTTTTTTACTATGGTTGGCTTGGTAGAATTAGCGAATATGACGAATGTATTTGTCAAATTCCACAAAACGAAGATAACGAAGTATTCTGCAGCTTCGTTTTAGCTACCTATTCATCAACTTCGCTAATTCTAGCAATCAATCATATAGGAAAGTTTACTATAGAGACAGCTAAGTTTAATTCGCTATGCGATTATATTACTTTGCTTTTTTTTTAAAAATAAATAGAATAATTATACCTGATAATTATAATTATTCTATTTATAAAAAAAGCAGTAATATAGTCGCATAGCGAATTAAACTTTGCTGTCTCTATAGTAAACTTTCCTATATGATTGCTAGAATTAGCGAAGTTGACGAATAGGGAATACTTTGTTATCTTCGTTTTGTGGAATATAAAGAATATATTCGTCATATTCGCTAATTCTACCAAGCCAACCATAGTAAACCAGGTCCAAGTTGAAATCGCAATTCGAACTTGAATTAATCGAATTTAGATTTTAGCTTAGCACTGCTATATTCCATATTAGGCTAGAATTAACGAATATGGAATATAGCAGTGTTAAGTTGAAATCGCAATTCAATTATTTATTTATTCGATTTATTATTATAACAGGAAATAATCGAATTGCGATTTCTACGTAATTCTCAAAACCGACAGTACATTCTAGTATATGGAGACGTTCCCATGGTTATGGGGACGCTCTATGAGCACGGAAGTCGGCAGAAGCGGCAATGGGCACTGACTGGAGCAGCCAGGAATCCAAAGGACAGGTAAGAACAACTTTAGGGAAATGTGAAAGAAAAAAAGATAACAATAAAAAAAAAAAAAAAAAAATATCGAATTTATAGCACTATATTCGAAATATTTGCAAATTAGCGAAGTGCCGATATTTGCGAAAGAAAAAAATCGATATTTGAATATTCACGCTCAACACTACTCATCAGCAGGCAATTATCGGGATAGAACAGTTTCCTTCCTGAAAATTGCCTGAGCAGTTGGCTCATGTAAGCACACCTTTAGCTTGGGGGAAATCCAATTATGGGCACAGAATTGGCACAGTTTCTAACTACTGTTCCCTCAAATTTCAATTAGTAATGACCACATCCATCAACATGATTGTTCTGAGGGCTATGGTAGCACCATGGTTGTGCCTGGCAGCTTTTAGCTACTGTAATAGCTGGATCCTACATGAGAAAGAATCTGAGGGGTCAGCAAAGCTCTGGCCAGGTACATTGCCATACATGTCATTGGAACAGCTTGATCATCAAATGTGTATAGGGGACTCTTCTCGATGACAGATGTCTGATCATACTAGCTACCAGAGCTGAGAAGCCATGTGGAAGTGGGAGTGGTAGTTTTTTTGCAGAATGAATGATTAGCTTTACTTTTAAATCCCAGATAACTGTCCAAAATGCAAAAGAATAATAAAATTTACATTGTAACGATTTTTTTCAGAAAATAAATTAAACATTTCAATCAGACAGAATATATGGTGGCCTGCTAGGTTGCAAACTCCTAAAAGTAACTCCCAACAGGTTTTAAAAGGATCATAAAATTCTGCTAAATTAAAACCCTCACACGGCTCTGTAGAAAGAAAAATAAAAAAAGTTATCAGTCTTGAGATACAGTGATGTAATAACCTTTTCTTCTTTAAAAAAAGGGGTTTTTATCGTGCAAAAGTAGTAAAAAGTAAAAAAATTATATATATATATATATATATATATATATATACATATATATACATACACACACACACACACACTCACCTAAAGAATTATTAGGAACACCTGTTCTATTTCTCATTAATACGATTATCTAGTCAACCAATCACATGACAGTTGCTTCAATGCATGTAGGGTTGTGGTCCTGGTCAAGACTATCTCCTGAACTCCAAACTGAATGTCAGAATGGGAAAGAAAGGTCATTTAAGCAATTTTGAGCGTGGAATGGTTGTTGGTGCCAGTCTGAGTATTTCACAATCTGTTCAGTTACTGGGATTTTCACGCACAACCATTTCTAGGGTTTACAAAGAATGATGTGAAAAGGGAAAAACATCCAGTATGCGGCAGTCCTGTGGGTGAAAATGCCTTGTTGATGCTAGAGGTCAGAGGAGAATGGGCCGACTGAGTCAAGCTGATGGAAGAGTAACGTTGACTGAAATAACACTCGTTACAACCGAGGTATGCAGCAAAGCATTTGTGAAGCCACAACACGCACAACCTTGAGGCAGATGGGCTACAACAGCAGAAGACCCCACCGGGTACCACTCATCACCACTACAAATAGGAAAAAGAGGCTACAATTTGCACAAGCTCACCAAAATTGGACTGTTGAAGACTGGAAAAATGTTGCCTGGTCTGACGAGTCTCGATTTCTGTTGAGACATTCAAATGGTAGAGTCTGAATTTGGCGTAAACAGAATGAGAACATGTATCCATCATGCCTTGTTACCACTGTGCAGGCTGGTGGTGTAATGGTGTGGGGATGTTTTCTGGGCACACTTTACGCCCCTTAGTGCCAATTGGCCATCATTTAAATGCCACGGGCTACCTGAGCATTGTTTCTGACCATGTCCATCCCTTCATGACCACCATGTACCCATCCTCTGATGGCTACTTCCAGCAGGATAATGCACCAGGTTTCTTGAACATGACAATGAGTTCACTGTACTAAAATGGCCCCCACAGTCACCAGATCTCAACTCAATAGAGCATCTTTGGGATGTAGTGGAACGGGAGCTTCGTGCCCTGGATGTCCATCCCTCAAATCTCCATCAACTGCAAGATGCTATCCTATCAATATGGGCCAACATTTCTAAAGCATGCTATCAGCACCTTGTTGAATCAATGCCACATAGAATTAAGGCAGTTCTGAAGGCAAAAGGGGGTCCAACACCGTATTAGTATGGTGTTCCTAATAATTCTTTAGGTGAATGTGTGTGTGTGTGTGTGTGTGTGTGTGCGTGTATATATGTATATATATAATATATATTTTGGTATCACAGTAATGTAATAGTACTGACCCAGAAACTAAATGCTATTTAAACTGAATATTTTATATCATAAAAACTCAGTGGTAGTATTGATGTTTCTCCCTCCCAGAAAGAGTTAGGCCTCTTTCACACGGGTGTCGCGTGTGAGGGCCAGATAGGATGAGGGTGTGTCGTGGGAAAAAGCACGATTTTTCTGCGCGAGTGCAAAGTGTTTTAATGAGAGTTTGGGTTTGGGTTAGGTGTTGTGTAGATTTTATTATTTTCCCTTATACCAAGGTTGGGAAAATAATACCATTCTTAATACAGAATGTTTAGTAAAATAGGGCTGGAGTGGTTAAAATAAAAATAAATTAAATAGTCTAACTCACCTCATCCACTTGTTTGCGCAGCCAGTCTTCTCTTCTGTATTCTTCTTTGACCAGGAGGAAAAGGGTCTGTGGTGACGTCACTACGCTCATCACATGGTCCATCACATAATCCATCACTATGGAGCGCAGTGACATCATCTCAGGTCGTTTTCCTCCTGGTCATCAAAGAAGAAGACAAAAGTACAGCTCTTGGAAAGAGACAATGAAAAAAAAAAAAAAAAAAAAAAAAAAATAATTGTCTGGTCATTAAAGCTCAAAACAGGCTGGTCACTAATGGGTTAATTAAAAATGATTCATCCAAAACAAATAAAATAAAAATCTTTGTAGAATTTTTGTGAAATTTATAATGAATCAGATTTGATTTGCTCATCCTTGGAGCTCATGCACACGAATGTATTTTCTTACCGTGTCCGTTTAGTTTTTTTTGTGGACCGTATACGGAATCATTAATTTCAATGGGTCCGCAAAAAAAAACGGAAATTACTCCGTTTGTATTCCATTTCCGTATGACCGTATTTCCGTTCGGCAAAAACATTGAACTATTCCTTTTATTGTCCGCATTACGGACAAGGAGAGTACTGTTCTATTAGGGGCCAGCTCTTCTGTTCTGCAAAATACGGAATGAACACAGATGTCATCTGTATTTTTTGCGGATCCACTTTTTGCAGACCGCTAAATACATACGGTCGTGGGCATGCGGCCTTAACAAAATATAAGGGCGTAAAGCATCCCATGAATAAAAGAAAAGTTGAAAACTAAAGGTGCCATAAGGCTGAATGCTGGAATGTATTTTTAACCCTGTCATAATGGTTATCAGTTACAGAAAACATTACTGTACATAAATTTAATGTGTGTTGTGCAATATCCACTGCACACGACTCACATCCATCAGTTTATATCTGGCATCTGTACAGTACATGTATAGACAGTTTTAAAGATATTAAATACCAATATGTATTTTACCACAACTAGGTCAGGCACCGGGATCTTCATGTGGAATACCAATAATTGCCAGGCTGCATCTGTTGTTGCTGTTTTTCAAATTGTAAGCACAGGTTCAGCAACCAGTTGGTGGTAACCCGCATTTGGGTAACACTGCCATACCACACCACCTATGTCCACCTGAAAAGTGGCAGAAACTCCTAACTTAAGCACTTCTAAGTGTCTGCCCTCAGTTCAGTCAATATTAGGTTAGGGCTACACAACGACATGTGTCGCACAACAATTTTATTAATAATAGTCTAAGGTTTTGCACTGCGACAGGTTGTGTCGCAGTTGCAGCATGTCACATGTCACAGTGCGACACCATAGACTATCATTATAAAAATTGGCACGAGACATTGGTGCGACTATGTGTCGCGCAAATTGTCATTGTGTAGCCCTAGCCTTATGTTTTTAAAATAAATGGATTTATTTTTATTTTTTTTCATGAGTAGAAGCCTGAACAGAGCGCCAACTGTGGATATAGGGGGAGATTTATCAAAATGGTGTAAAGTGGAACTGACTTAGTTCCCATAGCAACCAATCAGATTCCACCTTTCATTTAATAAAGGAGGCAGCTGATTGGTTGCTATGGGCAACTAAGCCAGTTCTACTATAAATCTCCCCTATAGTGTTTTTTGGACTTTGCAAAGGCATTTGATGCTGTGCCTCACAGATGCCTAAGGCTGGGTTCACACAGGCGTTGCAGGTGCGTTGCAGAAAAAGATGCGGGTGCGTTGCGGGAAAATGCACAATTTTTCTGCATGAGTGCAAAGCGTTTTAATGTGTTTTGCACTTGCGTGAGAAAAATCGGCATGTTTGGTACTAAGGCCTGAACCCGGACTTCTTCACAGAAGTTCGGTTTTGGATTAGGTGTTCTATAAATTTTATTATTTTCCCTTATACCATGGTTATAAGGGAAAATAATAGCTTTCTTAATACAGAATGCTTAGTAAAATAGGGATGAAGGGGTTATTTTTTTTTTAAATAAATTAAACTCACCTCATCCACTTGTTTGCGCAGCCCGGCTTGTCTTCTTTCTACTTCTTTGAGGACCTGGGAGGAAAAGGACCTTTGGTGACGTCACTGCGCAGTGGCGTAACTATCAGGGAAACAGGGGAAGCGACTGCTTCGGGGCCCGAGCTCAGAAGGGGCCCCAGAGCAGTCCTGTAACCGGGCCATGGGGTAGGGGGCCTGTGGCAGTCACTACCAGCCCCTGCTGTGAAATCGCTCCTCCAACTGCATCCTCCATTCCATCTGCAAAGTTTCCTTTACTCTCCCGATTTGTAGCAGGTAGCCAATGAGCAGCAGTGCTGGTGGTGATGTCTAATGCTGCCAGCCCTGCGGTCCGGCACACAGCAGCCTGAAGACATCATAAGACTCCTCCTCCCAGCCTGCTCCTGATCAGAGGAGCCAACATTGCAGTAAGAACTGCTGGTCACTCACCGCCCCTCCTTCCTCTTGGCTAGCTGGTGCCCTGGTAACCCTTACCCTCAAATTTACATAGCTTCTTGTGTTTAAACAGCCAGAGCTGGTGTAAGTGATGCAGCTATGTAGTCTGGACCGAGGTTATTACTGACATACAGTACAGACCAAAAGTTTGGACACACCTTCTTATTTAAAGAGTTTTCTTTATTTTCATGACTATGAAAATTGTAGATTCACACTGAAGGCATCAAAACTATGAATTCACACATGTGAAATTATATACATAACAAAAAAGTGTGAAACAACTGAAAATATGTCATATTCTAGGTTCTTCAAAGTAGCCACCTTTTGCTTTGATTACTGCTTTGCACACTCTTGGCATTCTCTTGATGAGCTTCAAGAGGTAGTCACCTGAAATGGTTTTCACTTCACAGGTGTGCCCTGTCAGGTTTAATAAGTGGAATTTCTTGCCTTATAAATGGGGTTGGGACCATCAGTTGTGTTGTGGAGAAGTCAGGTGGATACACAGCCGATAGTCCTACTGAATAGACTGTTAGAATTTGTATTATGGCAAGAAAAAAGCAGTAAAGTAAATAAAAACAAGTGGCCATCATTACTTTAAGAAATGAAGGTCAGTCAGTCAGTCCGAAAAATTGGGAAAACTTTGAAAGTGTCCCCAAGTGCAGTCACAAAAACCATCAAGCGCTACAAAGAAACTGGCTCACATGCAGACCGCCCCAGGAAAGGAAGACCAAGAGTCACCTCTGCTGCAGAGGATAAGTTCATCTGAGTCACCAGCCTCAGAAATAGCAGGTTAACAGCAGCTCAGATTAGAGACCAGGTCAATGCCACACAGAGTTCTAGCAGCAGACACATCGCTAGAACAACTGTTAAGAGGAGACTGTGAATCGGGCCTTCATGGTAGAATATCTGCTAGGAAACCACTGCTAAGGACAGGCAACAAGCAGAAGAGACTTGTTTGGGCTAAAGAACACAAGGAATGGACATTAGACCAGTGGAAATCTGTGCTTTGGTCTGATGAGTCCAAATTTGAGATCTTTGGTTCCAACCACCGTGTCTTTGTGCGACGCAGAAAAGGTGAATGGATGGACTCTACATGCCTGGTTCCCACCGTGAAGCATGGAGGAGGTATGATGGTGTGGGGGTGCTTTGCTGGTGACACTGTTGGGGATTTATTCAAAATTGAAGGCATACTGAACCAGCATGGCTACCACAGCATCTTGCAGCGGCATGCTATTCCATCCGGTTTGCGTTTAGATGGACCATCATTTATTTTTCAACAGAACAATGACCCCAAACACAGCTCCAGGCTGTGTAAGGGCTATTTGACCATGAAGGAGAGTGATGGGGTGCTGCGCCAGATGACTTGGCCTCCACAGTCACCGGACCTGAACCCAATCGAGATGGTTTGGGGTGAGCTGGACCGCAGAGTGAAAGCAAAAGGGCCAACAAGTGCTAAGCATCTCTGGGAACTCCTTCAAGACTGTTGGAAGACCATTTCAGGTGACTACCTCTTGAAGCTCATCAAGAGAATGCCAAGAGTGTGCAAAGCAGTAATAAAAGCAAAAGGTGGCTACTTTGAAGAACCTAGAATATGACATATTTTCAGTTGTTTCACACTTGTTTGTTATGTACATAATTCCACGTGTTAATTCATAGTTTGGATGCCTTTTTATATTCATGAAAATAAAGAAAACTGAGAAGGTGTGTCCAAACTTTTGGTCTGTACTGTACATGTTATTGCATACAGGCACATAGTACACATCACACATGTTATTACATACAGACACATACTGCACATCACACATGTTAATACATACAGGCACACACTACAGATCACATATGCGCTCACTTTTTTGCAGGATTCCTGAGGCTCCATCATGCAGTGGAAGGGCAGTCCTGCAGCTAGTAACACTGCCTCTCCTGACAACCCTCCCCCTCCGACCCCGGACCAGACTACATAGCTGCATCACTTACACCAGCTCTGGCTGTTTAAACACAAGAAGCTGAGTAAATTAGAGGGTAAGGGTTAACAGGGCACCAGCTAGCCAAGAGTAAGGAGGGGCGGTGAGTGACCAGCAGTTCTTACTGCAATGTCGGCTCCTCTGATCATGAGCAGGCTGGGAGGAGGAGTCTTATGATGTCTTCAGGCTGCTGTGTGCCGGACTGCAGGGCTGGCAGCATTAGACGTCACCATGAGCACTGCTGCTCATTGGCTACCTGCTACAGAAGTCAGCTGATCAGGAGCAGGCTGGGAGGAGGAGTCTTATGATTTCTTCAGGTTGCTGTGTGCCGGACTGCAGGGCTGGCAGCATTAGACGTCACCACCAGCACTGCTGCTCATTGACTACCTGCTACAGAAGTCGAGAGAGTAAAGGACACTTTGCAGATGGAACGGAGGATGCAGTTGGAGGATCGATTTCACAGCAGGGGCTGATAGTGACTGCCACATGCCCCCTATCCCACGGCCCAGTTACAGTACTGCTCTGGGGCCCCTTCAGAGCTCGGGCACCGAAGCAGTCACTTCTCCTGCTTCCCTCATATTTACGCCACTGCCTGGCCTGCATTGTGTAACCCTGTACCCCAGTAGTAACCCCTGCAGGACCTTGCTCCCCTGCCCTGCTGCCCCAGCCCACTAAACGACTCGCGCCTATTTATGAAAATAAATGATTAAGATTACCCTAAATTTCAATAATTCATATTTCCCGTTATAAAAATTATTCAAAATATAGAAGTGATATGTAGCCTTATAGATTCCCCATATCAGCTACAAACCTACATCCTTACAAACTGATTTTTAATGTCAAAAGTTTGAATCCTGTCTCCCATAAGACTGACATGCTTCTTATCGCACTCCAGATAAAAAATGTACCATAAGGGGTCATTTATCAAACTGGTGTAAAGTCGAACTGGATTAGTTTCCCATTGCAAACAATCAGATTCCAACTTTAATTTTCCAAAATAAATTGTCCAAAATGAAAGGTGGAATCTGATTGGTTGTTATGGACAACTAAGGGTACTTTCACACTAGCGTTTTTTTCTTTTCTGGCATAGAGTTCCGTCATAGGGGCTCAATACCAGAAAAGAACTGATCAGGCATATCCCTATGCATTCTGAATGGAGAGTAAGGCTACTTTCACACTTGCGGCAGTGTGATCCGGTGGGCTGTTCCGTCGTCGGAACTGCCCACCGGATCCGCCGATCTGCATGTGACTGAAAGCATTTGTGAGACAGATCCGGATGCATTGCAAGAATGGATCCGTCTCTCAGCTTGTCATGCGGACAGACGGATCCGTCTTGTATCTTTTTTCAAGTTTTTACTGGTCTGCGCATGCCGGAACCGGAACGAATACATTCCTATGGGGAAAAATGCCAAAGTCTTCTGTTTTTATTTTTTTTTTCGCTGGAGATAAAACTGTAGCATGATCAGTCAAAATGACTGAACTAAAGACATCCTGAACGGATTACTCTCCATTCAGAATGCATGGGGATATGGCTGATCAGTTCTTTTCCGGTATTGAGCACCTGTGACGGAACTCTATGCCGGAAAAGAAAAACGCTAGTGTTAAAGTACCCTAATCTGTTCAGGATGTCTTCAGTTCAGTCATTTTGACTGATCAGGCAAAAGATAAAACCATAGCATGCTACGGTTTTATCTCCGGCCAAAAAAAACTGAAGACTTGCCTGAATGCCGGATCCAGCATTTTTCCCCAGAGGAATGTATTAGTGCCGGATCCAGCATTTAAAATACCAGAATGCCAGATCCGTCCGTAAAAATGTGGAAAAAAGATCAAGACGGAGAGACGGATCCATTCTCACAATGCATTTATGAGACGGATCCGGATGCTTCTCACAAATGCTTTCAGTCACATCAAGATCGGCGGATCCGGTGGGCAGTTCCGACGATGGAACTGCTTGCCGGATCACACTGCCGCAAGTGTGAAAATAGCCTCAGCCAGTTTGTACACCAGTTTGATAAATTACCCCATAAGACTTTTGCAGCTTATAACTACCATAGTATACGAATTCGACTATGAATATTACATGATTCTAAATTAAAAGAAAAATGCAAAGATTCAATCTGATGTGCAATTACAAGACAAGCCACAGGGTTGCCATCAGGAATTATTATAAAACAATAATGAATGACAAAGATGAAAAGTAATACATGCCTATAGCTCAATATACTGATAAGAACCAGCATTTACTGTGAACTGTAAAATGATAATAATTACCACCAAAATAATCAAGTAAAAAACCACCAGCCTCAAAAAAAATCATGGACACATCTTTTCTTTTGTCACAGACACAGGAAAAAAGTTGCCTATTTTTCCGAACTGTCCAGAAATTTCTGGACAGTTGGCAACCCTGCACGCCAGTAAAATGAGTGTTCTATTGTTAAAAATGATGATGCAATGATTTAATGCGTTTCTTACAAAGAGCATTAAGCCTAAATATGAATAATCGCTTGGCAGTCTAAACTAATTTCCATCAAGTGTTAAGAAGAACGGCCTCAGGAGACAAATGGTTATCTGCAGTTACTGCTGTGTCTGCAAAACCCACTTACACTGGGGAGTATAAAAAGGTCTGCTTGCCCAAAGAGAAATGTTAATGGATCAAACGCCAAAGATTTCAGAAAGCACATCCACACTTAGGATCCATTCACACGTCTGCAGTGTATTGCGGACCGTGGTACATATAGCTGTGTGCTCCTCCTCCCACCGGCTGCTGATGCACATGGAGGTAACTAGGAGCTACACACTATATGTGTGAGGTCTGCGCTCCTGGACATAAATGCATAACGGCATAGGGAAGTTTAACGTAGGACCTGCCGGAACTGAGACCACCTTGGTGCTGGGTAGGTCGGCACAGATGTATTTTGATTAGGGTTGAGCGAACCCGAACTGTAAAGTACCGAACCTTAGGATTTTTGGACCCCAGACCCGAACATTTCAGTAAAAGTTTGGGTTCGGTGTTCTGCGCTTTCTTGGCGCTTTTTGAAAGGCTGCAGAGCAGCCAATCATCAAGCGGTTAACTGTCTGACCTTAGAAGCCATCACAGACATGCCTACTAATGGCATGGCTGTGATTGGCCATAGCGGCATGTGACCGAGCCTCTATATTGACTTGCGCTGCACGTCACTTTGCTGTTACACGTGTAGGGAGAGGATGCTGCTGGACTTGTGATTTCAGGGAGAGACTAGGAGAGAATCTAACTCAGCGATCTACAGAGAAGTAGTTGTGTGGGTGCAGGACACAATCGTTTCACCCTGCCCTGAGGCCAATGACCCCCCAAAATATTACTTTTATAATTCTGTTAGTTAGGTGAGTGGGCGGTGGTGGCCATTTTATGCAAGCTCAGTGCACCAGCACTTGCATCTGACCTTTTGGGACATTGCAAATCGCCATTTTTTTGGGGGCAAACTACAACATCTGAATTAGTCAGTGTGCAATTTAAGCTAGAAATACACCCATCATTTTCTGGGGTTTTAAAATTACACTTTTTTGAAAAAACAAACAAACACTATTTTCAGGTCTTGCAGCATCAGCAGGTGTGATATTAAAGGCTTATATACTGCTGTTGAATTCAGTTGTTAAACACTCGTTTGGGCCAAAAACAAATGTTGGCAGCCTTTGATGCAGAGGTCATTGTGACATACACCCTTAATACATTTGGGTTAGATTCAGAGATTTTAAATACCGCCATTTGGTGCACCAATATTGAATTCAGACCTACACTGTTTCAGGCCCTGTGTTTCAGGCCCTCTACATACAGGGGTTTGATTCAGGCATTTGAAATACAGCCATTTGAAATACAGCCATTTTAGGAAAATAAATATTTAATTCAGGCCTACACTGATTCAGGCCACGTGAGATACACCCTCTACATAGAGGGGTTTGATTAAGGCACTTGAAAAACAGCCATTTGGTGCACCAATATTAGATTCAGGCCTATACTGGTTCAGACTGTGTGAGATACACCCTCTACATACAGGGGTTTGATTCAGGCATTTGAAATACAGCCATTTTGGGCAAAAAAATCTTTAATTGAGGCCTAGTCTGGTTTAGGGCGTGAGAGATACACCCTTTACATACTGTCGTTCTATTCTACTATTAATTAAACACCAATTTAGGGCAAGATCCTACATTTGAAAAATATGAGGAGAGCGTCAAATAAGGGACGTGGCCCAGGTCGTGGTGCTGCTGGTGGAGCTCCTGTTGGAGGGAGAGGACATGGTCGATCTGTGCCAGCTACACACACAAGTGAAACCCCTTCCTCAGGTGTGAGTAGGCGACAAAACCTACAGCGGTATTTGGTCGGACCTAATGCTACGAATGGTGAGGCCTGAACAAGTACAGGCAATAGTAGATTGGGTTGCTGACAGTGGATGCATTTCCTTCACATTGTCTCCCACCCAGTTTCCTGCTGAAAGACCACAGTTGACACCTGCAGCCGATGTCCATCAGTCTTTCACCTCACCCCCTTGCAAATCAGCCAAGCAGTCTGAGCCCCAAGTCATGCAGCAGTCTCTTCTGCTTTTTGATGACTCTGTTAGCAGGGTTTCCCAGGGCCATCCACCTAGCCCTGCCCCAGAAGTGGAAGAGATTGAGTGCACCGATGCCCAAACACTTATCTTTCAAGATAAGTACATGGGAGTACCATCGCAGCACGTCTCGGATGATGTCGAAACACAGGTGCCAACTTCTGGGGCTTTCAAAACAAGGAAGGCAGGGGTGAAGATTGGGTGGAAGATGATGTGGAGGACGATGAGGTCCTAGACCCCACATGAAATCAAGGTCATGCAAGTGACCTATGTAGTACAGAGGAAGAGGTGGTGGTCGCACAGAGCCACCAGCACAGCAAAAGAGGGAGCAGGGTGCAAAAGCGGAGCGGCCATCCTCTAGACAGTACGCCTCCTACTGACCAGCGCAGCAAGGGACCGAGTACACCAAAGCCAGCTCCAAGGTGTTCTCTGGAGTGGCAGTTCTTCAGACAATGTGCTAACGACAAGACACGAGTGGTTTGCACGCTCGCTGTGCAATGAAGCGAGGCATAAACCTTTTCAACCTGAGCACAACCTGCATGACCAGGCATTTAATTGCAAAGCACGAGCTGCAGTGGAGTAGACACCTCAAAAACCAAAAAAGGTCTCTGGCGCCTCCTGCTTCCTCTTCTGCTGCAGTCTCGGCCTCTTTATCCACCTCTGGAGTGACAGTGCCACCTGCCACCCTGCAAACAGAGGATCTGCCAGCAACACCTGGGTCACTAAGCATCTCCACAATGTCCCCCTACCCTCCCACGATCCCTAGCCCTGAATGCCAGCATTTCTAAATAACTGGCCTTTGAAATGCTGTCAAAGTTAAAGGCCTTATGGTGGTGACTGTCCCACAGTATGTTGTGCCCAGCCGACACTACTTTTCAAGGCGAGCCATCCCTTCCCTGCACAACCAAGTAGGGGACAAACTCAGTAGTGATGAGTGACAGGGGTCATATTCGAATTTGCAATATTTCACGAATATTTAGTAGAATATTCTACGAATATTTGCAAATTTGAATATTAGTTATATTCTCCGATTTTTTTTTTTACTCGAAAAATCGTCAAGGTAATAATCGCGTAATATGCAAATTTCCGTAATGCTAATTTTTCGTGAAAATTTTTCAATTGCCGAGCAAAAACATGATTCCTCCCTGCTTCTTGCTTGTGGGCCAATGAGTCATAGCACTATATTGAATATATTAGTTTTTTCAAATATTCGTTATATTCTAAAACAAGAATATATAGCAATACAGCGAATATTCGAAAAAAAACAAATGTAGAGCAATTTAGCTAATATAGTGCTATAATCTTGTTTGTCTAATAGTTGTAATTTTTTTTTCTCATCTGAAGTACAGATTGGAAAAAAAATTAAACTATTGAAAAAAAAAGAAGATTATAGCACTATATTAGCTAAATTGCTCTACAGTCGTTTTTTTTTTTCGATTATTTGCTATATATTCTTGTTTTAGAATATTACGAATATTCGAAAAAATTAATATTCGTTTTTTCGAATATTCGTAATATTCTAGAAGAAGAATATATAGCAATATAGCGAATATAAAAAAAAATGAATATAGAGCAATTTAGCTAATATAGTGCTATATTTTTTTTTTCAATATTATAATATTTTTTTTCCAATCTGAACTTCAGATGAGAAAAAAATTACAACTATTAGACAAAGAAGATTATAGCACTATATTAGCTATTTTGCTCTATATTAGTTTTTTTTTTATATTCACTATATTGCTATATATTCTTGTCTTAGAATATTACGAATATTCAAAAAAAACAAATATATTCAATATAGTGCTATATATTAGATTTTTTGAATATTCATCATTTATCCTATTTAAAGTCATGATTCCTCCCTGCTTCTTGCTTGTGGGCCAATGAGTCATTGGCCCACATGCAAGAAGGGAGGAATCATGTTTTTACTCGGCAATCGAAAAATTTCCGATTAAAAATTTGCATTCCAAAAATTTGCAATAAAAAAAATTTACCGAATATTCGAAATTGCGACTATATATCACTATTTTCTAAATATTTGTGAATTTTAAAAGTACCTATATTCGCGATAAAAATTCTTAATTCGAATATTCGTGATCAACACTAAAAATCAGGTGTGCACTGCGCAATGCCATCTGTGGCAAGGTGCACCTGACTACGGATACGTGGACCAGTAAGCACAGTCAGGGGAGTTATATCTCCATAAAAACACACTGGGTAAATGCAGTGGCAGCTGGGCCTGAGGCGGATAGCAGTTTGGCACATGTCTGTCAGTCGTTACCGCTGGCTGTGACCTTCTGTCTATGCTCTCACTGCAGCTCCATTCCTGTGTGTTTGTGGTTCTTTATGGGTTAACTCCCCTGTGTGCCTATTAGGAGTTAATCTTCTGTCTGCTCCATGGGTGTGGCCTCTCTGCTGCATCCATAGAACCTGTATATAAGGCCTAATGCGCACGGCCGTGTTCCGCGGCCGAGAGCGGACTGTGGAAACCCATCCGGGATTCCTCCTGACAGCATGAGCGCATGGCGTCATTGGTTGCTATGATGCCGTGCACTTTATGCAGCCGCTGCTGTACAGTAATACACTAGTATAGGATGTGGCACAGGAGGAGGAGGAGGAAGAAGAGGTATCATTTTGTAGGGTTTCCAGCCATTCATTCCCAAGTGGCTCCGAGGGTGGGGTCCTGCACCCACAAATGCCAGGCGCACAATTGTCCAGCCAGGGCACAGTTCTGGAGGATGACGAGGTGGAGGATGAGGAGGAGAGGAACCATGTTCACAGCAGGGTGACACCCAGACCAGCTCATGGCCATCACTGGTGCGTGGCTGGGGGGGATACAGAGGACACAGACGATACACCTCCCACAGACGACAGCTTTTCGTTGTCTCTGGGCAGCCTGGCACACATGAGAGATTACATGCTGCAGTGTCTCCGCAACGACCGCCGAGTTGCCCACATTTTAACTTGTGCTGATTATTGGGTTGCCACGCTGCTGCATCCCCAAGGACAAGGACAACGTACCGTCCTTGATTCCGTCAATGGAGCGTGATCGTAAGATACACACAAACACACACAACACAACAACCAGCACCACCAGCTGATATGAACGCCTTAACAGGAGGCAGCATTTCACCAACATGGTGGAGCAGTATGTGTGCACACGCCTACACGTACTGAATGACTGGTCTGCCCCCTTCAACTTCTGGGTCTCCAAATTGGGCACATGGCCCGAGCTAGTCCTTTACGCCTTGGAGGTGCTGGCCTGCCCTGCAGCCAGTGTATTATCTGAACGTGTGTTTAGCACGGCAGGGGGCGTCATCACAGACAAGTGCAGCCGCCTGTCCACAGCCAATGTGGACAAGCTCATTTTCATTAAAATGAACCAGGTATGGATTCCTCAGGATTTGTCCGTATCTTGTGCAGAATAGACATGTATACCGGCACTAACCAGCAATTGCTCATTCTAGTATTTTGGATATTCACACTCTTCTGGAGTGTACCCTAATTTAAAAAAAAAAAAATTAAAACCAATTACATTGTCAGGTGACATTTTTCAAATTTTGCCGGATAGAAACCCCTGCTCTGCATAGTTGACAGGGAATACAATTTTATAAATTCTTCATTAATTAATGTGCTACACATCCTTTCAGTCAATGCTTTAAAATGTTGTCCCACTTTTACACTTTAATAATTTGTCCCATAATTCCGCTCTATAAATTTTAAATTTGAAAAAATGAATCCTCCCTTGGATGTGGTCTCTCTTTCTCACACTCCCTCTTTGGTGTGGAACCCTGATTCCCCACCATCCGTGATCACCATGGTAGGCGCATAAAAGAACATCGAAAGTTGATAGAGCAGATATCAAATTTGGATCATGAACATCATAGGGACGTGCGACATGGTGGGGTAGTAAGTGTGCACACGCCTATACAAACTGACTGACAGGGGTCAGCCCCTGCAACTTCTGGGTCTCCAAATTGGGCACATGGCCTGAGCTTGCCCTTTACCCCTTGGAGGTGCTGGTCTACCCTGCAGCCAGTGTATTGTCTGTACGTGTGTTTAGCACGACTGGAGGGGGTTATCACACATTATATTTCCCAATGTTTTGGGGTGTACCCTAATTAAAAAAATAAAAATAAATGTAAAACCAAAAAGCAGTGTAGGCTTCCTCCTCCTTCTCCACCGCCAATTCCACCTACACTGCCACATCTACCGCCTCCTCAACCTCCTACTCCATATGGACCTCGTCCTCCTAGATCAAGATTATTATTTTTCATTTTTACGTATTTTATATTATTTAAAGTAATTTTCCTATCAACATTCGTTTGCAGAGCACTTGCCATGCTCTTAACCACATTGTGATGCCATTTGCAGCCCTCTAGCTATTTCCATTACATTTTTATAGCCATTTTAGTGCTCGAAAGTTCGGGTCCCCATTGACTTCAATGGGGTTCGGGTTCGGGGTCAAGTTTGGGTCCTGAACTCAAACTTTTTTGTGAAGTTCGGCCAAACCCGAACATCCAGGTGTCCGCTCAACTCTACTGGTAACCCAAGCACGCCACTGACGGTACCTAATACCGCCGACTCCCTTCCATCACTTCCCTCAGTGCCATGTACAGGCTCTAGTTGCCATGGGATTGTGACACTATACACACATGCTTCACAACAGAGCCCCCTTGTCTGCTTCAGCATCCAGAGCTCATATTTGGCATGGGTGAATGTGCAGTGGTTTAGCTGGGACGCTGAATTGGCAACTTTCTCTTCTAACAGTCTCCTACACTAATTCCTATTGGGGTTACTAGTAAAGTAAATTTACACTATGCACTTTACTTGCTAATATGTACCTCATGTGATTAAATGATGGGTTTGGGCACTTTATTATGATGTATTAAGCCCATGTCATATATGAAGCCACTTACTACATTAAATGAATGGGTCCGCATCCTATCCACAGAAAAAGTGGAACGGACACAAAAACAAAAATATGTTTGTGTGCATGTAGCCTTAACCTGTAAGTTTTGTAGCACTGTATGTAATTTTTTCCAAGTATGCCTTTCACTGTAGGGCTGGAGGGAAAGAGGTTAGGTTCAGAATTGGGCATGGGAGGGGGCATTATTTTATTTTTTGCCTCAGGCAGCAGAAAGGCTAGATACACCCGTGGACACAGAATTTGTTTGCTCTTGCTTTTTTGTATCTTTTTTGTGTTTTGTTGACTTAGACTCTTACTCTGCTAGTGTGGTCTCTGTAGAATGCTTGAGAAGCACAGCAATCACCAACAATTCTAGATCCCTAATACATACAAGTTTTTCTTTATCTAACAGAGCAGGTAAAGAGAAAAGTAGCAGGAGACTAGACCAATAAATCGAGAAAAATACCTCACCACTCAAAGTTATTTCCTAGTTTTAACTTAATATTTTTTTGAGAAAATGCTCTTTCCTTCCACCTAAAGAGAATGCAATAGTTCTGCAATAACTGATATGACACCGCTGAGATGGTGATTAGTATGGACCTTCCAAATCAGCAAATTGGAGACAGAACTAATATTGAGCAGTGAGGCGTTTTTCTTTGAATTCGTGATTCATGGCCAGTCATTTTTTTTTATCGACTGATATTGGTTTATTTCAGTGCATAAAGCAAAATAAATGTGTAGTGCAATGTAGGTGTTTGAAAGCTACAGCATATAAAAATGTATATAAAAAATAACCTGTATAGAGGGACTAAACCACAGGGAACCACAATTTGCCTTTCATCCTCTGCCATCAGATGTTAAATTCTGTACAGATAAAGCAGATAAAGAATGCAGAAATACAGTATGTTGGAGAAGTGGATTCTGCTGCATCACTACTTCATGTGTAGTATCAGGATTCAAGGGTTAGGGTACTCTCACACTAGCATTTTTGTTTTCCGGTATTGAGTTCCATCACAGGACCTCAATACCGGAAAAAAAAACTGATCAGTTTTATCCTAATGCATTCTGAATGTGGAGAGCATTCCGTTCAGGATTAATCAGTTGAGTCCCTCTTACGTTTTTTGGATGGAGAAAATACTGAACACTTTGGCATGCTGCCAAAAATACTGAACACTTGCCGGAATGACGGATTCTGCATTAATTTACATTGAAGTGTATTAGTGTTTCGGCAAAACGGATCCGGCTTTCCGGTCTGCGCATGCGCAGACCTTTAAAAATGCAAAAATAAATAAAATTAATACTGGATCAGTTTTTCCAGATGACACCAGAGAGACAGATCTGGTATTTTAATGCATTTGTCAGACAAATCCACATCCGGATCCTTTGGACAAAGGACATCAGTTTGTGTCCGACTGCCTGCCGAAATCCTCTGCCGCAAGTGTGAAAGTACCCTTAAAGAGAATTGTAATTGTTTTATTTATTAGGTAAAATGTCTATAGTGGTCAACTATTGGGTAATTCTCATCCAAAAGGGGCATTTTCAGGAGATTGCAGGCCACAACAGAAATAATTTGCATATTGTGCAAGGCACCTAACCAGCCAAACTCCATACCAGCAGCAGCCTCTGTTTGGCTAACATTTATAAAGCAGCTACTAGTTTTCATGCTCCAGTCCCATATGACAATAATTCAGCAGCCATGTTTGATCCATCCACCATGTTTGGCCCATCTGGTTTTAACTGTAATACATTCCTAAAGCTAAGTGTAAAATCAGTTCATAGTATAAATTGGTATATTTTTGGATTTTACACTTGGATTATTTTTTATGCACCCCTTGGGGGGGCAGGTCTCAATGATCGCCATTCCCATCTGTTGCTTCCAAATCATTCTGAGAAAAGTCAGCAAGATGCAGAGAGGTGGAGCGTGATGTTCCTAGTGACATATCATTGATATTAGATAATGTGGATCGGAGGAAATGCAGATGGCAGAAGAAGAGTCTTTCACCTGCAGAGCAGGGGAGCGGTTGGGGTTGAAGAAGTGGGTTTGCAACTACAGGGTTGAAGGGGGGCTTTCTTCTTGTGTCTCTCAAAGAATACCGGTTTTCTCTACTCTTTTATCAGTTCATTAGAGGTACTCTTCATATGTAGTTTCAGGATGCAAGGCCTTGGTAATATTTCAACTCTATACATACAACCTCTGAGTTGTATGAAGCCCTAATAGGGCATCTATAAACTTTTTTATAAGGCGCATGGTATCTCCATATACCTCTAATTTTAGTACTGGCTATGCGACTTTAAATACCATATTATAAAGGTATTATTATAGGAAAATCTCCAGCATACAGAGCACCATGTGGAAGCACACATAATCTCTGTGGCTCTAGTATGCAGTTGCAGAGAACTCCATGCACCACTTTGCTACTTCCTGCCCTATCTTGACAGTTTGGTCATTTACGTGTTCAGCTGTAAATATAGATCTCAAAGTTTTATAATAAATTTCATAAAGATGTAAAATCCAGAGGTCTTTTGTGTTGCCAGTAATTATATATACTATATATATATATATATATATATATATATATCAGTGGGATTCAAAAGTTTTGGCAACCTTGTTAATCGTCGTGATTTTCCTGTATAAATCGTTGGTTGTTACGATAAAAAATGTTGGTTAAATATATTGTATAGGAGACACACAGTGATATTTGAGAAGTGAAATAAATGTTTATTGGATTTACAGAAAGTGTGCTATAATTGTTTAAACAAAATTTAGCAGGTGCATAAATTTGGGCACCACAAAAAAGAAATTAAATCAATATTTAGTAGATCCTCCTTTTGCAGAAATTACAGCCGCTAAACGCTTTTTGTAGGTTCCAATGAGAGTCTGGATTCTGGTTGAAGGTATTTTGGACCATTCCTCTTTACAAAACATCTTAAGTTCATTCAGGTTTGGTGGCTTTCGAGCATGGACAGCTCTCTTTAAGTCACACCACAGATTTTCAATTATATTCAGGTCTGGGGACTGAGATGGCCATTCCAGAACATTGTACTTGTTCCTCTGCATATATGCCTTAGTGGATTTTGAGCAGTGTTTAGGGTCGTTGTCTTGTTGAAAGATCCAGCCCTGGCACAGCTTCAGCTTTGTCACCAATTCCTGGACATTGGTCTCCAGAATCTGCTGATACTGAGTGGAATCCATGCGTCCCTCAACTTTGCCAAGATCCCCAGTCCCTGCACTGGCCACACAGCCCCACAGCATGATGGAACCACCATATTTTACTGTAGGTAGCAGGTGTTTTTCTTGGAATGCTGTGTTCTTTTTCCTCCATGCATAACACCCCTTGTTATGGCCAAATAACAAAATTTTAGTTTCATCAGTCCACAGCACCTTATTCCAAAATGAAGCTGGCTTGTCCAAATGTGCTTTAGCCCACCTCAAGCGGCACTTTTTGTGTGGTGGGCAGAGAAAAGGCTTCCTCTACATCACTCTCGCATACAGCATCTCCTTGTGTAAAGTGTGCCGAATGGTTAAACAATGCACAATGACTCCATCTGCAGCAAGATGATGTTGTAGGTCTTTGGTTTTGGTCTGTGGGTTGACTCTGACTGTTCTCAGCATTTGTCCCTTCTGTCTATGCGAGATGTTTCTTGGTCTGCCACTTCGAGCCTTAACTTGAACTGAGCCTGTGGTCTTCCATTTCCTCAATATGTTCCTAACTGTGGAAACAGACAGCTGAAACTTCTGATACAGCTTTCCGTATCCTTCCCCTAAACCATGATGGTGAACAATCTTTGTCTTCAGGTCATTTGAGAGTTGTTTTGAGACCCCCATGTTGCTACTCTTCAGAGAAAATTAAAAGAGGAGGGAAACTTACAATTGACCCCCTTAAATACTCTTTCTCATAATTGGATTCACCTGTGTATGTAGGTCAGGGGTCCCTGAGCTTGCCAAGCCAATTTGAGTTCCAATAATTAGTTATAAAGGTTTTGGAATCAATAAAATGACAACAGTGCCCAAATTTATGCACCTGCCTAATTTTGTTTAAATAATTATAGCACACTTTCTGTAAAGCCAATAAACTTCATTTCACTTCTCCAATATCGCAGTGTGTCTCCTATATGATATATTTAACTGACATTTATTATCATAACAACCAACGATTTATACAGGAAAATCATGATGATTACAAGGTTGCCCAAACTTTCGCATCCCACTGTATATATATATTCTCTGTGTGTGTATATATATATATATATATATATATATAATAATATATAATAATATATATATATATATATATATATATAATTTAAAACATAAATATGGTAAATGGTAACTTATAGAACGTCCGTTTATTAGCATTTTATATCACAGTATTTAATGTAATTTTGCATGCATTTACTTTTCATTTGTATATATAGTGTAAGGGATTAGTCTCTCTCAGGGGGTCACAATCACAGAATTCTTCTCTGACAACAGGGTTCAAGTCCAAAAGGTGCTTTATTTTGGCACTTCAGCACCATCACACACATAAACATTGAAAATAAACACCTGCCCCCCTGGGCTCTACCTAATAAAAGTGTTGTCTCTACCTCACCTATAGAGCGCTGTTCACACATGCAATTTGGTCCGGCTTCCTCAGCCATATACAGTCCAGCAGCCTCCGGGCTGTGACCCCACCAGCACCCTTAAAGCGAGATGGTTCAGAAGTTCTCCCGACTCTGACCGTGCTACCCTCTTTCCGTGGGCGTCGCTGGCCCCCCCCAAACTTTAGGCTTTACAAAGCCGCATGGCCCCTCGGCCCTCCTGGCTGAGACCACACAGAGCCTCTCAGGCTTCCTCAGCCTTTCTTGCCTTCAAGTCATACACAGAGGGTTGATTTATCCCTCCTTGACTGCAGCAGCAGGCCTCACCTGCGATCACCTCTGGCAAAAGACAATACATGTAGTGGAACGGTGTGGACTGGCAGATCCCACTACCAAACCTATTCCCCAGTCCACATGAAATCCAGCCCAGAACAACATCTAAAGAAAACTGTCTCAGCAAACTACACTTTGCTGAAACCACTGCAGCTTTCTGGATTTCAGTTATCTCACCCAGCTGAGATATCTGGGTGTGATATACACGCCTTCCAGCACTTATACTGTACACATCCACACAGTAGCTACTATAATAATTAACTACTTCAGAACATACTATCTCTCTCTCGAGGAATGAAAATAGTAAAATACTGCTAAAGTACAAGTTAGATGTCAGTCTAACATAACAGCTACACGGCCTTGTGTTTCATAAAAAATAATTAAACTTTCTTTCCCCCCAAAGAAATTTTCTAATTAAAAAGAAGGATAAAAGACTTTGAGAAAGTTGCTTTACCAAGCTTATAACGAATCGTAAAGGTCTTAAAAATACATGCATTTTACAAGGTACTTACAGTTTGACAGTTTCTAATAAGAAAAATTAAGGACTATGGAATCCTAAACCAAAAAAAGCAATCAATACAGCTCCGTAGCAGAGATTAACCAACAGCAAGACCAATTAAGTTTCTGCCCTAGCTCAAGTAAGAAGCACTGAAAAATAACTTCTCATTAGTGCATATGCCTGTATTGAAAAAATATATATATTTAATGGTTTATATGGTGAATTACAAAATGATAAGGATTTCTTGGAACCTTTGTAGTTTCACTTTTAAACTTAAGGATTTGGTACATTTTAAATAAAGATATTGTAAGGAAAATGTGTAAAGTATAACCCTGAAAATATTTCAGTAATACTGCAGCGCATTTTTGTACAAAGATGGATTTGTAATAATCAAAGACAATTAAAAAATAATTTTAAAGGAACAATCTACATTTTAAAAGAACTTATACAAAGTGTTATTAGTAATGCAGGGCCTAATGCGGTAGTACATTTTACATAGTTTCAAACAGCACCAAAGACAAAAATGTTGTTTCACACATCACCCCACAGGCTGGCACCAGACATAACATGGTCTATGAATATTTAACTACATTGTACCCTTAATACACACAATGTGGCATGTTGCATACTAGGCAAACATAACTTTCACAGAAAATGTTGCAGATCATTTTAACCTCTATAAACAATCTGTTTATTATACGCCCTGGTGTGGACTCGGAACGTAAAGTGTCCCTGGAAAAAAAAACATGGGTCCATGGGACTGACAGAAGTCAGGGTAACATAAGTAGACAGGGTCAACAGAAGTAGGTAGGTTCAGCTACACTCTAGTAAAGAACAAAATACTGCCCAGCAGAACCAAATAGAACATTGTAGCACAATATACTGCCGTCCATGTCACATTATGAATCCATATTACCATCCTGAGGATGGGAATGCAGTTGGATTCAGCAAGGTACCTGTGGTCAGTGATGGCCAGTTCGCAGTGTTCACCGATGAACACATGCGATCTGTCATCTTTATTCCTGAGTGGCTCGCGGCGCAGGCACAGGTTTGGACTTACCTCTGCATTGCCGGGCTTGGGAATAAAGATGGCAGATCGAATGTTTTCGTCGGCGAACACTGCAAACTGGCCATGACTGCCTGTGGCCACTGGCCAGTTGCATAAGTATCTGATGCCCTTAGGCCTCTTTCACACGAGCGTGATGGATTAGGTCCGGATGCGTTCAGGGTGCATTCAGTGAATCTTGCACTATTTTGCAAGCAAGTTCAGTCAGTTTTGTCTGCAATTGCGTTCAGTTATTCAGTTTTTTCCGCAATGCGGTGCAATGCGTTTTGATGCGTTTTTCACACGCGTAATAAAAAAACTGAAGGTTTACAAACAACATCTCTTAGCAACCATCAGTGAAAAACGCATCGCACCCGCACTTGCTTGCGGATGCAATGCGTTTTTCACGCAGCCCCATTCACTTCTATGGGGCCAGGGCTGTGTGAAAAACGAAGAATATAGAACATGCTGCGATTTTCACGCAACGAGAACTAATGCGTAAAAAACAACGCTCATGTACACAGACCCATTGAAATAAATGGGTCAGGATTCAGTGCGGGTGCTATGCGTTCACGTCACGCATTGCACCCGCGCGGAAAACTCGCTCGTATGAAAGGGGCCTTAGACCTATTTCACACGAACATGACGCATTGGCTCCGGATGCGTTCAGGGTGTGTTCAGTGAAACTCGCACCATTTTGCAAGCAGGTTCAGTCATTTTTGTCTGCGTTTCCGTTCAGTTTTTTCCACGCGGGTGCAATGCATTTTGATGCGTTTTTCACACGCGTAATAAAAAACGGAAGGTTTACAAACATTTCTTAGCAACGATCAGTGAAAACAGCACTGCATCCGCACTTGCTTGCGGGTGCTATGCGTTTTTCACTGAAGCCCCATTCCCTTCTATGGGGCCAGGGCTGCATGAAAAACACTAAATATAGAGTATGCTGCATTTTTCAACCAACGCAGAACTGATGCGTGAAAAAAAAACGCTCATGTACACAGACACATTGAAATTAATGGGTCAGGATTCAGTGCCGGTCAAATGCGTTCACGTCATGCATTGCACCTGCATGGAAAACTCGCTCATGTGAAAGGGGCCATACATTAATTCTGAGAGCATCAGATCTTTATGTACCTGGATGGCGGCCATATACCTGGTGACCCAGCATTTGCTGGCCAACAATTTCACGGAGTAGAAAATGTTTCTAACGCTTTATAAATGTTGGGGGACACTGGTCTTAAGTCCCTCTGTGCTGTTGGAGGAAATGCCAAAGTTAAGAGAGGCATTGGCTTCTACATAAGTTTGACGCTTACTCCAGCAGGCTATGCAACGGACTTAAATATACACTAGCTTCCTTGCTGGCATAAAATTAAGCCATTTTCCACCACCAAAACTGGCATGGAACAGGACCAATGAGCCTGCCGGCCAGGCAGCTTTCCGCCCATGCCACAAACCCTTTTCTCACCACTTTGGAAAAGTGTCATGAGCTGGGAAAAGTTGCATGCCATTTTGCGGCAAAATCTGCAACTTTAATATGCCACCATTGTGGTTTGTATCAGTTAACAAATGTCCCCTGTGTGATTCCTCATTTCTCTGCTGGAAAATGCCAGCCAGGAGGAGAACGTGAAAGAGGAAAATAGTAATTAGGGTATATCAGATTTCTTTATATAGTTTTGGAAGAGAAAAATCATGAGCACATCATAAAAGGAGTGAAGGTATCAAGGACAGAACTTCTTTTTTTGAATTCACTCCTGGTTTTGGGTTCCAAAACTGCAACAGGAAACCTGAACATGTGAACTTACCTTAATAATAATAATAATAATCATCATCACATAGCTGCAGGGACTAGGTACCAGCCAATATATGTGTATGCCCCATTATGAATTGCATTTAATTGCATAGAAGTGGGGCTTACTTGTGACTACTGTGTTTTAAGTGCTTACTTAAAACTGTAGAAATTGGGGATTGTCAGGAGTACCACATTCCAGAGAACTGGTGTAGCTCAAGAAAAGTCTTGGAGATAAAGATTTGATGTTTAGATTTGGAGGATGTTAGTTTTAGCAAGCACTGGCAGAATGGAAAGCATAGGTTTGGTGATAGACAGAGATGAGAGTGGAGATACAGGAAGGCTCAACACTGTGTAGAAATGTGCAAAAGCTTGATTAGCTTAAAGGCTGTGTACACCTTCTGAGGATATTTTTTATTAACGATTGCATTTTAAGAATTTTTGAATAATGATTATATTTTCAATATAAAAATATTGAGCCATTCTGTCACAAAGGGTTAACTGTTTTTCTAACTGACTGGTACTTTCACTTTCACTTTGCGCCTGCAATCTAAGAAACATTATCTCTAAACTATTAAGAGGACATGAACACTAGTGTTGATCACAAATATTTGAATTTTTATTGCGAATATAGGTACTTCGAAAATTCGCTAATATTTCAAATATAGTGATATATATTCGTAATTTTGAATATTCAACATTTTTTTTAATCAGTACACATGATCCCTCCCTGCTTCTAGCTTGAGGGCCAACGAGAAGGCTGCAGTATATTTGACTTTAGGAGTAGTGTTGTTTGCGAATTTTCGTAATGCAAAATTTTCAACTTACAACTATTAGACAAAGAAGATTATAGCACTATGTCAGCTAAATTGCAATATATTCATAATTTTTTCAGAATATTCGCTATATTGCTATAATTTAGTTTTTTCGAATATTAGTAATTAGAGTTGAGCGAACACCTGGATGTTCGGGTTTGAGAAGTTTGCCCAAACTTCCCGGAAATGTTCGGGTTCGGGATCCCGAACCCGAACCCCATTGTAGTCAATGGGGACCCGAACTTTTCGGCACTAAAAAGGCTGTAAAACAGCCCAGGAAAGGGCTAGAGGGATGCAAAAGGCAGCAACATTTAGGTAAATCCCCTGCAAACAAATGTGGATAGGGAAATGAATTAAAATTAAAATAAAATAAATAAAAATTAACCAATATCAATTGGAGAGAGGTCCCATAGCAGAGAATCTGGCTTCACGTCACCCACCACTGGAAGAGTCCATTGTCAAATATTTAGGCCCAGGCACCCAGGCAGAGGAGAGAGGTCCCGTAACAGAGAATCTGGCTTCATGTCAGCAGAGAATCAGTCTTCATGTCATAGCAGAGAATCATGCTTCACGTCACCCAACATTGGAACAGTCCATTGTCATATATTTATGCCCCGGCACCCAGACAGAAGAGAGGTTCATTCAACTTTGGGTTGCCCCGCAATATAATGGTAAAATAAAAATAGGATTGAATGAGGAAGTGCCCTGGAGTACTATAATATATGGTTAAGGGGAGGTAGTTAATGTCTAATCTGCACAAGGGATGGACAGGTCCTGTGGGATCCATGCCTGGCCTGCTGCTGCTCGCACAGTCGGTCCAGCATGTGCAAGGTGGAGTTCCACCTGGTGGGCACGTCACATATGAGGCGGTGAGTGGGAAGGCCGAAGTTACACTGTAGCGCAGACAGGCGAGCAGCGGCAGGATGTGAACGCCGGAAGCGCGAACAGACGTCCCACACTTTATGCAGCAGCTCTGACATGTCGGGGTAGTTGTGAATGAACTTCTGCACCACCAAATTCAGCACATGCGCCAAGCAAGGGATGTGCGTCAAAACGGCTAGTCCCAGAGCTGCAACGAGATTTCGCCCATTATCGCACACCACCAGGCCGGGCTTGAGGCTCACCGGTAACAGCAACCACTCGTCAGTCTGTTGTTCTATACCCCGCCACAACTCCTGTGCGGTGTGGGGCCTGTCCCCCAAACATATGAGTTTCAGAATGGCCTGCTGACGTTTACCCCGGGCTGTGCTGAAGTTGGTGGTGAAGGTGTGTGGCTGACTGGATGAGCAGGTGGAAGAAGAGGAGGAGGAAGCCGAGTAGGAGGAGAAGGCAACAGGAGGCAAAGAAGGTTGCCCTGCGATCCTTGGCGGCGGAAGGACATGCGCCAAACAGTTCTCCGTCTGGGGCCCAGCCGCCACTACATTTACCCAGTGTGCAGTTAGGGAGATATAGCGTCCCTGGCCGTGCTTACTGGTCCACGTATCTGTGGTTAGGTGGACCTTGCCACAGATGGCGTTGCGCAGTGCACACTTGATTTTATCGGATACTTGGTTGTGCAGGGAAGGCACGGCTCTCTTGGAGAAGTAGTGCCGGCTGGGAACAACATACTGTGGGACAGCAAGCGACATGAGCTGTTTGAAGCTGTCTGTGTCCACCAACCTAAATGACAGCATTTCATAGGCCAGTAGTTTAGAAATGCTGGCATTCAGGGCCAGGGATCGAGGGTGGCTAGGTGGGAATTTACGCTTTCTCTCAAATGTTTGTGAGATGGAGAGCTGAACGCTGGCGTGTGACATGGTTGAGATGCTTGGTGACGGAGGTGGTGGTGTTTGTGGTACATACTCTGTTTGCTGGGCGGCAGGTGCCAACGTTCCTCCAGAGGCGGAGGAAGAGGCCGAGGCTACAGCAGCAGAAGAGATAGCAGGGGGAGCCTGAGTGACTTCCTTGTTTTTAAGGTGTTTACTCCACTGCAGTTCATGCTTTGCATGCAGGTGCCTGGTCATGCAGGTTGTGCTAAGGTTCGGTTAAGAACGTTAATGCCTCGCTTCAGGCTCTGATGGCACAGCGTGCAAACCACTCGGGTCTTGTCGTCAGCACATTGTTTGAAGAAGTGCCATGCCAGGGAACTCCTTGAAGCTGCCTTTGGGGTGCTCGGTCCCAGATGGCGGCAGTCAGTAGCAGGCGGAGTCTCTTGGCGGCGGGTGTTCTGCTTTTGCCCACTGCTCCCTCTTTTGCTACGCTGTTGGCTCAGTCTCACCACTGCCTCTTCCTCCGAACTGTGAAAGTCAGTGGCACAACCTTCATTCCATGTGGGGTCTAGGACCGCATCGTCCCCTGCATCGTCTTCCACCCAGACTTGATCCCTGACCTCCTGTTCAGTCTGCACACTGCAGAAAGACGCAGCAGTTGGCACCTGTGTTTCATCATCAGAGACGTGCTGAGGTGGTATTCCCATGTCCTCATCATCAGGAAACATAAGTGGTTGTGCGTCAGTGCATTCTATGTCTTCCACCGCTGGGGAAGGGCAAGGTGGATGCCCTTGGGAAACCCTGCCAGCGGAGTCTTCAAACAGCATAAGAGACTGCTGCATAACTTGAGGCTCAGACAGTTTCCCTGGTATGCATGGGGGTGATGTGACAGACTGATGGGGTTGGTTTTCAGGCGCCATCTGTGCGCTTTCTGCAGAAGACTGGGTGGGAGATAATGTGAACGTGCTGGATCCACTGTCGGCCACCCAATTGACTAATGCCTGTACCTGCTCAGGCCTTACCATCCTTAGAATGGCATTGGGCCCCGTCAAATATCGCTGTAAATTCTGGCGGCTACTGGGACCTGAGGTAGTTGGTATACTAGGATGTGTGGCTGTGGCAGAACGGCCACGTCCTCTCCCAGCACCAGAGGGTCCACTAACACCATCACGACCATGTCCGCTTCTGCGTCCCTTACTAGATGTTTTCCTCATTGTTACCATATCTGTAAAGAATAAATCAAGGCAACTGGACATACTGTAGATTTCTTGAAAACGTTTCACTCGTTCTTCCAACGAGCTTTCTCAATGCTGAATGATTGTACTAAAAACTCTGGGAATATATATGTAACTGAATCTACATCTGGTAATTAGACCCAGCATTGGGTCAAAGGTGTTGATTCCATTATCCTAATTGGAGTCAGTAGGTGATAAAGACTTCCCAGAAAAAGGTGTCAAGACAGCATTATACGCGGTAGACAATACATGTCTAACCCCCCCCCCCCCCTGTCTAACAACAACTACATCAGCGTATGGCCCAGCATAGAAGAGCCAAAACCTCTGGTCAAGATTCAGCTGTGTACTTACATCTAAAAGGAACAGGTCACACCTTTGAAGACAGTCAAGTACGTGTTTTGGATAAGGAGGCCGATTGGTACAAACGAGCCGTGAAGGAGGCCATCTACGTAAAAATGGAGAAGCCAAGCTTGAATAGAGGTGGGGGGGGGGGTTAGACATCTATTGTCTGCCACGTATAATGCTGTCTTGACACCTTTTTCTGGGAAAGTAGAGGTTAGAGTGTAGAAGCAGCACCTTGTGGTGTCAGGATAGTGCGTTGGTTAATGCAGCAGCCTAGCCGTAGGCCCTTGATCCATCAGGCCTTGGAATACATGTGTAGAAAGGAAGATGGCTTCGGCAGCATATTGCAGTATCAAAATATTCTTTTATTCGTACCTCCAGACACAATTGGCAACGTTTCGACTGTCCACCAGTTTTTATCAAGCCTAATGACACCAATGCTGGTAGGCATATATATACCCCCCCCCCCACATTAAAATACACACCCCGCATTACATCATCATGGTCAATCAATACATAATGAAATGCATCTGTACATGTTGCTACTTACTGCGACTGACATGACCGCCATCTCCATAATGTGCGCCTCGGCGTGCTATCATTTCCACTGCGCAGTCGCGGACTTTGCATACCGGAAGTATCATCCGTCACCATGACTCCGGACGGCACTGACGTATCAAACCAATGAGCTGCTGAGAGCAGTCATTGTCGTCATCGCCTGCGCGACTATCACGTGACACCTAGTACGGTGCGCACAACCGTGCGTCAATCTCGTGGGTCACATGGATAGCACAGCCAATGGAGACACAGTGCAGGTATCGGAGTCATGGTAACGGCGACGCCGTAGTTAGCGCAACTTGCCATATAGGGATGTGCATAATCCATATAGAAAAAAGGATAAGAATGTGCATAATCCATATAGAAAAATGGGTGGATCGGCATTATACAGTATCAGATCACGGTCCACAATAGTGATCACTACACTCTCATAAAACCATCAGAGTATGCACATGCACATATCTACGGAGATGGAGACAATGTACAGCACAGCATAAAGCAATCATGTAGGGTCATGATATACAAAATGTATTATCAATGATATCGAACATCAAAAACCATGAAAGGCATTTTAACATATACATTTAAGAACCCTTGTAATAGGGATGTGTAACACATTAAAAATCAATATGATGTCCCTATACGTAAAAGGGCAATGCAGCGACCAATGTCAATCGATGGATGAGACGTTAAACTCTAAATTTAAGCCGAAAGGTTGAAGGGATCTAAGGGTATGGATCCACTTAAGCTCCTTTTTCCTAAGTATTCCCTTCCTGTCCCCTCCCCTTCTTAGATACCCAACGCTATCGATTACTCGAAATCTAAGTTGATTGATGGAAACGTTGCCAATTGTGTCTGGAGGTACGAATAAAAGAATATTTTGATACTGCAATATGCTGCCGAAGCCATCTTCCTTTCTACACATGTATTCCAAGGCCTGATGGATCAAGGGCCTACGGCTAGGCTGCTGCATTAACCAACGCACTATCCTGAGACCACAAGGTGCTGCTTCTACACTCTAACCGCTACGTATACCTGATCCGGGAGGCGTGCACCAGGGAGTTGAACATAGTGGTGTTATACACACCATGGAAGGTCCCCCAGGTCCAAGTAAGAATATGGATACCTCGCTAAGACACATGTATGTATATACTGACAAGGACATACAGCGACTTATTAATGTTGATGGAGGTGATGTGACCTTTTTAAGTTCCCCCTCGGTTGATATCCTGAAACGTAAAGCTGAACAAGATCTCAAAAGGTTGAATACTATGGAGTTACATTTAATCACTCTAAGAGAGTATTATAAACAACAAAGAATACCAAGGGGCCTTAGGTCCAATCTTCGCCCGAATTTATTTCCTACCAATGGCGATTTTTGCAAAGCCTTTGAAGCAATTAATAATCGATACTCTTTTGAGCTGATGCTATTAAATATAGACTTTTTGCAGAAAGAGGTTGATAACCTGAAAAAAATCACAACCAATTTGGAAATCCAGATTCGGGACCTTGTGAGTGCCGAGGAGTTTACAACTTACAAAGAAAAGACGTCTCAACATGTTTCACGGCATAAGTCAGAAGTGGAACACATCAAAAGAGATAAGTGGCATAGAGACCTAGATGATTACCAATCTGGTAAAGTATACAATTGGCAGTCATCTCAACCACAAAGGTTCAACAGGCGTAGACGTGGGAAACGCTTTGATCAAGGCAAATTTGGCTTCAGCACTGGTGAGTCTGATTCCGCTGACGAGTCAGGTGCGTCTAATTTTTTAGGCCAAGGCAGGAAAAGAGGCGAGGGCGATACAGAAGGGGCGGTAGGAGACACCATCGATCCAGTAAGAGCCCTTCCCCCAATACCAATGGAGACCTCTTCCCATGTTCGGGGGAGAATAACGAGACGCGGGCAGCGGAAATGATGAACTTAGTTGTGAACATTTCATCTTCTCAACTTGATAAAATACAAACCAGTGTATTAAGCCGGGGCCTGACATTTTGCCCTACAACTTCACGGGACTGGTTCGAGTTTGAGCTGGACTTACAAAAGTTTTTCAGACGCCTGAGATGAAAGCCTTTTTTTCAACCAGAGATACGGATACACCTAGTTGTCAACCAATTGTACCCACTGATATGCTTATGTGTAAAAATTTTGAGCTACGTAACAAAAGTCATTTTTCTCCACCGCAAAACAATCATGTGGTTGAGACATATATCAGCTTCGTCAGGAAAAGAATTGATCAATTGAGGGAAGATAGTACCGACCAGTTCAGACGTAATCTGTCCCAAGATGAGAGGCGGGCTTTGTCTGAACTGGAACATAACAAACAATTGACGATTAAGCCAGCCGACAAGGGGGGTGCCGTGGTCGTTATGGATACCTGTAAATATATTGATGAGATCATAAGACAGGTAGGGGATGCTAATGTCTATGAGATGTTGAGCAAAGATCCTAAGTTTGATATAGCATGTGTCATAGGGGTATTATTGGATGAGGCCCTTAGCCAGGGAGTCATCGATGATGAACTATATAGCTTTTTACATGTGAGCCATCCGATTACCCCTGTAATATATGTTCTACCAAAGATCCACAAGAGTTTGGTGGATCCCCCTGGCCGACCTATAGTGTCGGGCAGGGGTTCCATCTTCAATCCGATATCCATCTTTTTGGATAAGGTATTGCGGATCCATGCGACCACGGCCCCCTCCTATGTCAGAGATACTGGCCATTTCTTGACCAAGTTGAATTCACTTGTTTTGCCGGCGGAATTTTTACTTGTAAGTTTTGATGTTGTATCGTTGTATACATCCATCGATCACTCTTATGGTTTAAATGTCGTCGATGTGGCCCTGGCCGGCACGGAACTCTCTCTGGGAGCGCGCCGGCTGATCCTTGCCCTCCTGGAGGTGGTCCTGAGGAGAAATTATTTTCTCTTCAGGGACACCTTCTACCAACAAAAGCGTGGTGTGGCGATGGGGTCCAATGTGGCCCCCACCTACGCTAACATCTTCATGGCGGAGGTCGAGGATCGGCTGGTGTATTGCTCCACGTTTTTTGAGAGAGTTCTGTGTTGGTGGCGCTACATCGACGACATTTTCCTGATATGGACAGGCACTATACCTGAGCTGGATGACTTTCATGTGCACCTGAACTCTGGGGTCCGGGACCTGCGGTTCACCGTGATGCATTCTGCCCGTGAGCTGCAGTTCCTCGATGTCCGAGTTCAGGTGCACAATGGAAGGATCAGCACTGATCTGTTCCAGAAACCTACAGACAGGAATACCCTGCTAATGTATGATAGTAATCACCCTCAGACCATGGTGAGTTCTCTCCCATGGAGTCAACTACTCAGGGTACGTCGCATTGTATCTGATGACACCCAGTTTGGATATAGGATGGATGAGATGTGTATGAAATTTTCCAAGAGAGGCTACCCCAACAAATTAATTAACCGTACCAAATATAGGATTGCATCCATGAAACGTCTACGTCTACGTTGGTTAGGAAACCACAGAAACAAGAGACCGCCCGAATCCCATTTGTATCCATCTTTGGGTGTGACAGTAGTAACATTGCCACCATCCTACGACAGGATTGGCAGATCCTTCAGAAAGGATTACCAGCAGTTAAAGAATTCTCTGTCCCCCCAATGATGGCATACAAACGGACCCCCAACCTACGGGATAGATTGGTTAAAGCGGATTTAGGGGGTAAGGATACTGACAAACAGAAAAGACTAGCACCACTTAAGAATGGTAATTTCCCTTGCCTTTCCTGCTGCAACTGCAGTTGCATCATGAAGGGTGATGATTTTACTCATCCTTATAGTGGCAAACGGTTTAAGATCAAGGGACATTACACGTGTAAATCCACAGATGTGGTTTACATGATACAATGTCCATGTAGCTTAATATATGTGGGAGAGACCACAATGGAACTGAGGGAAAGAATCAACAAACATAAAAGCACTATAAGAACAGGAGCCATTGACAAACCGGTTGCAAAACACTTCATTGATTGCAAACATTCCATCAATCAACTTAGATTTCGAGTAATCGATAGCGTTGGGTATCTAAGAAGGGGAGGGGACAGGAAGGGAATACTTAGGAAAAAGGAGCTTAAGTGGATCCATACCCTTAGATCCCTTCAACCTTTCGGCTTAAATTTAGAGTTTAACGTCTCATCCATCGATTGACATTGGTCGCTGCATTGCCCTTTTACGTATAGGGACATCATATTGATTTTTAATATGTGTTACACATCCCTATTACAAGGGTTCTTAAATGTATATGTTAAAATGCTTTTCATGGTTTTTGATGTTCGATATCATTGATAATACATTTTGTATATCATGACCCTACATGATTGCTTTATGCTGCGCTGTACATTGTCTCCATCTCCGTAGATATGTGCATGTGCATACTCTGATGGTTTTATGAGAGTGTAGTGATCACTATTGTGGACCGTGATCTGATACTGTATAATGCCGATCCACCCATTTTTCTATATGGATTATGCACATTCTTATCCTTTTTTCTATATGGATTATGCACATCCCTATATGGCAAGTTGCGCTAACTACGGCGTCGCCGTTACCATGACTCCGATACCTGCACTGTGTCTCCATTGGCTGTGCTATCCATGTGACCCACGAGAATGACGCACGGTTGTGCGCACCGTACTAGGTGTCACGTGATAGTCGCGCAGGCGATGACGACAATGACTGCTCTCAGCAGCTCATTGGTTTGATACGTCAGTGCCGTCCGGAGTCATGGTGACGGATGATACTTCCGGTATGCAAAGTCCGCGACTGCGCAGTGGAAATGATAGCATGCCGAGGCGCACATTATGGAGATGGCGGTCATGTCAGTCGCAGTAAGTAGCAACATGTACAGATGCATTTCATTATGTATTGATTGACCATGATGATGTAATGTGGGGTGTGTATTTTAATGTGGGGGGGTATATATATATGCCTACCAGCATTGGTGTCATTAGGCTTGATAAAGACTGGTGGACAGTCGAAACGTTGCCAATTGTGTCTGGAGGTACGAATAAAAGAATATTTTGATACTGCAATATGCTGCCGAAGCCATCTTCCTTTCTACCTTTTTCTGGGAAGTCTTTATCACCTACTGACTCCAATTAGGATAATGGCATCAACACCTTTGACCCAATGCTGGGTCTAATTACCAGATGTGGATTCAGTTACATATTTATTCCCAGAATTTTTTGTACAATCACTCAGAATTGAGAAAGCTCGTTGGAAGAACGAGTGAAACGTTTTCAAGAAATCTACAGTATGTCCAGTTGCCTTGATTTATTCTTTACAGATATATACCATGACCTGGATAAATGAGAACCTTCACAGACTCATTGTTACCGTTCACCACAATAAGAAAAATATTATTTGGCCCAATGTATTGAATTCAAATTCAGGCCATTTTTTTACAGACACCTAACACTATCTGGCTATCTATTTAGGTACCGTATTACACTAATAAAGGCACAGCAGTAACGACAGATTTAGCTTTATATAAATTTGAGGCCTATTATTTAGGCGCTGGGTGACAGGTATACGTTTACAGACAGAATTAGACTTGGAATTGCACAGTAGCGTGTGTGTGAAGTTATTGAGAATGACCCTATCAGCACCTTGAATCTAATATACCCTTTTAGGGATAGATTTAAAGTAGGCCTGATACAGCAGAAACCACTAATTTAGAGAATTCCTAATTTGGGAATTGTCTTTCAACCCAGAACAAAATCTGTGCTTTGACGGACCCAAAATAACTTGACCAGCTACAGCAATAACCACAGATTTAGATTAATATAAAGTTGAGGCCTATTATTTAGGTGCTGGGTGACAGATATAAGTTTACAGACAGAATTAGACTTGGAATTGCACAGTAGCGTGTGTGTGAAGTTATTGAGACTGACCCTATGTGCACCTTGAATCTAATATACCCTTTTAATGAATAGATTTAAAGTAGCCCTGATACAGCAGAAACCACTAATTTAGGAAATTGCTAAGTTGGGAATTGTATTTCAACCCTGAACAAAAATATATCCTTTGCCAGACAGCAGACAGTATTACAATTGGCTGGCCACAGCTGAAACACCAGATTTAGGGTACTGTTATTTTGGCAATTGTATTTCACCCCTCAATAAAATAGCAAGCACAGCCAAGCCCCTGATGTAGGATATAGCCAAAAAATAACCACACTATTGATGGTTAAATGCACTTGGTGACAGCTTGCCCCTGATGTAGGATATAGCCAAAAAATAACCACACTATTGATGGTTAAATGTACTTGGTGGCAACTTGTGCTGGCGCACCACAAGACACAAAATGGCCGCCGATCACCCCAGAAAAAAGTGACTGAAAAACGCTCTGGGCAGCCTAAAAACAGTGAGCAATTGAATAGCAGCAGTTCAATGATCCACAGCTGTAGATCGATCACTGACTTAAGTGTTTTGGAGGAGTTACTCACTGCCTAATCTCGCCCTAACAGTCGCAGCTGCAACCTCTCCCTACACTGTTCAGAGCAGAGTGACGTGCGGCGCTACGTGACTCCAGCTTAAATAGAGGCTGGGTCACATGCTGCACTGGCCAATCACAGCCATGCCAATAGTAGTGGCCAATCACAGCCATGCCAATATTCGTAATATTCTAAAACAAGAATATATAGCAATATAGCGAATATTTGAAAAAAAAACTAATATAGAGCAATTTAGCTAATATAGTGCTATAATCTTCTTTGCCTCATAGTTGTAATTTTTTTCCAATCTGAACTTCAGATTAGAAAAAAATTACAACTATAAAAAAAGATTATAGCACTTATTAGCTAATTTGCTCTATATTAATTTTTTTTTGAATATTTGCTATATTGCTATATATATATTTTTTGAATATTACGAATATTCAAAAAAATGAAGTTATAGCAATATAGCGAATATTTGCAAAAAACGAATATAGAACAATTTAGCTAATATAGTGCTATAATCTTTTTTTTATAGTTGTAATTTTTTTTCCAATCTGACCTTCAGATGAGAAAAAAATTACAACTATTAGATAAAGAAGATTCTAGCACTATATTAGCTAAATTGCTCTATATTAGTTTTTTTTTTCGAATATTCGCTATATTGCTTTATATTCTTGTTTTAGAATATTACGAATATTCAAAAAAAACTAAGTTATAGCAATATAGTGAATATTCGAAAAAATTTTTACTAATATAGAGCAATTTAGCTAATATAGTGCTATAATCTTTTTTTGTCTAATAGTTGTAAGTCAAAAAATTTGCAATAAAAATTTGCATTACGAAAATTTGCATATTACACGATCATAGAATATAATCAATATCACAAATTTGAATATGACCCCTGCCGCTCATCACTAATAAACACTTATTTAATCCACATTCTTATCGGTAATATAAGAACTGAGCTGTAATAAGTGTTTATAAGATCAGAGAGCAGAGATGAGGACCCCGTCAAGCCCCTAAATTACAGAAAAGACAGAAAATCCACAGGCTACTACTACAGCATCTCAGTTAGGTAGACAAAAGAGAATTCAATATTTATAACCCCTTTGCTACCAGCACCGTACATGTATGGTGCTCGAGTGTGTGCAGTGGGCAAACAGCAGAGACCTGTGGCTAATAACCACGAACGGCATCATTAAAGGCTTTAGATTAGGGATGAGCGAACCCGAACTGTATAGTTCGGGTTCGTACCGAATTTTGGGGTGTCCGTGACACGGACCCGAACCCGGACATTTTCGTAAAAGTCCGGGTTCGGGTTCGGTGTTCGTCGCTTTCTTCGCGCTTTTGTGACGCTTTCTTGGCGCTTTTTGAAAGGCTGCAAAGCAGCCAATCAACAAGCGTCATACTACTTGCCCCAAGAGGCCATCACAGCCATGCCTACTATTGGCATGGCTGTGATTGGCCAGAGCACCATGTGACCCAGCCTCTATTTAAGCTGGAGTCACATAGCGCCGCCCGTCACTCTGCTCTGATTAGCGTAGGGAGAGGTTGCGGCTGCGACAGTAGGGCGAGATTAGGCAGATTAACTCCTCCAAAGGACTTGATTAACTGATCGATCTGCAGCTGTGGATCATTGAGCTGCTGATCCTCAATTGCTCACTGTTTTTAGGCTGCACAGACCGTTTGTCAGTCTCATTTTTCTGGGGTGATCGGCGGCCATTTTGTGTCTTGTGGTGCGCCAGCACAAGCTGCGACCAAGTGCATTTAACCCTCAATGGTGTGGTTGTTTTTTGGCTAAAGCCTACATCAGGGTGAAGCTGTCACACCAAGTGCATTTAACCAGCAATAGTCTGTTCATTTTTTGGCCATATACAAAATCAGGGGCAAGCTGCGCCTGTCACCAAGTGCATTTAACCCTCAATGGTGTGGTTGTTTTTTGGCTAAAGCCTACATCAGGGTGAAGCTGTCACACCAAGTGCATTTAACCAGCAATAGTCTGTTCATTTTTTGGCCATATACAAAATCAGGGGCAAGCTGCGCCTGTCACCAAGTGCATTTAACCCTCAATGGTGTGGTTGTTTTTTGGCTAAAGCCTACATCAGGGTGAAGCTGTCACACCAAGTGCATTTAACCAGCAATAGTCTGTTCATTTTTTGGCCATATACAAAATCAGGGGCAAGCTGCGCCTGTCACCAAGTGCATTTAACCCTCAATGGTGTGGTTGTTTTTTGGCTAAAGCCTACATCAGGGTGAAGCTGTCACACCAAGTGCATTTAACCAGCAATAGTCTATTCATTTTTTGGCCATATACAAAATCAGGGGCAAGCTGCGCCTGTCACCAAGTGCATTTAACCCTCAATGGTGTGGTTGTTTTTTGGCTAAAGCCTACATCAGGGTGAAGCTGTCACACCAAGTGCATTTAACCAGCAATAGTCTGTTCATTTTTTGGCCATATACAAAATCAGGGGCAAGCTGCGCCTGTCACCAAGTGCATTTAACCCTCAATGGTGTGGTTGTTTTTTGGCTAAAGCCTACATCAGGGTGAAGCTGTCACACCAAGTGCATTTAACCAGCAATAGTCTGTTCATTTTTTGGCCATATCCCAGTCTAATTCTGTCACTAAATCCATACCGGTCACCCAGCGCCTAAATACTAGGCCTCAAATTTATATCCAGCTAAATCTGTCCCTAGTGCTGTAGCTGGGCGAGTTATTTAGTGTCCGTTCAAGCACATTTCTTGTTCTGGGTTGAAATACAATTCCCAATTTAGCAATTTCATAATTTAGTGGTTCCTGCTATATCAGAGCTCTTTGAAATCTATCCCAAAAAGGGTATATAATATTGAAGGTGCACATAGGGTCATTCAGAGTAACTTCACACACACCCGCTACTGTGTATTTCCAAGTCTAATTCTGTCACTAAATCCATACCGGTGACCCAGCGCCTAAATACTAGGCCTCAAATTTAATTCCCTCTAAATCTCTCGTTACCCACCGCTGTACTGTTGTTGCTGGGCAAGATATTTAGTGTCCGTCAAAGCACATTTTTTGTTCTGGGTTGAAGTACAATTCCCAATTTAGCAATTTCATAATTTAGTGGTTTCTGCTATATCAGAGCTATTTGAAATCTATCCCTAAAAGGGTATATAATATTGAAGGTGCACATAGGGTCATTCAGAATAACTTCACACACACCCGCTACTGTGTATTTCCAAGTCTAATTCTGTCACTAAACCCATACCTGTCACCCAGCGCCTAAATACTAGGCCTCAAATTTATATCCAGCTAAATCTGTCCCTAGTGCTGTAGCTGGGCGAGTTATTTAGTGTCCGTTCAAGCACATTTCTTGTTCTGGGTTGAAATACAATTCCCAATTTAGCAATTTCATAATTTAGTGGTTCCTGCTATATCAGAGCTCTTTGAAATCTATCCCAAAAAGGGTATATAATATTGAAGGTGCACATAGGGTCATTCAGAGTAACTTCACACACACCCGCTACTGTGTATTTCCAAGTCTAATTCTGTCACTAAATCCATACCGGTGACCCAGCGCCTAAATACTAGGCCTCAAATTTAATTCCCTCTAAATCTCTCGTTACCCACCGCTGTACTGTTGTTGCTGGGCAAGATATTTAGTGTCCGTCAAAGCACATTTTTTGTTCTGGGTTGAAGTACAATTCCCAATTTAGCAATTTCATAATTTAGTGGTTTCTGCTATATCAGAGCTATTTGAAATCTATCCCAAAAAGGGTATATAATATTGAAGGTGCACATAGGGTCATTCAGAATAACTTCACACACACCCGCTACTGTGTATTTTCAAGTCTAATTCTGTCACTAAACCCATACCTGTCACCCAGCGCCTAAATACTAGGCCTCAAATTTAAATCCCTCTAAATCTCTCGTTACCGTTGTCCTGTTGTAGCTGGGAAAGTTATTTAGTGCCCGTCAAAGCACATTTTTTGTTCTGGGTTGAAGTACAATTCCCAATTTAGCAATTTCATAATTTAGTGGTTCCTGCTATATCAGAGCTATTTGAAATCTATCCCAAAAAGGGTATATAATATTGAAGGTGCACATTGGGTCATTCAGAATAACTTCACACACACGCTTCTGTGCATTTCCAAGTCTAATTCTGTCACTAAATCCATACCGGTGACCCAGCGCCTAAATACTAGGCCTCAAATTTAATTCCCTCTAAATCTCTCGTTACCCACCGCTGTACTGTTGTTGCTGGGCAAGATATTTAGTGTCCGTCAAAGCACATTTTTTGTTCTGGGTTGAAGTACAATTCCCAATTTAGCAATTTCATAATTTAGTGGTTTCTGCTATATCAGAGCTATTTGAAATCTATCCCTAAAAGGGTATATAATATTGAAGGTGCACATAGGGTCATTCAGAATAACTTCACACACACCCGCTACTGTGTATTTCCAAGTCTAATTCTGTCACTAAATCCATACCGGTGACCCAGCGCCTAAATACTAGGCCTCAAATTTAATTCCCTCTAAATCTCTCGTTACCCACCGTTGTACTGTTGTTGCTGGGCAAGATATTTAGTGTCCGTCAAAGCACATTTTTTGTTCTGGGTTGAAGTACAATTCCCAATTTAGCAATTTCATAATTTAGTGGTTTCTGCTATATCAGAGCTATTTGAAATCTATCCCTAAAAGGGTATATAATATTCAAGGTGCACATTGGGTCATTCAGAATAACTTCACACACACACGCTTCTGTGCATTTCCAAGTCTAATTCTGTCACTAAATCCATACCGGTCACCCAGCGCCTAAATACTAGGCCTCAAATTTATATCCCGCTGAATTTGAATACAATACATTGGGCCAAATAATATATTTGTTGTTGTGGTGAACCATAACAATGAGAAAAACATCTAGTAAGGGACGCGGACGTGGACATGGTCGTGGTGGTGTTAGTGGACCCTCTGGTGCTGGGAGAGGACGTGGCCGTTCTGCCACATCCACACGTCCTAGTGTACCAACTACCTCAGGTCCCAGTAGCCGCCAGAATTTACAGCGATATATGGTGGGGCCCAATGCCGTTCTAAGGATGGTAAGGCCTGAGCAGGTACAGGCATTAGTCAATTGGGTGGCCGACAGTGGATCCAGCACGTTCACATTATCTCCCACCCAGTCTTCTGCAGAAAGCGCACAGATGGCGCCTGAAAACCAACCCCATCAGTCTGTCACATCACCCCCATGCATACCAGGGAAACTGTCTCAGCCTCAAGTTATGCAGCAGTCTCTTATGCTGTTTGAAGACTCCGCTGGCAGGGTTTCCCAAGGGCATCCACCTAGCCCTTCCCCAGCGGTGAAAGACATAGAATGCACTGACGCACAACCACTTATGTTTCCTGATGATGAGGACATGGGAATACCACCTCAGCATGTCTCTGATGATGACGAAACACAGGTGCCAACTGCTGCGTCTTTCTGCAGTGTGCAGACTGAACAGGAGGTCAGGGATCAAGACTGGGTGGAAGACGATGCAGGGGACGATGAGGTCCTAGACCCCACATGGAATGAAGGTCGTGCCACTGACTTTCACAGTTCGGAGGAAGAGGCAGTGGTGAGACCGAGCCAACAGCGTAGCAAAAGAGGGAGCAGTGGGCAAAAGCAGAACACCCGCCGCCAAGAGACTCCGCCTGCTACTGACCGCCGCCATCTGGGACCGAGCACCCCAAAGGCAGCTTCAAGGAGTTCCCTGGCATGGCACTTCTTCAAACAATGTGCTGACGACAAGACCCGAGTGGTTTGCACGCTGTGCCATCAGAGCCTGAAGCGAGGCATTAACGTTCTGAACCTGAGCACAACCTGCATGACCAGGCACCTGCATGCAAAGCATGAACTGCAGTGGAGTAAACACCTTAAAACCAAGGAAGTCACTCAGGCTCCCCCTGCTACCTCTTCTGCTGCTGCCGCCTCGGCCTATTCTGCTGCTGCCGCCTCGGCCTCTTCCTCCGCCTCTGGAGGAACGTTGGCACCTGCCGCCCAGCAAACAGGGGATGTACCACCAACACCACCACCACCACCTCCGTCACCAAGCGTCTCAACCATGTCACACGCCAGCGTTCAGCTCTCCATCTCACAAACATTTGATAGAAAGCGTAAATTCCCACCTAGCCACCCTCGATCCCTGGCCCTGAATGCCAGCATTTCTAAACTACTGGCCTATGAAATGCTGTCATTTAGGCTGGTGGACACAGACAGCTTCAAACAGCTCATGTCGCTTGCTGTCCCACAGTATGTTGTTCCCAGCCGGCACTACTTCTCCAAGAGAGCCGTGCCTTCCCTGCACAACCAAGTATCCGATAAAATCAAGTGTGCACTGCGCAACGCCATCTGTAGCAAGGTCCACCTAACCACAGATACGTGGACCAGTAAGCACGGCCAGGGACGCTATATCTCCCTAACTGCACACTGGGTAAATGTAGTGGCAGCTGGGCCCCAGGCGGAGAGCTGTTTGGCGCACGTCCTTCCGCCGCCAAGGATCGCAGGGCAACATTCTTTGCCTCCTGTTGCCACCTCCTCCTTCTCGGCTTCCTCCTCCTCTTCTTCCACCTGCTCATCCAGTCAGCCACACACCTTCACCACCAACTTCAGCACAGCCCGGGGTAAACGTCAGCAGGCCATTCTGAAACTCATATGTTTGGGGGACAGGCCCCACACCGCACAGGAGTTGTGGCGGGGTATTGAACAACAGACCGACGAGTGGTTGCTGCCGGTGAGCCTCAAGCCCGGCCTGGTGGTGTGTGATAATGGGCGAAATCTCGTTGCAGCTCTGGGACTAGCCAATTTGACGCACATCCCTTGCTTGGCGCATGTGCTGAATTTGGTGGTGCAGAAGTTCATTCACAACTACCCCGACATGTCAGAGCTGCTGCATAAAGTGCGGGCCGTCTGTTCGCGCTTCCGGCGTTCACATCCTGCTGCTGCTCGCCTGTCTGCGCTACAGCGTAACTTCGGCCTTCCCGCTCACCGCCTCATATGCGACGTGCCCACCAGGTGGAACTCCACCTTGCACATGCTGGACAGACTGTGCGAGCAGCAGCAGGCCATAGTGGAGTTTCAGCTGCAGCACGCACGGGTCAGTCGCACTACAGAACAGCACCACTTCACCACCAATGACTGGGCCTCCATGCGAGACCTGTGTGCCCTGTTGCGCTGTTTCGAGTACTCCACCAACATGGCCAGTGGCGATGACACCGTTATCAGCGTTACAATACCACTTCTATGTCTCCTTGAGAAAACACTTAGGGCGATGATGGAAGAGGAGGTGGCCCAGGAGGAGGAGGAGGAGGAGGAAGAGGGGTCATTTTTAGCACTTTCAGGCCAGTCTCTTCGAAGTGACTCAGAGGGAGGTTTTTGGCAACAGCAGAGGCCAGGTACAAATGTGGCCAGCCAGGGCCCACTACTGGAGGACGAGGAGGACGAGGATGAGGAGGAGGTGGAGGAGGATGAGGATGAAGCATGGTCACAGCGGGGTGGCACCCAACGCAGCTCGGGTCCATCACTGGTGCGTGGCTGGGGGGAAAGGCAGGACGATGACGATACGCCTCCCACAGAGGACAGCTTGTCCTTACCCCTGGGCAGCCTGGCACACATGAGCGACTACATGCTGCAGTGCCTGCGCAACGACAGCAGAGTTGCCCACATTTTAACCTGTGCGGACTACTGGGTTGCCACCCTGCTGGATCCACGCTACAAAGACAATGTGCCCACCTTACTTCCTGCACTGGAGCGTGATAGGAAGATGCGCGAGTACAAGCGCACGTTGGTAGACGCGCTACTGAGAGCATTCCCAAATGTCACAGGGGAACAAGTGGAAGCCCAAGGCCAAGGCAGAGGAGGAGCAAGAGGTCGCCAAGGCAGCTGTGTCACGGCCAGCTCCTCTGAGGGCAGGGTTAGCATGGCAGAGATGTGGAAAACTTTTGTCAACACGCCACAGCTAACTGCACCACCACCTGATACGCAACGTGTTAGCAGGAGGCAACATTTCACTAACATGGTGGAACAGTACGTGTGCACACCCCTCCACGTACTGACTGATGGTTCGGCCCCATTCAACTTCTGGGTCTCTAAATTGTCCACGTGGCCAGAGCTAGCCTTTTATGCCTTGGAGGTGCTGGCCTGCCCGGCAGCCAGCGTTTTGTCTGAACGTGTATTCAGCACGGCAGGGGGCGTCATTACAGACAAACGCAGCCGCCTGTCTACAGCCAATGTGGACAAGCTGACGTTCATAAAAATGAACCAGGCATGGATCCCACAGGACCTGTCCGTCCCTTGTCCAGATTAGACATTAACTACCTCCCCATAACCATATATTATTGGACTCCAGGGCACTTCCTCATTCAATCCTATTTTTATTTTCATTTTACCATTATATTGCGAGGCTACCCAAAGTTGAATGAACCTCTCCTCTGCCTGTGTGCTAGGCCTAAATATATGCCAATGGACTGTTGCAGTGGTGGCTGACATGAAGCCTGATTCTCTGCTATGACATGCAGACTAATTCTCTGCTGACATGAAGCCAGATTGTCTGTTACGGGACCTCTCTCCTCTGCCTGTGTGTGTGCTGGGCCTAAATATATGCCAATGGACTGTTGCAGTGGTGGCTGACGTGAAGCCTCATTCTCTGCTATGACATGCAGACTGATTCTCTGCTGACATGAAGCCAGATTCTCTGTTACGGGACCTCTCTCCTCTGCCTGTGTGTGTGCTGGGCCTAAATATATGCCAATGGACTGTTGCAGTGGTGGCTGACGTGAAGCCTCATTCTCTGCTATGACATGCAGACTAATTCTCTGCTGACATGAAGACAGATTCTCTGTTACGGGACCTCCCTCCTCTGCCTGGGTGCTGGGCCTAAATATATGCCAATGGACTGTTGCAGTGGTGGCTGACGTGAAGCCTCATTCTCTGCTATGACATGCAGACTAATTCTCTGCTGACATGAAGACAGATTCTCTGTTACGGGACCTCCCTCCTCTGCCTGGGTGCTGGGCCTAAATATATGCCAATGGACTGTTGCAGTGGTGGCTGACGTGAAGCCTCATTCTCTGCTATGACATGCAGACTGATTCTCTGCTGACATGAAGCCAGATTCTCTGTTACGGGACCTCTCTCCTCTGCCTGTGTGTGTGCTGGGCCTAAATATATGCCAATGGACTGTTGCAGTGGTGGCTGACGTGAAGCCTCATTCTCTGCTATGACATGCAGACTAATTCTCTGCTGACATGAAGACAGATTCTCTGTTACGGGACCTCCCTCCTCTGCCTGGGTGCTGGGCCTAAATATATGCCAATGGACTGTTGCAGTGGTGGCTGACGTGAAGCCTCATTCTCTGCTATGACATGCAGACTAATTCTCTGCTGACATGAAGACAGATTCTCTGTTACGGGACCTCCCTCCTCTGCCTGGGTGCTGGGCCTAAATATATGCCAATGGACTGTTGCAGTGGTGGCTGACGTGAAGCCTCATTCTCTGCTATGACATGCAGACTGATTCTCTGCTGACATGAAGACAGATTCTCTGTTACGGGACCTCTCTCCTCTGCCTGTGTGTGTGCTGGGCCTAAATATATGCCAATGGACTGTTGCAGTGGTGGCTGACGTGAAGCCTCATTCTCTGCTATGACATGCAGACTGATTCTCTGCTGACATGAAGCCAGATTCTCTGTTACGGGACCTCTCTCCTCTGCCTGTGTGTGTGCTGGGCCTAAATATATGCCAATGGACTGTTGCAGTGGTGGCTGACGTGAAGCCTCATTCTCTGCTATGACATGCAGACTAATTCTCTGCTGACATGAAGACAGATTCTCTGTTTTGGGACCTCCCTCCTCTGCCTGGGTGCTGGGCCTAAATATATGCCAATGGACTGTTGCAGTGGTGGCTGACGTGAAGCCTCATTCTCTGCTATGACATGCAGACTAATTCTCTGCTGACATGAAGACAGATTCTCTGTTACGGGACCTCTCTCCTCTGCCTGGGTGCCGGGGCCTAAATATCTGAGAATGGACTGTTCCAGTGGTGGGTGACGGGAAGCCAGATTCTCTGCTATGGAACCTCTCTCCAATTGATTTTGGTTAATTTTTATTTATTTAATTTTTATTTTAATTCATTTCCCTATCCACATTTGTTTGCAGGGGATTTACCTACATGTTGCTGCCTTTTGCAGCCCTCTAGCTCTTTCCTGGGCTGTTTTACAGCCTTTTTAGTGCCGAAAAGTTCGGGTCCCCATTGACTTCAATGGGGTTCGGGTTCGGGACGAAGTTCGGATCGGGTTCGGATCCCGAACCCGAACATTTCCGGGATGTTCGGCCGAACTTCTCGAACCCGAACATCCAGGTGTTCGCTCAACTCTACTTTAGATGCCTTGTGATCACCGCTTCTGGGCTTTCTACTGGCATCCTCTACGGCCAATGAGGATGCCGGTAATTGATTTTAATACGCTGGGTCTCTATGACGAGTCCCAGGGTATCGAAGCTGCAAATCTTATTTTGGCCATCAGGTGGCAGGCCAACATAAGAAATGAGCAGTTCTGCTCAAATAATGGGTTTAAAAGACCCATGATTGTTCAGAATTGATTTTTTTTAGGCTCAAATAATAGCTTTAAAAGCATGTTAAAAATTTATTAAACATTAAGAAAATATAATAGTTTAAATGACCCCTCTTTCTGTACAATCAAAAAAACAAAACATAAATAACTAGAAATATGAACATCATAGGCATTACCGCAGCCAAAAACACCCGTTTTATTAAAATCTAAAAATATTTTTCCAATACGGCGAATGGAGTAACAGGAAAAAAAAAGAGTCAAAATGGGTCATTTTGTCCTGCAAAATGATCCCCCACACAGCTCAGTAAATATAACCTTAAAAAAGTTATGGGGGTCAGAATATGGTGATGTAAGTATATTTTTTATTAGTCATGACCTGGAGAATGAAGGGCAAAGGTCAATTTTATTTGGTCAAGAGGCACCGAGGCCTACTTCGGAGGCATCAGTCTGTACTATTAACTCCCTTTTGAAGTCGTGCGTCACCAAAACTGGGGACACGCACAGGGCCGACTTCAAAGAGGAGAAAGCCTCTTTCGCCGGATCATCCCAGCGAACCATCTCTGACTTGTGTCCCTTCAAGAGCGCTGTCAATGGCGCGGCCACTGTAGCAAAGTGGGGAACAAACCTCATTTAATAGGCCACTATTCACAGGAATTACTTTCCTTGCCTAGTGGTGACAGGTTGGGGCCAATTTCTTATTGCCTCTATTTTGTTTACTTGGTGTTTGATGACTCGACGCCCAATTACATACCCCAGTTACTTAGTCTCCTCTAACCCTATTGCACATTTTTTCGGGATAGAGGTTAGTACAGCTTTCCGAAGGGAGTCCACTACAGCTTGCACTTTGGGTAGATGACTTCCCCAGTTAGTACTGTGGATGACAATATTGTCCAGGTAAGTTGAAGCATACCGACGTTGTGGACAGGGGCGCCATACAGACTAAAGGGTAACACCTTATAGTGATACAGCCCCTCATGTGTGACAGACAGTTTTCTCTTTGGCAGCCTCCATTAGGGCACCTGCCAGTACTCTTTCTTTAAGTCCAAAACAGAAAAGTCCCATGCTTGTACTAACTTTTCGACTAGCTCAGCCGCCTGGGGCATGGGATACGCGTCAAACTTAGAAATATTTTTAAGTTTACAATAGTAGTTACAAAACCGCAACGTCCAGTCCAGCTTGGGTATCAATACTATAGGACTGGCCCACTAAGTTTTTGACTTCTCAATGACATCTAGCTGCAACATTAGCTGCACCTCCTCAGAGATGGCTTATCGCCGAGCTTTGGGTACCCGGTATGGTTTTAACCTGACTTTTGCCTGAGGCTCAGTGACAATGTCATGCTGGATTATGGAAATGCGTCCAGGGAGGTTCGAGAACACAACCGTGTTCCAACTAGCAAAATCCCCAGCCTCCTGAGTCTATTTAGAAGTGAGGCTATCAGCATTTTTTACTGTGGCAGCCGCTTCTCTTCCATCAGACAGAGGGGCCGGAACCTCTTCTCCAAGAAAACAGCTGTCGGCTGTCTTGAGTACAGGTTTCCCTATCTTTCCATGGTTTGAGTAAATTCACATGGTAAACCTGCTTCAGCTTTCACTGCCCTGGCTGGTGTACCTTGTAGTTTACAGCTACAATTTTCTCAAGTACCTCATAGGGCCCCTGCCACCTAGCCAGGAATTTACTGTCCATGGTCGGCACCAGAACTAAAACCCGATCACCTGGGTTAAAGATCCAGACCCAAGCCTACCGATTATAGACCCAACTCTGGGCTCGCTGAGCTGCCTCCATATTCTCCCTAACAAGAGGCAACACTGTCTCTATCCGATCTTGCATCTATGTAACCTCTCAGGGTACCTCTCGCATTGGGAGCATGAGATAGGGCAGAAGGAGGTCCCAGTCCTTTCCATCTTTAGACACTACCCTTTTCAACATATTTTTGAATGTTTGGCTAAACTTTTCTACCAGAACGTCTGTTTGGGAATGGTAAATGGACGTCTGTAGTTGTTTTATGTGCAGCAACTTACAGAGTTCCCTCATCACCTTGGACATAAAAGGGGTCCCCTGGTCGGTCAGAACCTCTTTAGGTAGTCCTACTCGGGAAAACATCTCCAATTACTCCTTAGCTATGGGTTTGGCCGAGGTATGTTGCAGTGGCACTGCCTCTGGTTACCAACTGGCATAGTCTAGGATGACTAAGATGTGTTGATGCCCTCTGGTGGACTTCAGTACTGGGCCTATGAGAACCATAGCTATTCAGTCAAATGGTACATCAATAATTGGGAGAGGTACTAGGGGACTATGGAAATGTGGCAGGGGGCAAATTATCTGGAAGGTCGGGCAAGAGTTACAAAACTCTTCCACCTCTCTGAATATGCTGGGCCATTATAACTGTTGCAGAACACGATCCTGAGTTTTCTGCAGCCCTAGGTGACCCCTGAGAATGTGTTGGTGGGCCACATCTAATACGAGTTTGCGATAAGCCTTGGGGACCACCAACTGTTCAATAGGCTCACCCTGTAGTTGGTTTACCCGATACAACATATTCTGATGAACCACAAAACAGGGAAACACTGACTCTGCCCCAGGTTGTTGTGGTTCACCATCTACTATTAACACATTTTCCAAGGCTCGGGATAGGGTTGGGTCCCGACATTGGGCGTTACCAAAATTATCCCCGGAGACATTGAGGTCCGCCAATTCAGGACCCATCGGCAAGTCCTCCACGTCTCCCACCATCACACTTAGTGCGGTTGTCTCCCCCTCTTCCACCGAAGTGGCGGAGTGAGGGAGAGCAGGCCAAGCCATATACTCACATTAATTAAAATCAGCCTAAGAGGCAGACGAGCTGGTCAGGAGTGCACGACTGAGGTGTCAGCCACACCTCCAGTACAAACTGCAAAGAAAGGGTGTCAGTCAGCACATCCCAATGTGCAGGGGCACATTGCTATGGCTGAGAACAAAACTATATAATGGAGGCCATTTTGGCACCAAAAATGACAGAAATTATAGCAGGCCCAACATTAATGTGGAACCTACACTCCCTGAATTGTATGGTAGCCGTTATGGCACATAACAGGTAGAATCTAGTGTTAGGAACCCGTCTTACAGAGATCGCCTTGACGTGCGGCAGACGGGCTCAAATAATTTTGTACAAAATGATTTGCCAAGCATCTCTCATTTATTAGTATAGCACTAGCAATTATTATGCATTTTTGTACTTTATTTGCATGTTTTGTTTTCGTGTTGTTCTCAGCCATAGCAACGTGCCCCTGCACATTGGGATGTGCTGACTGACCCCCTTTTTCTTTGCAGTATAACATCTATAGACAAGCTTTGACAGCCAGGTCTGATAATTTCTCCAAGTGATTGGCTATGGTTGCCAATCAAGAATATCAGGCTATAAATACTTTTCTTTTAGCTGGCATTCTGCATAAATTATTCCCTTTCGGTAGTGTTGATCGAGCATGCTTGGCCGAACACCAGTTTGACTTGAGCATCTTGATGCTCGGTACATGGCGTCATTCGGCCGAATACCGCATGTGCTCGAGCGCAATGCTCAAGTCTCCTCCCCACACGTTTGTTGGCTGCTATGCAGCCAATAAACGTTCAGGTAAGTAAGTGCATGTTGGTTACTGGCATTGCAGTGATTGGCTGGCCGGAACGCATCATCGGGTGCTATATAGCACCCCAATGACACGTGTTTGGATTAATGTTAGTCAGGGAGAGCTGTGCTGAAGAAAGGAAAGATAGTATAGGGTGTGAATTTTTATTTATTTTTTAAGTTGAAAAACTTGTCAGAGACCCAGAAGTCCTTTTAAGGCCTTTGCTGTGTGTGGCAGCAGCAATATATATTTTTAGTACAATCTGCCCTAAATTGCTAAAATTTTACAGACCCAAAAGTCCCTTTAAGAAGTATTGTGTGTGGCAGCAATATCAATTGTTAGTGCATCCAACGCTAAATAGCAGCAAAAGTTAGGCTGCTGCAAACAGCGACATTATCTCTGCTACATCTCCTGTGTAATGTGTGTCCATCCCAAAAATGTCTGTGACATCCAGTGTACTTTCCGTAGATGGTGTCCGTTACTGACAGTGACATTACCAAGAGTAAATCTCCTGTGTAGCGTTTCCACATCCCAAATACCTGTGACATTCCCTGTAATTTTATATTAGCCGCTGCTGACATCAGTGACATTATCTGTGGTATATCTCCTGTGTAACATTTCCACATCCCAAATTGTCAAAAACTGAAGTTGTTGTTAGGTCAACAAGTCAGGAGGATAAGCAGAGTGATGAAGTGGAAGAGGAGGTGGTGGTACAGTATTATTGCAGCAATACAACGTGTTTCGGGGAATCACTTGCAATTTATTTTCTCACTTTCTGGTATACGCAGAATTACCATATGGTGCGCACATCTGTTTAATTACAGTACAAACCAAGCCTGCTTACCGAGAGCAGTACAGAAAGGGAGGGATCCGCAGCACTGAAACAGGCTGTAATACGCAGTGGGGTGGAAAAAGGGAGAAGGTGGGGCACATCAAACAGGCCTGCAACTGTTCCCCGGAGCACACCCTTGCGGAAATCTCCCTTGCCAAAGGGTAGGTGTTCCACAGTCTGGCGCTTTTTTGAGAAAAGTGCGGACGGCAAAAGAATTGTAATTTGCAACCTGTGTCATACAAAAATGAGCAGAGGCGTGAACACTAGCAACCTCACCACCACCAGCATGATCTGCCACATGGCATCAAAACACCATAAGAGGTGAGCCAAACGCCTGGGTCCACAATCTGTGTCTGCGGGTCACACCACTGCCTCACACCATTGGCCAGCACATGCCTCTTCCCCTGTGGCATGTGCTGGCCAATCCCCAGTCAAAAACGCAGGCCCGGATGCCTCCCACCCTGCACCTGGACCTTCACAAGCACTATCAGTGACCACCTCCGCTTCGGTGTCCCAGCGCAGTCTACAAATGTCCATACCCAAGGCATTTGAATGCAAGCAGAAATACCTAGCCAGCCACCCACCCACAGGCCATAGCACTACATCTGCAGCTTTCCAAATTACTGGCCCTGGAAATGTTGCCATTTAGGCTTGTGGACACTGAGGCCTTCTGCAGCCTGATGCCGGCGGCCATCCCTCATTACTCAGTCCCCAGCCGCCACTATTTTTCATTGTGTGCCATGCCCGCCTTGCACCAACATGTGTACTGTAACATCACCGTGCCCTGACCAACGCAGTTAATGGGAAGGTCCACTTAACCACTGACACATGGACAAGTGCTTTCGGCCAGGGACGCTACATTTCCACACATGGCTGACTTTGTTAGGTTGCCTTCCCGTGACCCACGTGTTTTACGTATTTTCAACAACACCGATTACTGGTTGTTTACCTTTCTCAACCCCCGCTACAAAGAGAACTTCTCATCTCCCATTCCTGTGGTTGAGAGGTCGAGCAAAATGGTGCAATACCAGAAGGTCCTTGTAGAAAAATTGCTCCAAAAATTCCCAGCTGACAACGCTGGTGGCAGAGTACGTAGTTCCTTGGGCAACTGAGGAGGGGAGACGAGGGGAACACACAGCAGTTCCAACAGAGGTAGGGCAACACTCTCCAAAGCCTAGGACAGTTTCATGACACCCCGCTAGCACCCTCACCCTGATGCGTGGCCTCGTGTCACAAGGAGGGAAACATTTTGGAAGATGGTGAAGGAGTAAGTAGCAGACCGTGGCAGCGTCCTCAATAATCCCTCTGTGCCTTACAACTACTGTTTGTCCAAGCTGGGCACTGGGTGCAAACTGGCGCTCTACGCCTTGGATGCGCAAGCCTGCCCTGCCACCAGCATTTTGTCAGAGCGGGTTTTTAGTGCTGCTGGGGGTATAATAACTGATTAGCGCATCCACCTGTAAATAAATAAGGCCTGGATTGCCCCTGACTTCTCTTCTCCACTAGAAGAAAGCGGCTGAACATAAAGGCACTTTAAATGTGTTTTTTATAATGTACTGAATACACTGTATTCCCATGCACCCCTTCCACCACAAAAAAGGGTTTATGGTTCAATCTTCCTTTTCTTGTTTTTCTCCTCCTCTTCCATCATATCAACATGCTTATTATTCTGCCCTCACTCATAATGTTGTAGAGGGTCAGCTCACCTGCAGGCCCTCGCATATAATGCTTTACAATGACAGCTCACTAGCAGGCCCTCACCTACAATCTTTTAGAGGGTCAGCTCACCAGCAGGCCCTCAACCATAATGTTTTACAGGGTCGGCTCACCAGCAGGCTCTCGCATATATTGTTTGAGGGTAATTCACCAGCAGGCTCTCAACCATAAAGTTTTATAGGGACAGCTCACCAGAAGTCCCTCACCTACAATCTTTTAGAGGGTCAAATCACCAGCAGGCCCTTGCATATAATGTTTTTGAGGCTCAGCTCACCAGCAGGCCCTCAACCATAATGTTTGTGGTCAGATCGGCTATCAGAAAGGTGTACCTAACCTATCTAACCCTATCTTACAACAAGCAGTAGAATTGTGCCATAACTGCTGCGGTAGGGCAGCCTAAAGGGGGCCACCCTAATATGAAGTGACTGTAAGATGGCGCGGGTGGGTGGGTGAAATCAGCTGAATCGTCGTCAGCCTCGGCCCACAGAAGCCTATAAATAGCCTAGTAACCAGCCAGCCTGGGCTCACAGGTGCAAGTAAGTAGCCGTGTAATCAGCCTCCCCTCCCACAAATACAGCAAAGTTCTTTGCTTACTACTTGTGGTCAGATCGGCTATCAGAAAGGTGTACCTAACCTATCTAACCCTATCTTACAACAAGCAGTAGAATTGTGCCATAACTGCTGCGGTAGGGCAGCCTAAAGGGGCTAAAAAGCGTAGACCTTAGCTTAGAGTAAAACATATACATACCATTACGACACCCGCTTTGAACGCAGAAGACACTACACGCTGAAGGTGCGGAATATACCGTACATATCAGAGACTTCTATATACCTTAACTCTTTGTCACGTGCGACGGCACATTGTTCTTGGAGGTAGCTAAAGTCGATGCTTTTGAAAGAGTCGTCGGTAATCAGAAACTATCTATAAGAAAAAGATAATCCTCCTTGCGCTCCCAGCTGGTAGGTCTGCAAACGATCGGCCAAGCCTGACTGACTCCGCTGCTGAGTGTCAAAAGGAGCTGTTGTCCTCCTTGAATTTCAAGACAAAGTGAATGATTATGTTACCCGAAGGTGACGTAGGACACCAGCGCTGGAATAGCAGGGCCCACCCGCTACCACCCTCTATGTCTGGGATTTGTAGGTGGGTAAAAATGAGAAGGGGAAAGGGGGGGGGGGGAGAGAGGGAACGGATAGCAGGACCGGAGCGAAAAAAATGAATGAATAAACAATTCGTAGCGCTTGTTATCTGTACTGAACTTAGGGGGAAGGCAGGTTCAATCAAGAAGCAATGTCAGTGTACCGTGTACAATATAGAATATAATGTGTACCTGATAAGATCCTGCTAGATGACGTTCTGTGGTATGTCTTTGCCAAGTTCTATCTTTCTCTTTTGATCCTATGGGAGTGCTGTAGTGAGTCCGTCTTTTTTGCTCACCTGCTAGCACAGACGCTGCCCCGGCCGGAAGCAAGCGTGGTGCGAGGGAGCTTGTTGTTACCGTCGTCCTGGAGACCGTTTCGGTGACGTCACCTCTGTGGATACCGTAGCCTCCGTGGGACAAAAACCTCCAACGCGTTTCGGAGCCTGTCGGGCTCCTTCGTCAGGGATGGTCAGCGCATTGTCCGTGCAGGTTTAAGTAATCTATCCGGTCTCCATGGCAACTGGAATCAGCTTATGTAAAGCAGATATGTAAATAGGAGGACATTGTGTTTATTGCTGAATCGTACTTGCAAGTGTGTTATATTATATATATCCCACTGAAGGGTTCCTGGGGTTTATCGAGCGTGCACTGAATACTGTTTATTATGATAGTGGGGTGATAGATTTTTTGATAGCAGGATATATGACTGGTATGATAGTGGTTAATTGTTAGTGGAAAGCAAAAAGTTCAATTTCTTGATTTAACCCAGTTGGTGCCAGGCTATTGCATTTGAAGATCCACTTGCTTTCCATCCTAGACATCAATTTAATATAATCTCCTCCCCTACTATCCTGTTTTATTTTTTCGATTCCTACAACGATTGATCCCACAAATTTTCCCTGATGGAAGTCAGCATAGTGGCGTGATAGCGGGTGGTGATCTGCCTTTTTGTGTATGTTATTGACATGCTCCCTAATCCTGGTTTTGAGCTCTCTTTTGGTGCGCCCTATATAGATTTTTTTGCACGGGCACTTAATGGCGTAGATCACCCCCTTGGTATTGCAAGAAATATAATCCTTGATACTGAATTTGCCCTGAGGGGTGTCGAATTCTAGTATTGGTTTTGTTGAGGTTCTGGATATTTTGCAATTTTTGCATAATTTGCATGGGTAGAAACCTTTTCTGACATTGGCTTTCTTTCTCACTATATTCCTTTTAGCAGATGGAGCTACAAGATTGCCTAAATTTGCTGATTTTTTGAAAATAAATGTCGGTTTGGGGGGGATCTTATTCCCAATCATTTTATCATATTTTAAGATGTCCCTTGTTGAGTAACCATGATGTAGCAATGAAAAGGAAAATGCAGCCTAAGTGGAAGCCGAATATGGAACAACTGATGTAAGAACAGGTGGGTGAACGCAGGTCTGGATGTGAGTAGTGCCTAAAACATGGTATGGGCCCAGCTCTGAGCATGAAGAGCAAGGTATAACGCAGCTGTGAATGCAATCTGAAGTGACAGGGTATTACTGTGATGCAACAGCAACGCATGAACGCAGCTTTAGTAGTAAATAGAGTATACAATTGTAAATGCATACACATGGACGTAGCTTTGAAGGTAACGAACCTAACCATGATCATTCGACCATTAGCGCCCCACGCCCCTCGCCCCAGAGCGCTACAAGTCACCAATGGTGTAACCAAGTCCGATCCTACCGTGAATGCCAGTACTCGCCTGGCACCTTCTGCCATTACCGAGGTGCGAACGAACCTCCACATAATGCTGCAGGCTTTTTTTTTTTTTTTTTTTTTTAGACAGTCACCACAGCACCACCTAAGAAAACATAAACGTGTATGAACATAAACCCTGATGCAACGCCAATTAATCAACATATAGTGCACCTATAACCTAGCACAGAACCGCTGACACATGCGTGCCCATAACATACAGTTTATAGATTAAACACACTTACCTACAAGAGCATCAGAACTCAAATACAGGCACCTAGACTGATCTGCATGAATCCCCATATACAGACCACTGATATACATTCCCCAACACCTTGCATGTCTGGCGTTAACTGCGGATGTGCCCCCACATGTAAAACAGGTAACAGAAAATACACTTTTTTTTTTTTAGCAGATAAAAGAAACCTGCGACCATACCTACTCTAGGCGCATGCTACACCAATAACTATATGCAATAGCCCCCAACGAGCCCCTAAACAGCCGGACATTCACTAGACCGTTAGCGCCCAACTCTGCTTTGAACCAGAGTACTGCGAATCGCATGCCACCCTGTAGGCACCGTGCCATCAAGTGCAATACTACAGCATTTTTTTTTTTCATTTTTTATTTTTTACCATTGATACGCAAACACAGCGTGCATAGCTTGAACCAACTAACAACCATCACTCAACCGTTTAGCGCCCGACTCTGCTACATCTCAGAGCGCTACATGTCGTGGACCGCAGCGTTGGTCCCGTGCAAACCACTCCGATCCTACCATGAATACCAGCGCCCTCCTAAGACATTCTGCCATCGCCCAGCCGTAAGGAGCCTCCACACCATGCTGCTGTATCCTAGAGCTGACTCACAGGTAGTGAAATCAGCTGAATCATCGTCAGCCTCGGCCCACAGGAGCCTATAAATAGCCTAGTAACCAGCCAGCCTGGGCTCACAGGTGCAAGTAAGTAGCCGTGTAATCAGCCCCAAAGTTCTTTGCTTACTACTTAACAGGGTCAGCTTACCAGCAGTCTTTCGTCCATCATTTTTTCAATGGTCAGCTCAGCAGCAGGCACTTGTCCATAATTTTTTAGCTGCTCAGATCAGCAGCAGGCACTTGCCCCTAATGTTTTAGAGCGTCAGCTCTGCAGCAGACTCTCACCCCTAATGTTTTAGATGGTCAGCTCAGTAGCAGGCCCTCTTCCGTAATGTTTTAGACGGTCTCCAGCAAGCCCTCAATGATTATTTATCAAGGGTGTATGATGCCCCCCTTTATGTGTAATAAAGGGTGTATTGGAGTGCCGGCTCCTTGTAATTTTTGGAAGCCCTTTCACTTATGTGCATAGGCAGAATGTGAATGAGGCCCTCCTTTGTCATATACAGGTTGTATCGGAGTGCCTCTTCCTTGTAATTTTTGGCAGCACTTGCACTTTATATACAAGTAAATATATAGGAAAGAATGTTTCCTAACAATTTTTCCTCTAAAATTGATTTTATCTTTGGTTTTGTGCGTATTATTGTCAGTCTGTAAAAGTGGTGTACTACTCAGACAACATCTTTCCCAGCGGCAACCTGGGAGTCCAAAATGCATCCAGACATCCTCCCCATGCTGTTCCTGAACCATTTCGGTGGTGTTTCTATCAATTTCTGACCTTTTCCTATGAACCAAACACCCTCCCCTCTTCAGAGCAGGGGGTGTCTGGTTTAATGCTCGGGTTCCCCTATTGACTTCCATTGTGCTCGGGTGCTCAACCCGAGGTCTTCGACCCGAGCACCTGAACACCCGAGAAATTTGGTGCTCGATCAACACTACCTTTCGGTCTTCCAACGTATGAATCCATTTCCAACTCTACACCTTTAGTTTAGTTAGCTCTAAACCATTGGCATGTACATTTTTTATCTGCGAGGAAATATACATGCAGTGCATAAAATAAGGGACCATTGGCAAGTGTGATAAAATCCATCCATAATTTTTGTTTTTTTGTTGAGATTGCTTGTTCAAATTATTTCAATTATAGTATTATTATGGTTCAAAATAATGGTTTCTAAATGTGTGAATTCTAAGTTGTGCACTGTAATTAAGTTAATAAGCAATAAATAGTGATAAGGGGACCCGTGGATGTTCACCGGGTTCGGCCAAGATTCCGGTCAAAGTTCGGGTTTGGGAACCAAACTCGACCCAAACCCAAACCCATTGAAGTCAATGGGGACCTAAAATTTGCTGCACTAAAATGGCTGTAAAATAGTTGTGATAAAGGCTAGAGGGCTGCAATAGGAAGCAAAATGGGGGTAAGAACAGAACAGTTGCCCTGCAAGCAAATGTGGATAGATAAATGACTAAAAATAGTGGAGTATGGGGTTGAGGAGGCGGTGGACGTGGCGGTGTAGGTGGAAGCGCCGGTGGAGGAGGTAGCCAACACTGCTTTTGTTGCGTTTCTTTTTTCCTTTATTTATTTATATTTTTTATAAATTTGTGAAGACCCCAAAACATTCGGAAAAAGAAAAGAGAATGCAAAGAGAAAGTGCGCTGGAGTATAACAATGGCTGGGTGCGGCCGATATACTTGTCTACTCAGCACAAGGTACGGACAAGTCCTGTGGGATCCATGCCTGGTTCATTTTTATGAACGTGTGCTTGTCCACGTTGGCAGTGGACAGGCGGCTGAGCTTGTCTGTGATTACCCCCCCTGCCATGCTAAACACATGTTCGGACAATACACTTGCTGCAGGGCAGGACAGCACCTCCAAGGCGTAAAGGGCAAGGTCAGGCCATGTGCCTAATTTGGAGACCCAGAAGTTGAATTTGGCAGACCCATCAGTCAGTACGTTTAGGCTTGGTCACACGTACTGTTCCACCATGTTGCTGAAATGCTATCTCCTGCTAAGACGTCCTGTATAAACTGTTGGTGCTGGTTGTTGTGGAGTGCTGACAAAGCTTTTCCACATTTGGGCCATGCTAACCCTCCCTTCTGAGGTGCTGACAGTGCCCCAGCTGCGTTAGCGACTACTTCCTCATCTGCCTTCACCTTGTGCTTCCACTGACCCCCGCTGTCAGGCATGCGCTTGTACTCGCTCATCTACGAATCACGCTCCAGTGACGGAATTAAGGACAGTACGTTGTCCATGTAGTAGGGTTTCCAGCAGGGTGGCCACCCAGTAATCAGCACTGGTTAGAATGTGTGCAACTTGGCGGTTGTTGTGCAGGCACTGCAGCATGTAGTCGCTCATGTGTGCCAGGCTGCCCAGAGGCAATGACAAGCTGTCCTCAATGGGGGGGGGGGGGGGTAGTATCGTCTGTGTCCTCTGTATCCCTTCAGCCACACTCCACTGTTGCCCATAAGCTACTTTATGTGCCACCCTGCTGTGAACATGGTTCCTTCTCATCATCCTCCTCCTCATCCTGCAGAACCATGCCCTGGCTGGACAGTTGTGTACCTGGCCTCTGTTGATACAGGAACCCACATTCCGAGCCACTGGTGAATGACTGGCCTGATAACTGCGGAAATGATCCCTCTTCCTCCTCCACCACATACTCTTCCATCATTGCCCAAAGTGTTTTTTTCAAGGAGACATAGAAGTGGGATAGTAATGCTGAGCACTGGCCATGTTGGTGAAGTACTAGCGCAGTGCAATATGGCACACACGTACCACATGGAGGCCCACTCGTTAGTGTTAAAGTGGTGCTGTTCCGCAGAGATACTCATCTGTGCGTGCTGCAGCTGAAACTCCACTATCGACTGCAGCTGCTCGCACAATCTCTCCAGCATGTGCAAGGTGGAGTTCCACCTTGTGGGTATGTCGCATATGAGGCTGTGAGCGGAAAGGCGGAAGTTATGCTAAAGCACAGACAGGCAAGCAGCAGGGCGAGAATGCCGAAAGCGTGCACAGACGGCCTGCACTTTCTGCAGCAGCTCTGACATATCAGGGTAATTTTTCAGGAACCTCTGCACCACCAAATTCAGCACATGCGCCAGGCAAGGGATGTGCGTCAAACTGGCTGGGCCCAGAGCTGCTATGAGATTTCAGCTGCTATCATACACTACCAGGCTATGCTTGAGGCTCAGCATCACACCATCCAGTCTTTTGTCTGTTGTTCCATGCCCGTCCACAGCTCCTGCAATCCTAGGTGGCGGTAGGACATGCACCAAACTGCTATCCGCCTCAGGCCCAGCCGCCACTGCATTTGCCCAATGTGCAGTTAGGGAGATATAATGTCCCTGCCCGTGCTTACTGGTCCACGCATCAGAGGTTCTGTGGACCTTGCCACAGATGGCGTTGCACAGTGCACACCTGATTTTGTCCACCACTTCATTGTGCAGGTTAGGGATGCCTCCCCTGGAAAAGTAGTGGAGGCTGGGAACCACGTACTGTGGGACAGCCACCGCCATAAGGTTTTTAAAAGTCTCAGTCTCCAGCAGACGGAATGACAGCATTTCAAAGGCCAGGAATTTTGAAATGCTGTCATTCAGGGCCAGGGATCGCTGGTGGGTAGGGGGGTATTTCCTCTTTCTCTCAGTGTCTGGGGGATGGACAGCTGAGCACTTTCATGGTACAGTGTGGACATGTTGGGTGATGGTGGTGGAGGTGGTGGTGTTGCTGCCACATCCTCTGTTTGCGAAGGTGGCAGGTGCCACTGTCACTCCAGAGGGGGAGGAAGAACAGAGACTGCAGCAGAGGAGGGAACAAGAGAAGCCTGAGATCTTTTTTTCAGGTGTGTACTGCACTGGAGTGCGTGCTTTGCATTTAGATGCCTGGTCATGCAGGTTGTGCTCAGGTTTTGAACATTTATGCCTCAATTTAGGCTCTGATTGCACAGCGTTCAAACCACTCGTGTCTTGTCATCAGGACATTTTCTGAAGAACTGCAATGCCAGGGAACTCCTTGGAGATGTCTTTGGTGTGCTCAGTCCCTGGGTGCGGTGGGCAGTAGAAGGCATGCTGGCTAGGGAATGGTCACTTTGCTTTTGCACCTTGCTCCCTCTTTTGCTGTGTGGCTGGCACTGTGTGACCACCACCGCTTCCTCCGAACTGCACACGTCACTCGCATGACCTTGATTCCATGTGGGGTAAAGGACCTCATCATCCTCCACATCATGTTCCACCCACTCTTCACCCCTGCCGTCCTTGCCGGTCTGCACACGGTAGAAAGCCGCAGCAGTTGGCACCTGTGTTTTGTCATCAACATCAGAGACGTGCTGCGGTGGTCTTCCAATGTCCACATCCTAAAACAAAAGTGGTTGGGAAACAGTGCACTCAATCTCTTCCACTTCTGGGGAAGGGCTAGGTGGATGGCCCACGGAAACCCCGCCAGCAGAATCTTCAAAAATTATAAGAGACTGCTGCATGACTTGGGGCTCAGACTGCTTGGCTGATTTGCAAGGGGGTGAGGAGAAAGAAAGATGCCCATGGGCTGCAGGTGCCAACTCTGTGGTTTCAGCACGGGACCGGGTGGGAGACAATGTGAAGGAATTGGAGGCACTGTCAGCCATACAATCTACTACCGCCTCTACTTGTTCTGGCCTCACCATTAGTACACCGGTATTCGGGCCTACAAAATGACGCTGAACATCCTGCTGCCTACATTCACCTGAGGAAGGTGTTTCATTTGGGTGTGTAGCTGGCACAGATCGACCACGTCCTCTCCTTGAAACAGGAGCTCCACCAGCACCAGCAGCACCACGACCAGGGCCATGTCCCTTATTTGATGCTCTCCTCATTCTTTGAGGTCACCCACCGAAATAACAGAAAGATTAACTATATTAATTTCCCTGTCACATATGCAGTGCATGTGTGTCTCTCACCAAAAATGGGTATATGTCACCAGCTGAACTAACAGGTTAACTATATTAATTTCCCTGTCATGTGTACAGTGCAGATGTACCTCACACAAAAAATGGGAATATGTCACCCACCAAACTAACAGATAGATTAACTATATTAATTTCCCTGCCACATATGCAGTGCAGGTGTACCTCACACCAAAAATGGATATATGTCACCCACTGAACTAACATACGGATTACCTATATTAATTTCCCTGGCACGTATGCAGTGCAGGTGTACCTCACGCCAAAAATGGGAATATGTGACCCACCAAACTAACATACGGATTAACTATATTAATTTCCCTGTCACGTATGCAGTGCAGGTGAACCTCACACCAAAAATGGGTATATGTGACCTACCAAACTAACATACGGAATAACTATATTAATTTACCTGTCACGTATAAAGTGCATGTGTATCTCTCACCAAAAATGGGTATACAGTGTGTATATATATATATATATATATATATATATATACAGTACAGACCAAAAGTTTGGACACACCTTCTCATTCAAGAGTTTTCTTTATTTTCATGTCTATGAAAATTGTAGATTCACACTGAAGGCATCAAAACTATGAATTAACACATGTGGAATTATATACATAACAAAAAAGTGTGAAACAACTGAAAATATGTCATATTCTAGGTTCTTCAAAGTAGCCACCTTTTGCTTTTATTACTGCTTTGCACACTCTTGGCATTCTCTTGATGAGCTTCAAGAGGTAGTCACCTGAAATGGTCTTCCAACAGTCTTGAAGGAGTTCCCAGAGATGCTTAGCACTTGGTGGCCCTTTTGCCTTCACCCTGCAGTCCAGCTCACCCCAAACCATCTCGATTGGGTTCAGGTCCGGTGACTGTGGAGGCCAGGTCATCTGGCGCAGCACCCCATCACTCTCCTTCATGGTCAAATAGCCCTTACACAGCCTGGAGCTGTGTTTGGGGTCATTGTCCTGTTGATAAATAAATGGTGGTCCAACTAAATGTAAACTGGATGGAATAGCATGCCGCTGCAAGATACTGTGGTAGCCATCCTGGTTCAGTATGCCTTCAATTTTGAATAAATCCCCAAAAGTGCCACCAGCAAAGCACCCCCACACCATCACACCTCCTCCTCCATGCTTCACGGTGGGAACCAGGCATGTAGAGTCCCTCCGTTCACCTTTTCTGCGTCGCACAAAGACACAGTGGTTGGAACCAAAGATCTCAAATTTGGACTCATCAGACCAAAGCACAGATTTTCACTGGTCTAATGTCCATTCCTTGTGTTCTTTAGCCCAAACAAGTCTCTTCTGCTTGTTGCCTGTCCTTAGCAGTGGTTTCCTAGCAGATATTCTACCACGAAGGCCTGATTCACACAGTCTCCTCTTAACAGTTGTTCTAGAGATGTGCCTGCTGCTAGAACTCTGTGTGGCATTGACCTGGTCTCTAATCTGAGCTGCTGTTAACCTGCGATTTTTGAGGCTGGTGACTTGGATGAACTTATCCTCCGCAGCAGAGGTGACTCTTGGTCTTCCTTTCCTGGGGAGGTCCGCATGTGAGCCAGTTTCTTTGTAGCGCTTGATGGTTTTTGTGACTGCACTTGGGGACACTTTCAAAGTTTTTCCAATTTTTCGGACTGATTGACCGTAATTTCTTAAAGTAATGATGGCCACTTGTTTTTATTTACTTAGCTGCTTTTTTCTTGCCATAATACAAATTCTAACAGTCTATTCAGTAGGACTATCAGCTGTGTATCCACCTGACTTCTCCACAACACAACTGATGGTCCCAACCCCATTTAGGGCTCTTTCACACTTGCGTTGGCCGGATCCGTCGTGTAGTCCATTTGCCGGAATTACACGCCGGATCCGGAAAAACGCGTGAGAATGCATAATTTTTTCATTCCGGATGCGTCTTTCCGGCTATTTTCCGGAGATACGGATCAGGAAATCCTGAATGCAACGCTTGCGTTTTTTGTCTGGATCCGTCGTATGGATCCGGTATGTAGCCGGATCCGTCGTTCGGATCCGTTGAAACAGCGGATCCGTCGTGTATTTTTGAGCGGATCCGGTATGCAAAATAATTTCTTATCAGAAACTAATCCTATCACTAAAAATTCATCAGAAACTAATCTTATCACTAAATTTATAGTTGTACAACTAATAAAATATGCAAATATTTTGGTCTATAAAAAGTAAACCTTTAAGGGACTAGCTCAGATTCTGCTTAGGATTGTCGCCAGGATGATGCCTGAACAAGAGTTTGCTTTCAAAGCCCTGATCTTGGTTTCAAGATGGAGGAAACAACAGCGAGATAGACGTCGGCGTCGTCTTCGTCGGTATTGGGTTCATCCAATTTCGTCAGCATGGATTAATGAAGGAGCATTTGAAGTCCTGTACCCGGAATTGCGTCATTATCCGGAAAAATGTAATAATTTTTTTCGCATGAACATGGCTAGCTTTGATGAGCTCCTAGACCGAGTATCACCAAGACTGGCCAGGATGGATACGTATTTCCGCAAAAGTGTGTCACCTACAGAACGACTCATGTTGACCATCCGGTAAGATAATGACATATATATATATATATATATATATATATATATATTAATTTTAATTATTTATATGTGTTGTCTAGTATTTATATTTCATTAACAATTTTTTTAGAAGATTTTTATAGCAGCTATACTAATCTGTATGTATTTAATATAAATATTACAGGCGGTAAATATATATTGATGCTTTCAAGTATAGTAAAATTTTACTCATAACAATATTTATGATAATTATTGTGATTCAGGCCATATCAAATTTGACAAATCCATAATCTAAAATTTTTAAGTATTTCAAATTACTAATCTAATATTTTTTTTTTTTTTCTTCAGCTTTCTGGCTACAGGTGACAGTTTTACGTCGCTACACTACCATTTCCGGCTTGGGATTTCAACGATTTCAACTATTGTAAAAGAAACGTGTCAAGTTTTATGGGAGGAACTGCATGAGGAGTTCATATCTACTCCCAATCAGCAGAGATGGCTTCAAATTGAAATTTTTTTTATGAGGTCTGTCAATTTCCGCATTGTGTCGGCGCAGTGGACGGAAAACATATCCGTATTATAAAGCCACCAGGTACCGGATCAGAATTTTTTAATTATAAAAAGTATTTTTCAATTGTTTTAATGGCCATCGATGATGCTGAGTACCGGTTTGTGGCAGTTGATATTGGTGCATATGGCCGCACCAATGATTCAATGATTTTTAAGAACTCTTTCATGGGACGGAGCGTGTACAATCGGCGATTTGACTTTCCACCTCCTGAACCTATGTCTGGAACCGACAGTCCACCACTGCCATACGTCTTGGTGGAGGATAAAGCTTTCCAAATGTCTGGAAACCTGATTAAACCCTACTCCAGCCGTGGATTGGATGCCACAAAACGCATTTTCAATTATCTGTTAACAAGGGCACGAAGAATGGTCGAGTGCACCTTTGGGATCCTTGCCTATAAATGGAGAGTTTTTGCTAAACCGATTCAATTGAAGATTGAAACAGTAGACGAAGTGGTAAAGTGTGGGGTAGTTCTTCACAATTTCATACGAACTAAAGAACCCGCGATTGAGCGAATAATCGAGGACAGCGAAATGTCTAGTATTGAAACTTTTGGACCACTTGGTACTGTGGCGGTGTCCGCCATGCGAGATTCATTTGCTGCCTACTTCAGCTCAGATGCTGGACGTTTACAGTGGCAGGACCAGAATGTTTAAAATTCAAATTTTGTACTGTTGCTGTTTTTTTTCCCCCAAAAAATATTCATTAATAAAGTTTAATAACTTTTTCAAATATAGTAGTATGGTGTTTCTTTTTAAATAATTTATATTATTTTACAAAAAATCTTATCACCACATGAATAGCCACTATCATTGGCTGGCTCCCCAAGCGGTGTGAGAACATGTCAGGCCTTTATCCACTACACCCTCTCCCACCTCCTGTAGAGCGACAGTTCCAGTGTCGCTCCACAAGCGATGTTAGAGCATGTCAGGCCTTTATCCACTACACCCTCTCCCACCGCTTGTAGAGCGACAGTTCCAGTGTCGCTCCACAAGCGGTGTGAGAGCATGTCAGGCCTTTATCCACCACACTCTCTCCCACCGCTTGTAGAGCAACAGTTCCAGTGTCGCTCCACAAGCGGTGTGAGAATATGTCAGGCCTTTATCCACTACACCCTCTCCCAGCTCCTGTAGAGCGACAGTTCCAGTGTCCCTCCACAAGCGGTGGGAGAGCATGTCAGGCCTTTATTTTTAGATAAGTAAAAAAAAACACAAGGACGCATAAAAACTTTGAACAGAATTTTACTGAATTTTATAAAATAAAAATATATATAAATAAAACAATATTAATATAAAATTTAAAACAACAACAATTACAAATCCTGGTATTGAGGATTTGGAGGAGGAGGTTGGGGGGTGGAAGGCAGTGCACGGCTTGATCCCTCTCCACCTTCGTATGTTCTGGTGGACACTGAAATGTGTGATGTGGGAGGAGAGACAGTGGGAGTATGCAAACGGGATGGGGGATTGGGTGAAGGAGTTGTCCGAGCCAGCGAAGAAGGAGTGGTGAAAGTTGATTGTTGAAAATAGTTAGGAGGAGAGAGAGAACAGTGGTGAAAAGGCTCGGGGGTTTTAGAATGGGGAGGTGGTACATCAATATTCACTTCGCTGGGCGGCGCTTACTGTCCCCGACTTCACAAGATCCGGCGCATGCACAGGGCACTGTTCAGCGCAGCGCTTCAGAGCGGGGACCGCAGAAGCCGCCCAGCAAACTGAATATTCATGAGCTGGGCGGCGCTTCAAAGCGGCAGTTGGGGGAGGCTGGCTGGGCGCAAGAGAGGTGAAACGCCGCCCCTTGGGCAGATTGAAGACCGTTGGAGCAGGACTGCAAAGGAGGAGATGGGCACATTGCTTCAGAAAGCAAAGGAGGAGCTGGGCACATCGCTTCAGAAAGCAAAGGAGGAGCTGGGCACGAACGGCAGCGGCGGGCGGCATCTTGGAGACATGAGCGTCCTCCTGGGCACCTTAATCTGATGAATGACAGGTTAGATAAAACGTTTTTTACACTAAATGAGCCTACAGATTTAGCTTATAAGACCAAATTAGGAATCACAAGGGCACCATGCACATAACCATATTTTTGAATGTGGGGGTCAAAAACTGGTGACAGAATCCCTTTAATTACCGATTCATGGTGTCCACCCCCGACTTCCTCCTCTCCCGCTGTCAGAGCAGGGCCGGAATACCTCTCCTCCGCTGACGATTACTGTAAAAGAAAAAAAAGAAAAAATATTTTGGACATGGATGGGATAATAAAATAAAACTTTCAAACATGACATACCGTATCCAAGCGAACTCGTCGCCTTGGAGGAGAGTTCCCAGACTCACTTGAATAGCCTATTGAAACAATTAAAAATAATTAAACAATTGATTTTGAATCATTGAAAAAAAATCCCTCAAAAATGACACTTACTGGACATTTAAAAAAATCTAAATCTGGTCTGTCTCCCCAAAAATATAACCTAAGAAAAATGAGAACAAAAAGATGAAAGTTAACACATTAATATTAAACAACAGTACCACCTTAACCAGGGGACTACTACCCCCAACATCCACCATGCAGTCACCCCAGCCAGCTGCAGTCCCAAAGAAAAAGCACCTGGGACTGAAGCTGGGGTGACTGCACGGTGGGTGCTGGGTTGAGCATTTCCCAGGGGACTACTACCCCCAACATCCACCATGCAGTCACCCCAGCCAGCTGCAGTCCCAAAGAAAAAGCACTTGGGACTGTAGCTGGGGTGACTGCATGGTGGGTGCTGGGGGCAGCATTCCCCAGGGGACTACTACCCCCAACATTCACCATGCAGTCACCCCAGCCAGCTGCAGTCCCAAAGCAAAAGCACTTGGGACTGAAGCTGGGGTGACTGCATGGTGGGTGCTGGGGGCAGCATTCCCCAGGGGACTACTACCCCAAACATTTACCATGCAGTCACCCCAGCCAGCTGCAGTCCCAAAGAAAAAGCACTTGGGACTGAAGCTGGGGTGACTGCATGGTGGGTGCTGGGGGCAACATTCCCCAGGGGACTACTACCCCCAACATCCACCATGCAGTCACCCCAGCCAGCTGCAGTCCCAAAGAAAAAGCACTTGGGACTGAAGCTGGGGTGACTGCATGGTGGGTGCTGGGGGCAGCATTCCCCAGGGGACTACTACCCCCAACATTCACCATGCAGTCACCCCAGCCAGCTGCAGTCCCAAAGAAAAAGCACTTGTGACTGAAGCTGGGGTGTCTGCATGGTGGGTGCTGGGGGCAGCATTCCCCAGGGGATTACTACCCCAAACATTTACCATGCAGTCACCCCAGCCAGCTGCAGTCCCAAAGCAAAAGCACTTGGGACTGAAGCTGGGGTGACTGCATGGTGGGTGCTGGGGGCAGCATTCTCCAGGGGACTACTACCCCCAACATTCATTTGCTGCCTCCTACATGCATCTACTATGTCTAGGACATAGTAGATGCACATAGTTAATGTATTAAAAGACAAAACACACACACTGAATACTCACCTCCAGGAGCTGAAGACACGACCTGTCCTCTCCCGCGCGGCTTGTCTGTGGAAGTTTGCGCCAGCCAAGCCCTTCCTACTTCCTGGCGCAGGCGCAGACGCAACTTCTGGATCCGTCGTGGCGTCGTAAAAACTGAAGATGTTAGGACGGATCCGGAACAATACATTTCAATGGGCTATTATTCCGAATCCGTCGATGCGGCAAGTGTTCCGGATTTTTGGCCGGAGCAAAAAGCGCAGCATGCTGCGGTATTTTCTCCGGCCAAAAAACGTTCCGTTCCGGAACTGAAGACATCCTGATGCATCCTGAACGGACTTCTCTCCATTCAGAATGCATGGGGATAAAACTGATCAGGATTCTTCCGGCATAGAGCCCCGACGACGGAACTCTATGCCAGAAGAAAAGAACGCAAGTGTGAAAGAGCCCTAAGGCTACTTTCACACTTGCGTACAGAGCGGATCCGTCTGAGACGGATCCGCTCATATAATGCAGACGGTGGATCCGTTCAGAACGGAGCCGTCTGCATTATATTGTTAAAAAATTTCTAAGTGTGAAAGTAGCCTGAACGGATCCGTCCAGACTTTTACATTGAAAGTCAATGGGGGACGGATCCGTTTGAAGATTGAGCCATAGTGTGTCCTCTTCAAACGGATCCATCCCCATTGACTTACAAAGTCTGGACGGATCCGCACGCCTCTGCACCGCCAGGCTGCAAGCAGCGTTCAGGTGTCCGCCTGCTGAGCGGAGCGGAGGCTGAACGCTGCCAGACTGATGCATTCTGAGCGGATCCGCGTCCACTCAGAATGCATTAGGGCTGGACGGATGCGTTCGGGGCCGCTTGTGAGCCCCTTCAAACGGAGCTCACAAGCGGACACCCGAACGCTAGTGTGAAAGTAGCCTTATAAGGCATGAAATTCCACTTCTTAAACCTGACAGGGCACACCTGTGAAGTGAAAACCATTTCAGGTGACTACCTCTTGAAGCTCATCAAGAGAATGCCAAGAGTGTGCAAAGCAGTAATCAAAGCAAAAGGTGGCTACTTTGAAGAACCTAGAATATGACATATTTTTAGTTGTTTCACACTTTTTTGTTATGTATATAATTCCTCATGTGTTAATTCATAGTTTTGATGCCTTCAGTGTGAATCTATAATTTTCATAGTCATGAAAATAAAGAAAACTCTTTGAATGAGAAGGTGTTTCCAAACTTTTGGTCCGTACTGAATATAAATAAATAAAATATATATATTTTATCGATACCAACACACTTTATTAAGTATGTATAAAAAGCCCTCTTACAATAATTTATGATTGGGGTTGAGTGAACCTGAACTTTAAAGTTCGGGTTCGTACCAAACTTTAGGCTTTTTTGTGCCCGGCAATGTAAATTTTTTTGTAAAAGTTTGGGTTTGTTGTTCGGTGATTTAGTGCACTTGTTGAAAGGCTGCAAGGCATCTAATCAACAAGCGTTTAACTAGTGTGCCCTTAGAAGCCATCACAGCCATGCCTACTAATGTCATGGCTGTAATTGGCCAAGTGCAGCATGTGGCCCAGCCTCTATATAAGCTGTGGTCACGTAGCACCGCTTGTCACTCTGCTCTTTCTAGTTGTAGGGATAGGATGCTGCTGCTGTGAGGGAGAGATTAGGAAAGACTCTGATATCTGCAGTGTTTTTTGTTTTGGGGGTGCAATGCAACATTTTTGTATCCTGCCCTGAGCCTAGTGAGGGTGAAATAAAGTTTTAATCCGTCTGTTAGTTAGGTGGGTGTCAGCGGCCATTTTGTGCAACAGCAGTGCACCAGCACTGCATATCTGCCAGGGACAATCATTTAATCCTGTTCTTGTAGTTCAGTGGCCGACATATACCCATTTTTAAAGTGCACCTGCACTGCATTTGTGCCAGGGGAAGGGAAAATAATACAGTCTCTGAGTTTAGGGACCCAGGGGGTGACATATCCCCATTTTTTTTTTTTTTATGTAATGTACCCCTGTGCTGCATTTCTGAGAGTGAAATATAATCAGTAAAATCCATCTGTTCCATTGTGGGGTGACATATTTACATTTTTTGTTGTAAAGTACCTCTGAGGCCTGCACTGCACATGTGACAGGCAGGCACATAAAATCAGCAAATCCATCTGTTCCATTGTAGGGGTGACATAAACACTATTTTTTAAGTAAAAAAAACCCCTAAACCCTAGAAATATAATCTCAGTTAAGTCTATCTGTTTTATTTAGGGTTAAATCTATCTTTTTTTTTTTTGGGGGGGGGGGGGGGGGGGGGCGGCAATAAAGTACCTTTCTGACCTGTACTGCATTTCTGACAGTCTAATAAAACTTCCAAATACTGCAGTTACATTTTTTGCAGAAAAATTCACATTTTTGTTGCTATAAAGTACATTTGTGGCCTATGCTACTTTCCTGTCAGTCAAATAAAACTATGAAATACTGCTGTTACATTTTTGGACTTTAACCCTTTCATGACCAAAGGTCATTGATGCCCCAGTGTCCAGGTCAAAATTTACAAATCTGACATGCGTCACTTTAAGTGGTAATAGCTTTGGAACACTTTTACTTATCCACGCCATTCTGAGATTGTTTTCTCGTGACACATTGTACTTCATGACAGTCATAAATTTGAGTCAATATATATCTCCTTTTTTTGGAAAAAATCCCAAATTTACCAAAAATTTTTAAAAATTAGCAATTTTCTAAATTTCAATTTCTCTGCTTCTAAAACAGAAAGTGTTACCTCATAAAAATTTTATTACATAACATTCCCCACATGTCTACTTTATGTTGGCATCATTTTGGAAACGTTATTTAAATTTTTTAGGACATTACAAGGTTTAGAAGTTTAGAAGCAATTCTTAACATTTTTAAGAAAATTTCCAAAACCCACTTTTTAAGGACCAGTGCAGGTCTGAAGTCACTTTGTGGGGCTTACATAGTGGAAACCCCCTATAAATGACCCCATTGTAGAAACTACACCCCTCAAGTTACTTAAAACCAATTTTACAAACGTTATTAACCCTTTAGGTGTTCCACAAGAATTAAAGGAAAATGGAGATGAAATTTCTAAATCTCACTTTTTTAGCAGATTTTCTATTTTATTACATTTTTTTCTTTAACATATTAAGGGTTAACAGCCAAACAAAACTCAATATTTATTACTCTGATTCTGCGGTTTACAGACACACCCCACATGTGGTCGTAAACTGATGTACGGGCACACGGCAGGGCGCAGAAGGAAAGGAACACTGTATGGTTTTTGGAAGGCAGATTTTGCTGGATTGGTTTTCTGAACGCCATATGTTTTTTATTTTTATACCGATCGTCTTGTGCAGTGGCTCATTTTTTGCAGAAAGAGTTGAAGTTTTTATTAGCACCATTTTTGGGTACATAGGATTTTTTGATCATTCATTATTACACTTTATGGGACAAGGTGGCCAAAAAATTGGCTGTTTTGGAACAGTTTTTTTTTGTTTTTTTTACAGCGTTCATCTGAGGGGTTAGGTAATGTGACAGTTTTATAGAGCAGATCGTTACGGACGTGGCAATACCCAATATGTATACTTTTTCTTATTTATTTAAGTTTTACACAATAATAGCATTTCTGAAACCAAAAAAATTATGTTTTAGTGTCTCCATAGTCTGAGAGCCATAGCTTTTTTATTTTTTGGGTGATTGTCTTAAATATGGGCTCATTTTTTGCGGGATGAGGTAACGGTTTGATTGGTACTATTTTGGGGTATAGTCGCCTTTTTTGTTCGCTTGGTGTTGCACTTTTTGTGATGTAAGGTGACAAAAATGGCTTATTTTTTACACCGTTTTTATTTTTTATTTTTTATGGTGTTTATTGGACGGGGTTGATGATGTGATATATTTATAGAGACGGTCGTTACGGACGCGGTGACACCTAATATGTGTGGTTTTTGTTTTTTGTTTTTTTGTTTTTTATAGGAAAAGTAAATTTATTTTTTACATTTTTATTTTTTATTTTTTTACTTTTATTATTTTCACTTTTTTTTTTATCAGTTCCCTCTTGGATCTTGAAGATCCATTGAGGCTGATGGTTGTACTATACTTTGCAATGCTCTTGCATTGCAAAGTATAATACAATCAAATGCCTGTAGGTGGCAGCACTGGACGCCTATACCATGGCAACCGGACGCCTTTGCAAAGCGTCCGGTTGCCATGGCAACCATCGGGCGCTGCGATCGCAGCAGCCCTGATGGTTGAGAGAGAGGGAGCCCCCTCCCTCTATTAACCTCATGGATGCCGCTACTGCGGCATCTATGGGGTTACAGCAGTGTCAGCATAGAGCTGACACATGCTGCTGATGGCGGCGGCTCAGGAATGGAGCCGCCGCCATCACACACACAAGGGGGACCGCATCGGGGGCAGGGGACAGCGGAGAGCGCTGGAAACGGGGATAGGGGGACAGCATTTTACTTACACATGGGGGCAGGAGGGGGCGGACCGCATCGGGGGGGTCAGCATAAGAATAATGACAAGAAGGGGGCACAGATCGCGGCAGAAGGGGCGGACCGCATCGGGGGGCAGATCAAGAACAAGGAGCACAGATCGGGGGCTTCAAGGGGGCACAGATCGGGGGCTTCAGGACACATTACCGATTTCAGGCTCTGATCTGCAGAGCGCAGATCAGAGCCTGAAACCGGCATTTTAACACTGACGCGATCCGATTGGTTAGTCTGCACAGACTAACCAATCGGATCGATTGCCGGCAAGGGGCCACTCTGATTGGTCCCTTGCCGGCATTACTGCACTGTATGCTGTCCGTGACTGCAGCAGGGCAGTAGCAGAAGCTTTAATCCAAGCGCTTTGCAGCGCTTGGATTAAAGAGCTGCCAGAACGTTTATATACGTGGTAGCTGCACGGGGTATGTGCAGCTATCACGTATATATACAGATTGCAGACGTGAAGGGGTTAAATTCCAATTTTGGGGTGTAAAGTACCTCTGAGGCCTGCACATGTGACAGGCAGGCACATCAATTCAGCAAATCCATCTGTTCTATTGTAGGGGGGACATATCCACTATTTTTTATGTAAAAAAAAACTGTGCTTCATCTGTGAGAGTGAATTATAATCTCAATTAAATCCATCAGTTTAATTTACAAAAAACACAAAAAAATAACTTTTTGGGGGCCTTTGCCCTGTGTTGCATTTCTGGTAGTTAAAGAAATACAGATAAATCCATCTGTTTCATTAGAGAAAAAATATTTTTGGGGCAATAAAGTACCTTTGCTGCCTGCACTGCATAGAAGACTGGGCAATAAGTTTAAAAAACTTGTCTGTTCCATTGGTGGGTGACAACCCATTTTTCCCATCCAAAAACCCTTGTTCTGCCTAGATGACAAGGACCTAAATTTCAAAAATTTGTCTGTTCCATTGTTGGGTGACATTAACCCATTTTGGCCGTCAAAAAGAGCCTGCTCTGCATTGTTTACAAGGAACTTAATTTAGTAAAAACATCTGTTACTTTGGTGGGTGATTGCAAAATATGAGGAGAGCGTCAAACAAGGGACGTGGCCCTGGTCGTGGTGCTGTTGGTGTTGGTGGAGCTCCTGTTGCAGGGAGAGGACGTGGTCGCTCTTTGCCATCTACACACACAAGTGAAACAACTTCCTCAGGTGCGAGTAGGTGACAGAACCTTCAGCGTTATTTGGTAGGGCCGAATGCAGCTCTACGAATGGTGAGGCCAGAACAAGTACAGGGAATAGTAGATTTGGTGGCTGACAGTGCCTCCAGTTTCTTCACATTGTCTCCCACCCAGTCCCCTGCTAAAAGATCAGAGTTGGCACCTGCAGCCCAAAGCCATCAGTCTTTCACCTCACCCCCTTGTAAATCAGCCAAGCAGTCTGAGCCCCAAGTCATGCAGCAGTCTCTTCTGATTTTTGATGAATCTGCTGGCAGGGTTTCTCAGGGACTTCCACATAGCCCTACCCCAGAAGAAGAAGAGATGCCCAACCACTTATGTTTCAGGATGAGTACATGGGAGGACCACTGGAGCACGTCTCGGATGATGACAAAACACAGGTACCGACTGCTGCAGCTTTCTGCAGTCTGCAGACCGACAAGGTCCACATAACTACGGATACATGGACCAGTAAGCATGGTCAGGGACGTTATATCTCCCTAACAGCACACTGGGTAAATGCAGTGGCGACTGGGTCTGCGTCGGATAGCAGTTTGGAGCATGTCCTTGCACCACCGAGGATTGCAGGGCGTTTCTCTTTGCCACCTGTTGCTTCCTCCTCCTAGTCCGCTTCCTCATCCTCTACCACCTCCTCATCCAGTCAGTGTAACACCTTCACCACCAACTTCAGCACAGCCAGGGGTAAACAACAGCAGGCATTTTTGAAACTTATCTGTTTGGGGGACAAACCCCACACCGTGCAGGAGCTGTGGATGGGCATAGAACAACGGACCGATGAGTGGTTGGTGCCAGTGAGCCTTAAGCCCGGCCTGGTGGTGTGTGATAATGGGGAAAAAGCTGGTTTGACAAACATCCCTTGCCTGGCGCATGTGCTGAATTTGGTGGTGCAGAAATTCCTTAAAAATTACCCCAATATGTCAGAGCTGCTGCAGAAAGTGTGGGCTGTTTGTGTACGCTTTCGGCGTTCTCATCCTGCTTCTGCTGGCCAGACTGTGCGAACAGTAGCAGGTGATAGTGGAGGCTCAGCTGCGGCACACACAAGTGAGTTGCTCATGGGAAGAGCACCACTTTACCACCAATGAGTGGGCCTCCATGCGAGACCTGTGTGCCTTGTTGCACTGTTTCCACTAACATAGCCAATGCCGATGACGCCGTTCTCAGTGTTACTATCCCACTTCTATGTCTTCTTAAAAAAATGCTTTGGGCGATGAAGGAAAATGATGTGGCACAAGAGGAGGAGAAAGAGGGATCATTTACAAGGGTTTCAGGCCAGTTATTCACAAGTGGCTCCGAGGGTGGGTTCTTGCACCAACATACGCCAGGCAATACTATATAGGCCCTAGTAGAGACCCGCAGGAGGTAAACCTCAATAATCAAATGGTCAAAGACCGAAAATCCCTGTAGGGGTACTACTGTACGTGAATTAAAATTATATACTATATTAGATTATATTTTAAAATATTGGTTAGCTAATACCCCGAACCCCTGACGAAGCAGCATCGCGGTGAAACATGTCGGGTGGAGAGTAGTGTTAGGTGCTTTTTAGGCAGGTGTTTGGCGCTTTGGTTCTTGTATACATGTAAATACATCTATACCCAATTGCAACAAGTGTGGCTTTCCTTGTTGGGAAGTGTGTGCATGCTACAGTTCAACTGGCTAAATATACAGCCAATTAGCAATGCATATTTAAGTTATTACTCTCGAGACATAAATATAACATTCTAAAATGATGTATTGAGAGTGGCAAAGCCAACTCATATTCCCCTATAGGGACATATCTCAATTGGAGCATTTGCTAACTGCACATGTAACAATAGCCACTCAGATTCCCTTTGCTACATTGTTGCAGGGATTTAAGCTAACAAGTAATTAACCAGCGCTTCACCTGAGAGTTTTAGGCTTGTGGGGTTTCATGGATTGTTATAAACCAATATTTTAAACGATAATCTAATAAAGTATATAATTTTAATTCACATACAGTAGTACCCCTACAGGGATTTTTGGTCTTTGACCATTTGATTATTGAACATACGCCAGGGGCACAATTTTCCAGCCAGGGCACAGTTCTGGAAGATGACAAGGTGGAGGAGGAGGAAGAGACGGAGGAACAGTGTTCACAGCAGGGTGGCACCTAAACCAGCTCATGGGCATCACTGGTGCGTGGCTCGGGGGACAGAGGACACAGATGATACACCTCATACAGAGGACAGATTGTCGTAGCCTGGCACACATGAGCGATTACATGCTGCAGTGTCTCCGCAACAACTGCCGAGTTGGTCACATTCTAACTTGTGCTGATTACTGGGTGGTCACACTGCTGGATCCCTGCTACCAGGACAACGTACCGTCCTTAATTCCGTCATTGGAGCTTGATCAGAAGATGCCCGAGTACAAGCGCACGCTGGTAGACGCACTGCTGAAGGCATTTCCTCCTGACAGCGGGGGCACAGTGGAAGCACAAGGCGACGGCAGAAGATGAGGAAGAGGTCACCAACGCAGCTGGGGCACCATCAGCACCTCAGGGTTAGCATGGCCGAAATGTTGCTTAAGCTTTGTCAGCACGCCACAACAACCAGCACCACCAGCTGATATGGAACGTCTTAGCAGGAGGCAGCATTTCAGCAATATGGAGCAGTATGTGTGCACACGCCTACACATACTGATTGATGGGTCATCTCCAAATTAGGCACATTGCCTGAGCTTGCCCTTTATGCCTTGGGAGTGCTGGCCTGCCATGCAGCCAGTATATCGTCTGAACGTTTGTTTAGCACAGCAGGAGGGGGTTATCACAGACAAGAGCAGCCGGCTGTCCGCAGCCACAGCAAAAGTAGACAAGCTCACGTTCATTAAAATGAACCAGGCAGGGATCCCACAGGACTTGTCCGTACCTTGTGCAGAATAGACATGTATACCTGCCTCGCCCAGCTATTGTTGTATTCCAGCGCACTTTCTTTTTGTTTTATTTTTTATATTTCCCAATGTTTTGGGGTCTACCCAAATGTAAACAAAAATAAATAAATAAAATAAAATAAACCTGTGTTGGCTACCTCCTCCACCTCACTTCCACCTACACCTCCACATCCAATGTCTCCTCAACCTCCTACTCCATATGGACGTCCTCTTCCGAGATCAAGATTATTATTTATTTATTTTTACGTATTTTATGTTATTTTAAGTCATTTCCCTATCCACATCTGTTTGCAGAGCACTTTCCATGCTTTTAACCACACTGTTCTGCCGTTTGCAGCCCTCTAGCCCTTTCCGTTACTTTTTTAGATCCATTTTAGTGCTCAAAAGTTTGGGTCCCCATTAACTTCAATGGTGCTCAGTTGCGGGGGTAAAGTTTGGCTCCCGAACTCAAACTTTTTTGCAAAGTTTGGCCAAAACCGTTGAACCCGAACTTCCAGGTATCCTCTCAACTCTATTTATGATATATTTGTTCAGTTTTATCAAAACCATCGTGTCCCCACACTTTTTACCATTTCTACACATATATATATTCTACTTTTTATATATACATTTCTATATACTAGAAGTGAAAAATAGCCAGCAGCACTCCAAATCAATTCAAAAGTTGATGATTTATTGGACCCAAAATCAGGCGACGTTTCAACAGCTTGTTGCTGTCTTTATCAAGCACGAGCTGTTGAAACGTCGCCTGATTTTGGGTCCAATAAATCATCAACTTTTGAATTGATTTGGAGTGCTGCTGGCTATTTTTCACTTCTAGTACATTGGACCAAGGTGCTGGTCCACACTGGCCGGACGTGCACCCCCTGCTTATACAGTGTGCTGCTTCCTCACTTTCTTCAAATTTTCTATATACTATATTTTATTCCCTTTTAGACTTGATAAAGGGGTCAGCGGTTCCCAGAATGCGTTGTGATTTAAATAAATTGAAATTTGTTTAACAACTACTTGTGATAGTGTGCCCTCTTTTGTCCACATGCTCGACTCCTATGGTCCAGTATTTTTTTATTTCTAGGCAGAGGAAGAGGCAGGCCATTCTGCAGGGGTGGTATGGGTTGGGCAGGTACACCAGGCCGAAGCCTAAGTGGTAGGTTGGATAAGGTGCATGCGATTACGTAAAAGGACTCACCAGAGTTGGTTGGGTGGCTCACTAAGCCTTCAGGTTCTGCTCCCTCTTCATCCTCTGTTTCAGCACCCTCCTCACTCTCTGCTTTGTGCATCCACAAAGACACCACCACCATAGTCCCTCCACTATTTTCCCAACCATTCCCAGACCTTACCGATGCGCAGTCATTCTTGGCATCGGATCAGTAAGAGGAGCTAGCAATGGCCGCCACCCAGCGGTCTGACAACAATACCAAGATCAGCCCAAGGACGGAGGTCCCCTCTGTTGCTGCCTACTCCGAGATCTCTAATGTCAGACTCCGAGATCTCTAATGTCAGTGGTGGTCAAGGTAACGATGATGACGTGTCAATGGACGTATTGTGAGTGCACACAAGAGAGGAAGAGGAGGGGAGTTCAGAGGGAAAGACAGAGCATCAGATAGGAGATAGAAGAAGGAGAAGCAGGAAGAAATTGCAGTGCACAGGAGGCAAAAAGCAGACTGCAAATGTATCTGGAACGAGCCATCCACCATGCACGGTCATATCTGGCACTCCCAGGACACCGGCACATGGCTCCGCAGTGTGGGCATTTATTTAACGTATCAGCTGCTAACAATAGTGTTGCCATTTGCAGCCTGTGCTGCCAACGCATAAGTCGCGGTAAGCCCAATACTCACCTAGGGACGACCACCTAAAGAAGTCACCTGGCCTCCCATTACCGAGCCCAGTGGGAGCAACGCCGTTAGAACCCACAAAGCCACACTCCTGGTGCTCCACGTCCTGCCTCTTCTCCTTTTCCTCTCTCCTCCCATTTGTGCTTCACTCCACCTTCCACCGTGCAGTCGTCGTGTTCATCTGGCAAAAGGCAGGCTTCCTTGGGGCAAATGTCCGAACATAAAAATTTTATGACGCTGGATAACCGTCTTTCCCAACGGCTGACCGCTGGCTACTCGGAACTGCTAGCCCGCCAACTACTGCCACATAAATGGGTGGACTCAGAGGCCTTTAGAAAAATTAGTGGCCATTGGCACACCGCAAAGGAAGGTCCCCAGAAGGAAATATTTCTCACAGAAGGGCATTCCAGAGCTATATGGCCATGTTCAGTGGCAAGTGAATGTATCCCTGGCACACAGTGTTGGTGCCAAGATACATCTGACCACAGATACGTAGTCTAGCAAACACGGGCAGGGAAGGTACATAACTTATACTGCCCACTGGAAGAACCTTCTGACGGCTGTCAAGCATGCAACCTGTGGCACCCGTGTGAATTTGGTGTTACCGCCACGGATTGCATGCAGGCCTGACTCCTCCTCCTACTCCATCCTCCCTCTCCTCCTCGGCGGACTACTCCTTTTCCACTGCTACTGCCTCTTCCACTGCACCCACCAAGCTCCCCAGAAACTATTTGACGTGCCAGGTGAGACATTTCCATGCTGTGCTGCGGCTGTTGTGCCTGGAAGCCAGGAGCCGCACAGGTCCTGCACTGCTTTCAGCTCTGTGGTCAAGGGCCAATCAGTGGCTAACCCCGCTCAAATTGACAGTTGGTAAAGTTGTGTGCAACAATGGTGCCAATATGCTGAGCTCGCTTGAACAGGGCAAAATGACACACATGCCGTGCATGGCACACGTCCTGAACTTAGTCATGCAGCGATTCATTGCCAAGTTCCCCGGGGTCCATGGCATCTTGCAGAAGGCCAGGAAAATCTCTGGCTATTTTATAAGATCTTACACGGCCATGGCTCGCCTTGCTGACGTTCAGCGGCGACACCACCTGCCCGTCAGACGTCTGATTTGTGACTGCCCGACGCACTGGAACTCCACCTTGTATATGTTTGATATTCAGCTGTACCAGCAGAAACGTGCCATTAATGACTACCTGTAGGAGCTGGAATATGAGGAAGTTGCAATGCTAAATGAATTCCCAAGGTGGGGCAACTCCATCTGGGACAAGTCAGCAGGAGTCTGAAGAGCAGTCAGGAGGAGGATGGTGCCTAAGGGAAGGAGGAGGAGCAAGAAGATCAGGCTTTAAACTTTTCTGACATCTCTGGTGTTGTCCGTGGATGGGGGAGGAGACCGTGGACGACATTCTCCTGTGCGATGAGCAGGAGTTCGGCCACTCCACAGCTTGCAATTTAGTGAAAATGGGGGCCTTTATGGTCCAGTGTTTGTAGAGAGACCACTTATAAAGATTTGAAGATGTGTTGGTCACTTCAGATATGAGATCATTCTTGCAGACAACCCATTGACAGCCGCCCTCCGGATCCAGTATCAGGGAATGTCTAGATCGACAGGTGTCTGACTACATTGGGTTAACAGCAGATGTGGATGCTCTGAGACGCAAGGAACCCCTTGACTAGTGATGAGCGGCAGGGGTCATATTCGAATTCGCGATATTTCGCAAAATATTCGTTGAATATTCACAAATTCTAATATTCGTTATATTCTACGATTTTTTTTTTACTAAAAAAATCGGCAAGGTAATGATTGTGTAATATGCAAATTTTCGGAATTCGAATTTTCAGAGTCCAATTTTTTATTATTAATTTTTTCAACTTACAACTATTACATAAAGATTATAGCACTATATTAGCTAAATTGCTCTATATTCGTTTTTTTTTTTTTAATATTTACTATATTTCCCTAACTTTTTTGAATATTTGTAATAAAAGCCAAAATAGTGGAATAGTCATGAAGTGGGGAGGATGGGAACAGCATGAGAAGTCCACAGATTGGACCCATGACATAGTGGTGAGGTGTAAGCAGCATGAGGAGACCGCAGAGTGGCCCAATGACAGGTTCTGGAGTTGCCAGCAGTATGGGGAGGCCACCGAGTGGCACAATGACTGAGTCTGGAGGTGGCAGTTGCAGCAGCAGAATCATAAGAAGGCCACCGAGAGGCACAATGACAGAGTCTGTAGATGGCAGCAGTATGATGAGGTCACTGAGTGGCAAGGTGACATAGTGTGGATATAGCAGCAGCATGAGGAGACCACAGAGTGGCAAGGTGACATAGTGTTTAGATGGCAGCAGCAGCATCAGGAGACCATAGAGTGGCAAGTTGACATAGTGTGGAGATTGCAGCATCAGCAACAGCAGGATAACACAGAGTAGCAAGGTTGACATAGTGTGAAGATTGGCAGCAGCAGGATCCCACAGAGTAATAAGGTGATATAGTGTTGATAAAACAGTAGCAGCATCAGGAGGAGACCACAGAGTGGCAAGGTGACCCACTGCTGCCTTCCTGCTGACTCCCATCCGTGATACCACCTTGCTGGCTCCGCCGCTGCCTCACGTGCAAGCTGCCACCCTCTTTTCCTGATGATGATGATGAAGACCCTTCTGCATTCGGCTCCCAAGTGCGATCGACTTCATCATCATCGATTAGCGTCTGCACATCACTTATGTCCTCCTTAACAGCCTCTGGTTCAGGAGCCTGACCACTCATAGCACAAGCTCCCGTGCCACACTCCTCATCACTACTTGCCCGCCTATTGGAGGAAGCCGCAGATGTCTCCTCCACATCTTGGCTGGCCAGTAGCTGCTGACTGTCCTCTAGTAGCTCTTCCTCGCTGAAAAGTGAATCTGAGCCTACAGCATATACTACTTCTCGCAGTGAGGGAACAGAGGCAGGTTGAGGACAGGTGAGGGCATAGAGCCTGCTCCCGGGCCATGCCAACTAAGGGTTGTGTCTGACAAACCCACCGAATTTTGGTTGAGGTTGCTTTGTGGAGCAGGGACAGGCTGTTAGGGACACCAAACGTTAGCTAATAGGGCCAAAAAAGTCCTTCTAAGGACTGGTATAGGTGTGTTATTGATAGGTGTGACATACTGAGGGGTGTAATATACTTATACTTTCTTACATAGAAAGTATATTATAGTGCATTTGTATTGTGCAGCAGTTGTGTGCGGTTCTGCTGCGATACCACAGCTATATAGAGGGACAACCGCTATTGGAACAACTAATTGCAATGGGTGTGATATACATGTTGACCCCCAAAAAAACTGATTTGGGGGTGTGATATAACTTCTTCCACAAAATACTGATTGAGGGCTGCGATATACCTGTTGCCCCAAATAAACAGGGTGGTGTGATATAACTGTTGTGGCAAAAAATAATAATTGAGGGTGTGATATACCTGCTTCCACAAAATACTGATTAAGAGGTTTAATATACCTGTTTCCACCAAATATTGATTGAGGGGTGCAATATACCTGCTTCCACAAAATACTGATTAAGCAGTTTGATATACCTGCTTCAACCAAATATTGATTAAGGCCTGCAATATACCTGCTTCCACAAAATGCTGATTAAGGGGTTTGATATACCTGTTTCTACCAAATATTGATTAAGGTCTGCAATAGTCAAGCTTCCACAAAATACTGATTAAGGAGTTCAATATACCAGTTTCCACCAGTGATGGACGTACATCTCATTGGACAGTTCGTGAACGCTATCGCTCGAATTCGCTCAAATTCGCTCAAATTTTCCCATTCATTTTAATGGCAGGCGAACATGAAAAACCTCCAGGTCATATTTGCAGTCACAAAATACTTACTAGATGTGCACACATAGTCCCACAACATGGACACTGACATACCAGAAGTATTAAGCGAATCCGCGATTGACAAGCATTATTTTTTTATCAGCAAAATTTCATCAAAGTATTAATCGTAAAAGCACATGCGCTAGAAAGGCGTGGCCTGCAACTGGTTTGCACCGACTAGCAATTAAATAGATGTGATGGTTGGAACGAAGTTCAGCGACAAAGAGGAAGACCAGGAGGGTGACTGCAAGTAATATTACATTAAAGTAGGGTATTTGATTACATTTCACCTGCATGTCTGAACAATTGCTTTATATGCATAAAGAGTGTTATAAGAAAAAAAAAAAAAAAAGTGCGACCTTCTGCGATTCCAATTTTTCTTAAGTGCACCAAACTTCACATTTTATAAGGTCTCACTAGATATTATTGATTTTCACGCTAAGCATTCCGCTGACATCACACGCACTGTTAGTAGCATATTTGTTTGGAAAGCATAGAAATATATTTAACATGCACATTGCACATCCATTGTCATGCTGCACACTATATGCCACACACACACTATATACCGCACACACACACACACTATATACTGCACAGACACACAGAGTCTATTGATTATAGTTTGTATCCTGTTGGTCAGGACTCAGGAGCAGATTTCTTTGTCAGACCTCCAGTATTTGCTGGTTCATTTAGAGTTACCCAGGATGCATCCCGGGGAGGCGAACCAGCTGTACACTCCATACTGTACCGTCACTTCACGAGACAGGTACATCTCTGCTTAGCTGGACAATATCTGATAGCTCAGACCCCACCCACATACAGTCGTAATACAATCCCATCTTCTAACCGTAACAGTAAGGCACACGGTCATGTTTTTTTACAACTACGGACCGTAAAAACCCGGGCTGCTGTCCTGCAGAGTGGACGAGCGCACGGCGTCATTGGTTGCTAACTCGCTATGATGCCGTGCGTTTCTTGCCGCCACCGCTGTACATTAATACACTTGTATAGATCATACAAGTGTATCACAGTACAGCGGGGGTGGCCGGAGGCACACGTCGTTATAGTAACCAAGGACGCGGTGCGTTTGTCCACACTGCAGGGCGGGAGGCTGGGTTAGTACGGTCCGTAGTTGTAAAAAACAAGCCCGTTTGCAGACGGCCTAAATCTAATATTTCTACTTGAAAGCATTAAATACTTTTTGCAGTTTACTTGAGTAAATTATTTTCAATACTATTATTGTTAAAAATTGGCATTATATGCTTGCATTTTTATCTTGCAGCGGATGTTGGGGCGGGGATATGACCGCACCCGATCCCACTTTTGCAGGAGCTGGTCTTTGAGATCTGGCGCTAATTTGGTCTCAAACACCACCGTCTGGCCATCATAAAAAAATGGTCAGACCTTAAGCGAAGAAACCCCCAGTTTATAAAAAGAATGCGGGACGAAAAATGCCTAGGTAGATGTGTAAATAACTTTTGTATGTTTTGCCAACACTCTGTAATGTATACAGTGCTAAGCAAAAGTATTCACCCCCCCCCCCCTTGACTTTGTTAATTTTTTTGTTGCCTCACCCCATAGAATTAACATGGATTGTTTGAGGATTTGCATCATTTAATTTGTAGAACATGCCCACAACTTAGACCTTCTTTTAAATTGGTTAATTGTAAAGCATGCAACAAATAGGACAAAATAACAGAAAAGGTCAATGTGCATAAATATTCACCCCTGTGGGGATTTGCTCCGGTAGACAGGCTTGCAGACGCAATACAGAGGCAATGACAACGTCTTTAACTTAAATAGTGCACTGTTTTATTCACACAGACATAAAGTGACAAAATATCAATTTCAAGAAAAAAACAGTCACCTTGAGTCTGGTGTTAGTTCACACCAGGCTGCAGCACATAAGTCCTTGAAGGAAGCAGTAGTCCATGTGCTTTTGTCCACAAACAATGCAACAGGCTTAGTCAAGGCCCAAACCCTCAAGCTCCAACACCCAGACTGCCAGCACTCCACTAGCAGATGGAGGATAATCCACACCACCTGAACATGCTGGGTTTTTATATTTCAGCCAAAACCCTGCCTGGAACCGTGGGGAACAGCCACCCACCCTGCTCTGTGGCTGCTCCCAATAAGAACCGGCCCGGATTGGCTTTAGAGCCATTCTGACAGCTGAAGTGTCAGACTGCACTACAGAACTGACACTTCAGGAAAAAAATCCGGTTCTTACCTCACCGAGGCCAGGAACCTGGGTGACACGTATCTTCCGTCAATGACGGCTCCTTGTTCCTTCTTACATACCTCCCCCCTTTGTTCAACCCTGAGGGGGTGAACACTTGCCAGACAGTGTACGCGGGACAGGGCATCCGCATTTCCCTGTAACCTGCCTGCCCTGTGTTCCACGGAAAACTTTAAATTTTGCAAAGATAAGAACCACCTGGTGACCCGAGCATTCCTCTCTTTGGCCTGGCTCATCCATTTCAGGGGGGAGTGGTCGGTCACCAGACGGAACCTTCTCCCCAAAAGGTAGTAGCGGAGAGACTCTAGTGCCCACTTGATGGCCAGGCACTCTCTGTCCACTATACTGTACCTAGTCTCAGCTGGGGTGAGCTTCCGGCTGAGGAAGACAACGGGATTCTCCTCCCCGTCAATATCTTAAGATAGTACAGCACCGAGACCTACCTCGGAGGCATCGGTCTGCACTATAAACTGCCTTTTGAAGTCGGGTGTCACCAAAACCGGGGACCCACACAGGGCCGACTTCAAAGCGGAGAAAGCCTTTTCCACCTGCTCATTCCAGTGGACCATCACTGACTTGCGTCCCTTCAAAAGGCCTGTCAATGGTACAGCGACTGTAGCAAAATTGGGGACAAACCTCATATAGTACCCCACCATACCGAGGAACGACTTTACTTGCCGAGTAGTGACAGGTCGGGGCCAATTCCTAATTGCCTCAATTTTGTTCAACTGAGGTTTGATCATTCCACGCCCAATGACATACCCCAGGTACTTGGTCTCTTCTAACCCTATTGAGCACTTTTTCGGGTTAGCGGTTAAGCCAGCCTTCCTAAGGGAGTCAACTACAGCCTGTCCTTAAGGTTAGTGACTTTCCCAGTTGGTGCTATGGACAACGATATCGTCCAGGTACGCCGAAGCGTACCAACGATGTGGACGGAGTACAATGTCCATTAACCTTTGAAACGTGGCGGGAGCGCCATGTAGACCAAAGGGTAATACCTTGCACTGATACAGCCCCTCTGGCATGACGAAAGCCGTTTTTTCTTTGGCAGCCTCCATCAAGGGTACCTGCCAGTACCCTTTCGTGAGGTCCAACACAGAAAAATACCGGGCTTGGCCCAACTTTTCAATAAGCTCGTCCACTCGGGGCATGGGATACGCGTCAAACTTGGACACCTCATTAAGTTTGCGGAAGTCAGTACAGAACTGCAATGTCCCGTCTGGCTTGGGTATTAATACTATCGGACTGGCCCACTCACTTTTTGACTCCTCGATGACACCCAGCTGGAGCATTAGCTGCACTTCCTCCGTGATGGCTTGTCGCCGAGCCTCGGGTACCCGGTACGGTTTTAACTGGACTTTCGCCTGAGGCTCAGTGACAATGTCATGCTGAATTACGGACGTGCATCCAGGGAGGTCTGAGAACACATCCGTATTCCGACTAATTAACTCCCTGGCTTCCTGAGCCTGTTTAGAGGAGAGGCTGTCAGCAATTTTCACTGTGACAGCCGCTTCCCCTGCTTCAGACTGAGGGGCCGAAACCACTTCCCCTAGGAATCCTGGTCGTGGGCTGTCTTCCGTACAGGTTTCCCTTTCCTTCCACGGCTTGAGCAGATTCACATGGTACACCTGCTGCTGCTTTCGCCTCCCTGGCTGGTGTACTTTGTAATCTACCGGTCCAATTTTTTCTAGTACCTCGTAGGGCCCCTGCCACCTAGCTAGGAACTTACTATCTACAGTCGGTACCAGAACCAACACCCGATCACCCGGGTTAAAGTTTCGGACCTGAGCCTGCCGATTATAGACCCTACTCTGGGCTCACTGCGCTGCCTCCATATGCTCCCTAACCAGAGGTAACACTGTTTCCATCCGTCCCTGCATCTGGGTGACATACTCAACTACACTTTTGTGCGGTGTGGTTTGTTGTTCCCACGCCTCTTTGGCGATGTCCAATAAACCATGAGGGTGTCTGCCGTATAGCAGTTCGAAGGGCGAGAACCCGGTAGAGGCCTGGGGCACTTCTCGCACTGCGAACATGAGATAGGGCAGAAGAAGGTCCCAGTCCTTCCCATCCTTAGACACCGCTCTTTTCAACATATTTTTTAGTGTCCGGTTTAACCTCTCTACCAGGCCATCCGTTTGCAGATGATACACGGATGTACGTAACTGTTTTATTTGGAGCAACTTACAGAGTTCCCTCATGACCTTGGACATAAATGGGGTCCCTTGGTCAGTTAGAACCTCCTTAGGCAGACCCACTCTAGAAAACATTTCCATTAACTCCTTAGCTATGAGTTTGGCTGACGTATGACGCAGTGGCACCGCCTCCGGGACCAGAGGACTACGGAAATGTGTCATGGTTTGTAGAGAGAATCTAAATCGCACATCCTCATTCCTATACTTATGACTACTGTACGTGATTTGCAGCATTTCTATTGATAAAACATGGCTATACAGCACTAGTATCAATCATTTGCTGTGCACTATTAAGAGGCATTAGTATACAGTTTGATCAAAGAGCATAGGCCCACTTACCGCGACAAGGTTGCCTCTTGTTAAGTGGGAACCTACTCTAACCATAGCACAGTGCCGTGCGGCGACCACCGCGTCTCCACACTACTCCAGCAGGCAATGGGATCCAGCAGCCACACAGCTACCCCGCTATACGGCGGAGCCACCTAGGCCTCGGATCCCACAACTCCACCAGCACAGCACAGAAACAGCGACGGCCACCGTCCAGCGCCGCATGTGAACTGGTGCTAAAGGATCACCTGTTCACAGCTTCTTAGGAACTCCAACTGAGATGTGGTAGGAATTAAAACCCTGTGCAGACTACTGCTAATTTAAATTAAGAGCACCTGTGCCACATGGGGAGGAGTGCTGACTTAGAGGAGGGAAATGACTTAGAGGGGGGATACGAGGCCTAGGTGGCTCCGCCGTATAGCGGGGTAGCTGTGTGGCTGCTGGATCCCATTGCCTGCTGGAGCAGTGTGGAGACGCGGGGGTCGCCGCACGGCACTGTGCTATGGTTAGAGTAGGTTCCCACTTAACAAGAGGCAACCTTGTCGCAGTAAGTGGGCCTATGCTCTTTGATCAAACTGTATACTAATGCCTCTTAATAGTGCACAGCAAATGATTGATACTAGTGCTGTATAGCCATGTTTTATCAATAGAAATGCTGCAAATTACGTACAGTAGTCATAAGTATAGGAATGAGGATGTGCGATTTAGATTCTCTCTACAAACCATGAGGACTACGGAAATGTGGCTGGGGGCTGGTTATCTGGCAGGTTGGGCAAGACTTGCAAAACTCTTCTACCTCTCTGAACACACTGGGCCAGTAAAACCGCTGTAAAATCCGGTCCTGTGTTTTCTGCTGGCCCAGGTGTCCCCCAAGAACATGTTGGTGGGCTAATTCCAACACGAGCTTGCGATATGCCTGGGGCACCACCAGCTGTTCAATATGTTCACCCCGTAGTTCATTTACCCGGTACAGCATCTCCTGTTGAACCACAAAACGGGGGAACATAGATTCGGCCCCCGGTTGTTGCGGCTCACCCTCAACTACTACCACATTTTCCCAGGCTTGAGATAGAGTCGGATCCTGGTGTCATGCTGTACCAAAATTATCCCCAGAGACATTGAGGTCTGCCAGCTCAGGACCCGACGGCAAATCCTCTACGTCTCCCACCATCATACTTAACGGGGTTGTCTCCCCCTCTTCCACCGAAGTGGCGGTCACCCCTACTGCTGATCCTTCTGACTCAGGTTCCCAAGGTTCTGGCCTCCCCCCTGAGTCAGGCCACTCTGCTAGGGGTACATCTGTCTCCCGGGTAACTTTCATATCCGGCCAGAGTGCCGGGAACCCGGGGAAGTCTCTCCCAATTATCAATTCATATGGTAGCTTTGTGGCGACGGCCACCTCATGCATCCACCTGCCGGCCACCATTGACAGAGAGACCAGGGCGGTGGGATACTCCAATTCATTTTTGAGCCAATGTTTATATGTTTTTTTGAGCCCATATAATATGTTATCTTGTCTCTTTTTAAAAGAAATGTCTTTTTCCCCCTTTATGTCTTCAAAATTTGGGATATGAAAAGATAGAGGGGTTTTCTTAATCCTATAATAGCTCTATACACATATTCAAAACCCCTATACATTTATTATAATATGTAAAAATCAGCTCTCCAATACTATTAATAAGGAGCACGGAGAGGACGCAAGCATAGTAGCAATCTTAATATGCAGTAAGCAATTAGACTTCAGACATGCGCAGATTAATACTGACATCCCCAATGCCAGCACCAGTCTTGCCCATAGAATGGAGTGGGCGCATGCGCACTCAGCCCTCCCAGGTCTAGCGACACGTCGGCATCAAACTCCTCCCTCATCTTGTGCATCATATAGATGTAGGCAGTACAGCGCACGTCTGTATCAACTATGGCACCTGTGCAATTGCTCTGAAGAGACACCAACATTATAGACAGGGTATTTAAACCCATGGTGGGAACAGCTGCGCCACGGGACAACATCCATTGGCCTTTTATCATAATTTGAGACTGCGCTTCTTTGCACTAGTCCCCTGATGAATCGATAAATTTGCTAGTGGAAACGCATTGATACTTTCAGAGCTATTAGAGATTATCTACAGCACTGGACTTTTGTTTTTTACTATTGGCATTATTCACAATTGGGTATATCGGACAGGTAGGGAATCCTAGTAAGGGTGCAGCCACCGATAAGTGGGGCCACCTCTTTCAAGGCGATTACTCCACTTTTAGCCAGGGACAGGACAGACACCCAGGGAGAGTTTCCCTGATGCCTAAAAGTGGACTTTGTATCTTGGCCTAGTGCCTCTCCAAACTACCTAAAGGATCCCAGTACACAAGCTTCAGCAACAAGCATTCAAGCCTGTACAAGAAGGATATGAACAATCATCAGTGCCTGACCTGGTTAACGAAAAACTCCCTCATCAAAAGTATCTTCAGCTGGAACAGCCAAATGTGTACAGTAAATATGATCGATGCATTTGCAAGGATCTCCGTATATTTATGTTTAAATTTATGGTTGGTGGGATATAAATACACACACACACAAACACACACATATATATATATATATATATATATATATATATTTTTTTTTTTTTTTAAGACTTGAATCATAAGATAGTTAAAAAAAAATACCCTAAATATTATGTATTTTTACTGTCAAAAAAGCCCTTCATGAACTGACAGTGCTGAAGCCATAATAGCTTTCCTGTTGAAGTGTATGGTGTCTGTACTTGTCCATATGCATTTGTTATTACAGAACTTTTGTCCTGTAGAAACATTGTTCCATACATACCACACTCATCTGAAGCTGCACTGCTATACATGCTGCAGGAACACAGATGAACTATGTGCATGGTGTCTTGGGTTTATGGAAGAGCATATCATATCTATGAGTACCTTAAGACCAAGGGTGTGAAACTCATTTTTGCCAAGGGCCACATCAGCCTTATGATTGTCTTTAAAGGGCCTTTAGTAATTTTGTAACTGTATAAGTGCAACTACATTTATCGCCTGTTGAAGGCAACCATAAGGCTGATGTTTACATATTTTTTAAATAACACAAAACATAATACAATTATATATGTACAGCTGGTTGGATTTATACATCTTCTTGTATAGGGCCCCCTGAGGTGGATACAGCAAGTATATAGGAGGCTTGAGGGCTCAGGTAGATGTGCCGGCGCTCAATATTTAAGCGCTGGTGAAAGCTGATACTTCCGGACACCAGGAAGAAGGACTTCTGGTAAGTGAAACGCATCGCGATGACGCGATACGTCACTTCCGGTCCTTTGAAACGCATATTGGAACGCATATTGGAACGCATATTGGAACGCATATTGGAAGCACTGAGGAACTGTCTAGCTATCGATCATTAATTGCAGATAAACAGTGAGTCTAATCAGTTAACGCAAAGTAATAATATGAATCCCCTCTCAATAAACAGGGGGCAAAAGGACTTTTCCGCAAATTTTTTTTTTACTGCATTTGAGCCCTTAAGTAAAAAAACACAAATAGGAGGAATTAACTAAATTATATATCTACAAAATAAATCCCACCTCATACATAAACCTAAATAGGATAATGGAGGATATATGTTCAGTACAGACCAAAAGTTGGGACACACCTTCTCATTCAAAGAGTTTTCTTTATTTTCATTACTATGGAAATTGTAGATTCACACTGAAGGCATCAAAACTATGAATTAACACATGTGGAATTATATACATAACAAAAAAATGTGAAACAACTGAAAATATTTCATATTCTAGGTTTTTCAAAGTAGCCACCTTTTGCTTTGATTACTGCTTTGCACACTCTTGGCATTCTCTTGATAAGCTTCAAGAGGTAGTCACCAGAAATGGTCTTCCAACAGTCTTGAAGGAGTTCCCAGAGATGCTTAGCACTTGTTGGCCCTTTTGCCTTCACTCTGCGGTCCAGTTCACCCCAAACCATCTCGATTGGGTTCAGGTCCGGTGACTGTGGAAGCCAGGTCATCTGGCGCAGCACCCCATCACTCTCCTTCATGGTCAAATAGCCCTTACACAGCCTGGAGGTGTGTTTGGGGTCATTGTCCTGTTGAAAAATAAATGATGGTCCAACTAAATGCAAACCGGATGGAATAGCATGCCGCTGCAAGATGCTGTGGTAGCCATGTTGGTTCAGTATGCCTTCAATTTTGAATAAATCCCCAACAGTGTCACCAGCAAAGAACCCCCACACCATCACACCTCCTCCTCCATGCTTCACGGTGGGAACCAGGCATGTAGAGTCCATCCGTTCACCTTTTCTGTGTCGCACAAATACACGGTGGTTGGAACCAAAGATCTCAAATTTGGACTTATCAGACCAAAGCACAGATTTCCACTGGTCTAATGTCAATTCCTTGTGTTCTTTAGCCCAAACAAGTCTCTTCTGCATGTTGCCTCTCCTTAGCAGTGGTTTCCTAGCAGATATTCTACCATAAAGGCTTGATTCACACGGTCTCCTCTTAACAGTTGTTCTAGAGATGTGTCTGCTGCTAGAACTGTGTGGCATTGACCTGGTCTCTAATCTGAGCTGCTGTTAACCTGCGATTTCTGAGGCTGGTGACTCAGATGAACTTATCCTCCGCAGCAGAGGTGACTCTTGGTCTTCCTTTCCTGGGGAGGTCCGCATGTGAGCCAGTTTCTTTGTAGCGCTTGATGGTTTTTGTGACTGCACTTGGGGACACTTTTAACGTTTTCCCAATTTTTCAGACTGACTGACCTTCATTTCTTAAAATAATGATGGCCACTCGTTTTTCTTTACTTAGCTGCTTTTTTCTTGCCATAATACAAATTCTAACAGTCTATTCAGTAGGACTATCATCTGTGTATCCACCTGACTTCTCCACAACGCAACTGATGGTCCCAACCCCATTTATAAGGCAAGAAATCCCACTTATTAAACCTGACAGGGCACACCTGTGAAGTGAAAACCATTTCAGGTGACCACCTCTTGAAGCTCATCCAGAGAATGCCAATAGTGTGCAAAGCAGTAATCAAAGCAAAATGTTGAAGAACCTAGAATACGACATATTTTCAGTTGTTTCACACTTTTTTGTTATGTATATAATTCCACATGTGTTAATTCATAGTTTTGATGCCTTCAGTTTGAATCTACAATTTGAATAGTCATGAAAATAAAGAAAACTCTTTGAATGAGAAGGTGTGTCCAAACTTTTGGTCTGTACTGTATGTAGGGGGAAAGATAACGTGACAATAATATATATATATATATATATATATATATATATATATATATGTCACTACTGTGGATATGGTGCTTCTCGCACCAGCATGGACAAAAAGTCGGACTAAATTAGAGATACAGAAATGAAGGAGGGGCCGTCTCTGATAAAAAGAAGTAAATAAAAGGGGGGGGGAGGGGGGCCATATCAGATGAAACATGTATATGCAGTTAAAATCTAAGGAAAAGCACAATATGATGTGTAGTTATTAGTTGGTGCAGTATATCAGCTACACTTAGGCTCTGGTACGCAAAAATGCACCTGGATCATATAGGAATACATCAATATTATAAATGGCACACAGTAGGCAGATCCCATGTTACAGATTGTATGTTGCTTAAACATAAATACAACATACCGTATTTTTCGCCCCATAAGACGCACTTTTCCCCCCCAAAAAATCGGGGGGAAATGGCCCTGCGTCTTATGGGGCGAATGCTGACAATTTAACATCGCTGGATGCGATGTAGCGTGGGCTGGGGCCGGGGGAGGGACTGGGAGGAGGAGCTGGGGGCCGGGAATAGCGGCGGGGCGGTGCAATCAGTGTAGTATAGCACCGCCCCGCCGCTCCAGTATACTAATATTAAATGTCTTAGTCGATTAAAATGTATTAGATATGCCCCCTCACTCCTATATTGATAATTGAACCTTAAATCCTCATCCTAGGTGCTGTAATGCAGGCTGGGCGGGCGGCAGCGTAACTCCGATGTCACGTGCCTGCGCCGCCTACTTTATGAATGAAGCAGGCGGCGCAGGCAAGTGACGTCAGCGAGTGACGCGCCGGCCGCCCGGCCTGCATTACAGCACCTAGGATGAGGATTTAAGGTTTGATTAGCAATATAGGAGTGAGGGGGCATATATAATGCAATTTAATTGAATAAGACAATTAATATAAGTATACATGCGGCGGCGGCGGCGGGGGGGGGGTGGGCTCTATTGGATGATCGAGCTGATGGCACAGTTAAGGGGGGGGGGTCTGTGGATGCCACTGTTATGGGCTGGGGGGCTGTGGATGGCACTGTGATGGGCTGGGGGGCTGTGGATGGCACTGTTATGGGGTGGGGGGGTCTGTGGATGGCACATATGTAACAGTGCCACCCACAGATCCCCCCTGTAACAGTGCCATCCACAGATCCCCCCTGTAACAGTGCTATCCACAGATCCCCCCCCCCCGTAACAGTGCCATCCACAGATCCCCCCCTGTAACAGTGTGTCAGTCATCCACAGATCCCCCCCATAACAGTGTCCGTCATCCACAGATCCCCCCCATAACAGTGTCCGTCATCCACAGATCCCCCCCCATAACAGTGTCCGTCATCCACAGATCCCCCCATAACAGTGTCCGTCATCCACAGATCCCCCCATAACAGTGTCCGTCATCCACAGATCCCCCCATAACAGTGTCCGTCATCCACAGATCCCCCCATAACAGTGTCCGTCATCCACAGATCCCCCCATAACAGTGTCCTTCATCCACAGATCCCCCCATAACAGTGTCCGTCATCCACAGATCCCCCCATAACAGTGTCCGTCATCCACAGATCCCCCCATAACAGTGTCCGTCATCCACAGATCCCCCATAACAGTGTCTGTCATCCACAGATCCCCCCATAACAGTGTCCGTCATCCACAGATCCCCCCATAACAGTGTCCGTCAGCCACAGATCCCCAGTAATAGTGCCACCCACAGACCACCATTAGTTCCAAACCCACCAAAAGCACACCTTTTGGTTAAAAATTATATTTTTCTTATTTTCCTCCCCAAAAACCTAGGTGCGTCTTATGGGCCGGTGCGTCCTATAGGGCGAAAAATACGGTATACATACTCAGAAAATAAAATTAGTTTTGCCCTAAATAAAACCCTTGCAAATATTTCTATTGACACAACACTTTGTTATCAGTAGTTCCTAGCATTAAATTGGATACATTCCTTTTCACTTTTCTTCAATAGCCCCTAGGTTTATACTTTGTCAGTGTCCACATTTGTCATAGGGTGACAAAATTCTGAGAACTAAAAACGATTTACTTCTATCTTTATTTTGATGATGCACTTTATCAAGTTTTAAGCTTTACATCTGAACAACTATGACATCAGTGCAAGTGCTTTGAGTATTCCATTTTCATTTATTGATCAGAGTTGCTTATTTTAATTACAGAATAAGCAAGTGCATTATTACATTTTCCATTAAGCCACCTGTTTATCATTCCATGAAAATAACACAGCTTGCCCTTTTTCCAGCACCAAGAAAACATGGTGAGATAAAATCCATCCTTTCACCTTTCGTTACCATTGATTGTAAAACACTTTCTTGACAAGAGGTGTTATGCATATGACATTTAGTCGGAGCAGTAGAAGTTTCTATTGGTTTTTTGTGTATATTGGAATCAAGGTTTTGGAATGTCAGGATACACGGTGCCTTCACTAAATACTATTGATTGCTGTCATCAGAATAATGTCCTTATATAAAAGGAACAACTTAAATTACATATTTTTTCTTTCTTTTCTTTTTATGTTTTATACAGTATATGACTTATGGAGCTTCTACTTGTGGCTCCATTTTCACTGTTTGGTAGACGAAGATGCCCAAAACAGCTGATTAAAAAGGTGCAGGGTGCTGGACCCTCATCAATTTGATATTGATTAACTATTCTGTGGATAGGTCATCAATATATACGGTAAGTTCTGAGAAATCCCTTTAATTTAAATGAATACATTAATCCAATAACTTCAAATAATTGGACAACACCATAAAACATGGTCCACATGTTCGTGTATATTTGATGCCTATGGAATACATTTAATGTTTCATCCATGGTGTTTTCCATGATGTTTGGCACATCCAGACTAGAGATGAAGGAATCAATTCTAAACTAAATTTCCCAAAAAGTCAACTACCAAACAAACCCGAAGAGTTTTGATTCTACTGTTAATATTTGTAGGGAAAATTGTGAGGGAAAAAGATGGAGGATCATCATGATACTGGGAGAAAATGGGAGGCTTGCCTTGATTGGCTCAGAGACAGATAGTCTGGATCAGCCAATCAGGGGCAAGATTGAGGAAGGTCCTTTGCTGAGAATGTCATAGTCCACCAGTGTTCAGCTTCTGAAAGATATGTTGTAGTAATTGCCGACAAAGTCTAATAATCGAGCTGTGTTAAGGATATTATAGGGAGACAATAGTACAGCAGCGACTTAAAAATATTAAAATAAACAAATCGCCAGGACCGGATGGCATACACCCCCCGTATCCTAAGGGAATTAAGTAATTTCATAGCCAGACCCTTATTTCTTATATTTGCGGACTCTATACTGACAGGGAATGTTCCAGAGGATTGGTACAGTGGGATGTGAAAGTTCGGGCAACCTTGTTAATCGTCATGATTTTCCTGTATAAATCATTGGTTGTTACGATAAAAAATGTCAATTAAATATATCATATATATATCATATAGGAGACACACACAGTGATATTTGAGAAGTGAAATTAAGTTTATTGGATTTACAGAAAGTATGCTATAATTGTTTAAACAAAATTAGGCAGGTGCATACATTTGGGCACTGTCATTTTATTGATTCCATAATTTTTGGAACTGAAATTGGCTTGGTAAGCTCAGTGACCCCTGATCTACATACACAGGTGAATCCAATTATGAGAAAGAGTATTTAAGGGGGTCAATTGTAAGTTTCCCTCCTCTTTTAATTTTCTCTGAAGTGTAGCAATATGGGGGTCTCAAAACAACTCTCAAATGACCTAAAGACAAAGATTGTTTACCATCATAGTTTAGGGGAAGGATACAGAAAGCTGTCTCAGAGATTTCAGCTATCTGTCTCCACAGTTAGGAACATATATTGAAATGGAAGACCACAGGCTCAGTTCAAGTTAACACTCGAAGTGGCCGACCAAGAAAAATCCCGGATAGAGAGAAGCGACAAATGGTGAGAACAGTCAGAGTTAACCCACAGACCAGCACCAAAGACCTACAATATCATCTTGCTGCAGATGGAGTCACTGTGCATCGTTCAACCATTTGGTGCACTTTACACAAGGAGATGCTGTATGCGAGAAGCATTTACTCCGCCCACGGCACAAAAAGTGCCGCTTGAGATGGGCTAAAGCATATTTGGACAAGCCAGCTTCATTTTGGAATAAGGTGCTGTGGACTGATGAAACTAAAATTGAGTTATTTGGCCATAACAAGGGGCGTTATCCATGGAGTAAAAAGAACACAGCATTCCAAGAAAAACACCTGCTACCTACAGAAAAATATGGTGGTGGTTCCATCATGCTGTGGGGCTTTGTGGCCAGTGCAGGGACTTGGAATCTTATCAAAGTTGAGGGACGCATGGATTCCACTCAGTATCAGCAGATTCTGGAGACCAATGTCCAGGAATCAGTGACAAAGCTGAAGCTACTCCGGGGCTGGATCTTTTAACAAGACAACGACCCTAAACACTGCTCAAAATACACTAAGGCATTTATGCAGAGGAACAAGTACAATGTTCTGGAATGGCCATCTCAGTCCCCAGACCTGACTATAATTGAAAATCTGTGGTGTGACTTAAAGAGAGCTGTCCATGCTCAGAAGCCATCAAACCTGAATGAACTAAAGATGTTTTGTAAAGAGGAATGGTCCAAAATACCTTGAACCAGAATCCAGACTCTCATTGGAACCTACAGGAAGCGTTTAGAGGCTGTAATTTCTGCAAAAGGAGGATCTACTAAATATTGATTTAATTTCTTTTTTGTGGTGCCTGTAAGGAATATTCTTTTATTTCCCTCTTATTGGTACCCCTGGACCAGACTTCAGTATTCAGCTTGATTTGATTCTTATCTGGCGCCAGAGAGAGCAACGTTGACACAAGACACACTTCTGGTGCTGTTCAAAGTCACTCTAAGTTTTTATTGATCTTGTGAGACATATATAGTTCTAATCCAATGACATTATGTTTAAGTTAACCAATCACAGAGTAACACACGTCTTAGCCAACTACATATTTCAGTTATCTTATCTTTTATAAGAGTCAAGGCTATATGTGGGCAAAGTTCTTATGAAATAGTTTTCCAAGAACTCTTTACCCTTATGTGTTCCTGTGTACGTGATGTACTAATTTATAGATAGTGATGGCATTTAAAGCTTATATACAAAATAGACTTTGGATTGTAATACAACCCTTCAATCCCGTATTAAAAACTATCTACATATTTCTATATAATGTGTTTTATTTTTATTTTGTTCCTTTCCTGTTTTTTCTTTTAAAATATTTCTGTAATTATTGTTGGTAATCCTCTGGAGACCCAGGGTTTTTGAGGTATCTGAATGTATGCAGCTTGTGGTGTATCTGGGACTCGCCTACATCTCATAAATGTATTAATTAATGAGGGTATACATTGGATACAGCAACATATAATGATCAAGGAGGCAATTATGATGATAATACTAACAAATAATATTCTTAACCAACTCAAATCTGGCATCCAGCTCAATAACCAGTCCCACCAGGAGGATGAATCAACATCCGTCTTAATATTATTGGCTGTGTCATGTAACGATTGAATATGGGATTGGATTAATCTGGATTGGTCAGATAAATTAAAGCAACACATTCCTTTAAAATCCTGACACCCTACATTATGTTTCAGCAACAAATAATCTACAGCAAATCTGTTTTCCAGCACTGCTCCTCGTAGTCCTTGTAGATCTAATAGTATGTCTGATAAGGCGATAGAGGTATGATTCAGAGATTTGGCCAGGTCACATGCAATAGAATTTATAGTACGAGTATTATATATAGCCAGTGCAGGCACTCCTATTATGGAGACGCCCAAACTTACATATTCTGCATGACTGAGAAGGGGTAGTGTAGAGTCACAGTCTTCTGATAAAGTCTTGGTAACTTATCTGTAAGCTCTCCTGATAGGTGGTCGACTGGGAAGGGCTAAAGTCAGCCTGGATAATGCACAGGGACCTCCAATAACATTAGCAGGAATGATAGCAGGGAACATGCTATTATAGATAAAACTAGGTGTCACAATGGTTTTGTTACAACTCATGGAATTATTCAGGGAGCTAGCAGGTCTACTATTCTTTTTACAGCTACTTATATCGAAAATATTTGGCCTAGTCTTGTTCTGCATTTTTGCTTGTATGCAGGGAGGCAATAGTTTCTCATCACAGGTGAAATTATAACATATTTCTGCTGCTGTAACAAGACCTGTAATTATTTCTATCATGTTATATTGCAGAGTCTCATATGTAAAACAGTTATAACAAGCATGATAAGGATTTACATATCCATATTTAACATCATGATCCTGCAAATCAGTGTCATTCCATTGGGAACGTAGGAGCCCCATCCATACATCTACTGGGGTGGGGACTGCTACCAGACATGTCTCCAAAATGTTAGATACGGATAAAATGGTTCGGAGACAGAAATCAGTTAAGTTCAGAGTTTTGGCCAGGTACAGCCATAAGTTCTCCTTCGTCTTCCACAGATTGTTTTCTCCCCGCATTCCGTTTTCAGGTATGTCTGTCTGTTCCACAGCCGTGTGGACATTGAGTAGGAGACACAAAATTTCTATTATCAAGGCACCGCATCTCAGCCATCTCAAGGAATTTCCCGACTGCATCCTCTCGCTGGGGGTCAAGGCTGTCTGCCTCCGTTAGTACCCCTTCTGTATCTCCTTTGAGGTCAAGGTTGTCTGCCTCCGTTAGTACCTCTTGTCCTTCTTCAAGGCTAAGGCTGTCTGCCTCCGTTCCTGCCTCCTTTCTTTCTCTCACAAGCTTCACTCGGGTGGCGTGGATCCAAATTGGAGATTGTTCAGTCAGCACAGCTGTTCTGGTTACTGCAACCACGGTAGTAGGTGGGCCATATATGAAATCACCTTGAGCTCTTCCTTTCTTCAGTGTTTCGACCACCACCTCATCCCCCACCCTGTATGGGTGGGTGGGTTCCTGTGGAAGAGAGGGAGACTTACAAGCAACTTTTTCCTCAGTTTTGTTAAGTACATGTATCAATTTGGTGACATAGTCTTCCCTTATTAAATCAAGGTCTCCTCCCTGCACTATCATTGGGCCCAGGGGGTGGGGAAAGGCCTCCTCATGAGTATCTCAATGCTGTTATGTCATGGAAATTTGCTATTAAGATGGAAACACTGTGTTGGGGATGTTGGGGAATGCATGCATGGCTACCCCTCTTCCCCTCTTTGCAGACTAATTCTGTCTTAGGATTTTTCTGCAATACTGGATAACACCAGTCTTGCCGTTCCTGTTCAGTGGCATACCTTTGAAGATCAGTAAGCATTTGTGACATCTCAGGGGTTGGAGATGCCAGACATGGCAGCTCCCAATGGTTACAAGGACCTGTGGGGTTGCATTTGGCCACTCGTTTTGCCACCTTATCAGCCAGCGCGTTGCCCTGTGAGACATGATCCTTACCATCTGCTGCCATAAATCCTCTCCTCTGCCAAATCATACCATGGTCCCACACTACCCCATGTGCGAACCTACTCTTAGTATAAATGGTGACAGGTCTATCAGCATGTAGAATACATGCTCTAGTGAGTGCAATGAGCTCAGGTGCCTGCTGTATTGAGTGTGGATGCCCTTGAGTAGTCCTACAACATCATGAGTAGTGTGCAAAAATGGTGTAATGTCACATTGTGAAAGGAGTTGCCAACTCTACCATCATAGCACAGGCTGCAAGAGAACACAGACATGCCGGCATCCCTTGAACAGGGGTGGGCATTACCTTTGAGAAAAAAAATGCACAAGGACGCAACTTGCCTCCGTGTGCTTGTGTCAGTACCCCCGCCATGGTTTTACAATTTTGGTGTGAAAACATGTAGAAGGGCATACAAACCGGATTCCAAAAAAGTTGGGACACTATACAAATCGTGAATAAAAACTGAATGCAATGATGTGGAGATGCCAACTTCTAATATTTTATTCAGAATAGAACATAAATCACGGAACAAAAGTTTAAACTGAGAAAATGTACCATTTTAAAAGGGAAAAATATGTTGAATCAGAATTTCATGGTGTCAACAAATCCCCAAAAAGTTGGGACAAGGCCATTTTCACCACCGTGTGGCATCTCCCCTTCTTCTTACAACACTCAACAGACGTCTGGGGACCGAGGAGACCAGTTTCTCAAGTTTAGAAATAGGAATGCTCTCCCATTCTTGTCTAATACAGGCCTCTAACTGTTCAATCGTCTTGGGCCTTCTTTGTTGCACCTTCCTCTTTATGATGCGCCAAATGTTCTCTATAGGTGAAAGATTTGGACTGCAGACTGGCCATTTCAGTACCCGGATCCTTCTCCTACGCAGCCATGATGTTGTGATTGATGCAGAATGTGGTCAGGCATTATCTTGTTGAAAAATGCAGGGTCTTCCCTGAAAGAGATGACGTCTGGATGGGAGCATATGTTGTTCTAGAACCTGAATATATTTTTCTGCATTGATGGTGCCTTTCCAGACATGCAAGCTGCCCATGCCACACGCACTCATGCAACCCCATACCATCAGAGATGCAGGCTTCTGAACTGAGCGTTGATAACAGCTTGGGTTGTCCTTGTCCTCTTTGGTCCGGATGACATGGCGTCCCAGATTTCCAAAAAGAACTTTGAATCGTGACTCGTCTGACCACAGAACAGTCTTCCATTTTGCCACACTTCATTTTAAATGATCCCTGGCCCAGTGAAAACGCCTGAGCTTGTGGATCTTGCTTAGAAATGGCTTCTTCTTTGCACTGTAGAGTTTCAGCTGGCAACGTCGGATGGCACGGTGGATTGTGTTCACTGACAATGGTTTCTGGAAGTATTCCTGTGCCCATTCTGTGATTTCCTTTACAATAGCATTCCTGTTTGTGGTGCAGTGTCGTTTAAGGGCCAAGAGATCACGGGCATCCAGTATGGTTTTACGGCCTTGACCCTTACGCACAGAGATTGTTCCAGATTCTCTGAATCTTCGGATGATGTTATGCACAGTTGATGATGATAGATGCAAAGTCTTTGCAATTTTTCGCTGGGTAACACCTTTCTGATATTGCTCCACTATCTTTCTGTGCAACATTGTGGGAATTGGTGATCCTCTACCCATCTTGGCTTCTGAGAGACACTGCCACTCTGAGAAGCTCTTTTTATACCCTAATTAGTGTTAATTGGTCTTCCAGCTCTTCGTTATGCTCAAATTAACTTTTTCCAGCCTCTTATTGCTACTTGTCCCAACTTTTTGGGGATTTGTTGACACCGTGAAAATTTGACGTATCAACGTATCAACGTATTTTTCCTTTAAAATGATACATTTATTCGGAGTAAATGTTTTATCTGTCATCTAAGTTCTATTACAAATAAAATATTGACATTTGCCATCTCCACATCATTGCATTCAGTTTTTATTCACAATTTGTTTAGTGTCCCAACTTTTTGGGAATCCGGTTTGTATTATAGTCAGGGAGGCCCAGCCCTGGACTTGACATGAGTGAACATTTCAGATAATCAAATGCATTGTACATTTCAGAAGACCATTTAATCAAATCTGGATTTTCGTCGAGAGTGGCTTGCCTCAAAACATTGTCATAATAGGAGCAATCAGGAATCCATTGTCTACAGTAGCTGATCATACCAAGGAAAGATAACATTTCTTTCTTGGTGTGCGGGGTGACCAGACCCGCAATAGACTGGACTCTTTCTGTGCTGATTCTCCTTTCACCTTTTGTGAGGACAAAGCCCAAGTATTCAACCTGCATGTTACACCATTGCATTTTCTTAAGTGTCACTTTGTGACCACATCCTGACAATCATTATAACAGTGATAAACCATCCTGAATGCTGGCCTCTGCTGACATGCTACACAGTAACAGACCATCGACATATTGCAGCAGCACAGAACCTTGGGGGGGTACCATGGTTTTAACGTGGCTTGGAGGACTATGCTGTACACTACAGGTGAATCAGCATATCCCCGGGGCATTCTGCACCAGGTCAGTTGACGTCCGTCAAAGGAAAAAAGCAAAAAGTAGTCTGGTTATCTTATCAACTGGGATAGAAAAGAACGCATTTTTCAGATCTATCACACTGAACCAGACAGTGTCTGCTGGAATGGCAGATAATAATTGAGTGACATCAGGTACAACAGGATCTATAGGCACAAATGATGTTGTTGATGGCCCTCAAATCCTGTACAAAGCGGGTAGTACCATCTGCCTTTGTCACTGGATTCACGGGCATGCTGTAGGGTGAAATCACCTCTTCCAGGATTCTCTTTTGTAGGAATTCTTCCATCATTGGCCTAAGTCCATCAAGTTCCTTATTTGGCAACGGGTATTGTTTCTGGAACACTGAGATGAAACCTGGTTTCACAGTAGCTTTGTAAGGTGTGCAATCTATGAATCCTGTGTAAAATTTATTTGAAGATCATAATGCAGGATTAATGTTGTTAAATTCTGTGTGGTCCCATATGTTTGCAAGAATCAGTGGCACTGGTGTAGAGATTGGAATGAGATCTGAGTGTACTCTTATGCCCTGATACTTTGCTGATACTTGCAAGTTAAGCTTAATGAACTAATGTCTCCCTAACAGGCTGACTGGGAAATCTAGTATAATGCTAAATACATGATCTGTGATGTATTCCCTGTCCATGAGTGGTAGTGAGTCAGTTTTTAAAGGTTTTGTCAAAACCCCATTCTGTCTTAGATTTTTGACTACCCATTATCAAAACTTATTTTCTTACAAAAAGAATTCAAAACAGTAACAGCAAAAAACAAAACAGAATGTTAGTCTTGGGACAACAGCTGTAGACTTACGACCCAGCATGTTACTTCCCCTTATATAACTGTGTTAGACAAAACAACTTATCATGCAAAACTTCTACAATTATCAAACAACTGATCATGCAAAACTTCTTCAATTATCTTTATTAAGAATCAAATCAAGCTGTAAAACCTTCTGTTACCTGAACAGATTTTTGACAGGACTCCCTCAGCCCTCTGAAGTGCACTTTCCTTGTTACTAGACTTCCCTGAGTCCTAAGGCAAAATTCCTTGAGTTATGCTTACTGTATCCCTGACACTGTACTTCACCCGAAGTCTATCTAAGGGTCCCTTATGTACTTACTTGAATAGAGACGTGGCCAGTGCCCTTGGATTGGCCAGAGGACAAGTGCCTCTTCTCACCAGACCCGAGAATGACCTTCTCGATCCCGGACGAGCCCCCAAATTGTAAGGAATATTCTTTTCTTTCCCTCTTATTGGTACCCCTAGACCAGACTTCAATATTCAGCTTGATTTGATTGTTATCTGGCACCAGAGAGAGCAACGTTGACACAAGACACACTTCTGGTGCTGTTTAAAGTCACTCTAAGTTTTTATTCATCTCGAGAGACATATATAGTCCTAATCCAATGACATTATGTTTAAGTTAACCATTCACAGAGTAACACACGTCTTAGCCAGCTACATATTTCATTTATCTTATCTTTTATAAGAGTCAAGGCTATATGTGGGCAAAGTTCTTATGAAATAGTTTTCCAAGAACTCTTTACCCTTATGTGTTCCTGTGTACGTGATGTACAAATATATAGATAGTGATGGAATGTAAAGCTTATATACAAAATAGACTTTGGACTGTAATAGAACCCTTCAGTGCCCAAATTTATGCACCTGCCTAATTTTGTACAAATATAGCACACTTTCTGTAAATACAATAAACTTAATTTCACTTCTCAAATATCACTGTGTGTGTCTCCTATATGATATATTTAACTGACATTTTTTATTGTAACAACCAACAATTTATACAGGAAAATCATGACGATTAACAAGGTTGCCCAAACTTTCGCATCCCACTGTACATAGCAAATGTGGTGCCAATATTCAAAAAGGGTCCAAAAACAGAGGCTGGAAACTATAGGCCAGTAAGTTTAACATCTGTTGTGGGTAAACTGTTTGACGGTTTTCTAAGAGATCTTAGAGCATCTTAACGGAAATAAGCAAATAACGCCATATTAGCATGGCTTCATGAGGGATCGGTCATGCCAAACTAATTTAATCAGTTTCTATGAGGAGGTAAGTTCTAGACTTGACAGCGGCGTATCAATGGATGTCGTATATCTGGACTTCTCCAAAGTATTTGACACTGTACCACATAATAGGTTAGTATATAAAATGAGAATGCTCGGACTGGGAGAAAACGTCTGTATGTGGGTAAGTAACTGGCTGAGTGATAGAAAACAGAGGGTGGTTATTAGTGGTACACACTCAGATTGGGTCACTGTCACTAGTGGGGTACCTCAGGGGTCAGTATTGGGCCCTATTCTCTTCAATATATTTCTAAATGATCTTGTAGAAGGCTTGCATAGTAAAGTATCAATTTTGACAGATGACACTAAACTGTGTAAAGTAATTAACACTGAAGAGGATAGTATACTGCTACAGAGGGATCTGGAGAGATTGGAGGCTTGGGCAGATAGGTGGCAGATGAGGTTTAACACTGACAAATGTAAAATCATGCACATGGGAAGGAATAATTCAAGTCACCCGTACATACTAAGGCTACTTTCACACTGGCGTTTCTGGGTCCATCTGTGAGATCCGTTTCAAGGCTCTCACAAGCGGCCCAAAATGGATCAGTTCAGCCCCAATGCATTCTGAATGAATAAGGATCCGTTCGGAATGCATCAGTTTGCCTCCGTTCAGCCTCCATTCCGCTCTGGAGGCGGACACCAAAACACTGCTTGCAGCGTTTTGATCTCCGTCTGACAAAACTGAGCCAAACTGATCCGTCCTGACTTACCATGTAAGTCAGTGGGCACGGATACGTTTTTACTGACACAATATGGTGCAATTGAAAACGGATCGCCTCCCATTGACTTTCAATGTAAGTCAAAACGGATCCTTTTGCATTATCATGAACAAAAGAAAAAAAAAAAATTTGTTCAGGGTAATGCAAACGGATACGTTCTGAATGGATACAAGCGTTTGCATCATAGGTGTGTATCCATCTGTGCAGATACCAGACGGATCCGCACCTAAACGCAGGTGTGAAAGTAGCCTAGATGGTAAAACACTCGGTAACACCGACATGGAAAAGGATCTAGGAATTTTAATAAACAGCAAACTAAGCTGCAAAAACCATTGTCAGGCAGCTGCTGCCAAGGCCAATAAGATAATGGGATGCATCAAAAGGGGCATAGATGGCGGTGATGAGAACATAGTCCTACCACTTTACAAATCACTAATCAGACCACACATGGAGTACTGTGTACAGTTTTGGGCTCCTGTAAACAAGGCAGACTCAGCAGAGCTGGAGAGGGTCCAGAGGAGGGCAACTAAAGTAATAACTGGAATGGGGCAACTACAGTACCCTGAAAGATTATCAAAATTAGGGTTATTCGCTTTAGAAAAAAGACGACTGATGAGAGATCTAATTACTATATATAAATATATCAGGGGTCAGTACAGAGATCTTTCCCATCATCTATTTATCCCCAGGACTGTGACTGTGACGAGGGGACATCCTCTGCGTCTGGAGGAAAGAAGGTTTGTACACAAACATAGAAGAGGATTCTTTACGGTAAGAGCAGTGAGACTATGGAACTCTGTGCCTGAGGAGGCGGTGATGGTGAGTACAATAAAGGAATTCAAGAGGGGCCTGGATGTATTTCTGGAGCGTAATAATATTACAGGCTATAGCTACTAGAGAGGAGTCTTCCTCTGGATCAACTTGCGGGATAACAGGCCGAACTGGATGGACAAGTGTCTTTTTTCGGCCTTATATACTATGTTACTAATAGGAAGATATATTTGGGTAGACTTTAAGGAATTTGATAAGGGAAAGCTTTAGGAAAAGCCAGCCAGTTGTGAGTTTAATACAGCTGCTGCCGGCAGCTACTTCTGCATTACAAAATCGCCTGCAATAAAAAGAAGCACATTTTCTTTTTCTGCATATGATCATCCATTTTTATTATTTTTTTTACTTCAAGTTTCTACAATTCATAGGCTTATTGCCGCAATAAACTAAGCAATAGATTGAACAATTGTATATTTTTCTTTCTTCTAAAAAACATTTCAGTGTATTAAACCCTTTTTTTAAAAACATGTTGCACATTGCTACAAGATAATGTTCAATACTGCAAAATAATGAGTAGCAATAATACGGCAATAGTGCCATTATTATGTACTTGTTATTAAACACATTGAATATTACTGCAAAATAATATTCAGTTATAGCAAAATCATTTCATGGCAATAATGCTATTATTATACCCATGTTATTAAATGTGTTGCATATTTACTGCAAAATTACGTTCAGTTAGCAATGCCATTATTATACCCATGCTATTAAATGCATTGCATATTACTTTAAGATAACGGGTTGTTATATCAAAAGCATTTTACATAAATAACGCTATTATCATATGAGTGATCTTAAATGTGTTGCATATTGCAAGATAATGTTCAGTTATAGCAAAAGCAGAAGAGTGGAAAATGAAAGCCTTGTCACCCGAGAGTCATAATGTGGCTAGTAGCAACAGTGACCACACCAGCCATCTGGCCAGTAGTAGTAGTTAGTGATGATCGAGCATGGTTGGCCGAACACCTGGCACATGGCAGTACTCGGTATGCAGCCATTTAATGTGCAGGTTACTACTGCCCTTCACTGTAATGCCGTAGCCATGTTGGCTGCTGGCATTAGAGTGATTGGCTGGCCGGAACCCGTCATCGGGTGATATAAAGCACCCAATGGCACGTGTTTGGCTCAGTGTTATTCAGGGAGAGCTGAGCATAGGAAGGGAAAGACAGGGAGTGTTATTGGAAGATTATTATTACAAAAGCTTTTCAGAGACCAAAAAGTCCTTTTAAGAACTATTGTGTGTGACAGTCTTAGGGAGAGATGTGCATAGGAAGGGACAGAGTGTAGGGGGTGTTATTGGAAGATTTATATTGGAAAAAACTTTTCAGAGACCCAAAAGTCCTTTTAAGGACTATTGAGTGTGACAGCAGCAATATATATTTTTAGTGCATCCTGCACTAAATAGCGTCTAATAGGTTGCTGCGGACAGTGAAAGTATCCGCACCACATCTCCTGTGTAAATTGTGCACTTCCCTAAAATATCAGTGACATCCAGTGTACTTTTTTCGTAGAAGGTGTCTGCTGTGGACAGTTAATTTATCCGTGCCACATATCTTATGTAAAGTGTGTGCATTGATAAAATATCTGTGACATCCAGTGTACTTTTTCATAGACGGTGTTCGCTGCTGACAGTTAAATTATCTGTGCCACATCTCCTGCCTAAAGTGTGTTTATCCCAAAAATATATGTGACATCCAGTGTACTTTTTTAATAGATGGTGTCTGCTGCGGACAGTGAGATTAGCTGTGCCACATCTCCAGTGTAAAGTGTGTGCATGCCAAAAATATCTGTGACATCCAGTGTACTTTTTCTGTAGACGGTGTCTGCTGCGGACAGTGACATTACCAGTGCAACATCTCCAGTGTATCGTGTGGGCATCCCCAAAAATATCTGTGACATCCAGTGTACTTTTTCTGTAGACAGTGTCTGCTGCAGACAGTGACATTACCAGTGCAACATCCTCCAGTGTATCGTGTGGGCATCCCAAAAATATCTGTGACATCAAGTGTACTTTTTCCATAGACTGTGTCCGCTGCAGACAGTGAGATTAGCTGCATCACATCTCAGTATAAAGTGTGCACATCCCAAAAATATCTGTGACATCCAGTGTACTTTTTCAATAGACGGTGTCGGCTGCGGACAGTGAGATTAGCTGTGCCACATCTCCAGAGTAAAGTGTGCGCCTCCAAAAATACAGGGAGTGCAGAATTATTAGGCAAGTTGTATTTTTGAGGATTAATTTTATTATTGAACAACAACCATGTTCTCAATGAACCCAAAAAAACTCATTGATATCAAAGCTGAATATTTTTGGAAGTAGTTTTTAGTTTGTTTTTAGTTTTAGCTATTTTAGGGGGATATCTGTGTGTGCAGGTGACTATTACTGTGCATAATTATTAGGCAACTTAACAAAAAACAAATATATACCCATTTCAATTATTTATTTTTACCAGTGAAACCAATATAACATCTCAACATTCACAAATATACATTTCTGACATTCAAAAACAAAACAAAAACAAATCAGTGACCAATATAGCCACCTTTCTTTGCAAGGACACTCAAAAGCCTGCCATCCATGGATTCTGTCAGTGTTTTGATCTGTTCACCATCAACATTGCGTGCAGCAGCAACCACAACCTCCCAGACACTGTTCAGAGAGGTGTACTGTTTTCCCTCCTTGTAAATCTCACATTTGATGATGGACCACAGGTTCTCAATGGGGTTCAGATCAGGTGAACAAGGAGGCCATGTCATTAGTTTTTCTTCTTTTATACCCATTCTTGCCAGCCACGCTGTGGAGTACTTGGACGCGTGTGATGGAGCATTGTCCTGCATGAAAATCATGTTTTTCTTGAAGGATGCAGACTTCTTCCTGTACCACTGCTTGAAGAAGGTGTCTTCTAGAAACTGGCAGTAGGACTGGGAGTTGAGCTTGACTCCATCCTCAACCCGAAAAAGGCCCCACAAGCTCATCTTTGATGATACCAGCCCAAACCAGTACTCCACCTCCACCTTGCTGGCGTCTGAGTCGGACTGGAGCTCTCTGCCCTTTACCAATCCAGCCACGGGCCCATCCATCTGGCCCATCAAGACTCGCTCTCATTTCATCAGTCCATAAAACCTTTGAAAAATCAGTCTTGAGATATTTCTTGGCCCAGTCTTGACGTTTCAGCTTGTGGGTCTTGCTGAGTGGTGGTCGTCTTTCAGCCTTTCTTACCTTGGCCATGTCTCTGAGTATTGCCCACCTTGTGCTTTTGGGCACTCCAGTGATGTTGCAGCTCTGAAATATGGCCAAACTGGTGGCAAGTGGCATCTTGGCAGCTGCACGCTTGACTTTTCTCAGTTCATGGGCAGTTATTTAGCGCCTTGGTTTTTCCACACACTTCTTGCGACCCTGTTGACTATTTTGAATGAAACGCTTGATTGTTCGATGATCACGCTTCAGAAGCTTTGCAATTTTAAGAGTGCTGCATCCCTCTGCAAGATATCTCACTATTTTTGACTTTTCTGAGCCTGTCAAGTCCTTCTTTTGACCCATTTTGCCAAAGGAAAGGAAGTTGCCTAATAATTATGCACACCTGATATAGGGTGTTGATGTCATTAGACCACACCCCTTCTCATTACAGAGATGCACATCACCTAATATGCTTAATTGGTAGAAAACAGAAGAAAGGAGCTAAGAGTACCAATAGTTAGAAAAATATATACGTTTTTATTGAGTTCACGATAAAAAAACACACATATAGTGAATGCCAAGGATAGGGTAAGGGAGCAGGGAAAAAGAAAACGAGCGCCACCCTGGACGGACACACTGGTCACAAAATATAATGATCTATCGATTGTATTACTGCAGATATGGGAAAAACAGATAATGTGTGGTACAATGACCAACCCATAAATGCAGACATGATAAATTATTTAATGTAAAGGGTGAGTGGAGATCAGATGTGGGCAAACCGCCATGGCTATAGTGCATAAAATATGGTACAAGGGACATAGGTCATACAAAAATGTGTAAACAGTGTACCAATAAATAGACAGTGATGGACCAAGTGAGATAGCTCAACATTGGCAGCACATAGCCATGGCTGGGAACCTGTGATCAGACACTCACCAGTATGGGACCAAGTGTGAACGGAGAACCAGGATGGCGCTACCCCAACGCGCGTTTCGGCGTGCCTTCACCCCCTGACGAAGGCACGCCGAAACGTGCGTTGGGGTAGCGCCATCCTGGTTCTCCGTTCACACTTGGTCCCATACTGGTGAGTGTCTGATCACAGGTTCCCAGCCATGGCTATGTGCTGCCAATGTTGAGCTATCTCACTTGGTCCATCACTGTCTATTTATTGGTACACTGTTTACACATTTTTGTATGACCTATGTCCCTTGTACCATATTTTATGCACTATAGCCATGGCGGTTTGCCCACATCTGATCTCCACTCACCCTTTACATTAAATAATTTATCATGTCTGCATTTATGGGTTGGTCATTGTACCACACATTATCTGTTTTTCCCATATCTGCAGTAATACAATCGATAGATCATTATATTTTGTGACCAGTGTGTCCGTCCAGGGTGGCGCTCGTTTTCTTTTTCCCTGCTCCCTTACCCTATCCTTGGCATTCACTATATGTGTTTTTTTTATTGTGAACTCAATAAAAACGTATATATTTTTCTAACTATTGGTACTCTTAGCTCCTTTCTTCTGTTTCTGCCATTATACTCGGAGCTTGTACCGAGTTACCCTCTTTCAGGTATCCCCCAACATTTATTTAAAATAATATAGGCATTGTCCTTGCTATATAGGCTGGGGGACTTCTGGGGTCGTCTTCTTTTTCTTCTGCTTAATTGGTAGTAGGCTTTCGAGCCTATACAGCTTGGAGTAAGACAACATGCATAAAGAGGATGATGTGGTCAAAATACTCATTTGCCTAATAATTCTGCACTCCCTGTATATCTGTGTCATCCAGTGTACTTTTTCAATAGACGGTGTCCACTGCAGACAGTGAGATTAGCTGCTCCACATCTCCAGTGTATCGTGCGCGCATCCCAAAAATATCTGCGACAACCAGTGTACTTTTTCATTTGACGGTGTCTGCTGCGGACAGTGAGATTAGCTGCGCCACATGTCCAATGTAAAGTGTGCGCATCCCAAAAATATCTGTGACATCCAGTGTAATTTTTCAATAGACAGTGTCTGCTACGGACAGTGACATTACCAGTGCCACATCTCCAGTGTAACGTGTGTGCCTAAAATTGTAATCTGTGACATACAGTGTACTTTTTACGTAAACGCTTTAGACAGTGACAGTAACATTACCGGTGGTACCTCTCCTGTTTCCTCATGCCAAAATACCTGTGACATTCCCTGTAATTTTTTTTTTTATTAGCCGCTGGTGACAGCATTAACATTATCTGCGGGATATCTCCTGTGTGACGTTTTCACATCGCAAATACCTTTTTAATTTTTTTGCGCATACACTTACAAATCCTACGCTACTGTATGTGTGACATACTTTCAAGCATATATCACATTTAAAATGAAGAAGGCAAGCAGTAGGGGACGGGGAAGTGGCCGTGATGCTGATGGTGCATGCAGAGGCCATGACCCTGGACTCGTTGAAACTGTGCTTGCTGCCAGAGCACAAGAAAATAAGTCATCCATGATACCTAGCTTCATGCCCCAGTTTGCAGGGTGGCGCAGGACACTACTCTTGAAGTCAGACCATTGCGACCAGGTGGTCGGTTGGATTGCAGCAGATAATGCTTCCAGTTGGTTAAGCACCACCCTGTCTTCCACCAAGTCCAGCCTTGATACACCTTCCTCCCACCATGGAGAGTCTGGACAAACAAGTGATCCCACACTCGGATATTCCGAGGACCTCTTTTCCTCGCCATTCCTTGATTTGGCCCTCTCGCCAAGCACGCTTTAAGAGGGACAGATCTTGTGCCCTGATTCCCAAACTCAATAACTCAACAGCAATTACTGTCTCAAGAGGTTGAGGAAGAGGATGAGACACAGTTGTCAATCATTGAGGTTATGGTTAGGTCAAAAAGTCAGGAGGATGAGCAAACAGTGAGGAAGTGGAAGAGGAAGTGGTGGACGATGAAGTTACTGACCCAACCTGGGAAGGTGGAAAGCTGAAAGAGAAAAGCAGTACAGAGGAGGAGGGATCTGCAGCACCGCAACAGGATGGAAGAGGCAGTAGGGTGTCAAAAGGGAGAAGGCGGGCCACACCAAAAAGGTCCGCAACTGTTCCATGGAGCACCCCCTTGCAGAAATATCCCTCCGAGATCCATGCATAATTCATTTTTAGAAATGTGAGGTAGTCCACACTGTCTTGAGCTAGGCGACTGCACTTATCGGTCACGATTCCCCCTGCTGCGCTGAACGTATTTTTGGACAGGACACTCGATGAGGAGCAAGCCAAGAGTTCCATGGCAAATTGTGTCAGCTCTGGCCACAGGTCAAGCCTGCACACCCAGTAGTCCAGGGGCTCCTCACTTCTCAGATCGTCTACATCGGCTGTTCCCTGAGGTTGGATCCGGAGGGTGGCTGTCCATGGGTTGGCTGCAAGAATAATCTCAAATCCGAAGTGAACAACACATCTTCAAACCGCCCTCTTCTAGCAGGCGCTGTAGGATTGGTACCCGCACCTGTTTTACTGTGAGTGGAAATTCCTCTGCCAGCGCCTGCAACCGCAGAATGCAGCATCTCTCGCAGCAAGACCTGGAAATGCTGCATTCTGACTGCCCTCTGTGATGCTGGTAACATGTCCGCCATTTTGTGTTTGTACTGGGGGTCTAAGTACGTTTCCACCCAGTACTGGTCCTTTCCCTTTTATACTTTTCATACGGGGGTCCCTCTTCAAACACTGGAGCATGAAGGCCCCCATTTGCACTAAATTGGAAGTGGTGGAGCGCCCTGGCTCCTGCTTATCACCCAGGAGAATGTTGTCTTCGGTCTCCTCCCCCCAGCCACGGACAACACCAGGGATCCCCGAAGTTTAAAGTCCCCCTCAAAGCCTGCTCTTCTTGCTCCTCCGCCTTCCCCCAGGCACCATCCTCCTCTGACTCTTGACTTTTCTCAGATAAAGTAGGCCCCCCAGGGAATTAATTCAGCATTGCGACTTCCTCATCTTCCAGCTCCTGCTCCTCGACAGCTAGATCAATGACACAACGCAATTCACGCTCCAGAAAGAAGGCACAAGGTACGATGTCACTGATGGTGCCCTATGCGACTGACCAGTTTGTTGATCTCATCAAATGGCCGCAGAAGTCTGCATGCATCGCACATGAGCAGCTACTGGCTTGGTGAAAAGAAACCAAGCTCCCCAGAACCTGTCCTGGTGAAGAGTTCGTACGAATAGTTGTTAACGACACATTGCTGCTGGAGCAGCCTATCAATCATATACGCGCTGGAGTTCCAGCGCGTCGGGCTGTCACAAATCAGATGTCGGACGGGTAGGTGGTATCGCCGCTGAACGTCAGCGAAGCGAGCCATGGCCGTATAAGATTTTCTAAAATGGCCAGAGATTTTCCTGGCCTGCCGCAAGACGACCTGGACCCCGTTTTTTTTTTTGCAACGAATCGCTGCGCGGCTACGTTTAGGATGTGTGCCATGCACGGCACGTGTGTCATTTTGACTTGTTTCAGTGCGCTCAGCAGATTGGCACCATTGTCACACACCACTTCCACCACTGTCAAATTGAGTGGGGTTAGCCACTGATCAGCCTGTGACCGCAGAGCTGAAAGCAGTGCAGGACCAGTGTGGCTCTTAAATTCCATGCACAACAGCCGCAGCACATCGTGGCAACATCTCACTAGTGATGAGTGGCAGGGGCAATATTCAAATTTGTGATATTTTGCAAATATTTGGGCGAATATTCGCCATATATTCTAGAATTTGATAATTCGTTATCTTCAGTAATTATTTTTCTGATTGCGGAAATCCGCAATTGAAAAATTTGCATTATGAAAATTCGCAATCAACACTACTCCTAAAGTCAAAGATATTGCAGCCTTCACATTGACCCACAAGCTAGAAGAAGGGAGGGATCATGTGTACTAATTTAAAAAATCTTGAATATTTTAAATTACGAATAGAGTTGAGCGAACACCTGGATGTTCGGGTTCGAGAAGTTCGGCCGAACATCCCGGAAATGTTCGGGTTCGGGATCCGAACCCGATCCGAACTTCGTCCCGAACCCGAACCCCATTGAAGTCAATGGGGACCCGAACTTTTCGGCACTAAAAAGGCTGTAAAACAGCCCAGGAAAGAGCTAGAGGGCTGCAAAAGGCAGCAACATGTAGGTAAATCCCCTGCAAACAAATGTGGATAGGGAAATGAATTAAAATAAAAATTAAATAAATAAAAATTAACCAAAATCAATTGGAGAGAGGTTCCATAGCAGAGAATCTGGCTTCCCGTCACCCACCACTGGAACAGTCCATTCTCAGATATTTAGGCCCCGGCACCCAGGCAGAGGAGAGAGGTCCCGTAACAGAGAATCTGTCTTCATGTCAGCAGAGAATTAGTCTGCATGTCATAGCAGAGAATGAGGCTTCACGTCAGCCACCACTGCAACAGTCCATTGGCATATATTTAGGCCCAGCACCCAGGCAGAGGAGGGAGGTCCCGTAACAGAGAATCTGTCTTCATGTCAGCAGAGAATTAGTCTGCATGTCATAGCAGAGAATGAGGCTTCACGTCAGCCACCACTGCAACAGTCCATTGGCATATATTTAGGCCCAGCACACACACAGGCAGAGGAGAGAGGTCCCGTAACAGAGAATCTGGCTTCATGTCAGCAGAGAATCAGTCTGCATGTCATAGCAGAGAATGAGGCTTCACGTCAGCCACCACTGCAACAGTCCATTGGCATATATTTAGGCCCAGCACACACACAGGCAGAGGAGAGAGGTCCCGTAACAGAGGATCTGGCTTCATGTCAGCAGAGAATCAGTCTGCATGTCATAGCAGAGAATCAGGCTTCACGTCAGCCACCACTGCAACAGTCCATTGTCATAAATTTAGGCCCAGCACCCAGGCAGAGGAGAGAGGTCCCGTAACAGACAATCTGGCTTCATGTCAGCAGAGAATTAGTCTGCATGTCATAGCAGAGAATGAGGCTTCACGTCAGCCACCACTGCAACAGTCCATTGGCATATATTTAGGCCTAGCACACAGGCAGAGGAGAGAGGTCCCGTAACAGACAATCTGGCTTCATGTCAGCAGAGAATCAGTCTGCATGTCATAGCAGAGAATGAGGCTTCACGTCAGCCACCACTGCAACAGTCCATTGGCATATATTTAGGCCTAGCACACAGGCAGAGCAGAGAGGTCCCGTAACAGACAATCTGGCTTCATGACAGCAGAGAATCAGTCTGCATGTCATAGCAGAGAATGAGGCTTCACGTCACCCACCACTGCAACAGTCCATTGGCATATATTTAGGCCTAGCACACAGGCAGAGCAGAGAGGTCCCGTAACAGACGATCTGGCTTCATGTCAGCAGAGAATCAGTCTGCATGTCATAGCAGAGAATGAGGCTTCACGTCAGCCACCACTGCAACAGTCCATTGGCATATATTTAGGCCTAGCACACAGGCAGAGGAGAGAGGTCCCGTAACAGACAATCTGGCTTCATGTCAGCAGAGAATCAGTCTGCATGTCATAGCAGAGAATGAGGCTTCACGTCAGCCACCACTGCAACAGTCCATTGGCATATATTTAGGCCCAGCACCCAGGCAGAGGAGGGAGGTCCCGTAACAGACAATCTGGCTTCATGTCAGCAGAGAATCAGTCTGCATGTCATAGCAGAGAATGAGGCTTCACGTCACCCACCACTGCAACAGTCCATTGGCATATATTTAGGCCCAGCACCCAGGCAGAGGAGGGAGGTCCCGTAACAGAGAATCTGTCTTCATGTCAGCAGAGAATTAGTCTGCATGTCATAGCAGAGAATGAGGCTTCACGTCAGCCACCACTGCAACAGTCCATTGGCATATATTTAGGCCCAGCACCCAGGCAGAGGAGGGAGGTCCCGTAACAGAGAATCTGTCTTCATGTCAGCAGAGAATTAGTCTGCATGTCATAGCAGAGAATGAGGCTTCACGTCAGCCACCACTGCAACAGTCCATTGGCATATATTTAGGCCCAGCACACACACAGGCAGAGGAGAGAGGTCCCGTAACAGACAATCTGGCTTCATGTCAGCAGAGAATTAGTCTGCATGTCATAGCAGAGAATGAGGCTTCACGTCAGCCACCACTGCAACAGTCCATTTTCATATATTTAGGCCCAGCACACACACAGGCAGAGGAGAGAGGTCCCGTAACAGAGAATCTGTCTTCATGTCAGCAGAGAATTAGTCTGCATGTCATAGCAGAGAATGAGGCTTCACGTCAGCCACCACTGCAACAGTCCATTGGCATATATTTAGGCCCAGCACACACACAGGCAGAGGAGAGAGGTCCCGTAACAGACAATCTGGCTTCATGTCAGCAGAGAATTAGTCTGCATGTCATAGCAGAGAATGAGGCTTCACGTCAGCCACCACTGCAACAGTCCATTGGCATATATTTAGGCCCAGCACACACACAGGCAGAGGAGAGAGGTCCCGTAACAGAGAATCTGTCTTCATGTCAGCAGAGAATTAGTCTGCATGTCATAGCAGAGAATCAGGCTTCACGTCACCCACCACTGCAACAGTCCATTGGCATATATTTAGGCCCAGCACCCAGGCAGAGGAGGGAGGTCCCGTAACAGAGAATCTGTCTTCATGTCAGCAGAGAATTAGTCTGCATGTCATAGCAGAGAATGAGGCTTCACGTCACCCACCACTGCAACAGTCCATTGGCATATATTTAGGCCCAGCACCCAGGCAGAGGAGGGAGGTCCCGTAACAGAGAATCTGTCTTCATGTCAGCAGAGAATTAGTCTGCATGTCATAGCAGAGAATGAGGCTTCACGTCACCCACCACTGCAACAGTCCATTGGCATATATTTAGGCCCAGCACCCAGGCAGAGGAGGGAGGTCCCGTAACAGAGAATCTGTCTTCATGTCAGCAGAGAATTAGTCTGCATGTCATAGCAGAGAATGAGGCTTCACGTCAGCCACCACTGCAACAGTCCATTGGCATATATTTAGGCCCAGCACACACACAGGCAGAGGAGAGAGGTCCCGTAACAGACAATCTGGCTTCATGTCAGCAGAGAATTAGTCTGCATGTCATAGCAGAGAATGAGGCTTCACGTCAGCCACCACTGCAACAGTCCATTGGCATATATTTAGGCCCAGCACACACACAGGCAGAGGAGAGAGGTCCCGTAACAGAGAATCTGTCTTCATGTCAGAAGAGAATTAGTCTGCATGTCATAGCAGAGAATGAGGCTTCACGTCAGCCACCACTGCAACAGTCCATTGGCATATATTTAGGCCCAGAACACACACAGGCAGAGGAGAGAGGTCCCGTAACAGACAATCTGGCTTCATGTCAGCAGAGAATTAGTCTGCATGTCATAGCAGAGAATGAGGCTTCACGTCAGACACCACTGCAACAGTCCATTGGCATATATTTAGGCCCAGCACACACACAGGCAGAGGAGAGAGGTCCCGTAACAGAGAATCTGTCTTCATGTCAGCAGAGAATTAGTCTGCATGTCATAGCAGAGAATCAGGCTTCACGTCACCCACCACTGCAACAGTCCATTGGCATATATTTAGGCCCAGCACCCAGGCAGAGGAGGGAGGTCCCGTAACAGAGAATCTGTCTTCATGTCAGCAGAGAATTAGTCTGCATGTCATAGCAGAGAATGAGGCTTCACGTCACCCACCACTGCAACAGTCCATTGGCATATATTTAGGCCCAGCACCCAGGCAGAGGAGGGAGGTCCCGTAACAGAGAATCTGTCTTCATGTCAGCAGAGAATTAGTCTGCATGTCATAGCAGAGAATGAGGCTTCACGTCAGCCACCACTGCAACAGTCCATTGGCATATATTTAGGCCCAGCACCCAGGCAGAGGAGGGAGGTCCCGTAACAGAGAATCTGTCTTCATGTCAGCAGAGAATTAGTCTGCATGTCATAGCAGAGAATGAGGCTTCACGTCAGCCACCACTGCAACAGTCCATTGGCATATATTTAGGCCCAGCACACACACAGGCAGAGGAGAGAGGTCCCGTAACAGACAATCTGGCTTCATGTCAGCAGAGAATTAGTCTGCATGTCATAGCAGAGAATGAGGCTTCACGTCAGCCACCACTGCAACAGTCCATTGGCATATATTTAGGCCCAGCACACACACAGGCAGAGGAGAGAGGTCCCGTAACAGAGAATCTGTCTTCATGTCAGCAGAGAATTAGTCTGCATGTCATAGCAGAGAATGAGGCTTCACGTCAGCCACCACTGCAACAGTCCATTGGCATATATTTAGGCCCAGCACACACACAGGCAGAGGAGAGAGGTCCCGTAACAGACAATCTGGCTTCATGTCAGCAGAGAATTAGTCTGCATGTCATAGCAGAGAATGAGGCTTCACGTCAGCCACCACTGCAACAGTCCATTGGCATATATTTAGGCCCAGCACACACACAGGCAGAGGAGAGAGGTCCCGTAACAGAGAATCTGTCTTCATGTCAGCAGAGAATTAGTCTGCATGTCATAGCAGAGAATCAGGCTTCACGTCACCCACCACTGCAACAGTCCATTGGCATATATTTAGGCCCAGCACCCAGGCAGAGGAGGGAGGTCCCGTAACAGAGAATCTGTCTTCATGTCAGCAGAGAATTAGTCTGCATGTCATAGCAGAGAATGAGGCTTCACGTCACCCACCACTGCAACAGTCCATTGGCATATATTTAGGCCCAGCACCCAGGCAGAGGAGGGAGGTCCCGTAACAGAGAATCTGTCTTCATGTCAGCAGAGAATTAGTCTGCATGTCATAGCAGAGAATGAGGCTTCACGTCAGCCACCACTGCAACAGTCCATTGGCATATATTTAGGCCCAGCACCCAGGCAGAGGAGGGAGGTCCCGTAACAGAGAATCTGTCTTCATGTCAGCAGAGAATTAGTCTGCATGTCATAGCAGAGAATGAGGCTTCACGTCAGCCACCACTGCAACAGTCCATTGGCATATATTTAGGCCCAGCACACACACAGGCAGAGGAGAGAGGTCCCGTAACAGACAATCTGGCTTCATGTCAGCAGAGAATTAGTCTGCATGTCATAGCAGAGAATGAGGCTTCACGTCAGCCACCACTGCAACAGTCCATTGGCATATATTTAGGCCCAGCACACACACAGGCAGAGGAGAGAGGTCCCGTAACAGAGAATCTGTCTTCATGTCAGCAGAGAATTAGTCTGCATGTCATAGCAGAGAATGAGGCTTCACGTCAGCCACCACTGCAACAGTCCATTGGCATATATTTAGGCCCAGCACACACACAGGCAGAGGAGAGAGGTCCCGTAACAGACAATCTGGCTTCATGTCAGCAGAGAATTAGTCTGCATGTCATAGCAGAGAATGAGGCTTCACGTCAGCCACCACTGCAACAGTCCATTGGCATATATTTAGGCCCAGCACACACACAGGCAGAGGAGAGAGGTCCCGTAACAGAGAATCTGTCTTCATGTCAGCAGAGAATTAGTCTGCATGTCATAGCAGAGAATCAGGCTTCACGTCACCCACCACTGCAACAGTCCATTGGCATATATTTAGGCCCAGCACCCAGGCAGAGGAGGGAGGTCCCGTAACAGAGAATCTGTCTTCATGTCAGCAGAGAATTAGTCTGCATGTCATAGCAGAGAATGAGGCTTCACGTCACCCACCACTGCAACAGTCCATTGGCATATATTTAGGCCTAGCACACAGGCAGAGGAGAGGTTCATTCAACTTTGGGTAGCCTCGCAATATAATGGTAAAATGAAAATAAAAATAGGATTGAATGAGGAAGTGCCCTGGAGTCCAATAATATATGGTTATGGGGAGGTAGTTAATGTCTAATCTGGACAAGGGACGGACAGGTCCTGTGGGATCCATGCCTGGTTCATTTTTATGAACGTCAGCTTGTCCACATTGGCTGTAGACAGGCGGCTGCGTTTGTCTGTAATGACGCCCCCTGCCGTACTGAATACACGTTCAGACAAAACGCTGGCTGCCGGGCAGGCCAGCACCTCCAAGGCATAAAAGGCTAGCTCTGGCCACGTGGACAATTTAGAGACCCAGAAGTTGAATGGGGCCGAACCATCAGTCAGTACGTGGAGGGGTGTGCACACGTACTGTTCCACCATGTTAGTGAAATGTTGCCTCCTGCTAACACGTTGCGTATCAGGTGGTGGTGCAGTTAGCTGTGGCGTGTTGACAAAAGTTTTCCACATCTCTGCCATGCTAACCCTGCCCTCAGAGGAGCTGGCCGTGACACAGCTGCCTTGGCGACCTCTTGCTCCTCCTCTGCCTTGGCCTTGGGCTTCCACTTGTTCCCCTGTGACATTTGGGAATGCTCTCAGTAGCGCGTCTACCAACGTGCGCTTGTACTCGCGCATCTTCCTATCACGCTCCAGTGCAGGAAGTAAGGTGGGCACATTGTCTTTGTAGCGTGGATCCAGCAGGGTGGCAACCCAGTAGTCCGCACAGGTTAAAATGTGGGCAACTCTGCTGTCGTTGCGCAGGCACTGCAGCATGTAGTCGCTCATGTGTGCCAGGCTGCCCAGGGGTAAGGACAAGCTGTCCTCTGTGGGAGGCGTATCGTCATCGTCCTGCCTTTCCCCCCAGCCACGCACCAGTGATGGACCCGAGCTGCGTTGGGTGCCACCCCGCTGTGACCATGCTTCATCCTCATCCTCCTCCACCTCCTCCTCATCCTCGTCCTCCTCGTCCTCCAGTAGTGGGCCCTGGCTGGCCACATTTGTACCTGGCCTCTGCTGTTGCCAAAAACCTCCCTCTGAGTCACTTCGAAGAGACTGGCCTGAAAGTGCTAAAAATGACCCCTCTTCCTCCTCCTCCTCCTCCTCCTGGGCCACCTCCTCTTCCATCATCGCCCTAAGTGTTTTCTCAAGGAGACATAGAAGTGGTATTGTAACGCTGATAACGGTGTCATCGCCACTGGCCATGTTGGTGGAGTACTCGAAACAGCGCAACAGGGCACACAGGTCTCGCATGGAGGCCCAGTCATTGGTGGTGAAGTGGTGCTGTTCTGTAGTGCGACTGACCCGTGCGTGCTGCAGCTGAAACTCCACTATGGCCTGCTGCTGCTCGCACAGGCTGTCCAGCATGTGTAAGGTGGAGTTCCACCTGGTGGGCACGTCGCATATGAGGCGGTGAGCGGGAAGGCCGAAGTTACGCTGTAGCGCAGACAGGCGAGCAGCAGCAGGATGTGAACGCCGGAAGCGCGAACAGACGGCCCGCACTTTATGCAGCAGCTCTGACATGTCGGGGTAGTTGTGAATGAACTTCTGCACCACCAAATTCAGCACATGCGCCAAGCAAGGGATGTGCGTCAAATTGGCTAGTCCCAGAGCTGCAACGAGATTTCGCCCATTATCACACACCACCAGGCCGGGCTTGAGGCTCACCGGCAGCAACCACTCGTCGGTCTGTTGTTCTATACCCCGCCACAACTCCTGTGCGGTGTGGGGCCTGTCCCCCAAACATATGAGTTTCAGAATGGCCTGCTGACGTTTACCCCGGGCTGTGCTGAAGTTGGTGGTGAAGGTGTGTGGCTGACTGGATGAGCAGGTGGAAGAAGAGGAGGAGGAAGCCGAGAAGGAGGAGGTGGCAACAGGAGGCAAAGAATGTTGCCCTGCGATCCTTGGCGGCGGAAGGACGTGCGCCAAACAGCTCTCCGCCTGGGGCCCAGCTGCCACTACATTTACCCAGTGTGCAGTTAGGGAGATATAGCGTCCCTGGCCGTGCTTACTGGTCCACGTATCTGTGGTTAGGTGGACCTTGCCACAGATGGCGTTGCGCAGTGCACACTTGATTTTATCGGATACTTGGTTGTGCAGGGAAGGCACGGCTCTCTTGGAGAAGTAGTGCCGGCTGGGAACAACATACTGTGGGACAGCAAGCGACATGAGCTGTTTGAAGCTGTCTGTGTCCACCAGCCTAAATGACAGCATTTCATAGGCCAGTAGTTTAGAAATGCTGGCATTCAGGGCCAGGGATCGAGGGTGGCTAGGTGGGAATTTACGCTTTCTATCAAATGTTTGTGAGATGGAGAGCTGAACGCTGGCGTGTGACATGGTTGAGACGCTTGGTGACGGAGGTGGTGGTGGTGGTGTTGGTGGTACATCCCCTGTTTGCTGGGCGGCAGGTGCCAACGTTCCTCCAGAGGCGGAGGAAGAGGCCGAGGCGGCAGCAGCAGAATAGGCCGAGGCGGCAGCAGCAGAAGAGGTAGCAGGGGGAGCCTGAGTGACTTCCTTGGTTTTAAGGTGTTTACTCCACTGCAGTTCATGCTTTGCATGCAGGTGCCTGGTCATGCAGGTTGTGCTCAGGTTCAGAACGTTAATGCCTCGCTTCAGGCTCTGATGGCACAGCGTGCAAACCACTCGGGTCTTGTCGTCAGCACATTGTTTGAAGAAGTGCCATGCCAGGGAACTCCTTGAAGCTGCCTTTGGGGTGCTCGGTCCCAGATGGCGGCGGTCAGTAGCAGACGGAGTCTCTTGGCGGCGGGTGTTCTGCTTTTGCCCACTGCTCCCTCTTTTGCTACGCTGTTGGCTCGGTCTCACCACTGCCTCTTCCTCCGAACTGTGAAAGTCAGTGGCACGACCTTCATTCCATGTGGGGTCTAGGACCTCATCGTCCCCTGCATCGTCTTCCACCCAGTCTTGATCCCTGACCTCCTGTTCAGTCTGCACACTGCAGAAAGACGCAGCAGTTGGCACCTGTGTTTCGTCATCATCAGAGACATGCTGAGGTGGTATTCCCATGTCCTCATCATCAGGAAACATAAGTGGTTGTGCGTCAGTGCATTCTATGTCTTTCACCGCTGGGGAAGGGCTAGGTGGATGCCCTTGGGAAATCCTGCCAGCGGAGTCTTCAAACAGCATAAGAGACTGCTGCATAACTTGAGGCTGAGACAGTTTCCCTGGTATGCATGGGGGTGATGTGACAGACTGATGGGGTTGGTTTTCAGGCGCCATCTGTGCGCTTTCTGCAGAAGACTGGGTGGGAGATAATGTGAACGTGCTGGATCCACTGTCGGCCACCCAATTGACTAATGCCTGTACCTGCTCAGGCCTTACCATCCTTAGAACGGCATTGGGCCCCACCATATATCGCTGTAAATTCTGGCGGCTACTGGGACCTGAGGTAGTTGGTACACTAGGACGTGTGGATGTGGCAGAACGGCCACGTCCTCTCCCAGCACCAGAGGGTCCACTAACACCACCACGACCATGTCCACGTCCGCGTCCCTTACTAGATGTTTTTCTCATTGTTATGGTTCACCACAACAACAAATATATTATTTGGCCCAATGTATTGTATTCAAATTCAGCGGGATATAAATTTGAGGCCTAGTATTTAGGCGCTGGGTGACCGGTATGGATTTAGTGACAGAATTAGACTTGGAAATGCACAGTAGCGTGTGTGTGAAGTTATTCTGAATGACCCTATGTGCACCTTCAATATGATCTACCCTTTTAGGGATAGATTTCAAATAGCTCTGATATAGCAGAAACGACTAAATTATGAAATTGCTAAATTGGGAATTGTATTTCAACCCAGAACAAAAAATGTGCTTTGACGGACACTAAATAACTTTCCCAGCCACAACAGGACAGCGGTAACGAGAGATTTAGCGGGATATAAATTTGAGGCCTAGTATTTAGGCGCTGGGTGACAGGTATGGGTTTAGTGACAGAATTAGATTTGGAAATGCACAGTAGCGGGTGTGTGAAGTTATTCTGAATGACCCTATGTGCACCTTGAATATTATATACCCTTTTAGGGATAGATTTCAAATAGCTCTGATATAGCAGAAACCACTAAATTATGAAATTGCTAAATTGGGAATTGTATTTCAACCCAGAACAAGAAATGTGCTTGAACGGACACTAAATAACTCGCCCAGCTACAGCACTAGGGACAGATTTAGCGGGATATAAATTTGAGGCCTAGTATTTAGGCGCTGGGTGACAGGTATGGGTTTAGTGCCAGAATTAGACTTGGAAATACACAGTAGCGGGTGTGTGTGAAGTTATTCTGAATGACCCAATGTGCACCTTGAATATTATATACCCTTTTAGGGATAGATTTCAAATAGCTCTGATATAGCAGAAACCACTAAATTATGAAATTGCTAAATTGGGAATTGTATTTCAACCCAGAACAAGAAATGTGCTTGAACGGACACTAAATAACTCGCCCAGCTACAGCACTAAGGACAGATTTAGCGGGATATAAATTTGAGGCCTAGTATTTAGGCGCTGGGTGACAGGTATGGGTTTAGTGCCAGAATTAGACTTGGAAATACACAGTAGCGGGTGTGTGTGAAGTTATTCTGAATGACCCAATGTGCACCTTGAATATTATATACCCTTTTAGGGATAGATTTCAAATAGCTCTGATATAGCAGAAACCACTAAATTATGAAATTGCTAAATTGGGAATTGTATTTCAACCCAGAACAAGAAATGTGCTTGAACGGACACTAAATAACTCGCCCAGCTACAGCACTAGGGACAGATTTAGCGGGATATAAATTTGAGGCCTAGTATTTAGGCGCTGGGTGACAGGTATGGGTTTAGTGCCAGAATTAGACTTGGAAATACACAGTAGCGGGTGTGTGTGAAGTTATTCTGAATGACCCAATGTGCACCTTGAATATTATATACCCTTTTATGGATAGATTTCAAATAGCTCTGATATAGCAGAAACCACTAAATTATGAAATTGCTAAATTGGGAATTGTATTTCAACCCAGAACAAGAAATGTGCTTGAACGGACACTAAATAACTCGCCCAGCTACAGCACTAGGGACAGATTTAGCGGGATATAAATTTGAGGCCTAGTATTTAGGCGCTGGGTGACAGGTATGGGTTTAGTGCCAGAATTAGACTTGGAAATACACAGTAGCGGGTGTGTGTGAAGTTATTCTGAATGACCCAATGTGCACCTTGAATATTATATACCCTTTTAGGGATAGATTTCAAATAGCTCTGATATAGCAGAAACCACTAAATTATGAAATTGCTAAATTGGGAATTGTATTTCAACCCAGAACAAGAAATGTGCTTGAACGGACACTAAATAACTCGCCCAGCTACAGCACTAAGGACAGATTTAGCGGGATATAAATTTGAGGCCTAGTATTTAGGCGCTGGGTGACAGGTATGGGTTTAGTGCCAGAATTAGACTTGGAAATACACAGTAGCGGGTGTGTGTGAAGTTATTCTGAATGACCCAATGTGCACCTTGAATATTATATACCCTTTTAGGGATAGATTTCAAATAGCTCTGATATAGCAGAAACCACTAAATTATGAAATTGCTAAATTGGGAATTGTATTTCAACCCAGAACAAGAAATGTGCTTGAACGGACACTAAATAACTCGCCCAGCTACAGCACTAAGGACAGATTTAGCGGGATATAAATTTGAGGCCTAGTATTTAGGCGCTGGGTGACAGGTATGGGTTTAGTGCCAGAATTAGACTTGGAAATACACAGTAGCGGGTGTGTGTGAAGTTATTCTGAATGACCCAATGTGCACCTTGAATATTATATACCCTTTTAGGGATAGATTTCAAATAGCTCTGATATAGCAGAAACCACTAAATTATGAAATTGCTAAATTGGGAATTGTATTTCAACCCAGAACAAGAAATGTGCTTGAACGGACACTAAATAACTCGCCCAGCTACAGCACTAAGGACAGATTTAGCGGGATATAAATTTGAGGCCTAGTATTTAGGCGCTGGGTGACAGGTATGGGTTTAGTGCCAGAATTAGACTTGGAAATACACAGTAGCGGGTGTGTGTGAAGTTATTCTGAATGACCCAATGTGCACCTTGAATATTATATACCCTTTTAGGGATAGATTTCAAATAGCTCTGATATAGCAGAAACCACTAAATTATGAAATTGCTAAATTGGGAATTTTATTTCAACCCAGAACAAGAAATGTGCTTGAACGGACACTAAATAACTCGCCCAGCTACAGCACTAGGGACAGATTTAGCTGGATATAAATTTGAGGCCTAGTATTTAGGCGCTGGGTGACAGGTATGGGTTTAGTGCCAGAATTAGACTTGGAAATACACAGTAGCGGGTGTGTGTGAAGTTATTCTGAATGACCCAATGTGCACCTTGAATATTATATACCCTTTTAGGGATAGATTTCAAATAGCTCTGATATAGCAGAAACCACTAAATTATGAAATTGCTAAATTGGGAATTGTATTTCAACCCAGAACAAGAAATGTGCTTGAACGGACACTAAATAACTCGCCCAGCTACAGCACTAAGGACAGATTTAGCGGGATATAAATTTGAGGCCTAGTATTTAGGCGCTGGGTGACCGGTATGGATTTAGTGACAGAATTAGACTGGGATATGGCCAAAAAATAAACAGACTATTGCTGGTTAAATGCACTTGGTGTGACAGCTTCACCCTGATGTAGGCTTTAGCCAAAAAACAACCACACCATTGAGGGTTAAATGCACTTGGTGACAGGCGCAGCTTGCCCCTGATTTAGTATATGGCCAAAAAATGAACAGACTATTGCTGGTTAAATGCACTTGGTGTGACAGCTTCACCCTGATGTAGGCTTTAGCCAAAAAACAACCACACCATTGAGGGTTAAATGCACTTGGTGACAGGCGCAGCTTGCCCCTGATTTTGTATATGGCCAAAAAATGAACAGACTATTGCTGGTTAAATGCACTTGGTGTGACAGCTTCACCCTGATGTAGGCTTTAGCCAAAAAACAACCACACCATTGAGGGTTAAATGCACTTGGTCGCAGCTTGTGCTGGCGCACCACAAGACACAAAATGGCCGCCGATCACCCCAGAAAAATGTGACTGACAAACGGTCTGGGCAGCCTAAAAACAGTGAGCAATTGAGGATCAGCAGCTCAATGATCCACAGCTGCAGATCGATCAGTTAATCAAGTCCTTTGGAGGAGTTAATCTGCCTAATCTCGCCCTACTGTCGCAGCCGCAACCTCTCCCTACGCTAATCAGAGCAGAGTGACGGGCGGCGCTATGTGACTCCAGCTTAAATAGAGGCTGGGTCACATGGTGCTCTGGCCAATCACAGCCATGCCAATAGTAGGCATGGCTGTGATGGCCTCTTGGGGCAAGTAGTATGACGCTTGTTGATTGGCTGCTTTGCAGCCTTTCAAAAAGCGCCAAGAAAGCGTCACAAAAGCGCGAAGAAAGCGACGAACACCGAACCCGAACCCGGACTTTTACGAAAATGTCCGGGTTCGGGTCCGTGTCACGGACACCCCAAAATTCGGTACGAACCCGAACTATACAGTTCGAGTTCGCTCATCCCTAATTACGAATATATATCACTATATTCTAAATATTTGCAAATTGTCGAAGTGCTGATATTTGAGATAAAAATTAGCAATTTGAATATTAGTGATAAACACTACGTCTCAACTGGCACGGTTTTGGGGAGCTTGGGGGGTACAGCAGAAGAGGTGGTAGCAGTGGAACAGGAGGGGTCAGCTGAGGAGGAGACAGGGGATGGAGTAGGAGGAGGAGAAGAAGAGGCAGGCCTGCATGAAATCCATGGTGGTGACACCAAATCCACACAGGTGCCACGGGTTACATGCTTGATGGCTGTCAGAAGGTTCACCCCGTGGGCAGTAAAAGTTATGTACCTTTTCTGCCCATGTTTGCTAGATCACGTGTCTGTGGTAATATGTATCTTGGCATCGACACTGTGTGCCAGAGATACATTCAATTGCCGTTGAACGTGGCTATATCGCTCTGGGATGCTTTTCTCAGAGAAAGATTTCCTTTTCATTGCGGAGTTCCAATGGCCACAAAGGCGTTGCTTCCACTGGACTCGGTGATGGGAGGCCAGGTGCCTTCTTAAGGCGGTCGTCCCTAGGTGAGTGTTGGGCTTACCGCGACTTATGCGTTGACAGCACAGGCTGCAGAAGGCAACACTATTGTCAGCAGCTGGCACGATAATGAAAGCCCATGTGCCGAAATCCAGGGAGCGCAAGATGTGACTATGCATGGTGGATGGCTCGCACCAGATACATTTGCAGTCTGAATTTTGATTCCTGGGCCCTGTGAGCTCTGTCTGCTTCTCCTCCTTCTCCTCCCTATCTGCTGCTCTGTCTCTCCCTCTGAACTCCCCTTCTCTTCTTTCTTTATAGGCATCCATTGACACGTCATCATCGACATCTTCACTACCATTGACATTAGAGATCTCGGAGTAGGCAGCAACAGCGGAGACCACCCTCCTTGGGCTGATCTGGGTACTGTCATCAGGCCACTGGCGGCCATTGCTTGTCATGGAACCATGAACCGGACGTACAACAAGAGATAAGTGGAAATAAGAAGGCTTTATTGAAAATCAAGCTGTAAGGCAAAAGTCCAAACGGATGGCTAAACCGAAGCAGGGTCTTGCGAAGCCAGAGGTCAGGAACCAGAAGGGTAGTCAGACGAAGCCTGGATCGGGAACCAGCAGGGTAGTCAGATGAAGCCTGGATCAGGAACCAGCAGGGTAGTCAGACGAAGCCAGGATCAGGAACCAGAAGCAGCAGCAGTCTTAGAAGCATGTGAACACAGGAGGACCAAGCAAGGAACTGAAGCCACAGACCTCCTATATATATGAGCTAGGCATCCAGCTCCTCCCAGTGGGAAGGAGAAGCCGCAGGGTGGGAGGCTACAAGAAACCCAGAAACCAAGATGGCCGCCAGCACATGTCAAACGAAGGAGAACAGCAAGAAGGTAAGACCATGACAGTACCTCCCCCTCAAGGGCCCCTCCTCCGCGGAGTAAAGAACGGTTTCTGAGGGAAGCGTGCGTGGAAGGCTCGGAGCAAGGCAGGAGCATGGACATCTGCGGAGGGAACCCAGGAATGCTCCTCTGGACCATAACCACGCCAATGAACCAAAAACTGCACCCGACCGCGGACCAGGCGTGAGTCCAGGATATTGCTCACCTCATACTCCTCACGATTGCCCACTTGGACCGGACGAGGCCGAGGAACCGAGGAAGTAAAACGATTACACACCAGTGGCTTCAACAGGGAGACATGAAACACGTTGGAGATCCGCATGCCAGGAGGAAGCGCAACGGCATAGGCTACCGGGTTTACCCTGCGAAGCACTCGGAAGGGACCAACAAAGCGAGGCGCCAGCTTGGGAGTGGGCACTCGAAGATTGAGGTTGCGGGTGGACAACCATACGCGGTCTCCGACCTGGTAGGAAGGAGCGGGCGCTCATCTGCGATCAGCCTGGAGTCTCTGGCGCTGCGCAGAGACCTCAAGGGACCTCTGGATCTGTACCCAAGAAGCACGTAGGACGGAAAGGTGATCCTCCACAGCCGGAATATCCTGGGGAGAGAATACCTCCGGTAACACGGCAGGTTGGAACCCATAATTGGCCATGAAGGGAGACGTCCCAGAGGAAGAGTTCACCGCCGTGTTCCTGGCAAACTCAGCCCAAGGCAGGAGGTCAACCCAATTGTCTTGGTGATCGGAGACATAGCAACGAAGGAATTGCTCCAAGGCCTGATTGGATCGTTCTGCGGCCCCATTGGACTGAGGGTGGTAGGCCGAGGAGAAAGAGAGATGAATCCCCAACTGGGAGCAAAAGGCGCGCCAGAACCTGGACACAAACTGACTCCCCCGATCCGACACAATCTCCTTGGGCAAACCGTGCAACCGGAAGACCTCCCTGGCCAAAATCGTGGCCAACTCTTGTGCAGAGGGTAACTTCTTGAGAGGAACACAGTGGCACATTTTGGAAAACCGATCCACAATCATGAGAATGACCGTATGGCCTCGGGATGCAGGGAGGTCCACAATGAAATCCATCCCCAGGTGTGACCATGGACGCTCCCCGGTGGCTATGGGTTGCAAAAGGCCCAATGGAAGGTGCCGAGGGGACTTACTCTGGGCACAAACGGAGCATGCCGCTACATATGCGGCGATGTCGGAACGTAGAGAAGGCCACCAGAACAGACGTGAAACAGCCCAGGACAGCTGATTCTTTCCAGGATGCCCCGCGGCCTTGGAGTTATGGTAGGTTCGCAACAACCGAGTGCGCAACTCCTCAGGCACAAAACATCTGCCGTTGGGTCTCCCAGAGGGAGCACCAGATTGAGCCGCCAAAATCTGCTCACCCAGGGGAGAGGTCAGGCTGGTGCGAATGGCGGCCAGGATCTGATTCAGAGGTATGACCGAAGTCGGAATCGACTCCTCCCCGGACAGCTCGGAGTACTGCCGTGATAAGGCATCCGCTCTGATGTTCTTGGAACCGGGTAGGTAGGAGACCACGTAATTAAAAGGTGACAAGAACAGAGCCCATCTGGCCTGACGTGGTGTCAATCTCTTGGCCTCAGAGAGGTAGGTCAGATTCTTGTGGTCCGTCAGGATGAGAACCGGAACCACCGAGCCCTCGAGCAAGTGCCTCCATTCTTTAAGGGCCTGCACGATGGCCAATAACTCCCTGTCACCAATCTGATAGTTGCACTCCGCGGAAGACAGTTTCCGGGAGTAAAACCCACAAGGAAGCAGAGGACCCTCTGGTGTTCTACGCTGAGACAGAAGGGCGCCTACTCCCGTCTCAGACGCGTCCACCTTCGAGGACAAAGGGCAACCCAGGGTTGGGATGCGACAGAATCGGAGCCGACACAAAGGCGGACTTTAGAGCCTCAAAAGCTCGGATGGCCTCGAGCGGCCAGACCTGCGGATTACTGCCCTTCCTGGTCAGATCCGTGAGAGGCTTGGCTAGCATGGAAAAGTCCCTGATGAACTTCCGATAATAATTGGCGAAGCCCAAAAAGCGCTGCAGGGCACGAAGACCACTGGGCTGGGGCCACTGTAAGACAGCCGAAACCTTACTCAGGATCCATGGAGAACCCCTCAGCGGAAATGATGTAACCTAAGAAGGTTACCTGGGATCGGTGAAATTCGCATTTCTCAAGCTTACCGAACAGCTTGTTCTCTCGAAACCGTTGCAACACTCGTCTGACATCCAGAATGTGGGCCTCCATGGATTCAGAATATACCAAGATGTCATCCAAATAGACCACCACACACTGCTGCAACAGGTCACGGAAAGCATCGTTGATGAATTCCTGGAAGACTGTGGGCGCATTGCACAACCCAAAGGGCATAACCAAGGATTCATAATGACCGTTCCTGGTGTTAAACGCGGTCTTCCACTCATCGCCCGCCTTGATCCTTACCAGGTTATATGCCGCCCTCAGGTCGAGTTTGGTAAAGACCGTGGCCCCTTTGAGGCAATCGAACAGTTCGGAAATCAAGGGTATCGGGTAAGCGTTCTTGATCATGATGCGATTGAGACCCCTGTAATCGATGCAAGGCCTCAACTCACCGCCCTTCTTTTTCACAAAGAAAAATCCAGCCCCTGCCGGGGACGAGGATTTGCGAATGTGTCCGCGTGAAAGCGCCTCCCTGACGTACTCCTCCATGGCCTCATTCTCCGCTACCGACAGTGGATAGACTTTGCCACGAGGAGGAACGGCACCAGGTTGTAACTCTATGGCACAATCGTATGGGCGGTGCGGAGGTAGGGCAACCGCACGCACCTTATCGAATACATCCCGGTACTCCTCGTATTCAGGAGGCAACAGAGAGTCCGAGGAAGTACACAGCAACTTGACAGGCCCATGGATGCAACTAGCCCCACACTGCGGTGACCACGAGAGGATCTCGGCCGATCTCCAATCAAAAGTCGGATTATGCTTCTGGAGCCAGGGGTACCCCAAGACCACAGAGTAGTGTGGAGACGAAATAACCTGGAGACAGACCGACTCTCTGTGAACGGCACCAATGGCCATCCCCACTGGAAGGGTCTCCTGAGTCACGTGTGGCGGCAGAAGGGGTCTGCCGTCTATCGCCTCAAGAGCCAGTGGGGAACCTCGAGGCTGCAGAGGAATGGAATTGGCGGCAGCGAACACACTATCAATGAACAAACCACCAGCACCAGAGTCCACCAACGCCTGGGTCGTCACCGAGCCCCCGACCCAGGAGAGGACAACAGTAATCAGTGGTTTGTCAACACGGGAAACCGGGGACGAGGAGACTCCACCCAAGATCTGCCCCCGACAGGATCTCAGGTGCGAGCGTTTCCCGGACGGTTCGGGCATGCCAACCGAAAATGCCCACCGAGACCACAGTACATGCATCGGCCCTCGGGTCTCCGGAGTGCCCTCTCCCCCTCGGACAGGCGAGCAAACCCCAGCTGCATGGGTTCACCCCCAGACAAGTCATCCCCAGGAGGCGTGGGAGGAGAGGGAGGCACGGGTGGGACAGCAAACGTAGGCGCCAATCTGTTAGAAGACCTCCGCAGGCTCTCCTTAAAGGAAGGTCTCTCCCTGAGTCTGGTGTCAATCAAAATCAGGAAAGAAATAAGAGACTCGAGCTCCACAGGTAGGTCCTTAGCTGCAACCTCATCCTTCAAGGCATCCGAGAGACCATGAGAGAAAGCAGCGACCAGAGCCTCATTATTCCAGCCCACCTCTGCTGCCAGGGTATGAAACTCAATGGCGTATTCAGCTACGGATCGTGAACCCTGTCTGATGGACATAAGGAGCTTCGCAGCAGAGGCAGCACGAGCCGGCACATCGAATACCTTCCGAAGAGAAGCAACAAAACCGGAAAACTCGGCAACCACCGGATTGTTGTTCTCCCATAAAGGGCTGGCCCAGGCCAAGGCCTTGTCCGAGAGCAGCGAGATCAAGAAGCCCACCTTTGATCTCGCAGTAGGAAAGGCATGTGGCAGCAACTCGAAATAAATGCCCACCTGGTTAAGGAAACCTCGGCACTGAGTTGGCTCTCCCCCAAAGCGCTGTGGAAGGGGGGCAGAACCGGTCATACCCTGAAACACCGCAGGCGCAGCAACAGGTGTCGGGGTAGACTCTGGCGCAACAACCGGAGCGGCAGTAGGAGCGGGCCCAGGAGCGACAACCGACCCATCGGCAACGGAAGCTAAATGAGCCGTGCGTTCAAGCAGGGTTTGCAACGCCACAGCGAACCGACCCAACAGGTGATCCTGCTGATCAAGTCTGGCAACCAGCGTAGGTAGCGAGGATGGCCCTGTACCGTCAGAATTCATGGCTTGGTCCTAATGTCATGGAACCATGAACCGGACGTACAACAAGAGATAAGTGGAAATAAGAAGGCTTTATTGAAAATCAAGCTGTAAGGCAAAAGTCCAAATGGATGGCTAAACCGAAGCAGGGTCTTGCGAAGCCAGAGGTCAGGAACCAGAAGGGTAGTCAGACGAAGCCTGGATCGGGAACCAGCAGGGTAGTCAGATGAAGCCTGGATCAGGAACCAGCAGGGTAGTCAGACGAAGCCAGGATCAGGAACCAGAAGCAGCAGCAGTCTTAGAAGCATGTGAACACAGGAGGACCAAGCAAGGAACTGAAGCCACAGACCTCCTATATATATGAGCTAGGCATCCAGCTCCTCCCAGTGGGAAGGAGAAGCCGCAGGGTGGGAGGCTACAAGAAACCCAGAAACCAAGATGGCCGCCAGCACATGTCAAACGAAGGAGAACAGCAAGAAGGTAAGACCATGACATTGCTACCTCCTTTTCCTCATCCGATGCCAAGAAAGTCTGCACATCGGTAAGGTCGGGGAATGTATGGGAAAATAATTCATCTGACTTGAGTGCAGTGGCTGTGGTGGTGGTGTCTTTTGGGGTGCACACAGCAGAGAGTTCAGATACAAAGGATGAGGAGGGTGCAGAAGCGGAAGGCTAAGTGAGCCACTCAACCAACTCTGGTGTGTCCTTTGACACGCAAGCACCTTCTCCAACTTGCCACTTAGGCTCCGGCCTGTGGCACTTGCTCAACCCCTACCACACCTGTGGAACGGTTTGCCTCTTCCTGTCATTTTCAAAATGACCCTGTGCCTAAGTCCCTAGAGAAGAGCAGTATTTGTGGAAGCAGGTATATTGCAGGCCTCAATCAGTATTTGGTGGAAGCAGGTATATCACAAACTTCAATCTGTATTTGGTGAAAACAGGTATAGCAAACCCCTTAATCAGTATTTTGTGGAAGCAAGTATATCGCACCCCTCAATCAGTACTTTGTGGAAGCAGGAATATAGAACCACTTAATCAATATTTGGTGGAAGCAAATATATCGCACCCCTCAATCTGTATTTTGTAAAAGCAGGTATATAGAGCCCCTTAATCAGTATTATGTGGAAGCAGGTATATCACGCGCCTCAATCAGTATTTTGTGGAAACAGGTATATAGAACCCCTTAATCAATATTCTGTGGAAGCAGGTATATCGCTGTCATGCCCTGCTCAGGTTATGTGCGGAGGTCTGCCAGGTTAGCAGCACGTGTGTAGTGTTTTGTTTGTTTTGGGATTGGAGTTGAGCTGTATTCGCCCTCCCTTCAGGTGCACTGGGTGGGGTCATTTGTGTGAGTTTAAATTACGCTCCTTCCCAGTGTCCTGTGCGGGTTATAGCTTCTATCTGGCTCTGAGGAAAGGTGGATTTGCTGTTTCTGCTCTGCTACACGATAAGTTGGTTTTGGTTTCCTTTTGTGTTCTGTCTAGGCTGTTAGAGAGACACCTGCCTCCTCCAGGACCTGAGGAAGCAGGCTGCCTCTTTCCCCCTTTCCATCATCTTAGGGACTTAGGGATTCATCAGCCTTAGGCATGGGATCACGTTGATTCCCACCTTTAGGGTCTGAACGTGGGCACAGAAGTCCAGGGAGAGCTGGTAGGGAATTGTCAGTAGGTGACCTTTATCCCAAGCTTCTGGCCTAGATGCTTGTTTTGAGGTTTTTTGTGTGTTTATTGTATCTTGTATCCTACCCACCGTGGCAATCACACCCCTCAATCAGTATTTTGTTGAAGCAGGTATATAAAAACCCCTTAATTTATATTTTGTGGCAGCAGGTATATTGCACCCCTCAATTAGTATTTTGGAAAAACAGGTATATAGAAACCCTTAATCAATATTTTGTGGAAGCAGGTATATTGCACCCCTCAATCAGGATTTTGTGGTAGCAGGTATATAAAAACCCCTTAATCAGTATTTTGTGGAAGTAGGTATATCACACCCATCAATCTGTATTTTGTGAAAGCAGGTATATCAAACCCCTTAATTAGTATTATGTGGAAGCAGGTATATTGCACCCCTCCATCAGTATTTTGTGGAAACAGGTATATAGAACCCCGTTTATCATTATTTTGTTGAATCGGGTATATCGCAACCCTCAATCTGTATTTTGTGGAAGCAGGTATATAAAAAAAAACTGAATCTGTATTTTGTGGAAGCAGGTATATCGCACCCCTCAATCAGTATTTTGTGGAAGCAGGTATATAGAACCCCTTAATCAATATTTGGTGGAAGCAGATATATTGCAACCCCTCAATATGTATTTTGTGGAAGCAGGTACAGCAAACCCCTTAATCTATATTTTGTGGAAGCAGGTATATTGCACCCCTCAATTAGTATTTTGGAAAAACAGGTATATAGAAACCCTTAATCAATATTTTGTGGAAGCAGGTATATTGCACCCCTCAATCAGGATTTTGTGGAAGCAGGTATATAAAAACCCCTTTATTAGTATTTTGTGGAATAAGGTGTATCAGAACCCTCAATCTGTATTTTGTGAAAGCAGGTATATCAAACTCTTTAATCAGTATTATGTGGAAGCTGTTATATTGCACACCTCAATCAGTATTTTGTGTAACCAGGTATATAAAAAGCCCATAATCAGTATTTTGTGGAAGAAGGTATATTGCACCCCTCAATCTGTATTTTGTGGAACCAGGTATATAGAACCCCTTAATCAAAATTTTGCCGAATCAGGTATATCACAACCCTCAATCAGTATTTTGTGGAAGCAGGCATATAAAAAAACAACAACAACTAATCAGTATTTTGTGGAAGCAGGTATATTGCACCCTTTAATCAGTATTTTCTGGAAGCAGGTAGATAGAACCCCTTAATCAATATTTGGTGGAAGGAGGAATATCGCAACATCTAAATATGTATTTTGTCGAAGCAGGTATATCAAACCTTAATCAGTATTTTGCGGATGCAGGTATATCGTAGGCCTCCATCAACATTTGGTGGAAGCAGGTATTTCAATCCCTTTAATCAGTATTTTGTGGAAGCAGTTATATCGCAGGCCTCAATTAATATTTGGTGGAAGCAGGTATATTGCACCCCTCAATCAGTATTTTGTGGAAGCAGGTATATCAAACCTCTTATTTAGAATTTTGTGGAAGCAGGTATATTGCACCCCTTAATCAATATTTGGTGGAAGGAGGAATATTGCAAGATCTAAATATGTATTTTGTGGAAGCAGGTATATCAAACCTCTTAATCAGTATTTTGTGGAAGCAGGTATATCAAACCTCTTAATCAGAATTTTGTGGAAGCAGGTATATTGCACCCCTCAATCAGTTTTTTGGGGGGTAACAGGTATATCATACTCGTTGCAAATAGTTGTTCCAATAGTGCTTGTCCCTCTATATAGCTGCGGTGTCGCAGCAGAACCGCACACAACTGCTGAACAATACAAATTCACTATATACTTTCTATGTTAGAAAGTATATTATAGGTATATCACACCCCTCAATCAGTTTTTTGGGGGCAACAGGTATATCACACCAGTTGCAATTAGTTATTCCAATAGCGTATGTCCCTCTATATAGCTGCAGTGTCGCAGTAGAACAGCACACAACTGCTGCAGAATACAAATGCACTATAATATAATTTCTATGTTAGAAAGTATATTATAAGTACATCACATCCCTCACTATATTACACCTATTGATAGCACACCTATAACTGTCCTTAAAAGGACATTTGTGGACCTATTAGCTAGTGTTTGGTGCCCCTAACAGTCTGTCCCTGCTCCACAAAGAAACCTCTTCCTACACTGGCAAAATACATAGTGTGAAATGGCTGCCAGATTCTGTTATAGGGTTGGGGTGTGTCCATGTGCTGAAATGTCTCATTTGGCTGTCCTGTCCCACCTGATGGATGTGTCGTGGGTCAAAGTTTGGCGCAATGCAAAAAGAATATGGCGCATGCGAACATCGGCATATGTTCGCATATTTGGCAAATCACGAACGTGCAGAGTTCGCAGTGAAACGACCGCTGGGCCAATCGCAAGGCCATTTCTACCTTTCAGTACCGAGCCACTTTTCACCTTAATTCATATGTCGATTTTTTAAATTTTACATTCATCATGTTATGTGGTAATTGCTTTGGAACGCTTTTACTTATCCAAGCCATTCTGAGATTGTTTACTCATGACACATTGTACTTCACGACAGTGATAAATTTGAGTCTATATATTTCACCTTTATTTATAAAATAATTCAAAATTAACAAAAAAAATTGAAAAATTCACAATTTTCTAAATTTGAATTTCTCTACTTTTAAGACAGATAGTAATACATCATAAAACAGTTGGTATTAATCAACATCCCCCATATGTCTGCTTTATGTTGGAATCATTTTGTAAATGTCATTTCATTTCTTACGACATTAGAAAGCTTAGAATTTTAGAAGTAATTTTTAAAATTTTCAACATAACATTTTTTAAGCACCAATTCAGTTATAAAGTGATTTTGAGTGGCTTACTTAATGAAAACCTTGCATAAGTGACCGCTTTTTAGAAACTACACCCCTCACATTATTCACAACTGATGTTAATTTTTTCTTGCATCACAGCAAGGGTTAACAGCAAAATAAAGCTCATTATACATTACTCAGATTTTGTAGTTTACAGAAATACCCCATATGTGGTCATAAACTGTTCTATGGGCATGTGGCAGGGGTCAGAAGGAAAGGAGCTCCATATTGTTTTTGGAGGCAGATTTTGCTAGAATGGATTTTGGGAACCATTTTGTATTTGAAGAGACTCTAACATACCTCTACCGTGGAAACCCTCAAAAAGTGATTTTGGAAACTACACCCCTCAAATAATATATTAGGGGTATAATGAGCACTTTGACCCCCTAAGTGTTTTGCAGAATTTGGAAACACTTGGCTGTGAAAATGAAAAGTTTCATTTCTTCCAATAAAAGTTGCTTTTGCCCCAAATCACAAGGGGAAAAACAACCCCATAATTTGTTACCCATTTTCTCCTGAATATGGCAAAATTCCATATATAGCGGTAAACTGCTATGGGGGCACAGGGCAGGAATCAGAAAGAAAGGAGTGCCATATGGCTTTTGCAGCACAGGTTTTGATGGATTGATTTATGGTTGCTATTGGTTTTTATTTTTTGAGTGATTGTTTTATGTGGGAGTTCACTTTTTGCGGGAGGAGGTGAAGTTTTTATTGGTACCATATTTGGGTATTTTGATCACTCGATATTATGCATCTTGTAAGACAAAGTGACAAAAAATGACTGTTTTGGCATTATTTTTATTTATTTTATTTTTACAACGTTCACCTGAGTATATCATGTGATATTTTTATAGAGCGGGTTGTTACGGATGCAGCAATACCCAATGTGTCTATTATTTTTATTTTTGTTAAGTTTTAAACAGTAGAAGCATTTTTGAACAGAATAAACTTTTGTTTTTGAGTTGCCATTTTATGAGAGCCATGATTTTTATATTTTTCTAGTGATTGTATTAGGTAGGGGCACATTTTTTGCGGGATGAGTTGACGGTTTGATTGGTACCATTTTGGGTTACGCCTTTTTGATCATTTACTATTACACTTTTTGTGAGGCAAGATGAAAAAAATGTTTTGGCACTGTTTTTATTTTTATTTCTTTTATGGCGTTCACCTGACAGGGTGGATCATGTGATATATTTATAGATGTGGAGATAACTAATATGTCAACTTTTTTCCCTATTTTTGTCACCGCAGTGTTGGCACCCAATGGACACAGTGACCCGACAGACATACCACACATGCTGCAGACAGCGGCATTATGAGGGTTAATGCGCCGGGTTCAGTGTTTTCACCGATGCATACTGCCGGGGTACAGCTATCAGTGACTGCCGGGCCCCTGCCACTGATTGGGCGGTATCGTACGGGTTAATTAATAACCAAAAATAACACATTTACACATTCTCAACTCATCTTCTTTTTAAGCATATAAAAAGATACTACAGTACATCATGATAGATACAAAAGGAAGTATAAGGCTTTATCTAAAGTGAAAGTCAAATAACATAAAACAAATACAATTCTTCTAACAGATTAATGCTTTTACCAGTGCTGGTGCAAGGGAAAATATAAAAGGATTTTTATGTTTACATGACAAATGTATCTAAAATGTATTGTTGTGTTTTTTTTTATTTTAGGAAATGTTTGTCTTTTACAACAGATTTGGGAATACAAGAAACTTGTCAGGTAAGAATATGAGTGCAGAATAAATTTGAAATGTCTAAATTCCAATATCTGTGATGATATAATAAGGTACAATAGATTGGATTTCCTATGAAGATTTATTTTAGGTGAAAAAAATCTAGCCAGAATTATTGTACTATAATTGCTGTAGTGATATTGCATTTTATGTTATGAGTTGTATAAATCTGATAGAATTTAAAGTTATATGCCACCAACAATTAAGCAAAGAAAAATATCTGATAGAATGTTAGCCAGCAGAAAACTGGCTAATCGCTCTCGGATACAAAATAAGAGTATTGTAGGAATGAAATATTTGAATGGCTATATATATATATATATATATATATATATATACAGTACAGACCAAAAGTTTGGACACACCTTCTCATTCAAAGAGTTGTATTTATTTTCATGACTATGAAAATTGTAGATTCACACTGAAGGCATCAAAACTATGAATTAACACATGTGGAATTATATGCATAACAAAAAAGTGTGAAACAACTGAAAATATGTCATATTCTAGGTTCTTCAAAGTAGCCACCTTTTGCTTTGATTACTGCTTTGCACACTCTTGGCATTCTCTTGATGAGCTTCAAGAGGTAGTCACCTGAAATGGTCTTCCAACAGTCTTGAAGGAGTTCCCAGAGATGCTTAGCACTTGTTGGCCCTTCTGCCTTCACTCTGCGGTCCAGCTCACCCCAAACCATCTCGATTGGGTTCAGGTCCGGTGACTGTGGAGGCCAGGTCATCTGGCGCAGCACCCCATCACTCTCCTTCATGGTCAAATAGCCCTTACACAGCCTGGAGGTGTGTTTGGTGTCATTGTCCTGTTGAAAAATAAATGATGGTCCAACTAAACGCAAACCAGATGGAATAGCTGTAAGGAAATTATGTCTGTATCCACACATACATGTATATATATATTCAGCCTTATATGCTTGTATTAATGTATACAGAGTTCCTCTTTAAAGGAAATATTTTATATTCTTATAACAACAAGTCTAGTAACACAAGCTAGCAGGAAGTGGCTGTCTGAAGCTCAAAACCGCATGGCTAGAAAGAGATATGCACGCTTTGCAAAAGAATGCCACATTTATGAAGAAGGTACCTGGAGAGAGAATTGCTGAATGCATGACATCATAACTGCAGAAACATATATACTCATATATACCTTTGTACGCATATGTCTAACATGTGCATTAGACATATATTTTACACTTACTGCAATATGGGTTTGTATATTGACGTTCACCTTGGGTTTAGATAAAGTGAAGGACGTTCTATCAGGTAAATGTTGGTACGAAATAAACCAAGATAATTCCGCGAAATATTTGAACAAAGCGAAGGGCGACAAAGATGGTGATTAGATATCTAAATTCTAAGAATAATAAATGCGTCACATATGTACCTTGTTTCTAAGAAATTATCATGACTTTTTTTACTTTGTTGAAATAAAGATGTCCTTGAAAATTCATTACCTGATTGGATGAAACGTAGGGCAGGTCTATGTCAATTTGCGGTTTGAAGCTATAAATTGTCTACGATGTCTAAATAAAGGAGCAACCATTTTATACCTATCAACGTGTATTGGTCTTCAGTGGTTGTCCGGCCGGTGATTCACCCACAGACAAACCAGGGGCTCCTTTCAATTGGTAGCAGAGGATGGTTCACTGACTATCCAGGTGAGTAATAATTTCTGCCACTATTTGTGTTGGTTGGAATGTTTCTCTCCTGGATACGGTGGATATCTGATGTATACTGGATGGCAGGTTAGTTGATAGGTTAGTTTAGTGTTCATATGACTGTGGGACAGACACGAGGCAGCACTCAGTGTTCTGCGTATCCTGATAGGAGCGGCGTCTCCTATAGGCACAGTGGTTGGCAAGGGAAGTTGTTCCAGGAACATACATCATATTGATGGCAGGGAATTTTCCGAATGTAGAACTAGTCTCTTCGGACGTTGGCAGGGATTTTTCAAGTGGGAATTAGTCTCATTTGACGGTTTGTTGAGTTACAGGATAACTCCGGATATATGTGAATGAGTTAAAGGATAACTCTGGATTTATGTGAAACAAGGAAACAAGGTACCTGGAATATATGTAAAGGAAAAAGTGAGGGAAACGCATACATCTCAATGCAGATGTTGGTTTCTAACTCACTAGGATTGTCTGTGGAGTGAATTGTTTAAAGAACATAACTGTACGGTTATAACTTGGAAGGTGACATTGATTACTGCAGTCTATTAAGTCCATAAATGGTGTTGCCCATATTAGATATTTTACACGTGTTAGAAGAATATTGTACTGGTGGAAAATCTGATTGTGCTGGCTTAATTGATCCTCAACATAACAGTACTAACACAATTACTTGCTGCTATTCAATTGCTGCTATTTCTACGCTGCTATTTCCACCTCACTGTTTGCTGCTCAAATATATATATATATAGTTTATTGTCGATTGCATTAAACATTATGGGTAACAGCGTGGGAAAGGATCTGGATGGTGAGCCAGAGACCAGACCCACACCGTTACATTTTGTATCAGGCACCTGTGGGATTAGTGTAACTGATCCATTTTGGGTAAATATCTGTGACCGCAGTCAGCAGCTGTGTATTACGCAGATCAGCGATGTAGGTCCTCGTAATGAAGGGGACTGGGAGGAGGTTAAAAAAATGGTGGGGCTTCACCCGAAATATAACTATCCAGCCGGTGCCTGGGATGAAAATTATATGAAAACATGTTTTAAGAAATGGGAGAAAGCATTAAAAGAATATAGAAAGAGATTTCCACCAACCCATCACATATACTTAAAACAGGATAGGGGGACAGTGAGTAAAGAGGAAGAAGTTCCATGGTCAGGAATTCTGCCCTCCTTACCAGATAAACCACCGGCATATGACGTGACGGTGTTAGAACCAGAAAAGGCAACACTCCCAGCTGTCTCTATGGAGGACATGCTACAAGACCCTTATGATAAGGTCCCCTGTCCAAAACAAGCAACCGCACCAGAATTATTATTATTTTCTGGTGAGAACCAAAAGAGAACCGGACTGTACCCGGATTTGGGGGATAGAGATTCCCTTGTGAATACTGCAGTTATAGTGGCAGCAGCACTTAGGGAACAAAAAAATGTGACTCCACAAGTCAAACAGGCTCAGGAAAGGAGAAAGGAATATAGAAAAAGTATGAACATTTATGTACAGGAGCTGACCCAACTGAGGGATAAACTAAGGACAGACATAGCCTACATTAAACAACTTCCCCTTCAGAATGTCTTTCCCGTTATATATGATCACGAGAACCCCGATAATACTGACCTCCCTAGTGAGGAACAGATGGATGAATTGAAGGGCATTCTGGGAGGAGAATGTGGGAAAACCAGAGCTGTAACTAACAAAAAGGACCAGCTGCTGACCGAGATAGAAAAACTAAGACAAGAGTACAGGAGGGTGAGGAAGGACTGGGAAACCAGAGCTCAGGTAGAATACGGTAGGAGAACTGAAACACAGATAGAGGCAGACAGTTTAGAACATGGTAGGCCCCTGGCAACCTCCACCCCTAGAGTACCTGGAGTAATGCAACCCCTGACAGACATATTTTCCAAACTCGCTCTAACACCTGAGGAAGGGGATAATAGAGGCACACAACTACAGCTCCCCATGATCACTGTAGGTGACACTGAAGTCCATATCCCTCTTCCTTTAGGATTAATGAAAGAACTGAAGGATATGTGTCCCAATCCAAAAAAGGACCCTAGAGCAGCAGCTATGTTTCTGCAGAAGTATACTGCAGGGAGCCAATTAACAATGGAGGATATTCAGATAATACTCTCAGCCATAGACCCAGACACTGGCTCCCAAATCAATACAGACGAGATAAAGAAGGCATCAGAAAAAGAAGTTAGGGATGCAGGACAGGAAGTTGGCCCCAATGTTTGGAAAAAGTTTTGGGATAAGATAGGAGTAGAATGGATGAAAAGATACAAAGGAGATTCAGGCTTACACACAATGCTAAATACAAAACAAGAGCCGAAAGAGGATTTCTATAGTTTCTGTAAGAGACTGTTGGATCTCTACAGTAGTACAGGGATGAATGCACCTGAATTGTTCAAGACTACATGTATGAATAATGGGGACCCTAAGACAACACAGCTAATAAAATTAGTGAATAACGAATGGCTTACTCAATCGGTGACAGAATTTATGGATGACATAGCAAAACGCTCAGCTTCTGGTGTTTTTAATCAAAAGGGAGGAGTATTCCCATTGTTAATGCAGCAGGATATACAACAGGAGTCTATATTGTCAGGTGGGGAAAGCAATTACATGATGATGTCAGGTTTCTCCCGGGGAAGGGATAATAGAAGAAGTCCGAGAAGTAGGGGCCAGGCAAATTACCCGGGAAGAGTAGAAAGAAATCAGAAACAGGGCTGTTTCATTTGTGGGAGTCTAGGTCACTGGAGGCGGGAATGTCCAAAGGTGAGAGATGAAGATAGGAGAGGATACAGAGGGAGAGGCGCCTCAGACTACCGAGGGGGATCCAGACAACAGGAAAGACAGCAAGATATTACAAGAAGACAGGGAGATCTTATTAACATACACTGGCCAGCACAGGATGGGGGAAGTAGACAACCCAATCTGCAATCAGATTTACGGAGGTGGTCTGAGCATGAACACCCGTCCCCACGGGGGAACAATCACTATTAGGGGTGCCCAGAACGAGTCCCGTCCTTCATTATGCATTTTGTTCCAACTGATTGGCAAGTTTTACCACAAGTAATACTGCAAATTGATGGTATTACAGTTAATTTATTGCTTGACACCGGAGCAACGACTTCAAGCGTAAACAAAATAGACTTCATTAACGACAAATGCACCGAAGGAAGTTCTATGGGTATCAATGGGACGACAGTGATACATAAGGTGACAGCACCGCTCCCGGTTTGTACTCTTACGGGGGAACTAGTGACGCACATGTCTTTTGCAGTCCTGCTAGAATGCCCCGTTTGCCTATTAGGAAGGGATCTAATGGCAGCATTACAGATTTCATTAGTTTTTGACAAAAAGGGAAGACTGACAGCGACCTCAATGAAATGTGACCTGACAAACCCAAAAAGACGTGACATGAATGGGTTCTTTTTAAACATACCAATGTCCCTGGAAAATCATCCAATTTGGGCAAAATGTAAAGACTCAGTAGGAACGATTAACTGTGAGCCCTACCGGCCCTGTTTGAAGGAGGGGGTTATGCCAACCTTTCAGAAACAATACCCATTGAGTGAGGAAAAGATAGAGGGTATAAGGCCGCAAATTGAGAAATACTTGCAGATGGGAATTCTTAGGAAAATTGTCAGTCCCTGGAATACACCGATAAATCCCGTAAAAAAAAATAATGGCACATGGAGATTGGTACAGGATCTAAGGAAGGTAAACAAGGCAATTATCCCACTTCCCCCCTTGGTGGCAGACCTTACAGCTGTGTTTGGGGCCATTCCTGCGGGATCCAAATACTACACTGTAGTTGACCTCAGTAATGCGTTCTTTTCCATACCAGTGGCTTGGGATGCACAAAATCTTTTTGCTTTTCAGTGGGCTGATGATGGTCAGGTGACTTGGACCCGTCTCCCACAAGGTTTTGGGGATAGTCCAGCAGCCTTTTCTATTGTATTAAAGGCTACATTGGAAGATTGGGAACCAAAGAGGGGATCCACCTTAATACAGTACACAGATGACCTTTTACTCTCCAATTCGGAGTTAGAAGCCTGCGAAATAGATTCACGGAGTTTATTAGACCACTTGGCAAGCAAAGGACACCTGGCCTCGAAGAAGAAAATCCAATATGCAAGTACCCAGGTAGAGTATCTGGGGTGCATAATAGAGGCAGGAGAGAGAAAGATCTCACCCGCTAGAGTCAAGGCAGTGACCTCCCTAAGCAGGCCAGGGGACAAAGCTACAATGCTGTCCTTTCTAGGGTCAATAGTGTATTGTAGGCAGTGGATTCCTGATTGCTCCCATTGGGATTCAATCCTAAGAAAAACTACACTCACAGAAGCACCAAAGGTAGTGGAGTGGACAGAGGACAGAGTAGAAGCCTTTGAGAGATTGATTCGGTCCCTGACCCAAGCCCCAGCCTTGGCCCTGGCAGATTATGGAAAGCCATTCCAATTATACTGTGTGGTATCGGGAGAAACCTATGCAGCGGTTTTGACACAGACACATGGGGGAAGAAACAGGCCAGTTTCATACCTATCGAGAAAATTACCTCCTGTAGTTCTTGGAATGCCTCACTGTCTCCAAGCATTAGCAGCCGCGGCCATGTCAGTAAAAGATGCTACTAAGATAGTCCATGGAAATGTAATGGAACTTTTCACCACTCATACAGTTTTGTCCCTCCTTCAAAACATGACCACACAACACATGACAGCTCAGAGACTGTCCGGATATGAGACCATATTACTCAGTACGGCAAACCTGGTGATAAAGACATGTCCAGACACCTCACCAGTGATAAGATTTTTGCATACACTTTTGAGACTTAAGTGTGAAGGTTCTGACGAACAAGTAGACCCAACACCTGAACACAGATGTGATGAAGTGATCTTGTCATGCACAACACCTAGGAAAGATTTAAAGGACACGCCACAGACTGACAGTATAGATGTTTTTGTGGATGGATCATGCACAAGACCAGATGACAGGACATATCAAACAGGTTACGCAGTGGTCATGCTTCCAAATCAAGTGATAGAAGCTGAACCAATTGTCACAACTTCGGCACAACAAGCTGAGCTGGTAGCGCTCACAAGAGCCTGTGAAATATTCGCAGGACACAAAGTGAATATTTATACTGACAGTAGCTATGCATTTGGAACAGTGCATGATTATGCATTAATATGGAAAAATAGGGGATATATCTCAGCAGATGGGAAGCAGATAGCGAATCAAAAATACATAGATCACCTGCTACGTGCAATTCAACTACCAGAAGCTATAAGTGTGATAAAAGTGAAAGGACACTCTGCAAAAGGAGATTATCAAGCTATGGGAAACAACCTAGCAGACAGAACAGCGAAAATGGCAGCCAAGAGAGACACGAGAAGGGAAAGTAAGTTATTATTCATGACAGATTTTGAAAGTGAAAACTGGGTGTCAGTAGTATAACAACTTCAGAAGCAGTCTACCGGTGAGGACATCAAGTATTGGAAATCTCAGGGACTGCAGATGACAGGTACAGGTATATGGACAAAAGATCGGATATTGGGGGTTCCCACTGCATCAGCACCGCTCCTAATATCCTATCTTCATGGTCCTGGACATTTGGGAAAACAATACATATCAGAACATTACAAGTCACTGTTCTGTACACACCAATTGCAGAGATTGATAGACGATCTGGTCGACTCATGCATGGCTTGTGCACAGAATAATGTTCAAGGAAAAGCACACGGAAGACATGGGAATCTACCACCCCCTACAGGCCCTCTGCAAGATTTGCAGATAGATTACACACACATGCCAAAGCAACCCGGGAATATAAGATATCTCCTTGTAATAGTCTGTAGGTTCTCCGGATGGTGTGTAGCCGTACCTATTTCAGGAGAAACAGCTGGTGTGACAGCTAGGGCATTGATAAATCAATGGATTTCAGTGTATGGACTCCCTCGGGTAATTCATTCAGATCAGGGACCTGCTTTCCAGTCCAAACTAATACAAGAACTGACGAAGATTCTGGGTTTCCAGTGGAAGCTCAATATAGTCTATCACCCACAAAGTGCAGGAGTCGTGGAAAGAATGAACCGAACCATTAAGGATAGGTTAAAAAAGGCCACTTCGGGAACATTGAAGGATTGGCTGAAATTTCTACCCGCCATTCTCTACCAAATAAGAACGACACCAAATAAACAGACAGGGTTGTCACCTTATGAAGTGTTATTCGGTAGACCCCCTAATACCCGTGAGGAACCAGATATTGACAGTAACGTTTTTGCCTTGCAGGAGCAGTACGTGAAACATTTGGTAGGTATACTCTCGGAAAATCATGATAAGGTTGCTGTCACCTTTCCTCCTCTTTCCACAGATCCAACTCATCCATTCTTGCCTGGAGACAAGGTTCTGGTGAAACAACTGGCTGTCCGCCACAAGACTGGTCCAATATACCAAGGTCCATTTGAGGTTCTGAGAGTTGCTCGAACGGCTGTCCTTACCGACCAGAGTCCACAGTGGATACACGCCAGCCGGCTCAAGAAGACACCGGAAGGAGTCCAGAAGGAATTCCGCGGACAAGCATGAGTCTTTTAGACAAGATGCCTTCAAAGGAAATGACTTTGATCATACCCCCAAGCCTGCAAAATAGATATGAGCGATGGCTAAGAGGCTATCCTAAACCACTTTGTCCAGAAGATCCAGAGACTATGCAGGACTTGTATGAGGAAGAATTCATGTTCAGGGAGTATACCAATGAACTAGAGACTGAGGACTTGAAAGATCAAAACTTTCCTGAACCGTTTAGTAAGCAGATGATTCAGAGAATGAAACTGTCAGATGGTGGGAGACAATGGATAAATCCTTTCTACTTCCGGAGGGTACTGACATGGGATGACAGGAGCAGGGTTGTCAAGGAAAAACCCCCTAAAAGAAAACTTCCCAGACCACCCCAGTCTCCTTGTTCCACAACATCTTTTTCTGAAGAAATAGAGGAAAAAGAAACACATACTATTGATATAGACACTGAAACAAAAACAAGTCGCAGGATCGGAATCACTAAGTGTCCATCATCTCTGTTGTACTGTTTGGCAATTATATGTATCCTCGCAGTTCTCTATAGTATAGTAGTGATAACCATGAAAGCATTTATGACACACACACCAATACAAGTGAATGAAACCTTACATGAGAGAACAAAAAGATCTGTATCTATATTTAATAGGTCCAGTTACAAAAAAATCGCCTGTTGTACTAAAGGAGGAAATAAATTGTCACAATCAATGTTGAATAAAATTGTAGGTTGGCATGAGCAGAAGAAGGAAGGGGTATGTAAAATAGACGCTATAATCGTAATTATCAGGGCGTCCCCAAAGAATACCTCCATATGTCTATCACCCAATCCAATCGACAAAGCCACTAGGAGGAAAATACAGGAATTAAAAAGACAAGGAACTCAGGGAAAAAGTCTCCTCTCCGAGACAACCTTCAGAGAAAAGATAATAGACACACCATCTCTCCCAAATGATAAGGTAGAACCATTAAACTGGCCAGACCCAAGTAAGGTGCCACATCATTTCCTACTAATGCATGAATTTGGTAAACAACAGTCAGAGGGAAAAGGAGACTGTTGGGTTTGTTCACACATGCATTCAGGGGAGCACATTTATCCAATGCTAGCAAAACCTATGCGCCTTCCTTCCCTTATCAACCTAACAGATCTAGAGACAGTACAAATCACAACAACTAACAAACCATTCTTGATACAAGGGTATTCTGAGCCTCCAAACTTTTGTTTTTTAAATGGTCATTATTCTAGGGATATTAAATATTTTGCTAATGCTAGATTTTGTGCAGACACAGACGTTAACTTCACACTGTTGGACATAGAAAGCTATATTACAAATCAAACAGTAGACATAAAAGGGCTCAATACAGTCGCCATTGCCGATGCTGATGAAAGAATAGAAAGAATGTTTCAGTACAATCTTACAGAATGTCCATCTTATAAGCCCCAGGTCAATCAAGGCCCATTAACTTCTTGGTTGAAGCAAGTAAACAAAACGGACATTAGGTATGGAAGTACTGACCCTATTAACATAGTTCAATGGATGTGTCTAATGGGGCTAAGAACTGGGCAAAATACCTTCAGTGATGTTCCAGCACCTCGTCTACCAAAGGGCTGGGTAGTGTGTTGTGGATTATGGTGCCATACTACAATCCCTTTTCCTAAAGATCCTAGTTCAAAAGGTTGGTGTACTCTGGTCCAACTCTTCCCATACATGAGTGCACAATCAGGAAAAGAAGTACGGATGGGACCAGCCCATGGGGTGCTCATTTTCCATAACACACACAGGAAAAAAAAGGCACTGACGAGCACATGGGAGAAGTTTTATATGAGCATCTTAGGCCCGTCGGGAACTGCAATGGCCCTAGTAAGATTAGATGCCTTCCAGGAATTAGTCGAGGGATGGGTTAATATCACCACAAAAGACCTGGGGATGATAAATGAAGAAATGAGAAAAATAAGGATGGAACAGGAAGTGATTAGGCAGAGACAGGAAAGACTGATGATGGCAGTCACTGGACTGTGTGATCAAACAGAGAACAAACAAATCTGTTGCATTTATTTCTCCAACTTCACCAAAGACACAAAAGACATTGAGGTACCAGATTACTATGATATAATCAACAGTCATCAAGAGGAGAGGGAGAGATTACAAGGGGCATTACATAATATGCCAGGGTCATGGAACCCTTTTGACTCATTAGGAGATTGGGCAGGAGGTATCTTTTCCGGAATTTTCAACTTCTTCAAAAAGGCAGGCATTGTTATTTTGATGACTTTGGTATTCCTACTCCTTATATATTGTCTAATAAAGTTCACAATATGGGGAGTAGGAAAGACCTCTCAATTGATAAAGCGTAAGAAACCACCAGAAGATTCAGGTGAATATGTCACCCTTAAAAAGGGAAGTACTCTGAGAAAGATAACTGGTGTGTGGTATAAGGAGTGATCATATGGAATGGGAATTCCATATGATCAAAGAGGGGATTGTAAGGAAATTATGTCTGTATCCACACATACATGTATATATATATTCAGCCTTATATGCTTGTATTAATGTATACAGAGTTCCTCTTTAAAGGAAATATTTTATATTCTTATAACAACAAGTCTAGTAACACAAGCTAGCAGGAAGTGGCTGTCTGAAGCTCAAAACCGCATGGCTAGAAAGAGATATGCACGCTTTGCAAAAGAATGCCACATTTATGAAGAAGGTACCTGGAGAGAGAATTGCTGAATGCATGACATCATAACTGCAGAAACATATATACTCATATATACCTTTGTACGCATATGTCTAACATGTGCATTAGACATATATTTTACACTTACTGCAATATGGGTTTGTATATTGACGTTCACCTTGGGTTTAGATAAAGTGAAGGACGTTCTATCAGGTAAATGTTGGTACGAAATAAACCAAGATAATTCCGCGAAATATTTGAACAAAGCGAAGGGCGACAAAGATGGTGATTAGATATCTAAATTCTAAGAATAATAAATGCGTCACATATGTACCTTGTTTCTAAGAAATTATCATGACTTTTTTTACTTTGTTGAAATAAAGATGTCCTTGAAAATTCGTTACCTGATTGGATGAAACGTAGGGCAGGTCTATGTCAATTTGCGGTTTGAAGCTATAAATTGTCTACGATGTCTAAATAAAGGAGCAACCATTTTATACCTATCAACGTGTATTGGTCTTCAGTGGTTGTCCGGCCGGTGATTCACCCACAGACAAACCAGGGGCTCCTTTCAATAGCATGCTGCTGCAAGATGCTGTGGTAGCCATGCTGGCTCAGTATGCCTTCAATTTTGAATAAATCCCCAACAGTGTCACCAGCAAAGCACCCCCACACCATCACACCTCCTCCTCTATGCTTCACGGTGGGAACCAGGCATGTAGAGTCCATCCGTTCACCTTTTCTGCGTTGCACAAAGACACAATGGTTGGAACCAAAGATATCATGAAGGTCTGATTCACACAGTCTCCTCTTAACAGTTGTTCTAGAGATGTGTCTGCTGCTAGAACTCTGTGTGGCATTGACCTGGTCTCTAATCTGAGCTGCTGTTAACCTGCGATTTCTGAGGCTGGTGACTCAGATGAACTTATCCTCTGCAGCAGAGGTGACTCTTGGTCTTCCTTTCCTGGGGCGGTCCGCATGTGAGCCAGTTTCTTTGTAGCACTTGATGGTTTTTGTGACTGCACTTGGGGACACTTTCAAAGTTTTCCCAATTTTTTGGACTGACTGACCTTCATTTCTCAAACTAATCATGGCCACTCGTTTTTCTTTACTTACCTGCTTTTTTCTTGCTATAATACAATTTCTAACAGTCTATTCAGTAGGACTATCAACTGAGTATCCACCTGACGTCTCCACAAAGCAACTGATGGTCCCAACCCCATTTATAAAGCAAATAATCCCACTTATTAAACCTGACAGGGCACGTCTGTGAAATGAAAACTATTTCAGGTGACTACCTCTTGAAGTTTAACAAGAGAATGCCAAGAGTGTGCAAAGCAGTAATCAAAACAAAAGTTGGCAACTTTGAAGAACCTAGAATATGACATATTTTCAGTTGTTTCACACTTTTTTTTATGTATATAATTCCACATGTGTTAATTCATAGTTTTGATGCCTTCAGTGTGAATCTACAATTTTCATAGTCATGAAAATAAAGAAAACTCTTTGAATGAGAAGGTGTGTCCAAACTTTTGGTCTGTACTGTAATACATATATATATATATATATATATATATATATATATATATAGTCCTGATCAAAAGTTTAAGACCACTTGAAAAATGGCAAAAAATCATATTTAGCATGGCTGGATCTTAACAAGGTTCCAAGTAGAGCTTCAACATGCAACAAGAAGAAATGGGAATGAGACAAAACATTTTTTGAGCATTTAATTTAATGAAAACAATGATTAAACTGAAACAGGCTGTTTTTCAGCTGATCAAAAGTTTGTGACCACATGCCTTTAAAAGGCCAAATCTGTGCAAAGATGTGTAATCATTGTAATTTTCTGTCAGGTAGTCACATGTTGTGATGGCAAAGGCAAAAAGACTCTCCCTTTTTGAACGTGGTCGAATTGTTGAACTGCATAAGTAGGGTCTCTCACACCGCGCCATCGCTGCTGAGGTGGAATGCAGTAAGACAGTCATTTGGAATTTCTTAAATGATCCTGAGGGTTATGGAACAAAAAAGTCAAGTGGAAGACCCAAAAAGATTTCATCAGCACTCAGCCGAAGGATCCAATTGGCTGTCCGTCAAGACACTGGACGATCCTCGACCCAAATTAAGGCCCTTACTGGTGCTGACTGCAGCCCCATAACCATCAGACGGCATCAGAGACTGAAGGGCTTCAAAAACAAAAAACGTCTTCAAAGACCTTGTCTCCTTAAACGCCACAGAACTGCTCGTTTGGACTTTGCAAGAGAGCACCAAACATGGGACATTTAAAGGTGGAAGAAAGTTTTATTCTCTGATGAGAAAAAATTTAACCTTGATGGTCCTGATGGTTTCCAACGTTACTGGCATGACAAGCAGATACCACCTCAGATGTTTTCTACACGCCACAGTGGAGGAGGCGCCATAATGGTCTGGGGTGCTTTTTCCGTCAGTGGAACAATGGAGTTTCAGGAAGTGCAGGGGCGTCAAACGGCCACTGGCTATGTCCAGATGTTGCAGAGAGCATCCCTCGTCTGTGTGGTAACGACTGGGTTTTTCAACAGAACAACACTACAGTACACAATGCCCGCAGGACAAGGGACTTCTTCCAGGAGAATAACATCACTCTTTTGGCCCATCCTGCGTGTTCCCCTGATTTAAATCCAATTGAGCACCTTTGGGGATGGATGGCAAGGGAAGTTTACAAAAATGGACAACAGTTCCAGACATTAGATGGCCTTCGTGCGGCCGTCTTCACCACTTGGAGAAATGTTCCCACTCACCTAATGGAAAGGATTGCATCAAGCATGCCGAGGCCTTTCTCAAGCAATGTGAACAGTGCAAACAACTCATATATAAAAGCAAAGTGGGAGGGATCACGTAATGTGATCAATCAAATGTACATATTGAATAAATTGATATACAAACAAAAAATTATATATAAACAAATTATGTACTGAGTAAATTTATCATAAAATACATTAGAGGGTTAACATCATTAGTGTAATATACATACTGTGTGTGTGTGTGTGTATATATATATATTTCTTAAAGAAGAAGCAGCACTCCAGGATAAAGTGAAAAATGACCGCTTTATTTCCCCTGTGCAACGTTTCAACTGCTCATTGCAGTCTTTCTCAAGCATAACAATTGGTGTCACAGCATCTACATTTATACCCACAATTCTTAGTGAGTCAATTAACAGAGTGATTAGCAATAACATGATCAATAGTATACAAAAAACATACATTACATTAAAATTTTCATAATTGCATGTGAATTCATTACATATATCATATGGGTAAGCCACAATTTTACATACATAGTGAAACTTCATAGGTATTTTTTGAAAAATCGCAAACAAACATTGCCGAATTCATAAAGTGCCTCGTACATTAGTTACAGTGATCACCTGAATGTGCTAATTAGGCGGTCAATAGGCCGCATGATTTAAAAACTTACAGAGTGGGGTATCATGATGGCAGCCGTCCTGGTGTCCCCGAGCCTTCACTGCGCATGCTCGGTATCCTGGTTACTGATGTCCACAATCAAATACTGCGCTCAGTAATGACGTCGGTCATGATGCACGCACCAGCCGCCAGGTCCCTCCCCTGAAGCATGATGATACGGGAGGCGGCATCTCCCAGTCCGGCCTCACGGTCACATGACGAGTCACATGAACCGTAGCCTGGCAACTAGGAAGCGCTCACCCTCGGCGCATCGCAATCTCCAGGATCAGTCAGAGCACAGCAGTGAGGCCTATATAGGGAAAAAAAGGAACAAATAGAGAATGAACGGGTTGTAAATACTACTAGCTAGATTATTGCAGATGATTATTGCAAATAGATCAGGATGTCAAATCGTAAATATTGGAGGGTTGTAGTCCTTAATAGGAACATAACATGTATTAAATGCAGAAAAAGGGTTGCGGTATATATGGATGCATCACTCAGGTGATCATCCCTACACACCTATAGGGCCATAGGGCACAGAGTGTTGTCCACACCCCGTATCCCCATAGCCCACATCCACCCCCTATATATCTCTTGTAGCCTATAACTTCCTCCATTCACGACTTATCAATTTTTCCTTTTAAGAGTGGAACCATGATTCCAACCCCATTCTCCTGTTCTGGAACTAGACCGCCATAGACGATCGCCATCATTCTCCTCCACCGTGATAATAAACTTGAAAAATAGAAGAATCCTTTTCGGATCCAGAAAGTTCTAGAAATAAAAATAAAAAAGAATAAATAATTAGAATAATAGACACCAAAGGTGATCACATAACCAAATTGGTATAAGAGGAGAAAAAGCCCTCAGGGAGGCAAGAGAGGCCCCAACAATCTACATGATGTTCCACTTAAAGTCCACATTCAGGCCCTGTGGTTTGAGTGACTGTAGGAGATGTATCCACCGCAGTTCCCGTTGTTTAAGGGTCACTGTGCGGTCCCCACCTCGTCTACCTCTTTGGACCTGATCTATAATCATACATTTTGGGTCTTTTTCAGTATGGCCATATTCCACAAAATGTTTTGGGACCGGTAGGTCTAATCTTTTGCGTCTTATCGAAAACCGGTGGTTATTCAGACATGTTTTCATGTCACATGTGGTCTCCCCCACATAGAGATAGAGGAGACCACATGGACATTTTAACACGTATATAACAAACGTGCTGTCACACGTCAGATAATGGCGAATGTCATATTGTACTCCAGTTCCCAGGTGTGTAAACACATTACCCATAATCAGATACGTGCAGTTCACGCATGTAAGGCACAGGAAACATCCCGTCCTTCTTGTACCAAGGAATGTTTGCACCTTCTTTTTAATAGGGATATCAGCCCTCACCAGCCTGTCACTCAGGTTAGTAGGCCGTCTATATGATAGGAGTGGAGGCCTAGTCAGTGTTTCGAATTTTAGGGAAATTACTATGTAGGATAGGCCAGTGTTTTCTCAATATAATAGCTATATCCTTGCTCTGCTCTGAGTGCTCTGAGTTATTACAAATGGGATCTGTTTGGGTTTAGATTTATTTTCCTCCTCCCCCTGCGGATGCTGTATTCTCTTCAGATGTTTTACTAATTTTTTTGTGGGTACCCTCTCTGTCTGAATTTGTTGACCATTTATACATATCTGACTGGTAGGTTCTCTGGATCCTGTACAATTCTCTTCACACGCAGTAATTGACTGCGTGGTAAGGATTCGATACAGGGTCTAGGGTGACAACTTTCATATCACAATAATGTATTGCAATCAGTTGACTTGATGAAGATGTCCATAGACAATCTATCACCAACAATAGACACCATTGCGTCAAGGAACTGGACCTGTTTGTTGGAATGTGTTAATGTGAATACAATCTCACTGTCCATGTCATTCAAATAACAGTGAAATTGTTCCAAAGATTTTATGTCTACTCGCCAAATTGCTGTCCCACGTAATTGCAGAAAAAACTGCTCCCCAAACATAAAATAATTATGCCTCAGGACCAGGTTCAACAGTTGAATGTTAAAATCACAGCATCCTCCAGAATAATCACTACGTTCCAAACATCTCCTGACCGCATTGACTCCCCGTTTGTGATCTATAGAGATATAGAGACTGGTGAAATCAAAGGATGCCACCAGACATCCATTAGGCAATCTCACGGTGGAGTTTTTTTTCCAAAAAATCCTCTGTGTCCCTGATATAGGATTTTGTGCTAATTGCATAAGTGCGGAATATGTGATCCAGGAAAATGGAAATGTGTGAGCAGATTGAATCAATACCTGACACAATGGGTTGCCCAGGGGGGTTTGTCAGGGACGTAATGGCAATATGTAAATCATTGGCATGTGTGGATTCTCTATTAACAAAAACGAGCACACACCCTCATCAATGATATCATGATCACGTGCCACATCCAATACATTTTTGATCTTTTTAATATACTCAAATTTTGGGTCACCTGTCAATTCCCTATACACATTCTGATCATTTAGCTGTCTCCTTATTTCACCCATGTACCAGGACGTGTCCATGACAACAACCGCTCCGCCCTTGTTTGATATCTGCACAAACTTCAATGCGGAAGCTGAGCCACCAGGGAATAAATTAGGTTTCAATTGTGAACGAATCTCCCTGGGGATTCTATGTTCTTTATAGTATTGACCTAATGTCATAAGATGTAAGTCCACAGAAGCAATTTTTTGGGCATCATGTTCATACTGTTTTTTAAGGTCAACAGTGGTGGGAGTGGACAAAAACTGGGGATCACTCACCAAACCCTGTAGGATTCTTTCCTCATCCTCTTTGGTGTATGTGAACACGTCGGGGGGGGTCCATGATGTAATCAAGTAGTCGAGTAGAGATGGCAGTGCAGAGCTGTACAGGTCCAACAATTTAACACAAAGAAAGGACAGCAGCACTTGTAGATGAAGCCGGGTGCAAAATCCTCTTTGTTCGGTCAAAATAGTTGTAGATTTCTCAAAGAAGAGTCAGCACTCCAGGATAAAAGTGAAAAGTGACCCGCTTTTTTTCCCCTGTGCAATGTTTCAACTGCTCATTGCAGTCTTTCTCAAGCATAACAATTGGTGTCACAGTATCTACATTTTTATCCACAATGCTTAGTGAGTCAATTAACAGAGTGATTAACAATAACATGATCAATAGTGTACAAAAAACATACATTACATTAAAATTTTCATAATTGCATGTAAATTCAATACATATATCATATGGGTAAGCCATATGACCACAGACAAACCACCACACTGTATAAACATTTATGAAAGTGGTGGCATTGGATATCAGTGGACTCAAATCCAGGGTCATTGATACACCTCTGCAACACCCAAATATGACCTCAGCTGACATTAGATCACTGGACGAGTTGTGCTATGACAACGGCCTCACCATAAAGCCGGCCGACAAGGGCGGTGCAGTTGTTGTCATGGACACGTCCTGGTACATGGGTGAAATAAGGAGACAGCTAAATGATCAGAATGTGTATAGGGAATTGCCAGGTGACCCAAAATTTGAGTATATTAAAAAGATCAAAAATGTATTGGATGTGGCACGTGATCATGATATCATTGATGAGGGTGTGTACTCGTTTTTGTTAATAGAGAATCCACGCATGCCAATGATTTACGTATTGCCAAAAATACATAAGTCCCTGACAAACTCCCCTGGGCGACCCATTGTGTCGGGTATTGATTCAATCTGCTCACACATTTCCATTTTCCTGGATCGCATACTCCACACTTATGCAATTAGCACAAAATCCTATATCAGGGACACGGAGGATTTTTTGGAAAAAAAACTCCACCGTGAGATTGCCTAATGGATGTCTGGTGGCATCCTTTGATGTCACCAGTCTCTCTACCTCTATAGATCACAAACGGGGAGTCAATGCGATCAGGATATGTTTGGAACGTAGTGATTATTCTGGAGGATGCTGTGATTTTATCATTCAACTGTTGAACCTGGTCCTGAGACAGTTTTTTCTGCAATTACGTGGGACAGCAATGGGGTCCAATGTGGCCCCCACGTATGCAAATGTGTTTATGGTGTCACTTGAGGAGGATCTTGTCTATGTATCCCACCACTTCAGCCCTGCACTCGGGTGGTGGCGGTACATAGACGACGTCTTCCTCATTTGGCAAGTAGACATAAAATCTTTGGAACAATTTCACGGCCTACCAACCTGAGTGACAGGCTGGTGAGGGCTGATGTCCCTATTAAAAAGAAGGTGCAAACATTCCTTGGTACAAAAAGGACGGTGCCTTACATGTGTGAACTGCGCGTATATGATTAAGGGTAATGTGTTTACACCCCCGGGAACTGGAGTACAATATGACACTCGCCATTATCTGACGTGTGACAGCACGTTTGTTATATACGTGTTAAAATGTCCATGTGGTCTCCTCTATGTGGGGGAGACCACATGTGACATGAAAACACGTCTGAATAACCACTGGTTTTTGATAAGACACAAAAGATTAGACCTACCGGTCCCAAAACATTTTGTGGAATATGGCCATGCTGAAAAAGACCTAAAATGTATGATTATAGATCAGGTCCAAAGAGGTAGACGAGGTGGGGACCGCACATTGACCCTTAAACAACGGGAACTACGGTGGATACATCGCCTACTATTTACAATAATCATCTGCAATAATCTAGCTAGTAGTATTTACAACCCGTTCATTCTCTATTTGTTCCTTTTTTCCCTATATAGGCCTCACTGCTGTGCTCTGACTGATCCTGGAGATTGCGATGCGCCGAGGGTGAGCGCTTCCTAGTTGCCAGGCTACGGTTCACGTGACTTGTTATGTGACCGTGAGGCCGGACTGGGAGACGTTGCCTCCCGTATCATCATGCTTCGGGGGAGGGACCTGGTGGCTGGTGCGTGCATCATGACCGGCATCATTACTGAGTGCGGTCTTTGATTGTGGACCCCAGTAACCAGGATACCGAGCATGCGCAGTGAAGGCTCGGGGACGCCAGGACGGCTGCCATCATGATACCCCACTCTGTAAGTTTTTAAATCATGCGGCCTATTGACCGCCTAATTAGCACATTCAGGTGATCACTGTAACTAATGCACGAGGCACTTTATGAATTAGGCAATGTTTGTTTGCGATTTTTTGAAAACTACCATGAAGTTTCACTATGTATGTAAAATTGTGGCTTACCCATATGATATATTTAATGAATTCACATGCAATTATGAAAATTTTAATGTAATGTATGTTTTTTGTACACTATTGATCATGTTATTGCTAATCACTCTGTTAATTGACTCACTAAGAATTGTGGATATAAATGTAGATGCTGTGACACCAATTGCTATGCTTGAGAAAGACTGCAATAAGCAGTTGAAACGTTGCACAGGGGAAATAAAGCGGGTCGCTTTTCACTTTTATCATGGAGTGCTGCCTCTTCTTTGAGAAATCTACAACTATTTTGACCAAACAGCCTAAGGTCAGAGGATTTTGCACCCGGCTTCATTTACAAGTGCTGCTGTCCTTTCTTTGTGTTTTATATATATATATATATATATATATAATGAAACACGATGGCGGCACTGGACAACAAATATGCCGGGTGATAGGTCCAAGGGTATTGCTGCTTATCCAGTATACTAGACAGGAAACTGACAGCACTCCAGATAAAAATAAGTGGTTTATTCACCCATGTGGTGTGGGCAACATTTCAGCTCATACAAAGAGCCTTTTTCAAGCAGTGAACACAAGTGCAACTTATGGTATATATAGTCCAACCCCTACATACAATAATTAATAAAACAATTACATCAATCAACATATTGTGCATACAAAAGATTATTAAAACAGCATTAAAAATCCAATATCCCTATAAAATGCATATGGTCTGTGTGAGGACATACCCATATGGAAATAAAGTGCATACATATTTACTATCTTGTTAAATACAAGATAAAGTGCCAAGTGCAAAAAATTGGATCCATATATGCATCATTATCTAATTTACCAGTGGGAGGAGTGATGTGATGCATGGAAATCTGAAAAACAATTACATACCCTGTAAGAGCACCTGGGTCCCACATGCAGACTATCGCCAAACTCGGCGCTCGGAAGAGGCTACTGCGCAAGCACCAGGTTGCGTCAGAAGCCTACGACATGAGGTCACAGAGTGCCGTTTGTGGAGCATGAGGTCACAGAGCGCCGTTTGTGGAGCATGTGCTCTAACTGTAATCCACACGAGCGACCATTTTACAATAGTTAAAGCATCAACTACCGTGCGCGAATGCCCATTTGTGCTAGATGTGGGCAGCTCCATCATGGAGTATGGCAGCTCACCCAGGGTCATGTATGCAGGGTATCTTAGAGGATAGATATATGGGTAGGCTGTACCCCATCAAAGGTGCAGACCCTCCACCCTAGTGGGCATAAAGTGTTGACAAACATGACAGGACACGCCACGCCTGTCTCCACAAAGCCCGTACATCACCTCTAGTTTATAACCCCTGCCAGGGATCTCCTGATGACCCAGAGCTGACAATCCAAGAAAGATAGATATATATATATATATTTGACACAACCTGGAATAAAATAAAATAAAAATAATGTGGCATAAGCACAGTGTTCCTCTGCAGGGCACGCTTGTTCCTCATTCCCCAGAATCCATCACATCTGTGAAAATATAAAAAGAAGAAAAGAAAAAAAAAAACTATCACTCCTTAATGTAGCTTGTTTGTGTTCATAGTTCACTATCTCCACGCAGGATCACAACCACACTACAGATGCAGAAACATTATGATGCAGAATACACCTCCGCATCATCAAGCTGATGTTTGACCTCTGCTACATATTTAGTAGTATCCATGATAACTACTGCACCCCCCTTGTCAGCGGGTTTCACTGTCAAAAGGGGGTCATTCCTAAATTGGTCTAGTGCCTCAACCTCCAACCTAGAAAGGTTTGGATGTTTAAATGCACTATTACCACATCTAGATTTGTATGCTGCTATATCAGATCTCACAGCCATAATATATGCATCAATAGCAGGTTTGTTAACATATGGGGTAAAATAGCTTTTCAACGACAAATCGAGACGTCCCAGGGAGAACTCTCTAGCCTGGGGTGTTGCAATCTGTATCTTGTTGTTAAACCGGACCTTAAGTTTAATTCTGTGAAAAAATGCACACAAATCAGCACCTACCTCAAACCAATTCAAAGAGGTAGTAGGGCAAAAAGAAAGTCCCTTATTCAGAACACTCACTTGGGCTGGAGTGAGCACCCTGGATGACAGGTTGATCACAGTCATTTCCTCTTGGTCATCTGTGGTTTGCTGGCCTGGGCTCTGATCTTGTTGTTTCAAAGTTTTGCAGGCTCTGCATATGTATGCACTTTATTTCCATATGGGTATGTCCTCACACGGACCATATGCATTTAATAGGAATATTGGATTTTTTAATGCTGTTTTAATAATTTTTTTATGCACAATATGTTGATTGATGTAATTGATTTATTGATTATTGTATGTAGGGGTTGGACTATATATACCCCATGTTGCACTTGTGTTCACTGCTTGAAAAAGGCTCTTTGTATGAGCTGAAACGTTACCCACACCACAAGGGTGAATAAACCCCTTATTTTTATCTGGAGTGCTGTCCGGTTTGCTGTCTAAAGATATACAGTATATATATATCCACAAAAATATAGAGCGAGGCAGCACTCCAAAATGGTGGGGGCAAAAAACTATAAACAGTTGCAAAAAAAAGTATGTAAACCCTTTGGAATTATATGGATTTCTGCACAAATTGGTCATAAAATGTGATCTGATCTTCATCTAAGTCACAACAATAGACAATCACAGTCTGCTTAAACTAATATCACACAAAAAATGTAATGTTACCATGTTTTATTGAACACACAATGTAAACATTCACAGTGCAGGTGGAAAAAGTATGTGAACCCCTAGACTAATGACATCTCCAAGAGGTAATTTGAGTGAGGTGTCAGCCAACTGGAGTCCAGTCAATGAGATGAGATTGGAGGTGTTGGTTACAGCTGTCCTACCCTATAAAAAACACACACCAGTTCTGGGTTTGCTTTTCATGAGAAGCATTGCCTGATGTGAATGATGCCTCACACAAAAAGCTCTCAGAAGACCTACAATTAAGAATGGTTGACTTGCATAAAGCTGGAAAGGGTTCTAAAAGTATCTCCAAAAGCCTTGCTGTTCATCAGTCCATGGTAAGAATAATTGTCTATAAATGGAGAAAGTTCAGGACTGCTGTTACTCTCCCTAGGAGTGGCTGTCCTGTAAAGATGACTGCAAGAGCACAGCGCAGACTGCTCAATGAGGTGAAGAAGAATCCTAGAGTGTCAGCTAAAGACTTACAAAAGTCTGTGGCATATGCTAGCATCCCTTTTAGCGAACCTATGATACGTAAAACACTAAACAAGAATGGATTTAATGGGAGGATACCACAGAGGAAGCCACTGATGTTCAAAAAAAAACATTGCTGCCAGTTTACAGTTTGCACAAGAGCACCTGGATGTTCCACAGCAGTACTGGCAAAATATTCTGTCGACAGATGAAACCAAAGTTGAGTTGTTTGGAAGAAACACACACTATCTGTGGAGAAAAAGAGGCACAGCACACGAACATCAAAACCTCATCCCAACTGTGAAGTATAATGGTGGGGGCATCATGGTTTGGGGCTGCTTTGCTGTGTCAGGACCTGGACTGATTGCTATCATCGAAGGAAACATGAATTCCCAAGTTTATCAAGACATTTTGCAGGAGAACTTAAGGCCATCTGTCCACCAGCTGAAGCTCAACAGAAGATTGGTGTTGCAACAGGACAACGAACCAAAGCATAGAAGTAAATCAACAACAGAATGGCTTAAACAGAGGAAAATATGCCTTCTGGAGTGGCCCAGTCAGAGTCCTGACCTCAACCAGATTGAGATGCTGTGGCATAACCTCAAGAAAGCGATTCACAGGGCGGAGCTAGCGCCGGACTGAGATGGACTCTTAGTCTGCTGCTCTGCTAAGAAGACTGTTCCTAGCACCAGCTTTAATCAGCTCCATTAAGCGAGGATGGTGAAAATTGGGAACCCCAAGCTAGGAGAACACCCCGCAAGTCTCAAAGGCCAGATTCTAACGGCAAAATGGAGAAATTGAAGCAGCTGCCACGGTCACGCCATGAGAATCAAAGATGGCGCTGGCTCAACAGCCTAAGGCCCCAAAGCGTTTCCCTGCACAATCCGAGAGAGACAGTGACTCAGAGAAACGCCAACCAGGCGCGGACCTACCGCTCGCCAGACGTTACCTAGATCGAGCCCTCAGCAGAGTTATGTAGCCAGTTCTCTCCGAACTTTCTGCCTTCAGACAGGAGGTGAGACAAATTGGGGAGCGGGTGGAAATCCTGGAAACTCACCAGGCCGCAACCCTGAACCACCAGTCAGCGGTGACGGTCTCCCTCCGCCGCTGCACAGCGCACCTCAATGAGTTACACAATGCCCTGGAAAACCAGGAGAACAGAGGGCGTTGTAACAACTTACGGTTCAGAGGGATCCCAGAAACAGTCCCGCCGGGAGAAATCACTGCAACTATCCTCACCATCTGCGGCTCTCTGTTGGGTCCCGATTTCCCCCAAGAAATCACCATTGAACGCGCTCACAGGGCGATACGCCATAAACCAATGCCGACTGAGCCACCCCGTGACATCATTTGCAAGTTTCTGAACTGAGTGTCTGAACCAGTTAAAGCGGCTATCCTGGAAGCAGCACGCAATCACTCTGACCTCTCCTAAGAGGACTCCAGAAATCTACCGAGATTTAGCCCCGTCTACTCTCAAAAAGCATAGGGCATTAAAACCACTAACCGACTGGCTCCGGTCCAACAAGGGTTTATACAGCTGGTCTTACCCGTTTGGACTCTCATTTTCATATTCAGGCAAGTGGCTCAACATCTCGGCCTACTCTGATCTTGAGGCTATCTTTGAGCATCTGGACATCTCCCCCATGCAGATAGACAACTGGGAACTATTGTGATCTCGGAGACCTACCAGACCTCCCTAAAGTCTCTCCCTTCAAATTCAGTGTACCCCAAAGTCGCTGAGATCCAAGAAAAGGGGCCACCAGCTCACTCCCAGGAGCCTCTCCCAGGACCCTTAACTGGACCCTAACTTTGGTCCTACTTTCACCACTCATCACTTCTTGAGAGTTCCATGTTTCAACTACTTTCTAGTGCTACCGGACTTGCCATAGTTTGAGTATAACCTATTGTTTCCCTGACAGATTACAAAATGCTAGACCCATCCTTGCCTTTCACTCTCTAGCCCTCATCAGGGTGCTTTACAGTCACCTATCCGGTCAACTGACCAATTTCCCCCGAATGTCTAAAGCATATCCTTGTATGCATGTTTATTTTTGTTCTGTTTTAATTTGTTATGTGTTTGTTTCTTACCCTATCCTCTTTCCAAGGTACATGATCTCCTTCTTATTACAATGTGAGATATACTGTGCCATCCCCAGTACTCCGGTCCACATCCAGGATCAGACGGCGGAGTCCCCAACTGTCAGTGTGCTCTCCTGGAGGACACATCAATGGCCCCAAGGTACCCTTGCACACACCGTCTGTAATGGCTGACCTCCACATAGCCTCATATAATGTAAAGGGCTTCCATTCTCCTTCAAAACGGAGTAAAATTTTCACTGTCCTGAGGAAAGCCGGAGCAGGAGTTGTGTTTCTCCAGGAGACGCACTTTTTTTTTCAACCACTACCCAAACATGCAATTCTCCCATTACTCCCATTACTCCCATTGGTATCACTGTGGGGGAAGTACCTCAGCCTCAGGTGGAGTTAGTATAGGGTTTCAGAGGAAAATTCCCTTTATATATGTAGACCACACTTAAGATCCCGATGGAAGTCAAAGGTACCATAGGCCCACAAACCTATACCTTCATAAATCTATATGCCCCCAACTCTAACCAATCCCAATTTTCAAATATTCACCCTCTCGTTGACTCCTTCAAGGAAGGGATAGTGATCCTCGGGGGAGATTTAAACATCACCTTAAATCCGCAAGTAGATACATCATCCCATAGATCATCCCAATCCCACAAGTCCCTTAAAGCCATACGTGACAGTTTCTGGAACTTACATTTGATTGATGTGTGGCGAACATGTCATCCCAACACATTAGACTATACATTTTACTCCCCAGTGCATGGTACCTATCATCGCCTAGACTATTTGTTTATCTCCAAAGAACATTTACATCTTTGTAGAGAGGCCTCAATAGGCTCTGTGCACCTCTCTGACCATTCCCCAATTTTCCTTTCAGTGATGGTCCCAAACGGCAACTCCACATGCTACAACTGGTGACTCAATGAATCCCTATTGGGACACCAAACCACGATTGATTTAGTAGCCAAGCACATTAAGGAATATTTTTCCCTGAACGAGAGCCCTGATCTCTCTGCCAACACCCTGTGGGACGCACACAAACCCTACATCAGAGGCCAATTCATCAATATTGGATCACACCAAAAAAGGTTGAGTGAAAAAGAGATAGACGAGGCCCTTAAGAACATTCAACGACTTGAGTCCTGCCACAAAAAGAACCCCACTGACTCCCATTTACAGGAATTATCGAACCTTAGAGCAGACCTGAAGGCCCTTTTGCTAGCTAAAGCTGCTAAATACTATATGAACTCCCAACACAAATTTTTCGCCCATGGCGATAAAGCAACCAAATTCCTAATGCACAGGATAAAGGGGAGAAGAGCTGCGAACTACATACATCAGCTGACCTCACCCGAAGGTAAACCAGTTTTCTCTGCCCTCCGGATTGCCGCTCAATTCCGATCCTTTTATGAAAACCTCTACAACCTTCCTTCTAACACAACTCCAGAGACACATGTTCCCATTATTTCAGCCTTCCTAGACTCCTCCAACATCCCTTCCCTCTGCCCTGCCCAAAAGATGGAATTGGAAGCCCCCTTCACTTTAGCCGAACTCGACAAAACCCTGCGCCAAATGCCACATGGGAAGAGCCCAGGTCCAGATGGCCTCCCAGTCTTATATTATAAAACCTTTCATGAACTCTCCTCCCTTACCTTCTTAAAGTCTGCAACCTTGCTCTCCGAGGAGTCCCACTGTCTAGAGACATGACAACTGCCCATATCACGCTCATCCCTAAAGAAGGGAAAGATACCAAACAATGCTCCAATTACAGACCCATATCCCTCGTAAATATAGACCTCAAACTCTTGGCCAAAATGTTGGCCAATAGGCTGGCTAATCTTCTACCCCACCTAGTCCATGGGGATCAGGTTAGCTTTATATGCAACAGAGAGGGCAAAGGCAACACATCTAGAGTGATCAATGCACTATGTCACGCTCGTCATATTTCCTCCCCTCTGCTTCTTCTCAGTACGGATGCTGAGAAAGCATTCAATAGGGTTAACTGGACATATCTGAAACAAGTCTTGTTGAGGTTTGGCCTTCCTGATCCCTTTGTACAAGCTACGTTTGCCATGTATGCACAGGCAACAGCCCTGGTTCTGGTCAACGGGAACCTTTCCTCTCCGTTTGACATAAGTAATGGAACTCGCCAGGGCTGTCCCCTCTCCCCACTTTTATTCATCCTAGCCTTGGAACCACTCTTGTTTACTATAAGGTGAGATCAGAGGATTGAAGGTCTATATTTGGGAGGCAGGGAACAGAAAATTGCAGCCTTTGCGGATGACGTTTTGATGATGACTGTGAACCCGACAGCCTCTTGCATTCAGGCCCACCTTAACCTCTACAGCACAGTTTCAGACTTTAAGATCAATGCCAGCAAATCTCTAGTCCCATGCTCGGGAATTTCCCTCTCCACCAAGCGACAATTAATGGAGAACTCACCCTTCAATTGGTCCTCCCCCACCATCACCTACCTAGGAGTTAAAATTTGCCCCAAAATAGCAGATCTCTTCTCTCTAAACTACATCCTACTAAGATCCACAATTTTTGATGCTAGATACAAACTTGCCTAATCCAACCCTACGCTGTCTTGGTTTGGCTGCAAAAACCTGCTTTCATTCCTAATCCTCCCCTGCCTCACTTACTTACTGCAAGTTCTCCCCATCCCCATCCCCAAGCATTATTATGTTTCACTACAAAAAAAAAGTTTAGAACCTTTGTTTGGAATGGGAGGAAAGCAAGACTTTCATTCTCCCTCCTCACAAAGCCTCGGCAAGCTGGGGGCATAGGTCTTCTGAACCCAGAACTATATGGTAAGGCTATACTCTCCCGAGCAGTATCTTGGCTATGCCCTTCCCCGCAATGCGCCACAGTTGAAATTGAACTTGGCTTACTAAACAGACCCGCCAGGGCACTCTTGCTGGGTCATCAAAACGTTCTGCCTGACCCGCTAACCCACTACCCAATTGTCAAAGTCACCCTAGAGGCTTGGAAGTGGCTTTCCACATCTCATTATTCCATCCCCTTCCCCTCCCCACTTCTAATGGTAAAATATGTATTAGGCACGGCTCCCCTTACTTTGAGAGCGCAGGCTTCTCAGGGGCTAAAATCCTCATTAACTCCTTTAATTTCGCTGACGAGCCCTGCTGGAGACATGATAGATTTAGAAGCCATGAATACCCTACTTAACCCTCACCCGTGTGATCTCTTCTCAGTTTCATACCTTAGAGCCTACATAAGGCAACATGTCCACATGGGTGACCTTCACTGACCCCTAGTCTGGCTCAAATCAATAATATCCCAACCTACACCCCCTAGAAAACGTATCTCATGACTTTATAGCAGATTACGAATTCCACCTGTTCTAGCCAAGCCATCTTTCATAAAACAATGGGAACTAGACTTGGATATTACAATTCCTTTTGCCTCCCTTCGCAAACTTCTTGAATCCCCCCATAGGGCCTCCCTCTGTGTCCAAATCCAAGAGAACGGATACAAAATCCTCACTCGATGATACAATACGCCAGACAAGACATCACTTTTTCTCTGAGACAGCTTCGGACACATGCTGGAGGTGCCTTTGGATGAAAGGGACCTTACTCCACATCTGGTGGTCTTGTCCCCTAATTTCTAAATGGTGGTCCGGGATATTCTCTCTTGCCAACAAGGTATGTCACACATCCATCCAACCGTCTCCACAATTAGCCCTATTGTCTCTCACCCCTGAAAATGGTCATGTTCACCTACCCTACATCTTCACACAGATGCTGATAGCAGCTTGTCTCTTGCTTCCCAGATTCTTCTGGCTTCAGACCCCAACCCCCTCTATAGAACAATTGCTTCAGAAAATAGTACATAGATTCGAGGAACTGTCCTCATGGGAAACTCACACACATGTTGCTTTCCTTAAAAAATGGCTTCTCTGGTCAAACTATAGAGTCCCCAAAAATCCCATCTAGCCCTCATAAGACACGATACAGATATATGACAACGGTAGGCCAGATTGGTTCCATCATTAAATCACCATTCCCTGGGCCCTCCTGGTCTACACTCACCTAAAGAATTATTAGGAACACCATACTAATATGGTGTTGGACTCCCTTTTGCGTTCAGAACCTCCTTAATTCTACGTGGCATTGATTCAACAAGGTGCTGATAGCATTCTTTAGAAATGTTGGCCCATATTGATAGGATAGCATCTTGCAGTTGATGGAGATTTGAGGGATGCACATCCAGGGCACGAAGCTCCCGTTCCACCACATCCCAAAGATGCTGTATTGGGTTGAGATCTGGTGACTGTGGGGACCATTTTAGTACAGTGAACTCATTGTCATGTTCAAGAAACCAATTTTAAATGATTCGAGCTTTGTGACATGGTGCATTATCCTGCTGGAAGTAGCCATGAGAGGATGGGTACATGGTGGTCATGAAGGGATGGACATGGTCAGAAACAATGCTCAGGTAGCCTGTGGCATTTAAACGATGTCCAATTGGCACTAAGGGGCCTAAAGTGTGCCCAGAAAACATCCCCCACACTATTACACCACCACCACCAGCCTGCATAGTGGTAACAAGGCATGATGGATACATGTTCTCATTCTGTTTACGCCAAATTCGGACTCTACCATTTGAATGTCTCAGCCAAAATCGAGACTCATCAGACCAGGCAACATTTTTCCAGTTTTCAACTGTCCAATTTTGGTGAGCTCATGCAAATTGTAGCCTCTTTTTCCTATTTGTAGTGGAGATGAGTGGTACCCTGTGGGGTCTTCTGCTGTTTTAGTCCATCCGCCTCAAGGTTGTGCGTGTTGTGGCTTCACAAATGCTTTGCTGCATACCTCGGTTGTAACGATTGTTTATTTCAGTCAACGTTGCTCTTCTATCAGCTTGAATCATTCGGCCCATTCTCCTCTGACCTCTAGCATCAACAAGGCATTTTCGCCCACAGGACTGCCGCATACTGGATGTTTTTCCCTTTTCACACCATTCTTTGTAAACCCTAGAAATGGTTGTGCGTGAAAATCCCAGTAACTGAGCAGATTGTGAAATACTCAGACCGGCCCGTCTGGCACCAACAACCATGCCACGCTCAAAATTGCTTAAATCACCTTTCTTTCCCATTCTGACATTCAGTTTGGAGTTCAGGAGATTGTCTTGACCAGGACCACAACCCTACATGCATTGAAGCAACTGCCATGTGATTGGTTGACTAGATAATCGCATTAATGAGAAATAGAACAGGTGTTCCTAATAATTCTTTAGGTGAGTGTATATGAATTAGTAGAACAAGTGATTCTCACTTTACTCCTCCACTCGTTTGTATTCAGCAATAATTATATGAAGCTGCCCTTCAACTCTGATGTTATTATGTATCTCCTATATATTGCACTTTCTCAATAATGCTACCCCTGGATGTCTTATTTATTTATTCATCAATTTATTCTCCTTGTGTCCACCATGTATTAGTCATGTACTCAAAATGTACTCACAATGTGCCTTTCGGAGTATTACTTGGGCATGCGCACCCGTACCTTGGTATCCTGTTACCTCTTTTGTTTTCTAATGAAAATAGTAATAAAAATATAATAAAAAAAGAAAGGGATTTACACCAGACACCCCAAGAATAATGCTGAACTGAAACAGTTATGTAAAGAGGAATGGTCAAGAATTACTCCTGACCGTTGTGCATGTCTGATCTGCAACTACAGGAAACGTTCGGTTGAAGTTATTGCTTCCAAAGGAGGTTCAACCAGTTATTAAATCCAAGGGTTCACATACTTTTTCCACCTGCACTGTGAATGTTTACATGATTTGTTCAATAAAAACATGGTAACATTTAATTATTTGTATTTATTAGTTTAAGCAGACTGCGATTGTCTATTGTTGTGACTTAGATCAGATCAGATTGCATTTTATGACCAATTTGTGCAGAAATCCATATCATTCCAAAGTGTTCACATACTTTTTCTTGCAACTGTATATATACTGTATATATATATATATATATATATATATATGAGCAGAGACACGGTTGTGGTTATAATATATTGAGATTTTCAGTTCTTTACTAGTGATCAGCAGCATAGGCAATTTTCGCATAATATTCGCTATAAATTTGCAAATTCTAGAATTTGTGATCTTCAGTCATTATTTTTTGCGCAAATCTGCACTAATGATGTGCATATTTTTTGTGCAATACATGCAACTTCACATTTTATCAGGTCTGAGTAGATATTACTGATTGGTGCACTAAGTATTGTTGTGACATCACAGCACTATGTCTGCAGCATGTATGTATGGACAGCAGAACCTGTCACACTACCTAACATCCTGCACTGGACCCTATCAGCTACACCAGTGATGGCGAACCTATGGCACCCTTGAAAAAGTCTATAGTGTGGTGTACCAATATGCCTTTTCCTGCCATTCATCAGCACAGGGCACACTATGAACAGCACTGGCAGCGCACTGAATGTAGGAAGGATATTATAGCTAAATGATCAAGTACATGGAAGATATACTACACTGGACTGTAGGATTCAGGTTAAATCGCCGTGTTGGCACTTCATGATAACCAAGTGGGTTTTGGATTACAGTTTGGGCACTCAGTCTCTAAAAGGTTTGCCATCACTGAGCTACACTATATCAGGATATAACCTACACTATCTCCCACTAACTATCTGTATTACATATATGTGCTAACTATCTAATGTAATTGGATAAGGAATAGGATCCAGATGAAAGCACAGCGCACATCAATGTCACTGCTCTCTCTCAGAACTGCAAAAAAAAACTGCAGATAATGGCTGCTGGGAGTTTAATATATAGTAAAGGGATAGGCAACTTTCCTATTGGTTGCTAGGGATGTTGCTAAGCTCAGACAAAGACATTGCAGCCTTCTCACTGGCCCACAAGCAAAAAGGGAGGTTACTGATGAAATAAAAAAAGGTTTATAGAATTTTTGATAAACTAGCTGAAGGACCGTTCGGGTATATTTAATCTATTTTATTTAATGTTTGTGTGTGTCGTTAAGATATCAACAGGATCCACTATAACAGTGACATCTACAGCACCCCATCCCCAAAACAGTGACCTCCACAGCCCCCCACCCCTTAACACTGACCCCCCCACAGTGCCCTTCCCTTAAAATTGGACCTCCACAGCAGCCCACCCCCTTAACTTTGACCTTTACAGCAGCCCTCCCATTTAACAGTGACTTTCACAGCATACCACCCCCTTGACAATGGCCTCTACAGGGGCCCATCCGCCTTTACTGGATCGGGGGTGTGTTCTTTTGAACAGCTCACTCTAAGACAGCAGCACTGTACTGTCGGAGTGTAAGTTGCAGTGAGAAAGTCACCCTCCCTCCCACCTCTGCAGCTGACAGAAGTAGATTTTTACCTTCATTTTTTCAATCCCTGTCGGCTGAGGATTGGACAGGGTGTGGTCTAACAAGATCGGGGCGTGGCTTAGTGTGACCTAGAAGTTGATTTTTAACTTCATTTTTTTAATCTTAGTCGGCTGAGGCCTAACTGGATCGGGGGCCTGTCATTTTGAACAGCTAACTCTAAGGGTCCATTCACTCGTCCGTAGAATGGGTCCGCATCCGTTCCGTAATTATGCGGAACGGGTGCGGACCCATTCCCTCTCTATGGGGCCAGAAGAGATGCGCACAGCACACAGTGTGCTGTTCGCATCCACATTTCTAGAGAGGGTTCCAGATCTTCCGATCCGCAGCTCTGGAAAAAAAATATAGCATGTCCTATTCTTGTTTGCAATTGCGGACAAGAATAGGCATTTTTATGGGGGTGTCGGCCGGGTGTGTATTGCGGATCCACAATTTGTGGATCCTCAATGCACTACAGACATCTCAATGGAGCCTAAGACAGCAGCACTGTACCGTCTGTGTGTAAGCTGCAGGGAGAAAGTTACCCTCACTCCCACCCCTGCAGCTGACAGAAGTTAATTTTGACCTTAATTTTTTTAATCCCTGTCGGTAGGGATAAGCGAACCCGAACTGTATAGTTCGGGTTCGTGCCGAATTTTGGGGTGTCCGTGACTTGGACCCGAACCCAAACATTTTAGTAAAAGTCCGGGTTCGGTGTTCGTCACTTTCTTGGCGCTTTTTGAAAGGCTGCAAAGCAGCCAATCAACAAGCGTCATACTACTTGCCCCAAGAGGCCGTCACAGCCATGTCTACTATTGGCATGGCTGTGATTGGCCAGTGCAGCATGTGACCCAGCCTCTATTTAAGCTGGAGTCACGTAGCGCCGCATGTCACTCTGCTCTGATCAGTGTAGGGAGAGGTTGCAGCTGCGATATAAGGGTGAGATTAGGCAGTGATTAACTCCTCCAAAAGACTTAATTCAGTGATCGATCTACAGCTGTGGATCATTGAACTGCTGCTATTCAATTGCTCACTGTTTTTAGGCTGCCCAGAGCGTTTTTCATTCACTTTTTTCTGGGGTGATCGGCGGCCATTTTGTGTCTTGTGGTGCGCCAGCACAAGCTGCCACCAAGTACATTTAACCATCAACAAAGTGGTTATTTTTTGGCTATATCCTACATCAGGGTCAAGCTGTCACCAAGTGCATTTAACCCTCAATAGTGTGGTTATTTCTTGGCTATATCCTACATATGGGGAAAGCTGTCACCAAGTGGATTTAACCATCAATAGTGTGGTTATTTTTTGGCTATATCCTACATATGGGGCAAGCTGTCACCAAGTGCATTTAACCATCAATAGTGTGGTTATTTTTTGGCTATATCCTACATCAGGGTCAAACTGTCACCAAGTGCCTTTAACCATCAATAGTGTGGTTATTTTTAGCTATATCTACAGCTATATCTACAGCTATATCAAGCTGTCACCAAGTGCATTTAACCATCAATAGTGTGGTTATTTTTTGGCTATATCCTACATCAGGGTCAAGCTGTCACCAAGTGCATTTAACCATCAATAGTGTGGTTATTTTTTGGCTATATCCCACATCAGGGGCAAGCTGTCAACAAGTGCATTTAACCATCAATAGTGTGGTTATTTTTTGGCTATATTCTGCATCAGGGGTTTGGCTGTGCTTGCTATTTTATTGAGGGGTGAAATACAATTGCCAAAATAGCAGTACCCTAAATCTGGTGCTTCAGCTGTGGCCAGCCAATTGTAATACTGTCTGCTGTCTGGCAAAGGATATATTTTTGTTCAGGGTTGAAATACAATTCCCACCTTAGCAATTTTCAAAATTAGTGGTTTCTGCTGTATCAGGCCTACTTTAAATCTATCCCTAAAAGGGTATATAAGATTCAAGGTGCAGTTAGGGTCATTCTCAATAACTTCACACACACGCTACTGTGCAATTCAAAGTCTAATTCTGTGTGTAAACGTATACCTGTCACCCAGCGTCGTTACTGCTGTGCCTTTATTAGGGTAATACGGTACCTAAATAGATAGCCAGATAGTGTTAGGTGTCTGTAAAAAAAGGCCTGAATTTGAATTCAATACATTGGGCCAAATAATATTTTTGTTATTGTGGTGAACGGTAACAATGAGGAAAACATCTAGTAAGGGACGCGGACGTGGACATGGTCGTGGTGGTGTTAGTGGACCCTCTGGTGCTGGGAGAGGAAGTGGCCGTTCTGCCACAGCCACACGTCCTAGTGTACCAACTACCTCAGGTCCCAGTAGCCGCCATAATTTACAGCAATATTTGGTGGGGCCCAATGCCGTTCTAAGGATGGTAAGGCCTGAGCAGGTACAGGCATTAGTAAATTGGGTGGCCGACAGTGGATCCAGCACGTTCACATTATCTCCCACCCAGTCTTCTGCAGAAAGCGCACAGATGGCGCCTGAAAACCAAGCCCATCAGTCTGTCACATCACCCCCATGCATACCAGGGAAACTGAGCCTCAAGTTATGCAGCAGCCTCTTATGCTGTTTGAAGACTCCACTGGCAGGGTTTCCCAAGGGAATCCACCTAGCCCTTCCCCAGCGGTGGAAGACATAGAATACACTGATGCACAACCACTTATGTTTCCTGATGATGAGGACATGGTAATACCACCTCAGCAAGTCTCTGATGATGATGAAACACAGCTGCCAACTGCTGCGTCTTTCTGCAGTGTGCAGACTGAACAGGAGGTCAGGGATCAAGACTGGGTGGAAGACGATGCAGGGGACGATGAGGTCCTAGACCCCACATGGAATGAAGGTCGTGCCACTGACTTTCACAGTTCGGAGGAAGAGGCAGTGGTGAGACCGAGCCAACAGCGTAGCAAAAGAGGGAGCAGTGGGCAAAAGCAGAACACCCGCCGCCAAGAGACTCCGCCTGCTACTGACTGCCGCCATCTGGGACCGAGCACCCCAAAGGCAGCTTAAAGGAGTTCCCTGGCATGGCACTTCTTTAAACAATGTGCTGACGACAAGACCCGAGTGGTTTGCACGCTGTGCCATCAGAGCCTGAAGCGAGGCATTAACGTTCTGAACCTTAGCACAACCTGCATGACCAGGCACCTGCATGCAAAGCATGAACTGCAGTGGAGTAAACACCTTAAAAACAAGGAAGTCACTCAGGCTCCCCCTGCTACCTCTTCTGCTGCTACCACCTCGGCCTCTTCTTCTGCTGCCGCCTCGGCCTCTTCTGCTGCTGCCGCCGCCTCGGCCTCTTCCTCCGCCTCTGGAGGAACGTTGGCACCTGGCGCCCAGCAAACATGGGATGTACCACCAACACGACCACCTGCGTCACCAAGCATCTCAACCATGTCACACGGCAGCGTTCAGCTCTCCATCTCGCAAACATTTGAGAGAAAGCGTAAATTCCCACCTAGCCACCCTCGATCCCTGGCCCTGAATGCTAGCATTTCTAAACTACTGGCCTATGAAATGCTGTCATTTAGGCTGGTGGACACAGACAGCTTCAAACAGCTCATGTTGCTTGCTGTCCCACAGTATGTTGTTCCCAGCTGGCACTACTTCCCCAAGAGAGCCGTGCCTTCCCTGCATAACCAAGTATCCAATAAAGTGTGCACTGCGCAATGCCATCTGTGGCAAGGTCCACCTAACCACAGATACGTGGACCAGTAAGCACGGCCAGTAACGCTATATCTCCCTAACTGCACACTGGGTAAATGTAGTGGCGACTGGGCCCCAGGCGGAGAGCTGTTTGGCGCACGTCCTTCCGCCGCCAAGGATCGCAGGGCAACATTCTTTGCCTCCTGTTGCCACCTCCTCCTACTCAGCTTCCTCCTCCTCTTCTTCCACCTGCTCATCCAGTCAGCCACACACCTTCACCACCAACTTCAGCACAGCCCGGGGTAAACGTCAGCAGGCCATTCTGACACTCATATGTTTGGGGGACAGGCCCCACACCGCATAGGAGTTGTGGTGGGGTATAGAACAACAGACAGATGAGTGGTTGCTTCCGGTGAGCCTCAAGCCCGGCCTGGTGTTGTGCGATAATGGGCGAAATCTTGTTGCAGCTCTGGGAATAGCCGGTTTGACGCACATCCCTTGCTTGGCGCATGTGCTGAATTTGGTGGTGCAGAAGTTCATTCACAACTACCCTGACATGTCAGAGCTGCTGCATAAAGTGCGGGCCGTCTGTTTGCGCTTTCGGCGTTCACATCCTGCCGCTGCTCGCCTGTCTGCGCTACAGCGTAACTTCAGCCTTCCCGCTCACCGCCTCATATGCGACGTGCCCACCAGGTGGAACTCCACCTTGCACATGCTGGACAGACTGTGCGAGCAGCAGCAGGCCATAGTGGAGTTTCAGCTGCAGCACGCATGGGTCAGTCGCACTGCGGAACAGCACCACTTCACCACCAATGACTGGGCCTCCATGCGAGACCTGTGTGCCCTGTTGCGCTGTTTCGAGTACTCCACCAACATGGCCAGTGGCGATGACGCCGTTATCAGCGTTACAATACCACTTCTATGTCTCCTTGAGAAAACAATAGGGTGATGATGGAAGAGGATTTGGCCCAGGAGGAGGAGGAGGAGAAAGAGGGGTCATTTTTAGCACTTTCAGGCCAGTCTCTTCGAAGTGACTCAGAGGGAGGTTTTTTGCAACAGCAGAGGCCAGGTAAAAATGTGGACTGCCAGGGCCCACTACTGGAGGACGAGGATGAGGAGGAGGTGGAGAAGGATAAGGATGAAGCATGGTCACAGCGGGGTGGCACCCAACGCAGCTTGGGCCCATCACTGGTGCGTGGCTGGGGGGAAAAGCAGGACGATGACGATACGCCTCCCACAGAGGACAGCTTGTCCTTACCCCTGGGCAGCCTTGCACACATGAGCGACTACATGCTGCAATGCCTGCGCAACGATAGCAGAGTTGCCCACATTTTAACGTGTGCGGACTACTGGGTTGCCACCCTGCTGGATCCACGGTACAAAGACAATGTGCCCCCCTTACTTCCTGCACTAGAGTGTGATAGGAAGATGCGCGAGTACAAGCGCACGTTGGTAGACGCGCTACTGAGAGCATTCCCAAATGTCACAGGGGAACAAGTGGAAGCCCAAGGCCAAGGCAGAGGAGGAGCAAGAGGTCGCCAAGGCAGCTGTGTCACGACCAGCTCCTCTGAGGGCAGCGTTAGCATGGCAGAGATGTGGAAAAGTTTTGTCAACATGCCACAGCTAACTGCACCACCACCTGATACGCAACGTGTTAGCAGGAGGCAACATTTCACTAACATGGTGGAACAGTACGTGTGCACACCCCTCCACGTACTGACTGATGGTTCGGCCCCATTCAACTTCTGGGTCTTTAAATTGTCTACGTGGCCAGAGCTAGCCTTTTATGCCTTGGAGGTGCTGGCCTGCCGGGCGGCCAGCGTTTTGTCTGAACGTGTATTCAGCACGGCAGGGGGCGTCATTACAGACAAACGCAGCAGCCTGTATACAGCCAATGTGGACAAGCTGACATTCATAAAAATGAACCAGGCATGGATCCCACAGGACCTGTCCATCCCTTGTGCAGATTAGACATTAACTACCTCCCCTTAACCATATATTATTGTACTTCAGGGCACTTCCTCATTCAATCCTATTTTTATTTTCATTTTATCATTATATTGTGGGGCAACCCAAATTTGAATGAACCTCTCCTCTGTCTGGGTGCCGGGGCCTAAATATCTGACAATGGACTGTTCCAGTTTTGGGTGACGTGAAGCATGATTCTCTGCTATGACATGAAGACTGATTCTCTGCTGACATGAAGCCAGATTTTCTGTTACGGGACCTCTCTCCTCTGCCTGGGTGACGGGGCCTAAATTTATGACAATGGACTGTTACAGTGGTGGGTGACGTGAAGCCTGATTCTCTGCTATGACATGAAGACTGATTCTCTGCTGACATGAAGACAGATTCTCTGTTACGGGACCTCTCTCCTCTGCCTGGGTGCCTGGGCCTAAATATCTGACAATGGACTGTTCCAGTGTTGGGTGACGTGAAGCATGATTCTCTGCTATGACATGAAGACTGATTCTCTGCTGACATGAAGCCAGATTCTCTGTTACGGGACTTCTCTCCTCTGCCTAGGTGACTGGGCCTAAATATCTGACAATGGACTGTTCCTGTGTTGGGTGACATGAATCATGATTCTCTGCTATGACATGAAGACTGATTCTCTGCTGACATGAAGCCAGATTCTCTGTTACGGGACCTCTCTCCTCTGCCTGGGTGCCGGGGCCTAAATTCATGACAATGGAACGTTCCAGTGTTGGGTGACGTGAAGCATGATTCTTTGCTATGACATGAAGACTGATTCTCTGCTGACATGAAGCCAGATTCTCTGTTACGGGACCTTTCTCCTCTGCCTGGGTGCCTGGGCCTAAATATCTGACAATTGAGTGTTCCAGTGTTGGGTGACGTGAAGCATGATTCGCTGCTATGACATGAAGACTGATTCTCTGCTGACATGAAGCCAGATTCTCTGTTACGGGACTTCTCTCCTCTGCCTAGGTGCCTGGGCCTAAATATCTGACAATGGACTGTTCCTGTGTTGGGTGACGTGAAGCATGATTCTCTGCTATGACAAGAAGACTGATTCTCTGCTGACATAAAGCCAGATTCTCTGTTATGGGACCTCTCTCCTCTGCCTTGGTGCCGGGGCCTAATTTTATGACAATGGACTGTTCCAGTGTTGGGTGATGTGAAGCATGATTCTCTGCTATGACATGAAGACTGATTCTCTGCTGACATGAAGCCAGATTCTCTGTTACGGGACCTCTCTCCTCTGCCTGGGTGCCTGGGCCTAAATATATGACAATGGACTGTTCCAGTGTTGGGTGATGTGAAGCATGATTCTCTGCTATGATATGAAGACTGATTCTCTGCTGACATGAAGCCAGATTCTCGGTTACAGGACCTCTCTCCTCTGCCTCGGTGCCTGGGCCTAAATATCTGACAATGGACTGTTCCAGTGTTGGGTGACGTGAAGCATGATTCTCTGCTATGACATGAAGACTGATTCTCTGCTGACATGAAGCCAGATTCTCTGTTACGGGACCTCTCTCCTCTGCCTGGGTGCCTGGGCCTAAATATCTGACAATGGACTGTTCCAGTGTTGGGTGACGTGAAGCATGATTCTCTGCTATGACATGAAGACTGATTCTCTGCTGACATGAAGCCAGATTCTCTGTTACGGGACCTCTCTCCTCTGCCTGGGTGCCGGGGCCTAAATTCATGACAATGGACTGTTCTAGTGTTGGGTGACGTGAAGCATGATTCTTTGCTATGACATGAAGACTGATTCTCTGCTGACATGAAGCCAGATTCTCTGTTACGGGACCTCTCTCCTCAGCCTGGGTGCCGGGGCCTAAATATCTGACAATGGACTGTTCCAGTGTTTTGGTGACGTGAAGCATGATTCTATACTATGATATGAAAACTGATTCTCTGCTGACATGAAGCCAGATTCTCTGTTACGGGACCTCTCTCCTCTGCCTGGTTGCCTGGGCCTAAATATCTGACAATGGACTGTTCCAGTGTTGGGTGACGTGAAGCATGATTCTCTGCTATGACATAAACTCTGATTCTTTGCTGACATGAAGCCAGATTTTCTGTTACGGGACCTCTCTCCTTTGCCTAGGTGCCGGGGCCTAAATTTATGAAAATGCACTGTTACAGTGGTGGGTGACGTGACGCATGATTCTCTGCTATGATATGAGGACTGATTCTCCGCTGACATGAAGCCAGATTCTCTGTTACGGGACCACTCTCCTCTGCCTGAATGCCTGGGCCTAAATATCTGACAATGGACTGTTCCAGTGTTGGGTGATGTGAAGCATGATTCTCTGCTATGACATGAGGACTGATTCTCTGCTGACATGAAGCCAGATTCTCTGTTACGGGACCTCTCTCCTCTGCCTGGGTGACGGGGCCTAAATTTATGACAATGGACTGTTACAGTGGTGGGTGACGTGAAGCCTGATTCTCTGCTATGACATGAAGAGTGATTCTCTGCTGACATGAAGTCATATTCTCTGTTACGGGACCTCTCTCCTCTGCCTGGGTGCCGGGGCCTAAATTTATGACATTGGACTGTAACAGTGGTGGGTGACGTGAAGCCTGATTCTCTGCTATGACATGAAGACTGATTCTCTGCTGACATGAAGACAGATTCTCTGTTACGGGACCTCTCTCCTCTGCCTGGGTGCCTGGGCCTAAATATCTGACAATGGACTGTTCCAGTGTTGGGTGACGTGAAGCATGATTCTCTGCTATGACATGAAGACTGATTCTCTGCTGACATAAAGCCAGATTCTCTGTTACGGGACTTCTCTCCTCTGCCTAGGTGCCTGGGCCTAAATATCTGACAATGGACTGTTCCTGTGTTGGGTGACATGAAGCATGATTCTCTGCTATGACATGAAGACTGATTCTCTGCTGACATGAAGCCAGATTCTCTGTTACGGGACCTCTCTCCTCTGCCTGGGTGACGGGGCCTAAATTTATGACAATGGACTGTTACAGTGGTGGGTGACGTGAAGCCTGATTCTCTGCTATGACATGAAGAGTGATTCTCTCCTTACATGAAGTCATATTCTCTGTTATGGGACCTTTCTCCTCTGCCTGGGTGCCTGGGCCTATATATCTGACAATGGACTGTTCCAGTGTTGGGTGACGTGAAGCATGATTCTCTGCTATGACATCAAGACTGATTCTCTGCTGACATGAAGCCAGATTCTCTGTTACGGGACCTCTCTCCTCAGCCTGGGTGCCGGGGCCTAAATATCTGACAATGGACTGTTCCAGTGTTTTGGTGACGTGAAGCATGATTCTATACTATGATATGAAAACTGATTCTCTGCTGACATGAAGCCAGATTTTCTGTTACGGGACCTCTCTCCTCTGCCTGGTTGCCTGGGCCTAAATATCTGACAATGGACTGTTCCAGTGTTAGGTGACGTGAAGCATGATTCTCTGCTATGACATAAAGACTGATTCTTTGCTGACATGAAGCCAGATTCTCTGTTACGGGACCTCTCTCCTCTGCCTAGGTGCCGGGGCCTAAATTTATGAAAATGCACTGTTACAGTGGTGGGTGACGTGAAGCATTATTCTCTGCTATGATATGAGGACTGATTCTCCGCTGAAATGAAGCCAGATTCTCTGTTACGGGACCTCTCTCCTCTGCCTGAATGCCTGGGCCTAAATATCTGACAATGGACTGTTCCAGTGTTGGGTGATGTGAAGCATGATTCTCTGCTATGACATGAAGACTGATTCTCTGCTGACATGAAGCCAGATTTTCTGTTACGGGACCTCTCTCCTCTGCCTGGGTGACGGGGCCTAAATTTATGACAATGGACTGTTACAGTGGTGGGTGACGTGAAGCCTGATTCTCTGCTATGACATGAAGACTGATTCTCTGCTGACATGAAGACAGATTCTCTGTTACGGGACCTCTCTCCTCTGCCTGGGTGCCTGGGCCTAAATATCTGACAATGGACTGTTCCAGTGTTGGGTGACGTGAAGCATGATTCTCTGCTATGACATGAAGACTGATTCTCTGCTGACATGAAGCCAGATTCTCTGTTACGGGACTTCTCTCCTCTGCCTAGGTGACTGGGCCTAAATATCTGACAATGGACTGTTCCTGTGTTGGGTGACATGAATCATGATTCTCTGCTATGACATGAAGACTGATTCTCTGCTGACATGAAGCCAGATTCTCTGTTACGGGACCTCTCTCCTCTGCCTGGGTGACGGGGCCTAAATTTATGACAATGGACTGTTACAGTGGTGGGTGACTGTCATGGAACCATGAACCAGACGTACAACAAGAGATAAGTGGAAAATAAGAAGGTTTTATTGAAGAGCAATCCGTAGCAAAGTCCGAACGGATGGCTAAACCGAAGCAGGGTCTTGCGGAGACAGAGGTCAGGAACCAGAAGGGTAGTCAGACGAAGCCAGGAACAGGAACCAACGGGGTAGTCAGACGAAGCCGGAATCAGGAACCAACGGGGTAGTCAGACGAAGCCGGAATCAGGAACCAACGGGGTAGTCAGACGAGGCCAGGATCAGGAACCAGAAGCAGCAGCAGTCTTGGAAGCATGTGAACACAGGAGGACCAAGCAAGGAACTGAAGCCACAGACCTCCTATATATATGAGCTAGGCATCCAGCTCCTCCCAGTGGGAAGGAGGAGCCGCAGGGTGGGAGGCTACAAGAAAACCCAGAAACCAAGATGGCCGCCAGCACATGTCAAACGAAGGGAACAGCAAGGAGGTAAGACCATGACAGTACCTCCCCCTCAAGGGCCCCTCCTCCGCGGAGTAAGGAACGGTTTCTGAGGGAAGCGTGCGTGGAAGGCTCGGAGCAAGACAGGAGCATGGACATCTGCGGAGGGAACCCAGGAACGCTCCTCTGGACCATAACCACGCCAATGGACCAAAAACTGCACCCGGCCGCGGACCAGGCGTGAGTCCAGGATATTGCTCACCTCATACTCCTCACGATTGCCCACTTGGACCGGACGAGGCCGAGGAATCGAGGAAGTGAAACGATTACACACCAGTGGCTTCAACAGGGAGACATGAAACACGTTGGAGATCCGCATGCCAGGAGGAAGCGCAAGGGCATAGGCTACCGGGTTTACCCTGCGAAGCACTCGGAAGGGACCAACAAAGCGAGGCGCCAGCTTGGGAGTGGGCACTCGAAGGTTGAGGTTGCGGGTGGACAACCATACGCGGTCTCCGACCTGGTAGGAAGGAGCGGGCGCTCGTCTGCGATCAGCCTGGAGTTTCTGGCGCTGCGCAGAGACCTCAAGGGACCTCTGGATCTGTACCCAAGAAGCACGTAGGACGGAAAGGTGATCCTCCACAGCCGGAATATCCTGGGGAGAGAATACCTCCGGTAACACGGCAGGTTGGAACCCATAATTGGCCATGAAGGGAGACGTCCCAGAGGAAGAGTTCACCGCCGTGTTCCTGGCAAACTCAGCCCAAGGCAGGAGGTCAACCCAATTGTCTTGGTGATCGGAGACATAGCAACGAAGGAATTGCTCCAAGGCCTGATTGGATCGTTCTGCGGCCCCATTGGACTGAGGGTGGTAGGCCGAGGAGAAAGAGAGATGAATCCCCAACTGGGAGCAAAAGGCGCGCCAGAACCTGGACACAAACTGACTCCCCCGATCCGACACAATCTCCTTGGGCAAACCGTGCAACCGGAAGACCTCCCTGGCAAAAATCGAGGCCAACTCTTGTGCAGAGGGTAACTTCTTGAGAGGAACACAGTGGCACATTTTGGAAAACCGATCCACAATCATGAGAATGACCGTATGGCCTCGGGATGCAGGGAGGTCCACAATGAAATCCATCCCCAGGTGTGACCATGGACGCTCCCCGGTGGCTATGGGTTGCAAAAGGCCCAACGGAAGGTGCCGAGGGGACTTACTCTGGGCACAAACGGAGCATGCCGCTACATATGCGGCGATGTCGGAACGTAGAGAAGGCCACCAGAACAGACGTGAAACCGCCCAGGACAGCTGATTCTTTCCAGGGTGCCCCGCGGCCTTGGAGTTATGGTAGGTTCGCAACAACCGAGTGCGCAACTCCACAGGCACAAAACATCTGCCGTTGGGTCTCCCAGAGGGAGCACCAGATTGAGCCGCCAAAATCTGCTCACCCAGAGGAGAAGTCAGGCTGGTGCGAATAGCGGCCAGGATCTGATTCGGGGGTATGACCGTAGTCGGAATCGACTCCTCCCCGGACAGCTCGGAGTACTGCCGTGATAAGGCATCCGCTCTGATGTTCTTGGAGCCGGGTAGGTAGGAGACCACGTAATTAAAACGTGACAAGAACAGAGCCCATCTGGCCTGACGTGGTGTCAATCTCTTGGCCTCAGAGAGGTAGGTCAGATTCTTGTGGTCCGTCAGGATGAGAACCGGAACCACCGAGCCCTCGAGCAAGTGCCTCCATTCTTTAAGGGCCTGCACGATGGCCAATAACTCCCTGTCACCAATCTGATAGTTGCACTCCGCGGAAGACAGTTTCCGGGAGTAAAACCCACAAGGAAGCAGAGGACCCTCTGGTGTTCTACGCTGAGACAGGAGGGCGCCTACTCCCGTCTCAGACGCGTCCACCTCGAGGACAAAAGGCAACCCAGGGTTGGGATGCGACAGAATCGGAGCCGACACAAAGGCGGACTTTAGAGCCTCAAAAGCTCGGATGGCCTCGAGCGGCCAGACCTGAGGATTACTGCCCTTCCTGGTCAGATCCGTGAGAGGCTTGGCTAGCATGGAAAAGTCCCTGATGAACTTCCGATAATAATTGGCGAAGCCCAAAAAGCGCTGCAGGGCACGAAGCCCACTGGGCTGGGGCCACTGTAAGACAGCCGAAACCTTCTCAGGATCCATGGAGAACCCCTCAGCGGAAATGATGTAACCTAAGAAGGTTACCTGGGATCGGTGAAATTCGCATTTCTCAAGCTTACCGAACAGCTTGTTCTCTCGTAAGCGTTGCAACACTCGTCTGACATCCAGAATGTGGGCCTCCATGGATGCAGAATATACCAAGATGTCATCCAAATAGACCACCACACACTGCTGCAACAGGTCACGGAAAACATCGTTGATGAATTCCTGGAAGACTGCGGGCGCATTGCACAACCCAAAGGGCATAACCAAGGATTCATAATGACCGGTCCTGGTGTTAAACGCGGTCTTCCACTCATCGCCCGCCTTGATCCTTACCAGGTTATATGCCGCCCTCAGGTCGAGTTTGGTAAAGACCGTGGCCCCTTTGAGGCGATCGAACAGCTCGGAAATCAAGGGTATCGGGTAAGCGTTCTTGATCGTGATGCGATTGAGACCCCTGTAATCGATGCAAGGCCTCAACTCGCCGCCCTTCTTTTTCACAAAGAAAAATCCAGCCCCTGCCGGGGACGAGGATTTGCGAATGTGTCCGCGTGAAAGCGCCTCCCTCACGTACTCCTCCATGGCCTCATTCTCCGCTACCGACAGTGGATAGACTTTGCCACGAGGAGGAACGGCACCGGATTGTAACTCTATGGCACAATCGTATGGGCGGTGCGGAGGTAGGGCAACCGCGCGCACCTTATCGAATACATCCCGGTACTCTTCGTATTCAGGAGGCAACAGAGAGTCCGAGGAAGTACACAGCAACTTGACAGGCCCATGGATGCAACTAGCCCCACACTGCGGTGACCACGAGAGGATCTCGACCGATCTCCAATCGAAAGTCGGATTATGCTTCTGGAGCCAGGGGTACCCCAAGACCACCGAGTAGTGTGGAGACGAAATAACCTGGAGACAGACCGACTCTCTGTGAACGGCACCAATGGCCATCCCCACTGGAAGGGTCTCATGAGTCACGTGTGGCGGCAGAAGGGGTCTGCCGTCTATCGCCTCAAGAGCCAGTGGGGAACCTCGAGGCTGCAGAGGAATGGAATTGGCGGCAACGAACACTCTATCAATGAACAAACCACCAGCACCAGAGTCCACCAACGCCTGGGTCGTCACCGAGCCCCCGACCCAGGAGAGGACAACCGTGATCAGTGGTTTGTCAACACGGGAAACCGGGGACGAGGAGACTCCACCCAAGATCTGCCCCCGACAGGACCTCAGGTGCGAGCGTTCTCCCGGACGGTTCGGACATGCCAACCGAAAATGCCCACCGAGACCACAGTACATGCATCGGCCCTCGCGTCTCCGGAGTACCCTCTCCCCCTCAGACAGGCGAGCAAACCCCCGCTGCATGGGTTCACCCCCAGACAAGTCATCCCCAGGAGGCGTGGGAGGAGAGGGAGGCACGGGTGGGACAGCAAACGTAGGCGCCAATCTGTTAGGAGACCTCCGCAGGCTCTCCTTAAAGGAAGGTCTCTCCCTGAGTCTGGTGTCAATCAAAATCAGGAAAGAAATAAGAGACTCGAGCTCCACTGGTAGGTCCTTAGCTGCAACCTCATCCTTCAAGGCATCCGAGAGACCATGAGAGAAAGCAGCGACCAGAGCCTCATTATTCCAGCCCACCTCTGCTGCCAGGGTACGAAACTCAATGGTGTATTCAGCTACGGATCGTGAACCCTGTCTGATGGACATAAGGAGCTTCGCAGCAGAGGCAGCACGAGCCGGCACATCGAATACCTTCCGAAGAGAAGCAACAAAACCGGAAAACTCGGCAACCACCGGATTGTTGTTCTCCCATAAAGGGCTGGCCCAGGCCAAGGCCTTGTCCGAGAGCAGCGAGATCAAGAAGCCCACCCTTGATCTCTCAGTAGGAAAGGCATGTGGCAGCAACTCGAAGTAAATGCCCACCTGGTTAAGGAAACCTCGGCACTGAGTTGGCTCTCCCCCAAAGCGCTGTGGAAGGGGGGCAGAACCGGTCATACCCTGAAACACCACAGGCGCAGCAACAGGTGTCAGGGTAGACTCTGGCGCAACAACCGGAGCGGCAGTAGGAGCGGGCCCAGGAGCGACAACCGACCCATCGGCAACGGAAGCTAAATGAGCCGTGCGTTCAAGCAGGGTTTGCAACGCCACAGCGAACCGACCCAACAGGTGATCCTGCTGATCAAGTCTGGCAACCAGCGTAGGTAGCGAGGGTGGCCCTGTACCGTCAGAATTCATGGCTTGGTCCTAATGTCATGGAACCATGAACCAGACGTACAACAAGAGATAAGTGGAAAATAAGAAGGTTTTATTGAAGAGCAATCCGTAGCAAAGTCCGAACGGATGGCTAAACCGAAGCAGGGTCTTGCGGAGACAGAGGTCAGGAACCAGAAGGGTAGTCAGACGAAGCCAGGAACAGGAACCAACGGGGTAGTCAGACGAAGCCGGAATCAGGAACCAACGGGGTAGTCAGACGAAGCCGGAATCAGGAACCAACGGGGTAGTCAGACGAGGCCAGGATCAGGAACCAGAAGCAGCAGCAGTCTTGGAAGCATGTGAACACAGGAGGACCAAGCAAGGAACTGAAGCCACAGACCTCCTATATATATGAGCTAGGCATCCAGCTCCTCCCAGTGGGAAGGAGGAGCCGCAGGGTGGGAGGCTACAAGAAAACCCAGAAACCAAGATGGCCGCCAGCACATGTCAAACGAAGGGAACAGCAAGGAGGTAAGACCATGACAGTGACGTGAAGCCTGATTCTCTGCTATGACATGAAGAGTGATTCTCTGCTGACATAAAGTCATATTCTCTGTTATGGGACCTCTCTCCTCTGCCTGGGTGCCTGGGCCTATATATCTGACAATGGACTGTTCCAGTGTTGGGTGACGTGAAGCATGATTCTCTGCTGTGACATGAAGACTGATTCTCTGCTGACATGAAGCCAGATTTTCTGTTACGGGACCTCTCTCCTCTGCCTGGGTGCCTGGGCCTAAATATCTGACAATGGAGTGTTCCAGTGTTGGGTGACGTGAAGCATGATTCTCTGCTATGACATGAAGACTGATTCTCTGCTGACATGAAGCCAGATTCTCTGTTACGGGACTTCTCTCCTCTGCCTAGGTGCCTGGGCCTAAATATCTGACAATGGACTGTTCCTGTGTTGGGTGACGTGAAGCATGATTCTCTGCTATGACAAGAAGACTGATTCTCTGCTGACATGAAGCCAGATTCTCTGTTATGGGAAATCTCTCCTCTGCCTTGGTGTCGGGGCCTAATTTTATGACAATGGACTGTTACAGTGGTGGGTGACGTGAAGCATGATTCTCTGCTATGATATGAAGACTGATTCTCTGCTGACATGAAGCCAGATTCTCTGTTACAGTACCTATCTCATCTGCTTTGGTGCCTGGGCCTAAATATCTGACAATAGACTGTTCCAGTGTTGGGTGACGTGAAGCATGATTCGCTGCTATGACATGAAGACTGATTCTCTGCTGACATGAAGCCAGATTCTCTGTTACAAGACGTCTCTTCTCTGCCTGGGGGCCAGGGCTTAAATTTATGATAATGGACTGTTACAGTGGTGGGTGACGTGATGCATGATTCTATGCTATGATATGAAGACTGATTCTCTGCTGACATGAAGCCAGATTCTCTGTTACGGGACCTCTCTCCTCTGCCTGGGTGCAAGGGCCTAAATTTATGATAATGGACTGTTACTGTGGTAGGTGACGTGAAGCATGATTCTCTGCTATGACATGAAGACTGATTCTCTGCTGACATGAAGCCAGATTCTCTGTTACGGGTCCTCTCTCCTCTGCCTGGGTGCCTGGGCCTAAATATCTGACAATGGACTGTTCCAGTGAAGGGTGACGTGAAGCATGATTCTCTGCTATGATATGAAGACTGATTCTCTGCTGACATGAAGCCACATTCTTTGTTACGGGACCTCTCTCCTCAGCCTGGGTGCCGGGGCCTAAATATCTGACAATGGACTGTTCCAGTGTTTTGGTGACGTGAAGCATGATTCTATACTATGATATAAAAACTGATTCTCTGCTGACATGAAGCCAGATTCTCTGTTACGGGACCTCTCTCCTCTGCCTGGTTGCATGTGCCTAAATATCTGACAATGGACTGTTCCAGTGTTGGGTGACGCGAAGCATGATTCTCTGCTATGACATAAAGACTGATTCTTTGCTGACATGAAGCCAGATTCTCTGTTACGGGACCTCTCTCCTCTGCCTAGGTGCCGGGGCCTAAATTTATGAAAATGCACTGTTACAGTGGTGGGTGACGTGAAGCATGATTCTCTGCTATGATATGAGGACTGATTCTCCGCTGACATGAAGCCAGATTCTCTGTTATGGGACCTCTCTCCTCTGCCTGAATGCCTGGGCCTAAATATCTGACAATGGACTGTTCCAGTGTTGGGTGATGTGAAGCATGATTCTCTGCTATGACATGAAGACTGATTCTTTGCTGACATGAAGCCAGATTCTCTGTTACGGGACTTCTCTCCTCTGCCTAGGTGACTGGGCCTAAATATCTGACAATGGACTGTTCCAGTGTTGGGTGACATGAATCATGATTCTCTGCTATGACATGAAGACTGATTCTCTGCTGACATGAAGCCAGATTCTCTGTTACGGGACCTCTCTCCTCTGCCTGGGTGACGGGGCCTAAATTTATGACAATGGACTGTTACAGTGGTGGGTGACGTGAAGCCTGATTCTCTGCTATGACATGAAGAGTGATTCTCTGCTGACATGAAGTCATATTCTCTGTTATGGGACCTCTCTCCTCTGCCTGGGAGTCTGGGCCTATATATCTGACAATGGACTGTTCCAGTGTTGGGTGACGTGAAGCATGATTCTCTGCTATGACATGAAGACTGATTCTCTGCTGACATGAAGCCAGATTCTCTGTTATGGGACCTCTCTCCTCTGCCTGGGTGCCTGGGCCTAAATATCTGACAATGGAGTGTTCCAGTGTTGGGTGACGTGAAGCATGATTCTCTGCTATGACATGAAGACTGATTCTCTGCTGACATGAAGCCAGATTCTCTGTTATGGGACCTCTCTCCTTTGCCTTGGTGTCGGGGCCTAATTTTATGACAATGGACTGTTACAGTGGTGGGTGACGTGAAGCATGATTCTCTGCTATGATATGAAGACTGATTCTCTGCTGACATGAAGCCAGATTCTCTGTTACAAGACGTCTCTCCTCTGCCTGGGGGCCAGGGCTTAAATTTATGATAATGGACTGTTACAGTGGTGGGTGACGTGATGCATGATTCTATGCTATGATATGAAGACTGATTCTCTGCTGACATGAAGCCAGATTCTCTGTTACGGGACCTCTCTCCTCTGCCTGGGTGCAAGGGCCTAAATTTATGATAATGGACTGTTACAGTGGTAGTGACGTGAAGCATGATTCTCTGCTATGACATGAAGACTGATTCTCTGCTGACATGAAGCCAGATTCTCTGTTACGGGTCCTCTCTCCTCTGCCTGGGTGCCTGGGCCTAAATATCTGACAATGGAGTGTTCCAGTGTTGGGTGACGTGAAGCATGATTCTCTGCTATGACATGAAGACTGATTCTCTGCTGACATGAAGCCAGATTCTCTGTTACGGGACTTCTCTCCTCTGCCTAGGTGCCTGGGCCTAAATATCTGACAATGGACTGTTCCTGTGTTGGGTGACGTGAAGCATGATTCTCTGCTATGACAAGAAGACTGATTCTCTGCTGACATGAAGCCAGATTCTCTGTTATGGGACCTATCTCCTTTGCCTTGGTGTCGGGGCCTAATTTTATGACAATGGACTGTTACAGTGGTGGGTGACGTGAAGCATGATTCTCTGCTATGATATGAAGACTGATTCTCTGCTGACATGAAGCCAGATTCTCTGTTACAAGACGTCTCTCCTCTGCCTGGGGGCCAAGGCTTAAATTTATGATAATGGACTGTTACAGTGGTGGGTGACGTGATGCATGATTCTATGCTATGATATGAAGACTGATTCTCTGCTGACATGAAGCCAGATTCTCTGTTACGGGACCTCTCTCCTCTGCCTGGGTGCAAGGGCCTAAATTTATGATAATGGACTGTTACAGTGGTAGGTGACGTGAAGCATGATTCTCTGCTATGACATGAAGACTGATTCTCTGCTGACATGAAGCCAGATTCTTTGTTACGGGACCTCTCTCCTCAGCCTGGGTGCCGGGGCCTAAATATCTGACAATGGACTGTTCCAGTTTTTTTGGTGACGTGAAGCATGATTCTATACTATGATATAAAAACTGATTCTCTGCTGACATGAAGCCAGATTCTCTGTTACGGGACCTCTCTCCTCTGCCTGGTTGCATGTGCCTAAATATCTGAAAATGGACTGTTCCAGTGTTGGGTGACGCGAAGCATGATTCTCTGCTATGACATAAAGACTGATTCTTTGCTGACATGAAGCCAGATTCTCTGTTACGGGACCTCTCTCCTCTGCCTAGGTGCCGGGGCCTAAATTTATGAAAATGCACTGTTACAGTGGTGGGTGACGTGAAGCATGATTCTCTGCTATGATATGAGGACTGATTCTCCGCTGAAATGAAGCCAGATTCTCTGTTACGGGACCTCTCTCCTCTGCCTGAATGCCTGGGCCTAAATATCTGACAATGGACTGTTCCAGTGTTGGGTGATGTATAGCATGATTCTCTGCTATGACATGAAGACTGATTCTCTGCTGACATGAAGCCAGATTTTCTGTTACGGGACCTCTCTCCTCTGCCTGGATGACGGGGCCTAAATTTATGACAATGGACTGTTACAGTGGTGGGTGACGTGAAGCCTGATTCTCTGCTATGACATGAAGACTGATTCTCTGCTGACATGAAGACAGATTCTCTGTTACGGGACCCCTCTCCTCTGCCTGAATGCCTGGGTCTAAATATCTGACAATGGACTGTTCCATTGTTGGGTGACGTGAAGCATGATTTTCTGCTATGACATGAAGACTGATTCTCTGCTGACATGAAGCCAGATTCTCTGTTACGGGACCTCTCTCCTCTGCCTGGGTGCCTGGGCCTCTATATATGACAATGGACTGTTCCAGTGTTGGGTGAAGTGAAGCATGATTCTCTGCTATGACATGAAGACTGATTCTCTGCTGACATGAAGCCAGATTCTCTGTTACGGGACCTCTCTCCTCTGCCTGGGTGACGGGGCCTACATTTATGACAATGGACTGTTACAGTGGTGAGTGACGTGAAGCCTGATTCTCTGCTATGACATGAAGAGTGATTCTCTGCTGACATGAAGTCATATTCTTTGTTACGGGACCTCTCTCCTCTGCCTGGGTGCCGGGGCCTAAATTTATGACATTGGACTGTTACAGTGGTGGGTGACGTGAAGCCTGATTCTCTGCTATGACAAGAAGACTAATTCTCTGCTGACATAAAGCCAGATTCTCTGTTATGGGACCTCTCTCCTCTGCCTTGGTGCCGGGGCCTAATTTTATGACAATGGACTGTTACAGTGGTGGGTGACGTGAAGCATGATTCTCTGCTATGATATGAAGACTGATTCTCTGCTGACATGAAGCCAAATTCTCTGTTACAGGACCTATCTCCTCTGCCTGGGCCTAAATATCTGACAATGGACTGTTCCAGTGTTGGGTGACGTGAAGCATGATTCTCTGCTATGACATCAAGACTGATTCTCTGCTGACATGAAGCCAGATTCTCTGTTACGGGACCTCTCTCCTCAGCCTGGGTGCCGGGGCCTAAATATCTGACAATGGACTGTTCCAGTGTTTTGGTGACGTGAAGCATGATTCTATACTATGATATGAAAACTGATTCTCTGCTGACATGAAGCCAGATTCTCTGTTACGGGACCTCTCTCCTCTGCCTGGTTGCCTGGGCCTAAATATCTGACAATGGACTGTTCCAGTGTTAGGTGACGTGAAGCATGATTCTCTGCTATGACATAAAGACTGATTCTTTGCTGACATGAAGCCAGATTCTCTGTTACGGGAACTCTCTCCTCTGCCTAGGTGCCGGGGCCTAAATTTATGAAAATGCACTGTTACAGTGGTGGGTGACGTGAAGCATTATTCTCTGCTATGATATGAGGACTGATTCTCCGCTGAAATGAAGCCAGATTCTCTGTTACGGGACCTCTCTCCTCTGCCTGAATGCCTGGGCCTAAATATCTGACAATGGACTGTTCAAGTGTTGGGTGATGTGAAGCATGATTCTCTGCTATGACATGAAGACTGATTCTCTGCTGACATGAAGCCAGATTTTCTGTTACGGGACCTCTCTCCTCTGCCTGGGTGACGGGGCCTAAATTTATGACAATGGACTGTTACAGTGGTGGGTGACGTGAAGCCTGATTCTCTGCTATGACATGAAGACTGATTCTCTGCTGACATGAAGACAGATTCTCTGTTACGGGACCCCTCTCCTCTGCCTGAATGCCTGGGTCTAAATATCTGACAATGGACTGTTCCATTGTTGGGTGACGTGAAGCATGATTCTCTGCTATGACATGAAGACTGATTCTCTGCTGACATGAAGCCAGAATCTCTGTTACGGGACCTCTCTCCTCTGCCTGGGTGCCGGGGCCTAAATTTATGAAAATGGACTGTTACAGTGGTGGGTGACGTGATGCATGATTCTCTGCTATGAAATGAAGACTGATTCTCTGCTGATATGAAGCCAGATTCTCTGTTACGGGACCCCTCTCCTCTGCCTGAATGCCTGGGTCTAAATATCTGACAATGGACTATTCCAGTGTTGGGTGATGTGAAGCATGATTCTCTGCTATGACATGAAGACTGATTCTCTGCTGACATGAAGCCAGATTCTCTGTTACGGGACCTCTCTCCTCTGCCTGGGTGCAAGGGCCTAAATTTATGATAATGGACTGTTACAGTGGTAGGTGACGTGAAGCATGATTCTCTGCTATGACTTGAAGACTGATTCTCTGCTGACATGAATCCAGATTCTCTGTTACGGGACCTCTCTCCTCTGCCTGGGTGCCGGGGCCTAATTTTATGACAATGGACTGTTACAGTGGTGGATGACGTGAAGCATGATTCTCTGCTATGATATGAAGACTGATTCTCTGCTGACATGAAGTCAAATTCTCTGTTACAGGACCTCTCTCCTCTGCCTGGGTGCCTGGGCCTAAATATCTGACAATGGACTGTTCCAGTGTTGGGTGACGTGAAGCATAATTCTCTGCTACGATATGAAGACTGATTCTCTGCTGATATGAAGCCAGATTCTCTGTTACAGGACCTCTCTTGTCTGCCTGGGTCTAAATATCTGACAATGGACTGTTCCAGTGTTGGGTGACGTGAAGCATGATTCTCTGCTGACATGAAGCCAGATTCTCTGTTACAGGACCTCTCTTCTCTGCCTGGGTGCCTGGGCCTAAATATCTGACAATGGACTGTTCCAGTGTTGGGTGACGTGAAGCATAATTCTCTGCTACGATATGAAGACTGATTCTCTGCTGACATGAAGCCAGATTCTCTGTTACGGGACCTCTCTCCTCTGCCTGGGTGCCGGGGCCTAAATTTATGACAATGGACTGTTACAGTGGTGGGTGACGTGAAGCATGATTCTCTGCTATGATATGAAAACTGATTAACTGCTGACATGAAGCCAGATTCTCTGTTACGAGACCTCTCTCCTCTGCCTGAGTGCCTGGGTCTAAATATCTGACAATGGACTGTTCCAGTGTTGGGTGACATAAAGCATGATTCTCTGCTATGACATGAAGACTGATTCTCTGCTGACATGAAGCCAGATTCTCTGTTATGGAACCTCTCTCCTCTGCCTGGGTGCCGGGACCTAAATATATTACAATGGACTGTTACAGTGGTGGGTGACGTGAAGCCTGATTCTCTGCTATGGGCTCTCTCTAATTGATATTGGTTAATTTTTATTTATTTTATTTTTATTTTTATTCATTTCCCTATCCACATTTGTTTGCAGGGGATTTACCTACGTGTTGCTGACTTTTGCAGCCCTCTAGCCCTTTCCTGGGCTGTTTTACAGCCTTTTTAGTGCCGAAAAATTTGAGTCCCCATTGACTTCAATGGGGTTCGGGTTCGGGACGAAGTTCGGGTCGGGTTCGGATCCCGAACCCGAACATTTCCGGGAAGTTCGGCTGAACTTCTCGAACCCGAACATCCAGGTGTTAACTCAACTCTTCCTGTCGGTGCTTGAGTGGGAGGGGGTGTGACCTAGCTATATCATGGGCATGGCTTAGCAAGACCTGGGGCAAAGTTCTATGTCTTTTTAGGGTGGACACATTGTGGCAGGGGGCGTGTCTGGGATCCTTCCTGCAAGAGTGACGCTTTAATATAAAGCAAGGGTCAATACTGGAGGAAGATTTATATACCAAGGATTAAAGCCAGCATTTAGGCATCCGGGCCTTGGGATCCAGCCAGCTAGAATAGCTGAGGGGATAGTGCAGCATAGTTCTGCGAAGCAGTAACTGTTTGCCCTCCAAGTAACTTGCAAGATTTATACCTGCCGTATTGTGAAGTGAACCTGCTGTGCATTTGTGATATAAGGGACTGCATCATCATCAACTGTCAACTGTCTGTACAAAGTTGGACTGTTTCTCCAAGTAAAGCAACGTTTGGTTTACCATACCATCTGTGTACTCTATTACTACTCCTACAAATCGGTGTGCCACCGTTAAAGGCACTGGCGTCACGATCCTTAAAGGGTCCTTGCCTCAAAATACCTGCAACATCCAGGGCACCTCACACACCATCAGGTTTGGTCCCTACATCCAGAGTGTGCACCAGAGGAACTTGTGTCTACCTCTCCTTCACTGCCGCATGCCTGCCCAGGGTTCCCCTCTAAAAAGTGAGTAACCTTCAATTGCCCATAACCGTGACCTCACTATCACAATACCCTGCAGGTCTGGCGTGCTGCACTTCAGCTCTCCTACAGCAGTCAAGAAAAATGGCTGGGTTTTTATGAAAACTGGGAGTAAAACTGTGTCTGTGGAGACTGGAGGACCTGCAAGCTTCTATTGGATGGTAAGGGTCATGTGACCAAGCTTCTATTGGCTAACACATTTTTTTTGGGAATATCTCAGGAACGGTACATCCTAGAGAGCTGAGACCTGATCTAAAACATTCCTGGACACCTGATGTAACTTGTGCCAAATTTCTTGATTGTAAATGATTCCTTTAGCGGACATACACACACACACACATACACTCAACTTTATATATTAGATGAACCTACTAATACCCAGAATGATGTTACCTTGGTTCATTCCCCATTAATCTAAGGTATTGTTCACAGCTCCTCCATGCAATGCTCTGGGAGAACACGCTCCCCCACTCATTCGGAGTGGAGGATGTGTGAACGATGTAATTCTCAGCATCCCTCATGATGAACCATTTTATATTGGAATGAATTAAAGAAACAAAATGTTTTGTACCAGACTTCTATTGCTCACTCACATACTATATTGGCACAATGAGGTAAAAAGAACACAAGTCTTCATGTTTGAAAGGCGGTTAATCCCCTTCCCCATACCACACTTGAACTGTTTAAAGATGCTCTGTCACAGATTTCAGACTACTTCTTCAGGTGTTTTCACTCATAGATTTAAAACAGTACCTTCTGATTGTAAAACATGTATTGTACACTTGTATTGATATTTTTGCACCCCACAGCAGCACTTAAAGTGTTTGGAGATGCCCTGTCATATAGTTTGGACTACTGTTTTAGGTATTTTAACTCAGAGATTTAAGATGGTGCTCTCTGGATAATTTCACAGTTGTATTGTGTCTATTATGGGAATCTGATCTGAGATTTGACATGGGGTATGATCTGATATAGGAGTCTGATCTGAGGTCTGACATGGGGTCTGAGCTCTGATGCATTTGACATGCATTCTGATCAGAAATAGGGGTCTGATAAAAGATCTGGTCTGAGGTCTGACATGGGGGTCTCAACTGAGGTCTGATATGAAGTTTGACATAGGGGTCTGATCTGAGGTCTTAAATGGAGGTCTGATCTGAGATCTGATATGGAGGTCTGATCTGATCTCTGATATAGGGGTCTAATCTGAGCTCTGATAGAGGTCTCATATGGGGGTCTGATCTGAGCTCTAATTGGGGGGTTTGATATAGGGGTTTGATCTGAAGTCTGATAGAGGTGAGATTTGAGCTCTGGTGGGTAGAGATAAGCTAAGATTTTCAAAATCCGATTTGGACGCTTCACCAAATAAAAATAAATAAATATATTCAACCTGAATTTATTTATTATAAAGCATGTTATAAATTAGCTATTTTCCAGTCTGCGGGGACTATATCTCGATGTACATCACTGTGCATCACAGAAACATGCATAGCTAGTTTGTTGTTTGTTGCAATAGTGAAACAGTTATGTACTGTGCATCAGTATGACAGGAAGGTGACAGATGCCACTCTAAAACTTCATTTCTTTGGTCAGTTACGGGTCAAAAACTGACAAAATAATGTAACTGAAGTGTGAACTTATAGGTCAATGTTGGAGTCTGGTATAATGTACATAACCATGCAGTCACCCATATAGTGAAATATATAGTGAAAGAGCATTCTCTTTTTACACTGTCAACTGATTCAAACTAGATTACTAGAGTGGAAATCCTATACCTGACCTATAAGGGCCACAAATGAACCACTACAGTGCCTATTAGAAAAATGTGTATGTCCTGAATTAATCAGACATCAATTGATATAAAATTGGATCTTTATTAGTCTCACATAAAAAACATATTACATTGAATAGTTGTATTTAAAAGACACATAGATGGGGCGTGGCCAAGCAGCCGAGGGAGATGAAAGCATGAACCTGAGCGCCTGCTCCATTACAGCTTTGCAGACCTGCTAATCCCCATCAGCATCCACCAAACTGACGTTTGCTTCTCCCTCCAAGCCCCTGTATGCCTCCATGATGACCAGAGGCAGGAAGAGCCTGAAACAACAAGGCAAACTGGACTTTTTCTTTGCCCGGGAGAAGACCAAAGATGGCCGGTGGGGGCGGAGCACGCAGCACACCGGGCTCTAGCCCTTCCTTCTCATCAGGATCGCACTCTCCGTCCGGACCCCAGCAACACCAGTCTCCTTCCAGCGCTTCTTCTGTGGAGTCCCCTCCAGCAGCGGCCTCATACAGACTGCAGAGAATGACGGAGGAAGGCCTTCCCGCTCCCCCTGAGAACGCCATTACTCAGACCTCACCGACTGCTAGCCCTGATAAACAGCGGCCACGGCATCGCGGTCCCAGCAACTCTGGTGAGTGTTTTTCTCCACCTGGGGGTCAGTCGGGTTCTCCCTCTATACATGAGGCACTACAAAGTCTGCAGACATCAGACCAACCAGCCTCTGGGACCCTATTAAAAGACATGCTTCTAGCATTTCACCACTCCATTACTGCACAGATAGCAAAATCAATAGTCCCGATCCAGGCTACAGTTAAAGAGCTGGGGGATAAAATGGTGCACGTGGAGACAAAAATGGATGAATTTGCCACTTCCCATAATACTTTAATTGAGTCTCATGAGCTCCTCTCTGATGAAGTCACCCAACTTAAAGCTAAGATTGCGGACTTAGAGGACCGTTCCCGCCGGAACAACCTCAAACTGCGGGGGGTTCCAGAAGACATTGCCGCATCTGAATTAGCAGGATACATACAAAAGCTGATCCGTTTGCTCCTGCCTAACAGCACAGAACGCGATTTAATAATCGACAGGGCACACAGGATTGTCAAGCCTAAGCACCTGCCGGATGATGTTCCAAGGGATGTACTAGCAAGGGTGCACTTTTTCCACATTAAGGAGCAACTCCTCATGGCTGCAAGGAAAATGGAGACTCTCCCGACCCCATATGAGGGGGTTAAACTATTTGTGGACCTCTCAGCAGCGACACTACAGCTCCGGAAGTCTCTTGCCCCTATTACTACTGCTCTGAGAGCACATTCCATTGCTTACAGATGGGGCTTCCCTGTTAAGCTCTTAATTCACAAGGAGGGCTCAATGGTAGTGATCCGATCAGTAGCTGAATGGAAAGCAACCCTAGCTTCATGGAACATTACAGTGGAACCTACACGTGATCCTGATGTTCCTAGACGTCACCATGCATCTGTAGATTGGCAGTTGGTGGAGAATAGAAAACGTAAGAAATCGCATTAAAGGGGACCTTTTTTCTGCTTCTATTTTTATGGAGCAGTAGTCCTACTATCTTCTGTTCTGGCATTTGGCAGGACTTTTCCCCCAATAATTGCGAAGGCGCAAACATGTGCCTTACTAATGTGTTGTGACTCCCCAGTCACTGTTTTTGTTTTACCTTTCAGTTTTAATCCTTTTCATGTTCTTGGCAGAGTACTACTTTACGCTATGTTTACTTGTGTACGTCCTTGGCTGTTGGGGCTGCGCCTCCCTCCACCTCAGGGTATTTTTTGCGTTAAAAGCATCATTGATTACTAATGGTACTGAAGCTTAGCACTCTAAATGTTAGGGGGCTGAATAGCCCTTACAAACGCAACCTGATGTGGAGGGAGGCCCTCTCCCTACAGTGTGACATATTCTGTGCCCAAGAGACACATATAATAGCTGCTGATGCTGATTGCCTTAAACATAGATGTTTCCCAGTTATTCTCCAGGCTCATTGCACCAGGAAGAAAAGAGGGGTGCTGCTCGCAATCAAAAATACTGTTGCGTATACTGCGGTATCTTCTATTGTCGACTCCGGAGGGCGGTACATCATACACGTCTGTTATCTAAACAACATCCTATACACCTTGGTAAGTCTTTACGCACCCAATACGCATCCCCAGCGTTTCCTCCAAAAACTCCTCAATAAGGTCCAGTCCGTTCAACAGGGAAGGGTCCTTATCTGCGGAGATTTTAATTTGGTCCCAGATGCATCTGTAGACTCCTCCTCCCTCACGAGAAGGAACCCTAATACACTAATGGGCCTTCTTTCCAAAATGGCCTTATACGATATTTGGCGCCTACACCACGCCATGGAACGAGACTACACCTATTTCTCTCCTTCACATCTGTCATATTCCCGCATAGATCTTGTGCTGGTAGATAGAGCTTCCCTCTCGTTTATCACAAGCTCAGACATAGGAACGATATCATGGTCAGACCATGCTCCCGTTTCAGTGAAAATCTCAGAACAATATAACTGCCCTCCGAACCCGACTTGGAGAATAAATGAATACTTACTGGCTGACCTGGATTGCCAGTCAGAGGTGAAAGTCCCGTTGTCTGAATATTTTCAGAACAATGTAAACTCAGTAGATAATCCATCTATCACCTGGGTAGCACATAAGGCCTACATTAGGGGCATTTTTATCAAACTTGGACACAAAGCTAAAAAGAAAAGAGAGCATCTCATTACATACCTATTGAACAAAATCCGAGCACTAGAGATTCTTAATAAAGCATCACCTGCTGCTAGTTACTCAGAAGAGCTATGCTCTCTTAGGGCTCAGCTAAGGGAGCACATGCTGCATAAATACGAATTGTCCTTAAATAAAAACAAAGCTATGTATTATTCACAAGCAAACAATGCAGGGAAACTACTAGCCAGTAGAATTAAACGCAAGGCCCAAAACTCCCAGATCGCTTTTCTCTGGAACCCCTCAAAAACTCACAAAATATATGATCCAAAAGAGATTGCGAATAGGTTCATGTCCTTTTATTCACAATTATATAACTTAGCTGACAACAATGAGGTGGTTCAGCCTTCTGACCACGACATTGGTAATTTCCTTGACTCCCTCTCATTGCCTTCCATGTCTGAAGAGCAAAAAACTAGAATTTGCTTGCCCATCACACTAGAGGAAGTATTGCGTATTATCAAGCAGCTACCCCATCATAAGAGTCCTGGACCGGACGGCTTGTCTAATTCCTACTATAAACTTTTCTCAGAGATCCTAGGTTCGCATCTTCACTCATCCCTAGCGAGGATTATGTTTGATGGTTATATGCCTAGAGAGATGCTAGAGGTCACTATTGTCACTTTACCAAAACCTGGTAAAGAACCGACTATTCCCCAAAACTTCCGGCCTATTTCCCTCCTCAATACTGACCTAAAAATCTATGCCAATTTACTAGCGAACAGGTTGGCGGAGATTATCCTGTCCCTGATTGCCCCTGACCAGGTGGGCTTTGTCGTGGGTAGGCAAATCACTGATAACTCTAGGAGAGTGTTAAACCTCCTCGATAGAGTCATCAAACTGCGAATACCCGCGGTGTTCCTCACGCTGGACGCCGAGAAGGCATTCGACCAAGTGAATTGGTTGTTTGCCTTCTCGGTGCTCCAAAAGATGGGCTTCCCTGTCGCCACTATCAGAGCTATAGAAGCACTATACAAGGGCCCTTTTAACCTCTCAAATGGTACGAGGCAGGGATGCCCCCTTTCCCCCCCCTTATTTTTATTCTATCCCTATAGCCGTTAGCGCAGGCTATCAGACAAACTGAGAATATCTCAGGAATCCGGATAGGTGACAGGCAACACACCCTTTCATTATATGCGGATGACATAATCCTTTCCTTAACCAACCCAACCTTGTCCCTTCATGAGGTGAGAAAGGTCATCCACATTTACGGCACATTATCATTTTATAAACTAAATGAGAGTAAGTCCCAAGCCCTCCCCCTTTTTATACCCAACCACACCCTAGACCAGTTAAAACAAATCTACCCCTGGGATTGGCAGACAACAAGAGTTCAATACTTGGGGTTCAACTTACCCCCACTATTCCAAAATTGTATGATGCAAATTTTCCTAGTGTCCTCTTAGATCTTCAGAAAGAACTGGATAGTATAACGAAAACTGAACTATCGTGGTTAGACAGAGTGGCAGCCTTCCAGCAGCATGTGCTCCCTAAGCTTCTCTATTTATTCAGAATTCTCCCATTGGACCTTCCCAGCTCCTTTTTTAACACTGTCAACAAGCTAGTGAATACGTTTATTTGGAAGAAAGGTCCACCCCGCATTGCTAAGTCAATAATGTCCAAATTCAAGAAAGTGGGCAGCCTAAGCCTCCCAAATATCTATGATTACTATCTAGCTACCAGGGTACACCAACTCAAGGAATGGTGGGCCGCTGTTAACCCCAAACACTGGGTCCACATTGAGCAGACCCTTGTCCCAACCCATAACTTAAAGGCATTATTGTTAGCTTCCCTCTTCAAGGGGGTACCGTCACAATCCCTCCCGTATTTACTTTCCACCTCCTTGAAAGCCTGGAAAAGATATCATGGTGGTGGTCGTGGAACGACCGCTTCCATAGCGAAAGTCACACCAATAGAGGCGCTGCATTGCCTCATTCCTGATCTCTCTCTAGAGGGATGGAGGGATGGAGGAGTAGCAACGGTTGCTGATTTGCTCCACCTGGAGGGTCTTGACTCCTTTGAGAATCTGCAAAACCGTTTCAAGATACATAAAAGTGACTTTTATAAGTATCTGAGGATTCGCCACCTATTAGCTACTAACCCTACGCTCATGGTACCAGTGGAACATGACACACTCCAAGTGGAAGGGAATACACCCTCTCTATATGTTCCTGGGCAACAAAAACTCCTTTGTAAAAACCACTCCCATTATCTCATGGGAACATGATCTGGGTCGCGATATCCCCCCAGCGCAGTGGTCCACAGCTATTACTTATGCGACTAAATTACTGAAATGCGTATCTCACCTTGAAGCTTACTTGAAAACTCTACTCAGATGGTATTTTACCCCTCTGAGACTGAGCTGCATTTATCCTGGCTTGGAGCCACTGTGCTGGAGGGCATGTGGCGGTAGGGGGTCCCTTATACATATACTCTGGAGCTGTCCTCTGCTAAAAGATTTATGGGCTAGCATTTTCCAACTGGTTGTAAAGGTAGCAGGCCGCGAGCTAGATAGAGACCCGGCTTTGGCCTTACTTTTTGTTAATATTATGAAGATCCCGTATAAATTTAGGACCATTGCTATGCATCTGTTCCTGGCCACGAAATTGGCTATAACTAGGTACTGGATAAGCCCAACAATTCCGACTATACAGGAAATCATTAATTCAGTAGACACTACTAGGTCATTTGAAAAAATTATAGCACACAAGGGCTTCGCGTTATGCAGATTTGAAAGGGAATGGGCGCAGTGGACCAACCCATCCAATGATCGACAAACAGACATTAACAAACTCTGTACACAAGTGTCGGATACTAACATACCAAACTGTTCACACTGATTGCTGCCTATGATGTACACCCCAAAGCCTTGGTCTTCAATACAAACTCTGCCACTTTCTTTTCCACTCTTTGGTTATTTTTCCCATGTTTACTTTGTTGACATTGCCATTGGAATGTACTGATGTTATACCAAACTGTATTATAGTTGTAATCATTGGAGTGCATATTATTATCTTGCTCCTGCGAACTATGTACACTAATGTAATATGACCCGATGTACGGGTAATATGTACGACTCCTTTGATCACTGTTTTCTTTGGATATATGAAAAAAATCCCCAATAAAGATATATTGAAAGATAAAAGACACATAGATGTCCACACCATACAAAAAGGAGGGACACCTGGAAGGAAATTGGCCAGATACAAATGGTACCAAATATATTGGGGAAACATTGTAATACATGTAAAATGCTAGTGCAATATATCATCCTATACAAACATGAAGATATACACAAAGATAGATCAATAAAAAAACACTAAAAAAGGTAGTTCCAAAAGATGTCAGCGTATCCACATGAAATCATTCCAGTCTGTGCACAATATCCCTCCCAGTGTCCTTCTCTTAACCTTACCCTTCAGTTAGGGACATTGGGATGGATTTTGTGCATGGACTGTAATGATCTCATGTGGAAACTCTGTTATCCCTTGGCGTTTTAGTATGCTGTCTTTATAGGGGATTTGTTGTTACATTTGGTTATATGTTCTATCATATGCTATATGTGTTAAATGCCCTAGACTTATATGTGAGATATTAACCCCTTAAGGACTCAGCTCTATTTCACCTTAAGGATTTGGCCATTTGTTGCAAATCTGACCAGTGTTACTTTAAGTGCTGAAAACTTTAAAACGCTTTGACTTATCCAGGCCATTCTGAGATTGTTTTTTTATTCATCACATATTGTACTTCATGACACTGGTAGAATGAAGTTAAAAAAAAATCATTTTTATTTATAAAAAAATACAAAAATTTGTAAAAAATGCCAAATTTCCAAGTTTCAATTTCTCTACTTTTATAATACATAGTAAATACCTCAAAAATAGTTATTACTTTATATTCCCTATATGTCTACTTCATGTTTGGATCATTTGGGGAATGATATTTTATTTTTTGGGGATGTTACAAGGCTTAGTAGTTTAGAAGCAAATCTTGAAATGTTTCAGAAATTTTCAAAAACCCAATTTTTAGGGACCAGGTCAGGTCTGAAGTCACTTTGCGAGGCTTACACTATAGAAACCACCCAAAAATGACCCCATTCTAGAAACTACACCCCTCAAGGTATTCAAAACTGCTTTTACAAACGTTGTTAACCCTTTAGATGTTCCACAAAAATTAATGGAAAATATATATTTTATATATATTTCAAATTTTCAATTTTTTGGCAGATTTTCCATTTTAATATTTTTTTTCCAGTTATAAAGCAATGGTTAACAGCCAAAAAAAACTCATTAATTATGGCCCTGATTCTGTAGTTTACAGAAACACCCCATATGTGGTCGTAAACCGCTGTATGAGCACACGGCAGGGAGCAGAAGGAAAGGAATGCCATACAGTTTTTGGAAGTCAGGTTTTGCTGGACTGTTTTTTTGGACACCGTGTCCCATTTGAAGCCCCCCTGATGCACCCCTAGAGTAGAAACTTCAAAAAAGTGACCCTATTTTAGAAACTACGTGATAGGGTGGCAGCTTTGTTGGTACTAGTTTAGGGTACATACGATTTTTGGTTGCTCTATATTACACTTTTTGTGGGCCAAGGTAACAAGAAATAGCTGTTTTGGCACTGTTTTTATTTTTTGTTATTTACAACATTTATCTGACAGGTTAGATCATGTGATATTTTTATAGACCAGGTTGTCACGGATGCGGCGATACCTAGTATGTATACTTTTTTTTATTATTTATGTAAGTTTTACACAATCATTTATTTTTTAAAACCAAAAAAATCATGTTTTAGTGTTTCCATAGTCTGAGAGCCATAATTTTTTTCAGTTTTTCTGCGATTACCTTGGGTAGGGTATGATTTTTGCGGGATTAGATGATGGTTTTATTGGTACTATTTTGGGGTGCGTGTGACTTTTTGATCGCTTGCTATTACACTTTTTGTGATGTAAGGTGACAAAAAATTTCTTTTTTTACACCGTTTATATTTTTATTTTTTTACAGTATTCACCTGAAGGGTTAGGTCATGTGATATTTTTATAGAGCAAATTATTACGGACGCTGTGATACCTAATATGCATACTTTTTTATTTTATGTAAGTTTTACACAATAATATCATTTTTGAAACAAACCAAAAAATCATATTTTAGTGTCTCCATATTCTGAGAGCCATAGTTTTTTTTTTAGTTTTTGGGCGATTATCTTAGTTAGGGTCTCATTTTTTGCGGGATGAGATGACGGTTTGATTGGCACTATTTTGGGGTGCATATGACTGTTTGATCGCTTGCTATTAAATTTTTGTTTATTTTTACGTGAAACTTTAAATTTTTGGCAGGGAAAACTTTATTTTTTCAACTTTTTTTTAACTTTATATTTTGTCCCACTTTGAGATTTCAACTTTTGGGGGTCTAATTCCTTTTATAATGCATTCCAATACTTCTGTATTAGAATGGATTGGCTGTATGAGTAATACACTGTGTATTACTCATACAGTTTCCTGCCTGTGAGATCCAGGGGGCTGGATCTCACAGGCTCGTTACCGGAAGGCAGCGCAATGCCTTCCTTAGACATCGCGCTGCCTTTCTATGCCATCGGTACGCCCTGAGTCCTTAAGGACTTGGGAAATAGGGCATACCGGTACGCCCTAAGTCCTTAAGGGGTTAAATTAGAGGTACCTTTCTCTGTTGGAAACCCCCTTTTTTTGTGTTTTTTTTATTGATATATTTTTGTATATGTCTTCATGTTTGTAGAGGATGATATATTGCTCTAGCACTTTACTTGTATTACAATTTTTCCTTAATATATTTGGTACCATTTGTATCTGGCCAATTTCCTTCCAGGTGTCCCTCCTTTTTGTATGGTGTGTACTTCTATCAGTCTTTTTAGATTGCTAGAGTATCTGTTTTGTTACCTATCCATACAAGTAGTGGCCCATGACAGAGTGGAGAGTGTGTCAGCAGTAAGTTTGTGTTGACATCACTGTTTATATTTTATTTCTTCTGATCCTTTAAAAGAACAACCCCCCAAAAAATGGATCCTGGCTTTTGAGCACCGCTTTCACAGGGTCAATATTTGGTCAGTAACTAGAGCTGAGCGAATTTCTCAAAAATCAGGAGATGACACAGTGGCAAGATAAGATAACATAGTTTGGAAGTGGCAGCAGCAGCATAAGGAGACCACAGAGTGGCAAGGTTACATAGTGTGGAGGTGAAAGTAGTATCTGGATACCACAGAGTGCCAAAGTGACATAATATAGAGGTGGCATCAGCATCAGGAGACCACAGAGTGGCAAGGTGACATAGTGTGGAGGTAGCAGCAGCATCAGGAGACCACAGAGTGGCACAATGACAGAGAATGGAGGTGGCAGCAGCATCAGGAGACCACAGAGTGGCAAGGTGACATAGTTTAGAGGTGGTAGCAGCATCAGGAGAACACAGAGTGGCAAGGTGACATAGTGTGGAGATAGCAACAGCATCAGGAGATCAAAGAGTTGCACAATGACAGAGTGTGGAGGTGGCAGCAGTAGCATCAGGAGGTCACAGAGTGGCAAGATGACAGTGTTGAGGTAGCAGAAGCATCAGGAAACCATAGAGTGGCAAGGTGTTATAGTGTTGAGGTAGCAGCAGCATCAGGAGACCACAGAGTGTTGATGTGACATAGTATGGTGGTAGCACCAGCATCAGGATCCCAACATGACATATGGAAAAGGCAGCAGCAGTATCAGAAGACCACAGAGTGGCACAATGACAGAGTGTGAAGGTTGAAGCAGCAGCATGAGGAGGCCACAGAGTGGCAAGGTGACATAGTGTTGAGGTAGTAGCATCATCAGAAGAGCACAGATTGTCAAGGTGACATAGTGTGGAGGTGGCAGCAGCATCAGCAGACCACAGAGCGGCAAGGTGACATTGTGTTGAGGTAGCAGCATCAGGAAACCATAGTGTGTGCAATGTGATATAGTGTGGAGGTAGCATCAGCAGTCGGATACCACAGAGTGGCAAGGTGACATAGTGAAAAGGAAGCAGTAGTATCAGGAGACCACATAGTGGCACAATGACAGAGTGTGGAGGTGGCAACAGCAGCATGAGTAGTAGTGTTGATCGGCCGAATACCACGTGTGCTCGAGCAAGATGCTGGAGTCTCCTCCCCGCATGTTTGATGGCTGCTACTCAGCCAATAAACATGCAGGTAAGTACTGCCACTCACTGTAATGTCGTAGCCATGTTGGTTTCTGGCTTTACAGTGATTGGCTGGCCGGAACGCATCTTCGGGTGCGATAAAGCACCTGATGACATGTGGTTTGGCTCAGTGTTAGTCAGGGAGAGCTTTGCTGTAGAAGGGACAGATAGTGTAGGGAATTGATTCAATTGAATTTGATTTTTTTTTGTTAGGCAGGGTTGGTGTTAGAGACCCAAAAGTCCTTTTAGGGACTATTGTTGTGCCTGGAAGCAATATAAATTTTCAGCGCAACCTGTGCTAAATTGCATGCTGTTATAGAGACCCAAAAGTCCTTTTAATGACTATTGCTGTATTTGGCAGCAATATATATTTTTAGCTCAACCTGCGCTAAATTGTGTGCAATTGTTTTGCCGTTGCACTACCGCAGCAACATTACCTGTGCAAGCCAAGCGAGGACAACAGTACAGAGGGGGAGTGATCCGCAGCACCGCAATGAGGTGGAAGAGGCAGAGGGGTGGCAAAAAGGAGAAGGAGGGCCACACCAAACAAGCCTGCAACTGTTCCCTGGAGCACCCTCTTGTGGAAATCCCCCGTGTCTGTCTGGCGCTTTTTTGATGAAAGTGCAGATGCTAAAATAATTGTCATTTGCAACCTGTGTCATATCAAAATTAGGAGGCTGGGAGCGATTCGCTTCCTGGGATGGCACAGATGCTACCGACGCCAAGGATTGTGGGCCCCAATTTGATCAGGATTTCCGCCGCCACCTACTTTAGTGGCTGCAACACCCCTTCTCCTCATCCACCTCCTCCTCCATTTCCCCCTCTGAATTGTCATCTTGTAGCACCAGTCAGCCATTAGTCAGTAGCTGAAAGCAATGTAGCACTGCAGTGGGGAAGCGGCAACAGGCCGGGCTGAAACGTATTTGCTTAGGTGACAAACAGCACACCACCACAGAGCTATGGCAGGGTAAAAGGGACCAGACTGAGCTGTGGCTCTCGCCAATAAACCTTAAACCTACAACCAGGCATGGTTGTGTCTGATAATGGCCGTAACTTCAAGCTGACACAAGTACCATGCGTAGCCCACATGTTAAACTTTGTGGTTCAGCAGTTTCTCAAAACCTACCACAATTTTCCTGAAGGTGAGCCGTGTGTGTTCCCATTTCCGAAAGTCATCTGCAGCTGCTGCCGATCTGGCAGCGCTGCAGCTGCGCTTGCAATTGCCAGCTCACCGACTGTTGTGTGACGTGAGCATGCACTGGTTCCACATGTTGGCCAGGCTTTGTGAGCAGCAGAAGGCAGAAGTGGAATACCAGCTGCAACATGGTTGTTGCCTTTCCAGTCAGCTGCCGCTCTTCACAAGCAAAGAATGGGCATGAATGTCTGACCTCTGTGAGGTTTTACACAACTTTGAGGAATCAACACAGATGGTGAGCGGTGATAATGCTATTATCAGCATAACCATCCTACTTCTGTGTCTATTGAAACGCTTGCTGCTCACAATGAAGGTGGAAGCTTTGCATGTGAAAGAGGTGGAAATGGGGGAAAACAGTTCACAGGATAATAGCCAGACCACCCTCATTTCGTCTTCTCAGCATGAATTGCATGAAGATGAGGAGGAGGAAGAGGAAGAGGAGGAGCAGGAGACGGTTGCCTTCACTACAGAGGGTAGTACCCATAGCAGGTTTATTCCATCGGTTCAGTGTGGATGGGCAGAAGAGGAGGAAGAAGATAAGGAGATTATGAGTCATCCTCCTGATGAGAACAGCAAAATCTTGTCTGTTGGCTCACTATATGTATGTTATGCTGCCTTTCCCGTGACCCTCACGCTTCACGCATTTTGGCCGACACCGATTACTGGTTGTTCACTCTTCTCGACCCCCGCTACAAGGAGAACCTCTCATCTCTCATTCCTGTGTTGGAGAGGACTAGAAAAATGGTGCAATACCAGAAGGTCCTTGTGAAAAAATTGCTCCAAAAATTTCCTGCTGACAACGCAACTTTTCCAGTGACTTGGGCAATCGAGGAGGTGATATGTGGGGAACACATAGCAGTTCCAACAGAGACAGGTCAACACTCTCTAAGGCCTGGAACAGTTTCATGACACCCTGCCAGCACCCTCACCCTGATGCGTGGCCTACTGTCACAAGGAGGGAAAAATTTTGGAAGATGGTGAAGGAGTACGTAGCACACTGTGTCTGCGTCCTCAATGATCACTCTGTGTCTTACAACTATTGGGTGTCCAAGCTGGATACGTGGCACAAACTGGCGCTCTACACCTTGGAGGTGCTGGTTTGCCTTGCCGCCAGCGTTTTGTCAGAGCTGGTAATTAGTGCTGCTGGGGGCATAATAACTGATAAGCACATACGCCTGTCAACTGAAAATGCTGAATGGTCGACTCACAAATGAACAATGGATTGCTCCTGACTTCTCTACTCCAGCAGAGAAAAGCGGTTGAACATAAAGGCACTTTAAATTAGGCTTTTATGGTGTATTGAAGACACTGTATTTCAATGCACCCCTTCCACCACAAAAAAGGGTACATGGTTCAATCTTCATTTTCTCATCCTCCCCCTCTACCTCCATCATATCAACATACTTATTAGGCTGCCCTCGCTCCTAATGTTTTAGAGGGTCAGCTCAGCAGCAGGCACTCAGCCATAATTTTTTTCGATGGTCAGCCCTGTAGCAGGCCCTCACCCATAATTTTTTCCATGGTCAGATCATCAGCAGGCACTTTCCCTAATGTTTTAGAGAGTCAGCTCACCAGCAGACCCTCAACAATAATTTTTGGGATGGTCAGCTCAGCAGCAGGCCATGAACCATATTTTTTGGATGGTCAGCTCAGCAGAAGGCCCTCGCCCATGATGTTTTAGATGGTCAGCTCGGCAGCAGGCCCTCGCCCATAATTTCTTAGATGGTCAGCTCAGCAGCAGGCCCTCGCCAATAATGTTTGTCATGGTCAGATCAGCAGCAGGCACATACCCCTCATTTTTTTGATTGTCAGCTCAGCAGCAGACCCTCTCCACAAATGTTTTAGACAGTCAGATCAGCATCAGGCCCTCGCCCCTAATGTTTTAGAGGGTCACCAGCAGGCACTTGCTCCTAATGTTTTTGAGGGTTACCAGCAGGCCATCGATCATAATTTATCAAGGGTGTGTATGATTCCCTCCTTTATGTGTAATTAAGGGTATATAGGAGTGCCGGTCCCTTGTGATTTTTGGCAGCCCTTTCACTTAGTGATAGGCTTTATGAGTGAAGGAGTCCCACTACCTGAAAAATTGTACACAATGTGAATGAGGCTTTCCTTTATGTGATATGCAGGTTGTATCGGAGTGCCTCTTCCTTTAAAATTTTGACAGCACTTGCACTTTATATACAAGAAAATATACATGAAAGAATGTTTCCTAACAATTTCTAAAATCGATTTATCTTCAGTTTGGTGCGTATTATTGTCAGTCTGTAAAAGTGGCGTACTACTCGGACAACATCGTTCCCAGCAGCGTCTGGGAGTCCAAGATGCATCCAGACACCCTCCCCATGCTGTTCCCAAACCATTTCAGTGGTGTTTCCATCAATTTCTGACCTTTTCATGTGTACCATACACCCTCCCCTCTCAGAGCAGGTGGTGCCTGGTTTTATGCTTGGGTTCTCCCATTGAATTCCATTGTGCTTGGGTGCTCAAATAGATCACCTGAGCATCCCGAGATGTTCTACTTGAGCACCCGAGCATTTTGGTGCTCAATCAACTCTAATGTGGAGGCCACAGAGTGGCAAGGTGACATTGCGTGGAGGTGGAAGCAGCATCAGGAGACCACAGAATGGCAAGGTAACATAGTGTTGAGGTAGCAGCAGCATCAGGAGACCACAGAGTGGCACAATGATAAATAGTAGAGGTGGCAGCAGCAGCATGACAAATCCACAAAGTGGCAAGGTGCCATAGTGTTGAGGTGACAGCAACAGCACGAGGAGACAACAGAGTGGCAAGGTGACATAGTGTTGAGGTGGCAGCAGCATCAGGAGACCACAGAGTGGCAAGGTGACATAGTGTGGAGGTGGCAGAAGCATCAGGAGACCACACAGTGGCATGGTGACATAGTGTGGAGGTGGCAGCAGCATCAGGAGACCACACAGTGGCAAGGTGACATAGTGTAGAGGTGGCAACAGCATCAGGAGACCACAGAGTGACCCGGTGACAGAGTGGGGAGGTGGGTGGCAATAACAGTACCTGCTGAGGATGGTTTGTGTAAGAAGGAGCTCTTGGAATCAGATGTGTGTCATCAGATGGGTGACAGCATCAGGATAGTAGCTTAGGCAGATAGCCAGAAGAAACCGGTCTCTTTTGTCAATGTTTGGGTGAGGCAGCATGGGTGATCTAATCTGATGCATCAGGCATTTGTGGGTGGAAATACTGGCTGATCTACGCCTGATTAATCTTGACAAAGGTCAGTATTTCCACATTTTGGGAGGACAGGAGAGTTCTCCTTGGGGTAACTATGGCCGTGCCGCACTAAACACCCACTCTGAGGCCACACTACTGGCTGGGCAGGACAGCTTTTCCTGGACAAACTTGGACAATTGCGGCCACAAATCCAGTTTGGCTGCCCAGTAGTCTTCGGATCTTTAATGACGGCTGATAGGATGCACTCCAAGTATGCCACCACCTGCTGGTTCAGGTTCTGTTCGATGTCTAGCTGCTAGTGAGTAGTTTCTTCACTATGCGGGTGAAGAAAGCTGCTCATCAGTGACTCTAGACTCACGTTGCTGCTGATGGAGCTGGTACTGCTCCTGTTACACCCCCAGCAGTCATTACAGTGGAACGTGAGCACAGAGGGACCCCTCTGTCAGACCTGTGAGAGGATGGATGATGGAGCAGATAAGCAGCAGCCAACTGACTAAATAGGATGTCTCTATATTTGTTTAGTTTATCCTCCCACTCAGCGGTTGTAAAAAAAAGGCCCCCATTTTGTACCGGTAGCAAGGGACTAACATGGTGGGGAGCCCTCTTCCTCCTCCGGCTACTGCTGCTCTTCCTCTCTTGTCACCTGTGAATAAAATACACCCATTTTGGTACACATTGCTTGTGCTTCAATGTCCTCCTCCCACAGTTCAGCCCTCACAGGGCTTATGTGGCCATGAGATGTAAGCGCCACGTCAATCCCCTGATCAGCAGCTTAACCAGGATATGAATTAGTGGAATGACGTTGTTTATCCCGTAGTCCTGGCCACTGACAAATAAAATGGCCTCCTCAAAGGGCACGCTCAAACGGCAGGTGTCACTCATGAGCTGCTACTGGCTAACATCGAAGTTAAACAGGGGAGTACCTCTGTCCGCCTGTATCATCAAGAAATAGTTTATGGACTTTCTCTGTTCGTACCATCGGTCCAACATATGGAGGGTGGAATTCCAACGGGTGGAAACATATCAGCCTATGTTGGGGGATGCCGATCTGCTGCTGCAGCTCAAGGAGGGTGTTTTTGGCGATGTAAGAGTGGCTGAAATGCATGCAAAGTTTTCTGGCCATTTTTGGGATGTCTTGCTGATGGGTGGAAGACTTCAGGAAATGCTTGACAACCAAGTTGAACATGCGCACCATGCAGGGTGCATGGCTCAGCCCTCCTTGATGCAGCACCGACACCATGTTCTTCCCGTTGTTGGTCACCATGGTTCTGATTTTCAGTTTTCGCAGAGAAAGCCAGGATTCAATTTCTTAATGAAGGGAGTGGAGCAGTTCCTCCCCTGTGTGACTCCGTTCACCCAGGCAAACCAGATGCAGAACAGCATGGCACCGCCGTGCCCTGCATATGTGGTATACTGGTAGGGCACTATGAAATGTCCCTGCAGTGGAGGCTGAGGCGGCAGAGGAAGACATTGTTGCAGGACCAAAGGCGTGAGAACTTGGAGACGGAAGCAGCCTCACCTGGCCAAGTTGCTGGTGTAGCTGGGTAGGAACCACATTCACCCAGTGGGCCGTAAAGGACATATATTGTCCTTGACCGAAGTTACAGCACCACACGTCGGCACTGACGTGCACTTTGGAAGACACCGACAGGCTCAAGAACTGGCCCACCTTCTGTTCTTCATATGTGTGCAGAGCTGGTGGAGCCTTTTTGGCAAAGAAATTACGGATTGCGGCTCTCCACCTCGGCTCAGCACAAGCCATCAGCAATCGCTTCAGTGATTGATTGCTGACGGAATGCGTGATGAGGAGTAGGAGTAGCAGGAGCATCAGGAACAGCAGATGATGGGAAAGGACAGACAGCTTCCTTAGGCTGAGGTGGTGAAGCCTTGACTGCTTGAAATCGGATATGTGCCACTGGGTGATGCAGCCTGGACCACCACATCAGAGCCACGGTTCTCCTAGGCCACTTTATGGTGATGCTGCATAAGTTGATGCAGGACCGTGGTGCCAACATTGGCACCCTGGCCACACTTCACCTTCTGCCCACAGATTTAACAAATGGGCATGTTTACCTCTCCCTGCGGCTTAACAAAAAACTGCCACACCACCGAGTAGATTAATTTACCCCCAACACTCTGCACTGACTGACTGCTACCGCCATTGCCTCCATGAACCTCTGCACCACTTTTTTCCAAGCAGTAGGCTACTGCTATGCAGATGGTCCGCCCCAGGCATGTTTGGCTCCCGACCTCCTATTGCTGCCACTCTGCTGACTCCCTGCCATGCTACCGACTTACAATCCCTTTTTCTTGGGGGTGGAGCTAGCGCCGGAGCAGAGCGGACATGTGAAGTGCTGCTCTCCTGCAGATTTACCCTATAAGCTTATCAAAATGGTCAAGATAGGTGGCCAAAAACCTACTGACCAAACAAGTCAAGCTCGTTCCTCTAGTCAGCCCAGCGATATGGATCGTTTCATCAGAAAAGCAGCAGCTGCTGCAGTGACCAGAGATCCTAAGATGGCGCCCGGCTCTCCTAGAAGCGGCAACAGCAGATCAGCCAGAGAGACGGCTGAATCGGATGGGGTAAGAGATGACTCCCCTGACAGCCTCCCCATCTCCCACTCTTACCTTAAAGAGGCTTTATTAGACGCCCTGGGTCCCATCAGCCTGGATCTTGCTTCTATCAAGGAAGATGGCCGTCACATAGGCAGAAGAGTGGAGGGCCTAGAAGAGAATCAGGCGGTCATCATTACACACCAATCAGAGGAAGCTAACAGCCTCATGGCATTACACACCTTAACTCCCTGTACTCAGCCATCGAGGAACAGGAGAACAGAGGCAGGAGAAATAATCTACGTTTCCATGGAATACCTGAGTCTGTGTCCCCAGTGGATGTTCCACACACGGTTATTCAAATCTGCCTACAAATCCTGGGTCCTGACTCATGAGGTGATCATAGAGAGGGCGCACAGAGCCCTTCGCCCCCAAGTCACAGGCTTCAGAGCCTCCCCGGGACGTCACCTGCAAATTCTTGCACTTCCCTGTCAAGGAGGCCATATTACCCGGGGCCAGACAAGCAGGGGCTCTGAGATGGGAGAATAACCCTATCGCTGTTTTCCAAGATTTATTGCAGTCTACCTTGAAGAAACGCCGATCCCTGAAACCACTAACGGAATGGCTCCGTCAGCACGATGTCACCTACAGATGGACCTTCCCATTTGGTCTGTCATTTTTCCATGACGGCCACCACGTCATAATTGCTTCTTTTTTGGGACTTAGAAAAAGCGTATGCCCACTTGAAAATCTCCCCTCTGGACATAGAGAACTGGGAGACAGTCCAGAACCTTTTTCCACTGACACCTCTGCCTGTGATATCCTCCTAGGAGACCCTGCGCACCCCAGGATCACAGAAGACCAAGAAAAGCTACCTTGCTTCTACCCCTAAGAGACTCTCTTTGCCAAACAAATGATAACCTTCTTTAACCCTGGTATCTAGCATTCCAGTAGTATTGGCCTTTGAGGGTAATATCTACTTACCTACATGACGTTCTGTCTGTATTTCCCCCCAATGTTAATGTTACTGTCTTCAACTCTAACATGCTTCAACAGTAATTTCATATTTGAACTTGATCACAAGTTCTTGTTCTGTTTTTTGTTATCTGTTCTTATCTTTTCTTTTTGTGACAGGTATATCTTATCCTACCGTAAGATGATCCAGCACTACCTTGTAGACATAGGAAGTAAGATTTTTACTATGCACAATCTGCCTTCTCCATAAACTCATAAGCCTCTGCTCATTCCTCAAAAAAGAAGCTGAGAAAAAGCTAAACCATCTCCTGACGTGGATTCATACTATTGAGAAGAAAGATAAACAATCACATCTAGCTTTGCACCTTTCGGAACTCCTGTCTCTTAGATCTGAACTTAAGAACCTCCTGAACGAACACGCTGCTAAATACTTTCTATCTTCCCAACAGAAGTTTTAAGCCCATGGCAACAAGGCTTCTAAATACATGATGAGGAGGATTAAACAGAGGAGGGAGTCCCGATATGTCCAATGTGTTAAATCCCCGCAAGGCTCATCCTTGTTTAAATCGGAAGAAATTGCCGATCAATTTAAACTCTTCTATGAGTCATTATACAACCCCCCCCCCCCCCCCAGGAGCTAAAATATTCCCCTGAGGAGAAAATACCTTGTATTAATCACTTCCTGGACTTCCTCACACTTCCCTTGTTCTAATTATCCTTGTTCTAATTATCACCCCATTTCTCTACTCAATGAAGATTTAAAACTCCTAGCTAAAATGCTCGCCCTTTGCCTGAATAACTTCCTCCCTTCACTAATCCATCCGAATCAAGTGGGTTTTGTCAAGGGCCGTGAAGGCAAAGATAATACTACCAAAGTTCTGAATTCTCTTTTTTATGCCACTCATAAATCCTCACCCCTGATCTTGATTGGCACGGACGTTGAGAAAGCTTTTGATAGGGTTGACGGGTCATATATCCGCCTCACATTACAAAGATTCCAAATCCCAGACTCTTTCATTAACTCAGTCTTCTCGATGTATACCCATTCCTCAGCGTCCGTGTCAGTTAACGGAACCCTTTCATCTAGCTTCCCAATCAAAAACGGGACCAGACAGGGGTGCCCACTTTCCCCTCTTATCTTCGTCCTTATTATGGAAACACTCCTGCAAGCTCTGAGACAGGAAAGGGACATTTAAGGCCTTCAAGCTGGGGGACTGGAATTTAAATTGGCTGCTTTTGCAGACGATCTTCTAATAATTACGACCAACCCCTCTAATACCCCCAGTCTTGAAAGTTGGTATGCTAAGATAGACCAGATATATAGAATGGAAGAGATCTCTCATTGGGAACTGAGAACAAGATCTGTTTTTCTTAATATTTGGAGCCCCTGGAAAGAATTCAGGCATTTCTCATAGTATTTTCAGGCAAGTTATCTTATATGCTGAGACTTTATAGATCCTATCCTATGTCTACCTCCCCCCCCCCCTCACTCCTTCTTTCCCCCCTCCCCCCCTCCTTCTTTCCCCCCCCCTCACTGATTATTAGGATGTTCAACTTATACGCCTTGTGATGTCGTTTCAACATCTCACTTGCATGTTTTCCTCAAGAAGTGTACCGATGTTATTATTCTTAACCCTACATTATGCAAGAGATACATATACCTGTAATGTTACTTGTTTTTTCATATGTGTGTTTTTTATTAAAATAAAAACTGTTAATTAAAAAAAAAATCCCTTTTTCTTTTTTCCCACTAATACACGCCAAACAGAGGCTTTAGAAAATATAACTGCGGCTGTGAACGGCAAATAATATATATATTTTTTACACTATTAATACACGCCAAAATGGGCTATAATTTTCTCACTTCACCACACAACGGCTAATAAGCCCCTTTTTTACCCCCCACTAATACACCACAGAAAGAGGCTTTAGAACATATAACTGCGGCTGTGAACAGCAAATAATTTTTTTTTTTTTACACTATTAATACACGCCAAAATGGGCTATAATTTTCTCACTTCACCACACAATGGCTAATAAGCCCTTTTTTTTACCCCTCACTAATATACAACAGAAAGAGGCTTTAGAACATATAACTGCGGCTGTGAACAGCAAATAATATATATTTTTTACACTATTAATACACGCCAAAAATGGGCTATAATTTTCTCACTTCAGCACACAACAGCTAAAATGCCCCTTTTTTACCCCCCCCCCCCACTAATACACAACAAAAAAAGGCTTTAGAACATATAACTGAGGCCGTATACGGCAAATATCGTTTTTTTTTGCCACTATACACGTCAAATAGGGCTTTAATTTTCTCACTTCACCACACAACGGCTAATAAGCCCCTTTTCTTTTTCCTCACTTAATACACACCAAAAAATGGCTTTAGAACATATAACTGCGGCCGTATACGGCAAATAATTTTTTTTTTGCCACTATACACGTCAAATAGGGCTCTCATTTTCTTACTTCACCTCACAACTGCTAATAAGCCCTTTTTCCCCACTAATACTTGCCAAAAAAAAGCTTTAGAACATATAACGGCACTGCTGAATGGCAAATAATACTTTTTTTTTGCCTGTTATACACGCCAATAAGGGCTGAAATTTTCTCACTTCACCACACAACTGCTAATAAGCCTTTTTTCATGTTTTTCTCACTAATACATGCCAAAAAAGGCTTTAGAACATATATATAACTGTGTAACATCCCAGAGTTATGTTACAAAACTCTTTTACCCTGCTACAACCTGTTAAGTGTATCTGCATTGTCATCCTGTGTAATTTAACATCACATCCTCACTAATGTGCATTGAAAGCCTTGTAAATGTAATTTGCTGTAATTTTCATGTTCACCAGCAGGTGGCAGCAACGTGTTACCAGGAACTTAGTTCAGTTTAGTGTTTCTAGACTGGAATAGTACATTCCATTTTACTTCCCCCTCTTTGAAGAGGTGTGGTATGTTCCCACATCCTGCCTCATGGGGAGGGAAGGAAGTTCAGTTAGTGTGCCAGCCACCCCGGCTAGGGGAAGGCTGTGCTGGTAGGAGCTCCCAGTTCTACGGATCCCAACCCAGGATTGTGTCTCGCCTGAGACCAAAGATCACCATTCCCAGTCTGAGCCCTTCAGCCTCAGCTGGTGACTAGCAAGCAGCCACCTCCAGAACTCCAGGAAGAACCATACCCTGTGAGCATAACTGTGAGTACCTTCCAGAGACCAGGAGAAGCCAAATTCCTCCTCAGCTAGTCAGTCCCATACACAGCAGAAGATAGAGCAGACAATAGTAATTCCTGCCATATTCTCCAGGCATATGATAGAAGCAGAAGACAGATTCCTGCCATACATTGCCAATACCTGCTGGGATCAAAGACTATTGCTGTACCTTCTATGGATTAATGCTGCATCCAGTAAAGACCAGTTTGAATTATATTCCAAGTCTGGATCTCATTCATCCAAGTTCCTTAATTACTCCTACTAGCAACACAGTCATTTATTGCAAGTGAGCCAGGATCCAGGAGTCCAGCCATAACAAGGTAGAAGACACCGTTGACACTATTGCCACTATCACACAGAGACATTATACCACTGTGGCATTCCTAACCTGGTACATGAGTTGCAACACCTTAAAGGGCCCTGAGACTGTACCCTGCGCACGCTGCAATTGGCGTCACAAACAAAAACTTTTAACTATCATTTACACCTGACCCAGTCATTGCATATTATAGCGTCAGTGTGCATTATTCCAATCCGGCTTACTGCAACTGCACTGCCCAAGGGCTAAAAGGACCCCAATAACAAGAATGGTTTGCTGGAATTACAGAGGTATTGCAAACCTGAAATAAGCAGCAGTATAATGGCAATTTGTACTAAACCCTGTTCTGCTTCAATACTGTGGAATAATTCCTCCCTATCCTTTCCCTACACTTATAATGCTCTTTCCCTGAACTTCTATTGAGCAAAATATAAGTTTTCAAGTTTTTTCTAGCACTGTCCCTAACGCCTGCTAAAGTCTCTCCCTGCACTAAGTACGCTGGAAAATTGCTGAATCCAAGATGGCTGAGGCTATTTATACGGCTGTGACATCACAGGGCTGGCTGGCTTCTGATTGGCTGCACGAACGGCATTGTGGGTGATCCCTCATTCCCAGAGTTCCTTGCTCAATGTCCTAACATGTTGTCGGGTATATAAAGCAAATGCTTTATATAAATTCATAAGCACAACAATGTGCAGCAGCCATTTTTGGAAAAAATTTGATTCATTACCACAAAGCGTGAGGAAATTCAGATTTATTGCGAATCAAATAATTCCTAAAATTCAGATCAAATTCCACTTTGTCATCTTCAATTCGCTCATCTCTATCAGTAACTGATCAGCATTGGTAAGACCCAAAAAACAGGAGTGGATCCGAAACAGAAATGAAAGGAAAGGAGCGCAAAGCTGGCGCACTGTGACAGAAATGTGTTGGAAATATTTGCATGCTTTCTCTGTTTTGGACCAACTCCTGATTTTGGCTTCCAAATCATGATCAAATCCTGATGCAAAATACTGACCATGTGATAGAAGCCTTAAGTATGCTCCAAAGACAGGATCCGTTGTGTTTTTCATTTTTTGATTCTGAAAGATCAGAAGAAGAGTAAACTAAACGGCGATGTCAACAAGGCCAAACAGGGACACTAGAGGCCCAGTCACAGAATGTTGAAGGTGTCAACAGTAGAGATGGCCTTGAGGTTCACCCCGCAGTCGTTTTGCGCCAAACTTTGCGTGTTCGCGATTTGCCGAACATGCAAACATATGGAGATATTTGCGCCCGCTATTTTCTTTTACATTGTGAAGAACTTTGACCCATGACACATCCATCAGTTGGTACAGGACAGCCAATTGAGACGTTTCAGCACATGGACATACCCCCTACCTTATAAATAAACCTGATCTGGCCGCCCATTTTACATTCAGTGTTATGCGAGTGTAGGGAGAGGTTGCTGTGTGGAGCAGGGACAGGCTGTTAGGGACACCAAATGCTAGCTAATAGGGCCATAAAAGTCTTTTTAAGGACTGGTATAGGTGTGCTATCGATAGGTGTGATACACAGAGGGCTGCAATATACTTATGATAAACTTTTATAATGAGTCAAAAACACATAGATCTATATCGCCAGGGCCATTTTTATATAGGGTAAGGTTCCAGACGGGGTCGCTCTTATCAGGGAGGGTGGTCTGTGGTTAGGCTATCAGGGCCATAATAGCACTCCCCTATAGGGCAATATCAGGTACAGTTCTTTGCCCACCCTGTCCTTCAATACCACATAATCATCTAGCAGAGGGATAGATGTTTTTTGCTTTCCCTCTGGATGTGCACTGGAACCCCCCAGATTGTGGTAGGACATATGGTTTCTGATTTGGTGATGCCGAGCACCTGATTTAGTGTAGCCGATCACTTTTTATTGCCTACCACATCTATGCTTTTTGCTTAACTTTAATAATTTTATATATTTTTATTTTGAGGAATATCTTTTCCATTCACACATCCGCAAAATGGGTTTGCATACGTTCCGCAATTTTGTGCTGTCCGCATCCTCATTTGTGGATCCGCACTTGTCCTATTCTTGTCCCCAATTGCAGACAAGATTAGGCATTTTCTATTATGGTGCCGGTGATGTGCGGTCCGCAAATTGCGTAATGCACATTGCCGGTGTCCGTGTTTTGCGGATCTTCAAAACACTTACAGACGTGTGAATGGAACCTCATAGTAACATTATTAAAGGTTACGTTTTATCTTTATGTATATTCTAATGGATTGCCTTCCTTGTACAATATTATAATATACTTGAAGAATATATTATATTATATAGTGCATTTGTATTGTGCGGCAGTTGTGTGCGGTTCTGCTGTGATACTGCAGGTACAGTCAGGTCCATAAATATTGGTACATCGACACAATTCCAACCTTTTTGGCTCTATACATCACCACAATGGATTTGAAATGAAACAAACTAGATGTGATTTAACTGCAGACTGCCAGCTTTAATTTGAGGGTATTTACATCCAAATCAGGTGAACGGTGTAGGAATTACAACAGTTTGCATATGTGCCTCCCACTTTGCTGTGAAGAAGAGGCATGTGATCTCTGCTGAGTCAAATTCAGTTTTGAGAACTGCAAAAGTAAACCAAGCATCTGTGATAATATCTTGTAGGCAGAGAAACTGGCCAATAATCTTACAAAAACCTCTAGAAGAGCATGACATTGTTAATGGACAAAGGGGGAAACTAACTCTCCTCAGGGAGAGAGCACCATAATCAGTGTGAGGAGACTTTTAGGCCATACATGCTCCTCTGGAATTCTGGGAGGGAAGAAATGCAAATTAGCTCTTAACAACCTTTTGCCTCTAATGCCACCAGATGTAAGGCACCTAGCCTATAAGTCAATATTCAGCTCTTAAAATAAGCCTTGAGACATGACTTGGATATTAAATAAGCCAGCAGCTCATCTGCAGACAGCTGTTTCGGACACAGGCCTCCTTCCCAGTCAAGCCAGTACTCTCTGCTCTGCACTGATGAGGGGCAATCACCCCGAAACGGCTGTCTGCAGTTGAGGTGCTGTCTTATTTTATATCCAAGTCATGTCTCAAGGCTTATTTTAAGAGCTGAATATTGACTTATAGGATAGCTGCCTTACATCTGGTGGCATTAGAGGCAAAGCTTGTTAAGAGCTCATTTGTAGAGTTGAGCGAACACCTGGATGTTCGGGTTCGAGAAGTTCGGCCGAACATCCCGGAAATGTTCGGGTTCGGGATCCGAACCCGATCCGAACTTCGTCCCGAACCCGAACCCCATTGAAGTCAATGGGGACCCGAACTTTTCGGCACTAAAAAGGCTGTAAAACAGCCCAGGAAAGAGCTAGAGGGCTGCAAAAGGCAGCAACATGTAGGTAAATCCCCTGCAAACAAATGTGGATAGGGAAATGAATTAAAATAAAAATTAAATAAATAAAAATTAACCAAAATCAATTGGAGAGAGGTTCCATAGCAGAGAATCTGGCTTCCCGTCACCCACCACTGGAACAGTCCATTCTCAGATATTTAGGCCCCGGCACCCAGGCAGAGGAGAGAGGTCCCGTAACAGAGAATCTGTCTTCATGTCAGCAGAGAATTAGTCTGCATGTCATAGCAGAGAATGAGGCTTCACGTCAGCCACCACTGCAACAGTCCATTGGCATATATTTAGGCCTAGCACACAGGCAGAGCAGAGAGGTCCCGTAACAGAGAATCTGGCTTCATGTCAGCAGAGAATCAGTCTGCATGTCATAGCAGAGAATGAGGCTTCACGTCACCCACCACTGCAACAGTCCATTGGCATATATTTAGGCCTAGCACACAGGCAGAGCAGAGAGGTCCCGTAACAGACAATCTGGCTTCATGTCAGCAGAGAATCAGTCTGCATGTCATAGCAGAGAATGAGGCTTCACGTCAGCCACCACTGCAACAGTCCATTGGCATATATTTAGGCCTAGCACACAGGCAGAGCAGAGAGGTCCCGTAACAGACAATCTGGCTTCATGTCAGCAGAGAATCAGTCTGCATGTCATAGCAGAGAATCAGGCTTCACGTCAGCCACCACTGCAACAGTCCATTGTCATAAATTTAGGCCCAGCACCCAGGCAGAGGAGAGAGGTCCCGTAACAGACAATCTGGCTTCATGTCAGCAGAGAATTAGTCTGCATGTCATAGCAGAGAATCAGGCTTCATGTCAGCCACCACTGCAACAGTCCATTGGCATATATTTAGGCCCAGCACCCAGGCAGAGGAGGGAGGTCCCGTAACAGAGAATCTGTCTTCATGTCAGCAGAGAATCAGTCTGCATGTCATAGCAGAGAATGAGGCTTCACGTCACCCACCACTGCAACAGTCCATTGGCATATATTTAGGCCTAGCACACAGGCAGAGCAGAGAGGTCCCGTAACAGACAATCTGGCTTCATGTCAGCAGAGAATCAGTCTGCATGTCATAGCAGAGAATCAGGCTTCACGTCAGCCACCACTGCAACAGTCCATTGGCATATATTTAGGCCTAGCACACAGGCAGAGCAGAGAGGTCCCGTAACAGACAATCTGGCTTCATGTCAGCAGAGAATCAGTCTGCATGTCATAGCAGAGAATGAGGCTTCACGTCAGCCACCACTGCAACAGTCCATTGGCATATATTTAGGCCTAGCACACAGGCAGAGCAGAGAGGTCCCGTAACAGACAATCTGGCTTCATGTCAGCAGAGAATCAGTCTGCATGTCATAGCAGAGAATCAGGCTTCACGTCAGCCACCACTGCAACAGTCCATTGTCATAAATTTAGGCCCAGCACCCAGGCAGAGGAGAGAGGTCCCGTAACAGACAATCTGGCTTCATGTCAGCAGAGAATTAGTCTGCATGTCATAGCAGAGAATCAGGCTTCATGTCAGCCACCACTGCAACAGTCCATTGGCATATATTTAGGCCCAGCACCCAGGCAGAGGAGGGAGGTCCCGTAACAGAGAATCTGTCTTCATGTCAGCAGAGAATCAGTCTGCATGTCATAGCAGAGAATGAGGCTTCACGTCACCCACCACTGCAACAGTCCATTGGCATATATTTAGGCCTAGCACACAGGCAGAGCAGAGAGGTCCCGTAACAGACAATCTGGCTTCATGTCAGCAGAGAATCAGTCTGCATGTCATAGCAGAGAATCAGGCTTCACGTCAGCCACCACTGCAACAGTCCATTGGCATATATTTAGGCCTAGCACACAGGCAGAGCAGAGAGGTCCCGTAACAGACAATCTGGCTTCATGTCAGCAGAGAATCAGTCTGCATGTCATAGCAGAGAATGAGGCTTCACGTCAGCCACCACTGCAACAGTCCATTGGCATATATTTAGGCCCAGCACCCAGGCAGAGGAGGGAGGTCCCGTAACAGAGAATCTGTCTTCATGTCAGCAGAGAATCAGTCTGCATGTCATAGCAGAGAATGAGGCTTCACGTCACCCACCACTGCAACAGTCCATTGGCATATATTTAGGCCTAGCACACAGGCAGAGCAGAGAGGTCCCGTAACAGACAATCTGGCTTCATGTCAGCAGAGAATCAGTCTGCATGTCATAGCAGAGAATCAGGCTTCACGTCAGCCACCACTGCAACAGTCCATTGTCATAAATTTAGGCCCAGCACCCAGGCAGAGGAGAGAGGTCCCGTAACAGACAATCTGGCTTCATGTCAGCAGAGAATTAGTCTGCATGTCATAGCAGAGAATCAGGCTTCATGTCAGCCACCACTGCAACAGTCCATTGGCATATATTTAGGCCCAGCACCCAGGCAGAGGAGGGAGGTCCCGTAACAGAGAATCTGTCTTCATGTCAGCAGAGAATCAGTCTGCATGTCATAGCAGAGAATGAGGCTTCACGTCAGCCACCACTGCAACAGTCCATTGGCATATATTTAGGCCTAGCACACAGGCAGAGGAGAGGTTCATTCAACTTTGGGTAGCCTCGCAATATAATGGTAAAATGAAAATAAAAATAGGATTGAATGAGGAAGTGCCCTGGAGTCCAATAATATATGGTTATGGGGAGGTAGTTAATGTCTAATCTGGACAAGGGACGGACAGGTCCTGTGGGATCCATGCCTGGTTCATTTTTATGAACGTCAGCTTGTCCACATTGGCTGTAGACAGGCGGCTGCGTTTGTCTGTAATGACGCCCCCTGCCGTGCTGAATACACGTTCAGACAAAACGCTGGCTGCCGGGCAGGCCAGCACCTCCAAGGCATAAAAGGCTAGCTCTGGCCACGTGGACAATTTAGAGACCCAGAAGTTGAATGGGGCCGAACCATCAGTCAGTACGTGGAGGGGTGTGCACACGTACTGTTCCACCATGTTAGTGAAATGTTGCCTCCTGCTAACACGTTGCGTATCAGGTGGTGGTGCAGTTAGCTGTGGCGTGTTGACAAAAGTTTTCCACATCTCTGCCATGCTAACCCTGCCCTCAGAGGAGCTGGCCGTGACACAGCTGCCTTGGCGACCTCTTGCTCCTCCTCTGCCTTGGCCTTGGGCTTCCACTTGTTCCCCTGTGACATTTGGGAATGCTCTCAGTAGCGCGTCTACCAACGTGCGCTTGTACTCGCGCATCTTCCTATCACGCTCCAGTGCAGGAAGTAAGGTGGGCACATTGTCTTTGTAGCGTGGATCCAGCAGGGTGGCAACCCAGTAGTCCGCACAGGTTAAAATGTGGGCAACTCTGCTGTCGTTGCGCAGGCACTGCAGCATGTAGTCGCTCATGTGTGCCAGGCTGCCCAGGGGTAAGGACAAGCTGTCCTCTGTGGGAGGCGTATCGTCATCGTCCTGCCTTTCCCCCCAGCCACGCACCAGTGATGGACCCGAGCTGCGTTGGGTGCCACCCCGCTGTGACCATGCTTCATCCTCATCCTCCTCCACCTCCTCCTCATCCTCGTCCTCCTCGTCCTCCAGTAGTGGGCCCTGGCTGGCCACATTTGTACCTGGCCTCTGCTGTTGCCAAAAACCTCCCTCTGAGTCACTTCGAAGAGACTGGCCTGAAAGTGCTAAAAATGACCCCTCTTCCTCCTCCTCCTCCTCCTCCTCCTGGGCCACCTCCTCTTCCATCATCGCCCTAAGTGTTTTCTCAAGGAGACATAGAAGTGGTATTGTAACGCTGATAACGGTGTCATCGCCACTGGCCATGTTGGTGGAGTACTCGAAACAGCGCAACAGGGCACACAGGTCTCGCATGGAGGCCCAGTCATTGGTGGTGAAGTGGTGCTGTTCTGTAGTGCGACTGACCCGTGCGTGCTGCAGCTGAAACTCCACTATGGCCTGCTGCTGCTCGCACAGTCTGTCCAGCATGTGCAAGGTGGAGTTCCACCTGGTGGGCACGTCGCATATGAGGCGGTGAGCGGGAAGGCCGAAGTTACGCTGTAGCGCAGACAGGCGAGCAGCAGCAGGATGTGAACGCCGGAAGCGCGAACAGACGGCCCGCACTTTATGCAGCAGCTCTGACATGTCGGGGTAGTTGTGAATGAACTTCTGCACCACCAAATTCAGCACATGCGCCAAGCAAGGGATGTGCGTCAAATTGGCTAGTCCCAGAGCTGCAACGAGATTTCGCCCATTATCACACACCACCAGGCCGGGCTTGAGGCTCACCGGCAGCAACCACTCGTCGGTCTGTTGTTCTATACCCCGCCACAACTCCTGTGCGGTGTGGGGCCTGTCCCCCAAACATATGAGTTTCAGAATGGCCTGCTGACGTTTACCCCGGGCTGTGCTGAAGTTGGTGGTGAAGGTGTGTGGCTGACTGGATGAGCAGGTGGAAGAAGAGGAGGAGGAAGCCGAGAAGGAGGAGGTGGCAACAGGAGGCAAAGAATGTTGCCCTGCGATCCTTGGCGGCGGAAGGACGTGCGCCAAACAGCTCTCCGCCTGGGGCCCAGCTGCCACTACATTTACCCAGTGTGCAGTTAGGGAGATATAGCGTCCCTGGCCGTGCTTACTGGTCCACGTATCTGTGGTTAGGTGGACCTTGCCACAGATGGCGTTGCGCAGTGCACACTTGATTTTATCGGATACTTGGTTGTGCAGGGAAGGCACGGCTCTCTTGGAGAAGTAGTGCCGGCTGGGAACAACATACTGTGGGACAGCAAGCGACATGAGCTGTTTGAAGCTGTCTGTGTCCACCAGCCTAAATGACAGCATTTCATAGGCCAGTAGTTTAGAAATGCTGGCATTCAGGGCCAGGGATCGAGGGTGGCTAGGTGGGAATTTACGCTTTCTATCAAATGTTTGTGAGATGGAGAGCTGAACGCTGGCGTGTGACATGGTTGAGACGCTTGGTGACGGAGGTGGTGGTGGTGGTGTTGGTGGTACATCCCCTGTTTGCTGGGCGGCAGGTGCCAACGTTCCTCCAGAGGCGGAGGAAGAGGCCGAGGCGGCAGCAGCAGAATAGGCCGAGGCGGCAGCAGCAGAAGAGGTAGCAGGGGGAGCCTGAGTGACTTCCTTGGTTTTAAGGTGTTTACTCCACTGCAGTTCATGCTTTGCATGCAGGTGCCTGGTCATGCAGGTTGTGCTCAGGTTCAGAACGTTAATGCCTCGCTTCAGGCTCTGATGGCACAGCGTGCAAACCACTCGGGTCTTGTCGTCAGCACATTGTTTGAAGAAGTGCCATGCCAGGGAACTCCTTGAAGCTGCCTTTGGGGTGCTCAGTCCCAGATGGCGGCGGTCAGTAGCAGGCGGAGTCTCTTGGCGGCGGGTGTTCTGCTTTTGCCCACTGCTCCCTCTTTTGCTACGCTGTTGGCTCGGTCTCACCACTGCCTCTTCCTCCGAACTGTGAAAGTCAGTGGCACGACCTTCATTCCATGTGGGGTCTAGGACCTCATCGTCCCCTGCATCGTCTTCCACCCAGTCTTGATCCCTGACCTCCTGTTCAGTCTGCACACTGCAGAAAGACGCAGCAGTTGGCACCTGTGTTTCGTCATCATCAGAGACATGCTGAGGTGGTATTCCCATGTCCTCATCATCAGGAAACATAAGTGGTTGTGCGTCAGTGCATTCTATGTCTTTCACCGCTGGGGAAGGGCTAGGTGGATGCCCTTGGGAAACCCTGCCAGCGGAGTCTTCAAACAGCATAAGAGACTGCTGCATAACTTGAGGCTGAGACAGTTTCCCTGGTATGCATGGGGGTGATGTGACAGACTGATGGGGTTGGTTTTCAGGCGCCATCTGTGCGCTTTCTGCAAAAGACTGGGTGGGAGATAATGTGAACGTGCTGGATCCACTGTCGGCCACCCAATTGACTAATGCCTGTACCTGCTCAGGCCTTACCATCCTTAGAACGGCATTGGGCCCCACCATATATCGCTGTAAATTCTGGCGGCTACTGGGACCTGAGGTAGTTGGTACACTAGGACGTGTGGATGTGGCAGAACGGCCACGTCCTCTCCCAGCACCAGAGGGTCCACTAACACCACCACGACCATGTCCACGTCCGCGTCCCTTACTAGATGTTTTTCTCATTGTTATGGTTCACCACAACAACAAATATATTATTTGGCCCAATGTATTGTATTCAAATTCAGCGGGATATAAATTTGAGGCCTAGTATTTAGGCGCTGGGTGACCGGTATGGATTTAGTGACAGAATTAGACTTGGAAATGCACAGAAGCGTGTGTGTGAAGTTATTCTGAATGACCCTATGTGCACCTTCAATATGATCTACCCTTTTAGGGATAGATTTCAAATAGCTCTGATATAGCAGAAACGACTAAATTATGAAATTGCTAAATTGGGAATTGTATTTCAACCCAGAACAAAAAATGTGCTTTGACGGACACTAAATAACTTTCCCAGCCACAACAGGACAGCGGTAACGAGAGATTTAGCGGGATATAAATTTGAGGCCTAGTATTTAGGCGCTGGGTGACAGGTATGGGTTTAGTGACAGAATTAGATTTGGAAATGCACAGTAGCGGGTGTGTGAAGTTATTCTGAATGACCCTATGTGCACCTTGAATATTATATACCCTTTTAGGGATAGATTTCAAATAGCTCTGATATAGCAGAAACCACTAAATTATGAAATTGCTAAATTGGGAATTGTATTTCAACCCAGAACAAGAAATGTGCTTGAACGGACACTAAATAACTCGCCCAGCTACAGCACTAGGGACAGATTTAGCGGGATATAAATTTGAGGCCTAGTATTTAGGCGCTGGGTGACAGGTATGGGTTTAGTGCCAGAATTAGACTTGGAAATACACAGTAGCGGGTGTGTGTGAAGTTATTCTGAATGACCCAATGTGCACCTTGAATATTATATACCCTTTTAGGGATAGATTTCAAATAGCTCTGATATAGCAGAAACCACTAAATTATGAAATTGCTAAATTGGGAATTGTATTTCAACCCAGAACAAGAAATGTGCTTGAACGGACACTAAATAACTCGCCCAGCTACAGCACTAAGGACAGATTTAGCGGGATATAAATTTGAGGCCTAGTATTTAGGCGCTGGGTGACAGGTATGGGTTTAGTGCCAGAATTAGACTTGGAAATACACAGTAGCGGGTGTGTGTGAAGTTATTCTGAATGACCCAATGTGCACCTTGAATATTATATACCCTTTTAGGGATAGATTTCAAATAGCTCTGATATAGCAGAAACCACTAAATTATGAAATTGCTAAATTGGGAATTGTATTTCAACCCAGAACAAGAAATGTGCTTGAACGGACACTAAATAACTCGCCCAGCTACAGCACTAGGGACAGATTTAGCGGGATATAAATTTGAGGCCTAGTATTTAGGCGCTGGGTGACAGGTATGGGTTTAGTGCCAGAATTAGACTTGGAAATACACAGTAGCGGGTGTGTGTGAAGTTATTCTGAATGACCCAATGTGCACCTTGAATATTATATACCCTTTTAGGGATAGATTTCAAATAGCTCTGATATAGCAGAAACCACTAAATTATGAAATTGCTAAATTGGGAATTGTATTTCAACCCAGAACAAGAAATGTGCTTGAACGGACACTAAATAACTCGCCCAGCTACAGCACTAGGGACAGATTTAGCGGGATATAAATTTGAGGCCTAGTATTTAGGCGCTGGGTGACAGGTATGGGTTTAGTGCCAGAATTAGACTTGGAAATACACAGTAGCGGGTGTGTGTGAAGTTATTCTGAATGACCCAATGTGCACCTTGAATATTATATACCCTTTTAGGGATAGATTTCAAATAGCTCTGATATAGCAGAAACCACTAAATTATGAAATTGCTAAATTGGGAATTGTATTTCAACCCAGAACAAGAAATGTGCTTGAACGGACACTAAATAACTCGCCCAGCTACAGCACTAGGGACAGATTTAGCGGGATATAAATTTGAGGCCTAGTATTTAGGCGCTGGGTGACAGGTATGGGTTTAGTGCCAGAATTAGACTTGGAAATACACAGTAGCGGGTGTGTGTGAAGTTATTCTGAATGACCCAATGTGCACCTTGAATATTATATACCCTTTTAGGGATAGATTTCAAATAGCTCTGATATAGCAGAAACCACTAAATTATGAAATTGCTAAATTGGGAATTGTATTTCAACCCAGAACAAGAAATGTGCTTGAACGGACACTAAATAACTCGCCCAGCTACAGCACTAAGGACAGATTTAGCGGGATATAAATTTGAGGCCTAGTATTTAGGCGCTGGGTGACAGGTATGGGTTTAGTGCCAGAATTAGACTTGGAAATACACAGTAGCGGGTGTGTGTGAAGTTATTCTGAATGACCCAATGTGCACCTTGAATATTATATACCCTTTTAGGGATAGATTTCAAATAGCTCTGATATAGCAGAAACCACTAAATTATGAAATTGCTAAATTGGGAATTGTTTTTCAACCCAGAACAAGAAATGTGCTTGAACGGACACTAAATAACTCGCCCAGCTACAGCACTAGGGACAGATTTAGCTGGATATAAATTTGAGGCCTAGTATTTAGGCGCTGGGTGACAGGTATGGGTTTAGTGCCAGAATTAGACTTGGAAATACACAGTAGCGGGTGTGTGTGAAGTTATTCTGAATGACCCAATGTGCACCTTGAATATTATATACCCTTTTAGGGATAGATTTCAAATAGCTCTGATATAGCAGAAACCACTAAATTATGAAATTGCTAAATTGGGAATTGTATTTCAACCCAGAACAAGAAATGTGCTTGAACGGACACTAAATAACTCGCCCAGCTACAGCACTAAGGACAGATTTAGCGGGATATAAATTTGAGGCCTAGTATTTAGGCGCTGGGTGACCGGTATGGATTTAGTGACAGAATTAGACTGGGATATGGCCAAAAAATAAACAGACTATTGCTGGTTAAATGCACTTGGTGTGACAGCTTCACCCTGATGTAGGCTTTAGCCAAAAAACAACCACACCATTGAGGGTTAAATGCACTTGGTGACAGGCGCAGCTTGCCCCTGATTTAGTATATGGCCAAAAAATGAACAGACTATTGCTGGTTAAATGCACTTGGTGTGACAGCTTCACCCTGATGTAGGCTTTAGCCAAAAAACAACCACACCATTGAGGGTTAAATGCACTTGGTGACAGGCGCAGCTTGCCCCTGATTTTGTATATGGCCAAAAAATGAACAGACTATTGCTGGTTAAATGCACTTGGTGTGACAGCTTCACCCTGATGTAGGCTTTAGCCAAAAAACAACCACACCATTGAGGGTTAAATGCACTTGGTCGCAGCTTGTGCTGGCGCACCACAAGACACAAAATGGCCGCCGATCACCCCAGAAAAATGTGACTGACAAACGGTCTGGGCAGCCTAAAAACAGTGAGCAATTGAGGATCAGCAGCTCAATGATCCACAGCTGCAGATCGATCAGTTAATCAAGTCCTTTGGAGGAGTTAATCTGCCTAATCTCGCCCTACTGTCGCAGCCGCAACCTCTCCCTACGCTAATCAGAGCAGAGTGACGGGCGGCGCTATGTGACTCCAGCTTAAATAGAGGCTGGGTCACATGGTGCTCTGGCCAATCACAGCCATGCCAATAGTAGGCATGGCTGTGATGGCCTCTTGGGGCAAGTAGTATGACGCTTGTTGATTGGCTGCTTTGCAGCCTTTCAAAAAGCGCCAAGAAAGCGTCACAAAAGCGCGAAGAAAGCGACGAACACCGAACCCGAACCCGGACTTTTACGAAAATGTCCGGGTTCGGGTCCGTGTCACGGACACCCCAAAATTCGGTACGAACCCGAACTATACAGTTCGAGTTCGCTCATCCCTACTCATTTGCATTTCTTCCCTCCCATTGTGAATGGATTAATGGGATTTATTTACCCCAAAAAATTAACATATACAGCCTTATTCTACATAATTAAAAAAAAAACAAATCTTTATTTCATGATGGAATAACCTTTGGATGGTAATATATTTTCCTTAAAAAACATTTTATATAAAAAAAAATCTGATTTAAATAAAAAAATCTGATTTAAATAAAACAAATCATTGTTTTTTGTTTTAATCATTGATTTGTATCCATCCTGGTAGCAATAGGAGAATATGTCAGATTATGTGTGGCATCAGGCAGTTGGCAGCATCAGAAAAGTGGCTGAAGTATGTGGCCAGAAGTACCTGGTCATTTTTCACAAAGTTCTGGTGTGGCAGCACACTGCAGTCCGAACATTACTGAATGGATTCCTTCCTACTCCTAAATTTATAGAAATACTGTAGAGAATGGAAATGGGGTGGGACATTGCAGCATACTGTTCATTTAGCACTTTTCATAACAAGATCTTTTATCTATGGTTGTGATTGAGCCACCACATAATGCTCCTCTGGAAATGAGATATGAGAGATACTCTCCATTCCAAAAGGAAAACTGCCTCACCCCAGAAATCCAGCTCTTTCTGGGAAACAACTGTTTAAGAGAGCACAGCAAAGAAAGATTGCTTGGCTGCCTGAGAGACATTGGTTTGGGTACTATTTCTTCTTATATAGGACTCAAGAGCACATAGAAGAGTATTGTAAGCCAGTCAATGTTCCTCTGGGTGTCTATGAAAAATATATGAAATTAGCAAATATTACATCTGCTGGCATCAGGCTTTGGATAGTTGCAGTATAGTTCCAGCAGGCTGTTTCTAGCAGAGAACAGTCTGCTGGAGCTTTCTGAATCTGGCATTTCTGGTTGTTAACTCAATGCCCACTGGCCCCATTGACTATAATAGGGTCTGGCAGAGATCCAGCCACTACCTGTCAATTTTGTCAGGATTCGGTTGGTCAGCAAATGCTGTGTGTATATTTGTCAGGTAGTGGCTACATCTCCGCTGAACCCGGTAAAGTCAACAAGGCTGGTGGGAATTGTGGTAACATCCAGCAATGCCGGATCCAGAGAGCTCTGAAAAAACTGTTCTCTGCCAGAACTATGCCATGAGTGTGGAAGAAGCCTTAGGAAAGATAATTTTAATATCGTTCCCAGGCCTAGCCAACAATACTCTGCATATGTACGCATACTAATCGCTCTCTCATTCGCCCAAAACAAATCACAAGAAGTTTGTTTGGTAGACAAATTTTTGTGAAATTCATAACAAACCTGTTTCAGTACAAATCAATTTGCTCATCTTTACTCTTTAATTCATGATGAAACCTTTTAATGGGAACTGCGTAAATTGATATGCAGTGAAATGCCCTAATGGCAGATGTTATTTATTCATTAATTTAGCTGTTTTTATGACATCGTTCTTTAGTGCAGGACTATAAAGATATTTTTATTAAAGAGTTATGATAATCCTACAAAAATTCAGTTGGAGCATAGCCTAGCAGCATATCAGATCAATGACACATTTTAGGAAAGGGTTGCTAAGGTATAAAAAAAAAAACAACATTATTCTAGAAAGTCAAGATCTGCGATAGCAGCAGACAACCAGAACATTTGGTATTTTCCCCTGCTTTCACTGATCAGTTACCTCAAAGTATGTTGAATATATAGCTACATACAATACATAATACATTTTTCTAATATTAACTTTTTAAAACTTGTGTTATAATTGCTTGTACACACAAAGCATTCAGCATATCTGTTACACTGACAAGTTCATTAAATTAATTGGTTGCTTAAATACTCTTCTTATAAAAGAGGTTGTCTGCATGACCTTTTCAAAATTCCCAAAGGAGATGCTTTTAATGTATATTCAAGAGCCTTCACATTCTGAAGTTACTCATTGCTGTATATAACTCTATATTACATTTCAAACATATGTAAGATGTAATGGTTCAACTAAAGATGTGCAAACACTGCCAACACTGAAATGACCTATGTCATTTACTGTCAACTTGTTTAATAATAATGCATCCAAAATTGAAATATGTATAATTGAATGTAATGTCATAGCCAATATTCAAACACCGTCATTCCCAGAAAAGGCATTTTATAGTTATGATGATGACAGGCGACCAGGCAAGAGTGTCCTGGGTAAGTTTTATAAGCAAAGTTGATACCAAGGTTGCACAAAAAAAATAAAGAAATGTTTCCCATAGGGACTGTTCTTCGGATTTATCTTTGCTAAGAGAGAAATGTATTTATTATCATACAATGTAAAAAACGTTGTTGGGGGGGGTTTATCAAAACTGGTGTAAAGGTAAACTGGCTTAGTTACGCATATCAACTAATCAGATTCCATCTTTCATTTTCCAAAAGAATTCTGAAAAATAAAAGGTAAAATCTGATTGCTATGGGCAACTAAGCTACTTTTCCTTTACACCGATTTTAATAAATATCACCCATTGTGCTCAGCTGGAGTGAACAGTGATGTAATGGAAGAAAAGTTCATTTCAACATTTTGATTCAGGAATAAATGTAAGTCCAGCTTGAGGGATAACAGCTCATGTTTAAGTTCTTTACACACTTGTGTTGCATAAGAAACAGTAAGCATAGTTCATCAGATCCTCTAAAAATCATTGGGTCATTTGGTAATATTTGGGGGGTGTTTGCTCACAAAAAAGTAGAATTAACAGAGACATCAATTACAGCAAGTTAAAGGTATAAAAACTCTTTGCATCATCTTCCAATTTAGCAGCTCCCAACTCAAGTTTCTCCATTACGTGGCTTTTTCTGGGGGTTGACGGATTCCTATGTGGCAATGCAAATTTGCATGTGTGAAACTGCACAGTAAATACTGTATTTTTCTGAAAAACTTCACAGCAAATTATTGGAATATGTATGTAAGTAAGAGGTTTGTAACAATGCAGGCAGCATGGTGAGTGATACTCACAAATTGGCATACTACCCTACGGACTCTCCAGGAGATACCGTATTTAACAATGACCAGTAAGTTGGGTGTAATGGAAGACAAAAAAGTGAGCCTGTTGCCATTAGTACAGAATATGATTCCACCAAGCATTGTTCCAATTTAGAACTGTGTTCACCTGATTTCCTCTGCACATCCTTAAGTAGGTGCCTAGAAACACCATTCACTGGCCACAATGATCCTAGATAAGGTCTTGCCCACTTAAATGAAGAAAGAGCAGTTTATAGTAAGTGGTAAGCTTTTCTCATAACGTGTAGGTCCTCCTTAGAACCTATAGTGTAGGAAAGAGTCTGATATGTCATGTTATTAAAATTCCAGAGACATGAAGATGAACATAATAAGTCCCGATAGCAAAACTAGGAGAAGAAAAATGGGAAAAAAGAGTAGATGACCTAGTGACGAGCAGGGACTGCATACATAAAGTATATAGATATGTGTACAGAGGTTTTTGGAGGTCGACAACATATAAAGTACTTTATATATCATCATTGTAAGAATTTTGAACTGTATTTGCTGATTGAGAGAGGCACAATAGATTAGCTGTATTAATATGGAAGACAAGTTGAGGACAGACTGGAGAGCATACGCTTGTCTGAGAGGAAGCAGCAGAAAAAAGCTGTTGCTGTCAACTAAGCAGAATATAATAAAATGTATGTTATTACACCAGTCAATTACAACATTAAGATAGGACATGTCTTATCTTTTGCAGAGCGGAGGCACAGATCGGAAGCCCACTGAACCATTCAGAAGTGTTTCAGTGGGCTTTCGGGTCCATGCCTTGTCCAGTGTCCGATCTTTTGCCATATTTTGCAGATTGCGGACCCTTTCAAGTCAATAGGTCCGCAGCACGGGCACAGAGCCCTTACATTTGTGTGAATGGACCCTTAAGGGACAAAGATTTCTCTTTTAACATGCTGATGTATTAATATTCTTAATATACTTTGTAATACATACTTAGGTTTTTAGTGTTTTTTTGCCATTTTATCACACTTTTAGGGCACTTTATATACAACTAGGTATCCTAATATTATACTAGAAATGTGCCAAAACTGGGTTTTACAAATTAGTGTTTAAAACCAAGTTACATAAAGTAAAAGTTTCCATATATCCTGTTTGGCAAGACATATTTGTGACCCAGAAATGACATTGCCACAGGTGATGAAGGCTTTCAAGCAGGAACAGCTAGTGCCCATAATCTGAGGTTTGCTGTAGCATAAGACATCTTTTATGTGCTTATACCAGCCAGAGATATAATTGGGTCTACTTATAGTAAAAGCAAGTTCAGCATTTTAGACAGCTCTACTAAGTTTATCTTCACTGTGTTGAGGCAGATGAAATGACACAAAATGTGCAAGATCTGACTAAACATGCTTATAGGAAGGAAAGGGGATTTGTACAAAGAAGTGCAAACTTTGAAGGAACAAAATCTATTACAAGCTTAGTAGAATACTCGGATGCTCATTTCACTAAATTCTTTGGATATGACTTAGGTGACATTTTTGGAAGGGTAAAAAATAACAAAGGGTAAAACAAGATAAATTAGTTTTTTTTTTTTCAAAATGTTTTCACTGTTTTATATGGTTTCTATAATGGGAAAAACTATTTAATGAGAGGTCACATAAAATATTATTCAAAAGAGAAAAATAATTTTCTTATAATTTTATGAGTATTGTTAGCCTATGAAAAGTATTCAAGATTGTAATAATACAATTAAAGAGTAAATACACTGAATAAAAAAAAAAAACTATGTGTGATATCTGTGTCTCTATTTAAATGTATACACATTCTGCTGTTAATGTTGTGGTAGCTCCCAGTTAGATTCATATGTACTGTATGTTACTTTGGCATGTACCGTACACCTACCTAAACATTGTAATACTCCCTTCATGGGAATAGCATTGTCTGTTTCAGTGGCATAATGCGCCTTGCCACATTGCAAACATTCTTTCAGGAATAGTTTGAGGAACATGACAGAGTTCCTTTTTTAGGGACTCTTAAAAGGGCTGTCTGATCTAATTAAAATATTTAACTCCTTTCACCATTTACAAACAGAAGCAGTGTCATGATGGGAAATGACATGTGACCACCTCAGCCAATCTCTGCCCTTATCTGTAGACTTCTGAGAACTGTAATTGTCTGCAGTGGTTATGTTTCACATTCCAACACGTTAGTGAGCAGAAGACAGGGCCAGCACTGCCGAGAATGACACTGTAGAAAAGGGGTTAGTAAATCATGCATTTTTATCTTTTCATTGTAGGGGCTGTCCTAAAATTTTAAGTGTCTCAGACAATGCCTTTAAGATTATCCTTACTGCCAAAACGGGTTTGATACTTAATAGGTCACTGAGTTTTCATAAAACATTTGATATGTCAAACGATTCGATCGGTGCAGGCCTGCTTGCTGAGATCCCACAAATCGCTAGAATGAGGAGAGAAAATAGCTTGCACACTTTTCTATGATATATCAAAAGTTTTATAAAAAAGTTAGTGACACCCTTTAGTGGATTAATATCATCGCTAGCAGAATGTAATGGCTATCTGGGCTGGTATGTGGCAGTAAAGGGGTTAATGAGCATTCTGTTAGCATTTAGAAAAAAGATTGAAAGACTCTCTATGATTTTGCTTCATTTATTTAAAACTCCAAATTTGAGATGAGCGGACCTTTTCGAGAGAGATAGAGCGATGGTGATTTATAATGTGACAAGTTATAACAAAGGGATAATGCAAATAAAAGAAAAAAGAGAGAACACAGTCGGCACTTCTACGCGGTATGGCATAGATGACTATCTCTCAGCGTCCATGCAAAAATCGAGTGGTGCTCTGCCTAAGTAAATAGCTGAATGTCATCAACGGTAGAAGAAAAAAGAGACAAAAAAATGTGACCCGCACGCGGTATGTTTCAGACCGAATAAAGCTACGATTTAACAAAGATTCGGTGAGTGCCGAATAATGCAAATAGTTATGACTTAATTACAGAATAATATTCACAGTCATGCAACAAAAGTGGGATTAGATTATGAGTGAATAGTTACAAGAATAGGTGCACTACTGTGTTGGATGTAAACAGTATCAGACTAAACCCTTACACTGATGTTAAAAATGAGACTTTAGCCAGAATAGCCTCATATTAAGGAAATGCCTGAGCCCGCGCACCACACCAAGGTTTCTCAAGTGGCACGGGACACTAAACCTACCTGTACCGTATGGGTAGTACCAGGAGCCAGTGGGAAAATTACAGCAGCGTAGGGTCCGACTCACAGCATTTTCCCCATAAATCAAAGGAAACACCATCTAGCCTACAATAGTCATCACATATATTAACTGGTATCTATAATAGAAATAGTACCCACCCAAAGGTTCCTCAAGGCCTTGCAACTAGAAAAACAGTTCTTATGTGCTTTGCTCTGAAAAGGGCTTTTGTCCTGAAAGAGTTAGTTACAGATATGAGGCTGGATTAGCTGTTTTCCTAATTTTGCTACATTATGTTGTATGGGTATGTTGTGATCATGTTTGGTCAAATTCATACTTCAGTTATTAAGTCAGTTATTTCCATCAGTTATTGTCAGCCAAAACCACTAGTGACGCCTACTAAAAGATCAGGTATACAGAAATGGAAATATTTACACCTGTTCTGTGTTTTTGACCCAAACCTGGTTCTGGCTCAAAATAACTGATGGAAATAACTGACCAAATAACTGAAGTGTGAATTCATCCTTATGTTACTGGTTCTCAGTGTCTCCTGCTAAGTCATCAAGAAAATCCTAGATACGTTATAGATAGATTAAATGCTTCTATAATTCACCATATAATGTATGCACCTTGGAATGGAAGTTTTTAACTTTGTTTTTCACTTCATTACTGAGCAATTTTCAGTTTCTGTGTTTTCTTTTTTCACTCCCTGTGGTTCCTTGGCCATAACTTTTTTTTGTTTTTGTTTTTTGTTTTTCATTTGCATAGCTGTTTTTTGTATGATAAGTTGTTATTTTTAAAGGCACAATTTACTATTGCATACAACATAGTGGGAAGCTGGAAAAATCCCAAATGTGGTGGAACAGAAAAAACAACAACAATTCTGACACAGTTTTATGACCACAGAAATAATGACCCATGCCCTTCATTCTCTTTGTCAGTATGGTTACTACAATACCACATTTATATAGTTTTTCATTTTCTTTAAATACTGGAAAAAGTTAAAACTTTGGGAAAATATAATTTTTATCATCACCATATTCTGACCTTCATAACTGTGTGTGACTTTTGGATCACTTTTTATTAAAAAATTTTGGGGGGAGCAGAAGCTGTGAAAGAACAGCAAATCTGCCATTTTGATTTTATTCATTGTCATTTGCCATATATTTCGATATTTTAACCCCTTCTCGACATATGACATAATAGAACGTTATTGTGGCAGGTGCATTCCCACATTTTTTTTATTTTTTTTTGCTTGCATGGTTGTTTAATGATTTGGGTTATTTCAACTATTATAGAGACTGTTTCATGCTGGCAGAGAAGAATTTTAGCTATTTTTATGCTATAAGGTAGAACGAGTACACTTATACGTAGTTGTACATTTATACACTTGTATTTAAAGAGACACTCCATGATTTCCTTGCCCCATCCCTCATTTGCAAGTGAGCTGGTACACATAGTTGTCTTTTAACAAATGAACATATGGATTTATTGATGTATTTTCCTCCTCTGTATCTTACGGTGACCTAACGTCAGCTGTGTGGACCGGATGTCAAATTCTCTAGACTCAAATTGATGTTCTCATAAAAATAAATAGAGGAACTGACTTCCTATCCAGACAGTAGACACTGTGGGATCAATGGAGTCTTATCGGGGGGGTCAAATAATCTAATTGGCAAAAGTGAAAATATATGAAAATATAATATCAATAAATTGATGTAAGTTTATTAATCAGTTATGTATTCCAGCTCATCCACATACATAGGGAACAAAAAATTCCGAGATTGCCTCTTTAAATCATTTTTTTTTTTTTTGTTTATAAAATTGTATTTTATACAACACAACAAGGTACAAGTAAAGTTACTGACACGCCTCGCAGGGCGTGTTGCATTACAAAGAGATCAAATCACGTATCACACACGATATAGCCATTGTACACCATATCATATTTCTAATACTATATAGACTATACAGCACCATTTAGGAGAATTTCTGTATCCGCAGCAATGGTGACTGAAGGAGCTCAAAAAATAGAAAAAAAAAATATAGGAAGGTAAGTTATGATAGAGATCATGGAAAAGTCACTGTGAGTAGCTAGGGTGCCTAAACTTTTGCCACATATGCCATTGGCGTTGAAACTTCAGGTGGTTTCTCGCTTCCCATGAGGAGATTTCCTCAAAACGGAAAATTTAATCTATCTTCAATTTCCATTGCTCAATGGGGGGAGGTGATGTAGACAACCAGTATTTAGGTATTAATAATCTAGCTGCTATTAAGAGCTGTTTGAAAAGAAAGGGCATAGGATGTACTTCATTATCTATGTCGAGATTAAGGAGGGCTCTGCTCGCAGACATTTGTATTTTTGTCTTACAGATTAAATTGCTAATCTGGAATATTTCTATCCACCAAGTCCTAATAGTTGGGCAATCCCACCAAATGTGGAAGAAGGTTCCTCTATTTTTACCACATCTCCAACATATATCAGAGGCTGTGGGCGAATACAGGGCTGTAATATCCGGTGTTTTGTACCATCTGGTTAGGATCTTATATCCATTTTCCTGTATGCGCACACATCTAGACAGTTGGTGTGGGGATGATAGGGCCCTTGACAAAGCAGAAAAGGGAATTTCCTGACCTAAATCTTTTTCCCAATGCCGGATAAACGCCGGTGTGGTGAAGAGCGATGGTATGTTGATTCTTCTGTATATTTGTGAGATCAGTCTTCTCGTGGGAACAGGGTCCGAGCTGAGAACCTCCGACCACTGTAACGGGCGAAAGAGGCCGCTTTTGGTGATGTGTTGAGATAGGTATGCGTGTACGTATGATGTAGAGGAGATATGTAGGCCGTCGACATTGAAAAGTTTTTGGAACTCTTTAGGTTGGAGTAAGGTGCCATTAGTGTCAAAGAAGGACAATATTGGGGTAGATGAATCTCTCAGTCTTTTAGGAGTACATTCAATAACTGCAGGTAAAGCAGTACCCAGGATATCTTTGATAGAGAGAAGTGAGGAGGGAAAGGGGATTGAGCAGTGGGAAGATTGGAACCACTTCCATGCATTGATGGTGGCCTGAATAATAGGATATGGTGATGAGGGAAACGTACATGAGCTTCCTTGAGCTAATAGGAGGGATCTAAAGGGTTTGCGAATCAGGTCTTGCTCTATCGCAACCCAAGGCTTCACGTTATCAGGTCTAAGCCAATCTATTGCTCTAGATAGTAAAATTGCCTTTCCATAGAGTTCTGGGTCAGGTAGTGCAATACCTCCAAAACATTTAGGGCGTGATAATAGCTCGAACGACAATCTAGGTTTCTTTCCTCTCCAGATAAAAGATCGGAAAAGTTTTTTTAAAGAGTTATAGTAAGTTTTGGGGACTAGGATAGGCAGAACCTGTTGTAGGTAGGTAAGGCGAGGAAGTATCAAAGACATGAGCAGGTTTTTCCTACCAAACCAGGATATGGTTGGGATATCTAGTTTACTTATGCTATGAGAAATGTTATCCAATAATGGAGTATAATTTAGTGAGTATAATTCAGAGGGTTTAGGACTGATTTTAATCCCCAAATACGTTATGGTAGGAGAGGACCAGTTGAAAGGGGAGTCTCTCCCTAGACTTCTTTGGGTTGAGTGGGGGATACCTATACAGAGTACCAATGATTTCTGTTTGTTGATTTTAGAATTGGAAATGGCGCTATATATATCTAAATGTTTTTGGATTACAGGTAGGGATTCCTTTGAATTGGACGTCATGATCATAATATCATCCGCGAAGGGGGCAACTTTATGGTCTGTACCTCCTAATGTTACTCCTCGGATCTCCGAGTCGGTTCTTAATTTTAGGAGGAGCGGTTCCAGGGCCAAGACAAATAGCAGGGGGGATAATGGACATCCCTGTCTAGTACCGTTCTGAATTGAGAAGGGATCTGATAGGTCACCATTTATCATAACAGAGGCCGAGGCTTGGGCATACATTGCGAAGGTGGCCTGTGCAAAGGGATCAGGTAGGCCAAATCGGGCCAGGATACTTCGCAGATAAGACCAGCTGATTCTGTCGAATGCTTTTTCTGCATCCGTGCTTAACAATAAAAGCGGTTTTGAGCGAACGGAGGAGAACTGTATTAAATTCAGCACTCTAGCCGTATTGTCTCTACCTTCCCTGCCTCTGACAAAGCCCACCTGATCCCCGTGCACTATTGATGGGAGGAAAACTGCAAGTCGGTTAGCTAGCAATTTTGCTAATAATTTGAGGTCAATATTGAGGAGGGAAATGGGTCTGTAGTTAGCACAGTGTTTGGGATCCTTCCCTTCTTTAGGGATCAAGGTGATGTGTGCTAGTGTCATGTCCCTGGAAAGCTTCTCTCCCTGCAAGGCCAGATTACATACTTCTAATAGGTGGGGAAGTAGTCGTTGTTGGAACGTTCTGTAGTATTGGACCGGAAAGCCGTCTGGGCCTGGGCTTTTCCCTGAGGGGGATTGTTTCAGTGCAGTCTCTAATTCCTCTAAAGTGAAAGGGGAAGCTAATTTCTGTTTTTGGTCTTCAGAAATAGTTGGCAAGGGGAGTGAATCTAGAAAGGAATTAAGGGTAGTTGTCAGGTTTTCGGGGCCTATTGTGTGGGGCAAATTATAGAGAGTTTCGTAAAATTCCCGAAATTGGGCGCCTATTTCTTTGGAGGAGTATAAAGATAAGCCTTGGGGGGATTCTAACTGGTGGATGTAATTTGTCGATCTCCTATTTTTTATCCTACTCATCATAAACTTGGACGTTTTGTCCCCATGGGCAAAAAATTTGTGTTGAGAATTCAGGAATAGCTTAGCTGAAGAGTGCTGTAGCATGGCTTTCAACTCTGCTCTGGTATCAGATAACTCTTGGAGTTGCGAGGCAGAAAAAGATCGTTTATGTTGTGATTCCAGGGATTTTATTTTCTGAAATAAGTGGTCATGTTTTTTGTTTCTTTCTTTTTTCTGGTGAGCCCCTATACTAATGAAGTGTCCCCTTATAAAAGGTTTGTGGGCATCCCATAAGGAAAGGGCTGAGACATCTGGGACTTTATTAAGGGTAAAGTATTCATCAAGAAGTCCAGCTATCTTATCTCTAGTATTCGGGTTCCCTAAAAGGGACTCATTTAGGCGCCACGTGAACTTGTGTTGTTTGGGTACCGGAGTTGATATTGAGAGGGATATGGGGGCGTGGTCCGAAAGGTGGATAGATCCTATTTGGGGATTGTGGCAAAATTGGAGATGCTGTTTGGAAACAAATAGGTAATCTAAGCGATGATATGTCCCATGTGCGGAAGAGTAGAACGTATAGTCGTTTGTGGTGGGATATAACGTGCGCCAAACATCTATCAGGTGAAGACTCCATAGACCTTCTCTAATATAACGGAGAGTTTTGAGCGCCAGAGCTGATTTTGAAGCTGATGAATCTAATTGGGGGTTCAGAGTGGCATTGAGGTCTCCTCCTGTTACTATCAGACCCTCTGTGAATGATTCAATGATGGGGAAAACCTTGGAGAACCAGCTATAGTGACCAGTGTTTTGTGCATAAAGGTTAATGAATGTGTATACCTGGGGACCAATACTACCCTTGACCATTAGGTAGCGGCCGTCAGGGTCCTGTATTTGTGAGCTACATTGGAAGGGAACTCTCCTCTGGAACCCAATACTCACACCACCTGAAGCAGAGGAATTACCTCCACAGTGATACCACTGGGAAAAGTGGCCATGTGAAAGGTTAGGGTAGTGGTTAAACTTAAAGTGCGTCTCCTGGAGAAGTAGGACATTGGCTCCCAATTTGCGTAACAATGAAAAAACCTGACTCCTTTTAGATGGAGAATTAAAGCCTTTGACATTGTAAGACGCAAATGATAGGTCAGTCATGATATGTGTAGTACAACGTGTTACCTTGCTGAGTGACCTTTCCTCTCCAGGAGAGCGCACTGAAACCGAGGCTGCAAAGTGAGGGCCGAGTGAGTCCGGGTTCCAGAGGGAGTTCTTGCCTCTTTTGGGTATTTAAGATAAACAGTACATGTACCTTCAAAACAATATAAAAACGATGAACCAAACGGAAAAGAATATGGTTAAGAAATTCAAAGAAACCGTACCCATTAATATGGGTTTGAACAATAAGTGACACAAGGGTCACAAGGGTCACAAAGGGGAAAATGGTTAGATAACCCTATTGTGATCCTCTATGCACAAAATGCTAGTACAATTATCAGACAGACAATGGATGAGCTCGTCAGAACATGAGGAGGAAAGGAGAAAGGGGTGAGGGGGGGGGGATGAGGTGAGATAAGTATAGGATAATAGATTTAGCTTTCGCTAAGATTAAAGGATAGACAGGGATTGGGTAGGAAGCAGGGGGGTAAGGGTAGTAGATATAAAGAAAGGTCAACAGTTAGAATAGAGCGAATAAAGCATATCGTTACGGTATGAAGACAGTCCCTATGGTGTAGGTTGTGTGTTCCTCCGCTTGATCTTTTGGGCTTTCGGCGTCCGTGGAGGATCAAATGGCAAAATCCTCGGGAGATCCGGGAGTTCTGTGAGGTCTTGGTACATCTCCCAATTTGCAATGTCTAGTGGTGGGATTTGCAAGTGGTCGTATGCCTCCATTAGGTCAGCAAACTTATTAATGTTGAGGCGTCGGCCTGCATAGAAGAATGATATCCCAAATGGGAATGTCCACCTATAGGGGGTCTTGTTCAGCCTGAGCCAGTCCGTCAGGGGTTTCAGTGATCTGCGTTTCTTCAATGTGGACGGCGCCAGATCCTGGTAGATCGAGATGTCAGAATCTTCGTACGAAAGTTCCTCGTGGGTCCTAGCTGCCTCCAGAACCGCAGCCTTTATTTGGAAATTCAGGAACCTGCAAATAACATCTCTGGGCGGCTCTGATCCCTTGGGCTTAGGTCTGAGCGCCCGATGTGCGCGTTCAATGATAATATCTGCCTGGCTGTCGGTGCCTAATAGGGAGCAGCATATAGCAGTAACTGCTCCTGGAATATCTGCTGCTGCGACGGTCTCCGGTATCCCCCTGAAGCGCAAGTTATTCCTGCGTCCCCTATTTTCTTGATCCTCCACTGCGTTTTGGAGGTCATTAAGGTAGGTGCGGCACTTGTGCAGGGAGGACGCAGTCGCTGTTTGATGGGTGATCATTGTGGCCTGTTGCGTCTCCAATGAGACTACACGATCGCCAATGTGGTGTATATCCTGGCGCATAGCTGTGAGTTCATTTAGGATCGGCTCCATAGCTTTGCACAGAGATTGCTTCAGGAAGCGGCGGGTTATAGGGAGTGCGGGCTTGCTGTGGGAGTCCTCTATATCACTCTCCCCTTCTGATGTTTCAGCAGTCCGCTCGCTCGCCTTGCTCGGCGGGTTCTGCGCCATCTTGCCTTCTCTAGCCGCCACTGTAGCTGCCGCTTTTTTGAGGAATTTATCCATTTCTCCGTTATTGCTCTGTTGCCTGCTGGCACCGGAGGGGTCCCCAGCTCTAGCGTTGCCGATCTTTACCATGCTATCGTCTGTCAGCTTGTATATGCTGGTGCTTTAGAGGATCAGACACGGAGAGCTCCGAACTATGCTGCCATCACAGTCAGGCGCTAGCTCCGCCCCGCATTCCCACATTTTGACGCACTATTACATCATGGTAATCGGGCGGGCACCGAAGTGTTAAAGTGAAATAAATAAAAAAGAGTAAATATGTTGGATATCTCTGTGTCCGTAACAACCTGCTCTATAAAAATATCACAGGACCTAACTCCTCAGGTGAACATCGTAAAAAAATAAAAAAGTGCCAAAAAAGCCATTTTTTGTCACCTAACATCATTTAAAGTGCAACACCAAGTGATCAAAAAGGTGTATGCCCCCCAAAATAAAACCACTCAAACTGGCATCTCACCCCACAAAAAATGAGCTCCTACCTAAGACAATCGGTCAAAAAATAAAAAAAAGCTATGGCTCTCAGACTATGGAGACACTAAACATCATTTTTTTTGTTTAAAAAATGCTATTATTGTGTAAAACTTAAATAAATAAGAAAAAGTATATGTACCCCAAAATAGTACCTATAAAACTGTCACCTATCCCCTAGTTTCCAAATTAGGGTAACTTTGGGGAGTTTCTACTAGGGGAGCATCAGAAGGGCTTCAAATGGGACATGGTGTCTAAAAACCAGTCCAGCAAAATCTGCCTTCCAAAAACCATGCAGCAGTCCTTTCCTTCTGCGCCCTACCGTGCACCCTTGCATCAGTTTACGACCACATGTGGGGTGTTTCAGTAAACCTCAGAATCAGGGTAATAAATGTTGAGTTTTGTTTGGCTCTTAACCCTTTTTTTTTTTTTTTTTTTTTTTTTTTTTCATTTTCAACTCTTTTATTGAGCAAAAATATCAGGTACAGAAATAAAGCATCATGAAAGTATAGATGACCACATGTCAGCTTCAAAGTATAACTGTACCGTAAAGTACAATGTATCTTCATTGAGCATTGCATCAATAAAAAGGGGGGGGGGGGAGAAAGAGGGAAACAAAGTAAACAGTAAACCAAAAACAAATGGTCACAAGTTTGTACCTATATGAGGCAAGGCGTATAGATATTTTACTCTATGGTAATAAATCTAAAGTCAAGAGATAAGATAAATAAGGCTAGACTCATGGTCTGAGGCGGTTTGGCAGTGGAACTCCAGCAGCTGCGGATCATATGGCTATGGTGCTATTGTAAGTGGGTGTTTGTCTCGCGTACTACCCCAACCGACCCTACAACATAGGGGGGGGGGGGTGTTGCAGGAACGTCAGGGATTGTATCCCCTGAAGGATTTCCATTCCCTCCACACTTTTTCAAAGTTGTGATGAGATCGCTCTTCCCAGGAGGAAATCTCCTCTAGTCTATAGATCTGGTCAATCCTGAGAAACCATAGTTCCCAAGATGGGAGATCTTGAGAGAGCCACACAGTTGGGATTAGAAGCTTGGCCGCACTTAGAAGGTATTTAAATAGTTTTAATTTGGGAGAATGAGGGGCCTTGGGAAAGAGGTTTAGAAGGGCAGATTCGGGTGAAGCCGGGTAGCTAGATCCACATATCTGGTTGCTTTGCCTGAAAATATTTTCCCACCAGGAGAGAATTTTTGGACAGCTCCACCAGATGTGGAAGTATGAACCCCTATCCAACGAGCACCTCCAGCACACGTCCAGAGCCGAAGCAGAGTACAAACATGTTTTGTCAGGGGTTTTATACCACCTAGAGATTATTTTGTAGCTATTCTCTTGAATCCTCACGCATCTGGAAGCAATATGAGGGGAGATAAATATTCTCTGGATTTCATCTCCCTGGAGGGTCCTATGTAGGTCTTTCTCCCACAAGCGGATAAAAGCCGGAATTAGTGAGGCAGGAGGGTCTCTTAATTTTTTGTAAAGTTGGGAAATAATCTTAAGAGGGGGTTGCGTCTGAGAAATTACGTTCTCGAACCACGTGAGGGGTCTAAGGAGGTTATTTAGTCCCCCATGTGAGGTCATGTACGTTCTGAGAAAATGTACTAAGTTACACCGTAAAGGGTTAATATCTAGAAGTTTGTGCATGTCATTTGTGGAGATTAGGGAGCCTTCATGGTATAAATCGATGATTTTCACAGTAGAGAATTTAATCTTGTGTGGGATACTGTCTCTGAGTTCTTGAGGAGTCAGATTAAAAACGTCTCCCACAGTCAGAGTTGGGGAAGGAAAAGGTATACCCATAAGGGATCTCTGCAGAGCGTTCCATGCCTGAAAAGTAGCTTTCATAACCGGAGATATACCAGAGCGGGGAGGGGTAAAGGACGGTTTGCCGAGTAAAAAGGCTGAAAATGTTGAGCCAAGAAGGGATTGCTCCATTGTCACCCATGATTTGTGAGAAGGGGATCTCACCCAATCTACTACTCTCGCCAGCAGGACAGCTCTACCATATAATTCTGGGTCTGGAAGAGAGATGCCCCCTTTCTCTTTTGAGTAGGTTAAAGCTCTATAAGCTATCCTAGCCCTTTTTCCAGACCAGATGAAAGTTCTGAATAGGTGACGGAGAGAGGCATAGTAGGTAGCGGGTACCGGTATTGGAAGTGTTTGTTGAAGATATGTCAGTTTAGGTATGATCAGGGACATTAGTATATTCTTTCTCCCAAACCACGAGAGGATGGGGATATCTAAAGCTCCTAGATCAGTTTTAATTTTCTGTAAAAGAGGGAGATAATTCAGGCTGAAAAATTGGCCGGGGTCTGTGCCGAGCTTGACACCTAAGAATGTTAAGTGTGTGGAGGACCAATTAAAAGGTGAGGTCTGGATCAATTCCCTCTTTAAGGCATTAGAGATACCAGTAGAGATTATGAACGATTTGTTATGGTTGATCTTGAGGTTGGACAGACTGCCATAATTATCTAAATGGTTATAGATCTTAGGGAGGGCTATGGATGGATTGCGGATCATTATCAACATGTCATCCGCGAAAGCGGCTATTTTGTGTTGTTGGTCCCCTGGCTCTTAACCCTTGATGTGTTAAAGAAAAACATGGATTAAAATGGAAAATCTGCCAAAAAAGTGAAATTTAGACATTTTAGCTCCATTTTCCTTTAATTATTGTGGAACACCTAAAAGGTTAACAAAGATTGTAAAACCAGTTTTGAGTAACTTGAGGGGTGTAGTTTCTACAATGGGGTCATTTATGGGGGGTTTCTATCAGGTAAGCCTCACAAAGTGACTTCAGACCTGAACTGGTCCTTAAAAAGTGGGTTTTGGAAATTTCCTTAATTTATTTTAGAATTGCTTCTAAAATTCAAAGCCTTCGAAAATCCCCAAAAAATAAAAAAACATTTACAAAATGATGCAAACATAAAGTAGGCATATGGTGAATGTTAAGTAATAAATATTTAATGAGGCATCAATTTCTGTTTTAAAAGCAGAGAAATAGAAATTTTGAAAATTGATAATTTTACTGACTCAAATTTATGACTGTCATGAAGTACAATGTGTCACGAGAAAACAATCTCAGAATGGCTTGGATAAGTAAAAGTGTTCCTAAGTTATTACCGCATAAAGTGACACGTCAGATTTGCAAAAAATGGCCGGGCAGGAAGGTGAACACTGGCCTGGGGTAGAAGGGATTAATAATATGGGCATTTTTAGAAGCTTCAATGCCTACAATGTTTAATTATTTTTTATTGTTTCTTTTTATTTGGGGGGAAAAGTGGTGGTTTGAATTTTTTTAATACTTTTTTTTTTTACTTTTTTTAGGACCCCAAGAGAGTCCAAACATGCAGTGATTACATTCTTCTGTTTCTATTTTTTTCATTTTTCAGATACGGTGGTCACATTTGACCACAGCATCTGCAAGGCTAAATGTATGCAATATTTGTTATCGCTGATTAATTGTGGGTGTCTGCAGTGTAAAACAGCAGGAACAGAACAGCTATTAGGCTAGGTCTACACGATGTGTCGCGCGACAGATAGGGCACAATTACACTGCAACATTTGTGGCGTGACATTTTGTCGGACCAATGTTGAGCAACAATTTTTCTAATGATAGTCGCATGTCACATGTCGCAGTGAGACACCATAGACTATCATTATAAAAATTGTAGACATAGTCTAAGCGCCGTGGAGCAGGCATTATCTTTAAAGACCCTACTGCTGACGTATATTGTATGCTGCTAGGGAAATGGTAAATAATTAAAAGAAAATATAATGCATGTACGGTAAAACTGAAATGAATATATCCATGTGTTTGCGTGTACATAAAAGGATATTAAACTAACAGTATTAGCAAAATAAATTCTTTCAAATGCAGGCAGGAATAGCAAATTGACTTCTGAAATGCAGATTATAGATCATGACATATTAAAGCATGCTAGATAGAAAAGGTCCCTGAGTGGCTGTTCACCAAGAGAATGTAATTAATTATATGATTAAGGAGGTTACAACTATACAATATACTGACTTTCTACCTAACACAAAGCTAATAAAATAATGTTTTACTTTGACATTGCCATTTAATTAGATTGAACTAGACAAGGTCATTTAGATATTTATTGCAGTTCAGCAAAAGTATGTGACAAATAAAAAGCTCAGAAGAGCAGAAGAACCTTATTTCTGACAAAATGATTTCCCATGCATAGTGGTATATACCTAAAGTCACTAATTATTTCTATGACCTAGAAGAGGACCATTAGTGCAGCTGTATGCCTAGACCTATTGTCTAGTGAGTTAAAAAATCAGAATGATTTATGTCACTGCCAGTGGTGGAAAGATCTAATGCAACCAATGTAGACTTAGAAGTCCCTAGATAGTTATTTTAATTTCTTGTGAATGAGAACCCATAGGTCGTAGGAAAATGTAACAGAACTTCTAATAAAGGTCAAACATAAAGACACATACAAAGTAATATAATTTACTAATAAACAAGTTAAAATGATGGACCACTTGCATTCTTAATAAAGGTACAGTGAGGAGCATTTATCACTTTTAAGTAAATTTATGAGATGGCACATTGTTTTTATTTATTTTTTATTTTGGTGGATGTGTAATGTGGTTTCACCCTTTTAGATGATTATATACCAGGGGGTTACCTGACATACTTTGTAACAGGCTGCAACATTTTGTGCAAGATTTATCAATGTCATACATCATAAATGTACCTCAGAAGTGATGTATTTTCTGAAAGAGACAATCTCACTCCAGTATTGAAAGTGGCTAGAGATGAGCAAATTTCTCAAAAATTTGATTCAGCTGGTTCACCGAATTTTATGAAACAATTAGCTTTGATCCGAATTTATTTGCGGCGAATGGCTTTAAAAAATGGCTATTTCCGGGCTGCAGAGAGCCTTTAAATGGATGTAGAACACTATGCCTTGCAGTAACACACATAGGGAGTGTGCTGGGTTAGTGAAATAATACTGTCAGTGAGGATAACATGCAGATGACAGGCGTCACTATTAGAATCACTGCGCACCACTTATTTGGGCAGTCACAGGGCCAAAACTGACCAAATAACTCAATTATTAACCCAGTCTTACAGGTCCATGTTAGCAACAGAGTGACAAAATGACACAGTGTGAAGTACACAGCAGTATGAGAAGGCCACAGTGTGGCACAATGATAGAGTCTGGAGTTGGTGACAGCATCAGGCGGCTACAGAGTGGCTCAATGACAGAGATTCTGGAGGTGGCCGCAGCATCAGGAGGCCACAGAGTGGCACAATGACAGAGTGTGTAGTTTGTAGCAGTATGAAAAGGCCACAGAGAGACACAATGAAAGAGTCTGGAGTTGGCGACTGCATCAGGAGGCTACAGAGTGGATCAATGACAGATTCTGGAGTTGGCAACAGCATGAGGAGGCCACAGAGTGGCCCAATGACAGAGTCTGGATAAAAGACTGAGGGAACAGATTGTTGAGAAAGATGCAGATGGAAAGTTATCTGTAGAGCTGTACGACGGTAACCTGCAGATTAACCCCTTAAGGACCCATGACGTACATGTACTTCATGAGGTCTGCGGGTCTCTGGGGGAAGATCGGGTGGAATCGCGGCACTAAAGCTTCTCTTTCCGGCAGGCAGCCATGCCAGGTAAGGGCAGCATGGTGCCAATCTGCCACCCTGCAGCTCAAAGCGCTGTGATTGGCCGATCAATGAGACCAGCACATCACAGCGCAGGAAGTTTTCAGAAGCTGCGGGCAAGAGGAGGTCAGGGGGTGGTCAAATCCGAGGTGAGGCAGGGGACTCCAGTGTTTTGAGTCCCCTGCAAGCGCTGCAATTGGGTGGAACAATGCTCCAGCCAATGGCAGCGCAATAGCTTCACAGGAAGAGGCTGAACTTCCCTGCATGCAGCCATTTTAGCTTGTGACTGCATGCAGAGAGGTTCTGTGTAGAGTTGAGCGAACACCTGGATGTTCGGGATCCGAACCCGACCCAAACTTCGTCCCGAACCCCATTGAAGTCAATGAGGACCCGAACTTTCCGGCACTAAAAAGGCTGTAAAACAGCCCAGGAAAGGGCTAGAGGGCTGCAAAAGGCAGCAACATGTAGGTAAATCCCCTGCAAACAAATGTGGATAGGGAAATGAATAAAAATAAAATAAATAAAAATTAACCAATATCAATTAGAGAGAGGTCCCATAGCAGAGAATCTGGCTTCACGTCACCCACCACTGTAACAGTCCATTGTCATATATTTAGGCCCCAGCACCCAGGCAGAGGAGAGAGGTCCCATAACAGAGAATTTGGCTTCATGTCAGCAGAGAATCAGTCTTCATGTCACAGCAGAGAATCATGCTTTACGTCACTCAACACTGGAACAGGCCATTGTCAGATATTTAGGCCCAGGCACCCAGGCAGAGGAGAGAGGTCCCGTAACAGAGAATATGGCTTCATGTCAGCAGAGAATTAATCTTCATGTCATAGCAGAGAATCATGTTTCACGTCACCCAACCTTGCCACAGATGGTGTTGCGCAGTGTACACTTGATTTTATCGGATACTTGGTTGTGCAGGGAAGGCACGGCTCTCTTGGAGAAGCTCTTGGAGAAGTAGTGCCGGCTGGGAACAACATACTGTGGGACAGCAAGCGACATGAGCTGTTTGAAGCTGTTTGTGTCCACCAGCCTAAATGACAGGATTTCATAGGCCAGTAGTTTAGAAATGCTGGCATTCAGGGCCAGGGATCGAAGGTGGCTAGGTGGGAATTTACGCTTTCTCTCAAATGTTTGTGAGATGGAGAGCTGAACGCTGCCGTGTGACATGGTTGAGATGCTTGGTGACGCAGGTGGTGGTGTTGGTGGTACGTCCCATGTTTGCTGGGCGCCAGGTGCCAACGTTCCTCCAGAGGCGGAGGAAGAGGCCGAGGTGGCGGCAGCAGCAGAAGAGGCCGAGGCGGCAGCAGCAGAAGAGGCCGAGGCGGCAGCAGCAGAAGAGGTAGCAGGGGGAGTCTGACTTCCTTGTTTTTAAGGTGTTTACTCCACTGCAGTTCATGCTTTGCATGCAGGTGCCTGGTCATGCAGGTTGTGCTAAGGTTCAGAACGTTAACGCCTCGCTTCAGGCTCTGATGGCACAGCGTGCAAACCACTCGGGTCTTGTCGTCAGCACATTGTTTGAAGAAGGGCCATGCCAGGGAACTCCTTGAAGCTGCCTTTGGGGTGCTCGGTCCTAGATGGCGGCGGTCAGTAGCAGGCGGAGTCTCTTGGCGGCGGGTGTTCTGCTTTTGCCCACTGCTCCCTCTTTTGCTACGCTGTTGGCTCGGTCTCACCACTGCCTCTTCCTCCGAACTGTGAAAGTCAGTGGCACGACCTTCATTCCATGTGGGGTCTAGGACCTCATCGTCCCCTGCATCGTCTTCTACCCAGTCTTGATCCCTGACCTCCTGTTCAGTCTGCACACTGCAGAAAGAAGCAGCAGTTGGCACCTGTGTTTCGACATCATCAGAGACGTGCTGAGGTGGTATTCCCATGTCCTCATCATCAGGAAACATAAGTGGTTGTGCGTCAGTGCATTCTATGTCTTCCACTGCTGGGGAAGGGCTGGGTGGATGCCCTTGGGAAACCCTGCCAGCGAAGTCTTCAAACAGCATAAGAGACTGCTGCATAACTTGAGGCTTAGACAGTTTCCCTGGTATGCATGGGGGTGATGTGGCAGACTAATAGGCTTGGTTTTCAGGCGCCATCTGTTCGCTTTCTGCAAAAGACTGGGTGGGAGATAATGTGAACGTGCTGGATCCACTGTCGGCCACCCAATTGACTAATGCCTGTACCAGCTCAGGCCTTACCATCCTTAGAACGGCATTGGGCCCCACCAAATATCGCTTTAAATTCTGGAGGCTACTGGGACCTGAGGTAGTTGGTACACTAGGACGTGTTGCTGTGGCAGAACGGCCACGTCCTCTCCCAGCACCAGAGGGTCCACTAACACCACCACGACCATGTCCGCATCCGCGTCCCTTACTAGATATTTTCCTCATTGTTACCATTCACAACAAAAATAAAAATATTATTTGGCCCAATGTATTGAATTCAAATTCAGGCCTTTTTTAACAGACACCTAACACTATCTGGCTATCTATTTAGGTACCGTATTACACTAATAAAGGCACAGCAGTAACGACAGATTTAGCTGAATATAAATTTTAGGCCTAGTATTTAGGCGCTGGGTGGACAGGTATACGTTTACAGACAGAATTAGACTTGGAATTGCACAGTAGCGTGTGTGTGAAGTTATTGAGAATTACCCTATCAGCACCTTGAATCTAATATACCCTTTTAGGGATAGATTTAACGTAGGCCTGATACAGCAGAAACCACTAATTTAGAGAATTGCTAAGTTGGGAATTGTATTTCAACCCAGAACAAAAACTGCTTTGACGGACACTAAATAACTTGACCAGCCACAGCAATAACCACAGATTTAGATGAATATAAATTTAAGGCCTATTATTTAGGCGCTGGGTGACAGGTATACGTTTACAGACAGAATTAGACTTGGAATTGCACAGTAGCGTGTGTGTGAAGTTATTGAGAATGACCCTATCTGCACCTTGAATCTAATATACCCTTTTAATGAATAGATTTAAAGTAGCCCTGATACAGCAGAAACCACTAATTTAGGAAATTGCAAAGTTGGGAATTGTATTTCAACCCTGAACAAAAATATATCCTTTGCCAGACAGCAGACAGTATTACAATTAGCTGGCCACAGCTGAAACACCAGATTTAGGGTACTGCTATTTTGGCAATTGTATTTCACCCCTTAATAAAATAGCAAGCACAGCCAAGCCCCTGATGTAGGATATAGCCAAAAAAAAACCACACTATTGATGGTTAAATGCACTTGGTGACAGCTTGACCCTGATGTAGGATATAGCCAAAAAATAACCACACTATTGATGGTTAAATGCACTTGGTGACAGCTTGCCCCTGATGTAGGATATAGCCAAAAAATAACCACACTATTGATGGTTAAATGTACTTGGTGGCAGCTTGTGCTGGTGCACCACAAGACACAAAGTGGCCGCCAATCACCCCAGAGAAAAAATTTAATGAAAAACGCTCTGGGCAGCCTAAAAACAGTGAGCAATTGAATAGCAGCAGTTTAATGATCCACAGCTGTAGATCGATCACTGACTTAAGTCTTTTGGAGGAGTTAATCACTGCCTAAACTCACCCTAACAGTCGCAGCTGCAACTTCTCCCTACACTGATCAGAGCAGAGTGACATGCGGCGCTACGTGACTCCAGCTTAAATAAAGGCTGGGTCACATGCTGCACTGGCCAATCACAGCCATGCCAATAGTAGGCATGGCTGTGACGGCCTCTTGGGGCAAGTAGTATGACGCTTGTTAATTGGCTGCTTTGCAGCCTTTCAAAAAGCGCCAAGAAAACAACGAACACCAAACCCGAACCCGGACTTTTACTAAAATGTTCGGGTTTGGGTCCGTGTCACGGACACCCCAAAATTCGGTACGAACCCGAACTATACAGTTCGGGTTCGCTCATCCGTACTCCCAGGCTATGGAGATAATAAAATAATTTATTTTTGTTCCTAAAATGATAATATAGTGTAAAATCGAAATTAATTTTAAAATGTAGACATATTAGGTATTGCCACGTCCGTAAGAATCTGTCTTATAAAAATAACATTTGACCAAACCCCTTGGATGAACAGCGTTAAAAATATTAAATAAAAACGGTACCAAAACAAGAAAATGTTGGCAAAATTTTCATTTGAATTCTTTTTTTCCTGTAATAAAGCAAGGGTTAACAGTCAAACAAAACTAAATATTTATTGCTCTGATTATGTAGTTTGCAGAAACACCCCATATGTGGTCGTAAATGGCTTTATAGCCACACGGCAGGGCATAGAACGAAGAAAACACCATATGGTTTCTGGAAGGCAGATTTTGATGGACTAGTTTATTTACACCATGTCCCATTAGAAGCCTCCCTGATGTAGCCTAGACTAGAAACTCCAAAAAAGTGACCCCATCTAAGAAACTACACCCCTCAAGGTATTAAAAACTTACTTTACAAACTTTGTTAACCCTTTAGGTGTTCCACAAAACTAAATAGTGAATGTAGAAACAATTTTAGAATTTAATTTTTTTGCTACCTTGCCTCAAAAAAGTGCAAAATAGAGCAACCAAAAATCATATTTACCCTAAAATAGTCCCAAAACAACAACCACCTTATCCTGTAGTTTCCTAAATGGGGTTACTTTTATGGAGTTTCTACTCTAGGGGTGTAGCAGGGGCTTCAAAGGATACATGGTGTAAATAAACCAGCACAGCAAAATCTGCCTTCCAAAAACCATATGGCGTTCCCCTTCTTCTATGTCCTGCTGTTTAGCCAAATAGGGTTAAAATGGAAAATTTAGCAAAAAATCTAAATTCTAAAATTGTTTCTCCATTTGCCATTAACTCTTGTGGAATACCTAAAGGGTTATCAAAGTTTGTAAACCCAGTTTTGAATACCTTGATGGGTGTACTTTCTTATATGGAGTCACTTTTTTGGAATTTCTATTCTAGGGGTGCAACAGGGGGATTGAAATGTGACATGGTATAAAGAAAACCAGTCTTGCAAAATCTGCCTTCCAAAACCCATATGGCGTTCCCCTCCTTCTATGTCCTTCCGTTTGGCCAAACAGTAGTTTAGGACCACATATGGAGTGTTTCTGCAAACTACAGAATCAGGGCAACCCATATTGAGTTTTGTTTGGCTGTTAACACTTACTTTATTACTGGAAAAAATGGATTATATTGGAAATATTGTCCATTTGCCCTGAAGTCTTGTGGAAGGGTTAATAAAGTTTTTAAAGTCAGTTTTGAATACCTTGAGGGGTGTAGTTTCTAAAATGGGGTCATTTTTGGGTGGTTTCTATTACGTAAGCCTCACAAAGTGACTTCAGACCTGGACTGGTCCATAAAAAGTGAAATTTCCTAAAAAAAATTAAAATTTGCTTCTAAACTTCTAAGCTATGTAAAATCCGCAAAAAATAAAATGTCATTCCCAAAATGATACAAACATGAAGTAGACATATGGAAAATGTAATTCTCATCACAATTACTATGTATTACAGAAGTAGAGAAACTGAAACTTTGAAATTTGCAAATTTTTCCAAATTTTGGGTAAATTTGGTATTTTTTATGCAAAAAAATTTACTTTTTTGACCCAATTTTAGCAGTGTCATGAAGTACAACATGTGCCGAAAAAAAATATCTCAGAACGGCCTGGGTAAGTCAAAGCGTTTTAAAGTTAACAGCACTTAGAGTGACACTGGTCAGATTTGCAAAAAATGGTCAAGTCCTTAAGGTGAAAGAGGGCTGAGTCCTTAAGCGGTTAAACTTGAATTTAACACTTGCAGATCTGGAAAATACAGTTTTAAAAATAAAATAATTGTGTGTTTTTAAAACCCCAGAAAATGATGGGTGTATTTTTAGCTTAAATTGCACACTGACTAATACAGATGTTGTGGATTGCCAAAAAAGTGTTATTTTTTGGTAACAGAATATGAAAGCTGTATATATTAAACTTGAATTTAACACTTGCAGATCTGGAAAATACAGTTTTTTGAAGAAAATAGTGTGTTTTTAAATCCCCAGAAAATGATGGGTGTATTTCTACCTTAAATTGCACACTGACTAATCCAGATGTTGTAGTTTGCCCAAAAATATGCTGATTTGCAATGTCCCAAAAGCTCAGATGCAGTGTTGGTGCACTGAGCTTGCATAAAATGGCCGCCGCCACAACCCACCTAACTAACAGAATGATAATTTTTTTTTATTTTTTTTATTTTTTTTTTGGTCAATGGCCTCTGGGCAGGGTAAAATGATTGTGTCCTGCACCCACACAACTATTTCTCTGTAGATCGCTGAGTTAGATTCTCTCCTATTCTCTCGCTGAAATCACAAGTCCAGCAGCATCCTCTCCCTACACTTGTAACAGCAGAGTGACTCAAGCTTATATAGAGCCTGGGTCACATGCTGCTCTGGCCAATGACAGCCATGCTATTAGTAGGCATGGCTGTGATGGCTTCTAAGGACATGACAGTTAACCGCTTGTTGATTGGCTGCTGTGCGGCCTTTCAAAAAGTGACAAGAAAGCGCTGAACACCGAACCCGAACTTTTACGCAAAATTTTGGGTTCAAAATCTTAAAGTTCGGTACGAACCCAAACTTTTCAGTTCGGGTTCCGTATCCCCCTCCTGTGACACACTCTGCCCCTCTTTTGGGTCTGTCCCTTCTTTTTAGTATGGGGGACCACACCTGGAAAGTGTTGGCCAGGGACGATCCGGGTGCCTCCAGTTCCCGAGGTACTCCGGCCTGCTCTTTCCCGGTCAGAAAAGATCAGGTCCTTGAGGACTGCCTCATAGAACTGAAGGAATGTCCCTGTGTTGCCAGCACTCCAAGACAGCACACAAGAGTTGTACAAGGCAACCTGCACCAAGTAGACCTCAACTTTTTTGTACCATGCCAGGGTTTTGCGCATGGCGTTATATGTCTTGAGGACTTGTTTAGATACATCAACTCCTCCCATATACCGATTGTAGTCAACGATACAATTGGGCTTGAGGACCGTTGCCGCGGTACCTCGCACAGGAACAGGGGTGATGCTGTTACCATGAATTGTGGACAGTACAAAGACATCCCACTTGTCCTTATATCTGACCAGCAACAAGTTTCCACTGGTAAGGGCACAGGTATCTCCCATGGGGATAAGAACCTGAAGGGGATGAATAAGAAGGCCACGTTGATTTTTCCGCACGGTCCAATAAGCTGACGTGGATCTGGTGGCAAGGGACCTGAACAAGGAGATACTAGTATAAAGGTTATCCACGTACACGTGGTAACCCTTATCTAGCAGTGGGTGCATAAGGTCCCACACAAGTTTCCCGCTAACACCCAGAGTGGGGGGACATTCTGGGGGTTGAATACGGGAGTCTCGCCCCTCGTACACAAATAACTTGTAAGTGTATCCTGAGGTACTCTCACAAACTTTGTACAGCTTCACGCCATACCTCATCCGTTTAGAGGGAACATACTGGCGGAAAAGGAGTCTCATCTTGAACGCAACTAGAGACTCATCAACCGCTATCTCCCTTCCATGTACGTAGGCCTGTACAAATTTCACCCCAAAATGATCGATGACCTGATTTTGTACAGGAGGTCATAGGCAGGATCACCTTGCGGGAGACATGCTGCATTATATGAATAATGCAGGCATTTCTGGATGGCCTCAAACCGGGAACGTGTCATGGCCGTACTGTAAAGTGGGGTCTGGTAGAGGACGTCCCCCCTAGTGCCTGACACTAGATTTCTTGATTAGGCCCATGTGCAGCACGAGGCCCCAAAACGTCCTCATCTCGGCTGCACTGACCGGGGTCCAGCCACTGGGCCTAGTGTAAAAGGAGCCTGGTTGTTGAGCAACAAACTGTTGGGCATACAAGTTCGTCTGCTCCACCATCAGATTTACAAAGTGGTCACTGAAAAAAGGACTAAAAAAGTTGTATTCAGTGAAGCCCACTGTGAAAATCCGGATTCCTGGTTGGCCTTCAAAATCAGGAATCACAGGCTCATAATGCTCTGGCGTATACCAGACAAGTTCACCGGCAGGGGGCTCTGGTGGATTTAACTGGTGGTCCGGAAAACTAGTACGAGCCCCAGAGCTGCTCGCACTAGGGTAGGCCACAGGGTCCCTAGCATGGCGGTACCCTTGCTCCACCTGGCGGCTTCTCCGCCGCCTTTAAGGGCTCATCATCATCGCTAGACGCGGATGACAAAAGGAAAGTGGGGTCATCCTCGTCCTCACTGGGACTCTCTGAGTCGGAGGCAAGCAGGGCGTATGCCTCCTCGGCCGAGAATGTCTGGCGGGCCATAGGGGAGTGTGTGTCTGCGTGTGTATGTGCGTGCATGTAAATCTTTATTTGGTGTGCGTGTGTGTGGGGGCACAGGTGTTCGCAAACTCATCCTAAACCTAACAGACAAAAAAAGACTAACTAGCTAACTTTTTTTCAAAATTGCTGATCAACCGTCTGAAGTTGATCAGCGGTGGGGTGTGCGATGCGCTAACAGTGGCCAGACGCTAAGAGTGCCGGCCACAGTCAGTGTACGCACACAAAAAAACTGCTTGCACCCAAAAAAAAAGGTGTGGGGGGGGAGATGGGGGCAAGCTGCAGCACCCCTGGGGGGTCTAGGGTCACACAGCTGTCCTGTGGACCCCAGACACCTGATTTAGGGTGATGCAATCAGTAATGTTTTTTGTTTTTTTTCTTCTCACTAACTTTCCCTAAAATATCCCTGCCTAATCTAACTTGTCCCTAGCCTTTCCCTAATCACCTTGGTGCTGGGCCACAGATGGAGTTGTTGGGGTGCTGGCTTTGATGATCCTTGTGGCGATCTGACGTGCAGCGCTCCTCTCTCTTTGGCTCCCGGACACAAAAGGAGGAGGAGAGGAGCGCTGCGGTAATTTGAACCTCCCGCCCCTGCAGCCGGCCAATGAGAGCAATCCTGAGAGGTGATGTCACCATCACCACTCAGGATCTAAGGATGGTGATTGGTGGTGTATTATCACACCACCGATCACCATCCTGTTCCGGGTTATAGGGTCCCCAGAGACCCGAATAACCCGGAAACGCAGCAAACTGCAGGTCTGAATTGACCTTCGCCGACATGGGGGGGTCACAGGACCCCCCAGCGCATTTAGCCAAGGTGCCTGGTCAATGATTTGAGCAGGCACCGAGTTCCTATCACCGCCAGCCAAGCGGCAGTGATCGGAACTATACATGACGCACCGGTACGTCATGTGTCCTTAAGTACCGGGACAACATGCTGTACCGGTACGTCGTTGTGTCCGGAACAGGTTAAGGACTATTGTTGTGTCTGGCAGCAATATAAAGTTTTAGCGAAACGTATACTAAATTGCGTGCAATTGTTTTGCCGCTGCATTACCGCCGCAACATTACCTGTGCTACATCTCCAGTATATAGTTAGTGCATCCAAAATATCTTTGACATTAAGTCTAATTTAATGCTGGTGGCAGCGACATTACCTGTGCTACATCTCCTGTATAATGTTTGCCGATCCTAAATATCAGTGACATTCATTCAAATTTTTTCTCTGCTGGTGGCGGCAACATTACCTGCGTTACATTTCCAGTATAACGTTTGCACATCCAAAATATCAGTGACATTCAGTATAATTTTTTTGCTGCTGGTGGCAGCGACATTACCTGCACTACATCTCCAGTATAACGTTAGCGCATCCGAAAAATCAGTGATATTCAGTCAAATTTTTTCGCTGCTGGTGTCAGCGACATTACCTGCGCTACATCTCCTGTATAATGTTTGCCCATTCTAAATATCAATGAAATTCAGTGTAATTTTTTTGCCGCTGGTGGCTGCAACATTACCTGCGCTACATCTGCAGTGGCGCATCCAAAATATCAGTGACATTCAGTCAATGTTTTCTGCTGCTGGTGGCAGCGACATTACCTGTGCTACATCTCCTGTATAACGTTTGCGCATCCGAAATATCAGTGACATTCAGTCTAATTTTTTCGCTGCTGATGGCAGCGACATTAGCTGTGCTACATCTGCTGTGCTACATCTCCCATCCTAAATATTTGTGAAATTATTCCCCAGAAGAAGCCAGATCACTGGCAAAACGGCATTGGGACAGGAGGTGCTGAGAGATCGACACACCACTCAGGGTATGCTTAATCCTTTTTCTTAATCACCAAGTCTGCTTATCCTCATAATTTGTCTCCCCTTGCTATTTCTTGGGGGTTCTTGTCTTGAGGTGTCTTGGTGATCAGCATCTGACCAATAAAATATATATTTTTCCCTGATCCCTGGTGTGCTGACCTCCCAGCCCCTCCTTGGGTTCTATTCCTCTCCCTTGTGTTCCACCCTTGTGCTGTCCCCCCCCCCCTTTTTTATCCTCATGTATGTATTTTACAGTGTTAATAAAGTTTATTTATGTTTACTATGCAAAGATTTTTGTGCAATTTATTTGCTGATATAGATATATATATATATATATATATATATATATATATATATATATCTCCTGTATAACGTTTGCCCATCCTAAATATCAGTGATATTTAGTCTAATTTATTTGTGCATGCAATTACAAAACCTGCGCTACTATACGTGTGACATACTTGAAAGCATATATACCATTTAATATGCGGAAGGCGAGCAGTAAGGGATGGGGAAGTGGCCATGCTGATGCTGGTGCACGCAGAGGCCGTGGCCCTGTGCGTGGTGAAACTGTGCCTGCTGCCAGAGAACAAGAAACACAGTCATCCACTATACCTACTGTAGCTTCATGTCCAAGTTTACAGGGCGGGGTAGTACACCAGTCTCGACGTCACGGATTGCCGCAGATAATGCTTCCAGTTGGTTAAGCACCACCCTATCTTCCACAAAGTCCAGTCTCAGTAGCCAAGAGTCTGGTCAACAGAATTGTCATCCTGATCTTCCTTCCTCCCACCATGGAGAGTCTTTGCAAACAAGTGATCCCACACTCGGATATTCCGAGGAGCTCTTTTTATTGTCATTCATTAATCTAGGCCTCTCACCAAGCCCTCTTGAAGAGGGACATGAGGAGATCTTGTGCCCTGATTCCCAAACTGTTGAGCATCCACAGTCAGAAGAAGATGGCGGTGGGGAACAGCAATTAGTGTTTCATGAGGTGAATGATGATGATGAGGCACAGTTGCCAATAAGTCAACAACAATTAGCGCCTTAAGAGGTTGATGATGAGGATGAGACACAGTTGTCAATAAGTGAGGTTGTTGTTAGGTCAGCAAGTCAGGAGGATGAGCAGAGTGAGGAAGTGGAAGAGGATTTGGTGGACGATGAAATCACTGACCCAACCTGGGAAGGTGGCAAGACGAGCGAGGACGGCAGTACAGAGGGCGAGGGATCCGCAGCACCACAACAGGGTGGAAGAGGCAGTGGAGTGGCAAAAGGGAGAAGGTGGGCCACACCCAACAGGCCTGCAATTGTTCCCCGGAGCACCCCCTTGTGGAAATCTCCGTTGCCAAGGGGTAGGTGTTCCGCAGTCTGGTGTTTTTTTTATGAAAGAGCAGACGATAAAATAATTGTCATTTGCAACCTGTGCTGTACCAAAATGAGCAGGGACGTGAAAACTAGCAACCCCACCATCACCAGCATGATCCGCCACATGGCATCAAAGCACCCTTATAGGTGGGCCGAACGCCTGGCTCCACAATCTGTGTATGCGGGTCACACCACTACCTCCTCTTTCTCTGTGTTATGCGCTGGCCAATCCCCTGTCCATGACGCAGGCCCGGATGCTTCCCGCCCTGCACCTGGACTTTTGCAAGCACCATCAGCTAGCACATCCACATCTGTGTCCCAGCGCAGCGCCCAGATGTCCATACCCCAGGCCTTTGAATGAAAGCGCAAATACCCAGCCACCCACACACAGGCCATAGCACTAAATGTGCACCTTTCCAAATTGCTGGCCCTGGAAATATTGCTATTTAGGCTTGTGGACACTGAGGCTTTCTGCAGCCTGATGGCGGGGGCCGTCCCTCATTACTCAGTCCCCAGCCGCCACTATTTTTCCCGGTGTGCCATCCCCGCCTTACACCAGCATGTGTCCCTTAACATCACCCGTGCCCTGACCAATGCAGTTATTGGGAAGGTCCACTTAATGACTGACACATGGACAAGTGCTTGTGCCCAGGGACGCTACATTTCCATGACGGCACACTGGGTGAACGTTGTGGAGGCCGGGAGCGAATCCTACCCTGGCATGGCACAGGTGCTACTGATGACAAGGATTGCGGGCCCTACTTCCATAAGGATTTCCACCACCACCTACATTAGTGGCTGCAATACCCTTTCTCCTCCTCCTCTACTTCCACCTCTAAATTGTCATCTTGCAGCACCAGTCAGCCATCAGTCAGTAGCTGGAAGCAGTGTAGCACTGCAGTGGGGAAGCGGCAACAGGCCATGCTGAAACTTATTTGCTTAGGTGACAAACAGCACACCGCCGCAGAACTGTGGCAGGATATAAGGGGCCAGACTGAGCTGTGGTTTTCGCCACTCAACCTACAACCAAGAATGGTTGTGTCTGATAATGGCCGTAACTTGATGGCGGCTTTGGAGCTTGGCAAACTCACACACATACCATGCCTAGCCCATGTCTTAAAATTTGTGGTTCAGCAGTTTCTCAAAACTTACCCTAATTTGCCTGAGCTACTGGTGAAGGTACACCTTATGTGTGCCCATTTCCGAAAGTCATCTACAGCTGCCGCTGGTCTGGTAGCGCTGCAGCAGCTATTGCAATTGCCATCTGACCGACTATTGTGCGACAGGAGCACGCGCTGGAACTTCATGTTCCACATGTTGGCCAGGCTTTGTGAGCAGCAAAAGGGCAGTAGTGGAATATCAGCTGCAACATGGTCGTCACCTTTCCAGTCAGCTTCTGCTCTTCACAAGCAAGGAGTGGGCATGGATGTCTGACCCCTGTGATGTTTTACGCAAGTTTGAGGAATCAACACAGATGGTGAGTGGCGATGCTGCTATTATCAGTGTAACCATCCCACTTCTGTGTCTACTGAAACGTTCGCTGATCACAATATAGGTGGACGCTTTGAATGTGGAAGAGGTGGAAATGGGGGAAGACAGTACACAGGGTGATAGCCAGACCACCCTCAGTTCGTCTTCTCAACACAAATTGGATGATGATGCTGATGAGGAGGAGAAGCAGGAGACGGTTGCAGGTTTATTCCATCGGTTCAGAGAAGATGGGCAGAAGAGGAGGAAGAGGATGAGGAGACTGAGAGTCATCCTCCTGATGAGGACAGCAAAATCTTGTCTGTTGGGACTCTAAAAACCCATGGCTGACTTTATGTTATGCTGCCTTTCCCGTGACCCTCGCGTTGTACGCATTTTGGCCAACACCAATTACTGGTTGTACACCCTTCTCGACCCCCGCTGCAAAGAGAACTTCTCATCTCTCATTCTTGTGGTGAAGAGGACTAGCAAAATGGTGCAATACCAAAAGTCCTTGTGGAAAAATTGGTCCAAAAATTTCCAGCTGAAAACGTTGGCGGCACAGTACGTAGTTCCAATGGGCAACCGAGGAGGGGGATGAGGGGAACACACTGCAGTTCCAACAGAGGCATGGCAACGCTCTCCAAGGCCAGGGACAGTTTCATGACACCCCGCCAGCACTCTCACCTTTATGCGTGGCCTACTGTCACAAGGAGGGAAAATTTTTGAAAAATGGTGAAAGAGAACGTAGCAGACTGTGTCTGCGTCCTCAATGCTTCTTCTGTGCCATACAACTATTAGGTGTCCAAGCTGGACATGTGTCATGAACTGGTGCTCTACGCCTTGGAGGTTTTGGCCTAACCTGCCACCAGCGTTTTGTCACAGCGGGTATTTAGTGCTGCTGGGGAAATAATAACTGATAAGCGCATCCGCCTGTCAACTGAAAATGCTGACCGGTTGACTTATAAAATGAACAAGGCCTGGATTGCCACTGACTTCTCCACTCAACCAGAGGAAAGCGGATGAATATAAAGGCACTTTAAATATGTATTTTATAGTCTATTGAATACACTGTATGCCCATGCACCCCTTCCACCACAAAAAAAGGGTATATGGTTCAATCTTCTTTTTCTCGTCCTCCTTCTCCTCCTTTATTATATCAACATGTTTATTAGACTGCCCTCGCTCCTAATGTTTTAGAGAGTCAGCTCACCAGCAGATCCTCAACCATAATTGTTTCGATGGTCAGCTCAGCGGCAGGCCCTCAACCATCATTTTTTTGATGATCAGCTCAGCAGCAGGCACTCACCCCTAATGTTTTAGAGAGTCAGCTCAGCAGCAGACCCTCACCACCAATGATTTAGATGGTCAGCTCAGCAGCAGGCCCTCGCCCAAAATTTTTCCATGGTCAGATCAGCAGAAGGCACTCGCCCCTAATATTTTAGATGGTCAGCTCAGCAGCAGGCCATGTCCCATAATTTTTTCCATGGTAAGATCAGCAGCAGGCCCGAACCCCTAATTTTTTAGATGGTCAGCTCAGCAACAGGCACTCGCCCATATTATTTTAGATAATCAGCTCAGAAGCAGACCCTCACCCCTAATGTTTTAGAAGGTCAGATCAGCAGCAGACCCTCACCCCAAATTTTTTAGATGGTCAGCTCAGCAGCAGACCCTCACCCCTATTTTTTTATATGGTTAGCTCAGCAGTAGACCCTCACTCCTAATGTTTTAGAAGTTCAGATCAGCAGCAGACCCTAACCCCTAATATTTTAGATAGTCAGCTCAGCTGCAAACCCTCACCCCTTTTTTTTTAGATTGCCATCACAGCAGCAGACCCTCACCCCTAATTTTTTAGATGGTCAGCTCAGCAGCAGGCCCGAACCCCTAATTTTTTAGATGGTCAGCTCAGCAACAGTCACTCGCCGATATTATTTTAGATAATCAGCTCAGAAGCAGACCCTCACCCCTAATGTTTTAGAAGGTCAGATCAGCAGCAGGCCCTCGCCCCTAATGTTTTTGAGGGTCACCAGCAGGCAATCAATTATATTTTTTCAAGGGTGTGTATGATGCCCTCCTTTATGTGTAATAAAGAGTGTATTGGAGTGCCGGTTCCTTGTTATTTTTGGCAACCCTTTCAATTAGTGCATAGGCTTTATGAGTGTAGGAGTCCCACTATCTGAAAAATTGTACCACAATGTGAATGAGGACCTCCTTTATGTGATATATAGGTTGTATCAGAGTTCCTCTTCCTTGTAATTTTGGCAGCACTTGCATTTTATATACAAGTAAATATACATGAAAGAATGTTTCCTAACAATTTTTCCTCTAAAATTGATTTTATCTTTGGTTTGGTGCGTATTATTGTCAGTGTGTAAAATTGGCGTATTACTCGGACACCATCGTTCCCAGCAGCGACCTGGGAGTGCAAGATGCATCCAGACATCCTCATGCTGTTCTCGAACTATTTCAGTGGTGTTTCCATCAATTTTTGACCTTTTCATGTAAACCAGACACCCTCCCCTCTTCAGAGCAGGGGGGGCCTGGTTTAATGCTCGGGTTCTCCCATGACTTACATTGTGCTCGGGTGCTCAGTAGAGCACCCGAGCATCCCGAGGTGTTCTACTCAAGCACCTGAGCACTCGAGCACTTTGGTGCACGATCAACACTAGTTACCATAGCTCGTATTAGAAAATGGGTAAAACATTTTGTGCAGTGAAATTAGAAAAAAATTCACCACAGTTTTTTTTATTTATTTGGTTTTTATTGCATTCACTATTAGTGATGGACGAACATCTGCCGGGACGGTTGGCGAACGCGATCAAATATTCGCCAACCGCAAATTTGTGGCAGGCCCCATTAACTTTAATGGCAGGCGAACCTGAAAAACATTCAGCTCATATTTGCAGCCAGAAAACACTTACTAGAAGTACACAAATGGTGGGTCAGAGCGGATGCAAACAGCCCCGCGGTGGTACTTGAAGCAGCGCTAGTGGGCTCATATGAGGCTCTGGCGAATATGGTATATAGTGGGGGAGGAGCCCCAAGAGCCATGCACTGCACTGAAACCATAACTAATGTGATTGAGGCATGGATACGGTGTGTGGAGACACATACTGAGGACCCTAATGGGGAGACTTGGTCTCCATACATGCTCCTGTGGCGCAATAGGCACCTCTGAGAGCTCCTTCTGTTGTCAGAGTTCGAATTTTGGCCTCAAAAAGGGGTTAAATATCTGACACAACTCTTCCATGGGGGTGTATTCTGCTCTTTTAAAAAAGCCTCTAGAGCAGTGGTTCTCAACCTAGGGGTCGCGACCCCTTTGGGGGTCGATCGGCCCTTTCCGGGGGTCGCCTGAGGCTTCCTATTGTGGGTCGCCCACACAACGGCAGCGGCCCCTTATCCTCACGCACAGGAAGTGATGTCCTATCACTGCCTGCGCTTGAAGGAGCCTGACGTCTGGACGGGTAAGTCGGGCCGCCTGTCTGCTGAGGTCCGAGTTTTTTTGTTAATGACACCGCCGCTGAGCACCACTGCCACCAATGATTTAATTGAGCCTGGCTGAGCCTGGCTAATTTTATTTTAATTATTTGGCTGAGCAAGGCTTAATTTATTTGGGGGGACATGAAGCACCGCTGATTTATTTATTTGGGGGACCATGAGCACTTCTGATTTATTTATTTAAGGCTTAAATAAATACATCAGAAGAAGTGCTCAGGGTCCCCCAAATAAATAAATCAGTGGTGCTTCATGTCCCCCCAAATAAATAAATCAGAAGTGCTCAGGGTCCCCCAAATAAATAAATCAGCGGTGCTTCAGGTCTGCTTAAATTTTAAGCAGACCTGAAGCACCGCTGATTTATTTATTTGGGGGACCCTGAGCACTTCTGATTTATTTATTTGGGGGACCCTGAGCACCATTGATTTATTTATTTGGGGGAAACCTGATGCACCACTGATTTATTTATTTGGGGGTACCCTGAGCACCGCTGATTTATTTATTTGGGGGAGACCTGAAGCCCCGCTGATTTATTTATTTGGGGGACCCTGAGCACTTCTGATTTATTTATTTGGGGGGGAATTGAAGCACCACTGATTTATTTATTTGAGGGGTACCCAACATTTTGTCTTTGTGATTAATTATTCTGCTTTAATTATGTTCAATTTGTAGCAATAAAAATACATCCTGCATATCAGATATTTACATTACAATTCATAACAGTAGCAAAATTAGTTATGACGTAGCAAGGAAAAAAATGTAATGGTTGGGGGTCACCACAACATGAGGAACTGTATTAAGGGGTCACGGCTTTAGAAAGGTTGAGAACCACTGCTCTGGAGTGAGTTCAAACTACCTCGAACATGTTTTTATCGTTACCTCCAGTTGAGACATGCCTGTGAGACCCAGTTCAAAATCTTATCTATGAAACTTGAATGTGACCCCTTGGAGTCTATTGCCAGAGTGGTGCATCTGCATAAACTTATTTCTTCCTTTTATGGGGAGATTATGAAGATGCAGAACTCTCCTCTCCAGCATTTGTTTGGGCGCTGAACTGAGGATATCCCTGAATTGGAGGTGTCTTGTCTGGAGGAGTTACGTTCAGTATGGCAGTCATCGGTTATAAGCGCCAGTGACCAGCTTATCCAAATCAAGTGGATACACAGAGTATACCTGACCCCAGTGCTCTTGTACCACATGCATCGTGCTGCGGGGAACTAAGAGGGTCCCTAAACCATATGATATGGCTGCGCCCTGTTGTGCAGTCGTACTGGGGTTCGATATGTTGTTTCATTAACACAAAATTGGGTCTCCCAGGGATATGCACACCCATGATATGCTTGTTGGGCCTGGTATCAGAGGCGATTTCCACTAAATATGGCAGGAAATTGCTCCGACTGTTGATGTTTTATGGTAGGAAAGCAATTCTGTTGAATTGGAAACCTCCTAAACTCCCGACAATTGAAAAGTGGTCACAACTTATAAATAAGGATCTTCAGATGTACAGTTGCAAGAAAAAGTATGTGAACCCTTTGGAATGATATGGATTTCTGCACAAATTGGTCATAAAATGTGATCTGATCTTCATCTAAGTCACAACAATAGACGATCACAGTCTGCTTAAACTAATAACACACAAATAATTAAATGTTACCATGTTTTTATTGAACACACCATGTAAACATTCACAGTGCAGGTGGAAAAAGTATGTGAACCCTTGGATTTAATAACTGGTTGAACCTCCTTTGGCAGCAATAACTTCAACCAAATGTTTCCTGTAGTTTCAGATAAGACAACAGTCAGAAGTAATTCTTGACCATTCCTCTTTTCAGTTCAGCAATATTCTTGGGATGTCTGGTGTGAATCGCTTTCTTGAGGTCATGCCACAGCATCTCAATCAGGTTGAGATCAGGACTCTGACTGAGCCACTTCAGAAGGCATATTTTCTTCTGTGTAAGCCATTCTGTTGTTGATTTACTTCTATGCTTTGGGTCGTTGTCCTGTTGCAACACCCATCTTCTGCTGAGCTTCAGCTGGTGGACAAATGGCCCTAAGTTCTCCAACAAAATGTCTTGATAAACTTGGGAATTCATTTTTCCTTCTATGATAGTAATCTGTCCAGGCCCTGACGCAGCTAAGCAGCCCCAAACCATGATGCCCCCACCACCATACTTCACAGTTGGGATGAGGTTTTGATGTTGGTGTGCTGTGCCTCTTTTTCTCCAAACATAGTGTTGTGTGTTTCTTCCAACTTTGGTTTCATCTGTCCACAGAATATTTTGCTAGTATTGCTGTGGAACATCCAGGTGCTCTTGTGCAAACTGTAAACGTGCAGCAATGTTTTTTTTTTTTACAGCATTGGCTTTCTCTGTGGTATCCTCCCATAAATTCCATTCTTGTTTAGTGTTTTACGTATAGTAGATTCGCTAACAGGGATGTTAGCATATGTCAGAGACTTTTGTAAGTCTCTAGCTGACACTCTAGGATTTTTCTTCACCTCATTGAGCAGTCTGCGCTGTGCTCTTGCAGTCATCTTTACTGGACGGCCACTCCTAGGGAGAGTAGCAGCAGTGCGGAACTTTCTCCATTTATAGACAATTTGTCTTACCGTGGACTGATGAACAGCAAGGCATTTAGAGATGCTTTTATAACCCTTTCCAGCTTTATGCAATTCAGCAATTCTTAATCGTAGGTCTTCTGAGAGCTCTTTTGTGCGAGGCATCATTCACATCAGGCAATGCTTCTTGTGAAAAGCTAACCCAGAACTGGTGTGTGTTTTTTATAGGGCAGCTGTAACCAACACCTCCAGCTCTTGGAGATGTCAATAGTCTAGGGGTTCACATACTTTTCTCACCTGCACTGTGAATGTTTACATGGTGTGTTCAATAAAAACATGGTAACATTTAATTATTTGTGTGTTATTAGTTTAAGCAGACTGTGATTGTCTATTGTTGTGACTTAGATAAAGATCAAATCACATTTTATGACCAATTTGTGCAGAAATCCATATCATTCCAAAGGTTCACATACTTTTTCTTGCAATTGTATAAACTGACGTATGCGGCCAGAGGAGTGCCCGATCATTTCAATAAGATTTGGGGAGTGTGGGTGCATGCGCAGGGTATGGCTTGAGGACAAATCTGAGTGGGACAACGGATTGCTCAGACGTATGAATGAGTGAGTGAGTGGGCGTTGCGTCTAGAATCCGGTACCATCTATATGAACTGGGTAGATCGTACATTGGATTATATATGTACACGACTGTATTAATGGGTCTTGCCCATAGTCACACTATATAGGTGCTCAATGTATCTGCTGGACTTGTAGGAGATTGGTGTGTGTGCCTTTCCTTGTAATTGTTTTCCCCCTTGGGGAATGTTGTATTTTATATCTTTGCAAAAGAGATAAATAAACACTATTTAAAAAAGATAAGTACACAAATAGTCCCACAACATGGACAGTGATATACCAGAGTGGGATCAGTGGCAAAAATTCCCACAAAAAAAAAAAATTGGTATTTTAATCAGGGGCCATTTTTATGCATCTTAAAAGGGAAATTCTCAAAAATGCGCCCTGCTGGAGCCTAGAAAATGTTTATTTCCTATCGGTTTGATGTATACAAATGTGCAGCACTCCTTGTCTTTGTATCATGCAGAGTCTATTTAAAAAATGCATATGTTATTTCTACCATGGAACTGTATGGTGAACGGACGCCACTGTACGGCATCAGTCTGATGCATCTGTTAACGCATACATATTTGGTATGCATTAAATGGAAGCCAAAAATAGGATGTGAACCCAGCCCTAGTATCAGAATATGCACCAGTACAAATCGGAGCAGCATGGCGGAGAGGGAAGGCCGCCATGTACTGACAGAGCACTAAATGGTCCTGGTGGTCAGGGATGAGGACTGTGTTTCCCAAGGATCATTCTCTACTGGGAAATACAGGGCACAGTATAATACACTAGAATCTATATAATATAAAGATATTATCCCTATCCCCGAATGATAATACAATTAGGCAATCATTTATTATATAGAAATACATCTATGTTAGGAGTATTTCTGACACAGATTGTGGTGCAAAGGTCCTTAGCACCGCAATCTGCATATTTATCCTGCTCATGCCAGGTCTTAAAAAGGATGGCGTGGGCAGGGAAAGGGATAAAGTTATGGCCATACAGATATTGGATACCACCGCCATAAATTGACCTAAAAAAAAATGAAAAAAGTGACCGAATAACACCGCCATACCGTGAAGGGATAAAAGAGTATAAGAGGGCACAGTACAGGGAATGACTAGGGGCACTGCACAGGGTGTATTAAGAGAGCCTAATGCAGGGTATAAGGGGGCACAGTATGGGGTGAGGGGCACAGTACAGGGTGGGGGGCACAGTCACAAGACCCTGTGATATTAGAAGGTCCTTCTGGTGAATGCGGTTCTTACGCCACCATAATGAGAGGCAGAGGAGTGAGACAAGGGTGGGATTATGTGGCTAGAGATAAAAAAAATTAACTGTCAGCCAGCACAGGCCCCAAATATTAGCCAATAGGCATTACCTGACAGCAAAGAACTTTGGATTTAGTGGCTGGAGGTACATTAGCCGTTCAAAGGATAAATATGTAACTGTCGGCCAGTTCAGGCCCCAGAAATTTGTCAATAGGCATTACCTAACAGCAAAGAACTTTGGATTCTGTGGCTGGAGGTACATTAGGCGGTCACAGCATAAATATGTAACTGTCGGCCAGTACAAGCCACAAAAATTAGGCATTCTAATACAGGCCGCTGTATTTACCTAGAACGGGGATCATCATTTTCTTCTGGATGGTGGCGGATATTTGTGGGCTGTCATGAGGAAATTTAATCAAACGTGGTCGACTCGTCACATGTGTTGAATTTCGCCGAGATCCATGCCTCATTAATTTTTAGTCGTGAGCTAGGCGAGTGCGCTTATTGGTCACGATCCCCCCTGCTGCGCTGTACGTCCTTTCGGACAGGACACTGGACGACGGGCAAGCCAACAGTTCCATGGAAAATTGTGCCAGCTCTGGCCACAAGTCAAGCTTGCACACCCAGTAGTCCAGGGGTTCATCGCTTCTCAGAGCATCCACATTGGCCGTTAACCTGATGTAGTCAGACACCTGTCGATTTAGGCATTCCCTGAGGCTGGATACGGAGGACAGCTGTTGGCTGAAAGATTGATCTCATATTCGAAGTCACTAACACATCTTCAAAATGCCCTCTTCTTACATGCGCTGTTTGATTGGTACCCGCAACTGTTTCTCTGTGAGTGGAAATTCCTCTACCAGCGCCCTCAAAAGCAGAATGAAGCATTTCTAGAAGCAAGGCCTGGAAGTGCTGCATTCTGACAGCACTCTGTGATGGTGGTAACATTTCTGCCATTTTGTGTTTGTACTGGGTGTCTAATACGTTGCCACCCAGTACTAATCTTTGCCCTTTATGCTTTTTATATGGGGGTCCCTCTTCAAACACTGGAGCATGAAGGCCCCCATTTGCACTAAACTGGAAGCGGTGGAGTGGCCTGGCTCCTGCTCATCATCCAGGATAAAGTCGTCCTCGTTCTCCTCCCCCAGCCATGGACAACACCAGGGATCCCAGAAATGTTTAAAGCATGCTCTTCTTGCTCCTCCTCCGCCCGACACCATCCTCCTCTGACTCCTATTCAGACTCCTGTTGTTGACTTGTCTCAGATGGAGTAGCCCCCCTGGGAATTAATTTAGCATTGCGAGGCATAAGGTACGATGTCACTGATGGCACTTTGGCTGCGATTGACCAGTTTGATGATCTCATCAAATGGCTGCAGAAGTCTGCATGCATCGCGCATGAGCAGCCACTGGCGCAATGGAAAAAAAAACAATCTCCCCAGAACCTGTCCTGCCGGATTCGTACAGGTAGTCGTTAACTGCACGTTTCTGCTGGAGCAGCCTATCAAGCATATACAAGGTGGAGTTCCATCGCGTCAGGCAGTCACAAATCAGATGTCTGCCGGGCAGGTGGTGTCACTGCTGAATGTCAGCAATGGCCGTGTAAAATCTTCTAAAATGGCCAGAGATTTTCATGGCCTGCCGCAAGACATCCTGTACCCTGGGATATTTGGCAACAAATCTCTGCACAACTAAGTTCAGGATGTGTGCCTTGCATGGCACGCGTGTCATTTTGCCCTGTTTCAGTGTGTTCAGCAGATTGGCACCGTTGTCGCACACCACTGTTAAATTGAGCAGGGTTAGCCACTGATCGGCCTGTGACTGCAAAGCTGAAAGGAGTGCAGGACCGGTGTGGCACAACAGCCGCAGCACAGCATGGCAACATCTCACCTGGCAAGTCAAAAAGGTTCTGGGGAGCTTGGGGGGTGCAGCAGAAGAGACAGTAGCAGCGGAAAAAGAGGAGTCAGCCGAGGAGGAGAGGGAGGATGGAGTAAGAGGAGGAGAAGAAGAGGCAGGCCTGCAGGCAATCCGTGGCGGTAACACCAAATCTACACGGGTGCCATGGGTTGCATGCTTGACGGCCATCAGAAGGTTCACCTAGTGGGCAGTAAAAGTTATGTACCTTCCCTGCCCGTGTTTGGTAGACCACGTGTCTGTGGTCAGATGTATCTTGGCACCAACACTGTGTGCCAGAGATACATTCACTTGCCGCTGAACGTGGCCATATAGCTCTGGGATGCCCTTCTGGGAGAAATATTTCCTTCAGAGGACCTTCCATTGTGGTGTTCCTATGGCCACAAATTTTCTAAAGTCATCAGAGTCCACCAGTTTATATGGCAGTAGTTGGCAGGCTAGCAGTTCTGACAAGCCAGCGGTCAGCCATTGGGCAAGAGGGTTATCCGGCGTCATCATCTTTTTTCGCTCTAACATTTTGTGCAAGGAGGCCTGCCTTTTGCCACATGAACACGACTATGGCACAGTGGAAGGTGGAGTGGAGGACAACTGGGAGGAGAGAGGAGAAGGAGAAGAGGCAGGACCGGGAGCATCGGGAGTGTGGCTTTGTGGGCTCTGACGGTGTTGCTCCCACTGGGCTCGTTGGTGGGAGGACAGGTGCCTTCTTTAGGCGGTCGTCCCTAGGTGAGTGTTGGGCTTACCGCAACTTATGCATTGACAGCACAGGCTGCAGATGGCAACACTATTGTCAGCAGCGGACATGTTAAAAAAAGCCCACACTGCGGAGACATGTGCCGGCGTCCTGGGAGCGCCAGATGTGACTGTGCATGGTGGATGGCTTGTTTCAGATACATTAGCAGACTGCTTTTTGCCTCCTGTGCACTGTAAGTTCTGCCTGCTTCTCCTCCCTATCTGCTGCTCCGTCTCTCCCTCTGAACTCCCCTCCTCTTCCTCTCTTGTGGGCACCCATGTGACGTTCATTGACATGTCATCATCGGATTCATCACCTTCACCACTGACATTAGAGATCTCTGAGTAGGCAGCAACAGCGGGGACCAACCTCCTTGGGCTGATCTGGGTACTGTCGTCAGACTCCTGGGTAGCGACCATTGATACCTCCTCTTCCTGATCCGATGCCAACAATGGCTGTGCATCGGTAAGTTCTTGTAATGGATGGGAAAATAATTCCTCTGACTCGAGTGCAGGGGATATGGTGGTGGTCTCTTTGGGGGTGCACACAGCAGAGAGTAAAGAGGGTGCAGATAGAGAGGATGAGGAGGGTGCAGAAGCAGAAGGCTGAGTGAGCCACTCAACCAAGTCTGGTGCGTCCTTTGACGTAATCACACGCACCTTCTGCAACTTCACACTTAGGCTGTGGCCTGTGCACCTGCCCGACCCCTACCAATGGCCTGCCTCTTCCTCTGCCAATCATTTTCAAAATGACCCTGTGAAAAAAGTCCCTATAGAAGAGCAGTATTTGAGGAAGAAGGTATATCACACCCCTGCCTCAATCAGTTTTTTAGGGGGGCAACTGGTTAATCACACCAGTAGAAATTATTTCTTCAAATAGTGTTTTTCACTCTGTGTAAATGTGGTAATGCAGCAAAACCGCTGACAAATGCTGCACTACCTAAATGCACTATATAGAAAGTATATTATTGGTATATAACACCCCTGCTTCAATCATTTTTTTTTTTTTTTGGGGGGGGGGGCAACTGGTTAATCACACCAGTAGAAATTATTTGTTCCAGTGCATTTGGCACTCTGTGTGGCTGCAGTATCGCAGCAGAACCGCACACAACTGCTGCACAATACAAATGCACTATAATATACTTTCTATGTTAGAAAGTATATTATAAGTATATTACACCCCTCAGTATATCACACCTATCGATAGCACACCTATACTAGTCCTTAAAAAGACTTTTGTAGCCCTATTAGCTAGAGATTTGTGTCTGTAACAGTCTGTCCCTGCTCCACACATCAACCTTTCCCTACACTGGCAAAAGACTGAATGTAAAATGGCGGCCAGATCAGGTTTATTTATAAGGTAGGGGGTATGTCCATGTGCTGAAACATCTCAATTGGCTGTTCTGTACCACCTGATGGATGTGTCATGGGTCAAAATTCTTCACAATGTGAAAGAACATGGTGGGCGCGAATATCGCCATATGTTCGCTCGTTCGGCGAACAGCAAATGAGCAAAGTTCGCTGCGAAACTACCGCCGGGCAAACCACAAGGCCATCTTATTCACTATGTTTACTATGTTCATATTCACTATGTTCTAAAAATTATGAGCTTATTAAGTCAAGGCCAATTGTGTGTTTTTATTTATTTTTGTTACCTCAAACACAGCACAAGAAAAATACATTTTTTGATGTACCTGTTTTGTTTATTTTATTTTACTGTTTGTAAAATTGGGAATTTTTACAATTTTATTAATTTTTTACATTTATTAAACTTTTAATTTTTTTTCTCCATTGTAATTTGAATTCCCTTTAGCGGACTTGAACATGAGATCTTCTGATCACTTTTCCCATACACCGCAATAGAATAATTCTTTGGTCTATGAGATTTTTACTGACTTCTTGAGAAGCCATTCCTCATGCTCAGCTTTTCAGGCAGTTAGCCATAACAGGCCTGTGAACTTTTCCAAAGCCCCAGGCTGTCATGGCAACAGATCAGAGCCCTAAGATTTCTCCATGGGACGCAGCTTAAAAGGCAGAGAGAGCCCCCTACATCTGTCTAACCACATAAATGCCCCAATTTCTATAGACAGCAGCATCTGAAGGGTTAAATGACTGGGATCCTTGTGCCAAGTGCCACAGCACTTACAGTGTATGGAGCAGACTTAGCGAGTGTGCCTGCTCCATACTCCTGCACCACCATGTAACTGTATATCATGGTATGAGTAAGGGTTAATGTGCTCTTTGATGAATAGGCAGCACAAATACTATGATTTCTAGCAAATTTACTGTGTTAAATATGCTAATTTATCAAGTAAACTTGCTGCAAACACAACTTTCCAGATATGGTGAACATTTATTTCTGTAACATATGATCAATGAATTGAAAAGAACCATTGAAATCCTGTGGGAGTCCCTTAAGCTCTTTTTTGGATTATGCTTAGAGATACCTAATTGCACTGAGCACAATGTCATATGAAAAAAGACCGCTCTTAGAAATATTATCTACCAGTCTTTAACAATTTATAAATAAATGAGGAAAAGCCTTAACAGTTACATCTTATAAAATATACTGCATGTGGTAGAGCTAATGGGAATAGATGGAGACTAAGGAGAGCTCAGATTAGAAGGCATACCACGGTCTTGTATTCAGTTATTAAACATGGAGACAGTAGCTTGTGACCTAATATATAATGAATCATGGATTGGAAAAGAAAAAAAAATAACACTGTTCGGGTGGCACTCAGATATCTGATAATTGTATGGCTGCACAGTATAGTTACAAAATGTATATTTATTTACAAATACGAACACAAATATAGTATAAAAATAGTTAATCAACTATGAGCAAAAAAACATTGATGTCAATTAGATATACACAAAATATACAAAATAGAAATAAAATTAAATTTATAAAAAATAGTAAAAAAAAAAAAAATCCAGTAAATGATGTGAAATAATCTGATGTCTGTCCACATATAGTTCCTGTTAAATCTGGTATTTATGGTATTTTATAGTGCTGGATTATTACCATATAGTCAATTTAAGACCTGTGCAGTATCAATTATATTTCTGTTGCTAGTTATCACTATGAGCTCAAAATGATATGTTGTTAATCCTCTGATGACTGGAGTAGAGCAATCGACGCTGTGCCAGGCTCGTAAGGTGAAATATATTACGTTCAAAAGCAGTTATACCTCTTGGATATAATCACATGCAAATCATCGCTATGGTGCTGAGGTGAATAGCCAGTCATGATATGAATAGCTGGTCCAATACAATGTGAATAGCCAGTCCAAATCGCTACCAATCCAGAAGATGACTGTCTGATGATCTCGCTGGTAAATAAATGGATCAGCTGAATACAACTCCTTCATGTATAGCTGGCAAATGTTAGATGTTCATATGGAGGCTGATTTCATTAGAGCCTATCATAGTTCCCAATTGCACGATACCTGCTTGTATGTGCACGCTGACGCAGTAAGTGGTGTCCCACATGGTCAAGCTTTGTTGCTCAGGTAGCGGAATGTGATCGGCTCGGAAAACAAATGCAAATGCGGTCAATTTTCAAAAGACACCGAGCCTTTGCAGTATTAGGATATTATCAAAGATTGCGATCAAAGTCTATTTACTGCACACAAATTGTCACCAGACGCATTTCGGAACCACATGTTCCTTCATCAGTGGCCTGCAGAGAATAGATCCATATCTCCATTTTAAAAAGTTGCCTTTTATTAAAGGGGAGGTGTCGTACCAGATTCCAAAATATAGGTAAAACCTGGACTGGATATTACTTTCTATGTGATATGTAAAAAAATATAAAGCGCAATGGTTACAAAAACACACTATAAAAGGGCATGGGAATACAGGGTGAGAATATAATCAATTGCATCAATATAATGTTTGGAACCTTCACCATTGTATATCATAAAAATATAAATAAATATAGAAATAAAAAATATAAAAAAATAAAAAGTGAATAGAATGTACATGCCTTTCTTCACATTATTAGTTTGTCCTGAGAATAGGGGCCAATCTTTTCAGAAAAAAAACACATTATTACAAACATAACATTTTTACTGCGGTTTTGTGTATGGGATCAGTTTTTATAAATCTATGAAAGGCACATATATATATATATATATATATATTGTAGGAGGTATTTATTAATATGCCTATACACTAAGTGTACTTATGATGATGAATGGTGTCTTAGTAAGTATTTTTTTTATTGGGTGTGCCGTACGGGTTGTGCACTGATCCATTGTTATTTAAGTGGGTAAAGATGCTGGTTTTCTTATATATAACAAATCATGCAGTTAATACTAATCTCATATAAAGTTATGTATAATGCAGATGCTGTGTATACTGTACCTTATATTACATAGGAGTATGCTTGCAGATCATTTCTTAAAAAAATATACAAGCAAATATGGTTTTCATAAACCCCTTGGAGACCCTTGATGTACTAGTATGTCATGGCCTCCAGTTCCTTGGCAACATTTGACTTACTAGTGTGTCAAGATGATTGGACGTTGGACGGGCACCGGAGAGGTACGTATAAGATCAATGCAGGGGCCTGATAGTTGGACCCCTGCTGTATCCGATGGCATTGCTGAAAACAATGAGATTAACCCATTGTATGCTGTAGTCAATGCTGACCGTGGCATCAGGGGCTTTTCCGGGATCTGCAGCTCCATTCCCAACCCCATTGTGATGCGGTGACAGGGACCCAATGGCTGAGAAGGCAGCCTGATGCCTTGCACAGGCATCGGGCTTTCCTTCTATGGAAGCTTAGAAGATCAAGCCCCTTAAGGCCTCTTTCACACGGGCGTCATTTTTTTGGCCCGGCTAAGAGCCGGGTGCGTTGCGGGAAAATGCGCGATTTTTTCTGTGCAAGTGCAAAACATTGTCATGCGTTGCACTCGCGTGAGAAAAATCGCGCATGTTTGGTACCCAAACCCGAACTTCTTCATAGAAGTTCGGGCTTGGGATTGATGTTCTGAAGATTGTATTATTTTCCCTTATAACATGGTTATAAGGGAAAATAATAGCATTCTGAATACAGAATGCATAGTAAACCAGCGCTAGAGGGGTTAAAATAAAATAAAAAAATTATTTAACTCACCTTAGTCCACTTGCTCGCGAAGCCCGGCATCTCCTTGTGTCTCCGCTGCTGATGAACAGGACCTGGGATGAGCTGCTCCATTAAATACCGGTTAAGGACCTTCGATGACGTCACTCCGGTCATCACATGGTACGTCACATGATCTTTTACCATGGTGATTCACCATGGTAAAAGATCATGTGATGACCGGAGTGACGTCATCGAAGGTCCTTAAGCTCTATTTAATGGAGCAGCTCATCCCAGGTCCTGTTCATGGTTTGCGGCTTTTGCCTGCGCTTTGAGGCGGCGATCGGCGTAGGGGGGACCCGATGGCATGGAAGGCAGCGCGATGCCTAATGAAGGCATCGCGCTGCCTTCCGGTGACGAGCCCGTGAGATCCAGCCCCCTGGATCTCACAGGCCAGAAGCTGTATGAGTAATACTTACTGTATTACTCATACAGTCAATGCATTCCAATACAGAAGTATTGGAATGCATTGTAAAGGGATTAGACCCCCAAAAGTTCAAGTCCCAAAGTTGGAAAAAGTAAAAGTTGAAAAAATAAAGTTTTCCCCCCCAAAAATTAAAAGTTTCAAGTAAAAATAAACAAAAATGTCATTTTCCCCAATAAAGATTAAAAAAAAAGGTAAAAAATAAAGGGGATTTTTTTTAAATACAAATTAGGTATCGCTGTGTCCATATCGACCGGCTCTATAAACATATCACATGACCTAACCCCTCAGATGAACAACGTAAAAAATAAAAATTTTTGTCACCTTACATCACAAAAAGTACAACAGCAAGCGATCAAAAAGGCGTTTGCCCCCCAAAATAGTACCAATCTAACCATCACCTCATCCCGCAAAAAATTAGCCCCTGCCTGAGACAATCGCCCAAAAAATAAAAAAATATGGCTCAGAATATGGAGACACTAAAACATATTTTTTTTTGTTTTAAAAAAAGCTGTTATTGTGTAAAACTTACATAAATAAATAAAAAGTATACATATTAGGTATTTCCGCTTCCGCATTGACTAGCCATATAAAAATATCACATGACCTAACCCCTCAGATGAACGCCGTAAAAAATTTAAAAAATATAATCTGTGCTAAATAAACCATTTTTTGTCACCTTACAACACAAAAAGTGTAATAGCAAGCGATCAAATAGTCATATGCACCCCAAAATAGGGCCAATCAAACTGTTGTCTCATACCGCAAAAAATGAGACCCTACCTAAGATAATTGCCCAAAAACTGAAAAAACTATGGCTCTCAGAATATGGAGACACTAAAACATGATTTTTTTTGTTTCAAAAATGAAATTATTGTGTAAAACTTACATAAATAAAAAAAAATTATACATATTAGGTATTGCAGCATCCGTAAAAAAATGCTCTAGAACAATATCACATGACCTAACCCCTCAGATGAATACCGTAAAAAAATAAAATAAAAACGGTGTAAAAAAAGCAATTTTTTGCCACCTTACATCACAAAAAGTGTAATAGCAAGCAATCAAAAAGTCATACGCAGCCAAAAATAGTGCCAATAAAACCGTCATCTCATCCCGCAAAAATCATACCCTACCCAAGGTAATCGCCCAAAAACTGAAAAAAATATGGCTCTCAGACTATGGAAACACTAAAACATGATTTTTTTTTTTTTTGTTTAAAAAAAGAAATCATTGTGTAAAACTTACATAACTAAAAAAAAAAAGTGTATATATATATTAGGTATTGCCGCGTCCATGACATCCTGGTCTATAAAAATACCACATGATCTAACCTGTCAGATGAATGTTGTAAATAACAAAAAATAAAAATGGTGCCAAAACAGCTATTTCTTGTTACCTTGCCTCACAGAAAGTGTAATCTAGAGCAACCAAAAATCATATGTACCCTAAACTAGTACCAACAAAACTTCCCGTAGTTTCTAAAATGGGGTCACTTGTTTTGCATTCTGTCTTAAGAATGCTATTATTTTCCGATATAACCATGTTATAACGAGAGTTCAGCGGACACCGGTATGTTCGGATTCGATGGGTTCGGCCGAACTTCACAAAAAAAGTTTGAATTCGGGACCCAAACTTGACCCCGAACCCCATTGAAGTCAATAGGGACCCGAACTCTGGAGCACTAAAATGGCTCTAAAAAAGTCATGGAAAGGGCTAGAGGTCTGCAAATGGCATCAACATGTGGTTAAGAGCATGGCAAGTGCTCTACAAACAAATGTGGATAGGGAAATGACTAAAAATAACATAAAATACCTAAAAATAAAAATAAAATTTGATCGAGGAGATGGTCCATATGGAGTAGGAGGTTGAGGAGGTGGTGGATGTGGCGGTGTAGGAGGAAGGGGCGGAAAAGGAGGAGGAGGTAGCCAACATTGGTTTTTAGTTTCAATTTTAATTTAATTTTTTGTTTAAATTAGGGTACACCCCAAAACATTGGGAAATATAACCTGTGATAAACCCACTCCAGCCGTGCTAAACAAACGTTCATACAATAGACTGGCCAGCACCTCCAAAGGGTAAAGGGCAAGCTCAGGCCATGTGCCCAATTTGGAGACACAGAATTTGAAGGGTGCAGACCCATCAGTCAGTACGTGTAGGTGTGTGCACACATACTGCTCAACCATGTTTCATGTTCCCATGACATCCATGATCCAATTGGATATCTTCTCTATCAACTTTCAATGTTCTTTTATGCTCCTACCATGGTGATCATGGGTAGCAGGGAATCAGGGTTCCAGGCCCGAGAGGGATCCTGAGAAAGGGAAACCACACACAAGTAAGGTTAATGGATAAAATTAAATGTGATCGAGTGGAAATGTGGGACAAATTATTGAAGCAGAAGCTTCCAAGTAAAGAAAGGGGCATGCAGCAATTACTCACTCCAGACTTGGGGATGTAGTGACGATAAATAACAATACAGGACTCTTAAGATGCCCTGTTATTGGAATGATTAATAAAAAATTACAGGGAATGCCACTGCGGTATTTTGGATTTGGAAACGTTAGACAGGAGAGGCCCTGCTGCCGCTTGGTTGACTCTATATAACTTCTGCCTGATCGCATTTTCCCGTGACGTCCACGATCCAATTAGATATCTTCTCTATCAGCTTTTGATTTTCTTTTCTGCATCTACTATTGTGATCACGGGAACCATGCCAGAGAGGTAGCATGAGAAAGGGATACCACATCCAAGGGAGGTCAATGGCTGAAATGTGATCAACAAATGTGGGACAAGTTGCTAAAGCGGAAGGATCGAATAAAAGGAGGGGGCGCACTTCAATTAAAGACAAATTTTAGAAATGTAAGTGCCTGTTACCTATGCAGAAAGTTGAAGTTAGTAGTAATAAATACCCCAAGATGCATGTGGATCCCTCAGCCGCCTCCTCCCCAATTTTAATTCAGGAGCAGTAAACAGCGGGAAGCAAATAGAGGTGGCTGAACTCTGCTGCACTCTATGTCTTGTGAAGTCAGAGTCTCCAGAAATGCCCGTCTCGCGATTTATAGCAAATACATTATTTTCATTTAGAGATCCAAAAAATATGTTGGAGGCATGTAGTGTATGCAAGCCATGTTTGACCCTTCTCAATTAAGGTATTAAGGGACTACTTGCCATTCAGGGGGGTGGTAAAGCCGCTTTTGTGGTGAAACTTGTTATCTGACACTGGCTCTTTTTTGGAAAATGTATGGGTGAATGTTCACCTCCTTTTGCGGTATGGAACAACTTAGTGGTGAAATTCTTTCTGTGACACTTGCTCTTTTTCGGAAAATGTATGGGTGAATGTACACCTCATTTTGCGGTATGAACCAACGTACTTAGTGGTGAAATACTTTCTGGGACACTGGCTTTTTTTTCCGGAAAATGTGTGGGTGAATGTACACCTCCTTTTGCGGTATTGAACAATTTACTTAGTGATGATATTCTTTCTGTGACACTGGCTCTTTTTCAGAAAATGCATGGGTGAATGCACACCTCCTTTTGCGGTATGGAACGACTTAGTGGTGAAATTCTTTCTGTTACACTGGCTTTTTTTCGGAAAATGTATGGGTGAATGCACACCTCATTTTGTGGTATGGGCCGAATTACGTAGTGGTGAAATGTGTTATGTGAAATGGGCTTTTTTTGAGAAAATTGATGAGTGACTGTACACCTCCTTTTGCTGTATGGGCTGAATTACACATTGAATTTTAAATTTCAAAGTAAACTCCTTTGCTCTGTATCTCTTGTGAAGTCAATGTCTCCAGCCCCTCTCACGATTTACACCAAATACATTATTTTGATGTAGAAATCCAAAAATTATGTTCAAGGCGTGTAGTGTATGCAAGCCATGTGTGACCCCTCTCATCACTCTCACGCTGTTCTGCACCTGGTTTGCCTGGGCGAAAGGAGTCACACAGGGGACAAACTGCTCCATGTCCTTCAGCAAGAAATTGAATCCTGGCTTTCTCTGTGACAACTCAAAATCGGAACCATGGTGACTGACAACAGGAAGAACATGGTGTTGGCGCTACCTCAAGGATGGCTGAGCCATGTGCCCTGCATGGCGCATGTGTTCAATCTAGTTGCCAAGCGGTTCCTGAAGTCTTCCACCCATCTGCAATACATCCTAAAAATGGCCAGGAAACTTTGCATGCATTTTAGCCACTCGTACACCGCAAAGCATACCCTCCTTGAGCTGCAGCGGCAGAAAGGCATCCCCCAACATGTGGCTGATATGCAAGGTTTCCGACCATCGGAATTCTACCCTCCATATTTGGACCCACTGTACAAACAGAGAAAGGCCATAAACAATTTCCTGATGATCCAAGCGGACAGGAGCACTCCCCTGTGTAACTTTGATGTCAGCCAGTGGCAGCTCATGCGTAAAAACTTTGTTTGTTCAGGGCCTTTGAGGAGATCATGTTTGTCGCCAGGACTACGGGATGAACAATGTCATTCCACTGCTTCATGTTCTGGAACAGATGCTGGTAAATCTGGCTGGTTAGGGGACTGGAGATGTGGCGCCTAGAAACATGGCGGCAGAGTTTGATACATTCGTCTGTCAATATCTCTGTTTACAGTAAGTGAACGGGAACATCATTTATCGCTAGGATCTGCAAACACCAACTGATGTGGTGTTTACCTCTAGTGTTGAGCAAGCACCAAAGTGCTCAGGTAGAATACTTTGCGATGCTCAGGCACAATGGAAGTCAATGGGAGAACCCCAGGCACCCCCTGTTCTGAAGAGTGGAGGGTATCGGGACTCTAGTTTGGCTTAAGAGTTCTACTGTACTGTACTTCTACTGAGACCCATACAGTAGAAGTCTTTTTCTTTTTTTGGTTTGTGTGATTGGCTATGCAGATATATGGTGTAGTGGTTAATGTTCTGGGCTGTGATGCAGAAGCTGTGAGTTGGAGGCTAAAGGTAATTTAAACATATAAAGGCTGGAGGCTAAACTTAATTTAAACATATAAAAAATATTCAGATATATCAGAAGTATAATGTATTGTACAATATAAAAGTCAAGTTGTAAAAATAATCAGTCAGCACTCTGGAAGAAGGTGGTGCTCGTATCCTGGGTTGCAGGCCCATAAATCCAAGTAGAAGAAGTGGCCTGTATTTTGCTTATGGCAATAAAGTGAAGATTTATTACCATCAAAAAGTGAGTGTTGATCCACTTCTTCTGTATAAAATAGGCGCTAATGTAGCGCGTGTGTGTGTGTGGGGGGGGGAGTAATATGACTTGTTGTTATGGACCTGACACTTGTAGTAAAAGGACAAAATGTAATATTCTATGTAATATACTGTTGTAGAAATATGTAATAGTTGTAATCAGCTCGCATCAAAGTTTGTGTAAGGAAAGCCGCAGTTAGAGAAAGACCCAGGTGCTACCATCTTGATTGAATTCTTGCTGAGCACTCCCCTGCCCTGCTCAGTGTGTTCACTTTTATTTACTCACAAAAATGTGTAAAAGGGGTTGGCCCAAGACAAGGATGCAGGAAGTGATGACATACAGGAAGTGATGACATAGGAAGACAAGCATTTAGAATAACATAGCCAGCTAACAAACACATGTATACAATAATCTACCATTACCACTGGAGCGAACCCTATCCAGCCTTGCTCAGTGATCAATGCCAGATAAAGTTAATATGATTCACATGCATGTTTATTTACAGTACAGCGTCATTATCTCAAGCGGCTGATCAGGCGCACTAGAGACAACAAACGCACGTTCCTTTTGTTTATATTGTTCTCGTAACAAATGCATCCACGCCAACAAAACACTGCTCTGCTGGACACATCAGTCTCCCCCGGCCCACAGCCCAGTGCTTAGCACATGGACCATTCGCCGATGGAGAGCCCTGCACCCAGCAGCTGTGACAGGACATACACGGGATGATATCCACTCCAATGGTTTACCCTGACACTGAGAGACATGATGACAATGCACAATATATTAAATACACATACTAATAAAATTTCCACAACAATACTTTTAATGGATCTGTGTTATTGTATCTATTTCTATGAGTGTGCATTCTTGTGTGTTTTTGCTAATATATGTGCATGTGTCATTACATGTGTACAGTTTGTACATGTTTTTAGTTGTGTGTATCTTTGGAATCACTGACCAAACACTAAGGCCCCATGCACACGGCCGTGTTTCACAGCCGTGTGCGGGCCGTGGAACCGCAGCCTGGATTCCTGCTGAGAGCAGGAGCGCACGGCGTCACTGGTTGCTATGACGCCGTGCGCTCCCTGCTGCCGCCGCAATACAGTAATACACTGGCATGATCTATACCAGTGTATTACTGTACTGTGCCGGCAGCAGGGAGCGCACGGCGTCATAGCAACCAATGACGCTGTGCGCTCCTGCTCCGCGCTCCTGTGAAACACGGCCGTGTGCATGGGGCCTAATAGTGTAAAAGTGGCCTAGATGACCTAGTACCCGTCAATGTATTCCAGTTTGTTGCAATGCACCACAGTTGCTATGTTTTCATATATATGTTTTTATATATTTATTTTATATGTGAATGCAACTGAGCTGAATATATTGTTTAAAGGGAAACTCTATTCTCCCATCAGGAGTTACCAAAATGTGTTTTACAGTACGTTTTCATATACTTACATATCAGCTCTTGTGTGTCTTTCTTTCTATCTATCTATCTATCTATCTATCTATCTATCTATCTATCTATCTGTCTGTCTGTCTACTGCTATCTACCGCTAGGGGTGCAACAGTTTTAATATTACTTGCAAGCTTTAGAGTTCAAAATTGAATATGTAAATTCAGTATGACAGTATTGAGAATGTAGTGTTTTTGCATTTTTGAGATACTCAGAGACATGACATCTACCTTTTGGCAACATTTTACCATCAACAATTCAAGCATAAAATGGCACCATTTTCATCATCTGTCAAGCGACCATGGATATATGTCAGTCCTGTCAATTCCAAATAATATCCCTTTTGTCAGGACATGATCAAGTAGAATTAGTAAGCAGAAACATCCAAAATTATTCATTATTCAGTATGACAGCTATTGCTAAGAGCAGTCATTTTGATGCCTTTAAAAGAGGACTGTTGACCATAAATAAATAAAAAATACAACTACTACAGAGTTTAAAAAAAACTATACTCTTTAAAGAGATTAGAAGAAGAATACTTTAAAATAAAAAGATAGAAACAAATAAAAACATTTTAGAAAAAGGTTTTCTATCAAATAGCAACTAAAGCTATAAAGCAACATGTATAAAAGTTACAATATAAGAAATATCAGAAATATTTGAGATAAAGTTCTCATTGAACGGAGATATTTTCCTACTGACAGAAAACATCCTGTCTATTAATCCCATCAAAAGACTCTGCAGTCCATCTCAGTCAGAAATGGCTACTTCTGTAGATCAATAGTTTGTGCTCATATTCATAGCAAATGTCAATACAATGTTAACTATCTCAAACTGTGTGAAATCATGGGAAATGTGTGACCTATTTCTGGCAATATCTTTATATAAGTCAGCTTAAACTTTAGTGGTCTTTTAAATAAAGAAGACCAATGCAGAGAAAAGTGTATTGCTGATCATTTAGAAAGGAAGTTTGGGATAGCACATTCTTAACTAAACTCTATAACTAGGGAAATGATTGTTACATAGCGTTTAACTGCCAAGAAACATTATGGCAATAGCTTACTTTGTTACATCAAGACTGGATCAATGATTATTACACAGCATATCTACCATGTTCAATATGGTACCTGAGTCCCAATTAGAACCAAGGTTCCAAGTCGATATTCTTTGTTGGCTTATCTTCACATTATGTTCATAGAGACAAAAGAGAGGAGCATTTCATGTGTAGAACTGTAAAAAAAAGAACAAAAGTAGGATGAATGGCACAGTCACCTGATAGTGTTGTGCTTGTGGGCATAGCCTATATAGAAGGATAGCATGGTTAGAATTTCCTGGATTGCTACCCTGGATGCAAACAGATACAGGAGCTATGGCCATGCATAGGTGCATCTCAATAATTCATCTTAAAAAGTAAACATATATTATATAGATTAATTACACATAGAGTGATCTATTTCAAGTTATTTTGTTTATTGTTGATTATGGCTTACAGCTAAAGAAAACCCAAACATCTTTGTCAGAAAATTAGAATATTGTAAAAGGATTCCTAAGCCTTAAAATGGTCCCTCGGTGTGAGAACACTGCTGACTTAGATGTCCAGAAGACAGTCATTGACACCATCTACAAGGAGGGTGAGCCACAAAAGGTCATTGCTAAAGAAGTTGGCTGTTCACAGGGTGCTATAGACAAGCATATTAATATAAAGTTCAGTGAGATGAAAAAGTGTGGTAGGAAAAGGTGCACAAACAATAGGGATAACCACAGCCTTGAAAGGATTGTCAAGAAAAGGCCATTCAAGAATTTTGGGGGAGATTCATAAGGAGTGGACTGCTGCTGGAGTAAGTGCTTCAAGAGCCACCACACACAGATGTTTCCAGAACGTGGGCTACAACTGTTGCATTCCTTGTGTCAAGCCACTCATGAGCCACCCAGAGATAATTTCAGAAGCAGCTCACCTGGGCTTAGGAGAAAAAGGACTGGATATTTGCTCAGTGGTCCAAAGTCCTATTTTCAGATGAAAGTAAATTTTGCATTTCATTTGTAAATTAAAGGTCCCAGAGTCTGGAGGACGAGTGGAGAGGCAAACCATCCAAGTTGCTTAAAGAGGACCTTTTCATCAGTTTTGACATAGGGTAATTATGGTATTACCTTGTAGGGCAGCCCCCCTCGTTTCTTCTCCCTGGCTGTGAGCAGTCCGCTCTGATTGGATCACGTTCACAGCCAGGAAGGAGACGCCCACAGCAGAAGAATGAGTCTACTCCCTGTTGTGAGTTTAATGCATATTATAATACAGTGCTCCAAATCATCGGGGGGCCACAGCGGACAAACGGGTGGTGGGTTAAAAAAAATAAATAAATACACCCATGGCATCAGTGAGGGCTTCCCTACAAGGTAATACCATAATTAAGGTCCAGTCTGAAGTTTCCACAGACAATGATGATTTGAGAAGCCATGTATTCTGCTGATGTTGGTCCAATGTGTTATATCATATCCAAAATCAGTACAGCCATCTAACAAGAAATTTTAGAGCACTTCAAGGTTCCCTCTGCTGACAAGCTTTATGTATACTGATTTCATTTTCCAGCAGGACTTGGCACGTACCCACACTGCTAAAAGTACAAATCTCTGGTTGAATAACCATGGTATCACTGTGCTTGATTGGCCAGCAAACTAGCTTAAACCCTATAGCAATTCTATATAGTATTGTGAAGATGGACATTAAACCCGACAAGCTGAAGACTGCTATCAAAACAACCTGGGATTTCATAGCAGCTCAGCAGTACACAGGCTGATTGCCTCCAAGCCATACCACACTGATGCAGTAATTCATGCAAAAGGAGCCCAGACCAAGGATTGAGTGGATATACTGTGCATACTTTTCAGTAGACCAACATTTCTGTATTAAAAATACTTTTTTACTTGGTCTTGTATAATATACAAATTTTCTGAGATACTAACTTTTGGGTTTTCTTTAGCTATAAGACAATCATCAAAATTTTTAAAAAAGTAAACATTAGTGGTGGGTGAGCATGCTCGAACGAATATCGTGTGTGCTCAAGTCAGTGTATTTAAATCTAATTTAGCCTCCATTTCTGAAAATGTTCTGGTGGGATTCGAACTCGCAACCTGCTACATTACAGCCAAGAATGTTAATCATTACACTATAGAGCTGCATGACCATTATATATAAAATATATATATATATATATATATATATATATATATTAGTAGTAAGTAGTTCTATACAGCAGAAGTCTAAATGTTTTATTTATTTTAATGCAACCGGCCATGCAGCTCTATAGTGTTGTGGTTAACATTCTTGGTTGTAACGTAGAAGGTTGTGAGTTTGGATCCTGTCAGAATCTTTTCAGAAATATAAGGCTATATTAAATTTATATATTTAATATTTATTTATTTATTTTGGTAATTGCAAAAAATATGTAATTAGAAAGAAATTCTGATCATATATATATATATATATATATATATATATATATATATATATATTATACACACATACATAATATGTGGGAAACTACTACTAATGTTTTAGCCATAATATATTTACATACATTATAATATATTATATATTCTAAATATATAATAATAGATATAAATATATTATGGCTATCTATCTATCTATATATACATATATATATATATATATATATATATATATATATACACACACACACACAGTACAGACCAAAAGTTTGGACACACCTTCCTTCTCATTCAAAGAGTTTTCTTTATTTTCATGATTATGGAAATTGTAGATTCACACTGAAGGCATCAAAACTATGAATCAACACATTTGGAATTATATACATAACAAAAAAGTGTGAAACAACTGAAAATATGTCCTATTCTAGGTTCTTCAAAGTAGCCTCCTTTTGCTTTGATTAATGCTTTGCACACTCTTGGCATTCTATTGATGAGCTTCAAGAGGTAGTCACCTGAAATGGTTTTCACTTCACAGGTGTGCCCTGTCAGGTTTAATAAGTGGGATTTTTTTTTTCCTTATAAATGGGTTGGGACCATCAGTTGCGTTGTGGAGAAGTCAGGGGGATACACAGCTGATAGTCCTACTGAATAGACTGTTAGAATTTGTATTATGGCAAGAAAAAAGCAGCTAAGTGTCATGGTCTTACCTTCTTGCTGTTCTCCTTCGTTTGACATGTGCTGGCGGCCATCTTGGTTTCTGGGTTTCTTGTAGCCTCCCACCCTGCGGCTTCTCCTTCCCACTGGGAGGAGCTGGATGCCTAGCTCATATATATAGGAGGTCTGTGGCTTCAGTTCCTTGCTTGGTCCTCCTGTGTTCACATGCTTCTAAGACTGCTGCTGCTTCTGGTTCCTGATCCTGGCCTCGTCTGACTACCCCGCTGGTTCCTGATCCTGGCTTCGTCTGACTACCCCGCTGGTTCCTGATCCTGGCTTCGCCTGACTACCCTTCTGGTTCCTGACCTCTGGCTACGCAAGACCCTGCTTCGGTTTAGCCATCCGTTTGGACTTTTGCTTACAGCTTGATTTTCAATAAAGCCTTCTTATTCCCACTTATCTCTTGTTGTACGTCTGGTTCATGGTTCCATGACATTAGGACCAAGCCATGTATTCTGACGGTACAGGGCCATCCTCGCTACCTACGCTGATTGCCAGACTTGATCAGCAGGATCACCTGTTGGGTCGGTTCACTGTGGCGTTGCAAACCAAACCCTGCTTGAACGCACGGCTCATTTCGCTTCCGTTGCCGATGGGTCGGTTGTCGCTCCTGGGCCCGCTCCTACTGCCGCTCCGGTTGTTGCGCCAGAGTCTACCCCGACACCTGTTGCTGCGCCTGCGGTGTCTCGGGGTATGACCGGTTCTGCCCCCCTTCCACAGCGCTTTGGGGGAGAGCCAACTCAGTGCCGAGGTTTCCTTAACCAGGTGGGCATTTATTTCGAGTTGCTGCCACATGCCTTTCCTACTGAGAGATCAAAGGTGGGCTTCTTGATCTCGCTGCTCTCGGACAAGGCCTTGGCCTGGGCCAGCCCTTTATGGGAGAACAACAATCCGGTGGTTGCCGAGTTTTCCGGTTTTGTTGCTTCTCTTCGGAAGGTATTCGATGTGCCGGCTCGTGCTGCCTCTGCTGCGAAGCTCCTTATGTCCATCAGACAGGGTTCACGATCCGTAGCTGAATACGCCATTGAGTTTCGTACCCTGGCAGCAGAGGTGGGCTGGAATAATGAGGCTCTGGTCGCTGCTTTCTCTCATGGTCTCTCGGATGCCTTGAAGGATGAGGTTGCAGCTAAGGACCTACCAGTGGAGCTCGAGTCTCTTATTTCTTTCCTGATTTTGATTGACACCAGACTCAGGGAGAGACCTTCCTTTAAGGAGAGCCTGCGGAGGCCTTCTAACAGATTGGCGCCTACGTTTGCTGTCCCACCCGTGCCTCCCTCTCCTCCCACGCCTCCTGGGGATGACTTGTCTGGGGGTGAACCCATGCAGCTGGGGTTTGCTCGCCTGTCCGAGGGGGAGAGGGTACTCCGGAGACGCGAGGGCCGATGCATGTACTGTGGTCTCGGTGGGCATTTTCGGTTGGCATGTCCGAACCGTCCGGGAAACGCTCGCACCTGAGATCCTGTCGGGGGCAGATCTTGGGTGGAGTCTCCTCGTCCCCGGTTTCCCGTGTTGACAAACCACTGATCACTGTTGTCCTCTCCTGGGTCGGGGGCTCGGTGACGACCCAGGCGTTGGTGGACTCTGGTGCTGGTGGTTTGTTCATTGATAGTGTGTTCGCTGCCGCCAATTCCATTCCTCTGCAGCCTCGAGGTTCCCCACTGGCTCTTGAGGCGATAGACGGCAGACCCCTTCTGCCGCCACACGTGACTCATGAGACCCTTCCAGTGGGGATAGCCATTGGTGCCGTTCACAGAGAGTCGGTCTGTCTCCAGGTGATTTCGTCTCCACACTACTCGGTGGTCTTGGGGTACCCCTGGCTCCAGAAGCATAATCCGACTTTCGATTGGAGATCGGCCGAGATCCTCTCGTGGTCACCGCAGTGTGGGGCTAGTTGCATCCATGGGCCTGTCAAGTTGCTGTGTACTTCCTCGGACTCTCTGTTGCCTCCTGAATACGAAGAGTACCGGGATGTATTCGATAAGGTGCGCGCGGTTGCCCTACCTCCGCACCGCCCATACGATTGTGCCATAGAGTTACAATCTGGTGCCGTTCCTCCTCGTGGCAAAGTCTATCCACTGTCGGTAGCGGAGAATGAGGCCATGGAGGAGTACGTGAGGGAGGCGCTTTCACGCGGACACATTCGCAAATCCTCGTCCCCGGCAGGGGCTGGATTTTTCTTTGTGAAAAAGAAGGGCGGTGAGTTGAGGCCTTGCATCGATTACAGGGGTCTCAATCGCATCACGATCAAGAACGCTTACCCGATACCCTTGATTTCCGAGCTGTTCGATCACCTCAAAGGGGCCACGGTCTTTACCAAACTCGAACTGAGGGCGGCATATAACCTGGTAAGGATCAAGGCGGGCGATGAGTGGAAGACCGCGTTTAACACCAGGACCGGTCATTATGAATCCTTGGTTATGCCCTTTGGGTTGTGCAATGCGCCCGCAGTCTTCCAGGAATTCATCAACGATGTTTTCCGTGACCTGTTGCAGCAGTGTGTGGTGGTCTATTTGGATGACATCTTGGTATATTCTGAATCCATGGAGGCCCACATTATGGATGTCAGACGAGTGTTGCAACGGTTACGAGAGAACAGGCTGTTCGGTAAGCTTGAGAAATGCGAATTTCACCGATCCCAGGTAATCTTCTTAGGTTACATCATTTCCGCTGAGGGGTTCTCCATGGATCCTGAGAAGGTTTCGGCTGTCTTACAGTGGTCCCAGCCCAGTGGTCTCCGTGCCCTGCAGTGCTTTTTGGGCTTCGCCAATTATTATCGGAAGTTCATCAGGGACTTTTCTATGCTAGCCAAGCCTCTCACGGATCTGACCAGGAAGGGCAGTAATTTCCAGGTCTGGCCGCTCGAGGCCATCCGAGCTTTTGAGGCTCTAAAGTCCGCCTTTGTGTCGGCTCCGATTCTGTCGCATCCCAACCCTGGGTTGCCCTTTGTCCTCGAGGTGGACGCGTCTGAGACGGGAGTAGGCGCCCTTCTGTCTCAGCGTAGAACACCAGAGGGTCCTCTGCTTCCTTGTGGATTTTACTCCCGGAAACTGTCTTCCGCGGAGTGCAACTATCAGATTGGTGACAGGGAGTTATTGGCCATCGTGCAGGCCCTTAAAGAATGGAGGCACTTGCTCGAGGGCTCGGTGGTTCCGGTTCTCATCCTGACGGACCACAAGAATCTGACCTACCTTTCTGAGGCCAAGAGATTGACACCACGTCAGGCCAGATGGGCTCTGTTCTTGTCACGTTTTAATTACGTGGTCTCCTACCTACCCGGTTCCAAGAACATCAGAGCGGATGCCTTATCACGGCAGTACTCCGAGCTGTCCAGGGAGGAGTCGATTCCGACTTCGGTCATACCTCCGAATCAGATCCTGGCCGCCATTCGCACCAGTCTGACCTCTCCCCTGGGTGAGCAGATTTTGGCGGCTCAATCTGGTGCTCCCTCTGGGAGACCCAACGGCAGATGTTTTGTGCCTGAGGAGTTGCGCACTCGGTTGTTGCGAACCTACCATAACTCCAAGGCCGCGGGGCATCCTGGAAAGAATCAGCTGTCCTGGGCTGTTTCACGTCTGTTCTGGTGGCCTTCTCTACGTTCCGACATCGCCGCATATGTAGCGGCATGCTCCGTTTGTGCCCAGAGTAAGTCCCCTCGGCACCTTCCGTTGGGCCTTTTGCAACCCATAGCCACCGGGGAGCGCCCATGGTCACACCTGGGGATGGATTTCATTGTGGACCTCCCTGCATCCCGAGGCCATACGGTCATTCTCATGATTGTGGATCGGTTTTCCAAAATGTGCCACTGTGTTCCTCTCAAGAAGTTACCCTCTGCACAAGAGTTGGCCACGATTTTCGCCAGGGAGGTCTTCCGGTTGCACGGTTTGCCCAAGGAGATTGTGTCGGATCGGGGGAGTCAGTTTGTGTCCAGGTTCTGGCGCGCCTTTTGCTCCCAGTTGGGGATTCATCTCTCTTTCTCCTCAGCCTACCACCCTCAGTCCAATGGGGCCGCAGAACGATCCAATCAGGCCTTGGAGCAATTCCTTCGTTGCTATGTCTCCGATCACCAAGACAATTGGGTTGACCTCCTGCCTTGGGCTGAGTTTGCCAGGAACACGGCGGTGAACTCTTCCTCTGGGACGTCTCCCTTCATGGCCAATTATGGGTTCCAACCTGCCGTGTTACCGGAGGTATTCTCTCCCCAGGATATTCCGGCTGTGGAGGATCACCTTTCCGTCCTACGTGCTTCTTGGGTACAGATCCAGAGGTCCCTTGAGGTCTCTGCGCAGCGCCAGAGACTCCAGGCTGATCGCAGACGAGCGCCCGCTCCTTCCTACCAGGTCGTAGACCATGTATGGTTGTCCACCCGCAACCTCAACCTTCGAGTGCCCACTCCCAAGCTGGCGCCTCGCTTTGTTGGTCCCTTCCGAGTGCTTCGCAGGGTAAACCCAGTAGCCTATGCCCTTGCGCTTCCTTCTGGCATGCGGATCTCCAACGTGTTTCATGTCTCCCTGTTGAAGCCATTGGTGTGTAATCGTTTCACTTCCTCGGTTCCTCGGCCCCGTCCGGTCCAAGTGGGCAATCGTGAGGAATATGAGGTGAGCAATATCCTGGACTCACGCCTGGTCCGCGGTCGGTTGCAGTTTTTGGTCCATTGGCGTGGTTATGGTCCAGAGGAGCGTTCCTGGGTTCCCTCCGCAGATGTCCATGCTCCTGCTTTGCTCCGAGCCTTCCACGCACGCTTCCCTCAGAAACCGTTCCTTACTCCGCGGAGGAGGGGCCCTTGAGGGGGAGGTACTGTCATGGTCTTACCTTCTTGCTGTTCTCCTTCGTTTGACATGTGCTGGCGGCCATCTTGGTTTCTGGGTTTCTTGTAGCCTCCCACCCTGCGGCTTCTCCTTCCCACTGGGAGGAGCTGGATGCCTAGCTCATATATATAGGAGGTCTGTGGCTTCAGTTCCTTGCTTGGTCCTCCTGTGTTCACATGCTTCTAAGACTGCTGCTGCTTCTGGTTCCTGATCCTGGCCTCGTCTGACTACCCCGCTGGTTCCTGATCCTGGCTTCGTCTAACTACCCCGCTGGTTCCTGATCCTGGCTTTGTCTGACTACCCTTCTGGTTCCTGACCTCTGGCTACGCAAGACCGTGCTTCGGTTTAGCCATCCGTTTGGACTTTTACTTACAGCTTGATTTTCAATAAAGCCTTCTTATTCCCACTTATCTCTTGTTGTACGTCTGGTTCATGGTTCCATGACACTAAGTAAAGAAAAACGAGTGGCCATCATTACTTTAAGAAATGAAGGTCAGTCAGTCTGAAAAATTGGGAAAACTTTGAAAGTGTCCCCAAGTGCAGTCACAAAAACCATCAAGCGCTACAAAGAAACTGGCTCACATGCGGACCGCCCCAGGAAAGGAAGACCAATAGTCACCTCTGCTGTAGAGGATAAGTTCATCCGAGTCACCAGCCTCAGAAATCGCAGGTTAACAGCAGCTCATTAGAGACCAGGTCAATGCCACACAGAGTTCTAGCAGCAGACACATCTCTATAACAACTGTTAAGAGGAGACTGTGTGAATCAGGTCTTCATGGTAGAATATTTGCTAGGAAACCACTGCTAAGGACAGGCAACAAGCAGAAGAGACTTGTTTGGGCTAAAGAACACAAGGAATGGACATTAGACCAGTGGAAATCTGTGCTTTGGTCTGATGAGTCCAAATTTGAGATCTTTGGTATCAACCATCATGTCTTTGTGCGACGCAGAAAAGGTGAACGGATGGACTCTACATGCCTGGTTCCCACCGTGAAGCATGGAGGAGGAGGTGTGATGGTGTGGGGGTGCTTTTCTGGTGAAACTGTTAGGGATGTATTCAAAATTGAAGGTATACTGAACCAACATGGCTACCACAGCATCTTGCAGCGGCATGCTATTCCATCCGGTTTGCGTTTAGTTGGACCATCATTTATTTTTCAACAGGACAATGACCCCAAACACACCTCCAGGCTGTGTAAGGGCTATTTGACCATGAAGGAAAATGATGGGGTGCTGCGCCAGATGACCTGGTCTCCACAGTCACCGGACCTGAACCCAATCGAAATGGTTTGGGGTGGGATGGACCGCAGAGTGAAGGCAAAAAGGCCAACAAGTGCTAAGCATCTCTGGGAATTCCTTCAAGACTGTTGGAAGACCATTTCAGGTGACTACCTCTTGAATCTCATCAAGAGAATGCCAAGAGTGTGCAAAGCAGTAATCAAAGCAAAAGGTGGCTACTTTGTAAAACCTAGAATATGACATATTTTCAGTTGTTTCACACTTTTTTGTTATGCATATAATTCCACATGTGTTAATTCATAGTTTTGATGACTTCAGTGTGAATCTACAATTTTCATAGTCATGAAAATAACTAAAACTCTTTAAATGAGAAGGTGTGTCCAAACTTTTGGTCTGTACTGTATATGTATATATATATATATATATATATATATTTTTTTTTTTATATATATATATATATATATATATATATATATATATATAAATGAAGAAAAATGGCGGCACTGGCTTCCAAATGAGAGAACGGGTGCACGTCCCAAAGGGAATGGACTAACTTCCCTGATGAATATTTTAGGAAAAACGAGCGGCACGCCAAAAGTAAAAATGGTGAACCCTTTATTCACACCAGTGGTGCAACGTTTCGGCTCAAATCGCGAGCCTTCCTCAAGCGTTTAATATATATTAAATTCAGCCTCTATTTCTGAAAAGTTTCTGACATGATTCAAACTCACAACCTTCTACATTAAGAGCCCAGAATGTTAACCACTACACTATAGAGCTGCATGACCAGTTACTTATGGGTCTTTATTTTTTAATTTTAAGGGATTCTGTCACCAGGATTAACAATATGTAGATATTTATATGTGCCCATTAGCCTTCATGCAGTGTTTACAATGTTCCCTCTGTTTATGCTCTGTGTGCTTTATAGTCTTATAAAAAACGTTTTTATTCATATGTAAATCACCTCTGTTAGGAGCACAAAGGGGTTGTCCCACGATCTCCTGGAGCCCAGTTGCGTCCATCTATCCAGAGCCCAGCACCGCCTACCACCTAATTTATTCACTCCACTATCCCTGACGTCGGTTCTTCTCAGTGCTGTACATATGAATAAAAACGCTTTTTATAAGAATATAAGGCACACAAAGCATAAACAGAGGGATCATTGTAAACACTGCATGAAGGCTAATGGGCACATATACAGTCAGGTACATAAATATTAGGACATGGACTCAATTCTAACATTTTTGGCTCTATACACCACCACGATGGATTTGAAATAAAACAAACAAGATGTGCTTTAACTGCAGACTGTCAGCTTTAATTTGAGGGTATTTACATCCAAATCAGGTGAACGGTGTAGGAATTACAACAGTTTGCATATGTGCCTCCCACTTGTTAAGGGACCAAAAGTAATGGGACAGAATTATAATAATAAATCAAACTTTCACTTGTTAATACGTGGTTGCAAATCCTTTGCAGTCAATTACAGCCTGAAGTCTGGAACGCATAGACATTACCAGACGCTGGGTTTCATCCCTGGTGATGCTCTGCCATGCCTCTACTGCAACTGTCTTCAGTTCCTGCTTGTTCTTGGGCCATTTTCCCTTCAGTTTTGTCTTCAGCAAGTGAAATGCATGCTCAAATCGGATTCAGATCAGGCGATTGACTTGGCCATTGCATAACATTCCACTTATTTCCCTTAAAAAACTATTTGGTTGCTTTTGCAGTATGCTTTGGGTTATTGTCCAACTACACTGTGAAGCGTCTTTCAATGAGTTCTGAAGCATTTAGCTGAATGAGCAGATAATATTGCCTGAAACACTTCAGAATTCATCCTGCTGCTTTTGTCAGCAGTCATATCATCAATAAATACAAGAGAACCAGTTCCATTGGCAGCCATGCATGCCCACACCATGACACTACCACCACCATGCTTCACTGATGAGGTGTTATGCTTAGGATCATGAGCAGTTCCTTTGTAAAGGCTTTTTTAGATTTCTTTTGGCAAACTCGAATCTGGCCTTCCTGTTTTTGAGGCTCACCAATGGTTTACATCTTGTGGTGAACCCTATGTATTCACTCTGTTAAAGTCTTCTCTTGATTGTTGACTTTGACACACATACACCTACCTCCTGGAGAGTGTTCTTCATCTGGCCAACTGTTGTGAAGGGTGTTTTCTTCAACAGGGAAAGAATTTTTTGTTCATCCAACACAGTTGTTTTCCGTGGTCTTCTGGGTCTTTTGATGTTGCTGAGCTCACTGGTGTGTTCCTTTTTAAAAAAAATACATTCCAAACAGTTGTTTTGGCCATGCCTAATATTTTTGCTATCTCTCTTATGGGTTTGTGTTTTTTCAGCCTAATGATGGCTTGCTTCACTGATAGTGACAGCTCTTTGGGTCTCATCTTGAGAGTTGACAGCAACAGATTCCAAATGCAAATAGCACACTTGAAATTAACTCTGGATCTTTTATCTGCTCATTGTAATTGGGATAATGAGGGAATGGAATAACACACACCTGGCCATGGAACAGCTGAGAAGCCAACTGTCCCATTACTTTTGGTCCCTTAAAAAGTGGGAGGCACATATGCAAACTGTTGTAATTCCTACACCGTTCACCTGATTTGGATGTAAATACCCTCAAATAAAAACTGGCAGTCTGAAGTTAAAGCACATTTTGTTTGTTTCATTTCAAATCCATTGCGGTGGACTATAGAGCCAAAAATGTTATAATTGTGTCCATGTCCCAATATTTATGGATCTGACTGTAAATATCTACATATCGTTAATCCTGGTTGCAGAAAACCTTTAAATTACCAGCTTTGCAGCTATTATAGCTGAATGGTTAAGTGCCTTGCTTCTTTTTATTTATTTAAATATCTTTATTGATTTTCTTTAAACAAAGACAATATACAAATATATAAGAAGGAAGCAGCGTAGTACATATATATTTCTTTTACATTTCCTAATATATAACCCCGATTACATACATACTAACGGGGTTCTAACATTAGACATTGAACTGATAGGTCAGTCAGCATATAAAAATACAAAGAACCCCGGGGTGGTACTAATCTCCCTCCTCCTGTATCAAACAGACCTATTCCTTCCCCCCTTTAAGCCTGGCCACGGCTACCACAGAGGCGGCGGGTGACTCCCGCTCTCATTCCAGCTGTCTCATAGTACATTAAAAGTCGAACCATATTTAGCCAATGCACACCAGTACCTCCGGTTATCGGTATTTATTTGAATATTCCCTAATTTGTTTTTGTTTTTTAGTTATCAGTTCCATTCCAGCCATGCAACCTTCAACTATGTCCAATGTTTCTCCCCTTTACATTTAATGAACTCAAATTCTTTTACTCTTAAAATTAATCTTTCCCACTCTTGTAGTGTGGGAACCCTATCCATCACCCAATTCCTTAGGATTAATACCTTGGCCAGTAACAGTCCCTTCAACCAGCGAATCTGTTCACTTTTTAGTGCTTTGTGTTTAAACTCAGGGGGAAAAAGTTCAAGTATGGCTACTTCAATTGTTACATTCCCCTATGTCCGCTTCCCATTTATCAACACTTTTAATTTTAATAGCAGTGCTTAATTCCTTTTTTTAGTCTACTATAAATTTGTGAAACCCTAACTTTTTTCCCAAATGAGTTGTAACAGAAAACTAACAGTGCCTGCATTCCTAATGTTTGAGAAGTTTTATTTTGCGTAAATACTAGTGCGTGTTTTAGTTGGGCGTATCTGTAGCGTTTTAGCGCAGTAATTGGTGTTTCGTAGAATATTTCCCCTATAGGTTTCAATTTTCCCATGGTGCATATATGTGACAGCATCGTGATCCCTCTCCGGGTCCAATAATTGTTGTCGTTTAGAGCTAAAAACTCAGTTAAAAAGGGGTTGTCCCATAATGGGGTAAACTCCAGGGCATATGTAACCTGCAAAAAAAAAACTTTATTTTGTTCCATACCTTCTGTAAGGGGCAAGTACATTCATCACGACCCAAGAGTCCGGTCTCCAGTATGCTAAATATGTTCTGTATGGGCCGCTGCTGTTGTCTAGTAATATAAGATATTAATAAACCATCCCCCCTATTGATACACCACTGCAATTGTGAACATAGATAGTAACTTTGAAAATGTGGGAGGCCAAGGCCACCATTTATTTCTGCCAAACACAGATACTGTAACTTGATGCAAACCCTTTTCCTGCCCCATATCAGGTCGTTAATCAATCTATCAATCAGGTTGAAGATGCTGTCTTCTATCCAGATGGGGCAGGGGCTGACCACATCCAGTATCCAGGGCAACAGGATCATTTTAATCAATGTGATTCTATTAATCTGTGAAAGGGGCAGTTTCTGCCAGACCCTAACCTTCTCCTTTACTGTTTTTACTAAGGGGATGGTATTTAGTTTATTACAATCCCTAATTGAACTACCAATCCTTATACCTAAATATTCCAAGTGATCTAGTGGGGAGATGATCTTTACCTTTAGGTCATTTTCAGGGGGTACACGGTTCAGAGGGAAGAGGATGGATTTTCGTACCCGGCCACCCGGCCAAACTCGTCTATTGTTTGCATGACACGTGGGACGTTTCTCCACCCGTCATTCAAATAGAGCAACACATCATTCGCATACAAACTTCTAATACAGAAGTTTGTGAGTTTGAATCCTGGCAGAAACTTTCTGAAATAGAGGCTAAATTAGATTTAAAAATATTGGGTGCCTCCAAGCACTGACTCCATATATGGACATAGCTATATATGGAGTCAGAGTGGGGACTCCTAAGCCAAACTAGAGTCCAGACACCCTCCTCTCTTCAGAGAAGGGGGTGCTTGGTTTAATGCTTGGGGACTTCTTTAGAGCTCCCTGAGCATCGGGAAGTGTTCTACACGACCACTTTGGTGCTCGACCATCACTAGTATCTAGTAACATGTGAAATAGATCACTCTGTGTATAATAAATCAATGAAATGTTTAAGCTTTATTTTTATTTATTTAATTACTTAAATAAACTTTTCAATATTATTTTAATTTATTGAGCTCTACCTTTAAAGCAATGGAAATAGTATTGGTAAAGGCGGGATTGCTAGAAAAATACTGTCACTGAGGAACTAGGCAGATTCCATTAGACCTTTTCTAATTAAAATTTATTGAACATAACCTGGTCACTAGATTTAGCGAATTAAAAAAAAAATTATTCAGCTGGTTTGCCAAATGTTTTAGCATTTTTTGATTCGATTAGAATTTATTTGCGGCGGATCGAGTAAAAAAAAAGTCTATTTCCTGACTGCAGAGAGCCTTTAAAGTGGTGTAGAACACTGTGCCTTGCAATAACATGCATAGGGAGTCTGCTGTGGAAGTGAAAAAATACTGTGAGTCAGTATGACATGCAGATGACAGGCATCGCTCTTAGAACCACTGCACACTTCACTTATTTGGGCAGTTACGGGGCCAAAACTGACCAAATATCCTTACAGGTCAATGTTAGCGTCAAGAAAAAGTGCACTCCTTTTTACAGTGTCGGCAACTGATTCCACATGGATGTCTACAGAATCTGTTCTATTAAACGCTTATCCATCAGAACAATAACCACCAAAAAACGGATCCTGTCTGTGGAGCATCCGCCTTCACTCAGTCAGCATTTGGTCAGTAATCCATCAGTATTGCTAAAGCAAAAAAAAAAAACAGGAGTAGATCCAAAACAGAAATGACTCATGAATGGAATATTTGCTTGTCTTCTGTGGTTTGTACCCACTCCTGCTTTTGGCAAGCCAATTCTGATGCAAAATAGGGACCATGTCATGCAGGCCTTACATAGATAGGGTTTGTTGTGCGTCTCCTTTTTCCTTCCTTTTGACAGATCAGAAGAAGGTCAAATAAATGATAATATCAGCCAGGCAAAAAGGCAAAATAGTGGCCCAGTAATGTAGTGGGGAAGATGGTCACGGCATGAGAAGTCCACAGAGTGGCCCTATGACATAGTGGTGAGGTGGAAGTAACATGATGAGAGCACATAGTGGCCCAATGACAGAGTATGGAGGTGGCAGCAGCATCAGAAGGAGGCCACAGAGTGGCACAATGACAGAGTGGAAGTGGCAGCAGCAGCATCAGAAGGCCACAGAGTGGCACAATGAGAGAGTGTGGAGGTGGCACAGCAGCACCAGGAGGAAGCCACAGGTTGGCACAATGACAGTGTGGAGGTGGCAGCAGCATCAGAAGGCCACTAAGTGGCACAATGACAGAGTCTGGAGGTGGCGGCAGCAGCAGCATCAGGAGGAGGCACAGGGAGGTAAAATGACAGTGTGGAGATGGAAGCAGCATCAAGAGGCCACAGAGTGGCACAATGACAGAGTGTAGAGATGGCAGCACCAGCAGCATCAGGAGGAGGCCACCAGGTGGCACAATACAGAGTGTGAAGAAGGCAGCATCATCATCAGGAGGTCATAAAGTAAAACAATGACAGAGTGTGGAGTTGGCGGAAGCAGCAGCATCAGGAGGAGGCCACAGGGTGGCACAATGACAGTGTGGAGGCGGCAGCAGCATCAGGAGGCCGCAGAGTGGCACAATGAGAGAGTGAAGAGGTGACAGCAGCAGCAGCATCAGGAGGAGGCAACAGGGAGGCACAATGACAGTGTGGAGGTGGCAGCAGCATCAAGAGGCCACAGAGTGGCACAATGACAGAGTGTGGATGTGGCGACAGCAGCAGTATCAGGAGGATGCCACAGGGTGGCACAATGACAGATGTGGAGGTGGCGTCAGCAGCAAAATTAGGAGGAGGCCACAGGGTGGCACAATGACAGTGTGGAGATGGCAGTAGCAGCATGAGGAGACCACAGAGTGGCACAATTACAGAGTGTGGAGGTGGCAGCAGCTTCAGGAGGAGGTCACATGGTGGCACAATGACAGTGTTGAAGTGGCAGCAGCAGCATGAAGAGACCACAGAGTGGCACAATTACAGAGTGTTGAGGTAGCATCAGCATCAGGAGACCGCAGAGTGGCAAGGTGACATAGTGTTGAGGTGGCAGCAGCATCAGGAGACCATGGAGTGGCAAGGTGACATAGAGTGGAGGTGGCTGCAGCATCAGGAGACCACAGAGTGGTAAAATGACTGTGTGGAGGTAGCAGCAGCATGAGGAGACCACAGAGTGGCTAGGTGACACAGTGTGGAGGTTGCAGCAGCATCAGGAGACCACACAGTGGCAAGGTGACATAGTGTGGAGGTGGCAGCAGCATGAGGAGACCACAGAGTGAGCCGATGACAGAGTGGGGAGGTGGGTAACAATATTAGTACCAGCTGAAAATGGTATGTGAAAGAAGGAGAACCTGGCATCAGATGTGTGACATCAGTCGGGTGGCAGAATCAGAATAATTGTAGCCAAAAGAAACCGGTCTCAGCGTTGGCGTGGCATCATGGATGATCTAGTTGGAGGCATCAGGCATTGGTGGGTGGAAATCTTGGCTAATCCACGCCTGATTCACCTTGACAAAAGGTCCGTCTCTCCACAATGTGGGTGGACAGGTGAGTTTTTCTTGGGGTAACTATGGCCCCCCGCCACACTAAGCACCCGCTCTGATACCACACTATTAGCCGGGCAGGACAGCTTTTTCAGGGCAAATTCTGCCAGTTGCGGCCATAAATCCAGTTTGGCTGCCCAGTAGCCCAGAGGATCTTCAATGTGGGGTGGCAGGGTGCTGAAGAAGGTTGCTCATCAGCAACTCTACACTCAAGTTGCTGCTGGTGGAGCTAAAATTGCTCCCCTCCCCTACAGAGCAGCCATGGCATAGGAACGTGAGCACAGAGTGCCCCCTGGTCAAACCTGCAAGAGGATGGATGATGGTGCAAATAGGCAGTGGCCAACTGACTACATAGGATCTCTCTATAGTAGTTCAGTTTGTCCTCCCTCATGGCGGGTGTAAAAAAGGCCCCCATTTTGAACCGGTAGCGAGGATCCAACAAGGTGAAGAGCCAGAAGTTATTCATCTGCCGACTGGTGACAATTTGGCTGCCACTACGCAATAAAGTGAGCATGCATCGGGCCATTTGTGCAAGTGATTTGGAGGGACTCCCTGCCTCCATTTCCACTGAATACTGCCATGGTGTGTCTGGGTGCTCTTCCTCATCGCCCTGTAGCTCCTGCTCCTCCTCCTGTCCTATCACCTGTGTAGAAAAAACACTCCTATGTCCTCTACCCGCGCCTCCTCCAGTTCAGCTCCCACAGGGCTCATGTGGCTGTGAAATCTAGGTGCCACGTCTCCAGTAGTGATGAGAGGCAGGGGTCAAATTTGAATTTGTGATATTTTGCAAAAATTTAGTAGAATATTCATCATATATTTGCACATTGGTATATTCGTTATATTCTACATTAAAAAAAAAATTATGCAAAAATTACCACGGTAATGATCGCGTAATATGCGAATATTGCACACTCAATACAGGCGTGGGTCAAAAACGAATATATAGCACTATAGAATATAGTGCTATATATTCATTTTTAGAATAGTTGTCGTTTTTTCCATCTGAATACATGATTACTCCCTGCTAGGGTTGAGCGTACCGATCTTTAGGATTTTTGGACCCCGAACCCGAACTTTTCAGTAAAAGTTTGGGTTCGAGTTCGGTGTTCGGTGAGTTAATGGCGCTTTTTGAAAGGCTGCAGAGCAGCCAATCACCAAGCGTTTAACTTGTGTGCCCTTAGAAGTCATCACAGCCATGCCTACTAATGGCATGGCTGTGATTGGCCAGTGCAGCATGTGACCCAGCCTCTATATAAGCTGGAGTCACATCGCACTGAACGTCACTCTGATCTGATTAGTGTAGGGGTAGGATGCTGCTGCTGTAAGAGAAAAAAATAGGAAACAATCTGTTATCAGAAGTGCTTGTTAACTCTGCGATTTACAACAATTTTGTTTTGTGGGTGCAGTGCACCATTATTTTTACCCTGCCCTGAGCCCAGTGACACAGAAAAATAAGTTTTAACCGTCTGTTAGTTAGGTGGGCGTCGGCGTCCATTTTGTAAAAGTTCAGTGCACCAGCCCTGCATATGTGCCACGGACAATAATTTAACCCTGTTCTTTTAGTTCAGTGAGCAACATATACCAATTTTTTAAGTGCACCTGCACTGCATATTTGCCAGGGGAAGGCAAAATAATATAGGGAATCGGTCTGTGAGTTCAGGGACCCAGGGGGTGACATATTATTATTATTATTATTTGTTTTTTTATGTAAAGTACAATCCAAGAAAATCCATCTGTTAGATTCTGTGGGGACAAATTATATATTTTTTGCTGAAAAGTACATTTGCGCCCTACACTGCATTTGTGACAGTCCAATACAAGCGTTAAATACCGCTGTTATATTCTGGTTTTAAAAATAAATAAAAAAAACACCCATTTTGTGCAAGACACTACATTTGGGGCCTTTGCTGCATTTGAGACAGTCCAATACAAGCTTTAAATACAGTAGTTATATTCTGGTTTGAAAAAAAAAAAACACACATTTTGTGCAAAATACTATATTTGGGGCCTTTGCTGCTTTTGTGACAGTCCAATACAAGCTCTAAATAACGCTGTTATATTCTGTTATAAAAAAAAAAACACCCATTTTGTGCAAGACACTACATTTGGGGTCTTTGCTGCATTTGTGACAGTGCAATACAAGCGATAAATACTACAGTTATATTCTGGTTTAAAAAAAGCATGCATTTTGTGCAAGATAATACATTTGAGGCCTTTGCTGCATTAAAAAAAAAAAAAAAAAAAAAAGCTTTATTGCAAAATATATATCAATTACAGATTACTTTGACAGGGAGGTGTGAACTCCCGTTATGCATAAATTGTTTTACACAAATTGATTCGTGGTCATTAATAAGCAACAATCAACATAACAACAAGAAAAGGATGTATGTAAACTGAGCTATATCATATGGAATACATATCCGCAAGTTAGAGGAGGTCCACAGTTTTATAGCATGTTGTAAAGCTGGGTGGGGAGGATGAATTCATCCTTGGAAGCCTCTATAGGATCTCCAATTTTCCCATAGAGTTATAAATTTGTGGTGGGATCTATTTTCCCAAGCTGCTATTTCCTCAAATCGATATAGAGATTCAACCTTATTGTACCAATGCCCCAGAGATGCAATATTTGATGATAGCCAATGTGTAGGGATTAGGAGTCGGGCGGCTACAATCAATATCTTGAATAGAGGGGGGATATTTGTCTTGTGGTTGAGATGCAGTCCTAGTAGGGCTAAGACCGGTGACGGATTGACATTTGATTTTTTTTAAATATTATTCCACCAGTCAAAGATCAGGGGACAGGTCCACCAGATATGGAACATTGTTCCCCGCTCTTCTCCACACCTCCAACAAGCGTCAGAACCATTACTAGTAAAACGATGTGTGACATCAGGTGTTTTGTACCATCTAGTTAATACTTTATATCCATTTTCTTGGATTCTAGTACATCTTGAGGACGTGTGTGGTATTCTAAAAAGAAGGTGTTGTTCCTCAGAAGAGAAATGGGTATTCAAGTCCCTTTCCCATAGGGTTATAAAACTAGGTTTGGGTGGCAGGATCGCTGTATTAAGATATTTATATAGTAGGGATATAACTTTCCTCGGGGTAGAAGGGCTGTGGATGAGGCTCTCAAACCATGTGAGGGGTCTAGTGGGGGAACTCAATGGAATGTGTTTGTTAATGTATGTCATCAGGAAATAAAGCATATGTGGATGGGATTTAATCTCGGGAAGAGAAGAGATAAGGGTTTCTCGGTTTATTGGTCCCTTCTCATTCTTTAATAGAATGTTGATTATAGGAATATCAGAGGAACGCAGATTCTTAGGGACGCTTTGTCTAAGCTCCAGAGGCGCTAAACCCATCCCATCTCTGATTTGGACAAGAGGGGATGGCGATGGGAAACCCCATTTCGAGTCTTGAAACCACTTCCACGCCTCAAAAGTAGATAAAACCAGCAAGTTGTGTTTAGGTGATGGGGACAGATTATGGTGAGGGTCTACTAGCAAGGTCCTTAATGTCGGTAGGTAAGCAGGGGTCCCCATACCAACCCAGGATTTCTGCTCAGGGTTCCTAAACCAATCTAGGGCCCTAGAGAGGAGTATAGCTTTATTATACAATTGGGGGTTGGGAAGGCCTATGCCTCCTTGATTTCTGGGTCTCTGGAGGGCGTTAATATTGATCCTTGCCTTTTTACCATTCCATATGAAGGAACGTATGGATTGTCCCAGAGATTGAAAGAGGGAGTTGGGTATAGGTATGGGGAGGACCTGAAGGAGGTATGTTAATCTAGGTAGGACGAGGGACATGACCATGTTTTTACGTCCAAACCAAGAAAGTAGAGGGGGGTTTAAAGCTTCTAGTTGACATTTAATAGAGTTCAGCAGGGGGATATAGTTTAGTTTATACAAAGATGTAATATCAGGGTGGATCTTGACTCCCAGATATGATATAAAGGGTGAGTCCCAATTAAAAGGGGAGGAGAAGGCTAATTCAGTTTTGTGTTTCTGGCTTAGCCCTACACTCAAAATGTGGTATTTTTTCATATTTATTTTGAAGTTGGAAAGGTAGCAAAATTTTTCCAAAATGGAATAAATACATTGCAAAGATTTGTCAGGGTTGAAGGACATTATGAGGAGGTCATCGGCGAAGGCCGCAATTTTATGTTCTTGATGTCCCAATCTTGGGCCTCTAATAGTGTCATCACTTCGTATGAGAGTAAGAAGGGGTTCTAAAATCAAAACGAAAATCAAGGGGGACAGGGGGCACCCCTGCCTAGTCCCATTTTTTATGGCAAAGGGATGAGATATAGTGTTGTTGATCAGCACCAACGCTGAGGCATTAGTGTACATGGCTTGGACAGAGTTTATAAGGGTATTAGGAATTCCAAAATGTTTCATGGTGCGGTACATATAATTCCAATGTACTTGGTCAAAGACCGATAAAAAAAATATGTTTGGGCAAAAAAATAAAAATGGTTTGGGTAAAAGTTATAGCGTTTACAAACTATGGTACAAATATGTGAATTTCCGCTTTTTGAAGCAGCTCTGACTTTCTGATCACCTGTCATGTTTCCTGAGGTTCTACAATGCCCAGACAGTAGAAAACCCTCACAAATGACCCTATTTCGGAAAGTAGACACCCTAAGGCGGGCATGTCCAAACTGCGGCCCTCCAGCTGTTGCAAAACTACAACTCCCAGCATACCTGGATAGCTTACAGCTATAAGGGCATGCTGGGAGTTGTAGTTTTGCAAAAGCTGGAGGGCCGCAGTTTGGACATGCCTGCCCTAAGGTATTCGCTGATGGGCATAGTGAGTTCATAGAACTTTTTATTTTTTGTCACAAGTTAGCGGAAAATTATGATTTTTTTTTTTTCATTACCTAGTCTCATATTCCACTAACTTGCGACAAAAAATAAAAAATTCTAGGAACTCGCCATGCCCCTCACGGAATACCTTGGGGTGTCTTTTTTTCCAAAATGGGGTCACTTGTGGCGTAGTTATACTGCCCTGGCATTTTAGGGGCCCATATGTGTGAGAAGTACTTTGCAATCAAAATGTGTAAAAAATGGCCTGCGAAATCTGAAAGGTGCTCTTTGTAATGTGTGCCCCTTTGCCCACCTAGGCTGCAATAAAGTGTCACACATTATGCAAAGTTGGCATTTGACCAAGATATTTATCTCACCCAGCATGGGTATATGTAAAATGACACCCCAAAACACATTCCCCAACTTCTCTTGAGTACGGCGATACCACATGTATGACACTTTTTTGCAGCCTAGATGCGCAAAGGTGCCCAAATTCCTTTTAGGATGGCATTTTTAGACATTTGGATCCCAGACTTCTTCTCATGCTTTAGGGCCCCTAAAATACCCCACATGTGACCCCACTTTGGAAAGAAGACACCCCAAGGTATTCAATGAGGGGCCTGGCGAGTTCATCGAATTTTTTTTTTGGCATAAGTTAGCGGAAATTGATTTTTTTTGTTTTTCTCACAAAGTCTCACTTTCCGCTAACTTGGGACAAAAATTTAAATCTTTCATGGACTCAATATGCCCCTCAGCGAATACCTTGGGTTTCTTCTTTCCAAAATGGGGTCATTTGTGGGGTGTTTGTACTGCCCTGGCATTTGAGGGTCTCCGCAATCATTACATGTATGGCCAGCATTAGGAGTTTTTGCTATTCTCCTTATATTGAGCATACAGGTAATGAGATTTTTTTTTCCATTCAGCCTCTGGGCTGAAAGAAAAAAATGAACGGCACAGATTTCTTCATTCATATTCTGACCCGCTAGATTCGTCAGATGAGGGTTCCCATTCCTCATCCGACTGGGTCAGAAGCCTGTAGGCCTCTTCAGAAGAATACCCCCTGTTTGACATTTGGGCAACTAAATTTAGGGGTATTCCCTGAGACTACCCAAGAAAAAAAGCAAGCCTGTCTTACAAATGGGAGGCTAGCGAAGTACCGGAGGCCGCTGCGGTTGATAAAAAATATCAAACCTGATTTTTTTTATCGCCGCAGCGCGTGTAAAGTGAATGTGCAGTGATCAAAAAAACAATATTTTTTGTCACTGCGGCGGGGCGGGCGTGGGTGAACGCACACGTGGGTGACCGATCAGGCCTGATCGGGCAAACACTGCGTTTTGGGTGGAGTGCGAACTAAAGTGACATTAATACTATTATAGATCTGACCGTGATCAGTTTTGATCACTTCCAGATACTATAAAAATACAAATGCTGATTAGCGATACGCTAATCAGCGAATCAGTGACTGCGGTGCGGTGTGCTGGGCGCTAACTGATCCCTAAACTACCTAACCAAGGGGCCTAAACTATCCCTAAAACAGTCAATACCAGTGAAAAAAAAAGTGACAGTTTACACTGATCACTTTTTTCCTTTCACTAGTGATTGACAGGGGCGATCAAAGGGGTGATCAAAGGGTTAATTGGGGTGCAGGGGGTGATCTGGGGCTAGTGTGTGGTGTTTGGTGTACTCACTGTGAAGCCTGCTCCTCTGCTGGATCCAACCGACGAAAAGGACGAGCAGAGGAGCAGGGCAGCCATATAACAGATCATATTTACTAATATGATCTGCTATGTGGCTTCTGATTGGATTTTTAAAAAATCATCAGCTTGCCAGCCGCGATCATTGGCTGGCAAGCTGATGACGCGACCCCCCTTGACGAAATGCCGGCCCGCACTGCGCATGCGCGGGCCGGCTAAGCGCGTTATCTTGTGTCTCATGAGATGACGCGCCAATGAGTGATTGTGCGCAGCGCTGCCGCCTCCGGACCGCAGATCTGCTTTAGGCGGTCCGGAGGCGGTTAAAAAAAACACCCATTTTGTGATAGACACTACATTTGGGGCCTTTGCTGCATTTCTGAAAGTCCAATACAAGCTTTAAATACTGCAGTTATATTCTGGTTTAAAAAAAAAAAACATTTTGTGCAAGACCCTACATTTGGGGCCTTTGCTGCATTTGTGACAGTCCAATACAAGTGTTTTTAATACTGCTGTTATATTCTGGTTTGAAAAAAAAAAAATATATATATATATTTTGTGCAAGATAATACATTTGGGGCCCTTACTGCATTTGTGACAGTCCAATACAAGCGTTAAATACTGCAGTTATATTCTGGTTTGAAAAAAAATAAAAATAAATTTTGTGCAAGACCCTACATTTGGGGCCTTTGCTGCATTTTTGATAGTCCAATACAAGCTTTAAATACTGAAGTTATATTCTGGTTTGAAAAAAACCCTCACATTTTGTGCTGGACCCTACATTTGGGGGCTTTTCTTGCATTTGTGACAGTCCAATAAAGTGTTAAATACTGCAGTTATATTCTGGTTTAAAAAAAAACATTTTGCGCAAGACACTACATTTGGGGCTGTTGCTGCATTTGTGAAAGTCCAATACAAGCTTTAAATACTGCAGTTATATTCTGGTTTGAAAACAACACCCATTTTGTGCAAGACACTACATTTGGGGCCTTTGCTGCATGTCTGACAGTACAATACAAGCTTTAAATACTACATTTATATTTAATTTATTTTTTTAAACACCCATTTTGTGCAAGACCGTTCATTTGGGGCATTTGTGACAGTCAAACACAAGCTTTAAATACTGCAGTTACAGTCAGGTCCATTAATATATTGGGACATCAACACAATTCTAACATTTTTGGCTCTATACACCACCACAACGGATTTGAAATAAAACAAACTAGATGTGCTTTAACTGCAAAGCTTTAATTTGAGGGTATTTACATCCAAATCAGGTGAACGGTGTAGGAATTACAACAGTTTGCATATGTGCCTCCCACTTGTTAAGGGACCAAAAGTAATAAGACAGAATAATAATCATAAATCAAACAAACTTTTTTAATACTTGGTTGCAAATCCTTTGCAGTCAATTACAGCCTGAAGTCTGGAACGCATAGACATTACCAGACGCTGGGTTTCATCCCTGGTGATGATCTGCTAAGCCTTTACTGCAACTGTCTTCAGTTCCTGCTTGTTCTTGTGGCATTTTCCCTTCAGCAAGTGAAATGCATGCTCAATCGGATTCAGGTCAGATGATTGACTTGGCCATTGCATAGCATTCCACTTCTTTCCTTTAAAAAAACTCTTTGGTTGTTTTTGCAGTATGCTTTGGGTCATTGTCCATCTGTACTGTGAAGCGCCGTCCAATGAGTTCTAAAGCATTTGGCTGAATATGAGCAGATAATATTGCCTGAAACACTTCAGAATTCATCCTGCTGTTTTTGTCAGCAGTCACATCATCAATAAATACAAGAGAACCAGTTCCATTGGCAGCCATACATGCCCACACCATGACACTACCACCACCATGCTTCACTGATGAGGTGGTATGCTTAGGATCATGAGCAGTTCCTTTCCTTCTCCATACTCTTCTCTTCCCATCACTCTGGTACAAGTTGATCTTGGTGTCACCTGTCCATAGGATTTTGTTCCAGAACTGTGAAAGCTTTTTTAGATGTCGTTTGGCAAACTCTAATCTGGCCTTCCTGTTTTTGTGGCTCACCAATGGTTTACATCTTGTGGTGAACCCTCTGTATTCACTCTGGTGAAGTCTTCTTTTAATTGTTGACTTTGACACACATACAACTACCTCCTGGAGAGTGTTCTTCATCTGGCCAACTGTTGTGAAGGAAGTTTTATTCACCAGGGAAATAATTCTTCGGTCATCCACCACAGTTGTTTTCCGTGGTCTTCCGGGTCTTTTGGTGTTGCTGAGCTCACCGGTGCGTTCCTTTTTTTAAGAATGTTCCAAACTGTTGTTTTGGCCATGCCTAATGTTTTTGCTATCTCTCTGATGGGTTTGTTTTGTTTTTTTCCGCCTAATGATGGCTTGCTTCACTGATAGTGACAGCTCTTTGGATCTCATCTTGAGAGTTGACAACAACAGATTCCAAATGCAAATAGCACACTTGAAATGAACTCTGGACCTTTTATCTGCTCATTGTAAATGGGATAATGAGGGAATGGCACACACTTGGCCATGGAACAGCTGAGAAGCCAATTATCCCATTACTTTTGGTTCCTTAACAAGTGGGAGGCACATATGCAAACTGTTGTAATTCCTACACCTTTCACCTTATTTGGATGTAATTACCCTCAAATTAAAGCTGTCAGTCTGCGGTTAAAGCACATCTTGTTTGTTTCATATCAAATCCATTGTGGTGGTGTATAGATCCAAAAATGCAATAATTGTCTCGATGTCCAAATATTTATGGACCTGACTGTATATTCTGGTTTAAAAAAAATAACACCCATTTTGTGCAAGACCCTACATTTGAGGCCTTTGCTGCATTTGTGACAGTCAAATACCAGCTTAACCACTTCAGCCCCGCTAGGTGAAACCCCCTTCATGACCAGGCCACTTTTTACACTTCGGCACTACACTCCTTTCACCGTTTATCGCTCGGTCATGCAACTTACCACCCAAATGAATTTTACCTCCTTTTCTTCTCACTAATGGAGCTTTCATTTGGTGGTATTTTATTGCTGCTGACATTTTTACTTTTTTTGTTATTAATCAAAATGTAACGATTTTTTTGCAAAAAAATGACATTTTTCACTTTCAGCTGTGAAATTTTGCAAAAAAAACGACATCCATATATAAATTTTTCGCTAAATTTATAGTTCTACGTGTCTTTGATAAAAAAAAAATGTTTGGGCAAAAAAAAAATGGTTTGGGTAAAAGTTATAGCATTTACAAACTATGGTACAAAAATGTGAATTTCCGCTTTTTGAAACGGCTCTGATTTTCTGAGCACCTGTCATGTTTCCTGAGGTTCTACAATGCCCAAACAGTAGAAAAACCCCACAAATGACCCCATTTCGGAAAGTAGACACCCTAAGGTATTCGCTGATGGGCATAGTGAGTTCATAGAACTTTTTATTTTTTGTCACAAGTTAGCGGAAAATGATGATGATTTTTATTTTTTTATTTTTTTCTTACAAAGTCTCATATTCCACTAACTTGCGACAAAAAATAAAAAATTCTAGGAACTCACCATGCCCCTCACAGAATACCTTGGGGTGTCTTCTTTCCAAAATGGGGTCACTTGTGGGGTAGTTATACTGCCCTGGCAATTTAGGGGCCCAAATGTGTGAGAAGAACTTTGCAATCAAAATGTGTAAGAAATGACCGGTGAAATCCGAAAGGTGCACTTTGGAATATGTGCCCCTTTGCCCACCTTGGCAGCAAAAAAGTGTCACACATGTGGTATCGCCGTACTCAGGAGAAGTTGGGGAATGTGTTTTGGGGTGTCATTTTACATATAACCATGCTGGGTGAGAGAAATATCTTGGCAAAAGACAACTTTTCCCATTTTTTTATACAAAGTTGGCATTTGACCAAGATATTTTTCTCACCCAGCATGGGTATATGTAAAATGACACCCCAAAACACATTCCCCAACTTCTCCTGAGTACGGCAATACCAGATGTGTCACACTTTTTTGCTGCCAAGGTGGGCAAAGGGGCACATATTCCAAAGTGCACCTTTCGGATTTTGCAGGGCATTTTTTACACATTTTGATTGCAAGGTACTTCTCACACATTTGGGCCCCTAAATTGCCAGGGCAGTATAACTACGCCACAAGTGACCCCATTTTGGAAAGAAGACACCCTAAGGTATTCCGTGAGGGGCACTGCGAGTTCCTAGAATTTTTTATTTTTTGTCACAAGTTAGCGGAAAATGATGATTTTTTTTTTTTTTCTCTTTTTTCCTTACAAAGTCTCATATTCCACTAACTTGCGACAAAAAAAAAAAATTCTAGGAACTCGCCATGCCCCTCACGGAATACCTTGGGGTGTCTTCTTTCCAAAATGGGGTCACTTGTGGCGTAGTTATACTGCCCTGGCAATTTAGGGGCCCATATGTGTGAGAAGTACTTTGCAATCAAAATCTGTAAAAAATGACCGGTGAAATCCGAAAGGTGCACTTTGGAATATGTGCCCCTTTGCCCACCTTGGCATCAAAAAAGTGTCACACATGTGGTATCGCCGTACTCAGGAGAAGTTGGGGAATGTGTTTTGGGGTGTCATTTTACATATAACCATGCTGGGTGAGAGAAATATCTTGGCAAAAGACAACTTTTCCCATTTTTTTATACAAAGTTGGCATTTGACCAAGATATTTTTCTCACCCAGCATGGGTATATGTAAAATGACACCCCAAAACACATTGCCCAACTTCTCCTGAGTACGGCGATACCAGATGTGTCACACTTTTTTGCTGCCAAGGTGGGCAAAGGGGCACATATTCCAAAGTGCACCTTTCGGATTTTGCAGGGCATTTTTTACACATTTTGATTGCAAAGTTCTTCTCACACATTTGGGCCCCTAAATTGCCAGGGCAGTATAACTACCCCACAAGTGACCCCATTTTGGAAAGAAGACACCCCAAGGTATTCCGTGAGGGGCATGGCGAGTTCCTAGAATTTTTTATTTTTTGTCGCAAGTTAGTGGAATATGAGACTTTGTAAGGAAAAAAGAAAAAAAAAGAAAAATCATCATTTTCCGCTAAATTGTGACAAAAAATAAAAAATTCTAGGAACTCGCCGTGCCCCCCACGGAATACCTTGGGGTGTCTTCTTTCCAAAATGGGGTCACTTGTGGCGTAGTTATACTGCCCTGGCAATTTAGGGGCCCAAATGTGTAAGAAGTACCTTGAAATCAAAATGTGTAAGAAATGGCCTGCGAAATCCGAAAGGTGCCCCTTTGCCCACCTTGGCTGCAAAAAAGTGTGACACATCTGGTATCGCCGTACTCAGGAGAAGTTGGGCAATGTGTTTTGGGGTGCCATTTTACATATAACCATGCTGGGTGAGAGAAATATCTTGGCAAAAGACAACTTTTCCCATTTTTTTATACAAAGTTGGCATTTGACCAAGATATTTTTCTCACCCAGCATGGGTATATGTAAAATGACACCCCAAAACACATTCCCCAACTTCTCCTGAGTACGGCGATACCAGATGTGTGACACTTTTTTGCAGCCTAGATGCGCAAAGGGGCCCAAATTCCTTTTAGGAGGGCATTTTTAGACATTTGGATCCCAGACTTCTTCTCACACTTTCGGGCCCCTAAAAAGCCAGGGCAGTATAAATACCCCACATGTGACCCCACTTTGGAAAGAAGACACCCCAAGGTATTCAATGAGGGGCATGGAGAGTTCCTAGAATTTTTTTTTTTTTTGCATAAGTTAGCGGATATTGATTTTTTTTTTGTTTTTTTTCTCACAAAGTCTCACTTTCCGCTAACTTAGGACAAAAATTTCAATCTTTCATGGACTCAATATGCCCCTCACGGAATACCTTGGGGTGTCTTCTTTCCGAAATGGGGTCACATGTGGGGTATTTATACTGCCCTGGCTTTTTAGGGGCCCTAAAGCGTGAGAAGAAGTCTGGAATATAAATGTCTAAAAATGTTTACGCATTTGGATTCCGAGAGGGGTATGGTGCGTCCATGTGAGATTTTATTTTTTGGCACAAGTTAGTGGAATATGAGACTTAGTAAGAAAAAACAAAAACAAACAAAAAATGTCCGCTAACTTGTGCCCAAAAAAATGGCTGAATGGAGCCTTACCAGGGGGGGAGTGATCAATGACAGGGGGGTGATCAATGACAGGGGGGTGATCACCCATATAGACTCCCTGATCACCCCCCTGTCATTGATCACCCCCCCTGTAAGGCTCCATTCAGACATCCGCATGATTTTTTACGGATCCATGGATACATGGATCGGATCCACAGAACGCATGCGGACGTCTGAATGGAGCCTTACAGGGGGGGTGATCAGTGACAGGGGGGTGATCACCCTGATCACCCCCTGTCATTGATAACCCCCCTGTAAGGCTCCATTCAGACGTCCGCATGCGTTCTGTGGATCCGATCCATGTATCCATGGATCCGTAAAAAATCATGCGGATGTCTGAATGGAGCCTTACAGGGGGGAGTGATCAATGACAGGGGGTGATCAATGACAGGGGGGTGATCACCCATATAGACTCCCTGATCACCCCCCTGTCATTGATCACCCCCCCTGTAAGGCTCCATTCAGACATCCGCATGATTTTTTACGGATCCATGGATACATGGATCGGATCCACCGAACGCATGCGGACGTCTGAATGGAGCCTTACAGGGGGGTTATCAATGACCGGGGGTGATCAGGGTAATCAGGGTGATCACCCCCCTGTCACTGATCACCCCCCCTGTAAGGCTCCATTCAGACATCCGCATGATTTTTTACGGATCCATGGATCCATGGATCGGATCCACAGAACGCATGCGGACGTCTGAATGGAGCCTTACAGGGGGGTTATCAATGACAGGGGGTGATCAGGGTAATCAGGGTGATCACCCCCCTGTCACTGATCACCCCCCCTGTAAGGCTCCATTCAGACATCCGCATGATTTTTTACGGATCCATGGATCGGATCCACAGAACGCATGCGGACGTCTGAATGGAGCCTTACAGGGGGGTTATCAATGACAGGGGGTGATCAGGGTAATCAGGGTGATCACCCCCCTGTCACTGATCACCCCCCCTGTAAGGCTCCATTCAGACATCCGCATGATTTTTTACGGATCCATGGATACATGGATCGGATCCACAGAACGCATGCGGACGTCTGAATGGAGCCTTACAGGGGGGTTATCAATGACAGGGGGTGATCAGGGTAATCAGGGTGATCACCCCCCTGTCACTGATCACCCCCCTGTAAGGCTCCATTCAGACATCCGCATGATTTTTTACGGATCCATGGATACATGGATCGGATCCACAGAACGCATGCGGACGTCTGAATGGAGCCTTACAGGGGGGTTATCAATGACAGGGGGTGATCAGGGTAATCAGGGTGATCACCCCCCTGTCACTGATCACCCCCCCTGTAAGGCTCCATTCAGACATCCGCATGATTTTTTACGGATCCATGGATACATGGATCGGATCCACAGAACGCATGCGGACGTCTGAATGGAGCCTTACAGGGGGGTTATCAATGACAGGGGGTGATCAGGGTAATCAGGGTGATCACCCCCCTGTCACTGATCACCCCCCCTGTAAGGCTCCATTCAGACGTCCGCATGATTTTTACGGATCCATGGATACATGGATCGGATCCGTAAAAATCATGCGGACGTCTGAATGGAGCCTGACAGGGGGGTGATCAATGACAGGGGGTGATCAGGGAGTGTATATGGGTGATCACCCGCCTGTCATTGATCACCCCCCTGTAAGGCTCCATTCAGACGTCCGCATGATTTTTACGGATCCATGGATACATGGATCGGATCCGTAAAAATCATGCGGACGTCTGAACGGAGCCTGACAGGGGGGTGATCAATGACAGGGCGGTGATCAATGACAGGGGGGTGATCAGGGAGTTTATATGGGGTGATCAGGGGTTTATAAGGGGTTAATAAGTGACGGGGGAGGGGGGGGGGTGTAGTGTAGTGTAGTGTGGTGTTTGGTGGGACTGTACTGACCTACCTGAGTCCTCTGGTGGTCGATCCTAACAAAAGGGACCACCAGAGGACCAGGTAGGAGGTATATTAGACGCTGTTATGAAAACAGCGTCTAATATACCTGTTAGGGGTTAAAAAATTCGGATCTCCAGCCTGCCAGCGAGCGATCGCCGCTGGCAGGCTGGAGATCCACTCGCTTACCTTCCGTTCCTGTGAGCGCGCGCGCCTGTGTGCGCGCGTTCACAGGAAATCTCGCGTCTCGCGAGATGACGCGCCGATGCGTCCAGGAGGAGAAAAGCAACCACCTTCCGGACGCATCGGCGCGTTAGGCGGTCCGGAGGTGGTTAAAATACTGCAGTTATATTCTGTTTTTTTTTTTTAAAACACCCATTTCTTGCAAGACACTACATTTGGGACCTTTGCTGCATTTGTGACAGTCCAATACAAGCTTTAAATACTGCAGTTATATTCTGGTTTTAAAAAAAACACACCCATTTTGTGCAAGACCCTATAATTTGGTCCTTTGCTGCATTTGTGACAGTCCCATACAAGCGTTAAATACTGCTGTTATATTCTGGCTTGAAAAAAAAAACTCCCATTTTGTGCAAGACACTACATTTGGGGCCTTTCCTGCATTTGTGACAGTCCAATAAAAGCGGTAAATTCTGCAATTATATTCTGATTTAAAAAAAAAAAACACCCATTTTGTTCTAGACAAGACATTTGGGACCTTTGCTGCATTTGTGACAGTCAAATACAAGCTTTAAATACTGCAGTTATATTCTGGTTTGAAAACAACACCCATTTTGTGCAAGACACTACTTTTGGGGCCTTTGATGCATTTCTTACAGTACAATACAAGCTTTAAATAATGCAGTCATATTCTGGTTTAAAAAAAAAAACATCCCCATTTTGTGCAAGACCCTACATTCGGGTCCTTTGCTGCCTTTTTAACAGTCCAATACAAGCGTTAAATACTGCTGTTATATTTTGTTTTGAAAAAAAACACCCATTTTTTGCAAGACCCTACATTTGGCTCTTTGCTGCATTTGTGACAGTCAATACTGCTGTTACATTCTTGGTTGACAAATTAACATTTTTGTGACAATGAAGTAATAGTATAAAATTCGCCTGTCACACTGTTGTGTGACCTCAAGAAAATTTTCCTCTTTATGACACTGGGACTGTCTTACTGTCAGTGAACTTAATTTTTGACTATTGGCGGTTACATAGTGGCCTGACATAAACCATCTGTTAGTTTGGTGGGTGAACGCAAAGAATGAGGAGAGCTTCAATTAAGGGACGTGGCCCTGGTTATGGTGCTGCTGGTGTTGGTGGAGCTCCTGTTGCAGGGAGAGGACGTGGTCGATCTGTGCCAGCTACACTCACAAGTAAAACACCTTCCTCAGTTGCGAGTAGGTGACAGAACCTTCAGCGTTATTTGGTAGGGCCTAAAGCGGCTCTACGAATGGTGAGGCCAGAACAAGTACAGGCGATAGCAGATTGGGTGACAGTGCCTCTAGTTCCTACATTGTCTCCCTCACCCAGTCCCCTGCTGAAAAACCAGAGTTTGCACCTGCAGCCCATGGCCATCAGTCTTTCACCTCACCCCCTTGCAAATCAGCCAAGCAGTCTGAGCCCCAAGTCATGCAGCAGTCTCTTCTGCTTTTTGATGACTCTGCTGCCAGATTTTCCATGGGCCATCCACATAGCCCTACACCAGAAGTGGAAGAGATTGAATACACTGATGCCCAACCACTTATGTTTCAGGATGAGGACATGGAAAGACCACCGCAGCACATCTCTGATGATAACGAAACACAGGTGCCAACTGCTGCAGCTTTCTGCAGTCTGCCGACCGACAAGGAGGGCAGGGGTAAATAGTGAGTGGAAGATGATGTGGAGGATGATGCAAGTGAAGTGTGCAGTTTGGAGGAAGAGGCGGTGGTCACACAGAGGCACCAGCACAGTAAAAGAGGGAGCAGGGTGCAAAAGCGTCTGTTATATTCTTGGGTGACATTTTACCATTGTTGCCTTGAATAAACCCCTGCTCTGCATAGGTGACATGGACTAGGGTTGAGCAAACCCGAACTGTAAATTCCGGGTTCGTACCGAACTTTAGGATTTTTGGACCCCGGAACAGAAACCCGAACTTTGCAGTAAAAGTTTGGGTTTGATTTCGGTGTTCGGCGAGTTAATGACACTTTTTGAAAGGCTGAAGAGCAGCCAATCAACAAGCATTTAAGGCTACTTTCACACTAGCGTTCAGAGCAGATCCGTCTGAGACGGATCCGCTCATATAATGCAGACGGTGGATCCGTTCAGAACGGATCCGTCTGCATTATATTGTAAAAAAAATTGTAAGTGTCAAAGTAGCCTCAGACGGATCCGTCCAGACTTTACATTGAAAGTCAATGGGGGACGGATCCGTTTGAAAATTGAGCCATATTGTCAACTTCAAACGGATCCGTCCCCATTGACTTACATTGTAAGTCTGGACGGATACGTTTGCCTCCGCACGGCCAAGCGGACACCCGAACGCTGCAAGCAGCGCTCAGGTATCCGCCTGCTGAGCGGAGCGGAGGCCAAATGCTGCCAGACTGATGCATTCTGAGCGGATCCGCATCCACTCAGAATGTATTAGGGCTGGACGGAAGCGTTCGGGGCCGCTTGTGAGAGCCTTTGAACGGAACTCACAAGCGGAGCCGCGAACGCTAGTGTGAAAGTAGCCTAAGTTGTGTGCCCTTAGAAGCCATCACAGCCATGCCTACTAATGGCATGGCTGTGATTGGTCAGTGCAGCATGTGACCCAGCCTCTATATATGCTGGAGTCACGTAGCACTGCACGTCACTCTGCTCTTATTAGTGTAGGGATAGGCGGCTGCTGTAAGAGAGAGAATAGGAAATAATCTTTTATCAGAAGTGCTTGTTAACTCTGTGATTTACAACAATTTTGTTTTGTGGGTGCAGTGCACCTTTTTTTTTTACCCTGCCCTGAGACCAGTGACACAGAAAAATACGTTTTAACCATCTGTTAGTTAGGTGGGCGTCGGCGGCCATTTATTGCAAGTTCAGTGCACCAGCACAGATTATGTGCATTTGTGACAGTAAACGTATGTTTAGCATGGCAGGGGGCAAGCACATCCGCCTGTCCACAGCCATTGTGGACAAACTCACGTTCATTAAAATGAACCAAAGGATAAATAAATGAACCATCTCTAGTACGTTGCCTTTTTCCGCCTCGCAGGTCCCAGTTGTGAAGTGGATACAATTCACATATATCAATCCTTTTCCAGTTGGACCATGCTGCTCCAGAAGATAGAAAGATCACCATTCTAGACTCATTCCAATAATCTGTGGATATAGGGAAGCAGTAAGGCCAAAGAAAGCCACAAAATCCTCCACTCATTCGCCTCTGTCATAGACCAAAGGATAGCCACAATAGTGAAGCACCATCACATATAACGGAATAGATAAAATGTATTATACTCACAAAGGTGAATAAAAACCAGGCAGTATATACAATTTCCAATCTTATACACTCATTCATTAAAACAAAACCAGGCAGGGATTCCACAGGACTTGTGCAGAATAAACATGTATACCAGACTTACCCAGCTATTGTTATACTACAGCGCAATTACTTATCATTTCCCACTCTTTTGGGGTGTACCCTAATTTAAATTAAATAAATAAATAAAATGTAAACCATAAACCAGTCTTGGCTACCTCGTCCTCCTCCACCGCCCCTTCCACCTACACCGCTACGTCCACCTCCTCCTCAAGCTCCTACTCCAAAAGGACCTCCACCTCATAGATCAAGATTATTATTTTAGATTTTTAAGTATTTTATTTTATTTTAAGTTATTTCACTAATTTGTCTGATACATTGTTTGATTACATATCCCAAACTTTTGGCTGTAATATACCCCTGCTCTACATAGTGGACAAGGAAATACATTTCACTAATTTGTCTGTTACATTGTCGGGTGAAATTCACCAATTTTTGGCTGTGATATACCCCTGCTCTACCTAGTAGACAGGGAACTACATTTCACTAATTTGTCTGTTACATTGTCGGGTGAAGTTCACCAATTTTTGGCTGTGATATACTCCTACTCTACATAGTACACAGGGATATAAATTTCACTAATTTGTCTGTTACATTGTCGGATGAAATTCCTAAATTTTTGGCTGTGATATACCCCTACCCTACATAGTGGAAAGGGAAATACATTTCACTAATTTGTCTGTTACATAGTTGGGTGACATTCACCAATTTTTGGCTGTGATTTGTCCCTGCTCTAGCTAGTGGACAAGGAAATACATTTCAATAATTTGTCTGTTACATTGTTGGGTGACATTCACCAATTTTTGGCTGTGATATACCCCTGCTCTACCTAGTGGACAAGGACCTCCCTTGGATGTGGTATCCCTTTCTCAGGCTCCCTCTCTGGCTGGAACCCTGATTCCCCGCTACCCATGATCACCATGGTAGGCACAGAAAAGAACATTGAAAGTTGGTAGAGAATATATCCAATTGGATTGTGGACGTGACGGGGACGTGTGACATGGTTGAGCAGTATGTGTGCACACGCCTACATGCACTGACTGAGGGGTCTGCCCCCTTCAACTTCTGGGTCTCCAATTTGAGCACATGGCCTGAGCTTGCCTATTACCTCTTGGAGGTGCTGGCCTGGCCTGCCCTGCAGCCAGTGTATTGTCTGAATGTTTGTTTAGCATGGCTGGAGGGGTTTATCACAGGTTATATTTCCTAATGTTTTGGGGTCTACCCAAATTTTAACAAAAAAATAAATAAATAAAATAAAAAGCAAAACCAAAAACTAGTATTGGCTACCTCCTCCTCCTCCACTGCCGCTTCCACCTACACCTGTCACATCCACCGTCTTCTCATCCTCCTACTCCATATGGACCTCCTCCTCCTAGATCAAGATTACAATTTTTTTATTTTTACGTATTTTATGTTATTTGAAGTCATTTCACTATCCACATTTGTTTGCAGGGCACTTGCCATGCTCTTAACCGAATTTTGCTTCCTTTTGCATCCCTCTAGCCCTTCCCATGACTTTTTTAGAGCCATTTTAGTGCTCCAAAGTTCGGGTCTCCATTGACTTCAATGGGGTTCGGGGTCAAGTTTGGGTCCCGAACGCAAACTTTTTTGTGAAGTTCGGCTGAACCCGTCAAACCCGAGCATCCAGGTGTCTGCTCAACTCTATTAGTATGTTATTTTGCAGGGCACTACACAGTTGTCAGAGCCTTCTGTTTCTGGCACTGTCCACTATATAGCTGGCCAAAACAGCTGATTGGTGGGGTGTAAGGTGTTACCCCAACATTGATCTAATATTGATGACCTATTCTGAGAATAAGCCATCAGTAGGTAAGTGGAAGTGTCTAGGAGTAACAACAGCTCAGCCACAAAGCAGGATACCATGCAATTGCATAAATGAATATGGAGTAAAGAAGGGCGAAACATTCAAATTCCTTCTGTGCTCTAATTCACTACTGAGTTCCAAATTGTTTCTCGAAGGGACAACAGCAAAAAAAATATTACATTAGGAGTTTACATAGTAACATAGTACATAAGGCTGAAAAAAGACATCTGTCCATCCAGTTCGGCCTGCCATCCTGCAAGTTGACCCAGAGGAAGAAGACAAAAAAAATAAAAAACCCTGTGAGGTAGAAGCCAATTTTCCCCACTTTAGGGGAATAAAAAATTCCTTCCCGACTCCAATCAGGCAACCAGAACAACTCCCCGGACCAACGACCCCTCTCTAGTAGCTATAGCCTGTAATATTATTACACTCCAGAAATACATCTAGGCCACTCTTGAATTCCTTTATTGTACTCACCATCACCACCTCCTCAGGCAGAGAGTTCCATAGTCTGAGCCAACCCAAAAACAGAACCAATAACCCCAAAGAAAAGTGGGAGACACACATATAAAATATATGTAATTTATTGAGACATGATCACATAACAAACAATAAATGAAACAAAAGGGACAAGTGTACAGGAGGGGGGAGAGACCTCATGTAAGGAGGTCAAATACAACCTCTCTCCCAAACACCCAGCTGGCAGGGAAAAGAGGTCACAGCCCTAGGTATACATCAGCATGAAAATTGTGAGAACTGTAGGTTCACTCAAAATAACATGTACTGGTATGTATGTTGCATGCACAGAAAGATAAATGAAAAAATGTACAAATAGCACAAGGCAAACTAGCCCACCCAAAAACCTGGGATGGCCGCAGAGTTCCATAGTCTCACTGCTCTGACCGTGAAGAATCCTTTTCTATGTTTGTGCACAAACCTTCTTTCCTCCAGACGCAGAGGATGTCCCCTCGTCACAGTCACAGTCCTGGGGATAAATAGCCGATGGGATAGATCTCTGTACTGACCCCTGATATATTTATACATATTAATTAGATCTCCCCTCAGTCGTCTTTTTTCTAAAGTGAATAGCCCTAATTTTAATAATCTTTCAGGGTACTGTAATTGCCCCATTCCAGTTATTACTTTAGATGCCCTCCTCTGGACCTTCTCCAGCTCTGCTATGTCTGCCTTGTTTACAGGAGCCCAGAACTGTACACAGTACTCCATGTGTGGTCTGACTAGCGATTTGTAAAGTGGTAGGACTATGTTCTAATCACGGGAATCTATGCCCCTTCTGATGCAACCCATTATCTTATTGGACTTGGCAGCAGCTGCCTGACACTGGTTTTTGCAGCTTAGTTTGCTGTTTATTAAAATTCCTAGATCCTTTTCCATGTCAGTGTTACCGAGTGTTTTACCATTTAGTATGTACTGGTGACTTGCATTATTCCTTCCCATGTGCATAACTTTACATTTGTCAGTGTTAAACCTCATCTGCCACTTATCTGCCCAAGCCTCCAATCTATCCAGATCCCTCTGTAGTAGTATACTGTCCTCATCAGTGTAAATTACTTTACACAGTTTAGTGTCATCTGCGAAAATTGATACTTTACTATGCAAGCCTTCTGCAAGATCATTAATAAATATATTGAAGAGAATAGGGCTCAATACTGACCCCTGAGGTACCCCACTAGTGACAGTGACCCAATCTGAGTGTGTACCGTTAATAACCACCCTCTGTTTTCTATCACTGAGCCAGTTACTTACCCACATACAGACGTTTTCTCCCAGTCCGAGCATTCTCATTTTATATACTAACCTTTTATGTGGTACAGTGTCAAATGCTTTGGAGAAGTCCAGATATACGACATCCATTGATTCGCCGCTGTCAAGTCTGGAACTTACCTCCTCATAGAAACTGATTAAATTAGTTTGACATGACCGATCCCTCACAAAGCCATGCTGATATGGCGTTATTTGCTTATTTCCGTTGAGATGCTCTAATATAACATCTCTCAGAAAACCTTCAAACAGTTTACCCACAACAGATGTTAAACTTACCGGCCTATAGTTTCCAGGCTCTGTTTTTGGACCCTTTTTGAATATTGGCACCACATTTGCCATGCGCCAATCCTGTGAGACATTCCCTGTCAGTATAGAGTCTGCAAATATCAGAAAAAAGGGTCTGGCTATGACATTAGCAAATTCCTTTAGGATACGGGGGTGTATGCCATCCAGTCCTGGCGATTTTTCTATTTTAATCTTTTAAAGTCGCTGATGTACTACTTCCTGGGTCAGACAGGACACTTTTAATGGGGATTTTTTTTTTGCATTCTGCATGTCATCTGACAGTTTATTTTCCTCAGTGAATACACTGGAGAAAAAAATATTTAACAGCTTTGCTTTCTCCTCGTCGCTCTCTGCGACTTCCCCCTCATTACTCTTTAAAGGGCCGACACCTTCAGATTTATACTTTTTAACATTTATATAATTGAAGAACATTTTAGGGTTAGTTTTACTCTCTTTGGCAATTAATTTCTCGGTCTCTAGTTTGGCCGCTTTTATTTGTTTTTTTTACATGTTCTATTTTTTTTCTTTATAGTTTTTCAGTGCTTCCGTGCTACCCTCCTGTTTCAGTGAATTATATGCTTTATTTTTGTCATTTATTGCTTTCTTTACAGTTCTGTTTATCCACATTGGTTTCTTTTTGTTCCTTAACCTTTTATTCCCATACGGTATGTACCTTTCACAATGAGAGTTTAGGATGTTTTTAATGATATCCCATTTTGTGGCTGTATTTTTATTTTTGAGGACTTTGTCCCAGTTAGTTCGGCCTATGGCCTCTCTTAGTTGGCTAAATTTAGCTTTTTTGAAGTTTGGTATTTTTGTTCCTCCCTGTAGAAACGCTCTTTTGAATGATAATTGGAAGGTTATTTCATTATTGTGACTATTTCCCAGGTGTTCCCCAACCTGCACGTCTGTTGTTCTGTCAGGCCTATTGGTTAATACTAAGTCCAGTATGGCAGTCCCTCTAGTCGGGTCCTGAACCAGTTGGGAGAGGTAATTGTCTTTGGTTATTGCCAAGAACCTGTTTCCTTTATGAGATGTACAAGTTTCAGTTACCCAGTCTATATCTGGGTAGTTGAAGTCCCCCATAATAACCACCTCATTATGATTTGCAGTCTCGTCTATCTCGTTTAGTAGTAGATTTTCTGTGGACTCTGGTATATTAGGTGGTTTGTAGTAAACTCCTATTAGTAATTTATTGTTGTTTTTAGCTCCATGTATCTCTACCCACAGTGACTCCACATGTTCATGTCCCTCACTTATATCTTTGCGGAGTGTGGGCTTTAGACAAGACTTTACATAAAGGCAAACCCCTCCCCCTCTTTTTTTTTTTTTTTTTAATATGTTTTATTAATTTATAATGCAAAAATTCATATCCATATTACAATTATAATATTATAAAATCCTTCAGTCCGTAAATTTGTGATTTGCACCATGATTAAGAATAATTTCATGCAAGTATCCATACTTATGGAGACAAAAAAAGTAAAAATGGAGATCTCGCTTGCTGGGGGAAAGGCGGGATACATCCATCATCCACAGCCTAATAGGCAAAACAAACACACAGAGCATCCCACTTGACATATTGTTATCTATACAGGGGAAAAAAGGTCAGGGGCCCTCAGCCCGGGCGACAGCCAGGGAGCGAGCGCGCGCCCCGCGCTCTCTCCCCCGATCATAGGCGGGAAATTGACAGGATTGACCATCATGTAACCATTCATCCAGTGCTCACATTAACCGTACGTAGCGGGCCTACTGCGATCTTTGATCGCAAGCATTTCATAAAACAAATTTGGCGGTCCAGCAGTCTTCCATCGCAGTGGAGAAGGAACTTCTTGCATATTTTGCTGCCTCATCCCCATATAGTTAAATTAAGAGTTTAATGCCCGACTTAACCGTAGCTCACATATGTCCACACCAGTGTCTCGCATATAAAGGGACTCAACTCAAGTATCACTCGGTGATCACTGGCATTTAGGGAAGATGTAAACATGAGCACTACCTAAAACCGGCTCTGTCCCGCTAAGAGAACACCTCTTGGTACCCATACAACCTGTGTCATATCACTGCCTGCAGTCGAGCCACATGTCTGTCAGAGAGAGCCGCGTCCTAGGGCACACCCATTCGCCGGGCCCCGGCCAATATCCCGGGCCCCGGGTCCCCACCCATAACCGGCACGGTGTAATAGTTCAATTAAACATTTTGGTTCGTTTAAAAAAAATTTAACCGTTGTTTAATGCCGGAAGGTCCTGCCATCCCCCAGCATTCCTAGAGATACTCCAGTTCCCAAATGCAACTTCACCTCCTTTACTATTTATAATTCATATAGAAAAGACCGGACCAATAGGATCATTCCCAACCCACCCCGCCCAGCCCCCCGCCACCTTGCAGGAAAATAAAAATAAAAATAATTAAAAAAAAAGAGAAAATAAAATAACCCAGATTAATTATTTAGGCTTGTCCCAGTCTGCCCACAGTTTGCCCCACTTTAGATAGGATCCTCTTTGTTTATACAAAATCCTCTCATAACTTTTCACTTTCTCAACCAAGCTTAACCAATGGTTGCAGTCTGGAGCAGAAGAGGAAAACCATAATCTGGAAATGAGAAGCCTGGCCAAAAACATTACTTTAATCAATAGTTGGCGTTTTATAGGCTGGTAATTAACCTCTGATAAATCTCCCAGGACCCATATCCTGGGGGACAGAGGGATAGCAATATTAAGTTTACGAGCCAAGTTAATTTGGACCGATCTCCAATAGCTGCTCACCATTGGGCAGTCCCAAAACAGATGTAAATGATCTGCCTCGGAATCGCCACAGCGTGGGCAGTCAGAGGAGACTCTAAGTCCTCTCCTATATAACCACATAGGTGTCACATATATTTTGTGCAAAATATTAAATTGTACGACAGTGTGATTAAAGTTGTGTGAAACAAATTTTAAGCTTTCCCCTATATTCTCCCAATCTGGAGGACCCACCTCTAGAAGTAAAGAAGACCAGGATCTTTGTCCTGGAGAAAGAACACCCAAAAAAAATCCTTTCATTAAGTGTCTATAACAATGTGATATCTTAATTCTCGTGACAACTTTTTTACAGAGTAAATCATGTAAAAATTGGGGAGTATCTATAGAAAGAAGGTGACTATTCAAAGTACTAGAAAGTGCTGACCTCAATTGAAAGTATGCATACCAAGCCACCTCACCCAGGTTTGTTCTTTGCCTTAGCTCCGTCGGGGACAGGATTTGTCCGCCGCTGACCACCTGATATAAGTACTGAACATTCTTAGTCCTCCAATACTGGCAACAACCCAAATCCCCTAACTCCAAGAGCTTTGAGTTGTGCCACAATGGAGTACAGATAAGTGATGCCTTGACTCCACACCAGCTCCTTATAACCAGCCACGTCTTTATAGCCATTCTGCAAAAGAGTGTATACCCAATCTGTGGATTTGATAAGTAATCAGACTCCAGTACAGTAAAAAAATCCGAAAAACCTGAGTCTTTCACCGCTCTGTTGCAGAAATGGCTACTTTCCCAATCATTAAAAAAACAAAGTTGAGAGGCCACGAAATAGCCCTTAAAATAAGGGAGGTTAAGACCTCCCTGATTATAGGGCATGGAAAAATGGAGTGCCTTCAGTCTCACGCGCTTCCTCCCCCATAATAGATCATTCAGCATCCGCTCTATCAATCTAAAATACTTGTCCGTGATCCATACAGGCGAGTTGCGAAGGACATAAAGAACCTGGGGCAGCACTACCATTTTTATTAGAGAGATTCTATCCGCTCTTGCGGGCAAGATTTTTTGCCATATCTTAATTTTGGCCCTCAGCTTTTTCAACAGGGGAATCAAATTGAGTTGAAGGTATTCTTGAGGTTTGACAGAAACTGAAATCCCCAGGTATTTTATTGAATCAGAGATTGTTAGCTGATTGTCCCAGTCGCCTCGCAACTCATCTATAGGGAGGAGAACAGTCTTCTCCCAGTTAATCTGCAAACCAGACGGAGCAGAAAAAGAGCCCACCAAGTCCATTATTCGAGGAAGAGTGGTTTCTGTTTGATGGACAAAAACCAAGATATCGTCTGCATAGAGGGATACACGATCATGCTTCCCCATTACACCGAAGCCAGACACCTGCGAGTCTTGCCTAATACTAACTGCTAAGGGTTCGATATAAATATTAAACAAGAGGGGGGAAAGAGGGCATCCTTGGCGAGTGCCTCTTCCTAGGGAAAAACTCTCAGTGATCATGTCATTAATCCTAATCCTGGCAACTGGAGAGCCATATAATAACTGCACCATCGACATAAATCTCGGACCAAAACCCTCTCCGGTTTTGACGATCGTTTCTAAACAGACTGTAACCTTGTACATTAACTGCCCAGTCATAGTTATCATCCAGCTATGTCTCAGTTATTCCCACTATGTCATAGTTCTCCTCACAGTCTAAACAGACTGTAACCTTGTACAAGTTTGTGGAATGAATTTCTATGGTTGAACTGTTGTATACAAGCGTAAAACCGCCATGTGCAATGCCAGTGCTGTAAAGCCATGGGTAGAAACTAGTGTTGATCGAACACCAAAGTGCTCGTGTGCTGGTGTGCTCTGGCCGAAAACATTGGTATGGTATGATAAAATTCAATGGGAGAACCCCAGGCACCCCCTGCTCGGAAGAGATGAGGGTGTCTGGTTCACAAAAAAAAAGTTCGAAAATGATGGAAACCCCATCAAAATGGTTCGGAAACAGCATTAAGAGGATAATGGATGCGTCTTGGACTCCTATTATCTATGACATAACAACTACACAAAGGCTATATGCCAAAAGCCAGGTATATGCAAGCCATCAATCTATCCATGAGACAGATGACAGGCTTAGTCAGCATACCTTACAATGGCAGCCTTGTGCACTATGAGACATTCCAAACTAGCTCTTATCTGACTGAGAGCCAGTAAGCCTCCAAGTTACTTCAGATCTGTTGGATGGCTTGGGTGGACCTGTGCACCTAGATGTTTATGCAAATGATTTTTTAAATGACAACACTGTATATAAAGGTTATTGAATATTATGTTAGGACAATCAGAAAACTTTTTGTCTACCCAATGATATTGATCTAGGTGCACAGGCCCACCCAAGCCATCCAACAGATCTGAAGTAGCTTTGAGGCTTACTGGTTCTCAATCACATGAGAGCTGGTTTGAAATGTCTCATAGTGCACAAGGCTGCCATTGTAAGGTATGCTGACTAAGCCTGTCATCTGTCTCATGGATAGATTGATGGCTTGCATATACCTGGCTTTTGGCATATAGCCTTTGTGTGGTTGTTAGTGTTGATCACGAATATTTGAATTGCTAATTTTTATCGTGAATATAGGTACTGTGGAAATTTGCGAATATTTAGAATATTGTGAATATTTGTAATGCAAATTTTAGTAATGCAAATTTTTCAATTGCTGAGTAAAAACATGATTCCTCCATGCTTCTTGCTTGTGGGCCAATGACTCATTGCCCACAAGCAAGAAGCAGGGAGGAATCATGTCTTTAACCACTCCAGGACCGCCGTACGCAGGATTGCGTCCTGCCGGCGGCCCTGCTCTTCTGGGTGGACGCATATACGCGTCCTCCCGCGATACCCGAGATTTCCTGTGAACGCGCGCGCACAGGCGCGCACGCTCACAGGAACGGAAGGTAAGAGAGTGGATCTCCAGCCTGCCAGCGGCGATCGCTCGCTGGCAGGCTGGAGATCTGATTTTTTTAACCCCTAACAGGTATATTAGACGCTGTTTTGATAACAGCGTCTAATATACCTGCTACCTGGTCCTCTGGTGGTCCCTTTTGTTAGGATCGACCACCAGAGGACACAGGCAGATCAGTACAGTCGCACAAAACACCACACTACACTACACCCCCCCCGTCACTTATTAACCCCTTATGAACCCCTGATCACCCATGATCACCCCATATAAACTCCCTGATCACCCCCCTGTCATTGATCACCCCCCTGTCAGGCTCCGTTCAGACGTCCGTATGATTTTTACGGATCCACGGATACATGGATTGGATCCGCAAAACACATACGGACGTCTGAATGGAGCCTTACAGGAGGGTGATCAATGACAGGCGGATGATCACCCATATAGATTCCCTGATCACCCCCTGTCATTGATACCCCCCTGTCATTGATCACCCCCCTGTAAGGCTCCATTCAGACGTCCGTATGATTTTAACGGATCCATGGATACATGGATCGGATCCGCAAAACACATGCGGACGTCTGAATGGAGCCTTACAGGGGGGTGATCACCCATATACACTCCCTGATCACCCCCTGTCATTGATCACCCCCTGTCATTGATCACCCCCCTGTCATTGATCACCCCCCTGTAAGGCTCCATTCAGACGTCCGCATGTGTTTTGCGGATCCGATCCATGTATCCATGGATCCGTAAAAATCATTCGGACGTCTGAATGGAGCCTTACAGGGGGTGATCAATGACAGGGGGATGATCACCCATATACACTCCCTGATCACCCCCTGTCATTGATCACCCCCCTGTAAGGCTCCATTCAGACGTCCGTATGATTTTTACGGATCCATGGATCCATGGATCGGATCCGCAAAACACATGCGGACGTCTGAATGGAGCCTTACAGGGGGGTGATCAATGACAGAGGGGTGATCACCCATATACACTCCCTGATCACCCCCTGTACTGATCACCCCCCTGTAAGGCTCCATTCAGACGTCCGCATGTGTTTTGCGGATCCGATCCATGTATCCGTAAAAATCATACAAACGTCTGAATGGAGCCTTACAGGGGGGTGATCAATGACAGGGGGGTGATCACCCATATACACTCCCTGATCACCCCCTGTCATTGATTACCCCCTGTAAGGCTCCATTCAGACGTCCGCATGTGTTTTGCGGATCCGATCCATGTATCCATGGATCCGTAAAAATCATACGGACGTCTGAATGGAGCCTTACAGTGGGGTGATCAATGACAGGGGGGTGATCACCCATATACACTCCCTGATCACCCCCTGTCATTGATTACCCCCTGTAAGGCTCCATTCAGACGTCCGCATGTGTTTTGCGGATCCGATCCATGGATCCGTAAAAATCATACGGACGTCTGAATGGAGCCTTACCAGGGGGGTGATCAATGACAGGGGGTGATCAGGGAGTGTATATGGGTGATCACCCCCCTGTCATTGATCACCCCCCTGTAAGGCTCCATTCAGACATTTTTTTGGCCCAAGTTAGCGGAAATATATATATTATTTTGTTTGTTTTTTCTTACAAAGTCTCATATTCCACTAACTTGTGTCAAAAAATAAAATCTCACATGAACTCACCATACCCCTCACGTTATCCAAATGCGTAACATTTTTAGACATTTATATTCCAGACTTCTTCTCACGCTTTAGGGCCCCTAAAAAGCCAGGGCAGTATAAATACCCCACATGTGACCCCATTTCGGAAAGAAGACACCCCAAGGTATTTCGTGAGGGGCATATTGAGACCATGAAAAATTGAAATTTTTGTCCTAAGTTAGCGGAAAGTGAGACTTTGCGAGAAAAAAAAAAATAAAAATCAATTTCCGCTAACTTATGCAAAAAAATAAAAAATTCTATGAACTCGCCAGGCCCCTCATTGAATACCTTGGGGTGTCTTCTTTCCAAAGTGGGGTCACATGTGGGGTATTTATACTGCCCTGGCTTTTTAGGGGCCCGAAAGTGTGAGAAGAAGTCTCGGATCCAAATGTCTAAAAATGCCCTCCTAAAAGGAATTTGGGCACCTTTGCGCATCTAGCCTGCAAAAAAGTGTCACACATCTGGTATCGCCGTACTCAGGAGAAGTTGGGGAATGTGTTTTGGGGTGTCATTTTACATATACCCATGCTGGGTGAGAAAAATATCTTGGTCAAATGCCAACTTTGTATAAAAAAATTTGAAAAGTTGTCTTTTGCCAAGATATTTCTCTCACCCAGCATGGGTATATGTAAAATGACACCCCATAACACATTCCCCAACTTCTCCCGAGTACGGTGATACCAGATGTGTGACACTTTTTTGCAGCCAAGGTGGGCAAAGGGGCACATATTCCAAAGTGCACCTTTCGGATTTCGCTGGCCATTTTCTACACATTTTGATTGCAAAGTTCTTCTCACACATTTGGGCCCCTAAATTGCCAGGGCAGTATAACTACCCCACAAGTGACCCCATTTTGGAAAGAAGACACCCCAAGGTATTCTGTGAGGGGCATGGCGAGTTCCTAGAATTTTTTATTTTTTGTTGCAAGTTAGTGGAATATGAGACTTTGTAAGAAAAAAAAAAATTAAAATAAAAATCATCATTTTCCGCTAACTTGTGACAAAAAATAAAAAGTTCTATGAACTTACTATGCCCATCAGCGAATAACTTAGGGTGTCTACTTTCCGAAATGGGGTCATTTGTGGGATTTTTCTACTGTTTGTGCATTGTAGAACCTCAGGAAACATGACAGGTGCTCAGAAACTCAGAGCTGCTTCAAAAAGCGGAAATTCACATTTTTGTACCTTAGTTTGTAAACGCTATAACTTTTACCCAAACCATTTTTTTTTGCCCAAACATTTTTTTTAATCAAAGACATGTAGAACAATAAATTTGGCGAAAAATTTATATATGAATGTCGTTTTTTTTGCAAAATTTTACAGCTGAAAGTGAAAAATGTCATTTTTTTGCAAAAAAATCTTAAAATTTCGATTAATAACAAAAAAAGTAAAAATGTCAGCAGCAATAAAATACCACCAAATGAAAGCTCTATTAGTGAGAAGAAAAGGAGGTAAAATTCATTTGGGTGGTAAGTTGTATGACCGAGCAATAAACGGTGAAAGTAGTGTAATGCCAAAGTGTAAAAAGTGGCCTGGTCATGAAGGGTGTTTTAGCTAGCGGGGTTGAAGTGGTTAAATGGGAAAAATGATGAATATTTTAAAAAACAAATATATAGCACTATATCAAATATATTTGCTTTTATTTAATATTCATAATATTCTAAAACAAGAATATATAGCGAATATTTGGGAAAAAAAGAATATACAGCAATTTAGCTAATATAGTGCTATAATCTTCTTTGTCTAATAGTCGTAATTTCTTTTCTCATCTGAAATTTAGATTGGAAAAATATTACAATTAAAATTTATATATTCGATATAGTGCTATGACTCATTAGCCCACAAGCAAGAAGCAGTGAGGAATCATGTTTTTGCTCGGCAATAAAAAAATAAGCGCTAAAAATTAGCATTACAAAAATTTGCATATATTACGCATTTATTATCTTGTCGATTTTTCGAGTAAAAAAATCAGACTATAACAAATATTCAAATATTGCGAATATTCGGCTAATATTCTACAAAATATTTGCAAAATCCAAGACGCGTCCAGTCATCCTCTTAATGCTGTTTCCAACCCATTTTGATGGGGTTTCCATCAATTTCTAACCTTTTTATGTGAACCAGACACCTTTCCTTCTTTAAAGCAGGGGGTGCCTGGTTTGATGCTCGGGTCTCTCATTGACTTTCATTGTATTAAATTTTACTCGAGCACCCGCAGTATTCGGCCGAGTACTCAGAAGTGGCGAGCATAGCGATGCTCGAGCCGAACAGCAGTTCGGCCGAGCATACTCGCTCAACACTAGTAGAAATGCATTTCTCTAATCTTGTTTTAATATGCGACTGTTTGGCAGAAAATTCTGGGATGGCTAGAAAATACTAGCCACCCAAATACATAGGGGAAAATTCATCATTCCTTTTATGGCTTTTTTGACATAAAGTTGTAAATCCAATGGATTTGCAACTTTTCAATGCATTTGTGACTTTTCTAGTTGCAATTAGAGTTGAGCGAACACCTGGATGTTCGGGTTCGAGAAGTTCGGCCGAACTTCCCGAAAATGTTCGGGTTCGGGATCCGAACCCGATCCGAACTTCGTCCCGAACCCGAACCCCATTGAAGTCAATGGGGACCCGAACTTTTCGGCACTAAAACGGCTGTAAAACAGCCCAGGAAAGGGCTAGAGGGCTGCAAAAGGCAGCAACATGTAGGTAAATCCCCTGCAAACAAATGTGGATAGGGAAATGAATTAAAATAAAAATTTAATAAATAAAAATTAACCAAAATCAATTGGAGAGAGGTCCCATAGCAGAGAATCTGGCTTCTCGTCACCCACCACTGGAACAGTCCATTCTCAGATATTTAGGCCCCGGCACCCAGGCAGAGGAGAGAGGACCCGTAACAGAGAATCTGGCTTCATGTCAGCAGAGAATCAGTCTTCATATCATAGCAGAGAATCAGGCTTCACGTCAGCCACCACTGCAACAGTCCATTGTCATAAATTTAGGCCCAGCACCCAGGCAGAGGAGAGAGGTCCCGTAACAGACAATCTGGCTTCATGTCAGCAGAGAATTAGTCTGCATGTCATAGCAGAGAATCAGGCTTCACGTCAGCCACCAATGCAACAGTCCATTGTCAGATATTTAGGCCCAGCACCCAGGCAGAGGAGAGAGGTCCCGTAACAGAGGATCTGGCTTCATGTCAGCAGAGAATCAGTCTGCATGTCATAGCAGAGAATCAGGCTTCACGTCAGCCACCACTGCAACAGTCCATTGTCATAAATTTAGGCCCAGCACCCAGGCAGAGGAGAGAGGTCCCGTAACAGACAATCTGGCTTCATGTCAGCAGAGAATTAGTCTGCATGTCATAGCAGAGAATCAGGCTTCACGTCAGCCACCAATGCAACAGTCCATTGTCAGATATTTAGGCCCAGCACCCAGGCAGAGGAGAGAGGTCCCGTAACAGAGGATCTGGCTTCATGTCAGCAGAGAATCAGTCTTCATATCATAGCAGAGAATCAGGCTTCACGTCACCCACCACTGCAACAGTCCATTGGCATATATTTAGGCCCAGTACCCAGGCAGAGGAGAGAGGTCCCGTAACAGAGGATCTGGCTTCATGTCAGCAGAGAATTAGTCTGCATGTCATAGCAGAGAATCAGGCTTCACGTCACCCAACATTGGAACAGTCCATTGGCATATATTTAGGCCCTGGCACCCAGACAGAGGAGAGGTTCATTCAACTTTGGGTAGCCTCGCAATATAATGGTAAAATGAAAATAAAAATAGGATTGAATGAGGAAGTGCCCTGGAGTCCAATAATATATGGTTAAGGGGAGGTAGTTAATGTCTAATCTGGACAAGGGACGGACAGGTCCTGTGGGATCCATGCCTGGTTCATTTTTATGAACGTCAGCTTGTCCACATTGGCTGTAGACAGGCGGCTGCGTTTGTCTGTAATGAGGCCCCCTGCCGTGCTGAATACACTTTCAGACAAAACGCTGGCCGACGGGCAGGCCAGCACCTCCAAGGCATAAAAGGCTAGCTCTGGCCACGTGGACAATTTAGAGACCCAGAAGTTGAATGGGGCCGAACCATCAGTCAGTACGTGGAGGGGTGTGCACACGTACTGTTCCACCATGTTAGTGAAATGTTGCCTCCTGCTAACACGTTGCGTATCAGGTGGTGGTGCAGTTAGCTGTGGCGTGTTGACAAAAGTTTTCCACATCTCTGCAATGCTAACCCTGCCCTCAGAGGAGCTGGCCGTGACACAGCTGCCTTGGCGACCTCTTGCTCCTTCTCTGCCTTGGCCTTGGGCTTCCACTTGTTCCCCTGTGACATTTGGGAAAGCTCTCAGTAGCGCGTCTACCAACGTGCGCTTGTACTCGTGCATCTTCCTATCACGCTCCAGTGCAGGAAGTAAGGTGGGCACATTGTCTTTGTAGCGTGGATCCAGTAGGGTGGCAACCCAGTAGTCCGCACAGGTTAAAATGTGGGCAACTCTGCTGTTGTTGCGCAGGCACTGCAGCATGTAGTCGCTCATGTGTGCCAGGCTGCCCAGGGGTAAGGACAAGCTGTCCTCTGTGGGAGGCGTATCGTCATCGTCCTTCCTTTCCCCCCAGCCACGCACCAGTGATGGACCCGAGCTGCATTGGGTGCCACCCCGCTGTGACCATGCTTCATCCTCATCCTCCTCCACCTCCTCCTCATCCTCGTCCTCCTCGTCCTCCAGTAGTGGGCCCTGGCTGGCCACATTTGTACCTGGCCTCTGCTGTTGCCAAAAACCTCCCTCTGAGTCACTTCGAAGAGACTGGCCTGAAAGTGCTAAAAATGACCCCTCTTCCTCCTCCTCCTCCTCCTCCTCCTGGGCCACCTCCTCTTCCATCATTGCCCTAAGTGTTTTCTCAAGGAGACATAGAAGTGGTATTGTAACGCTGATAACGGTGTCATCGCCACTGGCCATGTTGGTGGAGTACTCGAAACAGCGCAACAGGGCACACAGGTCTCGCATGGAGGCCCAGTCATTGGTGGTGAAGTGGTGCTGTTCTGTAGTGCGACTGACCCGTGCGTGCTGCAGCTGAAACTCCACTATGGCCTGCTGCTGCTCGCACAGTCTGTCCAGCATGTGCAAGGTGGAGTTCCACCTGGTGGGCACGTCGCATATGAGGCGGTGAGCGGGAAGGCCGAAGTGACGCTGTAGCGCAGACAGGCGAGCAGCAGCAGGATGTGAACGCCGGAAGCGCGAACAGACGGCCCGCACTTTATGCAGCAGCTCTGACATGTCGGGGTAGTTGTGAATGAACTTCTGCACCACCAAATTCAGCACATGCGCCAAGCAAGGGATGTGCGTCAAACTGGCTAGTCCCAGAGCTACAACGAGATTTCGCCCATTATCACACACCACCAGGCCGGGCTTGAGGCTCACCGGCAGCAACCACTCGTCGGTCTGTTGTTCTATACCCCGCCACAACTCCTGTGCGGTGTGGGGCCTGTCCCCCAAACATATGAGTTTCAGAATGGCCTGCTGACGTTTACCCCGGGCTGTGCTGAAGTTGGTGGTGAAGGTGTGTGGCTGACTGGATGAGCAGGTGGAAGAAGAGGAGGAGGAAGCCGAGAAGGAGGAGGTGGCAACAGGAGGCAAAGAATGTTGCCCTGCGATCCTTGGCGGCGGAAGGACGTGCGCCAAACAGCTCTCCGCCTGGGGCCCAGCTGCCACTACATTTACCCAGTGTGCAGTTAGGGAGATATAGCGTCCCTGGCCGTGCTTACTGGTCCACGTATCTGTGGTTAGGTGGACCTTGCTACAGATGGCGTTGCGCAGTGCACACTTGATTTTATCGGATACTTGGTTGTGCAGGGAAGGCACGGCTCTCTTGGAGAAGTAGTGGCGGCTATGAACAACATACTGTGGGACAGCAAGCGACATGAGCTGTTTGAAGCTGTCTGTGTCCACCAGCCTAAATGACAGCATTTCATAGGCCAGTAGTTTAGAAATGCTGGCATTCAGGGCCAGGGATCGAGGGTGGCTAGGTGGGAATTTACGCTTTCTCTCAAATGTTTGTGAGATGGAGAGCTGAACGCTGGCGTGTGACATGGTTGAGACACTTGGTGACGGAGGTGGTGGTGGTGTTGGTGGTACATCCCCTGTTTGCTGGGCGGCAGGTGCCAACGTTCCTCCAGAGGCGGAGGAAGAGGCCGAGGCGGCAGCAGCAGAAGAGGCCGAGGCGGCAGCAGCAGAAGAGGTAGCAGGGGGAGCCTGAGTGACTTCCTTGGTTTTAAGGTGTTTACTCCACTGCAGTTCATGCTTTGCATGCAGGTGCCTGGTCATGCAGGTTGTGCTCAGGTTCAGAACGTTAATGCCTCGCAAACCACCCGGGTCTTGTCGTCAGCACATTGTTTGAAGAAGTGCCATGCCAGGGAACTCCTTGAAGCTGCCTTTGGGGTGCTCGGTCCCAGATGGCGGCGGTCAGTAGCAGGCGGAGTCTCTTGGCGGCGGGTGTTCTGCTTTTGCCCACTGCTCCCTCTTTTGCTACGCTGTTGGCTCGGTCTCACCACTGCCTCTTCCTCCGAACTGTGAAAGTCAGTGGCACGACCTTCATTCCATGTGGGGTCTAGAACCTCATCGTCCCCTGCATCGTCTTCCACCCAGTCTTGATCCCTGACCTCCAGTTCATTCTGCACACTGCAGAAAGACGCAGCAGTTGGCACCTGTGTTTCGTCATCATCAGAGACATGCTGAGGTGGTATTCCCATGTCCTCATCATCAGGAAACATAAGTGGTTGTGCGTCAGTGCAGTCTATGTCTTCCACCGCTGGGGAAGGGCTAGGTGGATGCCCTTGGGAAACCCTGCCAGCAGAGTCTTCAAACAGCATAAGAGACTGCTGCATAACTTGAGGCTCAGACAGTTTCCCTGATATGCATGGGGGTGATGTGACAGACTGATGGGGTTGGTTTTCAGGCGCCATCTGTGCGATTTCTGCAGAAGACTGGGTGGGAGATAATGTGAACGTGCATGATCCACTGTCGGCCACCCAATTGACTAATGCCTGTACCTGCTCAGGCCTTACCATCCTTAGAACGGCATTGGGCCCCACCATATATATCGCTGTAAATTCTGGCGGCTACTGGGACCTGAGGTAGTTGGTACACTAGGACGTGTGGATGTGGCAGAACGGCCACGTCCTCTCCCAGCACCAGAGGGTCCACTAACACCACCACGACCATGTCCACGTCCGCGTCCCTTACTAGATGTTTTCCTCATTGTTATGGTTCACCACAACAAGAAAAATATTATTTGGCCCAATGTATTGTATTCAAATTCAGCTGAATATAAATTTGAGGCCTAGTATTTAGGCGCTGGGTGACCGGTATGGATTTAGTGACAGAATTAGACTTGGAAATGCACAGTAGCGTGTGTGTGAAGTTATTCTGAATGACCCTATGTGCACCTTGAATATTATATACCCTTTTAGGGATAGATTTCAAATAGCTCTGATATAGCAGAAACCACTAAATTATGAAATTGCTAAATTGGGAATTGTATTTCAACCCTGAACAAAAAATGTGCTTTAACGGACACTAAATAACTTGCCCAGCCACAACAGTACAGCGGTAACGACAGGTTTAGCGGGATATAAATTTGAGGCCTAGTATTTAGGCGCTGGGTGACCGGTATGGATTTACTAACAGAATTAGACTTGGAAATGCACAGTAGCGTGTGTGTGAAGTTATTCTGAATGACCCTATGTGCACCTTGAATATTATATACCCTTTTAGGGATAGATTTCAAATAGCTCTGATATAGCAGAAACCACTAAATAATGAAATTGCCAAATTGGGAATTGTATCTCAACCCAGAACAAAAAATGTGCTTTGACGAACACTAAATAACTTGCCCATCCACAACAGGACAGCGGTAACGACAGATTTAGGCTACTTTCACAATTGCGCTTGATCGGATCCGTTCTGAACGGATCCGATCATATTAATGCAGATGGAGGCTCCGTTCAGTACGGATCCGTCTGCATTAATAACTTACAAAAATTTCGCAAGTGCGCAAGTAGCCTGAGCGGATCCGTTCAGACTTTCAATGTAAAGTCAATGGGGGACGGATCCGCTTGAAGATTGAGCCATATGGGCTCATCTTCAAGCGGATCCGTTCCCATTGACTTACATTGTAAGTCTGAACGGATCCGCTCGCCTCCGCACGGCCAGGCGGACAGCTGAACGCTGCAAGCAGCGTTCAGCTGTCCGCCTGTCCGTGCGGAGGCGAGCGGAGCGGAGGCTGAACACCGCCAGACTGATGCAGTCTGAGCGGATCCGCATCCATTCAGACTGCATCAGGGCTGGACGGAGGCGTTTGGGTCCGCTCGTGAGCTCCTTCAAACGGAGCTCACGAACAAACCCATGAACGCTAGTGTGAAAGTAGCCTTAGCGGGATATAAATTTGAGGCCTAGTATTTAGGCGCTGGGTGACCGGTATGGATTTAATAACAGAATTAGACTTGGAAATGCACAGTAGCGTGTGTGTGAAGTTATTCTGAATGACCCTATGTGCACCTTGAATATTATATACCCTTTTAGGGATAGATTTCAAATAGCTCTGATATAGCAGAAACCACTAAATTATGAAATTGCTAAATTGGGAATTGTATTTCAACCCAGAACAAAAAATGTGCTTTGACGGACACTAAATAACTTGCCCATCCACAACAGGACAGCGGTAACGACAGATTTAGCGGGATATAAATTTGAGGCCTAGTATTTAGGCGCTGGGTGACCGGTATGGATTTACTTACAGAATTAGACTTGGAAATGCACAGTAGCGTGTGTGTGAAGTTATTCTGAATGACCCTATGTGCACCTTGAATATTATATACCCTTTTAGGGATAGATTTCAAATAGCTCTGATATAGCAGAAACCACTAAATTATGAAATTGCTAAATTGGGAATTGTATTTCAACCCAGAACAAAAAATGTGCTTTGACGGACACTAAATAACGTGCCCATCCACAACAGGACAGCGGTAACGACAGATTTAGCGGGATATAAATTTGAGGCCTAGTATTTAGGCGCTGGGTGACCGGTATGGATTTAGTGACAGAATTAGACTTGGAAATGCACAGTAGCGTGTGTGTGAAGTTATTCTGAATGACCCTATGTGCACCTTGAATATCATATACCCTTTTAGGGATAGATTTCAAATAGCTCTGATACAGCAGAAACCACTAAATTATGAAATTGCTAAATTGGGAATTGTATTTCAACCCTGAACAAAAAATGTGCTTTAACAGATACTAAATAACTTGCCCAGCCACAACAGTACAGCGGTAACGACAGATTTAGCGGGATATAAATTTGAGGCCTAGTATTTAGGCGCTGGGTGACCGGTATGGATTTAGTGACAGAATTAGACTGGGATATGGCCAAAAAATAACCACACTATTGCTGGTTAAATGCACTTGGTGTGACAGCTTGACCAACCACACTACTGAGGGTTAAATGCACTTGGTGACGGGCGCAGCTTGCCCCTGATGTAGTATATGGCCAAAAAATGAACAGACTATTGCTGGTTAAATGCACTTGGTGTGACAGCTTCACCCTGATGTAGGCTTTAGCCAAAAAACAACCACACCATTGAGGGTTAAATGCACTTGGTGACAGGCGCAGCTTGCCCCTGATGTAGTATATGGCCAAAAAATGAACATACTATTGCTGGTTAAATGCACTGGGTGTGACAGCTTGACCAACCACACTACTGAGGGTTAAATGCACTTGGTGACGGGCACAGCTTGCCCCTGATGTAGTATATGGCCAAAAAATGAACAGACTATTGCTGGTTAAATGCACTTGGTGTGACAGCTTGACCAACCACACTACTGAGGGTTAAATGCACTTGGTGACGGGCGCAGCTTGCCCCTGATTTAGTATATGGCCAAAAAATTAACAGACTATTGCTGGTTAAATGCACTTGGTGTGACAGCTTCACCCTGATGTAGGCTTTAGCCAAAAAACAACCACACCATTGAGGGTTAAATGCACTTGGTCGCAGCTTGGATGCACTTGGTCGCAGCACCGCACAAGACACAAAATGGCCGCCGATCACCCCAGAAAAAAGTGACTGACAAACGGTCTGGGCAGCCTAAAAACAGTGAGCAATTGAATTTCAGCAGCTCAATGATGCACAGCTGCAGATCGATCAATTAATCAAGTCCTTTGGAGGAGTTAATCTGCCTAATCTCGCCCTACTGTCGCAGCCGCAACCTCTCCCTACGCTAATCAGAGCAGAGTGACGGGCGGCGCTATGTGACTCCAGCTTAAATAGAGGCTGGGTCACATGGTGCTCTGGCCAATCACAGCCATGCCAATAGTAGGCATGGCTGTGACGGCCTCTTGGGGCAAGTAGTATGACGCTTGTTGATTGGCTGCTTTGCAGCCTTTCAAAAAGCGCCAAGAAAGCGTCACAAAAGCGCCAAGAAAGCGACGAACACCGAACCCGAACCCAGACTTTTACGAAAATGTCCGGGTTCGGGTCCGTGTCACGGACACCCCAAAATTCGGTACGAACCCGAACTATACAGTTCGAGTTCGCTCATTCCTAGTTGCAATCTGCATTTTACGCCAAGTCGACGACAAGTAGGTGTGGTGAGGGTGGAGTGAGGGCTGGGTCATCGGTCCCAGTTAATTCTTTATAGTTTATGTCAGAAACTGAATAATGACTGATCTATGGCAGGTCCGAGCAGCTGCACATTTCATTCCTGCGCAAGGATAACCAGAGGAGGCAAGTAACTTATAATGAGGCCTGTACCTTGTCACCTCCGGCAGCGCAGACCCTATCATGGTCAGTATAGAACATTGTTAAATGTTTTAAATTTTGTCTGCGTCTAGAACAGCTTGGTGACCGTCACTATGGCTGCGTTTTTGCACAGGTTTTTATTCAGGTTTCTATACTGATGAACACCACCATCTAATATAACTGTATATGCAAAGCTTCAAGAAAAAATAAATAAATAAATAAATAAAGCTTTTAAACCTTTATACTATAGTAATTGAGCCCAAGATATATGTTACACTACAGAACCTAATTTTACTCTCATAGAATGCATGAAAAGTTTTTAACCTGATATAATAAATGCAGTAATATGACTGAGCTGGGGTTCAGTTTATAGTAAACACCATTTTTTTTCTCTCGTAGTGTAATAATTATTTCTAGAAATAAAAATACCTATGGTCTTGTAGAATCTATTTAGTCGGTTTCATTAGTAATTGCTATTGGCGTCATATTCCCATAATTGTTATGATTTTATGAAGGACAGTCTGACATCTCTACTTCCCAAAGGAATAGGAAGTTTGCAGAAAGGGCGATATGAATATGTTTACGAAAAATATATCAGTAATTGGCTATTCTGCAGGGACCCCAGCTGCCTACACTGTCCTCCATGCTGAAGCTCCAGAAAACTGCAGACTATCCTTCCTACTCATAAACAAGCAGTCAAAGGAGCTGACTGAAGAAATTAGAGTTGTATTTCAGATCTTAATGAAACTAAGCTATTGCCTGATGAGGAGTAGAGGAACCACTTGTATTTATTAAAGGCAAAGAGTTTGATGCTATATTTTTAGTTTAGCATATTCCACACTTAAGACACTTAGTATATTAGCATAAAAGCATTTCCACCCAGTAGCCATTTCCCTTGGCTCAAAGAAAAATGATGCCTATTGAGATAGTATGCTAATATGCTAATAGATAAAAGTTGAATCTATGGAGTTGAAATACAGCTTTTATATTTAACATTCACCAAAATACAGTTCAGTGAGATCTTCAACTTTGTGTGCTACTTATAGGGCAAAAATATGGTGCTATTCAGACTCCTTTAGTTCACATTTTCGTCAAGCACAATCCAAGATTAATCCATTCGGGGTCTGGATGCTTTCCGCCATAAGTGCTGGTTTTCTGCAGGACAAAAACCGTTGCATGCAACTATTTTTATCTGGCTAAAAGCCATCATTTAGCACAAAAGCAGGTGTGATCAATGAGGTCCAGTGGTGAATGACAGTATCTGGCTAGGCCAGATCCGATAATCTGCAGCAGAACATTCTCTGCCAGAGCAGCCTGTCTGATCTGTTTAACGTAAATGCAAACCAACCCTTTTTGAATGCTTTCAATTGTCTACCAGCAACCTGTCCTAGAATGTGAGTAGGACTGGCTACCACCACTTGCAGAGATGCTGGGATGTTAGGGGGTGGGGCATCATTAGACACTGCACTGCTCTACAATAGATGGTAATGATGTGATCCTGCCTGTAATATGCCATCTTGGCTGAGCAGTCTGGCAGAAGCACTCACCAATATGTAGTACATGCAAATGCCAGGGTGTAATTGGTAGTGAGGCCAGGCCCCTCACTCCTTAGGCAGTTCTGCAAGTTTTAGGCAACCAGTCCTGATGACATGCTAAGACAGGTGGATAGCAGCCATTTTAAATAATTCCCAGAGAACCCCTTCAAAGATAACCTATCATATATATTAAATTTATGCACATCACTGTATCAACACAAGCATGTTGCCTCCAATGTCTACTTTCTTCCCTTTTTCTGTTGCATGGTTGTTGAGAAATTGAACTTTATCTCTTACTCCCACATATGCTAATGATCCTTTCAGTCAAGGAGTCTGGCACTTGCATCCTCCAAGTTACGGTTGTCTTCCCAAATCCTGCCTCCCACCCCATCACTAATGCTTCCCCGCACTGACCACTTCATCGTCTTGCATCTCAACATTTCACTCACAGGTGCACTCCGACTCCTGGACCACTTAAGAGTCTCTCTTTTTGGTTGAGTTGTTAAAGAGTTTTCATTAGGTTTAATTAGGATCATCTTCTTTTAGTTAGGGTCTAGATCATAATCAAGAACAAGCTTCTTAAAAAGTGTAGAAGTCTATTATTCCTCCAACATTTACTGGGGGAAGGGATTAGTGAAGCTAATAATGGAAGGGGGACGCAACAGACTAGCATTCACTAAACTACATAGAGTACCGGTAACTTTATCATTAGGGGAATTTTTAAAGTGAGTCCTGCTTTAGTTTGCATTGGCATAATGTAGATTAAATTGACCAAATGTCACACATTGTTTGATAAATTTGGCATATTTTTAAAACTATCCCTTGTATAGCAGTTACTTAGGTCTTCTATACCAAGTCCATAGTAGATTGAAATTGCAACCTTTTTTGAAGTCACAATTGATAAATCAGGCATACACCTCATTATCATAGCTAACCACACACACTCTAATCTGCTTTTTAAAAGTGGAGTAAGTGGGGTAAAAATCACAAAAGCTGCAATTGTTTTTGCACAAAAGTGGCTTTACACAAAAATATGACTTGTTACACTATTTCTGGTGCCCAGCTTTTTTTGTGGTGTTGGTTTTGAATTTTCTTTGTATGTGTAACGGGCAGTGGGGGGGACTGTGGACTCACTGTACCAACTAACCAGTTTGACTGGGCTAATTGGCAGTCCCTCTGGGTTTCACCCTTTAACCCCTATACAGGGATCTGATCATTGCTGAAGTAGAGCCACCAGGCCGCTACCTCTATAGATAGAACTATACAAGTTTTGTATCGTATTGAGCTGCAGAATAAAGACGTAATTTTTAGTGAACGCCCTGATGTCAAAACCTTAAAAACCTTGGCGTAATTGTGTTTTTTTTAACCCACAAAGAATAAAAAATTTTCCTACTTTCTGATACAAGACATGGCAAATTAAGTGGCGACATTTAAAAAATGCTTCTTGTCCCACACAAAAAAAGCCATCATATGTAGAGTTGAGCGGACACCTGGATGTTCGGGTTCGAGAAGTTCGGCCGAACTTCCCTGAAATGTTCGGGTTCGGGATCCGAACCCGATCCGAACTTCGTCCCGAACCCGAACCCCATTGAAGTCAATGGGGACCCGAACTTTTCGGCACTAAAAAGGCTGTAAAACAGCCCAGAAAAGGGCTAGAGGGCTGCAAAAGGCAGCAACATGTAGGTAAATCCCATGCAAACAAGTGTGGATAGGGAAATGAATAAAAATAAAAATAAAATAAATAAAAATTAACCAATATCAATTGGAGAGAGGTCCCATAGCAGAGAATCTGGCTTCACGTCACCCACCACTGGAACAGTCTATTCTCAGATATTTAGGCCCCGGCACCCAGGCAGAGGAGAGAGGTCCTCCCGTAACAGAGAATCTGGCTTCATGTCAGCAGAGAATCAATCTGCATGTCATAGCAGAGAATCAGGCTTCACATCAGCCACCACTGCAACAGTCTATTGTCATATATTTAGGCCCAGCACCCAGGCAGAGGAGAGAGGTCCCGTAACAGAGAATCTGTCTTCATGTCAGCAGAGAATCAGTCTGCATGTCATAGCAGAGAATCAGGCTTCACGTCAGCCACCACTGCAACAGTCCATTGTCATATATTTAGGCCCAGCACCCAGGCAGAGGAGAGAGGTCCCGTAACAGAGAATCTGTCTTCATGTCAGCAGAGAATCAGTCTGCATGTCATAGCAGAGAATCAGGCTTCACTTCAGCCACCAGTGCAACAGTCCATTGTCATATATTTAGGCCCAGCACCCAGGCAGAGGAGAGAGGTCCCGTAACAGGGAATCTGGCTTCATGTCAGCAGAAAATTAGTCTGCATGTCATAGCAGAGAATCAGGCTTCACGTCACCTAACATTGGAACAGTCCATTGGCATATATTTAGGCCCCGGCACCCAGACAGAGGAGAGGTTCATTCAACTTTGGGTAGCCTTGCAATATAATGGTAAAATGAAAATAAAAATAGGATTGAATGAGGAAGTGCCCTGGAGTACAATAATATATGGTTAAGGGGAGGTAGTTAATGTCTAATCGGCACAAGGGATGGACAGGTCCTGTGGGATCCATGCCTGGTTCATTTTTATGAACGTCAGCTTGTCCACATTGGCTGTAGACAGGCGGCTGCGTTTGTCTGTAATGACGCCCCCTGCCGTGCTGAATACACGTTCAGACAAAACGCTGGCCGCCGGGCAGGCCAGCACCTCCAAGGCATAAAAGGCTAGCTCTGGCCACGTGGACAATTTAGAGATGCAGAAGTTGAATGGGGCCGAACCATCAGTCAGTACGTGGAGGGGTGTGCACACGTACTGTTCCACCATGTTAGTGAAATGTTGCCTCCTGCTAACACGTTGCGTATCAGGTGGTGGTGCAGTTAGCTGTGGCGTGTTGACAAAACTTTTCCACATCTCTGCCATGCTAACCCTGCCCTCAGAGGAGCTGGCCGTGACACAGCTGCCTTGGCGACCTCTTGCTCCTCCTCTGCCTTGGCCTTGGGCTTCCACTTGTTCCCCTGTGACATTTGGGAATGCTCTCAGTAGCGCGTCTACCAACGTGCGCTTGTACTCGCGCATCTTCCTATCACGCTCTAGTGCAGGAAGTAAGGTGGGCACATTGTCTTTGTACCGTGGATCCAGCAGGGTGGCAACCCAGTAGTCCGCACACGTTAAAATGTGGGCAACTCTGCTGTCGTTGCGCAGGCACTGCAGCATGTAGTCGCTCATGTGTGCCAGGCTGCCCAGGGGTAAGGACAAGCTGTCCTCTGTGGGAGGCGTATCGTCATCGTCCTGCCTTTCCCCCCAGCCACGCACCAGTGATGGGCCCGAGCTGCGTTGGGTGCCACCCCGCTGTGACCATGCTTCATCCTCATCCTCCTCCACCTCCTCCTCATCCTCGTCCTCCTCGTCCTCCAGTAGTGGGCCCTGGCTGGCCACATTTGTACCTGGCCTCTGCTGTTGCAAAAAAACTCCCTCTGAGTCACTTCGAAGAGACTGGCCTGAAAGTGCTAAAAATGACCCCTCTTCCTCCTCCTCCTCCTGGGCCACCTCCTCTTCCATCATCGCCCTAAGTGTTCTCAAGGAGACATAGAAGTGGTATTGTAACGCTGTTAACGGCGTCATCGCCACTGGCCATGTTGGTGGAGTACTCGAAACAGCGCAACAGGGCACACAGGTCTCGCATGGAGGCCCAGTCATTGGTGGTGAAGTGGTGCCGTTCTGTAGTGCGACTGACCCGGGCGTGCTGCAGCTGAAACTCCACTATGGCCTGCTGCTGCTCGCACAGTCTGTCCAGCATGTGCAAGGTGGAGTTCCACCTGGTGGGCACGTCGCATATGAGGCGGTGAGCGGGAAGGCCGAAGTTACGCTGTAGCGCAGACAGGCGAGCAGCGGCAGGATGTTAACGCCGGAAGCGCGAACAGACGGCCCGCACTTTATGCAGCAGCTCTGACATGTCGGGGTAGTTGTGAATGAACTTCTGCACCACCAAATTCAGCACATGCGCCAAGCAAGGGATGTGCGTCAAACCGGCTAGTCCCAGAGCTGCAATGAGATTTCGCCCATTATCGCACACCACCAGGCCGGGCTTGAGGCTCACCGGCAGCAACCACTCGTCGGTCTGTTGTTCTATACCCCGCCACAACTCCTGTGCGGTGTGGGGCCTGTCCCCCAAACATATGAGTTTCAGAATGGCCGGCTGACGTTTACCCCGGGCTGTGCTGAAGTTGGTGGTGAAGGTGTGTGGCTGACTGGATGAGCAGGTGGAAGAAGAGGAGGAGGAAGCTGAGTAGGAGGAGGTGGCAACAGGAGGCAAAGAATGTTGCCCTGCGATCCTTGGCGGCGGAAGGACGTGCGCCAAACAGCTCTCCGCCTGGGGCCCAGCTGCCACTACATTTACCCAGTGTGCAGTTAGGGAGATATAGCGTCCCTGGCCGTGCTTACTGGTCCACGTATCTGTGGTTAGGTGGACCTTGCCACAGATGGCGTTGCGCAGTGCACACTTGATTTTATCGGATACTTGGTTGTGCAGGGAAGGCACGGCTCTCTTGGAGAAGTAGTGCCGGCTAGGAACAACTTACTGTGGGACAGCAAGCGACATGAGCTGTTTGAAGCTGTCTGTGTCCACCAGCCTAAATGACAGCATTTCATAGGCCAGTAGTTTAGAAATGCTGGCATTCAGGGCCAGGGATCGAGGGTGGCTAGGTGGGAATTTACGCTTTCTCTCAAATGTTTGTGAGATGGAGAGCTGAACGCTGCCGTGTGACATGGTTGAGATGCTTGGTGACGTAGGTGGTGGTGTTGGTGATACATCCCCTGTTTGCTGGGCGGCAGGTGCCAACAGAAGAGGCCGAGGCGGCAGCAGCAGAAGAGGCCGAGGCGGCAGCAGCAGAAGAGGTAGCAGGGGGAGCCTGAGTGACTTCCTTGTTTTTAAGGTGTTTACTCCACTGCAGTTCATGCTTTGCATGCAGGTGCCTGGTCATGCAGGTTGTGCTAAGGTTCAGAACGTTAATGCCTCGCTTCAGGCTCTGATGGCACAGCGTGCAAACCACTCGGGTCTTGTCGTCAGCACATTGTTTGAAGAAGTGCCATGCCAGGGAACTCCTTGAAGCTGCCTTTGGGGTGCTCGGTCCCAGATGGTTGCGGTCAGTAGCAAGCGTAGTCTCTTGGCGGCGGGTGTTCTGCTTTTGCCCACTACTCCCTCTTTTGCTACGCTGTTGGCTCGGTCTCACCACTGCCTCTTCCTCCGAACTGTGAAAGTCAGTGGCACGACCTTCATTCCATGTGTGGTCTAGGACCTCATCGTCCCCTGCATCGTCTTCCACCCAGTCTTGATCCCTGACCTACTGTTCAGTCTGCACACTGCAGAAAGACGCAGCAGTTGGCACCTGTGTTTCGTCATCATCAGAGACTTGCTGAGGTGGTATTCCCATGTCCTCATCATCAGGAAACATAAGTGGTTGTGCGTCAGTGCATTCTATGTCTTCCACCGCTGGGGAAGGGCTAGGTGGATGCCCTTAGGAAACCCTGCCAGCAGAGTCTTCAAACAGCATAAGAGACTGCTGCATAACTTGAGGCTCAGACAGTTTCCCTGATATGCATGGGGGTGATGTGACAGACTGATGGGGTTGGTTTTCAGGCGCCATCTGTGCGCTTTCTGCAGAAGACTGGGTGGGAGATAATGTGAACGTGCTGGATCCACTGTCGGCCACTTAATTGACTAATGCCTGTACCTGCTTAGGCCTTACCATCCTTAGAACGGCATTGGGCCCCACCATATATCGCTGTAAATTCTGGCGGCTACTGGGACCTGAGGTAGTTGGTACACTAGGACGTGTGGATGTGGCAGAACGGCCACGTCCTCTCCAAGCACCAGAGGATCCACTAACACCACCACGACCATGTCCACGTCCGCGTCCCTTACTAGATGTTTTCCTCATTGTTATCGTTCACCACAACAACAAAAATATTATTTGGCCCAATGTATTGAATTCAAATTCAGGCCTTTTTTTACAGACACCTAACACTATCTGGCTATCTATTTAGGTACCGTATTACACTAATACAGGCACAGCAGTAACCACAGATTTAGCTGACTATGAATTTGAGGCCTAGTATTTAGGCGCTGGGTGACAGGTTTACGTTTTACAGACAGAATTAGACTGGGATATGCACAGTAGCGTATGTGTGAAGTTATTCAAAATGACCCTATCAGCACCTTGATTCTGATATACCCTTTTAGGGATGTATTTAAAGTAGGCCTGATACAGCAGAAACCACTAAATTAGGAAATTGCTAAATTGGGAATTGTATTTCAACCCAGAACAAAAAATGTGCTTGGACAGACACTAAATAACTTGCCCAGCCACAACAGTACAGCAGTAACGACAGATTTAGCTGGATATAAATTTGAGGCCTAGTATTAAGGCGCTGGGTGACAGGTATAGGTTTACTGACAGAATTAGACTTGGAAATGCACAGTAGCGTGTGTGTGAAGTTATTCAGAATGACCTTATGTGCACCTTGAATCTGATATACCCTTTTAGGGATAAATTTAAAGTAGGCCTGATACAGCAGAAACCACTAAATTAGGAAATTGCTAAATTGGGAATTGTATTTCAACCCAGAACAAAAACTGTGCTTTGACGGACACTAAATAACTTGACCAGCCACACCAGTAATGACAGAATTAGCTGGATATAAACTTGAGGCCTAGTATTTAGGCGCTGGCTGACAGGTATAGGTTTACTGACAGAATTAGACTTGGAAATGCACAGTAGCGTGTGTGTGAAGTTATTCAGAATGACCCTATGTGCACCTTGAATCTGATATACCCTTTTAGGGATAAATTTAAAGTAGGTCTGATACAGCAGAAACCACTAAATTAGGAAATTGCTAAGTTGGGAATTGTATTTCAACCCAGAACAAAAACTGTGCTTTGACGGACACTAAATAACTTGACCAGCCACACCAGTAACGACAGAATTAGCTGGATATAAACTTGAGACCTAGTATTTAGGCTCTGGGTGACAGGTATACGTTTACTGACAGAATTAGACTGGGATATGGCCAAAAAATAACCACACTATTGATGGTTAAATGCACTTGGTGTGACAGCTTGACCAACCACACTACTGAGGGTTAAATGCACTTGGTGACAGGCGCAGCTTGCCCCTGATGTAGTATATGGCCAAAAAATAAACAGACTATTGCTGGTTAAATGCACTTGTTGTGACAGCTTGACCAACCACACTACTGAGGGTTAAATGCACTTGGTGACAGGCGCAGCTTGCCCCTGATGTAGTATATGGCCAAAAAATAAACAGACTATTGCTGGTTAAATGCACTTGGTGTGACAGCTTCACCCTGATGTAGGATTTAGCCAAAAAACAACCACACCATTGAGGGTTAAATGCACTTGGTGACAGCTTGCCCCTGATGTAGTATATGGCCAAAAAATAAACAGACTATTGCTGGTTAAATGCACTTGGTGTGACAGCTTCACCCTGATGTAGGATTTAACCAAAAAACAACCACACCATTGAGGGTTAAATGCACTTGGTGGCAGCTTGTGCTGGCGCAACACAAGACACAAAATGGCCGCCGATCACCCCAGAAAAAAGTGACTGAAAAACGCTCTGGGCAGCCTAAAAACAGTGAGCAATTCAATAGCAGCAGTTCAATCATCCACAGCTGCAGATCGATCACTGGATGGAGTCTTTTGGAGGAGTTAATCAGCCTAATCTCGCCCCCAATGTCGCAGCTGCAACCTCTCCCTACGCTAATCAGAGCAGAGTGACGGGCGGCGCTATGTGACTCCAGCTTAAATAGAGGCTGGGTCACATGGTGCTCTGACCAATCACAGCCATGCCAATAGTAGGCATGGCTGTGACGGCCTCTTGGGGCAAGTAGTATGACGCTTGTTGATTGGCTGCTTTGCAGCCTTTCAAAAAGCGCCAAGAAAGCGACGAACACCGAACCCGAACTTTTACGAAAATGTCCGGGTTCGGGTCCGTGTCACGGACACCCCAAAATTCGGTACGAACCCGAACTATACAGTTCGGGTTCGCTCATCCCTAGTCATATGACCATGTGAATGGAAAAATAAAAAGATTATGGCTAATGTAAAAATTAAAATACATTAGCCCGGTCTTTAATGGGTAAAAGGTATTGAACTACAATGTTTTATATTGCTTGCTCTTTTTGAGAGCATCAGGGTTTTTGCACATTTTACATACACAGCTCTGCTACACACACAGCTCTGAGTGGCACATTATATATCACTGTTGCACATTTTACATACACAGCTCTGCAACACACACAGCTCTGAGTGGCACATTATATATCACTGTGTTACACATTTTACATACACAGCTCTGCTACACACACAGCTCTGAGTGGCACATTATATATCACTGCATTACACATTTTACATACACAACTCTGCTGTGCACATTATACATGCCTCTGTTGCATACAGCTCTGCTACATACACCACACACACTACTGTGCTGGATTCACACTATACACCTATCCAGGGCCGTTAGTGAATCTACATTCCCCCCCCCCCCAAATTTCACATTTCTGCCCCTCATGATTCATGTCCATTTCTTGCCCCCCCCATGTGCCAATATCATAGTGCCATCCTCTCCCTCTGCCCCCTAATGTGCCAGTATCAAGTGACTCTCTCCTCCCCCCTCCATGTGCCAGTATCATAGTGCCACTGTGCCATCCTCTCCCCCTGCCCCCTAATGTGCCAGTATTAAGTGCCTCTCTCCTCCCCCCTCCATGTGCCAGTATCGTAGTGCCATCTTCACCCCCTGCCCCCTAATGTGCCAGTATCAAGTGCCTCTTTCCTCCCCCCTCCATGTGCCAATATCATAGTGCCAGCCTCTCCTCCTGCCCCCTAATGTGCCAGTATCAAGTGCCAAGTGCCTCTCTCCTCTCCCCCCATGTGCCAATATCATAGTGTCATCCTCTCTACCTGCTCCTTAATGTGCCAGTATCAAGTGCCTCTCTCCTCCCCCCTCCACCCTCCATGTGCCAGTAAAGTAACAGTCCGGTATACAAAACAAAATTTCTACTTACCTCCATGTCGGCGATGCAGCCTCTAGTGTTCCTGTTTAGCCTGTCTTTCAGAAAAGTTTCAGATGGGATTCAAACCCATGACCTTCTGTATCAGATGCAAAGCACCTAACCACATGACAATAAGACCTGTACAGCCAGTTACTTAAAAAATAAATATTTAAGACTTCTACTGTAGATAACTTTGATAGAGTGCAACCATACACATGACAGTTGCCCCAACACACCCAGCTCTGCTACATCCATACACAGTGTGCTGGGGCAGCTGTCATGTGTATGTACACCAGGTATCAAAGTTACCTACAGTAGAAGTCTTATAAAATATATATATTATTTTATTTTTTAAGTAACTGGTAATACAACTGTAATAGCTGTGTGGGTAAATGCCTTGCCTCTGATGTGTGAAGGTTGCGAGTTCGAATCCCAGGAGAAACTTTTCTGCCTACTAACAAACTTTTCTGCCTACTAACAAATCTGGTCAGGGCAGACAGCAATGGGGCAATACAAAAAACAAGCTAAGGTCAGAGTAGGTGGCTAGGAGTCAGAGTTGTTGTCAGGCAGGAGATCAGTGCATGGATAGTCAAACAAAGAGTCACACCTTCTCTGGTAACTAGAGATTAGTAACCCAGAAGCCTGCGTACCATCCCACTGGGAAAAGTGTATTATATACTCAGGGACCAGCAGCCATTAGCTGAGGAAGACTTTTGCTGTATACAAACTAAGAGTGAATTCACACGACCATATATATTTTGTGGCCCACAAAATGTGGATCAGCAAAAAACATGAATGACGGCCATGTGACATCCATGTTGCATCGTTTTTTTTTTTCAGGCACATTGTAACCATGGCCATTCTCATCTGCAAAACGGAATAGAATAGGACATATTCTATCTTTTTTGCGGAAGTAAAGACCAGACATATGGATGCGGACCCAGAATGCTGGTGGGTGAATAACCAAATTAACAATACATTCACTAAATGCAAAGCATTTTAGGCTGCTTTCAGATCTAGTTTTTAGTGGCATCTTCTACAGCTGCAGTATTATTTTTACTGTTTATCACATCCACACATCTGCTATCTTGTGTAGGATGTCCATTGTGGTACTTGTGGTCTGCTGCAGGCATCCTCCATTGTATACATTTTTGCTGGGGATTGCCATTAGAAGCGGACCACAAGTGCAGGAACTGCCCCTCCCGATATAGATGCACCACTGCATATGGGGTTGAGCACTTTCAGATTTTTAATACCACGCCAATCTGTCGTTTTTATATAGATTTTTTGGAGGTGTAAAAACTCCTAGTCTGAATGTGCCTTTATTTCCATCCATAGGCAGCATTCTGGTGCACATATGAGGCCCGGGCTATATCAGCCAGTCTTGGGTGGGGCTCAGAGCTCTCTTCATGCTCCCATTGTATGCATGGTCACATGCTGGAGGTAACTGGGAGATTTCTGTGCATCAGACCTTGCGCTCCTGTAATTCGCCTACTGGCTCCTGGTATTGCCCATATAGCACAGGTAGGTTTAGCGTTAGGTCCCAAGCTACTTGAGAAACCTTGGTGCAGTGTTTGGGCTCAGACATATCCTCCACAGTAGGATATGTTGGCTAATCTCTCAATTTTACATCAGTATGAGGGTTAGTAAGACCGCAGAGTGTACCTATCCGCACATTTGCTATCTTGTGTAGGATGTCCATTGTGGTACTTGTGGTCCGCTGCAGGCATCTTCCATTGTATGCATTTTTGCTGGGGATTGCCATTAGGATCTGCCCCCCTGGTATAGATGCACCACTGTATATGGGGTTGAGCACTTCCTGCTTTTAAAGTCCACACTAATCTGTAGTTTGTATAAGATGTGAGAAAAAATGAAAGTTGCAAACACAGCAACTTTCACGCAGGTGCCAAAAAAACAAACAAAAAAAAAAGTTATGCATATTCATGCAGGAAAGGCTCCTATAGTATTTTTTTTTGCATTGTTTTTGTGTGCCTTTAGTGTTTTTGTCATTTATAACAAAAGGATTTACTTTTTAGGCTTCTCTATAGGAGTTGAAAAATGCCTGAAGACAATAGCTGTTTAAAGTATACATAAAAAAAACCTGTTATAAATCTGCAAACAAATGGCACTAAAGACTCGATAAAAGGGTAACTACAAATTTCTGACCCATTCAGTTGAATGGGTCAACAGTCCAAGAGCTATTCGTCATAAACTTGGAAAGTGCCTGAAGGTGAAAAACACTTTGCTTAAATGTATAAAAAAATCAACTAATTCCTTTACAGTTTTAGTACTAAAGACATCATTTACCTAAACCTTTATTGCTTGCTGATATACCATATTTTTCGCCCCATAAGACGCATTTTCCCCCCCAAATGTGGAGGAAAAATGCCTCTGCGTCCTATGTGGTGAATACTAATGAACACTTCCATTATGGAAACACACATTAGTACAGGAGAACTGGGAAGCGGTACTCACCGCTTCCTGGTCATCGGCTGTGCACAGCATAAGGGTGCTCTGTGACTTCATTATGTGCGCGCCAGTTCACAGCACAGCCGACGGCAAGATGAAGAGGATTGTGATGTAGGTGAGGAGCGGTGGCGTCCTGGAGCAGGAGAGGTAAGTGTTTACTTTGTTTTGTGTTCTGTGACTGATGAGAGGCATGGCAATGGAAACATGGCAATGGAGGCTGATATGGGGGCGAAATATGGCAATGGTGGCTGATGAGAGGCATGTGGGGGCTGATAGGCATGTGGGCTGATATGGGGGCTCATGAGAGCCATGGGGCTCTTATCTGAGGTCTGATTGGGGGTCATTCACATTGGGGTTTGAGCTGAGGTCTGATTGGGAGTCTAATCTGAGGTTTTATTGGGGTCTTATTAACATTGGGGGTCTGATTGAGGCTGTCATCTCAGGTCTGATTAACATTGGGGGTCTGACTTGTGCTCTGACCTGAGGTCTAATGATTTTTTTTTTTTTTTCTAAATTGTCCTCCTCTAAAACCTATGTGCATCATATGGGCCGGTGCGTCTTATAGGGCGAAAAATATGGTACTTATTTATACAGCTAATTATATTAGTGTTATATTATTTGCAAACTTTAGTCTTAAAGATGTACGGCAATGGACTAGAAAAATACTATTTTAAAGGATACTGTATAGACTGGTTCTTTTTTTATTTCATTCATATTCAATAGTCAATAAAAGTGCAACACAAAATAATGAGTGTAATAGTCATCAGAACCCACAGTCCTCCACACAAGCAACTGTAATTTATTATCTGAAGTTCATACATTATGTCAGCATGAAAAGGCTGCATCTGTACATGAATGCAAATAATTGAGCTATATAAATGTGACTGTCATAAGCGAGAATGCAATGTGTACAGACTAAATGAATACACCCACACTTGGCAGCCACCTCTGTGTTTTATAAGTGTTCTCTAACCATTAGCTAGTTATTTCCCTGTGGACAGAAAATGTTCAATATGCAAAGTATCGGTATTTCTACAATAAAAAGCTGCAATAGGAAAATTGATACTGCATTCATTTTTATATGTAGGAATTAGTATATTACAAGCCTGTTTGTTTATTAAAATGTGTATGAATCTATGGTATCTTATTACATGACAGATTTGCAAGAGTTAAAAGTATGTTGCTGTGTAAAATGGCTGTTGCCTACTTATATAAATGTAAAAAGAGTATTTTATCTACATTATTTTTGATTAGTAGTGTTGAGCGAATCAAAGCCAAACAAATGTAGTTTGATCCGAATTTCAGAAAAAACTTGATTTGCCGGAAAGCCGAATTTCCTCACGCTTCATCGTAACAAATCTATTCTTCATGAAATGGCAGGAAAATAAAAAACATACCTCATCTATTTTTTCTCGGAGAGGCCATTGCAGCCATGTTGATTGAAGTTACCGCGTGAAGTGACGTGTGTCATCATGTCGCCGAGCAAGATTTTATACTGTTTCTTCAAACAAGATTCCTGCAACAGCCTCTCCACAAGCAAATGGACAAGGTGAGTATGATCTTTTTTTTTTTTTTAAACCAGATCTCAGATCCTGCTATGAGCAATGAAAGCGGCATCTGAGTAGTTCATTCGCACCGACCCCCATACAAAGGAATATGCTTTGCGTCAAAGAAATTTGTCACAAATCAAATTACTTTAGGAAATAAGGCGATGCAGTCAAATAACATTTTTCATAACTTCACTCATCACTAGTGATAAGGTACATTTAATAATTAAATCAATTATAAATAGAGATGAGTGAAAATGTGCAAGTTGACTTTATTTTCTATGAGCAAACCATATTAGAGTTCTGAAACATATGGAAACTTTTCAATATAAATATAAAATTTAAAAAAAAAATCAAACTAAAGTAAAAACATATCTTTTGGGTTCTGGCTTACCTCCCAAACAAGTAACAGATTCCATTTGTGTCGTTACTGATAAAAGGCATCCACCATTTGTATCTCTACCCTGTTAAAAATAACCTGTCACTAAATATGCAGTATCATCCAACAGCAGTATTGGAGTAAAAAATTCTAAGTGTGAAAGTAGCTGCAGACGGATCCGTCCAGACTTTACATTGAAAGTCAATAGGGGACTGATCCGTTTGAAAATTGAGCCATATAGTGTCAAATTCATACGGATCCGTCCCCATTGACTTACATTGTAAGTCTGGACGGATCCGTTTGCCTCCGCACGGCCAGTCGGGTGTCCGCCTGCTGAGCTGAGCGGAGGCCAAATGCCGCCAGACTGATGCATTCTGAGCGGATACGCATCCACTCAGAATGCATTAGGGCTGGACGGATGCGTTCGGCGCCGCTTGTGAGAGCCTTTAAACGGAACTCACAAGCGGAGCCCCGAACGCAAGTGTAAAAGTAGCCTAATAAAGCAAGAGGAGCTAAGCTGATTGATTTAAAGCTTTATGGGAAATTATTCAGTTTAAGGCCGCATTCACATTACCGCATTGTTTTCCATTCCTCTAATCCATCAGAAGATCTAATCCATCTCCTTTATTGTGAGCATCTGAGTCAGTTCCGTCAGAGATAATTTTTTGGGGACAGGAGAAACGGAAGCTCAGAATAAAGGATCTGCAAAGTGAAGAATTGAACATTGCTTTACTTGTATTTCATTCCTGCTATCAATGATTCAGCTACATATATTCTATATATTGTTCCTTAACGTTATGTTTACCTTTGTGCCTGATCATCTGATTTGCATTGGTAGAAAAATAAACCATTGTAATTGCAACAAAAAGTCACACTTCAGATAAAAATCTCACTGTAGCTCTCGATTCCCTGTTAGAATCACAACTAGAGATGAGCGAATTTAAAAAAAATAATGATTTAATCGGTTCGTCAAATTTTCCCAAAATTTTTATTTGATTAAAATTTTTATTTGTGATGAATTGTGTTAAAAAACAGCTATTTCCTGGCTGCTGAGAGACATACTGGTGGGGTGGCAGCTGCATGAGGAGAACACAGAGTGTTGAGTTGGCAACAGTATGAGGAGACACAGAGTGGCCCAGTGACAGAGTGGGGAGGTGGCATCAGCATGAGGAGACCACATAGTGGTAAGGTGACAGCAGCATGAGAAGACCACAGAATGGCCTAGTGACAGAGTGGTGAGGTGGCAGCAGCATGAGAAGACCACAGAGTGGGCCAGTGACACAGTGTTGAGGTGGCAGCAGCATAAAGAGACCACAGAGTGGGCTAGGGACAGTGTTGACATGGCAGCAGCATGAGGAGCCCACAGAGTAGCCCAGTGACAGAGTGTTGAGATGACAACAGCATGAGGAGACCACAGGGTGATTAGGTGGCAGCAGCATGAGGACGCCACAGAGTGGCCTAGGGAAAGTGTTGAGGTGGCAGCAGCATGAGGAGACAAACAGAGTGGTAAGGTAGCAGCATCATGTGGCCCAGAGAGTGTTTATGTGGCAGCAGCACAAGGAGACCACAGAGTGGCACAGGGACAGAGTGTTGAGATAGCAGCAGTATGTGGAGACCACTGAGTGGTGAGGTGGCAGCAGCTTGAGGAGACCACAAAGTGGCCCAGTAACAGGGTTGAGGAGACCAACAGAGTGGTGACGTGGCAGCAAAGAGAGGATACCACAGAGTGGCAAAGTGACAGAGTGTTGAGGTGGCAGCAACATGTTCAGATCACAGAGTGGTGATGTGGCAGCATCATGAGGAGAACACAGAGTGGTGAGGTGGTAGCAGCATAAAGAGACCACAGAGAGTGATGATATGGCAGCAGCATGAAGAGACCACAGAGTGGCCCAGTGACAGAGTGGTGAAGTGACGACAGCATGAGGAGACCACAGAGATGCCCAGGGACAGAATAAGGAGGTGGGGGGCAAAAGCCTAGCCAGTAAAAGCACAAGATGTTGGGTGGCAGTAGAATCGCCTGGCAGCAGGTGTGTGGCATCAAGCAGGTGGCAGCATCAGAATAGTAGCAGAAGCAGGTAGTCAAAATAAACATGACAAAGTTTGGGTGTGGCACCATTGATGATCTAGTCTGATGCATTAGGCACTGGTGTGTGGAAAACCTGGTTGATCCACTTTCACAAAAGGTCACATTCTCCACATTTTGGGTGGAAAGGCAAGTTCTAGTGTTGAGCGAGAATGCTCGGCTGAATACCAGTTCGGCTCAAGCATCGCTATGCTCGGCACATGGTGGTACTCGGCCAAGTACCGCATGTGCTCGAGCGCAATGCTCAAGTTTTCTCCTTACACGTTTCATGGTTGCTAAGCAGCCAATAAACGCACAGGTTAGTTCTTCCCTCACTGTAATGCCAATAGTCATGTTGGCTACTGGCATTGCAGGGATTGGCTGGCCAAAACACGTTATCGGGTGCAATATAGCACCCGATGACACGTTTTTGGCTCATAATAAGTCAGGGAGAGCTGAGGATAAGAAGTAACAGAGAGTGTAGGGAGTGTAATCGAATATTATAAGTGTACAAAAACATTTCAGAGACCCAAAAGTCCTTGTAAGGACTATTGTGTGTGACAGCAGCCATATATTTTTGTAGCGCAACTTGCGCTAAATTGCTCAGTGTTAGGGAGAGCTGTGCATAGGAAGGGACAGACAGTGTAGGAAGTGTAATAGGAAGATTTTTATAGAAAAAACTTTTCAGAGACCCAAAAATTATTTTAAGAAATATTGTGTGTGACAGCAGCAATATATATATTTAGCGAATCCTGCGCTAAATACCGTGTAATAGGCTGCTGTGGACAGTTAAATTATCTGTGCCACATCTCTTTTCTAAAGTGTGCGTATCCCTAAAATATCAGTGACATCCAGTTAATTTTTTCCGTAGTCGGTGTCCACTGCGGACTGTTAAATTATCCTTGCCACATCTCCTGTTTAAAGTGTGCGCATCCCTAAAATAACAGTGACATCCAGTGCAGTTTTTCCGTAGATGGTGTCCCCTGCGGACTGTTAAATTATCCATGCCACATCTCGATTAAATTGTGCACATCACTAAAATAACAGTGACATCCAGTGCATTTTTTTTGTAGACGGTGTCCGCTGCGGACTGTTAAATTACCCGCGCAACATCGCTTGTCTAAAGTGTGCGTGTCCCTAAAATATCAGTGACATCCAGTGCAGTTTTTCTGTGGACAATGCAAACTGTGATATTACCTGTGGTACCTGTCATGTATAACATTTCCTCATCACAAATACTGTTGTACATTTTTTCGCACATACACTTCCAATTCCTATGCTACTGTGCGCGTGACATACTTTCAAAAATATATCACATTTAAAATGAAGAAGGCGAGCAGTAGGGGACGGGTAAGTGGCTGGGATGCTGAGGGTGCACGCAGAGACCGTGGCCCTGGGCGCGGAGAAACTGTGCCTGCTGCCAGAACACAAGAAAAACAATCATCCAAGATACCTAGCTTCATGTCCCAGTTTGCAGGGCGGCGCAGGACACCACTCTTGAAATCAGGCCAGTGCGAGCAGGTGGTCGGTTGGATTGCAGCAGATAATGCTTCCAGTCGGATAAGCACCACACTGTCTTCCACCAAGTCTAGTCTAAGCAGCCAGGAGTCTGGTCCACATAATCCTCACCCTGATCCTTCTTCCTCCAACCATTTACAGTGTGGCCAAAAAAGAAATCCCACATTTGGATATTCCGAGGATCTCTTTGTAGCGTAATGTAACGGATCACCTGGCACCCCGACTGCGTACCTCTGTTGCTGGATGCTCCTAGTGTTTCCTGAGATCTCCAAGCACTCTGGCAGACACCACAATTACCGAACCGAAGCAGCATAGAAATCCTCTTCAAGCATATGAATGCTGTAGACAGTTGAATAGGAAACCATACGAATAGGTTTACACTCCTAGCAGTCAAACTGGGACAGCATGCAATAAATCCTCCCCCAAGAATGAGACGACACTTCACCTTGAGGGTAAAAACAGGAACTGACCTGCTGGCACACCCAGCCTGGTTTTTATTACAGTTTTGCAAATACAGGACAGATACAACACATCCCCACAATGCATCATGGTTTCCTCCTCTCTGTCCCGGAGACAACCGAGAAGTAATCCAATTATCTCTCAGGACAAAAGGGAGATCGCCAATACACATGTGGAGACAACAGGACAGACATCACCATTTAAACACACAATGGCACAATGGGACCATCGAAACACACCCACACAAAATCCTCCCCTCTGCCGTTGATGATATTTGAACACACTGGCGAATATAATCATCAAAGGCAGAGAAATACAGTTTTATAAAACATATCACAGGTACCCCAAAACATGCAATAACCCCATAACCAATATATCCTCGGAACCGGGGGATCTGGGTGAACCACATATCCAAAATTTACCCACATCCGTTCAGTAGTTTGGAAGATACAGTTACACTGAAAATATACAAGTTATACAGAAAATAGTCACTAATAAATGTGTCCCCTGTTTGGTAGTTTCAAACTACTGAATGATGTCTCTGTGCACCAAATACAGGCAAGATAGCACCGTGTTGGTAAGTCAGAACAGCGTCTGTGAGTTAAAATGGCCGCTATCTATTGTTCTCACCATGTGCTTCATCCAAGCAAGTAAGGCAAATGATGCAATCCAGGGACAGAGGGCTCAGTCCCAAGTGTCTTAAGACCCAATAACTTAAGGGACCATAATCCCAGGGCAAGAGGCGGGAACGCAGCCCCCTCCAAAAGCTCATGGCAAACTCTGGCAAAAAGGTGAGTTTGCTACAGCGTCATTACTTGATTTGTCCCTCTCGCTCTGATTACCAACCTCCTGAGCATCCACAGTCACAAGAACATGATGATGGCGAACGGCAATTAGATTTTAATGAGGTGTATGATGATGAGACACAGTTGCCAATGATTCAACCATAATTACTGTCTCAAGAGGTTGATAAAGAGGATGAGACACAGTTGGCAATCACTGAGGTTGTGGTTAGGTCAACAAATCAGGAGGATGATCAGAGTGAGGAAGTGGAAGAGGAGGTGGTATACGATCACTGACCCAACCTGGCAAGGTGGCAAGCTGAGCGAGGAGAGCAGTAAAGAGTAGAAGGGATCTGTAGCACCGCAACAGGCTGGAAGACGCAGTAGGGTTACAAAAGGGAAATGGCAGGCCACACCAAACAGGCCCACAACTGTTCTATGGAGCACCCCCTTGTGGAAAACTCCCTTGCCAAGGGGTATATGTTCCGCAGTCTGGCGCTTTTTTGAAGAACGACAAAATAATAGTAGTTTGCAACCTGTGCATACGAAAATGAGCCGGGGCGTAAACACTAGCAACCTCACCGCCACCAGCATGATCCACCACATGGTAATCAAGCACTGAAATAAGTGATCCGAACGCCTGGGTCCACAATCTGTGTCTGTGTGTCACACTACTGTTTCTTCTTCCCCTATGTTACGTGCTGGACAATCCCCTGTCGAAGGCGCAGGCCTGGGTGCCTCCCTCCCTGCATCTGAACCTTTGCAATCACCATCAGCGACCTCATCCACTTTTTTGTCCCAGTGCATGCATCCAAATGTCCTTACCCCAGGCCTTTGAACGCAAGCGCTAATACCCAGCCACCCACCCCCAGGCCATAGCACTAAATGTGCAGCTTTCAAAATTACTGGCTTTGGAAATGTTGCCATTTAGGCTAGTGGACACTGAGGCCTTCCGCAGTTTGATGTCGGTGGCCACCCCGCGTTACGCAATCCCCAGCCGCCGCTATTTTTCAAGGTGTGCCGTGCCCGCCTTATGCCAACATGTGTCCTGTAACATCACACGTGCCCTGGCCAACGCAGTTAATGGGAAGGTCCACTTAACCACGGACACATGGACAAGTGCATTCAGTCAGGGATGCTACATTTCCCTGATGGCATACTGGGTAAATGTTTTGGAGCGAGTATTACCCTGGGATGGCACAGGTGCTATTGATGCCAAGGATTGCGGGCCCTACGTCGATTAATGTTTCCTCCAGCACCTACGTAAGTGGCTCCATCCCCCACTTCTCCTACTCCGCCTCTTCTTCCACTTCTACCTCTGAATTATCCACATGCAGCACCAGTCAGTCACCAGTCGGTAGCTGGAAGCAGTGTAGCACTGCAGTGGGGAAGCGGCAACAGGCCGTGCTGAAGCTGATATGCTTATGGGACAAATAGCACACCACCGCAGAGCTGTGCCAGGGGATAAGAGAACAGACTGAGCTGTGGCTCTCACCAATTAACCTAGAATCAGGCGTGGTTTTGTCTGATAATGGCCGTAACTTGGTGATGGCTTTGGAGCTGGGCAAGCTTAGACACATCCCATGCCTTGCGAACATCTTCAACCTTGTGGTTCAGTCGTTTCTCAAAACACACGTGTGTGTGCTCATTTCCGCAAGTCACCACGAGCTTCAGCCGGTCTGTCAACTCTGCAGCAGCGAATGAAATTGCCAGCTCACCGGCTGTTATGCAACGTGAGCATGCGCTGGAACACCATGTTCCACATGTTGGCCAGGCTTTGTGAGCAGCAGAGGGCAATAGTGGAATACCAGCTGCAACATGGTCGTCACCTTTCTAATCAGCTTTAGCTATTCACAAGCGAGAAGTGGGCATGAATGTCTGACGTCTGTGAGGTTTTTAGAAACTTTGTTGTATCAACACAGAAGGTGAGCGGCGATAACGCTATTATCAGCGTAACCATCCTACTTCTGTCTCTACTCAAATGCTCGCTGCTCACAATTAAGGATGACACTTTGCATGTGGAAGAGGTGGAAATGGGGGAAGACATTACACATGGTGATAGCCAGACCACCCTCAGTTTGTCTTCTTAGCGCAATTTGGATGATGAAGAGGAGGAGGAGGATCAGGAGACGGTTGCCTCCTCTACAGAGGGTAGTACCCATGGAAGTTTAATTCCATCTGTTCAGCGTTGGTAGGCAGAAGAGGAGGAAGAGGATGAGGAGATTGAGAGTGATCCTTCTGATGACGACAGCAAAGTCTTTCCTGTTGGTAGTCTGGCACACATGGCTGACTTCATGTTAGGCTGCCTTTCTTGCGACCTGCGTGTTATGCACATTTTAGACAACACGGATTACTGGTTGTTCACCCTTCATAACCCCCGCTGCAAAAAGGAATTCTCATCTCTCATTCCTCTAGTGGAGAGGACGAGCAAAACAGTGCAATACCAGAAGATCCTTGTTTAAAAATTGCTCCCAAAGTTTTCATCTGACAATGCTGGCGGCAGAGTCCGTAGTTCCTTGGCCAACCGAGGAGGGGAGACAAGGGGAACAAACAGCAGTTCCAACAGAGTCAGGGCGACACTCTCAAAAGCCTGGGACAGTTTCTTGACACCCCGCCAGCACCCTCACCCTGATGAGTGGCCTACTGTCACAAGGAGGGAAAATTTTGGGAAGATGGTGAAGGAATGCATAGAAAACCATGTCAGCATCCTCAATGATCCCTCAGTGCCTTACAACTACTAGGTTTCCAAGCTGGACTTGTGGCGCAAACTATGCTTTGGAGGTGCTGGCCTGCCCTTCCACCAGCGTTTTGTCTGAGCGGGTATTTAGTGCTGCTGGCGGCTTTATAACAGCTAAGCGTATCTGCCTTTCAACTGAAAATGCTGACAGGTTTAAAAATAAACAAGGCCTGGACTGACCATGACTCCACTTCCACCACAAACAAGGGTATATGGTTGATTCTTCTTTTTCTCATCTTTCTCCTCCTCTTTCATCATATCAACATGGTTATTCGTCACATATAATGCCTTCGCATATATGCCCTTCAAATATATAGTTTTACAGGGTCAGCTCACCTGCAAGCCCTTGCATATAATTTTTTAGAGGGTCAGCTCAGCTGCAGGCCCTCGCATATAATTTTCTAGAGGGTCAGCTCAGCTGTAGGCCCTTGCATATACTTTTTTAGAGGGTCAGCTCACATGCAGGCCCTTGCATATGATTTTTTAGAGGGTCAGCTCACCAGCAGGCCCTCACAATCCGTTACTGGGTCTGCTCACCAGCAGGCCTGCACCTCAGATCTTTTACAGGGTAAGCTCACCAGCAGGCCTGCAACTCAAAGCAACTCAAATCTTTTATAGGGTCATCTTACCTGAAGACCCTCACATTAAATTTTTTAGAGGATCAGCTCACCTGCTGGCCTTCACCTCAAATCTTTTACAGGGTCAGCTCACCTGAAGGCCTTAGCATATCATTTTTCAGAGGGTCAGCTCACCTGCAGGCCCTTGCATATAATGGTTTACAGGGTCAGCTCACCTTTAGGTGCTCGCATGTAATGTGAGTCAGCTCACAGCAGGCCCGCACTTAAAATCTTTTACTGGGTCAGCTCACCTGCAGTCCCTCACCTAATTATACCTAATAGGTAATTTGCGTGCATGCTGCTTTGCTTGGATGTGGTAGTTGGAGATGTTTTTCAGGCTCCCTCTCCTGAATCAAACACTGATTCCCCAATAACCGAAGTTGTAATTGTTTGCGCTGACAATAACATTGATAGTTGATAGGCCAGACATTTAAATGGATTGTCACCGTCATGGGGACAAGCCATCAACCCCAGGTTAACTAGAGTCGCCAAAGAGGCAGGAGGCCCTCACCCATAATATTTTAGATGGTCAGATCAGCAGGCTCTTGATCCAAATGTTTTTGACGGTCACCAGCAGGCCATCAATCATAATTTTTCAAGGTTGTGCATGATGCCCTCCATAAAGGGTGTATTGGAGTGCCTGTCCCTTGTAATTTCTGGCAGCCCTTTCACTTAGTGCATAGGCTTGACTATGAATATAGGAATCCCACTACATGAACAATTGTACCACAATGTGAATGAGGCCCTCTTTTATGTGATGTACAGGTTGTATCAGAGTAATTTTTGCTAGCACTTGCACTTTATATACAAGTAAATATACAGGAAAGAATGCTTCCTATCAATTTTTCCTCTAAAATGGTTTACTTATTTGGTTTTGAGCGTATTATTGCCAGTCTGTAAAAGTGGCATACTATTTTGGACAACATAGTTCCCAGCAGCGACCTGCAAGTCCAAGAGGCATCCAGACATCACCCATGCTGTTACAGAACCATTTTGGTGATGTTTCCATAAATTCCTGACATTTTCTTATGAACCAGGCACCCTTCCCTCTTCAGAGCAGGGGGTACCTGGTTTAAAGCTCAGGTTCTCCCGTTTACTTCCATTAAACTCAGGTGTTCGGTCAAGCACCTGAACATCCCGATATGTTTGGCCCAAGCCCCCGAGCACTATGGTGCTCGATCAACACCAGCGAGTTCTCCTTGTGGTAGCTATGGCTCCCTCACACTAAATACCCACTCTGATGCCACACTACTGGCCGGGTAGGAAAGCCTGTTCAGGGAAAACTCGGCCAGTTGTGGACACAAATCAATTTTGGCTGCCCAGTAGTCCAGGAGATCTTCTATGTGGGGTGGCAGGGTGCAGTCCAAGTATGCAACCAACTGCTGGTTCAGGTTCTGCTCCATGTCTAGATGCTGCTGCTGGTGAGTAGTTGCTTTACTGGGGGGGGGGGGGGGGTGAAGAAAACTGCTCATCAGAGACTCTGGACTTAAGTTGCCCTGCACATTTGGTAAGCTGGAAGAGCACTGTGAATTGTCCCTGCAGTGGAGGCTGAGGACACGGTGGAGGATGAGGAGGACAGAGCTAGCTGGAAACGGAGTGAGAACGTGAAGGTGGCAGCGGCATCACCTGGCCAAGTTGCTGGAGTGGCTGGGCAGGAACCACATTTACCCAGTGTGCCATAAAGGACATATATTGTCCTTACCTTAGTTACAGCTTCACACTTCGGTGCACCCACCTTCTGGTCAACATACATGTGCAGGGCTTGTACTGCCTTTTTCGCAAAGAAATGACAGCTTGGGACTCTCCACCCCGGCTCGGCACAAGCCATCAGTTCTCTGAAAGGTGCCCACCACTTGGAAATGGAGGGACTGCATTACGAGCAACTTGGCCAGGAGCACGTTCAGCTTCTGCGCCATTGGATGAGTGCATGCATACTGCTGTCCTTTTGCAATTGCTTTGGTGATCGATTGCTGACAAAATGACTGATGTTGAGTAGGAGGAGTAGCAGGCACATCAGGGCCAGTAGGGATGGGAAGGAAAGACAGCCTCCTTCAGCTGAGGTGGTGGAGCCTTGACTGCAGGAAAGGAAGTGCTGAACATTGGGTGATGCAGCGGTTGCTGCGGCAGGTTAGACCAATACATCAGAGCCACGGTTCTCCCAGGTCACTCTGTGGTGACACTGCATTGGCACCCTGGCCACACTTCACCTTTTGTCCACAGATTCGGCAAATGGCCATGTTCATCTCGTCTAGAGTATCGCATTTTCCCCCCCAACACTCCACGCTGACTGCCTGCTACTGTTGCCTCAGTGAATCCCTGCACTGCTACTTTCCTGGCAGATAGGCTCCTGAGAAGCATTTGCTGTACCCCGGGCATGTTTGTCTCCCGACCTTGCACTGCTGCCACCCTGCTGATTCACAGCCACCCTGCTTGCTCAGCCTCAGCCTTACTTGCAAGCTGCCAGCCTCTTCTCCTAATGATAAACCTTCTGCACCCAGCTCCCAAGTGCGATTGGCTACATCATCACCCATTACTGTCTGCAGGTCACCGTTTCCCTTCTCAACGGTCTTAAGGCCAGAAGCCTGACCACTGGCAACACCAGCTCACATGAAACTCTTATTACTACTTGCCCATCTACTGGAGGAAGCAGCGGATCTCTTCTCCAGGTCTTGGCTGGGCAGTATCTGCTAACTGTCCTCTAGAAGCTCCTCCTCTCTAAAAAGTGGAGCTGAGCCTGCAGCATATAGTATTTCTCGAGCTGAAGGAACTATAGATTCAGGACAGGTGGGGGGTCAGGGCCTGCTCCCGAGCCATACCAACTAAGTCAGCGGAACTCACCAACTCTAGGCTGTCTGATGTACCTTGCGATGAAGTTCAAGATTGAATCAACCATTCAAGCACCGCTGGGTTGCTGGTCAAGACACGACTGCTAGATGACACTGGGAGCTCAGGCCTGTCGCTGCAACTTCTGCTGTGCGCCCCCCCCCCTTCTTCTGCCTGTGCCAGAAACATTTTGCCCACTGCCTGTCACTTGCCCGTCTGAAATACTGTAAAATTTATGAATTTAATTATAAATAAGTTAATACAACCCAAAAATGGCTGTATAACAATGTAAGTTCACCGCGGAATCTCTAATAAGACATACTTGTATTTACTATAAATTTACCCCTAAAATGGCTGTATAACAATGTAAGTTCACTGCAGAAAGGCTAATAAGAGATCTTTGTTTTTATTATAAATAATGCCTAAAAATGGCTGTATAACAATGCAAATTCACAGCAGAACGGGTAATAAGACGTACTTGTATTTCCTATAAATAAACCCCAAAAAAGGCTGCATAACAATGTAAGTTCACTACAGAACGGCTAATAAGACATACTTAGATTGCCTATTAGTACATCCTAAAACTGGTTGTATCATACAGAACTTTCACCCAAATAACAAGAAAGGTTTGCTAGAATTACTCAGCTATCTTATAGTGCAATTTGGATCCCCAAATAGTGCAGCAAGGTTTAATAATAATCACTCCTATTCCCCAGGCTTTACACTCCCCTATTGGTCCCTGCTCTCTCCCTATAGTGTGGATAATGCCTCCCTATCCTTTCCCTAAACTTTGAATTATCTTTCCCTTCTCTTTTTTTTATATTCTTTATGCCAACAATAATATATACAAACAGAAGTTGTAAAACAGATATGAAAATGTTATATATACAGTATATCCCCGAAAAACCCACACCCACCCCAGAGAGCAATGAGGAGAAAAGAAATTACAATTAATCAACCATTCAAATTATCCATAAAGGTCTTCCATTTACTCCATAATTAATCTAGAGTAAATATGCATTTTGTTTTATTTAATATAACATGCTTTATCAATAGATCTATGTAAATTAATTATATTTGTCCACTCATTGACAGTGGGTACCTCAGTTCTCATCCATCTTCTAGCCGCTAATAAGTGAGCCAAAAAAAGAGGATATATATAGAGTTGAGCGAACACCTGGATGTTCGGGTTCGAGAAGTTCGGCCGAACTTCCCGGAAATGTTCGGGTTCGGGATCCGAACCCGACCCGAACTTCTAACTTGAAGCCTGATTCTCTTCTATGACATGCAGACTGATTCTCTGCTGACATGAAGCCAGATTCTCTGTTACAGGACCTCCCTCCTCTGCCTGGGTGCCTGGGCCTAAATATATGACAATGGACTGTTGCAGTGGTGGGTGACGTGAAGCCTGATTCTCTGCTATGACATGCAGACTGATTCTCTGCTGACATGAAGCCAGATTGTCTGTTACGGGACCTCTCTCCTCTGCCTGGGTGCCTGGGCCTAAATATATGACAATGGACTGTTGCAGTGGTGGCTGACGTGAAGTCTGATTCTCTTCTATGACATACAGACTGATTCTCTGCTGACATGAAGCCAGATTCTCTGTTACGGGACCTCTCTCCTCTGCCTGGGTGCCTGGGCCTAAATATATGACAATGGACTGTTCCAATGTTGGGTGACGTGAAGCCTGATTCTCTGCTATGACATACAGACTGATTCTCTGCTGACATGAAGCCAGATTCTCTGTTACGGGACCTCTCTCCTCTGCCTGGGTGCCTGGGCCTAAATATATGACAATGGACTGTTGCAGTGGTGGCTGACATGAGGCCTGATTCTCTTCTATGACATGCAGACTGATTCTCTGCTGACATGAAGCCAGATTCTCTGTTACGGGACCTCTCTCCTCTGCCTGGGTGCCTTTGGCCTAAATATATGACAATGGACTGTTGCAGTGGTGGCTGACGTGAAGCCTGATTCTCTTCTATGACATGCAGACTGATTCTCTGCTGACATGAAGCCAGATTCTCTGTTACGGGACCTCTCTCCTCTGCCTGGGTGCCTGGGTCTAAATATCTGACAATGGACTGTTACAGTGGTGGGTTACGTGAAGCCTGATTCTCTTCTATGACATGCAGACTGATTCTCTGCTGACATGAAGCCAGATTCTCTGTTACGGGACCTCTCTCCTCTGCCTGGGTGCCTGGGTCTAAATATCTGACAATGGACTGTTACAGTGGTGGCTGACATGAAGCCTGATTCTCTTCTATGACATGCAGACTGATTCTCTGCTGACATGAAGCCAGATTCTCTGTTACGGGACATCTCTCCTCTGCCTGGGTGCCTGGGTCTAAATATCTGACAATGGACTGTTACAGTGGTGGGTTACGTGAAGCCAGATTCTCTGCTATGGGACCTCTCTCCAATTGATATTGGTTAATTTTTATTTATTTTATTTTTATTCATTTCCCTATCCACATTTGTTTGCAGGGGATTTACCTACATGTTGCTGCCTTTTGCAGCCTTCTAGCTTTTTCCTGGGCTGTTTTACAGCCTTTTTAGTGCCAAAAAGTTTGGGTCCCCATTGTCTTCAATGGGGTTCGGGTTCGGGACAAAGTTCGGATCGGGTTCGGATCCCGAACCCGAACATTTCCAGGAAGTTCGGCCGAACTTCTCGAACCCGAACATCCAGTTGTCCGCTCAACTCTAATCATAGTGTATAGGCAAGTGGAACATTAGATGCGAATGTAACCAGCCATCTAAGATGAAACATAGTGACGGCCAACAGATCAGAGACAATGTACATAAAAGAAACCTCTGTCAAGAAAATCTATTAAGGTGGTGATTTTTAAATGCTGTTAATAAGCCAGAAATTGGGGCCACAGTTAATCGAAATGTATATTTATGGTAATCTATGTTAGGCCCATAACCCACTCATACAACTTGATTTTAATCACTAGTTTGATACATTACACAATGTCAAGGTTATATATAAACAGGCTAAATCAACCATAAAATAAGTGGCCGCTATTAATGCTCCTCATACAGTGTATGACTGAAGATTGAAACCTAATGATGAATCATAAATCATTCCTGTGCCTGTTCGACAGATTAATAACGCTAAATAAAGCATGCATAAGAAATATGATCGTTATGTCCTGAGGGGCAAACTGTACCCAGCCTAAAAGTCCACTGGGCCTCTTTTTGAAGAGCTTGTTTGTCAAAATTGCCCCCTCTAGGGGATGGTCTTGCAGTATCAACACCCTGGAATGAATAAAATTGTTTGTACGTCTCCATGACGTGAGATCGAGATGTCTGCATTCTTTCTGATGTCATTCAGATGTTCACCTCTTCTGTGGCGAAATTCGCAGAAAGTCTTGCCAACATATGGTAGAACACTAAAAAAGAGGAAATGGGGCTGGCACAAATAGTAATAAATATAAACTTTATACCCCAATGAGCTATGAAAAACAGGCGCTGGATTTGTGCGATAGGCTGAGACATAGAGGTTATCCCCCAGATTTGTGAAATAAGCCATGCAAAAAGCGTCGAGAGTACACCAGACAGAATTGAGGGAGGTTAAAACCACAATCAAATCTCCCCCACCCTTTGCTTTTTCCTTTAAATATAGTCCTATGGGCAAAAAAATAAAACAGGTCGTAGGAGAGATGAATCACTGCAACAATTAAAAGATACAAAACCAGTGATAGCGTTTAGAAGGTGCCATACAATACGTGATCAATTAATAACTAGTCATTTTAGAAAAAAAACGCTATACATGGCTGTCTTAACAGAGACCAAAAGGGAATAAGAGATGCAGAACTTGTTCCTTCTGCAACTTTAATTCCCAATTGCAAGTGATCTATGTTGCAGGGATAGAACATAAGATTTTTCCACTTATTACCTGTCGCAGCAAATTTGTGGTTTATTTAATTCTATGTAGATGCGGACGCTTCTACATTGGTAAAATCATCTGCTGTTTACTTGAAAGATTCCGTGAACACCTAAATTCCTTAAAAACAGGAAAGGGGGTCCCGCGGTTAATAGATCATGTGAACAGGGTACATAATGGAAATCCCAGTCTTGAAATTGCCGGTCTTGAAATAGTTAACCGCACAGAGAGAGAAGAAGGGGGGAGATAAGAAGCTTATGCGAAACGTGCATTGAGGTTCGCTGGTTCACCACTCAGGTACTTGTTTGATGGCTTTATAGTGGACAGTTCAGTATGTTAGATCCATGTCCCTTGCTATTTTGCACTTTGCACTTTATACATCTATGTACTGTATTGGATTTCTACTCTGTCCTGATAGCCTCGGCTGGTTATATGTATTAGATACCCGGTCTGGGCTACGTATACACTATGTTATATTTATATGATCTGACCAGCCTGGATATTTTGATGTACTAGTGGTGTCCCATTTTTTCTTGTGTGTTCTCTATTCACCATAGTATTGTCCTTTACTTGTATTTTATTGCATTTTATCTCGTATTGAGACTATAATAAAGTTTGTATTTATTACTATTTATGCCAGCCCAGTTTCCTCTTTTTTGGTGTTCTACTTTACATGCAGGCTTGGCACGTGTACTCACTTCTGTGAGTCATTTATTGGTGTGTATATATACACACACAACATATGGTAGGCCACATGTGCAGGTGACAAAAATAGAGCAACCCTGAGGACCTACAATTAATACAACATCTAATGTTTGAAGTTTTGGAAGTGGCTGTACTAGTGAACGTGCACCCCAATTTCATGGAGTCACATGCAGCCACTACACCGAAAGGTGCCATACATGGAGTTGGTTAATCATGTATTAGAAACAGGAGTATGAAAGAAACTGTGGACCAAATGGTCCTTTAGATTTTGGCCTCTGCGATAAGTGATCACAGGGCGATCACCCACTAGATGTTCAATGTCTTTGTCCATTTTAAGGACACTTCAATGTCTCCACAAGATCTCTTAAATTGGTCCATTGGCAGCATCAAAAGTTGCTATTAGGCGAATCTGTTCATCACCCATTTTGCTATCCCTGGGATTAAGAAGGGACTCACAGTTACACATCAGGGAGTGCTGGTACACTGACGTGAGAATCTTGCGAGGATATCCACGTCTGCAAAACCTATTCTCCAGGTCCTTTGCCTTCACTTTGAAATCTGAGATTGACGAGCAATTGCGGCACACACAGAGATACTTGAGGGATACTGCTGATTTCAAGGAGGGACGGCTTTTTGAACCCAGCAAGGGCTTTGGAGGCTGACACAAAATCTTCATCATCAGAAGGGGAAGTAAAAACTGAGCATAGTGGGAATACCAACTGCCCTAGATCAGTGTCCTTCAGGGGTCACTCTAGCAGGGGGCACCCACGACAAGGCAGAGGGACAAATACAAGGGGTAATTTTTTAGTCCAAGGCCAACCCCTATTTTGAACTACCTGCTGAAGGAAAGATAAGATCCACAATAATGTGTCCTAAAGAACCTTAGCCTCATAACACGACTTCCGATGAACTGCAAGTTGTCAACTTATCAGACAGGACATTAACGGAAGCAGAAATCAGCATTTTGAAAAGGGGGCTGTCCTTTGTCCCCACACACTCCTTTGATTTGTTTGGATGGGTGAAGGATGTGAACCTTTTTGTTAGAAAATTGAAATGGAAGAAGTTTTTCATGAATCATGACAGGTTTCAATGTGCTGAATTAGATTTAGATATGGCCGATCTAGCAGACATGAGGAATTTAGTGGATCTGATGCGTGAGAATGAGAGTGTCCCAGGTGAAGGCCCCTTCACGTCTATGAAAATTTGCTCTCAACTGAATCCCCCTGTAAGTGACACCACTCAGATGGATGTTTTTTTTTTTAATTACTCATCGAGGATCTTACACAACTAGAGGGCTTCAGGTCTAGTAACAATATCACTAGGGATGAATTGGAGGGCTTATTATCATTAGCGCAGGATACCACCATAGTAATAAAGGTGGGCGAAAAGGGGGGGCAATGTTGTGGTGTTGGGATACCAGCAATACCTCAACATGTGTCTGGATTTTGAAAGATGGTAGTTGCTATGAGGAATTGCCTGGAAATCCCACTAAACAACACGTCATGGAGTTAAAAAAAAGCTCCTTTCCCCAGCCTTGGCAACCAATCTCATTGCTAAGGCCGAGTATCAGGTCCTGTTGCCCCAATATCCACAGTTGGCCTGTTTTTATAGTTTACCAAAACTACATAAGGGCTTACAGCCACTTAATGGCAGACAAATAGTATCGGGGACTAATAGTCAGCAATTATGTTGAGTTCATCCTCAAACCCTTTGTTTTATCTTTGCCCTCCTATGTGAGGGATTCAATGGAGGTTGCAAATAAACTGCATGGCCTCTACGTTGAAGGTGACACATTTTTGGCTAGCCTCGACGTGGAGGTGCTCTACAGCTCCATTCCTCATGCTAAGCGTATTGAAGCAGTACGCTATTTTCTGCAGATATGGGGGAGGGACTTTAGGCCTCATAATGAATTTATCATTGATCTGCTAAGAATCATTTTACATCACAATATTTTCCTCTTTAATCATCGCTTCGACCACCAGCTCGGGGGCGTGGCCATGGGGATTCCATGCGCGCCATCTTACTCCAACCTATACCTGGGCTGGGGGGAGAAGGAAGTGTTTTTTTGGGAGGAAATGTCGGAATGGTCTTCTCATATTTTGATGTGGCTCAGGTACATCGACGATCTGCTGATTTTATGGAACGGGACTGTAAATGAGTTTAAGGAATTTGTCCGAGTCCTGAACATCAATGAATGTGGCCTATTTTTCACATCGGAGATTGACCATGCTCAAATTAAGTTTTTGGACCTTGTGATTTTGAAAGCTGATGATGGCAAGATCCATACTAGCCTATTTCGCAAGAAAATAGCTACCAACAGCTTATTACATTGGGATAGCTGCCATCCTTTCCCTCTAAAAAGAGAAATTGCGAAAGGGCAGTATCTCCGTGAACGCCGCAATTGCTCGTCAATCTCAGATTCCAAAGTGAAGGCCAAGGACCTGGAGAATAGGTTTCACAGACGTGGATACCCTCGCAAAATTCTCATGTCAGTGTCCCAGCACTCCCTGACGTGTACTCGTGAGTCCCTCCTCAATCCCAGGGATAGGAAAATGGGTGATGAACAGATATGCCTAATAGCAACTTTTGATGCTGCCAATGGACCAATTCAAAAGATCTTGCAGAGACATTGGAGTATCCTTAAAATGGATGCAGACATTGAACATCTAGTGGGTGATCGCTAGTCTAAAGGACTGGTTGGTCCACAATTTCTTTCATATTCCTGTTTCTAATACATGGTTGACAAACTCCATGTATGGCACCTTTTGGTGTAGTGGCTGCATAGCATGTGACTCCATTAAATTGGGGTGCACGTTCACTAGTATGGCCACTTCCAATTCTTACAACATCAGATGTTTAATTAATTGTAGGTCCTCGGGGTTGGTCTATTTGGCCACCTGCGTATGTGGCCTACAATACGTTGGCAAGACTATCCGCGAATTTCGCCGCATAATAGGCAAACATTTGAATGAAATCAGAAAGAATGCAGACACCTCGATCACACGTCATGTTAATGTACATCAGGCTGGAGACGTGGGATCAATTTTATTCCAGGGTGTTGAGACTGTGAGACCATCCCCTAGAGGGGGCAATTTTGACAAACAAGCTCTTCAAAAAGAGGCCCAGTGGACTTTCAGGCTGGGTACAGTTCACCCCTCAGGAATAGGGTTGAGCGAACCCGAACTGTAAAGTTCGGGTTCGTAACAAACTTTTGGATTTTTGGACCCCGGACCCAAACCTGAACATTTTCGTAAAAGTTCGGGTTCGGTGTTCGCCGCTTTCTTGGCGCTTTTTGAAAGGCTGCACAGCAGCCAATCAACAAGCGTTGTACTACTTGCCCCAAGAGGCCATCACAGCCATGCCTACTAATGGCATAGCTGTGATTGGCCAGAGCAGCATGTGACCCAGGCTCTATAAAGGCTTGGGTCACGTAGCGCTGCACGTCACTCTGCTGTTACAAGTGTAGGGAGAGGATGCTGCTGGACTTGTGATTTCAGGGAAAGCATAGGAGAGAATCTTGTGTGGGTGAAGGGCACTATCCTTTTACCCTGCCCTGAGCTCATTGACCAAAAATACAAACTTTTAGAATTCTGTTAGTTAATTAGGTGGGTGGTGGCGGCCATTTTATGCATGCTCAATGCACCAGCACTGCATCTGAGTTTTTGGGACATTGCAAATCATCATTTTTGGGGGGCAAACTACAACATCTGTATTAGTCAGTGTGCAATTTAAGCTAGAAATACACCCATCATTTTCTGGGGTTTGAAAAACACCTTTTTTTTCCTCAAAAAACAGTATTTGCCAGATATGCAAGTGTTAAATTCAAGTTAAATATATACAGCATTCATATTCTGTTAGCAAAAAAAAAGACTTTGTGCATTCTACAACATCTGTATTAGTCAGTGTGCAATTTAAGCTAGAAATACCCCCATAATTTTCTGGGGTTTGAAAAACACACTTTTTTTTCTTCAAAAAACAGTATTTTCCAGATCTGTAAATGTTAAATTCAAGTTAAATACATACAGCATTCATATTCTGTTAGCAAAAAAAGACTTTTTGGGCAATCTACAACATCTGTATTAGTCAGTGTGCAATTTAAGCTAGAAATACATCCATCATTTTCTGGGGTTTGAAAAACACATATTTTTTTGCAAAAAACAGAATTTTCAGGCCTTGCAGCATCAGCACGTGTGAAATTAAAGGCTTATATACTGCTGTCAAATTCAGTTGTTAAACAAACAGTCGTTTGGGCTCCAAAAATTAAGTTGGCAGCCTTTGATGCAGATGTCATTGGGAGATGCACCCTTAATACATTTGGGTTACATTCAGAGATTTTAAATACCGCCATTTGGACCTATTCTGTGTTTTATTTTGCACCTATTCTGTTTTATTTTGTTATATGTCCCAATATTTTGGGGGATACCCCAATGTAAAAATAAAAAATAACACAAAGCAGTGTTGGCTACCTATTCCTCCTTCACCACTGCTTCCACCTACACCGCCACATCCACCCATCCACCGCCTCCTCAACCTCCTACTCCTAGATCCAGGTCGTCATTTTAAAATGTTCTGTATTTTATGTTATTTTAAGTCATTTCCCTATCCACATGTGTTTGCAGAACAGTTGCCATGCTCTTAAGCACATTTTGATGTCCTTTGCAGCCTTCTAGCCCTTTCCAGGACTATTTTAGAGCCATTTTAGTGCCCAAAAGTTTGGGTCCCCATTGACTTCAATGGGGTTTGGGGTCAAGTTCAGGTCAAGTTCGGGCTCTGAACCCAAACTTTTTTTTCCAAGTTCGGCCGAACTCGTCGAACCCGAACATCCAGGTGTCCGCTCAACTCTACTCAGGACTTAGCGAACATATTTCTTATGCATAATTTATTGATCGTTTTTAATCTGTCAAACAGGCACAGGAATAATTTATGATTCATCATTGGGTTTCAATCCTGAGTCATTTGCTGTATGAGGAGCATTAATAGCGGCCACTTATTTTATGGTTGATTGGGCCTGTTTATATATAACCTTGGCATAGAATAACGTATCAAACTATTGATTAAAAATCAGGCTGTATGAGTAGATTATGGGCCTAACATAGATTACTATAAATATACATTACCATTAACTGTGGCCCCAATTCCCAGCTTATTATCAGCATTTAAATATTACCATCTTAATAAATGTTTTTGATAGATGTTTATTTTATGTACATTGTCTGTGGTCTTTTGGCTTTTGGCCGTCACTATGTTGCATCTTAAATGGCAGGTTACATTCACATCTAATGTTCCACTTTCCTATACACTATGACGTCACCATCTAACCTCTAAATTACGTCATTTACATCTAATGATCTACTAGCCCCTCATATGGATTCACTAGCTCATAAATTATGACGTCACCATACTGGAATGTATAGCAGTGATGGCTTTGTCCAATTCACCGTTCATCCTCACTGTTCTCATTGTCCCTATTCAGTTACATGTCCCGATAGACGACCTACGCACATAGTCCCTGCTAATTGGTAAGGAGAGGAGGCTGGACTTATCTTGTGTGGCCGTGGTTGACCTGAAGGGGTAAGGCACTTCGGCTCCCCCCTTACGCACATTCTATTGGCTGCATGTTTCTTCATTCCTCCTGGGGTGTGGCTCACTCCCCTTTATATCTGGGTGGTTGTTTGCGCATCCGCTTCACAGCCGCTATAGAGCCAGAGGTGCTGTCACACAACAAAAGTGTGGCAGCATATGTTTCCACTACAAGCTCTTTGACTTTGCTTTACATCCGCTCCTGATGATTCTTTGATGAAACACGTTGAGCATGTGATGCAGCATATATGGGAGCTTTTGTTAGTGGTGGGCAGGTGGTGAGGTGTCTTCAGTGTATTGCCATTTTGGCTGGTTGTTGTCATAAATAACCATCCGGTGGGTAACATATACAAACCGTCAGTCTGTGGGAGCTGGTCATATTCCAGTGAGCAGAATACTGACCATTAGGTGCTCTCATACTTACCTACAGACACCATCCACCCTATTTTGTTTTCTAATCCACTTTAAAGGGGTTGTCCGGGTTCAGAGCTGAACCCGGACATCCCTCCATTCCCCCCCCCCCCCCCGGCAACCCCCCTGACTTGAGCATCGGAGCAGTTCATGCTCCGATACTCTCCTTTGCCGTGCACTAAATTGCGCAGGGCAAAGGCATTTTTTGGAGATCTGTACCGGGGCTCTCCATGGGGCTGACAGGAACCCCAGTGACGTCACCGGCACTGATGGGGGGATTTAGCGCTGCTCTAGCCAGTAAAACGGCTAGGGCAGCGCTGAAGCCCGCCCATCAGAGCCGGTGACGTCACCGAACACACTGCGGAAATTTCCGCCCGGCCGTGTGTTATTGAAATCAAAAGAACCCGTGCCCTGCGCGATCTAGCGCAGGGCAAGGGAGTGCATCGGAGCATGAGATGCTCCGATCCTAGCCTCAGGGGGGATGCCTGGGTAAAAATAAGTGTATGTCCGGGTTCAGCTCTGAACCCGGACAACCCCTTAAATATTGGAATTGGGCATGCAAAATAGACCCAACCAGATTATTAGGCATTTATAATAGAAGATTTTACTGTGTATTATGTTATATATTCCCCCTGGTTTTAACTAGTATTAATAAAGTATATTCGTTTTAGAGTCCCTATTTTCGATGATATTTAGTTTCTTTTGAGACGTACAGCCAAAAAATGTTTTCCAGACAGTGACTTATCAATCTATAATTACTCCTCCACCATAAAATTCATCAATTCATAGTAACATAGTATATAAGGACGAAAAAAGACATTTGTGGTCCTTGATCTGGTGGCGTGGACCTGAAACCTACAAGCACTAACTACTTGACCTAACTAAGTTGGCTAGTGGTGTGCCTTTAGCCATGAGCGTGGGTAGGCAAAAAAAAGGGGGCATACCCTGGAGATGCTGAATATGAAAGAGGGAAGGGGGGTGGTGCACAGGAAGTTTGTGCGGACCCTGAGACGAGGCAGCAGGTGTTTAAGAAGCCCTGCGCCCCTCCCACAAATGCAGGCTGAACTCAGCCTGCTAGATTTGTGGTCCTGGCTCCGGTGGAGTGGACCTAAACCTACAAGCACTAACTACCTGACCTAACTAAGTTGGCTAGTGGTGTGCCTTTAGCCATGAGCGTGGGTAAGCAAAAAAAGGGGGCAGAAGTAACGTGTAGGAACTAATTTATTGGAAAATTATGTACAGTACTAAACTAGTAAAGGCTCTAGCAATTTCATCTTTGGGATGCGGAATGTATCGTGAAAAACATGATGATCGCCAACGTCCCATCTTGCGTATGATGTGAGCCGGGACCCCTTGCTTGGAGGCGGCGGATGCTGCCCCGTCCTGAAGGAGTGGCCAGAGATCAGTTTGGGGTCATATCCTGACCCGGACGCCAGGCTGTGGATATGTTTGATAAATTGTGACGTTGTGAGTGGTTGTGATAGGAACGAAAGTAAGGGGCTGTCTGGGGCCCGAGCACCTAGCAAAGATAAGAGTTTGTGGAGGACTGCCACTGAACACCATATATTACTGGTCTTGAAGTACTCTATCTGAAACGGAGACCCTACTTGTGATATCTTGGATATGGGCAGGAAGAGTACGAAATGATCATGTTTTTGTGTGAGTTGGCTGAAGACCAGATGCCGGGCCCGGATGTACTAGTGAATTCACCAGGCCTTAAAAAACCAAAAAAGCTAAGATATAGTGCGGCCTTGAGAATTGTACTTTTAAATGGCCCGAAAGGATTCCCGTCTAGGGAGGAGGATAATAACCTAAACAATTCCCCAGATAAGGGCTGCCTGGTGGGCTCAGATTTTGTAGAGCTTTTCTGAATACCCTGCAAGGTGGCCTTAATAGCCTGAAAAGAGAAAACAGAGCTGCTGCTAGGGTGTTTTATCATGAAGAAATGCTGCACCCCCTCCAGATACAACCTGATAGTGGTGTAGCCTAAGTGCAGGTCCTTGTGGCAATAGGCCAAAAAAGCCATGATTAAGGTGACCCTGTCCGTACCCCCTCTAGGATGGAGCTGGGATAATCCCTTGAATGCCTTTCAACCCGCTTGATAATTTCTGACTGAATTGGCCTATAGTGACTTTCGGATGAGTGACTGGGCCGCCGTTGTACAAACCGGATTCCAAAAAAGTTGGGACATTATACAAATCGTGAATAAAAACGGAATGCAATGATGTGGAGGTGCCAACTTCTAATATTTTATTCAGAATAGAACATAAATCACGGAACAAAAGTTTAAACTGAGAAAATGTACCATTTTAAAAGGGAAAAATATGTTGAATCAGAATTTCATGGTGTCAACAAATCCCCAAAAAGTTGGGACAAGGCCATTTTTACCACTGTGTGGCATCTCCCCTTCTTCTTACAACACTCAACAGACGTCTGGGGACCGAGGAGACCAGTTTCTCAAGTTTATAAATAGGAATGCTCTCCCATTCTTGTCTAATACAGGCCTCTAACTGTTCAATCGTCTTGGGCCTTCTTTGTTGCACCTTCCTCTTTATGATGCACCAAATGTTCTCTATAGGTGAAAGATCTGGACTGCAGACTGGCCATTTCAGTACCCGGATCCTTCTCCTACGCAGCCATGATGTTGTGATTGATGCAGAATGTGGTCTGGCATGATCTTGTTGAAAAATGCAGGGTCTTCCCTGAAAGAGATGACGTCTGGATGGGAGCATATGTTGTTCTAGAACCTGAATATATTTTTCTGCATTGTTGGTGCCTTTCCAGAAATGCAAGCTGCCCATGCCACACGCACTCATGCAACCCCATACCATCAGAGATGCAGGCTTCTGAACTGAGCGTTGATAACAACTTGGGTTGTCCTTGTCCTCTTTGGTCCGGATGACATGGCGTCCCAGATTTCCAAAAAGAACTTTGAATCGTGACTCGTCTGAGCACAGAACAGTCTTCCATTTTGCCACACTCCATTTTAAATGATCCCTGGCCCAGTGAAAACGCCTGAGCTTGTGGATCTTGCTTAGGCCTCTTTCACACTTGCGTTGTCCGGATCCGGCGTGTACTCCACTTGCCGGAATTACACGCCGGATCCGGAAAAACGCAAGTGTACTGAAAGCATTTGAAGACGGATCTGTCTTCAAAATGCTTTCAGTGTTACTATGGCACCCAGGACGCTATTAAAGTCCTGGTTGCCATAGTAGTAGTGGGGAGCGGGGGAGCAGTATACTTACAGTCCGTGCGGCTCCGGGGCGCTCCAGAGTGACGTCAGAGCGCCCCATGCGCATGGATCATGTGATCGATGCGATCACGTCATCCATGCGCTTGGGGTGCCCTGACGTCAGGACTGTCCATTCAGAATGCATTAGGATAATCCTGATCAGTATTCTTCCAGCATAGAGCCCCGACGACGGAACTCTATGCCGGAAGAAAAGAACGCAGATGTGAAAGAGCCCTTAGAAATGGCTTCTTCTTTGCACTGTAGAGTTTCAGCTGGCAACGGCGGATGGCACGGTGGATTGTGTTTACTGTCAATGGTTTCTGGAAGTATTCCTGAGCCAATTCTGTGATTTCCTTTACAGTAGCATTCCTGTTTGTGGTGCAGTGTCATTTAAGGGCCCGGAGATCACGGGCATCCAGTATGGTTTTACGGCCTTGACCCTTACGCACAGAGATTGTTCCAGATTCTCTGAATCTTCAGATGATGTTATGCACAGTTGATGATGATAGATGCAAAGTCTTTGCAATTTTTTGCTGGGTAACACCTTTCTGATATTGCTCCACTATCTTTCTGCGCAACATTGTGGAATTGGTGATCCTCTACCCATCTTGGCTTCTGAGAGACACTGCCACTCTGAGAAGCTCTTTTTATACCCAATTAGTGTTAATTGGTCTTCCAGCTCTTTGTTATGCTCAAATTTACTTTTTCCAGCCTCTTATTGCTACTTGTCCCAACTTTTTTGGGATTTGTTGACACCGTGAAAATTTGAATCAACGTATTTTTCCTTTAAAATGATACATTTACTCGGATTAAACGTTTGATCTGTCATCTATGTTCTATTAGAAATAAAATATTGACATTTGCCATCTCCACTTCATTGCATTCAGTTTTTATTCACAATTTGTTTAGTGTCCCTACTTTTTTGGAATCCAGTTTGTATATGTATCTAATCCAGAGTGAGAGATTGGAAGATTGGAGGGGGGATGCCGATTCTTTCGGCTTCTGGCATGACCTGAAATAAAAAGGTGAATTTTAGTCGTGACAGTGCATCGGCCTCCACGTTTTTGCTGCCCTGAAAGTGTGTGCAGGAAATATAGAAATTATACTGCAAGGATAGCCATGTGAGTTTGTGGACAAAACTCATGACCCTGGGTGAGCCTTACCTGCCTTTGACCAGAATATCTACTACAGCTCGATTGTCAGTGATGAAACAGACTGGCAGATTAGCCCATTCCCTGCCCCAGACCTAGGCAGCAGCCATGATGGGGTAGATCTCTAGCAAGGGTGAGGACATAACAGCTTGAGGATCTGAACGTATCTGGGGGGACCAATGACCCGCCAGCCATTGTCTGCCAAATATGGCCCCAAACCCGGTGGATGCAGCCGTATCGGAGTATATCATTGGGAAGGTCTCTTTCCATTGTGGAACGAATAGCAAGATGCAGTTCCAATCGGACAGGAAGACATTCCACATGGCAAGATCAGCCAGGGCCTCTTGGTCCAAATGGATGAGAGAATCCTGGTCAGGGGCAGCGGGCAACAACTGAAGGAGCCATGACATAAAGGAGCGACCCTGTGGCATGATCCTAGTGGCAAAATTGAGGGACCCCAGTAGTGACTGTAATTGAACCTTGTAAATTGACCGGGACCCTACGTAACTGGCAATGACTTCCTTCAGCCTAATCAATTTATCCTCAGGAAGCCTGACTTCCATTCTTGTGGTATCGAGGGAGATGCCCAAGAAGGTGAGGGTTGGGGAAGGGCCCTCGACCTTAGCAGAGGCAACTCGGACGTGCAGCTCCGCAAAAATGCTGAGCAGCTTTTCAAGCCTGTCTGGTATGAGATTGGGTTGTTCTATTAACAGGAAATCATCCAGGTAGTGACTTACCCTGGGACAATTGCCGACATTTACGAGGATCCAATGGAGGGCCTGGGCGAACTGGTCGAAAAGCCATGGGCTGCTTTTGGACCCGAATGTTAAGCGAGTGGCAAAGTAGTACAGGTCCCTCCATTTGATGCCGTAAAATCTCCAAAGATGTGGGTGGATTGGCAGCAACTTGAAGGCATCAGAGATATCGGCTTTTGATAACCATGCTCCTGCTCCTAAATGCAGAATCAATTGAATGGCCTGATCACGAGAAGAATACTGCATGGAATATTCTTCTGATGGGATCAGGTAGTAGATACTAGGGATATACGAGGCATGAGGAGCTGATAAATCGTAGATCATTCTTTTTTATTTGATGTTTTTTTACAGACCAGACTGATGGGGCTGACACTATAAATGCTGAAAGGTGGCTCAGAAAAAGGTCCAATCATGAACCCTTTCTGTAACTCGGTCTGCAGGAGAGAATCTACTGATTACGGGTCTTCTATGGCCGAAACTAAATTAGGGGCCTCCCAGGAAACATGGGGCAGATTGATCAGGCCGGTGTGGAAACCTTCACCGAAGCCTGTTTGGAGAAACTGCACGAATGCTGGATTGTGGAAATCTTGAAGGCAAGCAACTAGAAAATCAATCTTGATGTCAGCTAGTCAACTCTTTGTGGAGCATTGGGAACAGGTGGATTGTGGGTGGGCACGGAAATAGACGGAACAAATGTGAAGCGCCTTGCATTTGTTGTAGTTGCAAAAGGAGAAATTATAATTATTACAAATCAGATTTTTACCCAGCAATACGATAGGCTGTCCCAATTTGTCTAGCAGTGGGCCGGGTTTTTGGAGGCTGGAGGGGCCGGGCTGCGGCTTTGCTTGGGAAGATGTTTGAATTGGGGCACCAATCGGAGGAGTGCAGTACCGACTGACAGTTAGTGCAATTTGGGGTTTTAAGCCCAGAAAAGTGCCTGCAGAATAGCTCCATATCGAGAGACGCCCAGTTCGTGGTGTGCTGGAACTGGGCGAGTGTAGCAGCAGCTTTTGCCGAAAAAGATTGATGGTAGTCGTAAAATGCAAATCCTCAGTATTTGTACTCCAATTCTTTGACGCTATATAAATAAATGTCTAGCTCCTCCCTCCTACCGGGTTGTGCTGAACAGATTATGTCCCTGTAAAGGCTAAAAGCTAGCACGAACTCTGGAACTGTGAGTTTTTTGTTTAGATGTGTAACGCTGGATTTCAGAACCACCTATGTCACCACATGCGATGGTCCTATTTTCCACCTATCGTGAGTGGAGATGAGAATAGTCGCCAGATTCACATCTTTGCCTGCTAAAATGTCCTTCCTTATGTTCTCGGGGAGGAAGAAGGACAGTGCAATTTGTGGTGCCCCGGGAACCCTACCTTGGGAGGGTGGTTGGGAGGAAGCTGGGCCAGACCCAGACGCTACTGGTTAGGGGGGTGAGGCATCCCTACTTTCCACCACTTGTAGCCCTGCATTAATGTCAGAAATGGAACTTGACAGGCTACTGATGGTGGCATGAAGTTGGGTCAAGGATAACTGAATGGTGGACATGGACACTTGTTCTGGTGGTGCTCTGGATGGCTCGGGAAACAGTAGGTGATATAATTTGGCGTGCTGAAGCTGAATGACATTTTCCCCGTTTGTTAAGTTCTGAAATTAACTTTGGGATTGTCCAGCTTCGGTAGGAGGCGTTGCTGGCTCTACCAGATACCACGGATTCAATGGTCGAAACTGCGTCCTCGATATCGGAGCCATGAGACATGTTGGCTGGAGTTGTAAGACCATCACTGATCGAGCCTAAAAGGAGTATCACCTGAAATAAATGGCAGATATTGCCGCAAATGGATAACCGAGCGTCAGGAAATTTGCTGAAGGAACCTGTACTTACCACGAATGATGGCAATTAAATCTTTGGAAAACAACTTCCGGAATTTTCACACCTAGCATAAAAGAGACGAAGTGAACAACGGGCGACATGAACTATTGATAGGAGGGGATGCCTGGACAAGACAAACCATGCTTTGGGTACATAGGATCCCGGCCAGGGTGTGCCTGGCGGGGACAATACGATGACACGCGCTAGGATTGAGCCTGGGCATACCAATCGAGATGGGGCCACGCAGGGCCCGGAAACCAACCCGAAACGTGAAGGTGAGTTGGAAGCGACCTAAGTTCCAAGAGAACAAGGCAACCAAAAACACATCAGAAAGACCAGAGTGAATTTTTCGGCCAGGCCCAGATGGACCTGTGATATGACAGGCTAAGATGGAAAGAAGGACATAAATACGGAGAAGATTAGAGAGCACATGATGTACGAGAACAAGTTAGATGAAATAGACATGCACCCTGAGCATATCAGGTGAAACAACAAACATGGCCCGAGCGTATCAGACCAAACGAAGAAATGTTAACAGGAAGACATAGGAATGAAACATGATAACAGACGAGCTAGGCTGGTAACGGAGATACACGCGCGAAAAGCCCATTTACAGACTGGCTGACAGGAGCCAGGGCATACCTGGCAGGTACCGTGGCATGACATAACAAGAAGAATTAGTTAAGCAGACATGCAGCCTGAGCATATCGTGCTAGAACGAGGCCCGAGAGCATTGGACCCTGGACGTGGAGAGAGGAGACGTGAGGACGTACATGACAGGTACATGACAATATGTTAACGTGTTGGCTGGCAGGCACCAGGGCGTACCTGGCAGATACCGTGGCCTGACATAACGAGAATAACTAGTTAAAGGGGTACTTTTATCCTAATGATCACTGCTAAAACCGTGAATGATTCAACAGTGATCATTTTCTAAATATTTGAAAAAGGATGATGAGAATACCCCTCCAAGAAGTCCTGCAGCCTGAGCGTATCAGGTGCTAGGATATGGCCTGAGCGCATCAGACCGTGGCCGTGAAGGGAGAAGACGTGAGGACGTACATGACGGCAATATGTTGACGTATTGGCCGGCAGGCACCAGGGCGTACCTGGCGGGCCATGTGGCCTTACGAAACGAGACGAATTGGCTGAACATAGAGCATAACCGGCGGAATAACCTGGTCTGAGCGTATCAAACCCGACAAACGTGGATGATAACGAGAGACGTGGAAGACATACATGAACCGGACGTAAGAAACAAAACCAGTGGAGAAAACAATAGAGGTGCGTGAGAGGCAGGAAAGCTGAACCCCTGAATATACATATACACCCAGTAGAATAGCGGAGAAGCATGGCCCCCGGGTTGCGGTCCGGCACACGGCCTGACAAAACGATTTTTATATATTTTTTGCAATACCATTAACACCAAGGTGTAGGGTGAAAAATATACATAAACCTCTCAAATGTATGTATACTAATGCCAGAAGCCTGACTAATAAAACTGGTGAACTGGAATTAGTGATGTGTGAGGAGGAATATGACATAGTGAGAATAACTGAGACATGGTTGGATGATAGCTATGACTGGGCAGTTAATGTACAGGGTTACAGTCTGTTTAGAAAGGATCATCAAAACCGGAGAGGGGGAGGGGTCTGCCTTTATGTAAAGTCCTATCTAAAGCCCACACTCCGTGAAGATATAAGTGAGGGACGTGAACATGTGGAGTCACTGTGGGTAGAGATACATGGAGCTAAAAACAACAATAAATTACTAATAGGAGTTTACTATAAACCACCTAATATACCAGAGTCCACAGAAAATCTATTACTAAATGAGATAGACAAGGCGGCAAATCATAATGAGGTAGTTATTATGGGGGACTTCAACCACCCTGATGTAGACTGGGAAACTGAAACTCGTATATCTCATAAAGGAAACAGGTTCTTGGCAATAACCAAAGACAATTACCTCTCTCAACTGGTTCAGGACCCGACTAGAGGGACGGCCATACTGGACTTAGTATTAACCAATAGGCCTGACAGAACAACAGACGTGCAGGTTGGGGGACACCTGGGAAAAAGTGACCATAAAGTAATAACCTTCCAATTATCATTCAAAAGAGCGTTTCTACAGGGAGGAACAAAAATACCAAACTTTAAAAAAGCTAAATTTTGCCAACTAAGAGAGGCCATAGGCCTAACTAAATGGGATTAAGTCCTCACAAATAAAAATACAGCCACAAAATGGAATATCTTTAAAAGCATCCTAAAATCTCATTGTGAGAAGTACATACCGTATGGGAATAAAAGGTTAAGGAACAAAAAGAAACCAATGTGGATAAACAGAACTGTAAAGAAAGCAATAAATGACAAAAAGAAAGCATATAAAACACTAAAGCAGGAGGGTAGCACGGAAGCACTGAAAAACTATAAGGAAAAAAATAGAACATGTAAAAAACAAATAAAAGCGGCCAAACTAGAGACCAAGAGATTAATTGCCAAAGAGAGAAAAACTAACCCTAAAATGTTCTTCAAATTATATAAATGTTAAAAAGTATAAATCTGAAGGTGTCGTCCCTTTAAAGAGTAATGGGGGGGGGGGGGGAGTCGCAGAAAGCGACGAGGAGAAAGCAAAGCTGTTGAATATTTTTTTCTCTCCAATGTATTCACTGAGGAAAATAAACTGTCAAATGAAATACTGAATGTTGAAATAAATTCCCCATTAAAAGTGTCCTGTCTGACCCAGGAAGAAGTGCAACAGCGACTTAAAAAGATTAAAATAGCCAGGAACGGATGGCATACACCCCCGTATCCTAGGGGAATTAAGTAATGTCATAGCCAGACCCTTATTTCTGATATTTGCAGATTCTTTACTGACAGGGAATGTCCCACAGGATTAGTGCATGGCAAATGTGGTGCCAATATTCAAAAAGGGTCCAAAAACAGAGCCTGGAAACTATAGGCCGGTAAGTTTAACATCTGTTGTGGGTAAACTCTTTGAAGGTTTTCTGAGAGATGCTATGTTAGAGCATCTTAACTAAATAAGCAAATAACGCCATATCAGCATGGCTTCGTGAGGGATCGGTCATGTCAAACTAATTTAATCAGTTTCTTTGAGGAGGTAAGTTCTAGACTTGACAGAGGCCGAATCAATGGTTGTCGTGTATCTGGACTTCTCCAAAGCATTTGACACTGTACCACATAAAAGGTTAGTATATAAAATGAGAATGCTCGGACTGGGAGAAAACATCTGTAAGTGGGTAAGTAACTGGCTCAATGATAGCCACCCTCTGTTTTCTATTAACGGTACATACTCAGATTGGGTCACTGTCACTAGTGGAGTACCTCAGGGGTCAGTATTGGGCCCTATTCTCTTCAATATATTTATTAATGATCTTGTAGAAGGCTTGCATAGTAAAATATCAATTTTTGCAGATGACACTAAACTGTGTAAAGCAATTAACACTGATGAGGACAGTATACTACTACAGAGGGATCTGGATAGATTGGAGGCTTGGGCAGATAAGTGGCAGATGAGGTTTAACACTGACAAATGTAAAGTTATGCACATGGGAAGGAATAATGCAAGTCACCCGTACATACTAAATGGTAAAACACTCGGTAACACTGACATGGAAAAGGATCTAGGAATTTTAATAAACAGCAAACTAAGCTGCAAAAAACAGTGTCAGGCAGCTGCTGCCAAGGCCAATAAGATAATGGGTTGCATCAAAAGGGGCATAGATGCCCGTGATGAGAACATAGTCCTACCACTTTTCAAATCATTAGTCAGACCACACATGGAGTACTGTGTACAGTTCTGGGCTCCAGTGAACAAGGCACACATAGCAGAGCTGGAGAGGGTCCAGAGGAGGACAACTAAAGTAATAACTGGAATGGGGCAACTACAGTACCCTGAAAGATGATCAAAATTAGGGTTATTCATTTTAGAAAAAAGACGACTGCGGGGAGATCTAATTAATATGTATAAATATATCAGGGGTCAGTACAGAGATCTATCCCATCATCTGTTTATCCCCAGGACTGTGACGAGGGGACATCCTCTGCGTCTAGAGGAAATAAGGTTTGTACACAAACATAGAAGAGGATTCTTTACGGCAAGAGCAGAGAGACTATGGAACTCTCTGCCTGAGGAGGTGGTGATGGTGAGTACAATAAAGGAATTCAAGAGGATGTATTTCTGGAGTGTAATAATATTACAGGCTATAGCTACTAGAGATGGGTCGTTGATCCAGGGAGTTATTCTGATTGCCTGATTGGAGTCGGGGAGGAATTTTTTATTCCCCTAAAGTGAGGAAAATTGGATTCTACCTCACAGTTTTTTTTTTGCCTTCCTCTGGATCAACTTGCAGGATGACAGGCCGAACTGGATGGACAAATGTCTTTTTTCGGCCTTATGTACTATGTTACTATGTTACCAAGTAGCAGTCTCCTGGGGAAGCCCTGCCACGTGCTGATCGAGGAGCCATATGGTTCTGTGGCATACGCACCAGTATGGACAATCCAACCCACCAGCATGGGCATGTCACTGATAAGACACCTGTATTACTGCTGTGCATGTACTGAATGGTGCCACTCCACAGTACTGTGCAGTATTACATGCCCTTAAAATGTACAGGACCTCCTGTCCCCTACATGGAACCTGAGTTACAGCCTTCAGCAGTGGTATTATTTATATGTACAGTATGTGGTGACCATTGCCTTGTAAAGAACCTGCCCCAACTGAACTGCTGGTACGCCGCGGCTGCGCGATCATTGGCGTGGCCGGCAGCCGCGGGCGCAACCATGACAACGGACGTCGATGCCAGGGGAACCTCCCCCCTTACGCTTCACCGGGTGGCGATGCTGCCGGAGAGGAAGATAGGCCGGGGGACACGTGCAAACGATCAGTGTCCTGCTGGAATGCAAAGATGGGAGGGAGCTGCCTGCAGGTAGCCGCGCGCAGCAGCCACTGGGAGCTCTCCTTACTTACCCGGACGTAAGCTTCCGAAGCGATCATTGGGAGGAAGGTAGGACGCACCTGTCCGGCAAAAGACCAGGGGACCGGAAGTGACACACAGGAAGTCTGTTGCACAGGAAGTTTGTGCGGACCCTGGGACGAGGCAGCAGGGGTTTAAGAAGCCCTGCACAGCTCCCACAAATGCAGGCTGAACTCAGCCTGCTAGATTTGTCCATCCAATTCAGCCTGTTATCCTGCAAGTTGATCCAAAGGAAGGCAAAAAAAAAAATGTGAGGTAGAAGCCAATTTTCTCCACTTAAGGGTACTTTCACACTAGCGTTTTAGTTTTCCGGTATTGAGTTCCGTCACAGGAGCTCAATACCGGAAAAAAAAAAAAAAGATCAGGTTTATCCTAATGCATTCTGAAAGGAGAGCATACTGTTCAGGATGCATCAGTTCAGACCCTTTCAAGTTTTTTGGATGGAGAACCGCAGCATGCTGCAGTTTTCTCTCCGGCCAAAAATACTAAACACTTGCCGGTGTTCCGTTATATTTCCCTACCTTCTGAAATTTCCCTACCCTCGTCACTTCCGTCCACACTGGACATGACGTGAGGAGGTGTGCCGCGCAGGCGCACAACGACGGGGTAGGGAAATTTCACAGCAGAGTAAGCTGGACAACGGCCGACACTGCACATGCGCCGGGAGCCCCACCTGCGTTTAGGGTAGGGAAAAATTATGTGCCAGTGCGCAGACGTAGTGATCGGATGGATGTTCTCAGCTGGACTCCGGCTAACACTGCACATGTGCTGGGAGCCTCACCAGTAGTGTTGATCACGAATATTCACATTTTTATCGCGAATATAGGTACTTTGAAAAATTGCAAATATTTCAAATATAGTTATATATATTTCGTAATTTCAAATTCTTTATTAATTATTTTTTTAATCAGTACACATGATCCCTCCCTGCTTCTAGCTTGTGGGCCAATAAGAAGGCTGCAATATACTTGACTTAAGGAGTAGTAGTGTTTGCGAATTTTGCTCTATATTATTATTTTTTTTTATATTCGCTATATTGCTATATATTCTTGTTTTAGAATATTACAAATATTCGAAAAAACGAAGTTATAGCAATATAGCGAATATTCGGAAAAAAATCTAATATAGAGCAATTTAGCTAATATAGTGCTATAATCTTCTTTGTCTGATAGTTGTAAGTTAAAACATTTGCAATAAAAAATTGGATACATATTACACAATCATTACCTTGCCGATTTTTTTTGTAAAAAAAATCGTAGAATATAACGAATATTCTAATTTGCGAATATTCGACGAATACTCTACAAAATATTTGCAAAATATCACGAATTCGAATATGACCCCTGCCGCTCATCACTACTCACCAGCCGTTAGGCAAGGGAAAAAATTATGGGCCAGTGCTTTTTCCCTAACTTAACCGCTGGTGAGGCTCCCAGCGCATGCGCAGTGTCGGCCGGTGTCCAGCTGAGAACATCAATCCTATCACCGCACCTGCGCACTGGCCCGTAATTTTTTCCTTCCCTACCTTAACCGCTGGTGAGGCTCCCGGCGCATGGGCAGTGTCGGCCGGTGTCCAGCTAACTCTGCTGTGAAATTTCCCTACCCAGTCGTTGCTCTCCTGCACGGCACACCTCCTTACGTCATGTCTGGTGTGGCCGGAAGTGCCGAGCGTAGGGAAATCTCACGATGTAGGGAAATCTATCTGAACACCAGAATGCTGGATTCAGAATAAATTTAAATTGAAGTGTATTAGGCATCAAGTGTTCCGGCAAAACGGATCCAGCTTTCTGGTCTGCACATATGCAGACCTTTAAAAATGAAATAACAAATTATACCGGATCAGTTTTTCTGGATGACACCGGAGAAACGGATCCGGTATTTCAATGCATTTGTCAGACGGATCCGGATCCAAAACCATCTGACAAATGCCATCAGTTTGCGTCCGGATTGCCAGATCCTGCAGGCAGTTCCGGCGACGGAACTGCCTGCCAGAATCCTTTGCCGCAAGTGTAAGATAACCCTAAGGGGAAAAAATTCAGATAACTCCCTCGATCAATGACCCCTCTCTAGTAGCTATAACCTGTAATATTATTACACTCCAGAAATACATCCAGGCCCAGCTTGAACTGTTTTAGTGAACTTACCATCACCACCTCCTCTTCTATGTTCGTGTACAAACTTCTTTCCTCGAGGCGCAGAGGATGTCCCCTTGTCACAGTCACAGTCCTGGGGATAAATAGATGATTGGAGAGATCTCTGAACTGACCCCTGATATATTTATACATAGTAATTAGCTCTCCTCTCTGTTGTCTTTTTTCTAAAGTGAATAACTCTAATTTTGATAATCTTTCAGGGTACTGTAATTCCCTCATTCCCTTAATTACTTTAGTTGCCCTCCTCTGAACCCTCTCTAGTAGAGTTGAGCAGACACCTGGATGTTTGGGATCGACAGGTTCGGCCTAACTTCACAAAAAAGTTAGAGTTCGGGACCCGAACTTTAACCCAAACCAGAACCCCATTGAAATCAATGGGGACCTGAAATTTGGAGCACTAAAATGGTTCTAAAAAAGTCATGGAAAGGGCTAGAGGGCTGCAAATGGCATCAAAATGTGTTTAAGAGCATGGCAAGTGCTCTGCAAACAAATGTGGATAGGGATATGACTTAAAATAACATAAAATACATAGAAATAAAATATTATAATCTTGATCTAGGAGGATGAGGTCCATATGTAGTAGAAGGTTGAGGAGGTGGTGGATGTGGAAGCGGCGGTGGAGGAGGAGGTAGCCAACTCTGGTTTTTGTTTTAATTTTAATTTATTAACTTAGGGTACACCCCAAAACATTGGGAAATATAACCTGTGATAACCTACTCCAGCCATGCTAAACAAGCATTCAGACAATACACTGGCTGCAGGGCAGGTCAGCACTTTCAAGGCGTAAAGGGCAAGCTCAGGCCATGTGCCCAATTTAGAGACCCAGAAGTTGAAGGGGGCAGATCCATCAGTCAGTATGTGCACACATTCTGCTCCACCATGTTGCTGAAATGCTGCCTCCTGCTAAGACGTTCCATATCAGCTGGTTGTTGTAACGTGCTGATAAAGCTTTTCCACATTTCGGCCATGCTAACCCTGCCTTCTGAGGTGCTGGTGATGCCCCAGTTGCATTGGCGACCTCTTCCTCCTCCTCTACCTTCGCCTTGTGCTTCCACTGTGCCCCCGCTGTCAGGTGGGAATGCCACCAGCAGTGCATATACCAGTGTGTGCTTGTGCTCGCGCATCTTACGATCACACTCCAGTGACGGAATTAAGGATGGTACGTTGTACTTGTAATAGGGACCAAGCAGCGTGACCACCCAGTAATCAGCACAAGAATGTGGGCAACTCGGCGGTCATTGCGGAAACACTGCAGCATGTAATCGCTCATGTGTGCCAGACTGCGCAGAGACACCAGATGGAATGATAGCATTTCAAAGGACAGGAAATCGCGGGTGGGTAGGGGGTACTTCCTCTTCCGCTCCAATGTTTGGGAGATGGAGAGCTGAACACTTCCGTGGGACATTGTGGAGATGCTTGGTGACCCAGGTGGTGGTGTTTCTGGCAGATCCTCTGTTTGCGGGGTGTTAGGTGCTACTGTCACTCCAGAGGTGGATGGAGAGGCCTAGACTGCAGCAGAAGAGGAAGCAGGAGGAGCCAGAGACCTTTTTTGGTTTTTGAGGTGTCTACTCCACTGCAGCTTGTGCTTTGCACTTAGATGCCTGGTCTTGCAGGTTGTGCTCAGGTTGAGAACATTAATGCCTCGCTTCAGGCTCTGAATGCACAGCGTGCAAACCAATTGTGTCTTGTCGTCAGCACATTGTCTGAAGAACTGACACGCCAGGGAACTCCTTGAAACTGGCTTTAGTGTGCTCAGTCCCTTGCTGCGGTGGGCAGTAGCAGGCTTACTGTCTAGAGGACGGCCGCTCCGCTTTTGCACCCTGTTTTTTTAGACCCAGAAAATTATTGCAGTATTTCAAGCTTGTATTTCACATTGACAAATGCTGAAAAGGCCCCAGATGTAGGGTATTGCCAAAGATAGTTTTTTTTTTTTTTTTTAAACCAGAATATTAATGCAGTATTTCAAGCTTGTATTTCACACTGACAAATGATGAAAAGGCCCCAGATGTAGGGTGTTGCCAGAAATGGGTGTTTTTTTAAACCCAGAATACTATTTCATAATTTCAAGCTTGGATTTCACACTAACAAATGCAGCATATGCCCCAGATGTAGAGTATTGCCAAAGTGTTTTTTTTTTTTGTTTTATATAACAGAATACAACAGCAGTAGCTAACGCTTGTATTTCACATTGACAGATGCAGCAAATTTAGTATTTTGCCAAAAATGGGTGTTTTTTTTTAAACCAAGAATATTATTACAGAATTTCAAGCTTGTATTCCACACTAACAAATTCAGCATAGGCCCCAGATGTGGAGTATTGCCAAAATGGGTGTTTTTTTTTTATAACTGACCGATGTAGTCAGTATTGTATTTTACACTGACAGATGCAGCAAAGGCTGCAAATTAACTTTTTGCCCAAAATGTTTTTTTTTTTTTATCCCCAAAAAGTATTGCAGCATTTCAAGCTTGGATTTCACACTGACAAATTATGAAACGGCCCCTGAAGTAGGGTGTTTTTAAAAAAAAAAATGAATATAACAGCAGTATCTAATGCTTGTATTTCACATTGACGGATGCAGCAAAGGCACCAGATGTAGGATATTGACAAATTTTTTTTTTTTTTTTTTTTAAACAACATAATATAACAGCAGTATCTAACGCTTGTATTTTACACTGACAGATGCAGCAAAGGCTGAAATTTTACTTTTTTGCCAAAAATGTTTTTTAATCCAGAAAAATGACTGCAGTATTTCAAGCTTGTATTTGACTGTCACAAATGCATATTGTCAGGGAGGCTACAACTTAAAGGGGAAGTGCACACACAAGCATACCAAACACATAAACACTGGCAACAGCATGCGTGGCAACCATGTCAAGGCAATCACCCAGAAGGCCGAGACACTGCCACCGCATGCTTACACAGCAGCACATTGCCACGGGCAACCGCAAGTGTGGCAACAGTGTCATAGAGGGTACACCATAGGCCATGACACTCCCACCCCTCAAAGCCCCCCTAACAAAAAGAAGGGGAACTAAACAGAACACCCAAAAAACAACAGGGCGGGGGGGGGGGGTAGGGGAAAGTAACAGGATCAGCGTCAGTGCAAGCAAGTCTCTAAAAGACTGCTGCCAGCCCCCGGAACCACCTAGAAACCAGGCAGCCAGCCAACATACAGCTCAGAGAGACTGCACTGAACACTGAGTCCACCTCAGACCCAGTTCATACAAGGTCGCTGCGAGCAAGCATTTCCAACCAGCACACAGCCAGTACACCACAGGAATGCAGCCAGCACACAACACAAGTGACAAAACCACTGAGACATGGACAAGGGGAAGTAAGAAGATTCAGTGTCAGAGAAAGGATGTCTCTCTAAGCCTCCCGCCAGCCCCTGGAGCAACACACAGGAACAAGGGCACCAGCCACCAGAGACACCGCACTGAACACTGCATCCACCTCAAACACAGTTCACACCAGGTCGCTGCCAGCATGCATCCCCAACCAGCAATCAGCCAGTACACCACAGAAATGTATCTAGCACACAACACAAGCACCTGAACCACTGAGAAATGGATGAGGAGAAACACAAACACCAGTGACGGTTCACACCTACTGCAACCAACTGTCACAGGGAACCGCACTGTTAACAGTGCATCATCTTTCACCCTTCCTCCAGGAGGATAAGCATTTGCACCAGAAAATGGCAGGCGACACATGCTGGGCCCTCTTCCGAAGGCTCCAAGCAAGGAGCCTGTGTGGTCATACTGTCATGGTGGGGAGTGGGGGAAACCCCCACTATGCGGTGTCAAAGGGTAAAATGGGATCAGCCTGGCCAAAAGGAATAAAAAGGGAGCAGGTCACCTCCTACAGCGTCCCTAATCCTCTCCCTGACTCCTCACCATATGAGCGGACCCCGATGGTAGGACGACTCATACTCAGGATTCCTAGAGACCCTAAGTCGCCCTGGTAATCCCTCACCAAGGAGCAGGGAAGAGACAACCTGTTCATCCCAGTAATGGAGGAGCAGGAGTCTCTGAGGCCAGGCTGCAAGGAGAGGGGAACGCATACAGCATAAGGAGATGGCAGGAAACCAATAACACACTTACCTGCCACAGACACACTGACTGCCACAGACACAAGTGCTGCTGTCCACACCAACATTAAAGGACACAGCACACACCATAAACCACACAGGAACCCAGGACACCATAGCTGCAATAACACGAGACAGGGGAGAGTCTAGTAAACATGCTGGACACCAAACACCACCAGACATGTAACATCAAACTAGACATACAAACAAACACACTTTATCCAGCTCACCTTCCTGGTCAATGAATGCTCCCGACTCCTGAAACCTTAGGGGTGTGTCCCCATTGCAGTCAGCATAGAAATTAAAAAAGACGGTTTCCGATTCAGATGGAGATCCTCTTAAAACTTCTTTGGTTGTTTCACTATGTTTAACACACCTCACCTAAACTGCTAATCACAGAGTAGATGCCTTTCACATTGTGCTGAAGCTTCTAATCCAGTTAACCCCTAAAGGGCTATTGCCCTGTCATGTTAGACTGAAAAATAAGCGGAAGAAAAAACGCACAATGTGAATAGTATACTACATATAAAAACATATAATAACATTACTAACAAGACCTTCTTCATGCCATTTGATTCCCAACATAACAACATAAGGGGCTCCATATATCACCTATAGGAGAATAACATACAGGGAGTGCAGAATTATTAGGCAAATTAGTATTTTGACCACATCATCCTCTTTATGCATGTTGTCTTACTCCAAGCTGTATAGGCTTGAAAGCCTACTACCAATTAAGCATATTAGGTGATGTGCATCTCTGTAATGAGAAGGGGTGTGGTCTAATGACATCAACACCCTATATCAGGTGTGCATAATTATTAGGCAACTTCCTTTCCTTTGGCAAAATGGGTCAAAAGAAGGACTTGACAGGCTCAGAAAAGTCAAAAATAGTGAGATATCTTGCAGAGGGATGCAGCACTCTTAAAATTGCAAAGCTTCTGAAGGCATGATCATCGAACAATCAAGCGTTTCATTCAAAATAGTCAACAGGGTCGCAAGAAGCGTGTGGAAAAACCAAGGCGCAAAATAACTGCCCATGAACTGAGAAAAGTCAAGCGTGCAGCTGCCAAGATGCCACTTGCCACCAGTTTGGCCATATTTCACAGCTGCAACATCACTGGAGTGCCCAAAAGCACAAGGTGTGCAATACTCAGAGACATGGCCAAGGTAAGAAAGGCTGAAAGACAACCACCACTGAACAAGACACACAAGCTGAAACGTCAAGACTGGGCCAAGAAATATCTCAAGACTTTTCTAAGGTTTTATGGACTGATGAAATGAGAGTGAGTCTTGATGGGCCAGATGGATGGGCCCGTGGCTGGATTGGTAAAGGGCAGAGAGCTCCAGTCCGACTCAGACGCCAGCAAGGTGGAGGTGGAGTACTGGTTTGGGCTGGTATCATCAAAGATGAGCTTGTGGGGCCTTTTCGGGTTGAGGATGGAGTCAAGCTCAACTCCCAGTCCTACTGCCAGTTTCTGGAAGACACCTTCTTCAAGCAGTGATACAGGAAGAAGTTTGCATCCTTCAAGAAAAACATAATTTTCATGCAGGACAATGCTCCATGACACGCGTCCAAGTACTCCACAGCGTGGCTGGCAAGAAAGGGTATAAAAGAAGAAAATCTAATGACATGGCCTCCTTGTTCACCTGATCTGAACCCCATTGAGAACCTGTGGTCCATCATCAAATGTGACATTTACAAGGAGGGAAAACAGTACACCTCTCTGAACAGTGTCTGGGAGGCTGTGGTTGCTGCTGCACGCAATGTTGATGGTGAACAGATCAAAATACTGACAGAATCCATGGATGGCAGGCTTTTGAGTGTCCTTGCAAAGAAAGGTGGCTATATTGGTCACTGATTTGTTTTTGTTTTGTTTTTGAATGTCAGAAATGTATATTTGTGAATGTTGAGATGTTATATTGGTTTCACTGGTAAAAATAAATAATTGAAATGGGTATATATTTGTTTTTTGTTAAGTTGCCTAATAATTATGCACAGTAATAGTCACCTGCTCACACAGATATCCCCCTAAAATAGCTAAAACTAAAAACAAACTAAAAACTACTTCCAAAAATATTCAGCTTTGATATTAATGAGTTTTTTGGGTTCATTGAGAACATGGTTGTTGTTCAATAATAAAATTAATCTTCAAAAATACAACTTGCCTAATAATTCTGCACTCCCTGTATATAATAAATAACCTCATTTGTTTCAATTTTACTGATAAATGTACATAGAGCTGGAACTCTACTGTTTAGTCTAAATATCCAAAACGCCTCCCGTAGGAGGAGTTTTTTTCGATGGTCACCACCTCTTGGGGGTGCAAGCACCCTCTCTATTGCAAAGGCATTAAAGCTTTTTACTCTTCAGGTATGCATTTGCACAAAATGTCTTGTCATTTTGTGAAAATGCATGCCCGAAGAGTAAAAAGCTTTAATGCCTTTGCAAAAATGCCTTTGCAAAATAGTGCCAATAAAACCGTCATCTCATCCCGCAAAAATCATACCCTACTCAAGGTAATCGCCTAAAAACTGAAAAAATTATGGCTCTCAGACTATGGAAGTACTAAAACATGTTTTTTTTTTCTTCAAAAAGGAAATCATTGTGTAAAACTTACATAAATAAAAAAACAAATGCAACCAGCACTCTGCTCTGCCTCTATGCTGGATGTTGAATGAGGCATTGGTGTACATTTTGGCCAAAGCGTAATAAGCCACTCACCACGTCAAGGTCGCCTCCATGAGTGGTCCCTAACACTAGTTCCTACCTGTTATGGGCCATGACAGCCACACAAAGTCCAGGGAGCGCAGTTTCAGCATGTACGCCAAGCACACTCTGCTTTTAACCCCGTCCGGTGCCATTACAGCTTTCATCGGATCCAGGGATGAAAGTACCAACATGCATGCTGAGCCCACTATATACTTCTCCTGGAGCCAAATGGCTACTGGTAGGCGCTATGAAAGCAGACTCAGTTTTATACTGACTTTAAAACCAGCTTCCAGGGCAGACTAACTGGTCAGGTGATCTGACCCTGTAAAAGACTTTAGGTGTGGGCCTGCTGGTGAGCGGACCCTCTAAAAAATTATATGCGAGGGCCTGCAGCTGAGCTGACACTCTAAAAAATTATATGCGAGGGCCTGCAGCTGAGCTGACCCTCTAAAAAATTATATGCGAGGGCCTGCATGTGAGCTGACCCTGTAAAACCTTATATGCGAATGGAATATATGTGAGGGCATTATATGTGACGAATAAGCATGTTGATATGATGAAAGAGGAGGAGGAGGATAAGAAAAGGAAGATTCAACCATATAACCTTGTATGTGGTGGAAGGGGTGCAAGGAAATACAGTGTATTTAGTACATTATAAATAACACATTTAAAGTGCCTTTATGTTCATCCGCTTTCCTCTGTTGGAGTCAAGAAGTCATGGTCAATACAGGCCTTGTTCATTTTTATAAGAGTCGACCTGTCAGCATTTTCAGTTGACAGGCAGATATGCTTATCTATTATAATGCCACCAGCAGCACTAAATACCTGCTCAGACAAAACACTGGCAGCAGGGAAGGCCAGCACCTCCAAGGAATAGAGTGCCAGTTCGTGCCACGTGTCCAGCTTGGACACCCAGTAGTTGTAAGGCACTGAGGGATCCCTGAGGACGCTGACACGGTCTGCTGTGTACTCCTTCACCATCTTCCAAAATTGTTCTCTCCTTGTGACACTAGGCCGCACGCCAGGGTGTGGGTGCTGGCGGGAGGTCATGAAACTGTTCCAAGCTTTGGAGAGTGTTACCCTGCCTCTGTTGGAACTGCTGTGCGTTCCCCTTGTCTCCCTTCTTCTGTTGGCCAAGGAACTATGGACTCTGCCGCCAGCGTTGTCTGATGAAAATTTTTGGTGCCATTTTTGAACAAGGATTTTCTGGTATTGCACCGTTTTGCTTGTCCTCTTCACCAGAGGAATAAGAGATGAGAATTTCTCTTTGTAGTGGGGGTCGAGAAGGGTGAACAACCAATAATCCATGTTGCCTAAAATGAGTATAACGCGCAGGTCGTGGGAAAGGCAGCCTAACATGAAGTCAGCAATGTGTGCCAGAGTACCAACAGGCAAGACTTCGCTGTTGTCATAAGGAGGATCACTCTCAATCTCCTCATCCTCTTCCTCCTCTTCTGCCCACCCACGATGAACAGATGGAATTAAACTTCATGGGTGGAGGAGGAGAAGTGGGGGTTGGAGCAACTAATGTAGGTGCTGGTGAAAACTCTGACCGACGTAGGGCCCTCAATCCTTGGCATGTTAGCATCTGTGCCATCCCAGGGTATGACTCGCTTCTGGCCCCCACAACATTCACCCAGTGTACCGTCAGGGAAATGTAGCATCCCTAACCAAATGCACTTGTCCATGTGTCCGTGGTTAAGTGGACCTTCCCAGTAACTGTGATGGTCAGGGCACGTGTGATGTTACGGACACATACTGGTGTAAGGCGTGCATGGCACATTGTGAAAAATAGTGGCGGCTGCGGACTGCTTAACGAGGGACGGCTGTCAACATCAGCCTGCGGAAGGCCTCAGTATCCACAAGCCTAAATGGCAACATTTCCAGGGCAAGTCATTTAGAAAATTGTGCATTTAGTGTTATGGTCTGTGGGTGGGTGGCTGGGTATTTACGCTTGCATTCAAATGCCTGGGGTAAGGACATTTGTACGCTGTGCTGGGACATGGAAATGGATGTGGTCGCTGATGGTGCTTGCAAAGGTCTAGGTGCAGAGCTGAATCTATCCGGGCCTGTCCCTTCGACAGATGATTGTACCACCATGTAACACAGGTGAAGAGGAGGCAGTGGAGTGACCAGCAGACACAGATTGTGGACCAAGACGCTTGGATGCCATGTGGCAGTTCATGCTGGTAGTGGTGAGGTTGCTAGTGCTCTCGCCCCGGCTCATTTACGTAAGGCACAGGTTTCAAACTACTATTCTCTTGTCATCTGCACTTTCCTCAAAAAAGAGCCATACTGTGGAAGATCTACCCCTTGGCAAGGGAGATTTCAGCAAGGGGTTGCTCCATGGAACAGTTGTGGGCCTGTGTGGTGTAGCCTGCCTTCTCCCTTTTTCCACCCCACTGCTTCTTCCAGCCTGTTGCAGTGCTGCAAATCTTTCCCCCTCTGTACTGCTGTCCTCGCTCGGCTTTCCACCTTCCCAGGTTGGGTCAGTGAACTCATCGTCCACCACCTCCTCTTCCACTTCCTCACTCTGATCATCCTCCTGATTTGTTGACCTAACCACAACCTCAGTGATTGACAACTGTGTCTTATCTTCTTCATCAACCTCTTGAGACAGTAATTGTTGATGACTCATTGGCAACTGTGTCTCATCATCATCCACCTCATTAAACACTAATTGCCATTCCCCACCGTCATGTTCTTGTGACTGTGGATGTTCAAGAAGTTGGGAATCAGGGCACAAGATCTCATGTCCCTCTTCAAGCGTGCTTGGCGAGAGGGCCAAATCAATTAATGGCGATGAAAAGAGGTCCTCGGAATATCCAAGTGTGGGATCACTTGTTTGGCCAGACTGTAAATGGTGGGAGGAAGGATGATCAGTGTGAGGATTGTGTTGACCAGACTCCTCGCTACTGAGGCTGGACTTGGTGGAAGACAGAGTGGTGCTTAACCGACTGGAAGCATTATCTGCTGCAATCCAAGCGACCGTCTGTTTGCACTGGTCTGACTACAAGAGTGGTGTCCTGCGCCACCCTGCAAACTAGAACATAAAGCTAGGTATCTTGGATGATTGTTTTTCTTGTGCTCTGGCAGCAGGCACAGTTTCACCGCACCCAGGGGCCACGGCCTCTGCGTGCACCATCAGCATCACGGCCACTTCACGGTCCCTTACTGCTTGCCTTCTTCATTTTAAATGTGATCTATACTTGAAAGTATGTCACAAGTATAGTAGCGTAGGATTTGGTAGTGTATGTGCAAAAAAAAAGGTTTTTGTGATGAGGAAACATTATACAGGACAGGTACCACAGATAATGTCACAGTTTGTAGTGTCTACGGAAAAAGTGTACTGGATGCAGCTGATATTTTAAGGATGCGCACACTTTAAACAGGAGATCTGGTGCGGATAATATTACTGTCTGTAGGGGACACCATCTACGGAAAAAGTGTAGTGGATGTCACCAATATTTTAGAGACATGCACACTTTAAACAGGAGATGTGGCATGGATGATTTAACTGTCCACAGAAGACACCGTCTACGAAAAAAGTGCACTGGATGTCACTGATATTTTAGTCATGTGCACACTTTAAACAGGAGATTTGACGCAGATAATTTTACTGTCCGCAGGAGACACTGTCTACAGAAAAAAGTGTACTGGATGTCACTGATATTTTAGGGATGTGAATACTTTAAACAGGAAATGTGGCGCAGATAAATTAACTGCCCGCAGCAGACACCATCTACGGAAACAATGCATTTGATGTCACTGATATTTTAGGGATGTGCACATTTTTAAAAGGAGATGTGGCGCAAATGTCTGCAGGAGACACCGTCTACAGAAAAAGTGTACTAGATGTCACTGATATTTTAGGGATGCACACACTTTAAACAGCAGATGTGGTGCAAATAATTTAAGTGTCCACATCGGATACTGTCTACATAAAAAGTGCACTGTATGTGACTTATATTTTAGGGATGTATGTAGCGGTCAGAGGAGGGAGAGACCGCAAGGCAGGATTCAAGTACAGTACAGCGGACAAGGGGACTAAAGCAAAAAACTGCTTTATTAAAGAAACAGATGTAACTGATTAACAGTATAAACAGGTTTACACAGATTACATGAACACAAGTTAGAATAAACGTGTTCCACAATATACACATCAGAGTCCAGGCTACACTTAGCTAATATACTCCTATCTAGCCCTGCTACCCAGGGGACGCTTCTGCAGCACGCTGACTAAGTCCCTGACTCTATAACCTATCACAGATAAGCACCGGTGTCACTTACAGTTCTGCAGATTCTCCTCGATCCCATAAGATGCAGTCTGGCTCCAGGTCCGATCGCTTGCTTGTCTGTCTTTCTCCCTCTGGTTACAACAGATGCAGATCTTCTTCAGCTCTGGCAGGAAGGATCCGGCTTGTACTGGTCTCTACACACGGTCCCACTCCTCTGTAACACACTGTGCAGCCTGTTTCTCTGGGTCACAGCTGCGGCACTTCAGTTCAGAGTCTATCTTGGCCTGTCTCCAGCACAGCCAGCTTCTCAGGACTCCATCAGTCAGGCTCCAAGTCCCATCACTAGCCTTTACTTGGCTCCTAACATGGCAGCCATCCTCTCACAGCTCTCAGGGCACTCTCACCTCTAGCTAAGACTCAAACCCCAGGAACTTCTGGCTCCTCCTACCTCTTGTGTATCTCAGAAACAGTTCAGCTTCCTCTTTCTCATAGCTACAGTGGCCTCTAGTGGCTGAAATAAGTCATTACAGTCTATGTAGCACAATATTGCAGATATCTGTGCAAAGAACAGTATTCTAGGGGCTGACCCTTACATGTGCACACTTTAAACAGGAGATGTGGTGCAGATTATAACTGTCCGCAGAGGACACTGTCTACGGAAAAAGTGTACTGGATTTCACTGATATTTTATGGATGTGCACACTTTAAACAGGTGACACAGTCTGCAGAAAAAGTACACTGGATGTCACCAATATTTTAGGGATGCGTACACTTTAAACAGCAGATGTGGCTCAGATAATTTAACTGTCCGCTGGGGACAATGTCTACAAAAAAAAGTGCACTGGATGTCACTGATATTTTAGGGATGCACACACTTTAAACAGGAGATTTGGTGCAGATAATTTTACTGTCAGCAGGGGACACTGTCTACAGGAAAAGTACACTGGATGTCACTGATATTTTAGTGATGCGCCCCCTTTTTTTACAGCAGATGTGGCGCGAATAATTTAAGTGTCTGCAGTGGACAGCGTCTACATATAAAGTGCACTGAATGTTACTGATATTTTAGGGATGCGCACACTTTAAACATCAGATGTGGTGCAGATAATTTTCCTGTCTACAGGGGACACCGTCTCCGGAAAAAGTGCACTGGATATCACTGATATTTTAGAGATGCACACACATTAAACAGAAGATGTTGCACAGATAATTTTACTATCCGCAGCGGACACCGTCTCCGGAAAAAGTGCACTGGATATCACTGATATTTTAGGGATGCGCACACTTTAAACAGGAGATATGGCACTGATAATAACTGCAAACACTTTAAACAGGAGATATGGCGCGGATAATAACTACGCAGAGGACACCACACCGTCTATGGAAAAATTGCACTGGATGTCACTGATATTTTAGGGATGCGCACAATTTACACAGGAGATGATGTGGGGCGAATAATTTCTCTGTACGCAGAGGCCTATTACACCTTATTTTGTGCAGGATGCACTAAAAATATGTATTTCTGCTGTCACACACAATAGTTCTTAAAAGGACTTTTGGGCCTCTAAACATTTTTTTGCATAAAAATCTTCCTATTAGGCTGAGTTCACACGGGCGAGATTTCCTTGCGGGTGCAATGCGGTAGGTGAACGTATTGCACCCGCACTGAATCTGGACCCATTCATTTCTATGAGGCTGTGCACATGAGCGGTGATTTTCACGCATCACTTATGCGTTGCGTGAAAATCGCAGCATGCTCTATATTGTGCGTTTATAACGCAACGCAGGCCCCATAGAAGTGAATGGGGCTGAGTGAAAATCGCAAGCATCCGCAAGCAAGTGCGGATGCGGTGCAATTTTCACGCATGGTTGCTAGGTGACAGTCTATTCGCTGTATTATTTTCCCTTATAATATGGTTATAAGGGAAAATAATAGCATTCTGAATACAGAATGCTTAGTAGGTGGTAAATTGAGGGTTAAAAAAATAAATAAAATTAACTCACCTTCTCCTCTTGATCTCGTAGTTCCCGGTCTCTTCTGATGAGCTGTCGGCTAAAGGACCTTTGGTGACGTCAGATCACATGCTCCAATCACACGGTCCATCACCGTGGTGATGGACCGTGTGATTGGAGCATGTGATCTGACGTCACCACAGGTCTTAGCCGTTAGTTCATCATTAAAGAAGAGACCGGGAACTACGCGATCAAGAGGAAAAGGTGAGTTAATTTTATTTATTTTTTTAACCCTCAATTGATCACCTACTAAGCATTCTGTATTCAGAATGCTATTATTTTCCCTTATAACTATGTTATAAGGGAAAATAATACAATCTACACTACAACTAACCCAAACCTGAACTTCTGTGAAGAAGTTTGGGTCTGGGTACCACATTCGGTTTTTTATCACGCGAGTGCAAAACTGACTGCAATTGCGTACCTAATCGCGCGGGTTTGCCGCAATACACCGGGGCGCATCCGGACCTAATCCGGACACGCCCGTGTGAACCCATCCTTACACTCCCTACACTGTCTGACCCTTCCTATGCACAGCTCTCCCTAACACTGAGCAATTTAGCACAGGTTGTGCCTCAAACATATATTGCTGCTGTCACACACAATAGTCCTTACAAGGACTTTTGGGTCTATGAAGTCATTTGTATAAAAATCTTCCTATTACACTCCCTACACTCTCTGTCCCTTCCTATGCTCTTTTCTCCCTGACTTAGAATAAGCCAAACACATTTCATCGGGTGCTATAAAGCACCTGATGATATGTTCCTTCCAGCCAATCACTGTAATGCCAGTAGCCAACATGGTTACTGGCATTACAATGAGGACAGTACTTACCTGCACATTTATTGGCTGCTTAGAAGCCGCAAAACGTGCGCGAAGGAGACTCGAGCATTGCGCTCGAGCACATACGCTACTCGGCGATGCTTGTGCCGAACTGGTATACAGCCGAGCATGCTCGCTCAACACTAATTAAATACTTATTTGCATAACTGTATATATACATTACAGTGTGTTGGCGAGAGATACACAAGTAATGTAAGCATTGTACCTGGGCATTTTCTGTCATGGATTTCAATGATCCACTCAGAGTGCCTCCTCTTCGAATCTGTGCTTTATGATGGCCATAGCAGTGTGCTCCACATCCCTCCGCAGGTCCTTCCGTATCCCCCGCACAATGGCCTGCTTCTCTTCTTGGACCCGGGTCCTGTCATAGCCCCACTCCAACATGCGCTAGAGAATTAAGATGCAAGCATAAAATCAATTTTTATTTTTTTTACTACAAGTATTGAAAGTAATGTCCTCAACAACACAGCAAAAGGTACTTAAGTCTTTGAAGGTGAAATATTAGATTTAATGTTACCGTTATAAAAATGGATTGTATTGCGATTGTATGTGTGTGGGGTCTGAGCAATCGGATATTGGCCAGCTGGGCAGAGATTTACCTGTCTAGTGAAATGATGGTATGGTATGGGGAATACAGCTGGTTTGTCTCCCCTTGGTGCACCCTTCTCCTGACAAACAGGATATAAACTCTAATCTATAGACTGTGTGTGTGGTATATAGTGTGTGGCAGGAAAATTGATGTGCAATGTGCATGTGAGAGATATTTCTATGCTGTCTATACATACATGCTGCAGACATAGTGCTGTGATGTCACAGCAATACTTAGTGCACCAATCAGTAATATCTACTCAAACCTGATAAAATGTGAAGTTGTGTGTATTGCACAAAAATATGCACATTATTCGCAATCGAGAATATACTGAAACACTCTATAAAGCTATTGTTCGCCATACATGCGAAATGTAATAAAAAGCAGTGCTGTAATGTAAAATTACTTAGCGTGATCAGGAGTTCTTCCTCACCATCGCGAAAGTTGCTGCAAAACATTTTCTCCAGCCTCAGGAAACTTCCGGCACTTTGAATACTGTAGCAAAACTAGGCAGTGGCGACTCTAGGAACAATATATAGGGGGGGGGGGGGCACAAAGATACCACAGTCAAAAATGGGGGGGCAAAAACAAAATAAGTATATAGAAATAAGATTACAAAATACGAGAGAGTTGCGGTCTGCAGGGATACAGTTATAATAAAACAATTTACTTTTACAAAAGAAGCTATTGAGTCATCTGCTGTGCCGTCCTCTGCTTGCTTCCGCGGATTCTTTCCCCTTCTTTCTGTCTCTCGTCAGTGCACAGGCGCACTGTTATGGTGGATCTGTGGAAGACACACTGTTATGGGGGATCTGTGGATGACACATTATGCCTCTCATTAGCCCTCATTATGCCTCTCATCACTCCCATATCAGCCCCCATATCAGCCCTTATGCCTCATTAGCCCCCATTATAAGCCCTTTTGCCTCATTAGCCCCCATTATTCTTCTTATTAGCCCCATTAGCCCCCATTATGCCTCATTAGCCCACATTATGCCTCATTAGCCCACATTATGCCTCTAATTAGCCCCCATTATGCCTCTTATTAGCCCCCATATGCCTCCAATTAGCTCCATATGCCTCCAATTAGCCCCCATATGCCTTCAATTAGCCCCCATATGCCTCCTATTAGCCCCCATATGCCTCCTATTAGCCCCCATATGCCTCCTATTAGCCCCCATATGCCTCCTATTAGCCCCCAATTAGCCCCCATATGCCTCCAATTAACCCCATATGCCTCCAATTAGCCCCATAGACCCCATATGCCTCCAATTAGCCCCCATATGCCTCCAATTAGCCCCCATATGCCTCCAATTAGCCTCCAATTAGCCCCCATATGCCTCCTATTAGCCCCCAATTAGCCCCTATATGCCTCCAATTAGCCCCTATATGCCTCCAATTAGCCCCCATATGCCTCCTATTAGCCCCCATATGCCTCCTTTTAGCCCCCATATGCCTCCTATTAGCCCCCATATGCCTCCTATTAGCCCCATAGACCCCATATGCCTCCAATTAGCCCCCATATGCCTCCAATTAGCCCCCAATTAGCCCCCATATGCCTCCTATTAGCCCCCAATTAGCCCCCATATGCCTCAAATTAACCCCATATGCCTCCAATTAGCCCCATAGACCCCATATGCCTCCAATTAGCCCCCATATGCCTCCAATTAGCCCCCATATGCCTCCAATTAGCCCCATAGACCCCATATGCCTCCAATTAGCCCCCATATGCCTCCTATTAGCCCCATATGCCTATTAGCCCCCATATGCCTCCAATTAGCCCCATATGCCTCCTATTAGCCCCATATGCCTCCTATTAGCCCCATATGCCTCCTATTAGCCCCCAAATATGCCTCCAATTAGCCCCCAAATATGTCTCCAAATGCCCCCATATGCCTCCAATTAGCCCCCAAATATGCCTCCAATTAGCCCCAAATATGCCTCCAATTAGCCCCATATGCCTCCAAATGCCCCCATATGCCTCCTATTAGCCCCCATATGCCTCCTATTAGCCCCCATAATGCCCCCAGCAGCCACATTTTTTATAAAATTAAAAAAAAAAACACTTACCTCTCCTGCTCCTGGAAGGACGCCGCCTGCCATTTTCTCCCTCCTCAGTCGACTGTGCTCTAAACTGCCGTGCACAGCCGACAGCCGAGGACCAGGAAGTGGTGAGTACAGAGCGTTCACCACTTCCTGGTCCTTCTGTACTAATGAGCGCTTCCATAATGGAAACGCTCATTAGTATTCACTCGGGGGAATCAGCGGGGGGGCATCTGGGGGGGCAAGGAACAACATAGGGGGGGCAATTGCCCCCCCTCGCCCCCCTCTAGCGACGCCACTAAAACTAGGCAACGCCTGTATTGTGCATGCGCAATATGCACATATGACATGGGCGATTTTCACAATGAAGAAAATAATTGTGAATTCTCGAATTTGCAAATTTAGGGGAAAAATTAACAAAATATAGCAAATTTGAATATTGCCCCTGCCGCTCATGACTACAAATTATTTCTTCCTCCAACTCCATCTGCTGTGCTGTGAACTAGCGTGCACAGCGTGAGGTCACAGGGCGCCCTCATAGTATGTGCAGCCTTCGCAGAAGACAGCCGAGGACCAGGAAACGGTGAGTTGCTTCCCAGTCCGGTACTAATGAAGCGCTTCCATAATGGAAGTGCGTATATTTTTTTCTTTCTGTACTGAAATAGGACACTAAACGCTTTCAACACATATAACTGCAGAAGTGAACTGCATATATGTTTTTCTTGCTTGAAAAGATATAAGCTACTAAAGGCTTTTAAACATAGCACTTGCACCCCAAGAACAAATTGCTGGAATGACAGAGCTGTATAATGCTCCCCCCAAATAATCTTTCCCTGCACTTGTAAATCGCTTTTCTAGCACTGTCCCTAGTGCATTCTGACTTCTCTTCCTGCACTAAGATGCTGTGAAATGATTCCTCCCTATTCATTCCCTGCACTTCTAAATAGTTTTTTTCAGTTTTTTTCACAATCAGGTTTTTCCAGTTGCTGTCCCTAGCGCTTTCTCATGTCTGTCCCTGCAATCAGAATGCTTGAAAAGGCCTGACTCTAAGATGGCTGCCGTTTTTATAGGGCTGTGACATCACAAGGCTGGCTGCTGATTGGATGCATGCATGGCATTATGGGCCAGCCTGCCTTCCCAGAGTTTCTTGGCCCATGTCCTCACATGTATAGTCGCCATTGTTGCCGCCATTTCATCACAGTCATCACAGTCTTAGGGCTCATGCACACGGCTATTGCCCGTCTGTGGCCGTATTGCGGCCCGAATTCAGCGGGTCCACAATACACGGGCACCAGTCGTGTGCACCCCTAATCACGGATGTAACCCTTTCACTTGAATGGGTGTGCAATCCAGGAGATGCGGTTCAGTGCAGAATGAAGTAACATATTGGAAGCCCACGGAAGCACTACGGAGTGCTTCTGTGGGTTTTCTGTCCGTGCCTCCGCACCGCAAAAAAGTAGTGCATGCACTACTTTTTGCAGTGCAAACATTTGGATGCACATTAAATTGAATGGGTCCGCTATTTGCATGCAGTGGCCCCAAGGTCGGTTCCCGTGCATTGCTGACCACAATTTGAGGTCCGCAGCATGGGGCCGGCCAGCAAGCTGAATATCAATTAAAAAAATGTGGTGCAACTGCACACAGCAAAGAAAGGAGGGGAATGGTGGTAGCAGAAATTAGAGTAGTCGTTTTCAGTGAGTAAGAAGCAGAGTTGTGACGGACCCAGAGTGCCAGTGTAACAAATAAATTATATAGTAGAAATACATATTTTCATATAGTTTTGTGTTGGCTTCCTCAAAGTACTTTATGTTTGTGCATTCAAGTACAGTATACAGGACTCATACCCAAGATGGCGCCTCACTTTGATCATCTGACTTTCACATGATCTCCTAAACTCTCGCCGAACACTAGAGTGCTTTTAGAGACAGACGATTTTCATTCTGCGCATGCACAAAAAAAGATACTAAAAACTGGATGAATAATGGATACCAAATGGCAATATTCTGTTACCATCTGTTAAACAATTATGTCAATGCCATAATAAAAAACAGATAGCATGTGACCGTCATGAAGCAGAATTTATTTCCCCCAATATACATTATTTTTTTCTGAATTGTACAATATGCCTTGCAGTGAGCACTATCCTTGCAGGCACACACCTCTCTAGTCATGCCCATACCCTCCACTGAAAGCTCTGCAATAGAACATTAGTGCAGGATATGCTGCACCAATGTTCTAAGCAGAGTTTTAAGTGGAGCACAACGAGGACAGGTAGGAGCTCTGCCCAGCACATTGTAGCTTCTCGAGCAGAAGCATTGAGGTTTGCTCCTGCCAGGACAGCACTTATAGCAGCTCATTTTGCACAAAGCAGAACCCATTCACCACATATCTGGTGTACGGATTCTGTATGCATTGTAGTGAATAGTGCTTCAGGAGGCCTGAACTTCAGGGGCCTCTTTTGGTGTTAAAATTTGAAAAGAAAGAAATAAAGTATATTCTTAAAATTATTCTTAGGATATTTCTAACACTTTTAATAAATGTTACTTGAAAGTTTGGTTACACTTTAAACTTTTCTAAAAGTTTGTAAAACATAAGTCCTATTTGTGTGTATTTGTGGCCCTTACTGTGACCTTAATACATAACTGAAAAAAAATTCTGTCTCCCTAAGTGCATCACTTTACTCTTAACAGCATCAAATTATAGCTTTCACTGGTTTGACCTTCCCTCTGGTAAATCTAAGTTATTAATTGAACACTCCTTTAAGAAGTAAAGAGACAATTCATCCAAAAGTTTCATACAATATAAAAATCCATTATCCAAATTCAGGCTTGTACACATTATTATACTTTCTCACTTATTTTTCACATATACAGTGGAAATAAAAAGTCTACACACCCCTGTTAAAATGCCAGGTTTCTGTGCTGTTTCCACCTTTAATGTGACCTATAAACTGTACCATCTTTTAGGTGGAGGGAATAAAAAATAAATAAAAAATAATGTAGTTGCATACGTGTGTGCACCCTCTTATAACTGGGGATGTAGCTGTGTTCAGAATTAAGCAATCACACTCAAAATCATGTTAAATAAGAGTCAGCATACACCTGCCATCATTTAAAGTGTGTCTGATTAACCCAAATAAAGTTCAGCTGCTCTAGTTGCTCTTTCCTGAAATGTTCTTAGTCACATCCTACGGCAAAAGCCATGGTCCACAGAGAGCTTCCAAAGCATCAGAGGGATCTCATTGTTAAAAGGTACCAATCAGGAGAAGGGTACAAATATAGTTCCAAGTCATTAGATATACCATGGAACTCAGTGAAGACAGTTATCATCAAGTGGAGAAAATATGGCACAACAGTGACTGGACATCCCTCCAAAATTGTTGAAAAGATGAGAAGAAAACTGGTCTGGGAGGCTACCAAGAGGCCTACAGCAACATTAAAGTAGCTGCAGGAATATCTGGCAAGTACTGGATGTGTGGTACATGTGACAACAATCTCCCATATTCTTCATATGTCTGGGCTATGGGGTAGAGTGGCAAGACAGAAGCCTTTTCTTAAGAAGAAAAACATCCAAGCCAGGCTACGTTTTGCAAAAGCACATCTGAAGTCTCCCAAAAGCATGTGGGAAAAGATGTTATGGTCTGATGAAACCAAGGTTGAACTTTTTGGCCATAATTCCAAAAGATATGTTTGGCGCAGAAACAACACTGCAGATCACCAAAAGAACACCATACCCACAGTGAAGCATGGTGGTGGCAGTATCATGCTTTTGGGCTGTTTTTCTTCAGCTGGAACTGTGGCCTTAGTTAAGATAGAAGGAATTATGAACAGTTCCAAATACCAGTCAATATTGGCACAAAACCTTCAGGCTTCTGCTAGAAAGCTGAACATGAAGAAGAATTTCATCTTTCAGCATGACAATGACCCAAAGCATACATCCAAATCAACAAAGGAATGGATTCACCAGCAGAAGATTAAAGTTTTGGAATGGCCCAGTCAGAGCCCAGACCTGAATCCGATTGAAAATCTGTGGGGTGATCTGAAGAGGGCTGTGCACAGGAGATGCCCTCGCAATCTGACAGATTTGGAGTGATTTTGCCAAGAAGAGTCGGCAAATCTTGCCAAGTCAAAATGTGCCATACTGATAGACTCATGCCCAAAAAGACTGAGTGCTGTAATAAAATCAAAAGGTGCTTCAACAAAGTATTAGTTTAAGGGGGTGCACACTTATGCATCCATATTATTTTATTCTTATATGTTTTCTTCCCTCTATCTAAAAGATTCCAGTTTGTTTTTCAATTGAGTGGTATAGTTTATAGGTCACATTAAAGGTGGAAAAAGTTCTGAAATGATTTTTCTTTGTCTCATTTTTTTTACATCACAGAAACCTGACATTTTAACAGGGGTGTGTAGACTTTTTATATCCACTGTATACAGACATCTAAAAATACACACTGTGATAAATATAGGCTTAACTCTAATATCTGTGTATGATTTTATATATATGTTGTGTTATTATGTACAAACCGGATTCCAAAAAAGTTGGGACACTATACAAATCGTGAATAAAAACTGAATGCAATGATGTGGAGGTGCCAACTTCTAATATTTTATTCAGAAAATGTACAATTTTAAGGGAAAAATATGTTGAATCAGAATTTCATGGTGTCAACAAATCCCCAAAAAGTTGGGCCAAGGCCATTTTCACCACTGTGTGGCATCTCCCCTTCTTCTTACAACACTCAACAGACGTCTGAGGACCGAGGAGACCAGTTTCTCAAGTTTAGAAATAGGAATGCTCTCCCATTCTTGTCTAATACAGGACTCTAACTGTTCAATCGTCTTGGGCCTTCTTTGTTGCACCTTCCTCTTTATGATGCACCAAATGTTCTCTATAGGTGAAAGATCTGGACTGCAGACTGGCCATTTCAGTACCCAGATCCTTCTCCTACGCAGCCATGATGTTGTGATTGATGCAGAATGTGGTCTGGCATTATCTTGTTGAAAAATGCAGGGTCTTCCCTGAAAGAGATGACGTCTGGATGGGAGCATATGTTGTTCTAGAACCTGAATATATTTTTCTGCATTGATGGTGCCTTTCCAGACATGCAAGCTGCCCATGCCACACGCACTCATGCAACCCCATACCATCAGAGATGCAGGCTTCTGAACTGAGCGTTGATAACAACTTGGGTTGTCCTTGTCCTCTTTGGTCCGGATGACATGGCGTCCCAGATTTCCAAAAAGAACTTCGAATCGTGACTCGTCTGACCACAGAACAGTCTTCCATTTTGCCACACTCCATTTTAAATGATCCCTGGCCCAGTGAAACGCCTGAGCTTGTGGATCTTGCTTAGAAATGGCTTCTTCTTTGCACTGTAGAGTTTCAGCTGGCAACGGCGGATGGCACGGTGGATTGTGTTCACTGACAATGGTTTCTGGAAGTATTCCTGAGCCCATTATGTGATTTCCTTTACAGTAGCATTCCTGTTTGTGGTGCAGTGTCGTTTAAGGGCCCGGAGATCACGGGCATCCAGTATGGTTTTACGGCCTTGACCCTTACGCACAGAGATTGTTCCAGATTCTCTGAATCTTCGGATGATGTTATGCACAGTTGATGATGATAGATGCAAAGTCTTTGCAATTTTTCGCTGGGTAACACCTTTCTGATATTGCTCCACTATCTTTCTGCGCAACATTGTGGGAATTGGTGATCCTCTACCCATCTTGGCTTCTGAGAGACACTGCCACTCTGATAAGCTCTTTATATACCCAATCATGTTGCTATTGCCAATTGACCTAATTAGTGTTAATTGGTCTTCCAGCTCTTCGTTATGCTCAAATTTACTTTTTCCAGCCTCTTATTGCTACTTGTCCCAACTTTTTGGGGATTTGTTGACACCGTGAAAATTTTAATCAACTTATTTTTCCTTTAAAATTATACATTTACTCGGATTAAACGTTTGATCTGTCATCTACGTTCTATTACAAATAAAATATTGACATTTGCCATCTCCATATCATTGCATTCAGTTTTTATTCGCAATTTGTTTAGTGGCCCAACGTTTTGGGAATCCGGTTTTTATATACAGATGTAGCAGCGGTAGCACACACATTTAACTCAAATTTCTTAACTCATTGCGTTAGCTTGTAACAAAAGCCATTGAAAATAAATTGCTTAACACATTTAGTAGCATTTAGTTTAGTTAACATGTCTCATAAAGCATGTGTGTTAACCCTATTACATCCGTACTTTGATGCCACCATTTTGTAATATTGTCTATAGCACTAACAACTCTTTGGAAGTGGTAATGGAATGTTTCCTGGATTCAGCACTCAAGCCCCATGGAAATGTATAACACCTGAGACATGGCGGCACCCTCCCACAGCATGTATCCAGCAACTATTTGGCTTGAGAACCAGAGGATGAATAAAATATATCATAAGCTCTAACTCATTTCTGGTGCAACTGTAAGAATTACGCTTGGTATAATGTGGGCATCACAGGGAGTCTAAACACCGACAATGAGTGTTCCCACATAATGAGCATCTCACATTTTGGCACCCCTACACTGGTCATATTTGGTATTAAAGGATGAAACATGCATTAAGAAAGCATGTTGGCACCCTTATGTCCGTCAGAGTGAATGGGAAGACATACTTATTGAGTAAAAGAAAGTTGGAGTATACATGTGCAATGAATGCCTTCCTAGAAGGCTGGTCCAAGAATGGGAGGAAGACTGAAAAATTGAAGGATTTGGGATATTTCTGGGATGCAGTTTGGGGATCTAATTGTCATTGGGTTGTGTAGCACATTCTGCCTATCCCTAGAACCAGAAACATTTTCTTATCAAGCCATTCGTTAAATATAAGAACCTTTATGTTATTATTATTATTTTTTCTGTAACTGCTTACATGTCCTTTGTTTTGTCATCTATTTTGTTTAGCACTGCACTTTTGTTGTACATTAAATCTTAAAATTTAATAAGTCATTCTTTGCTGCTTTCACATCCACACCTCTTTGAAGTGGCACCTTTCTCGTTACCATTGATGCCGGTCTGTTTGTTGTATGCCAGAACGCAGTGCATTCCTGTGAGGTTGGCGCATATGTAAACCAGAGTTTTAAGTCAGTCTGCCATGGTGGCAGGTTGTATATGGATGTGTGTGTGGATGGGTGCTGTAAGTCCGTGGTAGTCTAGTTAGTTAGGTAGAAGAGTTCCCTTCCAGTCCCATCCAGGGTCACTGGAGCCGTGAGTTCCAGAGTACCCTTGTGTCCTGTCATTTTGTGTGTGTGCTTGATGATGTGCAATTTGTGACATACATTATTTTATGCAACAATGTGTTAAATTCAAATGCAGCAAAATGTAGTAGGAGTGGTGTGGCTCCCATGGACTAACATATGTATCATAACTCATGGCAGAATTTGGGGTCAATTAAAGGCAAGCGAGTATATGACTGCTTATTTGCTTTTCTAGCATGTAGATGACCAAAACATGCACAGCGTATTACACAGCCAGCATCTGCCGTGTATGGAGCAGGATCAGCTTGTGATCTCACTCCATACACCTCTTGTGCCCTGCTGACATACTTTTATGACAAAAAGTTAAATATTTTTTCCACTAACAATTACATTTTCATTTTTTAAAACATCATATACTATATTCTACTGGTTGAGTTGCTTTTATGACCCCTTGCTACAGGAGTCTGGAACACAAATAAAGGACCAATCCAGAACAACAACTTATATAGATCTAAGTATAGCTGGTTTCTTGTCAGAAGAGCAAAGCACCATCACTCTCCACCAAGATGAAAGCATGTAGATATAGTATAAGTTATAGGGGATTAGGATGAAACACAGTTTTGTGCAATTTATTTTCTGACCAAAATATAATAACAGAACCCTAATTCAGTCGTTAAAATTTAAATGGAGCAGGAGTAATGTGAATATGAATGTTTATTCTGCCAAGCATTGCTCCTGTCACTGCAAAGCACTCTTTACATTGAGAGACTTCACAGCCCTTCCCCTTTGCTGTGAGTGACAACTGTAGGATCCCACATAGAGGTACTGCTATTTTTGCTATTGTCTCCCTGTTTCAGTTTTTGACAGAAGATGACATTGAACTAAGCAGCTATTTAATGAGAACTTTTTCTGTTGGACACCATCCATTGATTAAAATATTACTGTTTCAGGTCCTGATTGTTTGTTGCTATGTCTGTTCATGACCTTAGCTAGTTTCTGACCACTCTTCTGTTAACCCTTCTAATCCTTGTCTAATACCATTTTTTTTTTTTTTTTTTGTTTTTTTTTACCTCGGCCTTGTCCTGACCACATGCTTCTCTGTGACTACTATTTAATCTGTCTGACTATCAACTGTCAACCCAATGCCTTTCTCTGACTACATTTTTATTAGCACTACTTTACTGCTGCCAATTTGAGACTACTCAGGGGACTGCGACCCAGTTTGGCCAATGCAAATCAGATAACATCTTAGAGAGTTGTCCGAGAGGTAACAATATATTTATATACTAAAGTTATCAGTAAAAGAAAGATAAAGAATCTTCACTGTAACTACTTAATACATATTAATAGGTTTAATGAGAATAGTCTACATTTTATTTCCTTTCCCATTTGGAGGATAATATATATGGTGAAATTACCATATAAATAGAACAACCACCAATCAAAGCAATGTATTTATTTCTTAAATAATAAAGCATTCCCTGGATGTTCTCTGGATTGACAGATCATCAGCTGCACAATATAAATAATTCAAATATTAGAAAGATTAGACTTTCTTTCCACAGTTGCAATAAGCACAATATGTTAAAAAGAAAAGCTTGGTCTGGAAAATAAAGACACTGATAACTGAACCATCCTGTGTACTGAAAGCTCAGAACAAAAAAAATAATAAAAACTTGGAATGAGCAGTAAATAGTGATGATCGAGCATGTTCGGCCAAACACCTGTTCGGCTTTAGCAGCTCCATGCTTGGCACATGGCGGTAAACGCTCGAGTCTCCTCCCTGCATGTTTCTTGGCTGCTACGCAGCCAATAAACATGAGAGGGCTCAGAGGGGGTATTGGGCTGGCACACACTGTAATGCCGTAGCCATGTTGGCTACTGACATTACAGTGATTGGCTGGCCGGAATGCATCATCGGGTGCTATACCCGATGATACGAGTTCGGCTCAGTCTTAGTCAGGGAGAGCTGAGCATAGGAATGGAAAGACAGTGTAGGGAGTGTTATTGGAAGATTTTTATTGCAAAAACCTTTCAGACACACAAAAGTTGTTTTAAGGACTATTGTGTATGACAGCATCAATATATGTTTGTAGTGCAACCTGCGCTAAATTGCTCAGTCTTAGGGAGAGCTGTGCATAGGAAGGGACAGACAGTGTAGGGAGTGTTCCTGGAAGATGTTTATTAGACAAACTGTTCAGTTACCCGAAAGTCCTTTTAAGGACTATTGTATGTGACAGCAGCAATATATTTTTTTAGCACATCCTGCACTAAATAGCGTCTAATAGGCCACTGCGGACAGTTAAATTATCCGCGCCACATCTCCTGTGTAAAGTGTGGGCATCCCTGAAATATCAGTGACATCCAGTGTAATTTTTCTGCAGACTGCATCCGCTGCGGACAGTTAAATTATCTGTACCACATCTCCAGTATAAAGTGTGCGCATTCAAAAAATATCTGTGACATCCAGTACACTTTTTCAATAGACGGTGTCCGCTGCAGACAGTGAGATTAGCTGTGCCACATCTCCAGTGTAAAGTGTGCACATCCCAAAAATATCTGTGACATCCAATGTACTTTTTCAATAGATGGTGTCCGCTGCGGACAGTAAGATTAGCTGTGCCACATCTCCAGTGAAAAGTGTGCGCATCCCAAAAATATCTGTGACATCTAGTGTACTTTTTCAATAGACGGTGTCTGCTGCGGACAGTCAGATTAGCCACGCCACATCTCCAGTGTAAAGTGTGCGCATCCAAAAAATATCAGTGGCATCCAGTGTACTTTTTCGATGTACAGTGTCCGCAGCGGACAGTGACATTAGCAGTGCCACATCTCCAGTGTAACTTGTGCGCATATTTTTTTTTTATTTGATACACAGTGTATTTTTTACGTAGACGTGTTGTACAGTGACATTACCGGTGGTACCTCTCCTGTATAACGTTTCCTCATCTCAAATACCTGTGACATTCCCTGTAATTTTTTATTAGCCACTGGTGACAGCATTTCCACATCCCAAATACCTTTTTACATTTTTTTGTGCATATACTTCCAAATCCTACGCTAATGTACATGTGACATACTTACAATCATATATCACATTTAAAATAAAGAAGGCGAGCAATAAGGGATAGGGAAGTGGCCGTGATATTGAAGGTGCACACAGAAGCTGAAACTGTGCCTGCTGCCAGAGCACAAGAAAAACTATCATCCACGTTAAATATCTTTATATCCCAGTTTGCAGGGCGGCGCAGGACACTACTCTTGAAGTCAGACCAGTGTGACCAGGTGGTCAGTTGGATTGCAGCAGATAATGCTTGCAGTCAGTTAAGCACCGCCCTGTCTTACACCAAGTCCAGTCTTGATACTCCTTCCTCCCACCATGGAGAGTCTGGCCAAACAAGTGATCCATCTCGCAAGCTTGAAGAGGGACAGATCTTGTGCCCTAATTCCCAAATTCTTGAGCATCCACAATCACAATCAGATGACGGTGGGGAATGGCAATTACTGTTTAATGAGGTGGATGATGATGAGACACAGTTGCCAATAACTCAACAGCAATTACTGTCTCAAAAGGTTGAGAAAGAGGATGAGACACAATTGTCAATCACTAAGGTTGTGGTTAGGTCAACAAATCAGGAGGATGAGCAGAGTGAGGAAGTGGAAGAGGAGGTGGTAGAAGATGAAGTCACTGACCCAACCTGGGAAGGTGAAAAGCCGAGCGAGGACAGCAGGGAGAGGGAGGGATCTGCAGCACCGCAAAAGGCTGAAAGAGGCAGTGAGGTGGCAAAAGGCAGAAGGTGGGCAACACCAAACAGGCCCGCAACTGTTCCACGGAACACCACCATGCAGAAATCTCCCTTGCCAAGGTGTAGGTGTTCCGCAGTCTGGCGCTTTTTTGAGGAAAGTGCAGACGACAAAAAAATTGTATTTTGCAACCTGTGCCATACAAAAATAAGCAGGGGCGTGAACACTAGCAACCTCACCACCACCAGCATGATCAGCCACATGGCATCAAAGCACCGTAATAGGTGGGCCGATTACCTATGTCCGCAATCTGTGTCTGCAGGTCACATCACTGCCTCCTCTACCCCTGTGTTATGTGCTGGCCAATACCCTGTCCAAGACGCAGGCTTGGATGCCCCCCGCCTGCACCTGGACCTTTGCAAGCATCATCAGCGACCACATCCACTTCCATGTCCCAGCACGGCTTCCAAATGTTCTTACCTCAGGCATTTGAAAGCAAGCACAAATACCCAGCCACCCACCCATAGGCCATAGCACTAAATGTGCAGCTTTAAAAATTACTGGCCCTGGAAATGTTGCCATTTAGGCTTGTGGACACTGAGACCTTCCACAGCCTGATGTCGGCAGTGGTTCCTTGCTACGCAGTCCCCAGCCGCCACTATTTTTCATGGTGTGCAGTGCCCGCCTTACACCAGCATGTGTCCCAGAACATCACCCATTCCCTGACCAACGCAGTTACTGGGAAGGTCCACATAACCACAGACACATGAACAAGTTCTGGTGGCCAGGGACGCTACATTTCCCTGACGGCCAATGTTGTGGAGGCCAGGAGCGAGTCATACCCTGGGATGGCACAGGCGCTACCGACGCCAAGGATTGCGGACCCTACAGTGGTTTCCACCAGCACCTACATTAGTGGCTCCAACCCCCAATTCTCCTCCTCCGCCTCCTCCTCCACTTCCACCTCCAAATTATCTGCATGCAGCACCAGTCAGTCATCAGTCAGTAGCTGGTAGCAGTGTAGCAATGCAGTGGGGAATCGGCAACAGGCTGTCCTGAAGATGATATGCTTAGCAGTCAAACAGCACACCGCCGCAGAGCTGTGGCAGGGGATAATAAGAGACCAGACTGAGCTGAGGCTGTAGCAACTCAACGTAGATGGTTGTGTCTGGTAATGGCCGTAACTTGGTGGTGGCTTTGCAGCTTGGCAAGCTCAGACACATCCCATGCCTAGCCCATGTCTTAAACTTAGGGGTTCAGCGGTTTCTCAAAACCTACCCCAATTTGCCTGAGCTTCTGGGGAAGTTATGTCGTGTGTGTGCATATCTGTCAACACTTCAGCAGCGCTTGAAATTGCCAGCTCACTGGCTGATGTGCGACGTTAGCGCTCGCTGGAACAGGACATTCCACATGTTGGCCAGGCTTTGTGAGCAGCAAAGGGCATTAGTGGAATACAAATGCAACACGGTGTCACAGCGGACAAGCACTAAGAAACACAGAAAAACTAACAAACCAGGCTCTGGGCGAGAAGCAGGGGAAGGGTCACCTCCTAGATAATCTCTGACCTCTCTCCCTGCACTGCTCAGCCCACATGCAGACCTTGGTGGTAGGAATGCTGTGTCCTCGTGCCTTGGCTAATACACCCTAAATTCCCTGAGATGGTGAAAAGGGGAAATAGGAGCAGCCTGCTCGCACAGAACCTGGATGGGAGAGATGACACAAACACAACTAAAACAGCGAACAACAGAAACCACACTTATCTTATCTGAGCTGGGACAGACAACCTTCCTTCCTTGTTTGCTTCCTAGGCCAGACTGATTTCTATAACCCGCTCAGAGCACTGGAATTGAGAGCCATTTAAACTAATGACCCCACCCAGTGCACCTGATGGGAGGCGGATCCAGCACAACTCCAAAACAAACACTAAACACGTGCTGCTATTGTGGCCGACCTCTGCACATAGCCGGAGCCGGGCATGACACCCGGTCATCACCTTTACAGTCAGCTTCCGCTATTCACAAACGAGGAGTGGGCATTGATGTCTGACCTCTTTGAGGTTTTAAGAAACTTTGAGGAATCAACACAGATGGTGAGCAGCGATAACGCTATTATCAGCATAACCATCCCACTTCTGTGTCTACTCAAACGCTCGCTGCTCACAATAAAGGACACCGCTTTCCATATAGAAGAGGTGGAAATTGGGTAAGACATTACACATGGTGATAGCCAGACCACCCTCAGTTTGTCTTCTCAGCGCAAATTGGATGTTAAAGAGGAGGAGGAGGAGGAGGAGCAGGAGACTGTTGCCTTCACTACAGAGGGTAGTACCCATGGAAGTTTAATTCCATCTGTTCAACTTGGGTGGGTAGAAGTGGAGGAAGAGGATGAGGAGATTGAGAGTGATCCTCCTGATGACGACAGCGAAGTCTTGCCTGTTGGTAATCTGGCACACCTGGCTGACTTCATGTTGGGCTCCTTTCCAGCGACCCACTCGTTATACTCATTTTAGACAACTCGGATTTCTGGTTGTTCACCCTTCTCGACCCTTGCTACAAAGAGAACTTCTCAACTCTCATTCCTCTGGTGGAGAGATCAAGCAAAACGGTTCAATACCAGAAGATCCTTGTTGAAAAATTGCACCCAAAATTTCCATCTGAAAATGCTGGCAGCAGAGTCCGTAGTTCCTTGACCAAAAGAATAGGGGAGACAAGGGGAACACAAAGCAGTTCCAACAGAGGCAGGACACTCTCAAAAGCCTGGGACAGTTTTATGACACCCCGCCAGCACACTCACCCTGATACACGGCCTAGTGTCACAAGGAGGGGAAAATTTTGGAAGATGGTGAAGGAGTACATAGCAGACCGTGTCAGCATTCTCAATGATCCATCAGTGCCTTACAACAACTGGATGTCCAAGCTGGACATGTGGCACGAACTTGAAGGTGCTGGCCTGCCCTGCAGCCAGTGTTTTGTCTGAGCGGGTATTTAGTGCTGCTGGTGGCATTATAACAAATAAGCATATCTGCCTGTCAACTGAAAATGCTGACAGGTTGACTCTTATAATAATGAACAAGGCCTGGATTAACCATGACTTCTCTACTTCACCAGAGGAAAGCTGACAAACATAAAGGCACTTTAAATGTGTTTTTTATAATGTACTGAATACACTGTATTCCCATGCAACCCTTCCAACACAAAAAAGGGTATATGGTTGAATATTCCTTTCTTCATCCTCCTCCTCCTCTTCCATCATATCAACATGCTTATTCGTTGCATATAATGACCTTGTATATATGCCCTTCGCATATAATGTTTTACAGAATCAGTTCACCAGCAGGCCCTCACCTACAATGTTTTACAGGATCAGATCACCAGCAGGCCCTCACATATGATTTTTTAGAGGGTCAGCTCATCAGCAGGCCCTCGCATATAATGTTTTACAGGGTCAGCTTACCAGCAGACCCACACCTAAAATCTATTACAGGATCAGCTCACCAGCAGGCTCTCGTATATAATGTTTACAGGGTCAGCTCACCAACAGGCCTTCACCTACAATCTTTTATAGGGTCAGCTCACCTGAAGGCACTCGCATATAATTTTTTAGAGGGTCAGCTCACCTGCAGGCCCACACCTAAATTCTTTTACAGGGTCAGCTCACCTGCAGGCCCTCACCTGCAATCTTTTATAGGTTCAGCTCACCTGCAGGCCCACGCATATAATGTTTTACAGGGTCAGCTCACCTGCAGCGCACCTACAAGTCCAGTCTCACTATCCAAGAGTGTGGTCAACTCAATCCTTACCGCAGGGGTTCGCATAACTAGTTATCACGGAGGAGTTTCGTTCATTATTGGAATTAACCAGACAAATTGCTTAACCAACTAAGAATGTCCATGCACCACCACCAAAGAATTTGGTTTCCCCCAAGCTGCTCGGCGGGTCATGGGAAGAACACCGCCAGATTGCCGCTCGTCATCGTTTATGGTCAGAGCTACAACCTTATCTTATCATCTTTGAACCTCTGACTTTCGTTTTTGATTAATGAAAACATTCTTGGCAAATGCTTTCGCTTTGGTTCGTCTTGTGAAGGTCCAAGAATTTCACCTCTATTGGCGCAATAAGGATTCTCTCGCAGTCCCTCTTTATCATGGCCCCAGTTCCGAAAACCAACAAAATAGAACCGGAGTCCTATTCCATTATTCCTAGCAGAAGTATTCAGGCAACCTCGTCTGCTTTTAACCCCTTAAGGACACAGCCCTATTTCACCTTAAGGACCAGGCCATTTTTTGCAAATCTGACCAGTGTCACTTTAAGTGCTGATAACGTTAAAACGCTTTTACTTACCCAGGCCGTTCTGAGATAGTTTTTTTGTCACATATTGCACTTCACGACACTGCTAAAATTGGGTAAAAAAAGTAAATTTATTTTTTTGCATAAAAATACAAAATTTACCAACATTTTTTAACATTTTTAAAATTTCAAAGTTTCAGTTTCTCTACTTCTGTAATACATAGTAACCATCCAAAAATGATCCCATTTTAGAAACTACACCCCTCAAGGTATTCAAAACTGATTTCACAAACTTTGTTAACCCTTTAGGTCTTCCACAAAACTTCATGGCAAATGGACATAAAATTTAAGAATTAAAATTTTTAGAAAATGTTTCCAATTTATTCATTTTTTTCCAGGAACAAAGCAAGGGATAAACTGCCAAACAGAACTCAATATGGGTTTCCCTGATTCTTTAGTTTGCAGAAACACCCCATATGTGGTCGTAAACTACCGTTTGGCCAAACGGGAGGACATAGAAGGAGGGGAGCGCCATATGGTTTTTAGAAGGCAGATTTTGCAGGACTGGTTTTGTTTATACCATGTCCCATTTCAAGCCCCCCGTTGCACCTCTAGAATAGAAATTTCAAAAAGTAACTCCATCTAAGAAAGTACACCCCTCAAGGTATTCAAAACTAAGTTTATAAACTTTGTTAACCCTTTAGGTGTTCCACAAGAGTTAATGGCAGATGGAAAAACAATTTTGGAATTTCTATTTTTTTATTTTTTTTCCATTTTAACCCTTACTTTATTACTGGAAAAAATGTGTTAACAGCCAAACAAAACTCAATATGGATTGCCCTGATTCTGTAGTTTGCAAAAACACCCGGCAAGGACATAAAAGAAGGGGAACGCCATATGGTTTTTGGAAGGCAGATTTTGCTGGACTGGTTTATTTACACCATGTACCCTTTCAAGCCCCCTGAGGCACCCTTAGAGTAGAAACTCCATAAAAGTGACCCTATCTAGGAAACTACAGGATAAGGTGGTTGTTGTTTTGGGACTATTTTAGGGTAAATATGATTTTTGGTTGCTCTATATTAGACTTTTTTGAGGCAAGGTAACAAAAAATTAAAATTCTACAATTTTTTCTACATTTGCTATTTAGTTTTGTGGAACACCTAAAGGGTTAACAAAGTTTGTAAGGTAACTTTTGAATACCTTGAGGGGTGTAGTTTCTTAGATGGGGTCACTTTTTTGGAGTTTCTAGTCTAGGCTACATCAGGGGGGCTTCTAATGGGACATGGTGTAAATAAACCAGTTCATCAAAATCTGCCATCCAGAATGGGCAAGTGTTAGAAAAAAAAAGTTCAAACTTGCTGATGGGGGGGCAAGTGTCAGAGGGGTCTAGGGTCTCAAAGCTAAAAAAAAAGCCCCTACATAACACAGTCACCCAAAAAATAAAAAATAAACATAACTTTCAAAATATGGAGAAGCTAAAAATTTTGGGGTATTGGTCCGAAACAACCTGCTCTATACAAATACCACATGATCTAACCTGTCAGAAGAACATTGTAAATAACAAAAAATAAAAAAGGTTCCAAAACAGCTATTTATTGTTACCTTGCCTCACAAAAAGTGTAATATAGAGCAACCAAAAATCATATCTACCTTAAAATAGTACCAACAAAACTGCCACCTTATACCATAGTTTCAAAAATATGGTCTTTTTTGGCGTTAGTACTCTAGGGGTGCATCTAGGGGGTCTTCAAATGGCAACTTAAAATTATGGCAACTTAAAATTATGCCAGTGAAATCTGCCTTCCAAAAACCATATAGCGTTAATTTCCTTCTGTGCCCTGCTGTGTGCCCGTACAGCAGTTTACAACCACATATGGGGTGTTTCTGTAAAATGTAGTTTTCTTTGGCTGTTAAACTTTGCTAAGTTAGTGGAAAAAATGGATTAAAATGGAAAATCTGCCAAAACAGTGAAATTCTGAAATTTCCTCTACATTTTCCTTTATTTCTTGTGGAACACATAAAGGGTTAAGAAAGTTTGTAAAATGTGTAGTTTCTAAAATGGGACCATTTATGGGTGGTTTCTATTATGTAAGCCTCACAAAGTGAGTTCAGACCTGAACTGGTCCTTAAAAAGTGGCTTTTAAACTTCTAAGCCTTCTAAAGTCCCCCCCCCCCCCCCCCCAAAAAAAATAAAAAAATAAAATTACAAAATGATCCAAACATGAAGTAGACATATGGGAAATGTAAAGCAATAACTATTTTAAGGAGGTATCACTATCTGTTTTAAAAGGAGAGAAATATATATATATTTTTTTAATTTTCCAATGTCATGAAGTACAATATGTGATGAGAAAACAATCTCAGAATGCCTCGGATAAGTAAAAGGGTTTTAAAGTTATTACCACATAAAGTGACACATTTGCAAAAAATGGCCTGGTCCTTAAGGTGAAAAATGGCAGGGCCCTGAAAGGGTTAAAGGGGTTATCTTCACATAGACCCCTTCCCTATGAGAAATGCTGCATTGATCAGTTGATCACTTTGGCTCCATTTCTCCAAGACCTGTGGAAATTCATTTATTTTATAGGGAAGTCACAGCCAGTCAGGCTTTAAAAAAAATATACTATTATATATCGCCTATTCAGATAATTAGCTCACATGTATTAGATGGATTTATTGAAGGCTACAGCTGCTTAATAGAGACTCCCAACTGAGGGTAGTGCATATAGACATAGTTTGTCACTCATTTTTAACTTTGCTTCATCTTAACATGGTGCTCTTCCTATTATTAGCAATTATCATCATTTAACTATCTTTATAGTAATATAGTCTTTACATGATTTAATCTAAAGTATATATGGCCACCCTTCCTATAAAAACAATGCAAAAATTAAAATGAAACCTACTTATTCTGTATTTTAAAAATGCCAAAACATTTTTATTACATATATATTTTTGTGTCAATGATTTTTATTACATTTTTGTAGTATGTTATTGAATGTAAAAGGTGAATTCATTAGCATATAACCAAGAAATTGTAGAAATTTCTTTTCCTGACACATTCTTTGATGTTACATTCAAAACTTGTCTATTCAAAGCAGAAAAAGGTGAAAATACACGAGAACTGAACACATGTCTACGATCAAAAACAAGAAATTTCATCATCTGTCATGATCCTAAATAAATTAGACTTTTCAAAGAGCAGGATAAAATCTTTTATGAATAATCTCTCTAAATTTTAAATATATTACAAATGAGGACATATTAAAAAGCTAGAACTTGTGGAAAAGAAATGACTTTTTGGATATATTATATATTGCAATCTTAACAATTAGATACTAATGTTTAAAATAAATCAGTAAATTACGAATTAATAAATATCAATAGACTATGATTGTGTAAGATAAATATATGCAATTAATGTAATTTAACATTTAAACAGTTCAATATTTTAGGTTATGTATATCAGTTTAAGGGAAACTGTCACCACCATTTGCATAGACAAATAGCTGTGGTTCACCTGATTAACCACCTCCCGTCCACCCATAGACTAAAAAAGAACGGGAGGTGGTTCTCTATTTCTGAATGGACGTTCCAGAACATCCATTCAGAAACTGCAGTTGCACGGTAATCGTGCAGCGGCTGATCGGGTTGCCCGCTGTCAGTGGGAGAAGGCAGGGACAGTGCCCAGGAGTCGCTGCCTTCTGAATAGCTGCATACACAGTGCTCACCGAGCGCTGTGTATGCAGAGCAGGAAGCGCTATCCGCTTCCTGTTCCGGCCCGGCGGTCACGTGATCGCCGGGACCGGAGAGTGCAGGAGCTGTAAGGTCTTTCAGAGACCTCGATCAGCCCTGCATTGAGGTTGTACAGTGCTGTATTGTGCTGTACAGCCTCTCTGGGGGGGGTGCATTTCTCCTATAACTGGGGCTACTATGTCCGCCCCAGTTACAGGAGAAATCAACAGTGAAAAGAAAAGAAAAAAAAAGTGAAGTAAATGTCCCCCAGAGGTCTTGTATGACCTTATGGGGGACAAAAAGTGTAAAAAAAATAAAGTGTTAAAAAAATAAAATAAAAAAAAGGTTTCACATGTAAAAAAATAAAATAAAATCCCCAAGTAAGGAATAAAAAAAATGTTAAAAATAAAATAAAAATATTTGGTATTGCTGCGTCTGTGATGGCTCTATAAATATATCACATGATCGACCCATTCCGATAAACACCATAAAAAAATATAAATAACTGTCAAAAAAAGCAATTTTTGTCACCTTACATCACAAAAAGTGCAACACCAAGTGATCAAAAAGGAGTATGTCCCACAAAATGGTACCAATAAAACCATCATCTCATCCTGCAAAAAATGAGCCTCTACATAAGGAAATCTCTCAAAAAAATAAATAAATATAGCTTTTAGAACATGGACACATTAAAACTTTTATGCTATTATTGTGTAAAACTTAAATAAATAAGAAAAAGTATACATATTAGGTATCGCCACATCTGTAAAGATCTGCTCTATAAAAATGTCACTTGACCGAACCCCTCAGGTGAACGCTGTAAAAATAAATAAATACTATGCTAAAACAACCAATTTTTTGGTCACCTTGCCCATAAAGAGTTATAATGAATGATCAAAAAATCATATGTACCCAAAAATAGTACCAATAAAACTGGCACCTTATCCCCTAGTTTCCAAAATGGGGTCACTTCTTGGGAGTTTCTACTGTAAGGGTGCATCAGGGGGGCTTTAAATGGGACATGGCATCTAAAAACTATGTGGAGTTCCTTTTCTTCTGCGCCCTGCCGTGTGCCCATACAGCAGTTTATGACCACATGTGGGGTGTTTCTGTAAACCGCAAAATCTGCGTATTAAATATTGAGTTTTGTTTGGCTGTTAACTGTTAATGTGTTAAAGAAAAAATTGGATTAAAATGGAAAATCTGCCAAAAAAGTGAAATTTTAAAATTTGATCTCCATTTTCCTTTAATTCTTGTGGAACGCCTAAAGGGTTAACAAAGTTTTTAAAATCGGTTTTAAGTAACTTGTTGAGTGTAGTTTCTACAATGGGGTTATTTATGGGGGTATCCACTATGTAGGCCCCACAAAGTGACTTCAGACCTGAACTGGTCCTTAAAAAGTGGGTTTTGGCAATTTTCTTAAAAATTTTAAGAATTTGAAGGATTTTTTCATAAAGGTAAAATATATTGACTCAAATTTATGACTATCATGAAGTACAATGTGTCGCGAGAAAACAATCTCTGAATGACTTGGATAAGTAAAGACGTTCCAAAGTTTTTACCACATAATGTGAGATATGTCAGATTTTCAAAATTAGGCCTGGTCAGGAAGGGGGCAAATGGCCCAGATGGGAAGTGGTTAAAATACAGTTTTTCTTTTGTTGATTTAAGGCTCCGTTCTTAAAGTTATGATGCTTTTTCTTAATATGCAAATTAGGTGCAATAAGGGTCTCACCACTGCTCTTGTTGCACTGAAGCACCACTTATTTCTGTGCTCAGCTCATCCCTGGCTGCTTTGATTGACAGAGCTAGGCAGTGGAAAAACAGAGTGGGAGGGGATGGCCAAATAAAGGAGTTTCAGTGTAACAAGTAAAATAGTGCCCCCTTCATCGCACCAAAGGCCTTATTTGCATATTAAAAAAGCATCATAATGAGAATGGCGCCTCAGATCAATAAAAGGAAAAAGTGTTTTAACCAGGTGAATCACAGCTACAGTATGGCCAGTGATGGTGAACATTTTCGAAACTGAGTGCCCAAACTAGTACCCAAAACCCACATATTTATTGTAAAGTGCCAACACGGCAATTAACCCTGAATACTACAGTCCAATATAGTATATCTTCCATATATTTTATCATTTAGCTATAGTAGCCTGCCTGCATTCAATGTACTGCCTGTGCTGTTCATAGCGCCCTGCACTGATGAATGGCAGGAGAAGTCCAAGGCATATTGGTACACCATAGACTTTTTCTAGGGTGCAGGTGCCCACAGAGGGCTCTAAGTGCCACCACTGGTTTAGGCAAACAGCTGGATAGGGAGGTGGCTGGTGACTCCCTTTAAAGTGAAGCTTTTAGTTATAGCCAATTAAACAATTGGACCAATCCAATAATAATCTGTAAGCAGTGGTGCTTCTAGTATTTTCTAAGTCCAGACCACTCTTGGGTAATTGGCCACATGGCGCGATCGTGGTCTGGCTGCATCATGGCCGTGCTGCAGTTAAGTCATTGACCATGTGGGCCGCAGTGGGCTCTTATTAAACAAATGAATACCACACTGTTTAGTCAGTCTTTATTCTTAATGGTCATGCTGTATTGAAGGTACTGCACAGCCATTAACAAAGTTGTCCCACTAAAGAGTGTGGTCTTCATTTGTTTAATTAGATGCTGCTGTGAGTCGTACAGACATGTGTACACGACCACAGCACAGCTCTGTTTCAACTCCGACATCACTGTACTATGTGCAATACACACCTATAGTAACCAGCTCAAAATAAGTATGTGTGTGATGCCAACATACTAAACTAGCAAACACCAATAAGTAAGCATGGCACAACTGATAATGAATACACTTTATTTCAACAATATAATAGATAAAAATATAAATACATACAGATGTATCATGGTTAGCACTCCCTCTGTTAACTCAAATTTCTTAACTCATTTCATTATCTTGAGACAAAAGCCATTGAAAAGCAATTGAAGGTGTTTGCTTAGATTAGATAACCAAACTCAGAAATCTCAGAAAAAAGGAGTGCTAACCATGTTGTAGCTGTACAATGCAGCAGTAGATGAAAAACACACAGGATATATAGAAAATCACAATCTGGATAACATGATAGAATATATAATAAATAGGTCATAAAAGGTACAAAAGTCCATAAGTAACAAATACCCAAATAGGTATAGAGTAAAAGGTATTGACCTGAGACACATAGGACACTAGAGTAGAGCAGACACCAGGATGTTCGGGTTCGAGAAGTTCGGCCGAACTTCCCGGAAATGTTTGGGTTCGGGATCCGAACCCGATCCGAACTTCGTCCCGAACCCGAACCCCATTGAAGTCAATGGGGACCCGAACTTTTCGGCACTAAAAAGGCTGTAAAACAGCCCAGGAAAGAGCTAGAAGGCTGCAAAAGGCAGCAACATGTAGGTAAATCCCCTGCAAACAAATGTGGATAGGGAAATGAATAAAAATAAAAATAAAATAAATAAAAATTAACCAATATCAATTGGAGAGAGGTCCCAAAGCAGAGAATCAGGCTTCACGTCAGCCACCACTGCAACAGTCCATTGGCATATATTTAGGCCCAGGCACCCAGGCAGAGGAGAGAGGTCCCGTAACAGAGAATCTGTCTTCATGTCAGCAGAGACTCAGTCTGCATGTCATAGCAGAGAATCAGGCTTCACGTCAGCCACCACTGTAACAGTCCATTGTCATATATTTAGGCCCAGGCACCCAGCCAGAGGAGAGAGGTCCCATAACAGAGAATCTGGCTTCATGTCAGCAGAGAATCAGTCTGCATGTCATAGCAGAGAATCAGGCTTCACGTCAACCACCATTGTAACAGTCCATTGTCATATATTTAGGCCCAGCACCCAGGCAGAGGAGAGAGGTCCCGTAACAGAGAATCTGGTTTCATGTCAGCAGAGAATCAGTCTGCATGTCATAGCAGAGAATCAGGCTTTACGTCAGCCACCACTGTAACAGTCCATTGTCATATATTTAGGCCCAGGCACCCAGCCAGAGGAGAGAGGTCCCGTAACAGAGAATCTGGCTTCATGTCAGCAGAGAATCAGTCTGCATGTCATAGCAGAGAATCAGGCTTCACGTCAGCCACCACTGTAACAGTCCATTGTCATATATTTAGGCCCAGCACCCAGGCAGAGGAGAGAGGTCCCGTAACAGAGAATCTGGCTTCATGTCAGCAGAGAATCAGTCTGCATGTCATAGCAGACATTCAGGCTTCACGTCAGCCACCACTGTAACAGTCCATTGTCATATATTTAGGCCCAGGCACCCAGCCAGAGGAGAGAGGTCCCGTAACAGAGAATCTGGCTTCATGTCAGCAGAGAATCAATCTGCATATCATAGCAGAGAATCAGGCTTCACGTCAGCCACCACTGTAACAGTCCATTGTCATATATTTAGGCCCAGCACCCAGGCAGAGGAGAGAGGTCCCGTAACAGAGAATCTGGCTTCATGTCAGCAGAGAATCAGTCTGCATGTCATAGCAGAGAATCAGGCTTCACGTCACCCAACATTGGAACAGTCCATTGTCATATATTTAGGCCCCGGCACCCAGACAGAGGAGATGTTCATTCAACTTTGGGTTGCCCCGCAATATAATGGTAAAATGAAAATAAAAAGAGGATTGAATGAGGAAGTGCCCTGGAGTACAATAATATATGGTTAAGGGGAGGTAGTTAATGTTTAATCTGGACAAGGGACGGACAGGCCCTGTGGGATCCATGCCTGGTTCATTTTTATGAACGTCAGCTTGACCACATTGGCTGTAGACAGGCGGCTGCGTTTGTCTGTAATGACGCCCCCTGCCGTGCTGAATGCACGTTCAGATAAAACGCTGGCTGCCGGGCAGGCCAGCACCTCCAAGGCATAAAAGGCTAGCTCTGGCCACGTGGACAATTTAGAGACCCAGAAGTTGAATGGGGCCGAACCATCAGTCAGTACATGGAGGGGTGTGCACACGTACTGTTCCACCATGTTAGTGAAATGTTGCTTCCTGCTAACACGTTGCGTATCAGGTGGTGGTGCAGTTAGCTGTGGCGTGTTGACAAAACGTTTCCACATCTCTGCCATGCTAACCCTGCCCTCAGAGGAGCTGGCCTTGGCGACCTCTTGCTCCTCCTCTGCCTTGGCCTTGGGCTTCCACTTGTTCCCCTGTGACATTTGGGAATGCTCTCAGTAGCGCGTCTACCAACGTGCGCTTGTACTCGTGCATCTTCCTATCACGCTCCAGTGAAGGAAGTAATGTGGGCACATTGTCTTTGTAGCGTGTATCCAGCAGGGTGGCAACCCAGTAGTCCGCACATGTTAAAATGTGGGCAACTCTGCTGTCATTGCGCAGGCACTGCAGCATGTAGTCGCTCATGTGTGCTAGGCTGCCCAGAGGTAAGGACAAGCTGTCCTCTGTGGGAGGCGTATCGTCATCGTCCTGCCTTTCCCCCCAGCCACGCACCAGTGATGGGCCCGAGCTGTGTTGGGTGCCACCCCGCTGTGAACATGCTTCATCCTCATCCTCGTCCACCTCCTCCTCATCCTCGTCCTCCTCGTCCTCCAGTAGTGGGCCCTGGCTGGCCACATTTGTACCTGGCCTCTGCTGTTGCAAAAAACTTCGAAGAGACTGGCCTGAAAGTGCTAAAAATGACCCCTCTTCCTCCTCCTCCTCCTCCTGGGCCACCTCCTCTTCCATCGTTGCCCTAAGTGTTTTCTCAAGGAGACATAGAAGTGGTATTGTAACGCTGATAACGGCGTCATCGCTACTGGCCATGTTGGTGGAGTACTCGAAACAGCGCAACAGGGCACACAGGTCTCGCATGGAGCTCCAGTCATTGGTGGGCAAGTGGTGCTGTTCAGTAGTGCGACTGACCCGTGCGTGCTGCAGCTGAAAGTCCACTATGGCCTGCTGCTGCTCGCACAGTCTGTCCAGCATGTGCAAGGTGGAGTTCCACCTGGTGGGCACGTCGCATATGAGGCGGTGAGCGGGAAGGCCGAAGTTACGCTGTAGCGCAGACAGGCGAGCAGCGGCAGGATGTGAACACCGGAAGCGCGAACAGACGGCCCGCACTTTAAGCAGCAGCTCTGACATGTCGGGGTAGTTGTGAATAAACTTCTGCACCACCAAATTCGGCACATGCGCCAAGCAAGGGATGTGCGTCAAACCGGCTAGTCCCAGAGCTGCAACGAGATTTCGCACATTATCGCACACCACCAGGCAGGGCTTGAGGCTCACCGGCAGCAACCACCCGTCGGTCTGTTGTTCTATACCCCTCCACAACTCCTGTGCGGTGTGGGGCCTCTCCCCCAAACATATGAGTTTCAGAATGGCCTGCTGACGTTTACCCCGGACTGTGCTGAAGTTGGTGGTGAAGGTGTGTGGCTGACTGGATGACCAGGTGGAAGAAGAGGAGGAGGAAGCCGAGTAGGAGGAGGTGGCAACAGGAGGCAAAGAATGTTGCCCTGCGATCCTTGGCGGCGGAAGGACATGCGCCAAACAGCTCTCCGCCTGGGGCCCAGCTGCCACTACATTTACCCAGTGTGCAGTTAGGTAGATATAGCGTCCCTGGCCGTGCTTACTGGTCCACGTATCTGTGGTTAGGTGGACCTTGCCACAGATGGCGTTGCGCAGTGCACACTTGATTTTATCGGATACTTGGTTGTGCAGGGAAGGCACAGCTCTCTTGGAGAAGTAGTGCCGGCTAGGAACAACATACTGTGGGACAGCAAGCGACATGAGCTATTTGAAGCTGTCTGTGTCCACCAGCCTAAATGACAGCATTTCATAGGCCAGTAGTTTAGAAATGCTGGCATTCAGGGCCAGGGATCGAGGGTGGCTAGGTGGGAATTTACACTTTCTCTCAAATGTTTGTGAGATGGAGAGCTGAACGCTGCCGTGTGACATGGTTGAGATGCTTGGTGACGGAGGTGGTGGTGTTGGTGGTACATCCCCTGTTTGCTGGGCGGCAGGTGCCAACGTTCCTTCAGAGGCGGAGGAAGAGGCCGAGGCGGCAGCAGCAGAAGAGGCCGAGGCGGCAGCAGCAGAAGAGGTAGCAGGGGGAGCCTGAGTGACTTCCTTGTTTTTAAGGTGTTTACTCCACTGCAGTTCATGCTTTGCATGCAGGTGCTTGGTCATGCAGGTTGTGCAAAGGTTCAGAACGTTAATCAAGCTCTGATGGCACAGCGTACAAACCACTCGGGTCTTGTCGTCAGCACATTGTTTGAAGAAGTGCCATGCCAGGGAACTCCTTGAAGCTGCCTTTGGGGTGTTCGGTCCCAGATGGTGGCGGTCAGTAGCAGGCGGAGTCTCTTGGCGGCGGGTGTTCTGCTTTTGCCCACTGCTCCCTCTTTTGCTACGCTGTTGGCTCGGTCTCACCACTGCCTCTTCCTCCGAACTGTGTAAGTCAGTGGCACAACCTTCATTCCATGTGGGGTCTAGGACCTCATCGTCCCCTGCATCGTCTTCCACCCAGTCTTGATCCCTGACCTCCTGTTCAGTCTGCACACTGCAGAAAGACGCAGCAGTTGGCACCTGTGTTTCGTCATCATCAGAGACATGCTGAGGTGGTATTCCCATGTCCTCATCATCAGGAAACATTGGTTGTGCGTCAGTGCATTCTATGTCTTCCACCGCTGGGGAAGGGCTGGGTGGATGCCCATGGGAAACCCTGCCAGCGGAGTCTTCAAACAGCATAAGAGACTGCTGCATAACTTGAGGCTCAGACAGTTTCCCTGGTATGCATGGGGGTGATGTGACAGACTGATGGGGTTGGTTTTCAGGCGCCATCTGTGCGCTTTCTGCAGAAGACTGGGTGGGAGATAATGTGAACGTGCTAGATCCACTGTCGGCCACCCAATTGACTAATGCCTGTACCTGCTCAGGCCTTACCATCCTTAGAACGGCATTGGGCCCCAGTAAATATCGCTGTAAATTCTGGCGGCTACTGGGACCTGAGGTAGTTGGTACACTAGGACGTGTGGCTGTGGCAGAACGGCCACGTCCTCTCCCAGCACCAAAGGGTCCAATAACACCACCACGACCATGTCCACGTCCGCGTCCCTTACTAGATGTTTTCCTCATTGTTATCGTTCACCACAACAACAAAAATATTATTTGACCCAATGTATTGAATTCAAATTCAGGCCTTTTTTTAAAGACAACTAACACTATCTGGCTATCTATTTAGGTACCGTATTACACTAATACAGGCACAGCAGTAACCACAGATTTAGCTGACTATAAATGTGAGGCCTAGTATTTAGGCGCTGGGTGACAGGTATAGGTTTACTGACAGAATTAGACTGGAAATGCACAGTAGCGTGTGTGTGAAGTTATTCAGAATGACCCTATGTGCACATTGAATCTGATATACCCTTTTAGGGATAGATTTAAAATAGCTCTGATACAGCAGAAACGACTAAATTAGGAAATTGATAAATTGGGAATTGTATTTCAACCCAGAACAAAAAATGTGCTTTGACGGACACTAAATAACTTGACCAGCCACAGCAGTAACAACAGATTTAGCTGGATATAAATTTGAGGCCTAGTATTTCGGCACTGGGTGACAGGTATAGGTTTACTGACAGAATTAGACTTGGAAATGCACAGTAGCGTGTGTGTGAAGTTATTCAGAATGACCCTATGTGCACCTTGAATCTGATATACCCTTTTTGGGATAGATTTAAAATAGCTCTGATACAGCAGAAACCACTAAATTAGGAAATTGCTAAATTGGGAATTGTATTTTAACCCAGAACAAAAAATGTGCTTTGACGGACACTAAATAACTTGACCAGCCACAGCGGTAACGACAGATTTAGCTGGATATAAATTTGAGGCCTAGTATTTAGGCGCTGGGTGACAGGTATACGTTTACTGACAGAATTAGACTGGGATATGCACAGTAGCGTGTGTGTGAAGTTATTGAGAATGACCCTATCTGCACCTTGAATCTAATATACCCATTTAGGGATAAATTTAAAGTAGGCCTGATACAGCAGAAACCACTAAATTAGGATATTGCTAAATTAGGAATTGTATTTCAACCCAGAACAAAAAATGTGCTTTGACAGACACTAAATAACTTGACCAGCCACAGCAGTAACGACAGATTTAGCTGGATATAAATTTGAGGCCTAGTATTTAGGCGCTGGGTGACAGGGATAGGTTTACTGACAGAATTAGACTTGGAAATGCACAGTAGCGTGTGTGTGAAGTTATTCAGAATGACCCTATGTGCACCTTGAATCTGATATACCCTTTTAGGGATAGATTTAAAATAGCTCTGATACAGCAGAAACCTCTAAATTAGGAAATTGCTTAATTGGGAATTGTATTTCAACCCAGAACAAAAACTGTGCTTTGACGGACACTAAATAACTTGACCAGCCACAGCAGTAACGACAGATTTAGCTGAATATAAATTTGAGGCCTATTATTTAGGCACTGGGTGACAGGTATACGTTTACTGACAGAATTAGACTGGGATATGGCCAAAAAATAACCACACTATTGATGGTTAAATGCACTTGGTGTGACAGCTTGACCAACCACACTATTGAGGGTTAAATGCACTTGGTGACAGGCTCAGCTTGCCCCTGATGTAGTATATGGCCAAAAAATAACCAGACTATTGATGGTTAAATGCACTTGGTGCGACAGCTTGACCCTGATGTAGGATTTAGCCAAAAAACAACCACACCATTGAGGGTTAAATGCACTTGGTGACAGCTTGCCCCTGATGTAGTATATGGCCAAAAAATAACCAGACTATTGATGGTTAAATGCACTTGGTGTGACAGCTTGACCCTGATGTAGGATTTAGCCAAAAAACAACCACACCATTGAGGGTTAAATGCACTTGGTGACAGGCTCAGCTTGCCCCTGATGTAGTATATGGCCAAAAAATAACCACACTATTGCTGGTTAAATGCACTTGGTGTGACAGCTTGACCCTGATGTAGGATTTAGCCAAAAAACAACCACACCATTGAGGGTTAAATGCACTTGGTGGCAGCTTGTGCTGGCGCACCACAAGACACAAAATGGCCGCCGATCAACCCAGAAAAAAGTGACTGAAAAACGCTCTGGGCAGCCTAAAAACAGTGAGCAATTCAATAGCAGCAGTTCAATCATCCACAGCTGCAGATCGATCTCTGAATGAAGTCCTTTGGAGGAGTTAATCACTGCCTAATCTCGCCCTAACGTCGCATCTGCAACCTCTGCCTATGCTGATCAGAGCAGAGTGACGGGCAGCGCTATGTGACTCCAACTTAAATAGAGGCTGGGTCACATGGTGCTCTGGCCAATCACAGCCATGCCAATAGTAGGCATGGCTGTGATGGCCTCTTGGGGCAAGTAGTATGACGCTTGTTGATTGGCTGCTTTGCAGCCTTTCAAAAAGCACCAAGAAAGCGACGAACACCGAACCCGAACCTGGACTTTTACGAAAATGTTCGGGTTCGGGTCCGTGTCACGGACACCCCAAAATTCGGTACTAACCCGGACTATACAGTTCGGGTTCGCTCATCCCTAGACACTACACTAAGCCAAATACATATCTATGTTTAAAGTGCAATGTGTAAAATACAGAAGAATGGTATAAATAGACAAAGTAGTAGATAAATAAATACCAGAGTGATGATCAGCAGCCCCGATGCGCGTCTTGCGTAAGATTCCCAAACCCCTTGAGGAGGCTTACGCGTTGGGGCTATGGGTCCTATAGGTCTCAGGTCAGAACCTTTCACTCTATACCCATTTGGGTATTTGTTACTTATGGACTTTTGTACCTTTTATGACCTATTTATTATATATTCTATCATGTTATCCAGATTGTGATTTTCTATATATCCTGTGTGTTTTTCATCTACTGTTGCATTGTATGTATTTATATTTTTATCTATTATATTGTTGAAATAAAGTGTATTCATTATCAGTTGTGCCATGCTTACTTATTGGTGTAACTGTACCATGTGAATCTTCCTATAAATGCAACATGGTGACTTTGGCCACAACACACATCATGCAGCCTAAGATCACAGCATTGCAATTATACTGTACTATATAGTACAGAGCAACAAACTGAATTAAAATTGAATGAGGTACTGTAGCTTTCTGACCATCAATTTGCTTTGATTGTGACTCAATGATGGCAAGAAATCCAAACCTGCTGGAATCCTTGCAACAATCAGATTGTGGCCACTGCAACTTGCAAGCTTCGATGCAAACCCATTCTCTTCCATTATATTATGATGTACAGTACAGTGGCATTGCAGTACCTTGATCCTTGGCTTTGTGATGTGTGCTGCAGCTAAAGTCACCGTATAGCCCCGGAATTAGGCTAGAGCTAATGTTACCCAGTGAGGCATATTTTTCATGCAATACCCTATGGAACTAAGGATGCAGCAGTGGGGAATTATTATACAAATGATCCAGCTTGTGAAAGAGATAATTCAATCTTATTTAGGAGAACTACTAATTTAGCACTTTACTAGTGCAATGATTTTGACTCCACACCAAAACTTCTCTAGGAATTTGTGTGTGAACGCCCCTGACGAAGCTATCCTGGTGAAACCCGGGTCGGGCGGTGCTACAGATTTTATTGTTTAAATGCCTGAATTTTAACGACTCTTGTGAGTATATTAAAAAGCATTTGAGAGATAAAGATTGGTTGAACTTCACTATGTGCGGCGCAACTTTATAATCCACAGGATCAACTCATACGATAGAGATTGCTTTTTGGTGGAAGCATGTGTTATAGCTACACAAAAAGAGCTGTTGCTTTTTCTTGACTTTGCACTCTGATGCTTTGAAGTGTGCCTGGCACCGCGACTACCTTTTGAATCTACTGAGACTTATTGTGAAAGTCACCCACATCACACGGTTGGTCTGCGACGTCGAAGAAGATTTGAATTCCCGCAGTGGTGACTTTATAATATACATTTACATAATTTTGGTGTTTTAAGATTGCACTTTAAAGAAACAACTTCAACATTTCTATAATGGTTATTTAATATACACTTTATATTGCCTCATACTAGACGTTGAATTGCTGAATTACAAGGCTTAACATCATAATGTAGAGGAGGTCCTGCTTGTCAACTGCTCTCAGCATTACCAGTAATGCTATTTTGTTGATTATTGCCCAAGGGCTGGCTTCCCTATGGGCTGTTTTACACCAATAGATTATCTGACCAATTTATGTTTAATCAGGCCAATAGTTGGTGTGTACATCAAAAGATCTGTGTGTTTAAACAGCCATCTGAACAATAATTGGTTAGAAAATCTGCCAGGTAATCTGTTGTGTAATACAGCCCTTAAAGAGGTTCTCTAGGAATTAAAAAGATAAAAATACTTAAGCACTAATTTATGATAAATATATTCCCAAATATACTATATTAGTTATAATGGCTCATTTTATCTAGGGAGCAATCATTAGGAAAAATAAAATGGCTGCCATCATATTAGTGCATATAAAACCTGTCCTAATCACACAGAAGGACAAGTTACTTCACAACACTGAGGTAATAGGCTGTGTCATCCTCCTCTCTGCTCTGCTTGTCAGGGATGATGATCCTGAAAACAAATAATAAGATCTTCAGCTGAATCTCTGTAGGAATGGAGTTCATGAGGAGACGTGAAGTACAGAGAAGATGGACAGGACATAAATTGGTAATGTGGGGCTGCTGCTACATACATGTGGGGCCGCTGCATACAAGTGCTGCTGCTCATTAGCCACATCCCAACCCTCCTCTCTGCACTTCATGTCTCTTCATGAACTTCATTTCTACAGAGATTCAGCTGAAGATTATATTGGCTGTATTCAGGATCATAATCCCTGACAAGTAGAGCAGAGAGGAGGATGAGGCAGCTCTTCACCTCAGTGTCCTGAAGTATTTTGTCCTGCTGTGTGATTAGGACAGGTTTTGTGTGTACTAATAGGACTGCAGCCATTTTATTTCACCTCATGATTGATCCCTAGACAAAACAAACTATTATAACTAATAAATGTTATTTGGGAATATATTTATCATAAACTAATATTTAAGTATTCTCATTTTCTGAATTATTGAAAAACCCATTGAAAGTGTGTTATTATTTACATTTGAATGGGCATATGACAATATTGTACACCCCAGCCTAAACTACAGAAGTGACTATTCACATCACAGTTGAAGTTGGGATGTGACTACAATTTATGAATTTAAAAAGGCAGCTAACATTTGTGAATGGAGAGATGTGCCAGCAGAGGTGCTGTAGGAGCTGTCAGTCCAACAATATACACATGTAGAAAATCGGTGGAGCGTTGAGAGCTGCACATGTTTGGAAGGGATGGCAAGAATTATGGAGTATTATGAATAGAATGCTAGGGATTGATTGAGAAGGCGAGACAGAAGCAATGTAATAAAAGAATGTTCATCCAACAGCTACCATGCTGAACTTTAGGTTGATTTCACATAGTGTAGCCCTGCATAGTGTCCTCTACTAGAAAGCTGCACATAAAGTGGTCGTGTCATTTCAGCAAATAGCATTTATCATGTAGAGAAAGTTAATACAAAGCACTAATGTATTGATATTATTCATATTGCTTCCTTCCAGGGCTGTATTAATTTTTCCATCACATTATACACTGCTCATTTCCATGGTTATGACCACCATGCTATTCAGCAGCGGTGGCCGTAGTTGCATACTATAGGAAAAAGCACCAGCCTATGTGAGCTTCCACGATCTCGGCCACCAGAAAGGCTGGGGCTTTTTCCTATAGTGTGCAAGCCCTGCCACTGCTAACAGATTGAAGGGGGGTCATAACCAAAGAAGCGAGCATTGTATAATGAACTGGAAAAATGTCATCAAGCCAGCAAAGGAAGCAATATGGACAAATACAATATATTAGTAAATGGCTTGTATTAACTTTGTCTACATAAGAAATGCCAGTTGCTGAGTTGTGTTGCTGTCGAAATACTGTCTTTACTGCAGATGTCCAAATTTACAGCAAAACCACTGTATTTTTGCCAGGATTTGGGAAAACGCAGCCAATGTGTGAACCTAGTCTAAGGAGACAAAGAAGGGCACATTCTAAAACACCTACCTTGTGCCTTATGAGATTGTCTCTCTCATGCGTACCGTAGTTTCCTCTATGGTAATTCCCTGTTTAGAGTGCAGAGATAAACACATTTTAAGTATTAACTATTCTATTCATATAATATATTCCTATACAAAGTAAATTTGAATATTGGATTATAAATATGTTTTTGAAAAGTATTTAGGTAAGCAGATAGAGTTATATTTTCAGTATAACATTCATTTAGAGAGACAGTAATTATGAAATATATTTAGCATTGTCTACGGAACAATTGCTGGCAGACAACCATTCATTTAGAAATTGCAGCGTTCATACAAGAATAAAAATCACCACGTAAAGAATATAATAATAACTGTAAACTCTGGATTGCAATAATAAATTTGTGCAGGAAAAATGCCATGTGTGCGAACAAGAAGCCAAGCTCCAAATAATTGAGAAGCATGTAGTTTTCAATGAAGCAAAATCAATCCTAATTTTTGCTTTTGTCACCTGATATACTCCATATGGCTGCAATTATATATTATACCAGTTTACTCATTTGGAGAGTCAGCAGTTTTTTTTCTAATTTTCACCCTCAGGAGATAGACAGACATATGGCTAAATAAGAAAAGTGGTTATAATAACATTGGTTAAGTATTTGTGCTTCACTTAACACTGTAATATCTTGAGCTGATGATATATCTCAGCTTTTTCAATAGTTTGTGAACATAGTAACATAGGGGGTCAGTTATTATCAGATATAACAGTTTTTGGAATATACAGTAAAGATTAATTGCACCGCAATCTGTGACTTTTCCCCACTCACGCTAGGTCTAAAAAGGGGGGTGTAGCGTGTGTGCAGGGAAGGGAGCGTGCCAGCAGGTCCGTCTCATTTATCATTTTCTATGCCTGCTTTATGCGTAGAAAATGGTCTAAATCTACACCAGCAATGGAGCTGGCCAACATTTAAACAGGCGGTGGATACGCCGAAGTTATGTTGAGGCCAGAACCTGTACATAATTTAGGCGCAGCTACCGCCATTGCAAAGGGGTATTAAGATAGACATCTTAATCAACAGGATTTGTGTGCGGTTCTGCTGAGATACTGCAGCTATACAGAGTAACAAACGCTATTGGAACAACTAATTGCAACTGGTGTGATATAACAGTTGCCCCCCAAAAAAATCTGATTGAGGCAGGGGTGTGATATACTTAGATCATAATTTCTATATAGTGCATTTTTATAGTGCAGCATTTTTGTGCGGTTCTGTTGAGATACCATAGCTATACAAAGAGACAAACGCTATTGGAATATAACAGTTACACCCAAGAAAATCTGATTGAGGCAGGGGTGTGATATACAAATAATATAATTTCCAGAGGTGGGATAAATCCAATTTTTTTCAAATCCGAATCCAAAAAGGTTCTCGAATCTCTCAAATTTTTCGAATCTCGAATCCTTACGAATCCTGTACATAAAAATTTTGTGAACGGTGTAAGAAACAAAGTGATCCAAACTCAATATACGAAAAAAATTGGAAATACAGGGTAATACAGCACACATACCTGATGTAGATGTTCTCTTTCCTCATTTTCTCCTTTCAGACCTTCAGACCGGACCACCATTTTTCAGACATTTTCCGTTTCTGCAGTTTGACCCCCCAAAAATCTTAGTTTACTACTTTTCCATCATCCTTGCATCTTTTGGACAAATCATCCTACCACCCCCAATACTGTGCCGCTATGCTCCCAAATACAATACTACAGAAACAGATAAACCCCCTGATAATACTAGTACCACACAGACCCCCCATATAAAATACCCCTTCTTTGTGGCTTCAGTAGATGCCCCCATTGTGCCCCCCAGTAATGTGACAGTAAAAAGAGACCCCCATAATGCCCACCAATAATGTGCCAGTAAGTGTCCCCATAGATGCCCCCATCATGTGCCAGAATCAAGTTCCTCTCTCCTCCCATCCCCATGTCCCAGTATCATAGTGCCATCTCACCCCCCAAAGTGCCAGTATTAAGTGCCTATCTCATTCCCACCCCCCTATGTGCTAGTATCATAGTGCCATCTCCCCCCAGTGTGCCAGCATCATAGTGCCATCCCCCAAATGTGCCAGTATCAAGTGCCTCTCTCCTTCTCACCCCACCCCCCATGTGCCAGTATCATAGTGCCAACCCCCCCATGTTCCAGTATCAAGTGACAACCCCCCCCCCCCATTTGCCAGTATCAAGTGCCTCCTGCTCCCCCCATGTTGCAGTAACAGTCCGGTGCTTTAAAAAAAAAAATATTATACTTACCTCCATGTCAGCGATGCGATGCAGGCCTCAGCCTGTATGTCCATATATGGAGTCAGTGCTTGTGTATTCTAATTTAGCCTGTATTACAGAAAAGTTTCTGCTGGGATTCATATCCACAACCTTCTGCATTAGAAGCAAGGCACTTAACCACACAGCTATAAGAGCTGAATAGCCACTTACTGACAAAATATGAGACTTCTACTGTAGACTAGTTTATAGCTTTGATAGCCAGTGTACATCCATACAAATGACAGCTGCCCCAGCTCACCCAGCTCTACTACATCTATACACATAACAGCTGCCCCAGCACACCCAGCTCTTCTACATCTATACACATGACAGCTGCCCCAGCACACTCAGCTCTGCTATATTGCTATATATGATAGCTGCCCTAGCACACCCAGCTCTGCTACATCTATACACATGACAGTTGCCCCAGCACACTCAGGTCTGCTATATCTTTATATATGACAGCTGCCCCAGCACACTCAGCTCTGCTATATCTATCTACTGTATAGCACTAGAGATATATAGATGTACACTGGCTATAACAGAGTCTACAGTAGAACTGTCATATTTTTTCAGTCACTAGCTATGCAACTCTAATAGCTGCGTGCCTTGCCTCTAATAAAGAAGGTTGTAGGTTTGAATCACAGGCAAGGCATCTGTATCGCCATCTGGCAATACAGATAACTATGCCCGGGATTCGTCGGATTTGAGGGATTCGTGCATTCGACGGATTTGTCTAATAATTTCTATATAGTGCATTTGTATTGTGCAGCATTTATGTTTGGTTCTGTTGAGATACCACAGTTATACAGAGGAACAAACTTCATTTGAACAACTAATTGCAACTGGTGTGATATACCAGTTGCCCCCCCCCAAAAAAAGTCTGATTGAGGCAGGAGTGTTATATACCTAGAATATCATTTCTATATAGTGCATTTGTATTGTGCAGGATTTGTGTGCGTTTCTGCTAAGATGCCATAGCTATACAGAGGGATAAACGTCATTGAAACAACTAAATGCAACTGGTGTGATATAACAGTTGCCCTAAAAAAAATCAATCTGATTGAGGTAGGGGTGTGATATACCTAGAATATAATCTCTATATAGTTCATTTTTATTGTGCAGCATTTGTGTGCGGTTATGCTGAGATACAGCAGCTATACAGAGGGATAAACAGAGGGATAAACGCCATTGGATCAACTAATTGCAACTGGAGCGAATAACAGTTGCCCCCCAAAATATCTGATTGAGGCAGGGGTGTGATATACCTTTAATATAATTCCTATATAGTGCATTTGTATTGTGCAGCATTTGTGTGCAGTTCTGCTCAGATACCGCAGCTATACAGAGGGACAAACGTCATTGGAACAACTAATTGCAGCTGTTGTGATACAGTCCTGATCAAAAGTTTAAGACATTTGAAAAATTGCTAAAAATCATATTTTACATTGTTGGATCTTAACAAGGTTCCTCGTAGCGCTTCAACTTGCAACAAGAAGAAATGAGAGTGAGACAAAAAATTTTGAGCAATTAATTGAAAATAACGATTAAACTGAAACAGGGTGTTTTTCAGCTGATCCAAATTTTAGGACCACATGCCTTTAAAAGGCCAAATCTGTGCAAAGATGTGGATTCATTGTCATTTTCTATCAGGTAGTCACATGTTGTGATGGCAAAAGCCAAAAAACTCTCCCTTTTTGAACGTGGTCGGGTTGTTGAATTGCATAAGCAGGGTCTCTCACAGCGCGCCATCGCTGCTGAGGTGGGACGCAGTAAGACAGTCATTTGGAATTTCTTAAATGATCCTGAGGGTTATGGAACAAAAAAGTCAAGTGGAAGACCCCAAAAAATGTCATCAGCACTGAGCCGGAGGATCCAATTGGCTGTCCGTCAAGACACTGGACGATCCTTGACCCAAATTAAGGCCTTTACTGGTGCTGATTGCAGCCCCATAACCATCAGACGGCAATTTGAGACTGAAGGGCTTCAAAAACAAAAAACGTCTTCAAAGACCTCGTCTCCTTGAACGCCACAGAACTGCTCGTTTGGACTTTGCAAGAGAGCACCAAACATGGGCCATTCAAAGGTGGAAGAAAGTTTTCTCTGATGAGAAAAAATTGTACTTGATGGTCCTGATAGTTTTTAACGTTACTGGCATGACAAGCAGATCCCACTTGAGATGTTTTCTACGCGCCAAAGTGGAGGGGGCGCCATAATTGTCTGGGGTGCTTTTTCCTTCAGTGGAACAAAGAAGCTTCAGGACGTGCAGGGGCGTCAAACGGCCGCTGGCTATGTCCAGATGTTGCAGAGAGCATTCCTCATGACTGAGGGCCCTCGTCTGTGTGGTAACGACTGGGTTTTTCAACAGGACAACGCTACAGTACACAATGCCCGCAGGACAAGGGACTTCTTCCAGGAGAATAGCATCACTCTTTTGGCCCATCCTGCGTGTTCCCCTGATCTAAATCCATTTGAGAACCTTCGGGGATGGATGGCAAGGGAAGTTTACAAAAATGAACAACAGTTTCAGACAGTAGGTGGCCTTCGTGCGGCCGTCTTCACCATTTGGAGAAATGTTCCCACTCACCTCATGGAAACGCTTGCATCAAGCATGCCAAAACAAATTTTTGAAGTGATAAACAATAACGGTGGAGCTACTCATTACTGGGTTCATGTTTGGAAGTTGGATTTCTGTTTTGGGGTGTTTAGTTTTTTTGGGAAGTGTGGTCCTAAACTTTTGATCAGCTGAAAAACAGCCTGTTTCAGTTTATTTGTTGTTTTCATAAAATTGAATGCTCAATTTTTTTTTTGTCTCACTCCCATTTCTTCTTGTTGCATGTTGAAGCTCTACTTGGAACCTTGTTAAGATCCAGCCATGCTAACTATGATTTTTTGCTATTTTTCAAGTGGTCTTAAACTTTTGATCAGGACTGTATTACAGTTGCCCCCAAAAAAATCTGATTAAGGGAATCTATATACCTGCTTCCATAAATACTGCTTTTCTATAGGGACTTTTTCATAGGGTCATTTTGAAAATGAAAAGAGGCAGAGGAAGAGGCAGGCCATTCCGCAGGGGTGGTAGTGGTCAGGCAGGTGCACTAGGCTGGATCCTAAGTGGGAAGTTGGAGAAGGCGCGTGCGAGTAAGTCAAAAGACGCACCAGAGTTGATTGAGTGGCTCACTCAGCCTTCCGCTTCTGCACCCTCCTCATCCTCTGTATCTCCACCCTCCTTACTGTCTGCTGTGTGCAACCACAAAGATACCATCACCACCATTATAGCACCTCCACTCGAGTCAGAGGAATTATTTTCCCATCAATTCCCAGACCTTACCGATGTTCATCCATTCTTTGGCATCGGATGAGTAAGAGCAGATTACAATGGCCTTCATCCAGCGGTCTAACGACAGTACTGAGATCAGCCCAAGGAGTGTGGTACTCACTGTTGCTGCCTACTACGAGATCTCTAATGTCAGGGGTGGTGAAGGTGACGATGATGACGTGTGGATGGACGTCATGTGGGTACCCACAAGAGAGGAAAAGGAGGGGAGTTCAGAGGTAGAGACGGAACAGCAGAAAAGGAGGAGAAGCAAGCAGAACTCGCACTGCACAGGAGGCAAAAAGCAGACTGCAAATGTATCTGGAGCGTACCATCCACCATGCACTGTCACATCTTGCGCTCCTAGGATGCCGACACACGGCTCCACACTTGTCAGCTGCTGATAATTAGGGATGAGCGAACTCGAACTGTATAGTTCGGGTTCGTACCGAATTTTGGGGTGTCCGTGACACGGTGTTCGTCGCTTTCTTGGCGCTTTTGTGACGCTTTCTTGGCGCTTTTTGAAAGGCTGCAAAGCAGCCAATCAACAAGCGTCGTACTACTTGCCCCAAGAGGCCGTCACAGCCATGCCTACTATTGGCATGGCTGTGATTGGCCAGAGCACCATGTGACCCAGCCTCTATTTAAGCTGGAGTCACATAGCGCCGCCCGTCACTCTGCTCTGATTAGCATAGGGAGAGGTTGCGGCTGCGACAGTAGGGCGAGATTAGGCAGATTAACTCCTCCAAAGGACTTGATTAATCGATCGATCTGCAGCTGTGCATCATTGAGCTGCTGAAATTCAATTGCTCACTGTTTTTAGGCTGCCCAGACCGTTTGTCAGTCACTTTTTTCTGGGGTGATCGGTGGCCATTTTGTGTCTTGTGCGGTGCTGCGACCAAGTGCATCCAAGCTGCGACCAAGTGCATTTAACCCTCAATGGTGTGGTTGTTTTTTGGCTAAAGCCTACATCAGGGTGAAGCTGTCACACCAAGTGCATTTAACCAGCAATAGTCTGTTAATTTTTTGGCCATATACTACATCAGGGGCAAGCTGCGCCCGTCACCAAGTGCATTTAACCCTCAGTAGTGTGGTTAGTCAAGCTGTCACACCAAGCGCATTTAACCAGCAATAGTGTGGTTATTTTTTGGCCATATCCCAGTCAAATTCTGTCACTAAATCCATACCGGTCACCCAGCGCCTAAATACTAGGCCTCAAATTTATATCCCGCTAAATCTGTCGTTACCGCTGTACTGTTGTGGCTGGGCAAGTTATTTAGTGTCCGTCAAAGCACATTTTTTGTTCAGGGTTGAAATACAATTCCCAATTTAGCAATTTCATAATTTAGTGGTTTCTGCTATATCAGAGCTATTTGAAATCTATCCCTAAAAGGGTATATAATATTCAAGGTGCACATATGGTCATTCAGAAAAACTTCACACACACGCTACTGTGCATTTCCAAGTCTAATTCTGTCACTAAATCCATACCGGTCACCCAGCGCCTAAATACTAGGCCTCAAATTTATATCCCGCTAAATCTGTCGTTGCCGCTGTCCTGTTGTGGATGGGCAAGTTATTTAGTGTCCGTCAAAGCACATTTTTTGTTCTGGGTTGAAATACAATTCCCAATTTAGCAATTTCATAATTTTGTGGTTTCTGCTATATCAGAGCTATTTGAAATCTATCCCTAAAAGGGTATATAATATTCAAGGTGCACATAGGGTCATTCAGAATAACTTCACACACACGCTACTGTGCATTTCCAAGTCTAATTCTGTTAGTAAATCCATATCGGTCACCCAGCGCCTAAATACTAGGCCTCAAATTTATATCCCGCTAAATCTGTCTTTACCGCTGTCCTGTTGTGGATGGGCAAGTTATTTAGTGTCCGTCAAAGCACATTTTTTGTTCTGGGTTGAAATACAATTCCCAATTTAGCAATTTCATAATTTAGTGGTTTCTGCTATATCAGAGCTATTTGAAATCTATCCCTAAAAGGGTATATAATATTCAAGGTGCACATAGGGTCATTCAGAATAACTTCACACACACGCTACTGTGCATTTCCAAGTCTAATTCTGTTAGTAAATCCATACCGGTCACCCAGCGCCTAAATACTAGGCCTCAAATTTATATCCCGCTAAATCTGTCTTTACCGCTGTCCTGTTGTGGATGGGCAAGTTATTTAGTGTCCGTCAAAGCACATTTTTTGTTCTGGGTTGAAATACAATTCCCAATTTAGCAATTTCATAATTTTGTGGTTTCTGCTATATCAGAGCTATTTGAAATCTATCCCTAAAAGGGTATATAATATTCAAGGTGCACATAGGGTCATTCAGAATAACTTCACACACACGCTACTATGCATTTCCAAGTCTAATTCTGTCACTAAATCCATACCGGTCACCCAGCGCCTAAATACTAGGCCTCAAATTTATATCCCGCTAAATCTGTCGTTACCGCTGTCCTGTTGTGGATGGGCAAGTTATTTAGTGTCCGTCAAAGCACATTTTTTGTTCTGGGTTGAAATACAATTCCCAATTTAGCAATTTCATAATTTAGTGGTTCCTGCTATATCAGAGCTATTTGAAATCTATCCCTAAAAGCGAATATAATATTCAAGGTGCACATAGGGTCATTCAGAATAACTTCACACACACGCTACTATGCATTTCCAAGTCTAATTCTGTCACTAAATCCATATCGGTCACCCAGCGCCTAAATACTAGGCCTCAAAATTATATCCCGCTGAATTTGAATACAATACATTGGGCCAAATAATATTTTTGTTGTTGTGGTGAACTATAACAATGAGGAAAACATCTAGAAAGGGACGCGGACGTGGACATGGTCGTGGTGGTGTTAGTGGACCCTCTGGTGCTGGGAGAGGACGTGGCCGTTTTGCCACATCCACACGTCCTAGTGTACCAACTACCTCAGGTCCCAGTAGCCGCCAGAATTTACAGCGATATATGGTGGGGCCCAATGCCGTTCTAAGGATGGTAAGGCCTGAGCAGGTACAGGCATTAGTCAATTGGGTGGCCGACAGTGGATCCAGCACGTTCACATTATCTCCCACCCAGTCTTCTGCAGAAAGTGCACAGATGGCGCCTGAAAACCAACCCCATCAGTCTGTCACATCACCCCCATGCATATCAGGGAAACTGTCTGAGCCTCAAGTTATGCAGCAGTCTCTTATGCTGTTTGAAGACTCTGCTGGCAGGGTTTCCCAAGGGCATCCACCTAGCCCTTCCCCAGCGGTGGAAGACATAGACTGCACTGACGCACAACCACTTATGTTTCCTGATGATGAGGACATGGGAATACCACCTCAGCATGTCTCTGATGATGACGAAACACAGGTGCCAACTGCTGCGTCTTTCTGCAGTGTGCAGACTGAACAGGAGGTCAGGGATCAAGACTGAGTGGAAGACGATGCAGGGGACGATGAGGTCCTAGACCCCACATGGAATGAAGGTCGTGCCACTGACTTTCACAGTTCGGAGGAAGAGGCAGTGGTGAGACCGAGCCAACAGCGTAGCAAAAGAGGGAGCAGTGGGCAAAAGCAGAACACCCGCCGCCAAGAGACTCCGTCTGCTACTGACCGCCGCCATCTGGGACCGAGCACCCCAAAGGCAGCTTCAAGGAGTTCCCTGGCATGGCACTTCTTCAAACAATGTGCTGACGACAAGACCCGAGTGGTTTGCACGCTGTGCCATCAGAGCCTGAAGCGAGGCATTAACGTTCTGAACCTGAGCACAACCTGCATGACCAGGCACCTGCATGCAAAGCATGAACTGCAGTGGAGTAAACACCTTAAAACCAAGGAAGTCACTCAGGCTCCCCCTGCTACCTCTTCTGCTGCTGCCGCCTCGGCCTCTTCTGCTGCTGCCGCCTCGGCCTCTTCCTCCGCCTCTGGAGGAACGTTGGCACCTGCCGCCCAGCATACAGGGGATGTATTACCAACACCACCACCACCTCCGTCACCAAGCGTCTCAACCATGTCACACGGCAGCATTCAGCTCTCCATCTCACAAACATTTGAGAGAAAGCGTAAATTCCCACCTAGCCACCCTCGATCCCTGGCCCTGAATGCCAGCATTTCTAAACTACTGGCCTATGAAATGCTGTCATTTAGGCTGGTGGACACAGACAGTTTCAAACAGCTCATGTCGCTTGCTGTCCCACAGTATGTTGTTCATAGCCGCCACTACTTCTCCAAGAGAGCCGTGCCTTCCCTGCACAACCAAGTATCCGATAAAATCAAGTGTGCACTGCGCAACGCCATCTGTAGCAAGGTCCACCTAACCACAGATACGTGGACCAGTAAGCACGGCCAGGGACGCTATATCTCCCTAACTGCACACTGGGTAAATGTAGTGGCAGCTGGGCCCCAGGCGGAAAGCTGATTGGCGCACGTCCTTCCGCCGCCAAGGATCGCAGGGCAACATTCTTTGCCTCCTGTTGCCACCTCCTCCTTCTCGGCTTCCTCCTCCTCTTCTTCCACCTGCTCATCCAGTCAGCCACACACCTTCACCACCAACTTCAGCACAGCCCGGGGTAAACGTCAGCAGGCCATTCTGAAACTCATATGTTTGGGGGACAGGCCCCACACCGCACAGGAGTTGTGGCGGGGTATAGAACAACAGACCGACGAGTAATTGCTGCCGGTGAGCCTCAAGCCCGGTCTGGTGGTGTGTGATAATGGGCGAAATCTGGTTGCAGCTCTGGGACTAGCCAATTTGACGCACATCCCTTGCTTGGCGCATGTGCTGAATTTGGTGGTGCAGAAGTTCATTCACAACTACCCCGACATGTCAGAGCTGCTGCATAAAGTGCGGGCCGTCTGTTCGCGCTTCCGGCGTTCACATCCTGCCGCTGCTCGCCTGTCTGCGCTACAGCGTAACTTCGGCCTTCCTGCTCACCGCCTCATATGCGACGTGCCCACCAGGTGGAACTCCACCTTGCACATGCTGGACAGACTGTGCGAGCAGCAGCAGGCCATAGTGGAGTTTCAGCTGCAGCACGCACGGGTCAGTCGCATTACAGAACAGCACCACTTCACCACCAATGACTGGGCCTCCATGCGAGACCTGTGTGCCCTGTTGCGCTGTTTCAAGTACTCCACCAACATGGCCAGTGGCGATGACGCCGTTATCAGCGTTACAATACCACTTCTATGTCTCCTTGAGAAAACACTTAGGGCGATGATGGAAGAGGAGGTGGCCCAGGAGGAGGAGGAGTAGGAAGAGGGGTAATTTTTAGCACTTTCAGGCCAGTCTCTTCGAAGTGACTCAGAGGGAGGTTTTTGGCAACAGCAGAGGCCAGGTACAAATGTGGCCAGCCAGGGCCCACTACTGGAGGACGAGGAGGACGAGGATGAGGAGGAGGTGGAGGAGGATGAGGATGAAGCATGGTCACAGCGGGGTGGCACCCAACGCAGCTCGGGTCCATCACTGGTGCGTGGCTGGGGGGAAAGGCAGGACGATGACGATACGCCTCCCACAGAGGACAGCTTGTCCTTACCCCTGGGCAGCCTGGCACACATGAGCGACTACATGCTGCAGTGCGTGTGCAACGACAGCAGAGTTGCCCACATTTTAACCTGTGCGGACTACTGGGTTGCCACCCTGCTGGATCCACGCTACAAAGACAATGTGCCCACCTTACTTCCTGCACTGGAGCGTGATAGGAAGATGCGCGAGTACAAGCGCACGTTGGTAGACGCGCTACTGAGAGCATTCCCAAATGTCACAGGGGAACAAGTGGAAGCCCAAGGCCAAGGCAGAGGAGGAGCAAGAGGTCGCCAAGGCAGCTGTGTCACGGCCAGCTCCTCTGAGGGCAGGGTTAGCATGGCAGAGATGTGGAAAACTTTTGTCAACACGCCACAGCTAACTGCACCACCACCTGATACGCAACGTGTTAGCAGGAGGCAACATTTCACTAACATGGTGGAACAGTACATGTGCACACCCCTCCACGTACTGACTGATGGTTCGGCCCCATTCAACTTCTGGGTCTCTAAATTGTCCACGTGGCCAGAGCTAGCCTTTTATGCCTTGGAGGTGCTGGCCTGCCCGGCGGCCAGCGTTTTGTCTGAACGTGTATTCAGCACGGCAGGGGGCGTCATTACAGACAAACGCAGCCGCCTGTCTACAGCCAATGTGGACAAGCTGACGTTCATAAAAATGAACCAGGCATGGATCCCACAGGACCTGTCCGTCCCTTGTCCAGATTAGACATTAACTACCTCCCCTTAACCATATATTATTGGACTCCAGGGCACTTCCTCATTCAATCCTATTTTTATTTTCATTTTACCATTATATTGCGAGGCTACCCAAAGTTGAATGAACCTCTCCTCTGTCTGGGTGCCAGGGCCTAAATATATGCCAATGGACTGTTCCAATGTTGGGTGACGTGAAGCCTGATTCTCTGCTATGACATGCAGACTAATTCTCTGCTGACATGAAGCCAGATCCTCTGTTACGGGACCTCTCTCCTCTGCCTGGGTACTGGGCCTAAATATATGCCAATGGACTGTTGCAGTGGTGGCTGACGTGAAGCCTCATTCTCTGCTATGACATGCAGACTAATTCTCTGCTGACATGAAGCCAGATTGTCTGTTACGGGACCTCTCTCCTCTGCCTGGGTGCTGGGCCTAAATTTATGAAAATGGTCTGTTGCAGTGGTGGGTGACGTGAAGCCTGATTCTCTGCTATGATATGAAGACTGATTCTCTGCTGACATGAAGCCAGATTGTCTGTTACGGGACCTCTCTCCTCTGCCTGGGTGCTGGGCCTAAATTTATGAAAATGGACTCTTACAGTGGTGGGTGACGTGAAGCCTGATTCTCTGCTATGACATGAAGACTGATTCTCTGCTGACATGAAGCCAGATTGTCTGTTACGGGACCTCTCTCCTCTGCCTGGGTGCTGGGCCTAAATTTATGAAAATGGACTCTTACAGTGGTGGGTGACGTGAAGCCTGATTCTCTGCTATGACATGAAGACTGATTCTCTGCTGACATGAAGCCAGATTGTCTGTTACGGGACCTCTCTCCTCTGCCTGGGTGCTGGGCCTAAATTTATGACAATGGACTGTTGCAGTGGTGGGTGACGTGAAGCCTGATTCTCTGCTATGATATGAAGACTGATTCTCTGCTGACATGAAGCCAGATCCTCTGTTACTGGACCTCTCTCCTCTGCCTGGGTGCTGGGCCTAAATTTATGAAAATGGACTGTTGCAGTGGTGGGTGACGTGAAGCCTGATTCTTTGCTATGACATGAAGACTGATTCTTTGCTGACATGAAGCCAGATTGTCTGTTACGGGACCTCTCTCCTCTGCCTGGGTGCTGGGCCTAAATTTATGAAAATGGACTCTTACAGTGGTAGGTGACGTGAAGCCTGATTCTCTGCTATGACATGAAGACTGATTCTTTGCTGACATGAAGCCAGATTGTCTGTTACGGGACCTCTCTCCTCTGCCTGGGTGCTGGGCCTAAATTTATGAAAATTGACTCTTACAGTGGTGGGTGACGTGAAGCCTGATTCTCTGCTATGACATGAAGACTGATTCTCTGCTGACATGAAGCCAGATTGTCTGTTACGGGACCTCTCTCCTCTGCCTGGGTGCTGGGCCTAAATTTATGAAAATGGACTCTTACAGTGGTGGGTGACGTGAAGCCTGATTCTCTGCTATGACATGAAGACTGATTCTCTGCTGACATGAAGCCAGATTGTCTGTTACGGGACCTCTCTCCTCTGCCTGGGTGCTGGGCCTAAATTTATGAAAATGGACTGTTGCAGTGGTGGGTGACGTGAAGCCTGATTCTCGTCTATGATATGAAGACTGATTCTCTGCTGACATGAAGCCAGATCCTCTGTTACGGGACCTCTCTCCTCTGCCTGGGTGCTGGGCCTAAATATCTGACAATGGACTGTTGCATTGGTGGCTGACGTGAAGCCTGATTCTCTGCTATGACATGCAGACTAATTCTCTGCTGACATGAAGCCAGATTGTCTGTTACGGGACCTCTCTCCTCTGCCTGGGTGCTGGGCCTAAATTTATGAAAATGGACTGTTGCAGTGGTGGGTGACGTGAAGCCTGATTCTCTGCTATGACATGAAGACTGATTCTCTGCTGACATGAAGCCAGATTGTCTGTTACGGGACCTCTCTCCTCTGCCTGGGTGCTGGGCCTAAATTTATGAAAATGGACTCTTACAGTGGTGGGTGACGTGAAGCCTGATTCTCTGCTATGACATGAAGACTGATTCTCTGCTATGACATGAAGACAGATTCTCTGCTGACATGAAGCCAGATTGTCTGTTACGGGACCTCTCTCCTCTGCCTGGATGCTGGGCCTAAATTTATGACAATGGACTGTTGCAGTGGTGGCTGACGTGAAGCCTGATTCTCTGCTATGACATGCAGACTGATTCTCTGCTGACATGAAGCCAGATCCTCTGTTACGGGACCTCTCTCCTCTGCCTGGGTGCTGGGCCTAAATTTATGACAATGGACTGTTGCAGTGGTGGGTGACGTGAAGCCTGATTCTCTGCTATGATATGAAGACTGATTCTCTGCTGACATGAAGCCAGATCCTCTGTTACTGGACCTCTCTCCTCTGCCTGGGTGCTGGGCCTAAATATCTGACAATGGACTGTTGCATTGGTGGCTGACGTGAAGCCTGATTCTCTGCTATGACATGCAGACTGATTCTCTGCTGACATGAAGCCAGATTGTCTGTTACGGGACCTCTCTCCTCTGCCTTGGGTGCTGGGCCTAAATTTATGAAAATGGACTGTTGCAGTGGTGGGTGACGTGAAGCCTGATTCTCTGCTATGATATGAAGACTGATTCTCTGCTGACTTGAAGCCAGATCCTCTGTTACGGGACCTCTCTCCTCTGCCTGGGTGCTGGGCCTAAATATCTGACAATGTACTGTTGCATTGGTGGCTGACGTGAAGCCTGATTCTCTGCTATGACATGCAGACTAATTCTCTGCTGACATGAAGCCAGATTGTCTGTTACAGGACCTCTCTCCTCTGCCTGGGTGCTGGGCCTAAATTTATGAAAATGGACTCTTACAGTGGTGGGTGACGTGAAGCCTGATTCTCTGCTATGACATGAAGACTGATTCTCTGCTGACATGAAGCCAGATTGTCTGTTACGGGACCTCTCTCCTCTGCCTGGGTGCTGGGCCTAAATTTATGAAAATGGACTGTTGCAGTGGTGGGTGACGTGAAGCCTGATTCTCTGCTATGACATGAAGACTGATTCTCTGCTGACATGAAGCCAGATTGTCTGTTACGGGACCTCTCTCCTCTGCCTGGGTGCCGGGGCCTAAATATCTGAGAATGGACTGTTCCAGTGGTGGGTGACGGGAAGCCAGATTCTCTGCTATGGGACCTCTCTCCAATTGATTTTGGTTAATTTTTATTTATTTAATTTTTATTTTAATTCATTTCCCTATCCACATTTGTTTGCAGGGGATTTACCTACATGTTGCTGCCTTTTGCAGCCCTCTAGCCCTTTCCTGGGCTGTTTTACAGCCGTTTTAGTGCCGAAAAGTTCGGGTCCCCATTGACTTCAATGGGGTTCGGGTTCAGGACGAAGTTCGGATCGGGTTTGGATCCCGAACCCGAACATTTTCGGGAAGTTCGGCCGAACTTCTCGAACCCGAACATCCAGGTGTTCGCTCAACTCTACTGATAATAATGTTGCCATCTGCAGTCTATGCTGTCAATGCATAAGTCACGGTAAGCCCAACACTCACCTAGGGATGACTGCCTTAAGAAGGCACCTGGCCTCCCATCACCAAGCCCAGTGGAAGCAAATCTGTCAGAACCCGCAAAGCCACACTCCTGGTGCTCCACGTCCTGCCTCTTCTCCTTATCCTCTCTCCCCCCATTTGTCCTCCACTCCACCTTCCACCGTACCGTCGCCACCTTCATCTGGCAAAAGACAGGCTTCCGTGGCCCAAATGTTTTAAAGCTTAAAAAAATGATGACGCCGGATAATCCTCTTGCCCAATGGCCGACTGCTGCCTTCTCGGAACTGCTAGCCCGTCAACTACTGCCATGTAAATTGGTGGACTCAGAGGCCTTTAGAAAATTTGTGCCCATTGGCATACCCCAATGAAAGGTCCCCTGAAAGAACAATTTCTCCTAGAAGGACATCCCGGAAATATATGGCCACATTAGTCTGGCAAGTCAATATATCTCTGGAACACAGGGTTGGTGCCAAGATACATCCGACCACAGACACGCGGTCTAGCAAACATGGGCAGGGAAGGTACTTTTACTACCCACTGGGTGAACCTTCTGACGGCCGTCAAGCATGTAACCCGTGGCACCTGTGTGGATTTGGTGTTACCACCACTGATTGCATGAAGGCCTGCCTCTTCTTCTCCTTCTCCTCCCACTCCATCCTCTGTCTCCTCCTCGGCTGACTCCTCCTTTTCCATTGATACCACCTCTTCCGCTGAACCCCCCAAGCTCCCCAGAACCTAATTGACGTACCAGTTGAGACGTTGCCATGCTGTGCTGTGATGTTGTGCCTGGAAGCCAAGTTCCCGCCCCCAACACACATACCTGCACGATCCCCTGAAGACGCTGGGTGTCCAGCGAAACATGGCGAGAGGCAGGAAATCTATGTGTGTGTGATTTTAGTAGCAGTGAATAGTAGATAGGGAACTCCTTGAGAGGAGTAAATTTATAGCTAGTATAGCGGTACAGCAAGTGTAGCAACGCAGCCGGAGCACTAAGACTGAAGCTGTAAATGACTAGCAAGTATGATGCTGTGAAGGATTATAAACAGTAGCTGTCTTCTAAGTGAAGGAGATGATCTGCAACCACTGGGGATTTTTAATTGTCACAGTATTTGTTGCCAAGTTTTAATAAATAGATCCGAATAAAAGTGAAGTTTTAAACATAACAGCACATGAAAAAAGATGTAAATAGGTCTCAAGGACCATTATTTGTGGTACTAATGGAAGCCAAGAGCCACACTGGTTCTGCACTGCATTCAACTTTGCGGTCACAGGCCAATCAGTGGCTAACCCTGCTCAATTTGACATTTGGTAAAGTAGTGGGCGACAACAGTGCTAATCTGCTGAGTTCGCTGAAACAGGTCAAAGACACATGTGCCGTGCATAGCACACATTTTGAACTTAGTCGTGCAGCGATTCGTTGCCAAATACCCTGTGGTCCAGTACATCTTTTGACAGGCCAGGAAAATCTATGGCCATTTTAGAAGATCTTACAAGGCCATGGATCGCCTTGCTGACAATTAGCGGCAAAACCACTTGCCCATCAGATGTCTGATTTGTGACTGCCCGACTTGCTTGAACTCCACCTTGTATATTCTTGATTTTTGATTCTCCAGCAAAAATTTGCCGTTAACGACTAGCTGTGAGAACTCTGCAGCAGTACAGGTTCTGGGGAGCTTGTTTTTTTTTCACCATGCCAGTGGCTGCTCATGCGCGACGCATGAAGACTTCTGCGGTCATTTGATGAGATCACCAAACTAGTCAGTCACAGCCAGGGCACCATTAGTGATATCGTACCTGACGCCTCCTTTCTGGAGCATGCATTGCGTCGTGTTATTGATAAAGCCGTCGAGGAGCAGTAGCAGGAAGATGAGGAAGTCGCAATGCTGAATGAATTCCCAGGGGGGGCTACTCCATCTGAGACAAGTCAGCAGGAGTCTGAAGAGGAGTCAGAGAAGGATGGTGCATGGAGGGAGGAGAAGAAGCAAGAAGAGAAGGCTTTAAAATTCTCCTTAATCTCTGGTGTTGTCCGTGGATGAGGGAAGGAGACCGAGAACGATATTCTCCTGGGCGATGAGCAAGAGCCAAAGCGCTCCACCGCTTCCAATTTATTGCAAATGGCCTACATGCACAAGTGTTTGAAGAGAGACCCCCGTATAAAAAGCATAAGGGGCAAGGACCAGTACTGGGTGGCAACGTACTTAGACCCCTGGTACAAACACAAAATGGAGGACAAATGTTACCAGCATCACAGAGGGCTGTCAGAATGCAGCATTTCCAGGGCTTGCTGCGAGAGATGCTGCATTCCGCTGTTTACTGGGTGTGCAGGCTGGAACTGTGGCCAGAGCTGGCACAATTTGCCATGGAAACTTTTGGCTTGCCCCTAGTTGAGTATCCTGTCTGAAAGGAGCAGCAGAGGGGATCGTGATTGATAAGCGCACTTGCCTAGCTCACAAAAGTGTGGACTACCTCACATTTCTAAAAATGAATGTCCTGTGATGACCACATTTAATTGAATTTCCTCATGACAGCTCACAAATATCTGCCACCACCCAGAACAAATAATGATCCATGTCTTGTAAATATAGCGGTATAAAAGGCCTTTTCTGTCAGTTGAATTCCTAATGTTTGGGACCTCGGAGGAATTTAATGTGTAACAAAGAATGTATTGTAGCCCTTTCACTTAGGCTTTATAGGTTTTATGAGTGTAGGAGTCCCACTGCCTGAACAATTGTACCACAATGTGAATGAGGCCGTCCTTTATGTGATATACAGGAGTGCCTCTTCCTTGTAATTTTTGGCAGTACTTGCACTTTATATACAAGTAAATAGTGATCGACGAACATTGGCCGGGACGGTTCACGAACGCTATTGCGCGAACGTGAATAAATGTTTGCGAACCGCAAGTTTGCAGTGGGACCCATTCACTTTAATGGCAGGCAAACCTGAAAAACCTTCAGCTCATATTTTCAGCCATTAAATACTTAGTAGAAGTGCACAAATAGTCCCACAACATGAACAGTGACATATCAGAGGGGGATCAATGACAAAAATTCTAACAAAAAAATAAGTATCTTAATCAGGGGACATTTCTATGCGTCTTAAAGGGAAATTCTCTGAAATGTGCCCTGTCAGAGCCTAGAAAAATCTTATTTTAGGCAACGGGAGTACGGGCCATAAAAATTAGGCATTCACCTGACATAACTTAAATTCTGATTATGTGTCTCGAGGTACATTAAGCGATCAATGGATACAAATTTTACTGTAGGCCACTGGACCACAGGCTCCAAACATTAGGCATTCACCAGACAGAAAAGATCAAGTGATTATGTGGCCGGAGGTATATTACACTGTCAATAGATATCAATTTTACTGCAGGCCAGTACAAATATAGGTCAAATACATATGTTTAAAAGAACTAAAAATATAAAATTGGATTAAAAACATGGCTAAGGAAATCCCCCCTCTTGAAAAAAACCCTAATGATTATTTCTCTGAGGCCTCAACAATTATTCATTCAGCGTACAGAAAAGTACGTATGTGGCTGGATGTAGATTACACGGTCATTGGATATCAATTTTACAGCAGGCCAGAGGACTACAGGCCCCAAAAATTATGCATCAGCGTACAGAAAAGAACAAGTAAGTATGTGGCTGGAGGAAGATTGCACGGTCATTGGATATAAATTTTACAGAAGGCCAGTGGACTACAGGCCTCCAAAATTATATGCATTCACCGTACAGAAAAGATGAAGTGATTATGTGGCTGGAGGTCTATTAGATGGTCAAAGGATATCAATTTTACTGAAGAACAGCACAAATATAGGTCACATATATATATTTAAAAGAACTAAAAATATAAAATTGGATTAAAAACATGGCTAATGAAATCCCCCCTCTTGAAAAAATCCCTAATGATAATAGTTGAAACACGTGGTCGTCACAGGTGTTGAATTCCATCGAGGGCCAAAACATTAGGCATTACCCGGCCAGAAAAGGCCTTTTATACCGCTGTATTTACCTAAGACAGGAACTATGATTTGTTCTGGGTGGTGGCAGATATCTGTGGGCTGTCATGAGGAAATTCAATTAAACGTGGTCGTCACAGTTGAATTCCTCAGAGATCCATGCCTCATTCATTTTTAGAAATGTGAGGTAGTCCACTCTGTCGTGAGCTAGGCGTGTGTGCTTATCGGTCACAACCCATCCTGCTGCGCTGAACGTCCTTTCAGACATGACACTCGACGATGGGCAAGCCAAGATTTCCATGGCAAATTGTGCAAGCTCTGGCCACAGGTCAAGCCTGCAAACCCAGTAATCAAGGGGTTCTTTGCTCCTTAGAGCATCCACATCGGCCGTTAACCCGATGTAGTCGGACACATGTCGGTCTAGGTGTTCCCTGAGGCTGGATCCGGAGGGCAGCTGTCAATGGGTTGGCTGCAAGAATGATTTCATATGTGAAGGGACCAACACAACTTTAAGCCACCCTCTTCTTGCATGCGCTGTTAGATTGGTACCCGCAACTGTTTCTCTGTGAGTGGAAATTCCTCTGCCAGCACCCGCAAAAGCAGAATGTAGCATTCCTTGAAGCAAGTCCTGTAAGTGCTGCATTCTGACAGCTCTTTGTGATGCTGGTAACATGTCCGCCATTTTTAGTTTGAACCGGGGGTCTATGTACGTTGCCACCCAGTACTGGTCCTTGCCCTTTATGCTTTTTATACGGGGGTCTCTCTTCAAATGCTGGAGCATGAAGGCCCCCATTTGCACTAAACTGGAAGTGGTGGAGTGGCCTGGCTCCTGCTCATCATCCAGGATAATGTCGGCATCGGTATTCTCCCCCCATCCACGGAAGACACCAGGGATCCCCAAAAATATTAAAGCCTGCTCTTCTTGCTCCTCCTCCTCATCCCCCAGGAACCATCCTCCTCTGACTCCTCTTTAGACTCCTGCTGACTTATATCAGATGGAGTAGCCCCCCTGAGAATTCATTTGCATTGCGACTTCCTCATCTTCCAGCTCCTGCTCCTCGATGGCTTGATCAATGACATGACACAATGCATGCTCAATAAAGAAGGTGTAAGGTTACTGATGGCGCGCTTGTTGCGACTGACCAGTCTGGTGATCTCATCAAATGGCCGCAGAAGTCTGCATGCATTGCGCATGAGCAGTCACTGGCACGGCGAAAAAACGACTACGTTCAGAATATGTGTTATTTTGCCCTGTTTCAGCGTGCTCAGCATATTGGCACCATTGTCGCAAACCACTTTACCAACTGTCAAATTGAGCAGAGTAAGGCTGGGTTCACACGGGCGTGTCCGTATTAGGTCCGGATGCGCCCCGGTGTATTGCACCCGCGCGAGTAGGTATGCAATTGCAGTCAGTTTTGACTGCAATTGTGCTCCGATGTTCAGTTTTTATTGCGCGGGTGCAATGTGTTTTGCACGCGCATGATAAAAAACCGACAGAATGCTTAGTAGGTGGTCAATGATGAGCTTCCGGCTAAATGACCTGTGGGGACGTCAGATCACATCCTCCAATCACATGGTGATTGGAGAATGTGATCAGACGTCGCCACCGGTCATTTAGCCAGCAGCTCATCATTAAAGAAGTAAGAAGAGACTACGCGATCAAAAGGAGAAGTTGAGTTAATTTTTATTTATTTTTTAACCCTCAATTGACCACCTACTAAGCATTCTGTATTCAGAATGCTATTATTTTCCTTTATAATGTTATAAGGGAAAATAATACATTGAATAGACTGTCACCTAGCAACCATGCGTGAAAATCGCACCGCATCCGCACTTGCTTGCGGATGCTTGCAATTTTCACTCAGCCCCATTCACTTCTATGGCTGAGTTCACACGGGCGAGATTTCCGCGCGGGTGCAATGCAGTAGGTGAACGCATTGCACCTGCACTGAATCCTGACCCATTCATTTCAATGGGGCTGTGCACATGAGCATTTTTTTTCATGCATCACTTCTGCAATGCTTTAAAATCGCAGCATGTTCTATATTCTGCGTTTTTCACGCAGCCCTGGCCCCATAGAAGTGAATGGGGCTGCGTTAATAACGCATTGCATCTGCAAGCAAGTGCGGATGCAATGCGATTTTCACTGATGGTTGCTAGGAGATGTTGTTTGTAAACCTTCAGTTTTTTATCACGCACGTGAAAAAAGCATCAAAACGCATTGCACCCGCGCGGAAAAAACTGAACAACTAAACGCAATTGCAGCCAAAACTGACTGAACTTGCTTGCAAAATGGTGCGAGTTTAACTGAACGCACCCTGAACGCATCCGGACAAAATCTGTCACGCTCGTGTGAACTCAGCCTATGGGGCCTGCGTTGCGTGATAAACGCACAATATAGAGTATGCTGCGATTTTCACGCAACGCATAAGTGATGCGTGAAAATCACAGCTCATGTGCACAGCCCCATAGAAATGAATGGGTCCAGATTCAGTGCGGGTGCAATGAGTTCACCTCCCGCATTGCACCCGCGCAGAAATCTCGCCCGTGTGAACTCAGCCTTAGCCACTGATCGGCCTGTGACTGCAGACGTGGCTCTTGGCTTCCAGGCACAACAGCTGCAGCACAGCATTGCAACGTCTCACCTGGCACGTCAAATAAGTTCTTGGGAGCTTGGGGGGTGCAGCGGAACAGGCAGTAGCAGTGGAAAAGGAGGAGTCAGCCGGGGAGGAGACGGAGGAGGAAGTAAGAGGAGGAGAAGAAGAGGCAGGCCTGCATGCAATCCGTGGCTGTAACACCAAATCCACACGGGTGCCACGGGTTGCATGCTTGACGGCCGTCAGAAGGTTCACTCAGTGGGCAGTAAAAGTAATGTACTTTCCATGCCCGTGTTTGGTAGACCACGTGTCTGTGGTCAGATGTATCTTGGCACCGACACTGTGCGCCAGAGATACATTCACTTGCCGCTGAATGTGGCCTTATAGCTCCGGGATGCCCTTCTGGGAGAAATATTTCCTTCTGGAGATTTTCCATTGCAGTTTTCCAATGGCCACACATTTTCTAAAGTCATCTGTGTTCCACCAGTTTATATGGCAGTAGTTTGCGGGCTAGCAGTTCCGACAATCCAGCAGTCAGCCGTTGGGCAAAATGGTTATCCGGCGTCATCTCCTATTTACGCTCGAACATTTGGGGCACGGAATCCTGCCTTTTGCCACTTGAATGCAACAAAGGCATGGTGGAAGGTGCAGTGGAGGACAAAAGGGAGAAGAGAAGGAGAAGAAGCAGGACGTGGAGCACCGGGAGTGTGGCTTTGTGGGTTCTGACGGTGTTGCTCCCACTCGGCTCGGTGATGGGAGGCCAGGTGCCTTCTTAAGGCAGTCATCCCTAGATGAGTGTTGGGCTTACCGCGACTTGAGCGTTGACAGCACAGGCTACAGATGGCAACACTATTGTCAGCAGCAGATACATTAAAAAAAGACCACACTGTGGAGCCATGTCCCGGCGTTCTGGGAGCACCAGATGTGACCGTGCATGCTGGATGGCTCATTCCAGATACATTAGCAGTCTGCTTTTTGCCTCCTGTGCACTGTAAGTTCTGCCTGCTTCTCCTCCTTCTCCTCCCTATCTGCTGCTCCATCGACACATCATCATCATCACGTTCACCACCACTGACATTAGAGATCTCGGAGTAGGCAGCAACAGCGGGGACCAACCTCCTTGGGCTGATCTGGGCACTGTCATCAGAATGCTGGGTGGCAACCGTTCATAACTCCTCTTCCTTATCCAATGCCAAGAATGGCTGTGCATCAGTAAGGTCTTGGAATGGATGAGAAAATAATTCCTCTAACTCGAGCGGAGAGGATATGTTGGTGGTGGAGGTGTCTTTGGGGAGGGCACACAGCAGAGATTGAAGAGGGTGCAGATAGAAAGGATGAGGAGGGTGCAGAACAGGAAGGCTGAGTGAGCTACTCAACTAATTCTGGTGCATCCTTTGACGTAATTGCACACACCTTCTGCAACTTCCCATTTAGGCTTATGCCTGGTGCACCTGCCCGACTCTTACCACCCCTGCGGAATAGCCTGCCTCTTCCTCTACCTGTCATTTTCAAAATGACTATGTGACACAAGGCCTAATAGAAAACAGTATTTGTGGAAGAAGGTATATCACACCCCTGCCCCAATCACTTTTTTTGGGTGGGCAACTGGTAAATCACACCAGTAGAAATTATTTGTTCCAATAGCGTTTGTCACTCTGTGTAGCTGCGGTAATGCAGCAAAACGGCAAACAAATGCTGCACTAATGCATTATATAGAAAGTATATTATTGGTATATAACACCCATGCGTCAATCACTTTTTTGGGTGGCGCGATAGGAAGGTACAAGCATCTTTCTGCATGGTCAGAGTGGGGGGAGGGGAGTTGGTATGTTGTTAAGTTGTTATTCACTAATGTCTATGTGACACCCTGTACCATAATAGCATCAAGTTTCTGTCTACACAACTTATACTAAGATGATTTGCATTTAATAGGGTGTTGGTACCACCATGTATTCAGGAAATTGATGCATAGTATGATTGAATCCTGGTTGTTGTATACAAATCTTTATTTAAATAGAAAACAAATATGATAATAAAAAATAATAATAAAATATATATATATATATATATACATACAGTACAGACCAAAGGTTTGGACACGCCTTCTCATTCAAAGAGTTTTCTTAATTTTCATAACTATGAAAATTGTAGATTCACACTGAAGGCATCAAAACTATGAATTAACAGATGTGAAATTATATACATAACAAAAAAGTGTGAAACAACTGAAAATATGTCATATTCTAGGTTCTTCAAAGTAGCCACCTTTTGCTTTGATTACTGCTTTGCACACTCTTGGCATTCTCTTGATGAGCTTCAAGAGGTAGTCACCTGAAATGGTTTTCACTTCACAGGTGTGCCCTGTCAGGTTTAATAAGTGGGATTTTTTGCCTTATAAATGGGGTTGAGACCATCAGTTGCGTTGTGGAGAAGTCAGGTGGATACATAGCTGATAGTCCCACTGAATAGACTGTTAGAATTTGTATTATGGCAAGAAAAAAGCAGCTAAGTAAAGAAAAACAAGTGGCCATCATTACTTTAAGAAATGAAGGTCAGTCAGTCTGAAAAATTGGGAAAACTTTGAAAGTGTCCCCAAGTGCAGTCACAAAAACCATCAAGCGCTACAAAGAAACTGTCTCACATGCGGACCACCCCAGGAAAGGAAGACCGAGAGTCACCTCTGCTGCGGAGGATAAGATCATCCAAGTCACCAGCCTCAGAAATCGCAGGTTAACAGCAGCTCAGATTAGAGACCAGGTCAATGCCACACAGAGTTCTAGCAGCAGACACATCTCTAGAACAACTGTTAAGAGGAGACTGTGTGAATCAGGCCTTCATGATAGAATATCTGCTAGGAAACCACTGCTAAGGACAGGCAACAAGCAGAAGAGACTTGTTTGGGCTAAGGAACACAAGGAATGGACATTAGACCAGTGGAAATCTGTGCTTTAGTCTGATGAGTCCAAATTTGAGATCTTTGGTTCCAACCACCGTGTCTTTGTGCGACGCAGAAAAGGTGAACGGATGGACTCTACATGCCTGGTTCCCACCGTGAAGCATGGAGGAGGACGTGTGATGGTGTGGGGGTGCTTTGCTGGTGACACTGTTGGGGATTTATTCAAAATTGAAGGCATACTGAACCAGCATGGCTACCACAGCATCTTGCAGCGGCATGCTATTCCATCCGGTTTGCGTTTAGTTGGACCATCATTTATTTTTCAACAGGACAATGACCCCAAACACACCTCCAGGCTGTGTAAGGGCTATTTGACCATGAAGGAGAGTGATGGGGTGCTGCGCCAGATGGCCTCCACAGTCACCGGACCTGAACTCAATCAAGATGGTTTGGGGTGAGCTGGACCGCAGAGGGAAGGCAAAAGGGCCAACAAGTGCTAAGCATCTCTGGGAACTCCTTCAAGACTGTTGGAAGGCCATTTCAGGTGAATACCTCTTGAAGCTCATCAAGAGAATGCCAAGAGTGTGCAAAGCAGTAATCAAAGCAAAAGGTGGCTACTATGAAGAACCTAGAATATGACATATTTTCAGTTGTTTCACACTTATTTGTTCTTATAGCGTTTGTCACTCTATGTAATTGTGGTAACACAGCAAAACCACAAACAAATGCTGCACTACCCAAATGCACTATATAGAAAGTATATTATTGGTATATAACACCCCTGCTTCAATCATTTTTTTTATTTTTATTTTTGGGGGGGGGGGGGGGGGAACTGGTATATCACACACCAGCTGAAATTATTTGTTCAAATAGCGTTTGTCACTCTGTATAGCTGTGATAACGCAGCAAAAACCGCAAACAAATGCTGCACCACCTAAATGCACTATATAGAAAGTATATAATTGGTATATCAAACCAGTTGAAATAATTTGTTCCAATAGCGTTTTTTACTCTGTGTAAATGCAGTATTGCAGCAGAAATGCACACAACTGCTGCACAATGCAAATGTACTATAATATACTTTCTATGTTAGAAAGTATATTATAAGTATATCACACCCCTCAGCAAGTCACACCTGTCGATAGTATACCTATACCAGTCCTTAAAAGGACTTTTGTGGCCCTATTAGCTAGCGTTTAGTGTCACTAACAGTCTGTCCCTACTCCACACAGCAATCTCTCCCTACACTGGCAAAAGACTGAATATAAAATTGCGGCCAGATCAGGTTTATTTATAAGGTATGGGGTATGTCCATGTGCTGAAACATCTCAATTCGCTGTCCTGTACCACCTGGTGGATGTGTTATGGGTCAAAGTTCTTCACAATGTAAAAGAATATGGTGCCAGCGGACATTGCCATATGCTCACCCGTTTGGCGAACCAAAAGTTTTCCGCAAAGTGACCGCCGGGCAAACCGCAAGGCCATCTCTACAAGAAAATATACAGGAAAGAATATTTCCTAACAATTTTTCCTCTAAAATCAATTTTATCTTCTTTTTTTGCGTATTATTGTCAGTCTGTAAAAGCGGCATACTTCTCGGACAACATCGTTCCGAGCAGCAACCTGGGAGTCCAAGATGCATCCAGACATCCTCCTCATGCTGTTCCCGAACCATTTTTGGGGTGTTTCCATCAATTTCTGACCTTTTTCTTTGAACCAGGCACTCTCCCCTTTTCAGAGCAGGGGTTACCTGGTTTAATGCTCGTGTTCTTCCAATGACTTCTAATCTACCGAACACCCGAGCATCCCTGTGTTTGGCCCGAGCACCCGAGCACCGTGGTGCTCGATCAACACTAGTTTCCACCTAGACCTTTTTCAATGACTGTTAAAACATTTTTCCACTGCTTCGTTTGATTAAAGTTGTACCTTTAAAGGGTAGAGTACTGATCAAGTTTTCACCTACAACAGAAGAGGAGATAATCCAAACTAAGACTGGGCCCCCTTTTGCCCTGGGGTCCATAGCAGTGGCATGGTCTGCCGGCTATGGTAGTTACACCCCTGTCCAAAGGTTTCAGTTTCTCAGCCTAAATCTGGAAAGTTGAAGTCCTCTATAATAATGACCTCATTATGATTTGCCACCTCATCTACCTCCTTTGGTAGATTTTCTGTTGACTTTGTTATGTTAGGTGGCTTATAACAAACTCCTATCAGTATTTTATCATTGTTTTTGCCTCCATGTATTTCTACCCACAGTGACTTTACATGTGCATTTCCCTCACTTATATATTCCCAGAATTTTGGGCTTTAGACAGGGTTTTACATAAAGACCAATCCCCCTCTGTGGTTTTTACAACGTTTTCTAAATAGATTGTAACCCTGTACTTTAACCACCCAGTCATAGCCATCACCCAGCTATGTCTCAGTTATTCCTCCTCAGACATTACAAATTCCAGTTCACCAGTTGTATTAGTTAGGCTTTTAGCATTAGTATACAGTACATACAATTAAGAAGTTTTTGTATATTGCATATTTCTTACCCTACACCCTACCTTGTTAACTGTTCTAGTCCCTTCCTCCAATCCACCCCCAGTTCCCTTACCACACCCCAGGTCACTGTTGGCACTATTTCACATATTACGCGATCATAACATTGCAGATTTTTCAAGTAAAAAAAAAAAGTTGAATATAACGAATATTTGAATTTGCTAATATTCACCGAATAGTCTACAAAATATTCGCAAAATATAGCAAAGTCGAATATGACCCTGCCGCTCATCACTAATCAAGATGCAACAACAGCGCAAGACTAAATGATATATTTAATTTCCTTAAGTGCGCACTAGATATAACACTATATACACACAGAATATATACAGTGGTCGGATGTGCAACTACAGAGGATGGTACCAACAAGGCCAATAAGATAATGGGTTGCATCAAAAGGGGCATAGATGCCCGTGATAAGAACATAGTCCTACCACTTTACAAATCGCTAGGATCTGCAGGATGACAGGTCGAACTGGATGGACAGATGTCTTTTTTCGGCCTTATGTACTATGTTACTATGTTACTATGCTAGTCAGACCACACATGGAGTACTGTGTACAGTTTTGGGCTCCTGTAAACAAGGCAGACATAGCAAAGCTGGAGAGGGTCCAGAGGAGGGCAACTAAAGTAATAACTGGAATGGGGCAACTACAGTACCCTGAGAGATTATCAAAATTAGGGTTATTCACTTTAGAAAAAAGACGACTGAGGGGAGATCTAATTAATATGTATAAATATATCAGGGGTCAGTACAGAGATCTATTCCATCATCTATTTATCCCCAGGACTGTGACTGTGATGAGGGGACATCCTCTGCGTCTGGTGGAAAGAAGGTTTGTACACAGACATAGAAAAGGATTCTTTACGGTAGGAGCAGTGAGACTATGGAACTCTCTGCCTGAGGAGGTAGTGATGGTGAGTTCACTAAAAGAGTTCAAGCTGGGCCTGGATGTATTTCTGGAGTGTAATAATGTTACAGGCTATAGCTACTAGAGAGGGGTCATTGATCCAGGGAGTTATTCTGATTGCCTTATTGAAGTCGGGAAGGAATTTTTTATTCCCCTAAAGTGGGGAAAATTGGCTTCTACCTCACATTTTTTTTTTTTTTGCCTTCCTCTGGATCAACTTGCAGGATAACAGGCCGAAGTGGATGGACAAATGTTGTTTTTCGGTCTTATGTACTATGTTACTATGTAACAGAGTTAAACAGATCAAAAGTCAGTTACCAGGTAGTGAGTAATCCTTTGGGTTATGATAATGAATTCTTGTTTGCTATAACCCTTAGCTGTAGTCACATGAGAGGCAGTGAGGTCAGCGAGTTCCTAGGTCCCTCCAAACACATTACACGACGTGACCCCTTCCTTCAGAGAAAGATGTTGGCCTCTGGCCTGCATGGGCCTTTTCATTTGTAGTCTTCCACTCCCCATTTTCCCTTTGTCCGGTGAGGCAGCTCAGAATCCAAAACCCATTATGGATCATAGCTCCTCACTGGAAGATCACAGGGAGATGGTTCTGCCAACAACGTATCCAGCTGGGTTCTGGTTACAAGTGGAGACCAAATATAGCGCTGTTATTAGGTTCCTACTGAGAGATATCTGTTTAACCCCCATCCTGGCACCCAACCACCAAATGACGATCAGGGGTATGTGCACCTTGGTCCCAGTGTCGCAGATATGCAACCATTTTATTCCTGTTATGGATGGGCAATTCATAATCCCTTATGAACTCCCGATTCTATGATGTCTGATGGATTTGAGTGGTCTGGGTAATTAGCTGATACCCTCTACAAAGGGTTTTTCCTGTAGGATGAGTAAGTCTACTTTCACACTGGTGTTTTGGCTTTCCATTTGTGAGATCAGTTCAGGGCTCTCAGAAAAGCCATTCAAAACAGATCAGTTTTGTCCTAATGCATTCTGAATGGATAAGGATCTGCTCAGAATGCATCAGTTTGCCTCAGTTTTCCTCTGTTCCGTCTCCATTCCGCTTTGGAGACGGACACCAAAACGCTGCTTGCGGATCCGCACCAAATGCTAGTGTGAGAGTAGCCTTAGCCTCCATGCTGGCTGAGTGGAGTGTGAACTGTAAACATGTGGCAGCACTTTGAAGCAGGGCTCCCCTGTAGAGTTTGATTTTCTCTGCCCACTCCAAAGCAAATGGCAGGAATAAAATCATAACTCCACATTCCTCACAGGGGGATAGTGTGGGGGTGCTCAGTGTATGAGGGGAGATACTGTGGGAAATGGGGGTGCTCAGTGTATGAGGGAAGATAGTGTGGAGGATGCTCAATGTATGAGGGGAAGTATGGTAGAGGATGGGGGTGCTCAGTGTATGAGGGAAGATACTGTGGATGATGGGGGTGCTCAGTTTATAAGAGGAGATACTGTTAGAGGATGGGGGTGCTTAGTGTATGAGGGGAGATTCTATGGAGGATAGGGGTGCTCAGTGTATGAGGGGAGATACTGTGGGGGATGGGGGTGCCCAGTGTATGAGGGCAGATATTGTAGTGGCTCAAGTGCTCCACAGCTTCAGGGGAAAGCTTGGGATCTAGTGATCACCAGTCAGTGTGGTTTACTATAAATACAGTGACTGAGTCACACCACACAAAAACAAAAGTTTTAGATTTTAGAAAAATCTAAAAACTTCCTTTTCCCAAAATAAAGTAAATTTTTTAAATAAAATATAGGGAAAAAATAAAAGTAGACATATTAGCTATCGCAATGTCTGTATCAATCGGCACGATAAAAATATTACATTACCTAACCCCTCAGATGAACACCGTCAAAAAAATTAAATAAGAACTGTGCTAAAAAAAAACATGTTTTGGTCACCTTACATCACTAAAGGTGCAACACCAAGTGATCAAAATGGTGTATGCCCCCCAAAATCATACAAATCTAACTGTCACCTCATCCCGCAAAAAATTAGCCCTACTTAAGACAATTTCCCAAAAAATAATATGGCTCTCAGACTATGGAGACACTAAAACATGATTTTTTGCTTCAAAAATGATATTATTGTGTAAAACTTACATAAATAAGAAAATATATCTGTAAAGAATAATTCAAGGCAACTGGACGTACTGTAGATTTGCCTTGTCCAGTTGCCTTGAATTATTCTTTACAGATATATACCATGACCTGGATAAATGAGAACCTTCACAGACATAAATAAGAAAAGTATACAAATGAGGTATTGCTGTGTCCGTAAGAACCTGCTGTATAAAAATATCACATGACCTAAATAACATGTGAACAGTGTAAAAAAAAAATTAAACGTGTGTCAAAAATGGCATCTTTTGTCACCTTACATCACAAAAGGTGTAATACCAAGTAATCAAAAAGTCATATGCACCCTAAAATAGTGCAAACCGTCATCTCATACCGCAAAAAATGAGAACCTACCCAAGACAATCGCCCAAAAAATAAAGACTATGGCTCTCAGAATATGCAGACACTAAAACATGATTATTTTCAAAAAGGCTTTATGTAAAACTGAAACAAACAACCAAAAAAAGTTGTCATATTTGGTATTGTCGCATTCATAACAATCGACTCTATAAAAATACCACTTTTAGTCTATCAGATGAACATTGTAAAAAAAATAATAAAAGGGGCCAAAACAGCAATTTTTTGTTACCTTGCCTCACAAAAAGTTTAAAATAAAGCAACCAAAAATCATATCTACCCTAAAATAGTACCAACAAAACTGCCACCTTATCTCGTATTTCCAAAATGGGGTCATTTTTGGGGGAGTTTCTACTCTCGGGGTGCATCAGGGGTCTTCAAATGTGACATGGCAACTTAAAATGATCCCAGTGAAATCTGCCTTCCAAAAACCTTATGGTGTTACTTTCCTTTTGCGCCCTGCTGTGTGCCTGTACAGCAGTTTACAACCACATATGGGGTGTTTCTGTAAACTACAGAATCAGTGCAGTAAATATTGAGTTTTGTTTGGCTGTTAACCTTTGCTTTGTTACTGGAAAAAAAAAAGAATTAATATGGAAAATCTGCCAAAAAAGTGAAATTCTGAAATGTAATCTACATTTTCCATTAATTTTTGTGGAATACCTAAAGGGTTAGCAGAGTTAGTAAAATCTGTTTTGAATACCTTGAGGGGTGCAGTTTCTAAAATGAGGTCACTTTTTGGAGTTTCTACTCTAGGGATGCATCAGGGGGTCTTCAAATGTAATACGGCAGCTTAAAATTATCCCAGTGCAATCTGCCTTCCAAAAAACATATGGCATTTATTTTCTTCTGCGCCCTGCTGTGTGCCCATATAGCAGTTTACAATCACATATGGGGTGTTTCTGTAAACTACAGGATCAAGGCAATAAATATTGAGTTTTCTTTGGCTGTTAATCTTTGCTTTGTTAGCAGATTTTTTTTTTATAAAAATGGAAAATCTGCCAAAAAAGTAAAATTCTGAAAATTAATCTCCATTTTCCATTAATTCTTGTGGAACACCAAAAGGGATAACAAAGTTTGTAAAATCAGTTTTGAATACCTTTAGGGGTGTCATTTCTAAAATCGGGTCATTTTTGGTCCTTAAAAACTGGGTGTAGTTAGCTTTGCTGTTATGTTTCACTCCACATTTATCATTGAGACTTTGAGCATAAACCCAATTTATCAAGTAACATGAGACATTTGATAAATGTGGCATAAAGAACTCTAACACAGAGCAAAACTTCCCCTCATGATACCGTGAATCTCCCCAATAGAGTTAAAAAACAAACAAAAAAACATACTACTTATATTGTCTCACACCTTCTTACAATGCTCTGACAATTGCATGCATTCTAAATATACAGTATGTGATATACATTAAGTTATGCTACAGTCTGAATATCAAATATAAGGTCTACACATTGGGACCCAATTGCTGCGGATTTTGGAGAGCTTAATAAACGGTGGGTGCACTTAATGACACAAGAACGACTTGTAATTTTAACAGTAGCTCAAGTAGTAACTCTTATGTCAGTAACAAATGGACTCTAGTAAATAATATTCTGTAAAGCCTTATTCATCACTGTCTGGTGGCAGCTTAGCCTGCAGGAGTAAGTTTACTCACTCTTCTGTTAATCTATGGATCAGGTTTGGTTTAGGTCTCCAACAACCTGCAGCAACATGTAGCTTATGAAGAGAAGGGATCGCAGGATGCTTTTAGGATGATTACTCTGGGATGGCATTCTTCTCAGGAGATCCATTGGAGTAGATAAATTATTTTACTTTGGCTTAATACTTTGCCTTTCTCTTACAAAAAAACTGGCATTTTGCTTTTCTAGTTTAACTGTATCTGGCCACTTCTCAGTAAATCATTCCTTGCAAATCAAATGTCCGCAATTTTTCAGTGTGCCAGTTACTTGCTCCAAGCAGAGCTGGGAAATGTAGTTCTGCTGCCTCCCTCAACAGCTGCAGAGAATTTATTTTAAATGATGACCACCCACTGTAGCACCAACTGCTCTTATGAATCTCTTTCAGCGGTTACATATATATACTAAACAGATGAAAAAATGAAGGGATATTTAACAATGGCTCTGTTCCAACTTTTTTATATGAATTGCTGCTATCAAGTTCTGAAGTTATTTTTTTATGAAATGTGTACTGGTGTATTGTGAATAAAATCTGGGTCTATAAAATTAGCAAATTATTGTATTCTTTTTTTTTTTTTTTTTACATTTATTTACACTTTACACAACATCCCATCTTTTTTAGAATTGGAGTTGTATATAAGTAATATTAAACTTACTTCTGTAAACGCTGTAGCAGCCCACAGTTTGATATGTTTATGTCTGTGTATATGTGTAGTGCAAAAGCTGGCATACACATTACATATACATTACATATACATGACACAATCATTAGCGATAAATACAGATGCGTCCAGCCTTACCCAATCTCCAAACTGGTGGTCAAGTGAATTTTTTCCTGAAGCCAATTCAACATCATATCAAGATATGTTAACTAACCCCACGACAGGCTGCAATACACATCACAACTAGTGTTGACTTGAGCGAATCGAGCGTCAGATCCTCGATCCAAAGTCGATTCATTCAAAACTTAACATTTGAATGCACTATAGAAATTTATCTTCATACAGCGCTCAAATGTACGGGCTCCGGTGAGGCAAATTTGTTATCACCGAAGTCTCGCCGGACTTCAGTGAATATCTTCGGGATTTGATTTTTAAACTTTAAAACCATTTTAAAACATGGAAAAATCTAAGATAAAAGCATCCTGCACAGTATGATATACAAATTTGCGGATGTCCCTGACCATGTTATTGAAGAAAATCACAGAAATAAGATAATAATCCACTTAGTAAAGTAGATGCAAGAATTATATATAGACAAAGTCCTCACTCTGATATGATAATATCTGAGACACTTAGCCAATATATTTTGATCACCTTCAACTGTGAATGCGCACCTATTTTATCTTGGGAGTAGCATTCCTCTGCACTTTCGCCCTTCCTATCCAATAGAGCGCCTTGATTAGGTGGTACATATAGGTGTGCTTGCTCCTTCTCCCATTGGTTGCTTGATGCACATGGAGGTGACTAGGAGCAGCACACCATATGTGTGGCGTCTGCGCTCCTGAACATAGAAGCCCAATGGCTTAGGTAGGTTTAGCATAGGACCCACCTGACCTGAGACCTCCTTGGCGCTTGGTAGGCGGGCTCAGATGTGTTTTGATCAAAATATATTGGCTAAGTGTCTCAGATATTATCATATCAGAGTGAGGACTTTGTCCATATATAATGCTTGCGTCTACTTTACTAAGTGCATTAGTATCTTATTTCTGTGATTTTCGTCACTTTAAAACATGGATCCGAAGTTGGCTTCAGTATTGTCATGTTCTAGTGTCGGTACAACCGACCTTTAGAACATCTCACAACAAAGAATACACCAAAGCAAGCATACACAGAGATTAACAGTGAGTAGGAAACTGGATCAGCAGGTAAGGAACCAGTGGCAAGAAATACCACTGGACCAGGTGCACCGGTTTTACTTGGGGCCAAACCCAGAGAGCGAAACTCAGTGAGCCCTGTTCCTTCACAGAGCCCCAGATGGTAGGGATGAACTTAGCTGAAGCTTACTGGTTGTACCTCCAGGATGGTCCCGGTGCACTTGGCCACTTAGCTGCAGAGACTGCTGGAGCCAGCACCAGCAGTCCACACAAATAATGACTGGAACCCAGGCTTATGTACTGGAACCTGAACACTGCACAGGACACAGTACCAACAACACACACTGGAACGAGCACACCAGTAACTGCCTGGACCCCCACACGGAACGGATGGAACCCAGGAGCCCTCTCAGCGAAGGCACAGACAGGGGAATGTATAGACTCCATGCAGGACGATACAAGGCAGTAACAGACCAGACATGGAACAACAACCTAGACATGGCACATACATGAAAATGTCTGGACTCCATGCAAGGCGACTCATGGCAGTCACAAACTAAATACTAAACCAGAACAGAGAACCCAAACCAGACATAGAACCAGGAAAGGCAGGAAGACCAGGTGACCTTGATGTCTTACTAGGTGGCCACAAAGACTAGGCAGAAGGAAACCCAGGTAAGGCGCATAGCTCAAGCACTCACCTCCACCACTCCAGCTGTTTTGAAACTTAAACTCCCAGAATCCTCCTTTCACATCTATGGGAATTACAAGAACAACTGAGTAAGTGTGCATGCTGGGAGTTGTAATGTAAGATCAGCTAGAGTGTTAAAGGTTGCTGAGCACTGTTGCTGGCTATCTATAATGACTATGGGGATCTCCTACCAATCAGCAAAGTTAAAGGAGCACCCTGTTTTTTGTTTACCCAGACACAATGAAGAACATTTACTAAAGTTTTTATGCCACTATTGTGATACAAACAAGTCACTGATTATGGTGCACATGTAATGACCCGGAGTGCCATTAACCCTTCTTTTGACACCTTACTACCATCTATTATGCGCTAATTTATAACATTAATGTATTTTATGTCATCACTTAATAATGTGCATATTGGTTCATGAAACTGTTATGTTCAAGTGTAATAACCTGGTCGACCAGCAGATGGTGGCAGCAACATTGGCAGAGATAGTTTCTCTGGAGAGGAAGATTCTGTTTCCTTCCAGCCCTCTGTAGCCAGAGGATGGAGTTTAGTTAGTTAGTTAGTTAGTTAGTTAGTGAGCAGTTCACCCTCCATGGTTGCTTGTCCCCTTCTGGGCTTGCATTGCCTTCATTAAAAGCTAATCCAAAGCTTGAGGTACTCCAAAGCCAGGACAAGAAGTTCCTAGGACTATAAGTAAGAGACAGACTACAGCTAACTTAAGTTCCAGTAGAAGAGGAAGAGTTTCCTAATTATCCAGCCAACCATAGCAGAGCTGAAAGAGCTACTGCATAGCAGAGCTGAGATTGTAGCAGAGGAGTATTTGCCTGCCAAAGTTAAGCCAATACCTGCTGATAACAAAGATATCATTTGGAAGCTGTTTGGATTACCAATTTATGCAAAGTAAAAGCAACTGTTCAACGTTACTACAAAGTCTGGACTCCATTCATTCTGCTCATCCACCATCCAAGTTCACCTATCCCTTTTGCACTGCTTCGGAGCACATCACATCTGGGATCCAGGGATATCCAGGTAGGAACCCCCGTGACACGTGTACATAACATCTACAAAGACTGTAGGCCTCCCTGCACCACTCTGGCAATCCTACCTCTGGGTACCAACAGTACCATCTATAAAGGGAGCCTTGTGCATCCGCTGCTTAAAGGGAACCTGTCACCGGGATTTTGTGTATAGAGCTGAGGCCATGGGTTGCTAGATGGCCTCTAGCACATCTGCAATACCCAGTCCCCATAGCTCTGTATGCTTTTATTGTGTATAAAAAAACAATTTGATACATATGCAAATTAACCTGAGATGAGTCCTGCACGTGAGATGAGTCAGGGACAGGACTCCTCTGTGGTTAATTTGCATATGTATCTTATTGTTTTTTTGACACAATAAAAGCACACAGAGCTATGGAGACTGGGTATTGCGGATGTGCTAGCGGACATCTAGCAACCCATGTCCTCAGCTCTATACACAAAATCCTGGTGACAGGTTCCCTTTAACTGTAGCTGGTATCACATTTACTTGCTCTATAAGAGGGATATATTTCATAGAAACCTCCTAAGGGGAAAGGAATACCCCAGGCGTGGCACTTAGAGGGACGTTGCACACGCCGTATGTGTACCATAATTTGCAACTTTTTAAGATTCTCTGCACTTTTCTGACTTGCCTAAGAAAGGGGCAGATGCCTCTTAAGAGGAGATCCAGACTGGGGTATGCGTACGTCAGTCCTGATGAATGTCCTTCAATGGCTCCTCCATATGACGGCTATACTGAACATTGCACCATGTACTGTGCAAGTGAAAATGCACAGCTAGAGACATACAGTATGTATCCGGAAGTCCGCGGAAAACAACTGTGGTGGATTACCGAAGAATTATTTCCCTGGTGAAGAAAACACCCTTAACAACAGTTGGCCAGATCAAGAACACTCGCCAGTAGGTAGGGGTATGTGTGTCAAAGTCAACAATCAAGAGAAGACCACCAGAGTAAATACAGAGGGATCTCCACAAGATGTAAACCATTGGTGAGCCTCAAAAACAAGAAGGCCAGATTGGAGTTTGCCAAACAACATCTAAACATGCCTTCACAGTTCTGGAACAACATCCTATGGACAGATGAGACCAAGATTAACTTGTACCAGAGTGATGGGAAGAGAAGGAATGGAGAAGGAAAGGAACTGCTCATGGTCCTAAGTATACCACCTCATCAGTGAAGCGTGGTGGTGGTAGTATCATCGCGTGGGCATGTATGGCTGCCAATGGAACTGGTTCTCTTGTATTTATTGATGATGTTTCTGCTGACAAAAGCAGCAGGATGAATTCTGAAGGGTTTTGGGCAACATTATCTGCTCATATTCAGCCAAATTCTCCAGAACTCATTGGACGGCACTTCACAGTGCAGATGGACAATGACCCAAAGCATGCTGCAAAAGCAACCAAATAGTTTTTTTTAAGGGAACAAAGTGGAATGTTATGCATTGACCAAGTCAATCACCTGACCTGAATCTGATTGAGCATACATTTTGCTTGCTGAAGACAAAACTGAAGGGAAAATGCCCCAAGAACAAGTAGGAACTGAAGACAGTTGCAGTAGAGGCCTGGCAGAGAATCACCAGGGATGAAACCCAGCATCTGGTGATGTCTATGCGTTCCAGACTTCAGGCTGTAATTGACTGCAAAAGATTTGCAACCAAGTATTGAAAAGTGAAAGTTTGATTTATGATTATTATTCTGTCCCATTACTTTTGGTTCCTTAACAAGTGGGAGGCACATATGCAAACTGTTGTTATTCCTACACCGTTCACCTGATTTGAATATAAATACCCTCAAATTAAAGCTGACAGTCTGCAGTTAAACCACATCTTGTTTGTTTCATTTCAAATCCATTGTAGTGGTGAATAGAGCCAAAAATGTTACAATTGTGTCGATATCCCAATATTTATGGGCCTGACTGTATATGTTTTGAAATACCACTGTTTTTATTCTGTAGTTTCACCTTTCCTGTAACAATCTACTATCAATAAAAGAGAAGGTTACAGCTGCACAGCCTTTTTATTATGAAGACAGGGGGTTTAACTACATGTCAGATTACTCACCGTGCTAACGTGTATGAGGACAGTATAGATAGAGTGCTCCAATATATTTGCAATTGCAAAATCGGCACCAATGATGTGAATATTTTGGCGCAATACATGCAACTTCACTGTGAACAGGTCTGACTACTTTTCAGTGATTGGTGCACTAAGTATTGTTGTGAACTTGTGACATCACAGCACTATGTATTCATGTATGTATGGACAGCAGAACCTATCAGCTACAATATATCACTATATAACCTACACTGACTATCTCCCACTAATATCTGTTTTATATATATATATATATATATATATATATATATATATATATACAGTACAGACCAAAAGTTTGGACACACCTTCTCTTTATTTGCATGACTATGAAAATTGTAGATTCACACTGAAGGCATCAAAACTATAAATTAACACATGTGGAACTATATACATAACAAAAAAATGTGAAACAACTGAAAATATGTCATATTCTAGGTTTGTCAAAGTAGCCACCTTTTGCTTTGATTACTGCTTTGCACACTCTTGGCATTCTCTTGATGAGCTACAGGAGGTAGTCACCTAAAATGGTCTTCCAACAGTCTTGAAGGAGTTCCCAGAGAGGCTTAGCACTTGTTGGCCCTTTTGCCTTCACTCTGTGGTCCAGCTCACCCCAAACCATCTTGATTGGGTTCAGGTCCGGTGACTGTGGAGGCCAGGTCATCTGGTGCAGCACCCCATCACTCTCCTTCATGGTCAAATAGCCCTTACACAGCCTGGAGGTGTATTTGGGGTCATTGTCCTGTTGAAAAATAAATGATGGTCCAACTAAAAGCAAACCGGATGGAATAGCATGCCGCTGCAAGATGCTGTGGTAGCCATGCTGGTTCAGTATGCCTTCAATTTTGAATAAATCCCCAACAGTGTCACTAGCAAAGCACCCCCACACCATCACACCTCCTCCTCCATGCTTCACGGTGGGAACCAGGCATGTAGAGTCCATCCATTCACCTTTTCTGCATTGCACAAAGACACGATGGTTGGAACCAAAGATCTAAAATTTGGACTGATCAGACCAAAGCACAGATTTCCACTGGTCTGATGTCCATTCCTTGTGTTCTTTAGCCCAAACAAGTCTCTTCTGCTTGTTGCCTGTCCTTAGCAGTGGTTTCCTAGCAGATATTCTACCATGAAGGCCTGATTCACACAGTCTCCTCTTAACAGTTGTTCTAGAGATGTGTCTGCTGCTAGAACTCTGTGTGGCATTTACCTGGTCTCTAATCTGAGCTGTTGTTAACCTACGATTTCTAAAGCTGGAGACTCGGAGGAACTTATCCTCCGCAGCAGAGGTGATTTCATGGAGGGTGTAACAGAAAACAAGAAGTTACAAATAAGGATCCGACTGGCTTGATCCAAAACTAAGGAACAAAAGGGTGACCCCTATTTATGCCCTGAAACTCTCCCTGTCTTCTCAGCCCATGCAAAGATTTCTATGATAGAAAATTGCATGCCCTCATGCCTCGACTGTATGATACCTGAACTCCCTATAATAGTGAGGGGACACGACCACCGGCTCCCTACACTTAATACGGAGGGAGTCAGGGTCACCTAGGATCAAGGCAGCAGGAAAACACAAATAAATGAACATACTTATCTGTAGAAGCATCAGTTGCAGTTTGCAGCATGAGCACACTCCAGGAAGTTGTATAAACCGCAAGGTGAGGTAGTATGGGGAGGAGATATATAGGGAGGCAATCACTGCTAATAGATGACAGCTGGGAGAGGGAGGAGAGAGATGTCAAAACGAAAGCAAAACAAAAGAAGAACATGCAGGAGGTACTGAAGAGCGTCTATCAGAACTTCTCAAAGATCTGGTGGTGACAGGTGACTCTTGGTCTTCCTTTCCTGGGGCGGTCCGCATGTGAGACAGTTTCTTTGTAGCGCTTGATGATTTTTGTGACTGCACTTGTGGACACTTTCAAAGTTTTCCCAATTTTTGGACTGACTGACCTTCATTTCTTAAAGTAATGATGGCCACTCGTTTTTCTTTACTTAGCTGCTTTTTTCTTGCCATAATACAAATTCTAACAGTCTATTCAGTAGGACTATCAGCTGTGTATCCACCTGTCTTCTCCACAAAGCAACTAATGGTCCCAACCCCATTTATAAGGCAAGAAATCCCACTTGTTAACCCTGACAGGGCACACCTGTGAAGTGAAAACCATTTCAGATGACTTACCTCTTTAAGCTCATCAAGAGAATGCCAAGAGTGTGCAAAGCAAAAGCAAAGCAAAAGGTGGCTTCTTTGAAGAACCTAGAATATGACATATTTTCAGTTGTTTCACACTTTTTTGTTATGTATATAATTCCACATGTGTTAATTCATAGTTTTGATGCCTTCAGTGTGAATCTACAATTTTCATAGTCATGAAAATAAAGAAAACTCTTTGAATGAAAAGGTGTGTCCAAACTTTCTAACTAACTATCTAATGTAATGACACAGGAAAGCAGAGAGCACAGCAATAACACTGCTGTCTCTCTCAGATCTGCAAAATACTGCATACAATGGCTGCTGGGGAGGTTCTTATATAGTAAGGGGTAGGCAACTTTCCTATTGGTGCAGACAAAGTCAGACAAAGACATTGCCGCCTTCTCATTGGCCCACAAGCAAGAAGGGAGGTTACTGTTGAAAAAAAATATTCGAAATTACGGATATATATCACTATATTCTAAATATTTGAGATTTGTCGAAGTGAAGATATTCGTGAATAATATTCTCTGTGCAGTTCCTTTAACCCCTTGAGGACTGGATAATTTTTCACCTTAAGGACCAGACTGATTTTTGCAAATCTGACATGTGTCACTTTATGTGGTAATAACTTTAAAATGCTTTTACTTATCCAGGCCATTCTGAGATTGTTTCCTCGTCACATATTTTACTTCATGACAGTGGTAAATTTAAATTAAAATTTCATTTTTATTTATAAAAAATACAAAATTTACCCAAAATCTTTAAAAATTCACAACTTTTAAATTTCTATTTCTCTGCTGTTAAAACAGGTATTGATACCTCGTATAATAGTTATTACTTTACATTTCCCATATGTCTACTTCATGTTTGGATCATTTTGTGAATGCCATTTTATTTTTTGGTGATGTTAAAAGGCTTAGAAGTTTAAAAGCAAATATTTACATTTATCAGAAAATTTCCAAAACCCCCTTTTTAAGGACCAGTTCAGTACTAAAGTCACTTTGTGAGGCTTACATAATAGTAACTACCCAAAAATGACCCCATTTTAGAAACTACACCCCTCAAGGTATTCAAAACTGATTTTACAAACTTTGTTAACCTTTTAGGTGTTCCACAAGAATTAATGGAAAATGGATATTAAATTTCAGAATTTCGCTTTTTTGGGCAGATTTTCGATTTTTATCATTTTTTTTCCATTAACAAAGCAAGGATTAACAGCCATGCTAAACTCAATAATTATTGCCCTGATTCTGTAGTTTACAGAAACACCCCATATGTGCTGCAGAAAGAAAGGAATGCCATATGGTTTTTGGAGGGCAGATTTCACTGGGATAATTTTAACTTGCCATGTCACATTTGAAGACCCCCTGATGCACTCCTACAGTAAAAAATGAAAGGTTTTGGAACTTTCTGGACCTCTACGACCACCTTGGTTTGATCTTACTGACGTCAGGAGAGATATTTCTCAGCCGTCAATGACATGACCCACACCCAGGTATCACTGAGAAATACGCTAACTTTATTATGCTATAGATTGGCCTTATATAGGCAGTAGAAAAGTTTGCATAACAGCATTAAACCAATCATAAAGATACACATTGTTGCTCATACACATACTACCGGAACGTCCTTATATGGTATGTACGTGCAGTAAGCAAAAAGAATAGGTTTTAATCAGTCACATATAAGAATGTATGCAGTTGAGCCGAATGACCCTGAATTAGGCAAGAACGCTTGTACTAGTTCTGGGGGATTCCTAGTGAAACTTAACTCACAGCGGGGGAACTTGAAACAGTGCGTGGGTGAGATGTTATCACAATTCTTTACATATTTAGAGCAGACAAGATGGAGTCACATTTCTCTTCAATCCCCTCTTAGAACCAGATTTCTTAGATAATATGGTTCTTACCCTTGCCCTTTTCCCTGTATACCGCCAGATATTTTCTATATCCTTCAGGTGAGTTGCCTTCAGGATTAGGCAGCAGAGTCTCATAAAATGACATATTTGATACTCCTTTCATTATCAGTTTCCGTACACATGGTATGATACATGTTGCAAGTATTGCTATTACTATAATAATTATCAGGATAATGATTCCCAACTGTACAAGTGCTTGTTTCCAGTTAGTGAACCAGCCAAAATACTGATCCCAAGGGGTATCGATACCTGAGTTTCTTTTGAGCTCGGTTGATAAATCCTCGAGTTTCTTTATTGCCAGTGTGACCTTACCATTAGGGCCGGTGTTGTTGAGTATGAACGTGCAGCATGATGAGGGGTCTGTCAATACCTTACAGACACCACCTCTTTCTGCAAGTATCATACTGAGTACCATGCGGTTTTGAAATGTCATAATGGAATCTGCCTATAAATGTTCTGCTACACCCTGTAACGCATTCCTGGTGTAGTTTACAAACCTTTGTTGATTATAGTAGATATAGTTGATCCAGTCTACATTTTTGTTGATTGTTATGTGGGGAATTATGGATTCAAATCCTGCTGCCACCTGACCTCTGGCCTTGAATTCATCAGGGACCCCTCTTGGGACCCCGATTACATCAATATACACGTGTGGGTTGAAGCTACCTTTTGGTGTCTTTTTCATTTTCAGTGAAGATGTGTATGTTCATGATGGCTTTAGCAAGGGCGCATTCTCCTTTCCAAGCCCCCTCTAACCTAGATCTTATCTTCCCATCTCCACATATCCAGTATATGTCCCCCAATGATTGCACCTGGCCTTAGGTTGTGTTAATGTTCTGATTGCTGTAATTGTGGCAATACCCTCTACTAATGTTTCCCAAGAACCTCTCCGTTTTTCCTCACTTGTAACAGGTGTAATTTTCTGGGTAAACATGTATTCCCTCCCCAGTCTTTGGTATTTTTGTGAGGACAGGGTATTTTGTTTTCCAATGCTCGTAAGAAGAACTTTTGGAGGTGGAGTTAGTAAAGAGTTCAAGGAAGCATCCTTCTACGATGGCGGGAAGGTTCAGGGGTATAGTCCCTAAATATGGCTTTGCAACCCCAGAAATATAACAATTACTTTTATTTACTGAAGCTGCACTGTACTTCATCCATTCTGACCATAGGTTGGCATCAGAGAATCCAGGTAGGGTCAGAAATAGCCAGTATGTTTCCTAGGGACTGTATATGGGTTTTTAGAGGGTATGCTTGTTTCTGAGGGTATGTCCATTCTGAGGATTGACACATATCTCTTATTTCAAAATGTTTGGTGACCATCTGAATCTCTGCCCCCCCCCCCCCCATGTTGTGAAAGTGCCATCCCAACACGTAATCTCCTTCATCACCTTTGTTGGGGTTTTCTATGGTTATAATTATTTTCATCTCAGACATCATCTTAGTGCATGCCCACCCAGTCGGATATAGGCTAACATCTATGTGACAGTCCCCTCTGTTTATAATTGTCATTCTACTAATCAAGGATTTACCATTCTTATCCTTTTGATTAAGGACACTCTGTGGTTTATTCCCCCAGTCTTCTCCTGTATTCCATCCTACTGACCCCCAGTATGCACATCTATTACCCCAATAAGGGTCAGTAATACAGATCTCGTGGAAGGACTGCACTTCATTATGCTGCATAAACAGAAGGAGTAAGTTGCAACATGAGTACTGGAGGAATTGTACCAGAAGGTAGTGATTCCACCTTTCTGAGTTATAGCAACTTCAGCTTTGTTATCCTCCGGCAGAGTCATTAGGATCGTCAGTAATCCCACAGTCCAAGTGGACCGTCTGTGTCATCTTCCAGAATTGAGGGAGTGCATCCTGGTGGAGGTCAGAGCTGTCTGCTCCCGTTAATACCTCACTTTGTCCTTTTTCGAGGTCAGGACTGTCTGTCCTCGTTACTACCTCCTTTTGGGGTGCCTCCTTTACCAGTTTTACTCTGGTGGCGTGGACCCAGGTAGGTGCTTCTTCTGTAAGTACAGCTGTGCGGGTCATGGCTACCACTGTAGTCGGTGGTCCGTAGGTGAAGTCTCCTGCAAATGTTTCTTTCTTTAACCACTTCAACCCCGCTAGCTGAAACCCCCTTAATGACCAGGCCACTTTTTACACTGCTGCACAACACTACTTTCACAGTTTTTTGCTCGGTCATGCAACTTACTGCCCAAATTATTTTTACCTCCTTTTCTTCTCACTAATAGAGCTTTCATTTGGTGGTATTTCATTGCTGCTGACATTTTTACTTTTTTTGTTATTAATCGAAATTTAACAATTTTTTTGCAAAAAAATGACTTTTCACTTTCTTTTTTTTTTTTTTTTTTTTAAATTAGTCTTTATTTAATTTTCACACAAGGAACAAATCCACAAAAATCAGGTAAACAGAGATCCACCAGTCCTAATTAATAAGTACAGTTCTTTTTTTTTTCTTTCCCTATCTTCTCCCGTTTCCCATCCTACACCCCCCCCCCCTCCGCGTAGGGACGTGAGAGAGAGAAAAAATAAATAAATAAATAAATAAACACTAAAGTAACCACTTTTCCCACACTTGGTCGAGATTTATTGACCTTTTTATATAGTTCTCCATCACTCGTTCTTCTTTAATTAAATTGTCTACCATTTTTCTCCATTGTCCCACTGTCGGTAGATCTACTTTTATCCATTGCCTAAGTATGAGCAGTCTGGCCTGAAACAGTACTTTATTCAAGACCAGTCGAGTTTTTTTATTTAGTTTCAAATGTTCAGTTGCCCCTAGAATACCAATTATTGGGTCATTGGGCAGCCGGACTTTCAGTTGTAAAATTTTGAAAAAAAAACGACATCCATATATAAATTTTTTGCTAAATTTATTGTTCTACATGTCTTTGATAAAAAAAAAATGTTTGGGTAAAAAAAAAAATGGTTTGGGTAAAAGTTATAGCGTTTACAAACTATGGTACAAAAATGTGAATTTCCGCTTTTTGAAGCAGCTCTGACTTTCTGAGCACCTGTCATGATTTCTGAGGTTCTACAATGCCCAGACAGTACAAACACCCCACAAATGACCCCATTTCGGAAAGTAGACACCCTAAGGTATTCACTGATGGGAGTAGTGAGTTCATAGAACTTTTTTATTTTTTGTCACAAGTTAGCGGAAAATGATGTTTTTTTTTTCTTTTTCTTTTTCTTACAAAGTCTCATATTCCACTAACTTGTGACAACAAATAAAAACTTCCATGAACTCACTATGCCCCTCACAAAATACCTTGGGGTGTCTTCTTTCCAAAATGGGGTCACTTGTGGGGTAGTTATACTGCCCTGGCATTTTAGGGGCCCAAATGTGTGAGAAGTAGCATGAAATCAAAATCTGTAAAAAATGACCGGTGATCTTTGGAATGTGTGCCCCTTTGCCCACCTAGGCTGCAAAAAAGTGTCACACATCTGGTATCGCCATACTCAGGAGAAGTTGGGGAATGTGTTTTGGGGTGTCATTTTACATATACCCATGCTGGGTGAGAGAAATATTTTGGCAAATGACAACTTTTCCCATTTTTTTATACAAAGTTGGCATTTGACCAAGATATTTATCTCACCCAGCATGGGTATATGTAAAATGACACCGCAAAACACATTGCCCATCTTCTCCTGAGTACGGCGATACCAGATGTGTGACACTTTTCTGCAGCCTAGGTAGGCAAAGGGGCACACATTCCAAAGAGCACATTTAGGATTTCACCGGACATTTTTTACAGATTTTGATTTCAAACTACTTCGCATACATTAGGGCCCCTAAATTGCCAGGGCAGTATAACTACCCCACAAGTGACCCCATTTTGGAAAGAAGATACCCCAAGGTATTCCGTGAGGGGCATGGCGAGTTCCTAGAATTTTTTATTTTTTGTCACAAGTTAGTGGAATATGAGACTTTGTTAGAAAAAAAAATAAAAAAATAAAATCATCATTTTCCGCTAACTTGTGACAAAAAAAAAAATTCTAGGAACTCACCATGCCCCTCACGGAATACCTTGGGGTGTCTTCTTTCCAAAATGGGGTCACTTGTGGGGTAGTTATACTGCCGTGGCATTCTAGGGGCCCTAATGTGTGCAAAGTAGTTTGAAATCAAAATGTGTAAAAAAATGACCTGTGAAATCCTAAAGGTGCTCTTTGGAATGTGTGCCCCTTTGCCCACCTAGGCGGCAAAAAAGTGTCACACATGTGGTATCGCCGTACTCAGGAGAAGTTGGGGAATGTATTTTGGGGTGTCATTTTACATATACCCATGCTGGGTGAGAGATATATCTTGGCAAAAGACAACTTTTCCAATTTTTTTATACAAAGTTGGCATTTGACCAAGATATTTCTCTCACCCAGCATGGGTATATGTAAAATGACACCCCAAAACACATTCCCCAACTTCTCCTGAGTACGGCGATACCACAATGTGTGATACTTTTTTGCAGCCTAGATGCGCAAAGCGGCCCAAATTCCTTTTAGGAGGGCATTTTTAGACATTTGGATCCCAGACTTCTTCTCACGCTTTCGGGCCCCTAAAATGCCAGGGCAGTATAAATAACCCACATGTGACCCCATTTTGGAAAGAAGACACCCCAAGGTATTCAGTGAGGGGCATGGCGCGTTCCCAGATTTTTATTTTTTTTGGCACAAGTTAGCAGAAATAGATTTTTTTTGTATTTTCTCACAAAGTCTCCCTTTCCGCTAACTTGGGACAAAAATTTCAATCTTTCATGGACTCAATATGCCCCTCACGGAATACCTTGGGGTGTCTTCTTTCCGACATGGGGTCACATGTGGGGTATTTATACTGCCCTGGCATTTTAGGGGCCCTAAAGCGTGAGAAGAAGTCTGGAATATAAATGTCTAAAACATTTTACGCATTTGGATTCCATGAGGGGTATGGTGAGTTCATGTGAGATTTTATTTTTTGACACAAGTTAGTGGAATATGAGATTTAGTAAGAAAAAACAAAAACAAAAAAACAAAGCAATTTCCGCTAACTTGGACAAAAAAGAAATGTCTGAATGGAGCCTTACAGGGGGTGATCAATGACAGGGGGTGATCAATGACAGGGGGGTGATCAGGGAGTCTATATGGGGTGATCACCCCCCTGTCATTGATCACCCCCCTGTCATTGATCACCCCCCTGTAAGGCTCCATTCAGACGTCCGTATGTGTTTTGCGGATCCGATCCATGTATCCGTGGATCCGTAAAAATCATATGGACGTCTGAATGGAGCCTTACAGGGGGGTGATCAATGACAGGGGGGTGATCAATGACAGGTGGGTGATCAGGAAGTCTATATGGGTGATTACCCCCTTGTCATTGATCACCCACCTGTAAGGCTCCATTCAGACATCCGTATGTGTTTTTCGGATCCGATCCATGTATCCGTGGATCCGTAAAAATCATACGGCGTCTGAATGGAGCCTTACAGGGGGGTGATCAATGACGGGGGTGATCAATGACAGGGAAGTGATCAGGATGTCTATATGCGTGATCACCCCCTTGTCATTGATCACCCCCCTGTAAGGCTCCATTCAGACGTCCGTATGTGTTTTGCGGATCCGATCCATGTATCCGTGGATCCGTAAAAATCATACGGACGTCTGAATGGAGCCTTACAGGGGGGTGATCAATGACAGGGGGGTGATCATTGACAGGGAAGTGATCAGGAAGTCTATATGCGTGATCACCCCCTTGTCATTGATCACCCCCCTGTAAGGCTCCATCCAGACGTCCGTATGTGTTTTGCGGATCCGATCCATGTATCCATGGATCCGTAAAAATCACACGGACGTCTGAATGGAGCCTTACAGGGGGGTGATCAATGACAGGTGGGTGATCAATGACGGGGGGGGGGGTGATCAGGGAGTCTATATGAAGTGATCAGGGGTTCATAAGGGGTTAATAAGTGACAGGGGGGGTGTAGTGTAGTGTAGTGGTGTTTGGTGCTACTTTACACAGCTACCTGTGTCCTCTGGTGGTCGATCCAAACAAAAGGGACCACCAGAGGACCAGGTAGCAGGTATATTAGACGCTGTTATCGAAACAGCATCTAATATACATGTTAGGGGTTAAAAAATCACATCTCCAGCCTGCCAGCGAACGATTGCCGCTGGCAGGCTGGAGATCCACTCGCTTACCTTCTGTTCCTGTGAACGTGCGGGCCTGTGTGCGCGCGTTCACAGGAAATCTTGCGTCTCGCGAGATGACGCGTATATGCGTCGTTGAGCGCACAGCTGCCGACTCCGGACCGCAGATCGGGAGGTGGTTAATTTCTTTATCAGCACGATATCTCCCACTTGGAATGGGTGAGTTGGTTCCTGTGGAAGACAAGGAGACTTACAAGCAACTTTTTCCTCAATTTCACTTAAAGCTTTAATCAATCTGGTTACATATTCTTCTCTAATGAGGTCCCCTTCCTGTACTACCAGGGGTTCTTTGCCCATGGTGTGGGAAAATGTCTCCCCATAAGTATATCAAATGGTGATATCCCTAGCTTTTTATTAGGGGTCATCCTGATCTCAGCTAAGACTATTGGCAGTATATCTTTCCATTTCTCAAATGTGACCCCTGTTGCCTTTCTTAATTTATCTTTTAGGGTTCTGTTCATGCGTTCCACAATGCAGGAGCTTTGTGGGTGGTATGGGATATGAAATTTCCATTCAACCTTAAGGAGTCTTGTCAGATCCTTGATTGCCTTTGAGGTGAAAGCTGGCCCTTGGTCAGATTCAATTACCAATGGACAGCCCCACCTTGGAATGATGTCATGTGTCAGTATCCTTGCTACTGTTTTAGCATCTTCTGATCTTGTAATGTAGACCTCTGGCCATCTTGAGAACATGTCAACTATGACCAAGGTGTATTATTGTTTACCTTTCTGTCTAGGTATGTGTGTGAAGTCTACCTGCAGATGTGTAAAATGAGTGGTGGGGTAATCAAGGTGTTGATGTGGGACTTTGACATTGGTGTTCGGGTTGTTCCTCAAACATCTGATACACCTTCCCACATAATCTGACACTAACTGGTTAATGCCTGTAATATAGAAATTCTGTGCTAGCAGCATGTGTGTTGTTTGAATGCTGTTGTGTCCTACTCCATGAAAATGTGCAATGAACAGGGGGGAGCTGTGCTGTGGTATGCATGGTTTCCCCTCTTTGCAGATTAATCCTGTCCTAGGATTCTTCGGCAAGATTGGATAACACCAATCGGCCATTTCATCGTCAGTAGCTGAGGACTGGAGATCCACAAGCATCTGAGTTAACTCAAGTGAAGGAGGTACTAAATTCACCATTTTCAATGTGGCCGGGGCCATCAGTGCAGCCTTCTTTTCTTTTTTTTTTATTTAAATATTTTATTTGTAATACAAAAATACATATCCATATAACATTTATGCTATTATAAGATCCTGAAGTCCGTAAGTTTCTGATTTATAAACATAGTTAATAATAATTTCATTCAATTACCCATACTTATGGGGATAATACAGGTCGAATGGAGATCTCACATGCTAAGAGGAGAGCGGGGCTCCCCCGACATCGGCAGCCCAATCGGGCAAGCACATACAGCATCTAACTTAGCATGTTAATGTCTATAAAGGGCAGAGATCGGGGGCCCACGGCCCGGGCGGCCACCAGGGAACGAGCGCACACCCCACGCGTCCTCTCCCAAATATGGGTGAAGAAGGACAGGATTAACAATCTTAGATCCATTCACCTGGTGCTCACATTAACCATGCATAGCGGGCTTACAACGATCTTTGATCGAAAACATTTCTTGAGGCAACCTAAGGGGTCCAGCAGTCTTCTACCGCAGTGGAGAAAGAAAAAAAAACCACATGCATATTTTGGTGCCTCATCCCCAGATAGTTAAGATTGAAAGTTAATGCCCAGCTTAACCGTACCTCGCATACAATCACACCAGTATCTCAGGTGCAAGGGGACTCAGGTCGAGTATCACTCGGCAATCACCGGCATTTTAAAAGGAATGTGGACAGAAACACCACCAGAGACCGGCCCTGTCCCCTAATAGCACCCATACAACATGTATCGTATCACTGCCTACAGTCAAACCGCATATCAACAGAGAGAACCGCGTTTCGGGTCACACCCCGCCCCCGGGCCGCCCAGGGTCCCAAGCCCCGGGTCCCCGCCCACAGAGCGCACAGTGCCCTGATTTAACAAAAAACTTTGGCCATTGTTCAGTGCCGCAAGTCCCGCTATCCTCCAGCGTTCCTGGAGTAACTTCACATCCTTCGCCAATTACAATGCATACAAAAATACCGGACTAATAAGATCATCCCCAGCCCACCCCCCCCCTAACCCCCCCCCCCCCCACCTTGCAAAAAATAAATAAAAAAATATATATATAAAAATAAATAAATAAAAAAAAGAAAATAAATAAAAATAAAAGAAAATAAATGAATAAATAAAAAATAAAAAGGATATCTGATAAAAAAGGGCAGTTCCAGATTGATTAATTAACCATGTCCCAATCTTCCTAGAGTTTACCCCACTTTGAATAAGATCCTCTTTGTTTACACAAAATCCTCTCATAACTTTTCAATTTCTCGACCAGGGCCAACCAGTTACTACAATCTGGAGCGGAAGAGCAAAACCATAGCCTAGAGACCAGAAGCCTGGCCAAGAACATAACCTTAATCAATAGTTGGCGTTTTATGGGCTGGTAGTTAACCTCTGATAGGTCTCCCAGAACCCATATCCTGGGAGACAAAGGAACAACAATATTAAGTTTACGAGTAGAGTTGAGCGAACACCTGGATGTTCGGGTTCGAGAAGTTCGGCCGAACTTCCCGGAAATGTTCGGGTTCGGGATCCGAGCCCGATCCGAACTTCGTCCCGAACCCGAACCCCATTAAAGTCAATGGGGACCCGAACTTTTCGGCACTAAAACGGCTGTAAAACAGCCCAGGAAAGGGCTAGAGGGCTGCAAAAGGCAGCAACATGTAGGTAAATCCCCTGCAAACAAATGTGGATAGGGAAATGAATTAAAATAAAAATTAAATAAATAAAAATTAACCAAAATCAATTGGAGAGAGGTCCCATAGCAGAGAATCTGGCTTCGCGTCACCCACCACTGGAACAGTCCATTCTCAGATATTTAGGCCCCGGCACCCAGGCAGAGGAGAGAGGTCCCGTAACAGAGAATCTGTCTTCATGTCAGCAGAGAATCAGTCTGCATGTCATAGCAGAGAATCAGGCTTCACGTCACCCACCACTGTAAGAGTCCATTTTCATAAATTTAGGCCCAGCACCCAGGCAGAGGAGAGAGGTCCCGTAACAGACAATCTGGCTTCATGTCAGCAGAGAATCAGTCTTCATATCATAGCAGAGAATCAGGCTTCACGTCACCCACCACTGTAAGAGTCCATTTTCATAAATTTAGGCCCAGCACCCAGGCAGAGGAGAGAGGTCCCGTAACAGACAATCTGGCTTCATGTCAGCAGAGAATCAGTCTTCATGTCATAGCAGAGAATCAGGCTTCACGTCAGCCACCACTGCAACAGTCCATTGTCATAAATTTAGGCCCAGCACCCAGGCAGAGGAGAGAGGTCCCGTAACAGACAATCTGGCTTCATGTCAGCAGAGAATCAGTCTTCATATCATAGCAGAAAATCAGGCTTCACGTCACCCACCACTGTAACAGTCCATTTTCATAAATTTAGGCCCAGCACCCAGGCAGAGGAGAGAGGTCCCGTAACAGACAATCTGGCTTCATGTCAGCAGAGAATCAGTCTTCATATCATAGCAGAGAATCAGGATTCACGTCAGCCACCAATGCAACAGTCCATTGTCAGATATTTAGGCCCAGCACCCAGGCAGAGGAGAGAGGTCCCGTAACAGACAATCAGGCTTCACGTCAGCCACCAATGCAACAGTCCATTGGCATATATTTAGGCCCAGCACCCAGGCAGAGGAGAGAGGTCCCGTAACAGAGAATCTGTCTTCATGTCAGCAGAGAATCAGTCTGCATGTCATAGCAGAGAATCAGGCTTCACGTCAGCCACCACTGCAACAGTCCATTGTCATAAATTTAGGCCAAGCACCCAGGCAGAGGAGAGAGGTCCCGTAACAGACAATCTGGCTTCATGTCAGCAGAGAATCAGTCTTCATATCATAGCAGAGAATCAGGCTTCACGTCACCCACCACTGTAAGAGTCCATTTTCATAAATTTAGGCCCAGCACCCAGGCAGAGGAGAGAGGTCCCGTAACAGAGAATCTGGCTTCATGTCAGCAGAGAATTAGTCTGCATGTCATAGCAGAGAATCAGGCTTCACGTCACCCAACATTGGAACAGTCCATTGGCATATATTTAGGCCCCGGCACCCAGACAGAGGAGAGATTCAAATTTGGGTAGCCTCGCAATATAATGGTAAAATGAAAATAAAAATAGGATTGAATGAGGAAGTGCCCTGGATTTCAATAATATATGGTTAAGGGGAGGTAGTTAATGTCTAATCTGGACAAGGGACGGACAGGTCCTGTGGGATCCATGCCTGGTTCATTTTTATGAACGTCAGCTTGTCCACATTGGCTGTAGACAGGCGGCTGCGTTTGTCTGTAATGACACCCCCTGCCGTGCTGAATACACGTTCAGACAAAACGCTGGCCGCCGGGCAGGCCAGCACCTCCAAGGCATAAATGGCTAGCTCTGGCCACGTGGACAATTTAGAGACCCAGTAGTTGAATGGGGCCAAACCATCAGTCAGTACGTGGAGGGGTGTGCACACGTACTGTTCCACCATGTTAGTGAAATGCTGCCTCCTGCTAACACGTTGCGTATCAGGTGGTGGTGCAGTTAGCTGTGGCGTGTTGACAAAACTTTTCCACATCTCTGCCATGCTAACCCTGCCCTCAGAGGAGCTGGCCATGACACAGCTGCCTTGGCGACCTCTTACTCCTCCTCTGCCTTGGCCTTGGGCTTCCACTTGTTCCCCTGTGACATTTGGGAATGCTCTCAGTAGCACGTCTACCAACATGCGCTTGTACTCGCGCATCTTCCTATCACGCTCCAGTGCAGGAAGTAAGGTGGGCACATTGTCTTTGTAGCGTGGATCCAGCAGGGTGGCAACCCAGTAGTCCGCACACGTTAAAATGTGGGCAACTCTGCTGTCGTTGCGCAGGCACTGCAGCATGTAGTCGCTCATGTGTGCCAGGCTGCCCAGGGGTAAGGACAAGCTGTCCTCTGTGGGAGGCGTATCGTCATCGTCCTGCCTTTCCCCCCAGCCACGCACCAGTGATGGACCCGAGCTGCGTTGGGTGCCACCCCGCTGTGACCATGCTTCATCCTCATCCTCCTCCACCTCCTCCTCATCCTCGTCCTCCTCGTCCTCCAGTAGTGGGCCCTGGATGGCCACATTTGTACCTGGCCTCTGCTGTTGCCAAAAACCTCCCTCTGAGTCACTTCGAAGAGACTGGCCTGAAAGTGCTAAAAATGACCCCTCTTCCTCCTCCTCCTCCTCCTCCTCCTGGGCCACCTCCTCTTCCTTCATCGCCCTAAGTGTTTTCTCAAGGAGACATGGAAGTGGTATTGTAACGCTGATAACGGCGTCATCGCCACTGGCCATGTTGGTGGAGTACTCGAAACAGCGCAACAGGGCACACAGGTCTCGCATGGAGGCCCAGTCATTGGTGGTGAAGTGGTGCTGTTCTGTAGTGCGACTGACCCGTGCGTGCTGCAGCGGAAACTCCACTATGGCCTGCTGCTGCTCACACAGTCTGTCCAGCATGTGCAAGGTGGAGTTCCACCTGGTGGGCACGTCGCATATGAGGCGGTGAGCGGGAAGGCCGAAGTTACGCTGTAGCGCAGACAGGCGAGCAGCAGCAGGATGTGAACGCCGGAAGCGCGAACAGACGGCCCGCACTTTATGCAGCAGCTCTGACATGTCGGGGTAGTTGTGAATGAACTTCTGCACCACCAAATTCAGCACATGCGCCAAGCAAGGGATGTGCGTCAAACTGGCTAGTCCCAGAGCTGCAACGAGATTTCGCCCATTATCACACACCACCAGGCCGGGCTTGAGGCTCACCGGCAGCAACAACTCGTCGGTCTGTTTTTCTATACCCTGCCACAAATCCTATGCGGTGTGGGGCCTGTCCCCCAAACATATGAGTTTCAGAATGGCCTGCTGACGTTTACCCCGGGCTGTGCTGAAGTTGGTGGTGAAGGTGTGTGGCTGACTAGATGAGCAGGTGGAAGAAGAGGAGGAGGAAGTCGAGTAGGAGGAGGTGGCAACAGGAGGCAAAGAATGTTGCCCTGCGATCCTTGGCGGCAGAAGGACGTGCGCCAAACAGCTCTCCGCCTGGGGCCCAGCTGCCACTACATTTACCCAGTGTGCAGTTAGGGAGATATAGCGTCCCTGGCCGTGCTTACTGGTCCACGTATCTGTGGTTAGGTGGACCTTGCCACAGATGGCGTTGCGCAGTGCACACTTGATTTTATCGGATACTTGGTTGTGCAGGGAAGGCACGGCTCTCTTGGAGAAGTAGTGCCGGCTGGGAACAACATGTTGTGGGACAGCAAGCGACATGAGCTGTTTGAAGCTGTCTGTGTCCACCAGCCTAAATGACAGCATTTCATAGGCCAGTAGTTTAGAAATGCTGGCATTCAGGGCCAGGGATCGAGGGTGGCTAGGTGGGAATTTACGCTTTCTCTCAAATGTTTGTGAGATGGAGAGCTGAACGCTGCCGTGTGACATGGTTGAGATGCTTGGTGATGGAGGTGGTGGTGGTGTTGGTGGTACATCCACTGTTTGCTGGGCGGCAGGTGCCAACGTTCCTCCAGAGGCGGAGGAAGAGGCCGAGGCGGCAGCAGCAGAAGAGGTAGCAGGGGGAGCCTGAGTGACTTCCTTGGTTTTAAGGTGTTTACTCCACTGCAGTTCATGCTTTGCATGCAGGTGCCTGGTCATGCAGGTTGTGCTCAGGTTCAGAACGTTAATGCCTCGCTTCAGGCTCTGATGGCACAGCGTGCAAACCACTCGGGTCTTGTCGTCAGCACATTGTTTGAAGAAGTGCCATGCCAGGGAACTCCTTGAAGCTGCCTTTGGGGTGCTCGGTCCCAGATGGCGGCGGTCAGTAGCAGGCGGAGTCTCTTGGCGGCGGGTATTCTGCTTTTGCCCACTGCTCCCTCTTTTGCTACACTGTTGGCTCGGTCTCACCACTGCCTCTTCCTCCGAACTGTGAAAGTCAGTGGCACGACCTTCATTCCATGTGGGGTCTAGGACCTCATCGTCCCCTGCATCGTCTTCCACCCAGTCTTGATCCCTGACCTCCTGTTCAGTCTGCACACTGCAGAAAGACGCAGCAGTTGGCACCTGTGTTTCGTCATCATCAGAGACATGCTGAGGTGGTATTCCCATGTCCTCATCATCAGGAAACATAAGTGGTTGTGCGTCAGTGCATTCTATGTCTTTCACCGCTGGGGAAGGGCTAGGTGGATGCCCTTGGGAAACCCTGCCAGCGGAGTCTTTAAACAGCATAAGAGACTGCTGCATAACTTGAGGCTGAGACAGTTTCCCTGGTATGCATGGGGGTGATGTGACAGACTGATGTGGTTGGTTTTCAGGCGCCATCTGTGCGCTTTCTGCAGAAGACTGGGTGGGAGATAATGTGAACGTGCTGGATCCACTGTCGGCCACCCAATTGACTAATGCCTGTACCTGCTCAGGCCTTACCATCCTTAGAACGGCATTGGGCCCCACCATATATCGCTGTAAATTCTGGCGGCTACTGGGACCTGAGGTAGTTGGTACACTAGGACGTGTGGATGTGGCAGAACGGCCACGTCCTCTCCCAGCACCAGAGGGACCACTAACATCACCACGACCATGTCCACGTCCGCGTCCCTTACTAGATGTTTTCCTCATTGTTATGGTTCACCACAACAACAAATATATTATTTGGCCCAATGTATTGTATTCAAATTCAGCGGGATATAAATTTGAGGCCTAGTATTTAGGCGCTGGGTGACCGGTATGGATTTACTAACAGAATTGGACTTGGAAATACACAGTAGCGTGTGTGTGAAGTTATTCTGAATGACCCTATGTGCACCTTGAATATTATATACCCTTTTAGGGATAGATTTCAAATAGCTCTGATATAGCAGGAACCACTAAATTATGAAATTGCTAAATTGGGAATTGTATTTCAACCCAGAACAAAAAATGTGCTTTGACGGACACTAAATAACTTTCCCAGCCACAACAGGACAGCGGTAACGAGAGATTTAGCGGGATATAAATTTGAGGCCTAGTATTTAGGCGCTGGGTGACCGGTATGGATTTACTAACAGAATTAGACTTGGAAATGCACAGTAGCGTGAGTGTGAAGTTATTCTGAATGACCCTATGTGCACCTTGAATATTATATACCCTTTTAGGGATAGATTTCAAATAGCTCTGATATAGCAGAAACCACTAAATTATGAAATTGCTAAATTGGGAATTGTATTTCAACCCAGAACAAAAAATGTGCTTTGACGGACACTAAATAACTTTCCCAGCCACAACAGGACAGCGGTAACGAGAGATTTAGCGGGATATAAATTTGAGGCCTAGTATTTAGGCGCTGGGTGACCGGTATGGATTTACTAACAGAATTGGACTTGGAAATGCACAGTAGCGTGTGTGTGAAGTTATTCTGAATAACCCTATGTGCACCTTCAATATTATATACCCTTTTAGGGATAGATTTCAAATAGCTCTGATATAGCAGAAACCACTAAATTATGAAATTGCTAAATTGGGAATTGTATTTCAACCCAGAACAAAAAATGTGCTTTGACAGACACTAAATAACTTTCCCTGCCACAACAGGACAGCGGTAACGAGAGATTTAGCGGGATATAAATTTGAGGCCTAGTATTTAGGCGCTGGGTGACCGGTATGGATTTACTAACAGAATTGGACTTGGAAATGCACAGTAGCGGGTGTGTGAAGTTATTCTGAATGACCCTATGTGCACCTTGAATATTATATACCCTTTTAGGGATAGATTTCAAATAGCTCTGATATAGCAGAAACCACTAAATTATGAAATTGCTAAATTGGGAATTGTATTTCAACCCAGAACAAAAAATGTGCTTTGACAGACACTAAATAACTTTCCCAGCCACAACAGGACAGCGTTAACGAGAGATTTAGCGGGATATAAATTTGAGGCCTAGTATTTAGGCGCTGGGTGACCGGTATGGATTTACTAACAGAATTGGACTTGGAAATGCACAGTAGCGTGTGTGTGAAGTTATTCTGAATGACCCTATGTGCACCTTGAATATTATATACCCTTTTAGGGATAGATTTCAAATAGCTCTGATATAGCAGAAACCACTAAATTATGAAATTGCTAAATTGGGAATTGTATTTCAACCCTGAACAAAAAATGTGCTTTGACGGACACTAAATAACTTGCCCAGCCACAACAGTACAGCGGTAACGACAGATTTAGCGGGATATAAATTTGAGGCCTAGTATTTAGGCGCTGGGTGACCGGTATGGATTTAGTGACAGAATTAGACTGGGATATGGCCAAAAAATAACCACACTATTGCTGGTTAAATGCACTTGGTGACGGGTGCAGCTTGCCCCTGATGTAGTATATGGCCAAAAAATGAACAGACTATTGCTGGTTAAATGCACTTGGTGTCACAGCTTGACCAACCACACTACTGAGGGTTAAATGCACTTGGTGACGGGCGCAGCTTCCCCCTGATGTAGTATATGGCCAAAAAATGAACAGACTATTTCTGGTTAAATACACTTGGTGTGATAGCTTGACCAACCACACTACTGAGGGTTAAATGCACTTGGTGACGGGCGCAGCTTGCCCCTGATGTAGTATATGGCCAAAAAATGAACAGACTATTGCTGGTTAAATGCACTTGGTGACGGGCGCAGCTTGCCCCTGATTTAGTATATGGCCAAAAAATGAACAGACTATTGCTGGTTAAATGCACTTGGTGTGATAGCTTGACCAACCACACTACTGAGGGTTAAATGCACTTGGTGACGGGCGCAGCTTGCCCCTGATGTAGTATATGGCCAAAAAATGAACAGACTATTGCTGGTTAAATGCACTTGGTGACGGGCGCAGCTTGCCCCTGATTTAGTATATGGCCAAAAAATGAACAGACTATTGCTGGTTAAATGCACTTGGTGTGATAGCTTGACCAACCACACTACTGAGGGTTAAATGCACTTGGTGACGGGCGCAGCTTGCCCCTGATTTAGTATATGGCCAAAAAATGAACAGACTATTGCTGGTTAAATGCACTTGGTGTGACAGCTTCACCCTGATGTAGGCTTTAGCCAAAAAACAACCACACTACTGAGGGTTAAATGCACTTGGTGACAGGCGCAGCTTGCCCCTGATGTAGTATATGGACAAAAATGAACAGACTTTTGCTGGTTAAATGCACTTGGTGTGACAGCTTCACCCTGATGTAGGCTTTAGCCAAAAAACAACCACACTACTGAGGGTTAAATGCACTTGGTGACAGGCGCAGCTTGCCCCTGATGTAGTATATGGACAAAAATGAACAGACTATTGCTGGTTAAATGCACTTGGTGTGACAGCTTGACCAACCACACTACTGAGGGTTAAATGCACTTGGTGACGGGCGCAGCTTGCCCCTGATGTAGTATATGGCCAAAAAATGAACAGACTATTGCTGGTTAAATGCACTTGGTGTCACAGCTTGACCAACCACACTACTGAGGGTTAAATGCACTTGGTGACGGGCGCAGCTTGCCCCTGATGTAGTATATGGCCAAAAAATGAACAGACTATTGCTGGTTAAATGCACTTGGTGACGGGCGCAGCTTGCCCCTGATTTAGTATATGGCCAAAAAATGAACAGACTATTGCTGGTTAAATGCACTTGGTGTCACAGCTTGACCAACCACACTACTGAGGGTTAAATGCACTTGGTGACGGGCGCAGCTTGCCCCTGATGTAGTATATGGCCAAAAAATGAACAGACTATTGCTGGTTAAATGCACTTGGTGACAGGCGCAGCTTGCCCCTGATTTAGTATATGGCCAAAAAATGAACAGACTATTGCTGGTTAAATGCACTTGGTGTCACAGCTTGACCAACCACACTACTGAGGGTTAAATGCACTTAGTGACGGGCGCAGCTTGCCCCTGATGTAGTATATGGCCAAAAAATGAACAGACTATTGCTGGTTAAATGCACTTGGTGACGGGCGCAGCTTGCCCCTGATTTAGTATATAGCCAAAAAATGAACAGACTATTGCTGGTTAAATGCACTTGGTGTGATAGCTTAACCAACCACACTACTGAGGGTTAAATGCACTTGGTGACGGGCGCAGCTTGCCCCTGATTTAGTATATGGCCATAAAATGAACAGACTATTGCTGGTTAAATGCACTTGGTGTGACAGCTTCACCCTGATGTAGGCTTTAGCCAAAAAACAACCACACCTTCGAGGGTTAAATGCACTTGGTGACAGGCGCAGCTTGCCCCTGATGTAGTATATGGCCAAAAAATGAACAGACTATTGCTGGTTAAATGCACTTGGTGTGATAGCTTGACCAACCACACTACTGAGGGTTAAATGCACTTGGTGACGGGCGCAGCTTGCCCCTGATGTAGTATATGGCCAAAAAATGAACAGACTATTGCTGGTTAAATGCACTTGGTGTCACAGCTTGACGAACCACACTACTGAGGGTTAAATGGACTTGGTGACGGGCGCAGCTTGCCCCTGATGTAGTATATGGCCAAAAAATGAACAGACTATTGCTGGTTAAATGCACTTGGTGACGGGCGCAGCTTGCCCCTGATTTAGTATATGGCCAAAAAATGAACAGACTATTGCTGGTTAAATGCACTTGGTGTGATAGCTTGACCAACCACACTACTGAGGGTTAAATGCACTTGGTGACGGGCGCAGCTTGCCCCTGATTTAGTATATGGCCAAAAAATGAACAGACTATTGCTGGTTAAATGCACTTGGTGTGACAGCTTCACCCTGATGTAGGCTTTAGCCAAAAAGCAACCACACCATTGAGGGTTAAATGCACTTGGTGACAGGCGCAGCTTGCCCCTGATGTAGTATATGGCCAAAAAATGAACAGACTTTTGCTGGTTAAATGCACTTGGTGTGACAGCTTCACCCTGATGTAGGCTTTAGCCAAAAAACAACCACACTACTGAGGGTTAAATGCACTTGGTGACAGGCGCAGCTTGCCCCTGATGTAGTATATGGACAAAAAATGAACAGACTATTGCTGGTTAAATGCACTTGGTGTGACAGCTTGACCAACCACACTACTGAGGGTTAAATGCACTTGGTGACGGGCGCAGCTTGCCCCTGATGTAGTATATGGCCAAAAAATGAACAGACTATTGCTGGTTAAATGCACTTGGTGTCACAGCTTGACCAACCACACTACTGAGGGTTAAATGCACTTGGTGACGGGCGCAGCTTGCCCCTGATGTAGTATATGGCCAAAAAATGAACAGACTATTGCTGGTTAAATGCACTTGGTGACAGGCGCAGCTTGCCCCTGATTTAGTATATGGCCAAAAAATGAACAGACTATTGCTGGTTAAATGCACTTGGTGTCACAGCTTGACCAACCACACTACTGAGGGTTAAATGCACTTGGTGACGGGCGCAGCTTGCCCCTGATGTAGTATATGGCCAAAAAATGAACAGACTATTGCTGGTTAAATGCACTTGGTGACAGGCGCAGCTTGCCCCTGATGTAGTATATGGCCAAAAAATGAACAGACTATTGCTGGTTAAATGCACTTGGTGTGATAGCTTGACCAACCACACTACTGAGGGTTAAATGCACTTGGTGACGGGCGCAGCTTGCCCCTGATGTAGTATATGGCCAAAAAATGAACAGACTATTGCTGGTTAAATGCACTTGGTGACGGGTGCAGCTTGCCCCTGATGAGGTATATGGCCAAAAAATGAACAGACTATTGCTGGTTAAATGCACTTGGTGTCACAGCTTGACCAACCACACTACTGAGGGTTAAATGCACTTGGTGACGGGCGCAGCTTGCACCTGATGTAGTATATGGCCAAAAAATGAACAGACTATTGCTGGTTAAATGCACTTGGTGTCACAGCTTGACCAACCACACTACTGAGGGTTAAATGCACTTGGTGACGGGCGCAGCTTGCACCTGATGTAGTATATGGCCAAAAAATGAACAGACTATTGCTGGTTAAATGCTCTTGGTGTCACAGCTTGACCAACCACACTACTGAGGGTTAAATGCACTTGGTGACGGGCGCAGCTTGCCCCTGATGTAGTATATGGCCAAAAAATGAACAGACTATTGCTGGTTAAATGCACTTGGTGACGGGCGCAGCTTGCCCCTGATTTAGTATATGGCCAAAAAATGAACAGACTATTGCTGGTTAAATGCACTTGGTGTGATAGCTTGACCAACCACACTACTGAGGGTTAAATGCACTTGGTGACGGGCGCAGCTTGCCCCTGATGTAGTATATGGCCAAAAAATGAACAGACTATTGCTGGTTAAATGCACTTGGTGACGGGCGCAGCTTGCCCCTGATTTAGTATATGGCCAAAAAATGAACAGACTATTGCTGGTTAAATGCACTTGGTGTGATAGCTTGACCAACCACACTACTGAGGGTTAAATGCACTTGGTGACGGGCGCAGCTTGCCCCTGATTTAGTATATGGCCAAAAAATGAACAGACTATTGCTGGTTAAATGCACTTGGTGTGACAGCTTCACCCTGATGTAGGCTTTAGCCAAAAAACAACCACACCATTGAGGGTTAAATGCACTTGGTGACAGGCGCAGCTTGCCCCTGATGTAGTATATGGACAAAAAATGAACAGACTATTGCTGGTTAAATGCACTTGGTGTGACAGCTTGACCAACCACACTACTGAGGGTTAAATGCACTTGGTGACGGGCGCAGCTTGCCCCTGATGTAGTATATGGCCAAAAAATGAACAGACTATTGCTGGTTAAATGCACTTGGTGTCACAGCTTGACCAACCACACTACTGAGGGTTAAATGCACTTGGTGACGGGCGCAGCTTGCCCCTGATGTAGTATATGGCCAAAAAATGAACAGACTATTGCTGGTTAAATGCACTTGGTGACGGGCGCAGCTTGCCCCTGATTTAGTATATGGCCAAAAAATGAACAGACTATTGCTGGTTAAATGCACTTGGTGTCACAGCTTGACCAACCACACTACTGAGGGTTAAATGCACTTGGTGACGGGCGCAGCTTGCCCCTGATGTAGTATATGGCCAAAAAATGAACAGACTATTGCTGGTTAAATGCACTTGGTGACAGGCGCAGCTTGCCCCTGATTTAGTATATGGCCAAAAAATGAACAGACTATTGCTGGTTAAATGCACTTGGTGTCACAGCTTGACCAACCACACTACTGAGGGTTAAATGCACTTGGTGACGGGCGCAGCTTGCCCCTGATGTAGTATATGGCCAAAAAATGAACAGACTATTGCTGGTTAAATGCACTTGGTGACAGGCGCAGCTTGCCCCTGATTTAGTATATGGCCAAAAAATGAACAGACTATTGCTGGTTAAATGCACTTGGTGTGATAGCTTGACCAACCACACCACTGAGGGTTAAATGCACTTGGTGACGGGCGCAGCTTGCCCCTGATGTAGTATATGGCCAAAAAATGAACAGACTATTGCTGGTTAAATGCACTTGGTGACGGGTGCAGCTTGCCCCTGATGTAGTATATGGCCAAAAAATGAACAGACTATTGCTGGTTAAATGCACTTGGTGTCACAGCTTGACCAACCACACTACTGAGGGTTAAATGCACTTGGTGACGGGCGCAGCTTGCCCCTGATGTAGTATATGGCCAAAAAATGAACAGACTATTGCTGGTTAAATGCACTTAGTGACGGGCGCAGCTTGCCCCTGATTTAGTATATGGCCAAAAAATGAACAGACTATTGCTGGTTAAATGCACTTGGTGTGATAGCTTGACCAACCACACTACTGAGGGTTAAATGCACTTGGTGACGGGCGCAGCTTGCCCCTGATGTAGTATATGGCCAAAAAATGAACAGACTATTGCTGGTTAAATGCACTTGGTCACGGGCGCAGCTTGCCCCTGAATTAGTATATGGCCAAAAAATGAACAGACTATTGCTGGTTAAATGCACTTGGTGTTATAGCTTGACCAACCACACTACTGAGGGTTAAATGCACTTGGTGACGGGCGCAGCTTGCCCCTGATTTAGTATATGGCCAAAAAATGAACAGACTATTGCTGGTTAAATGCACTTGGTGTGACAGCTTCACCCTGATGTAGGCTTTAGCCAAAAAACAACCACACCATTGAGGGTTAAATGCACATGGTGACAGGCGCAGCTTGCCCCTGATGTAGTATATGGCCAAAAAATGAACAGACTATTGCTGGTTAAATGCACTTGGTGTGACAGCTTGACCAACCACACTACTGAGGGTTAAATGCACTTGGTGACGGGCGCAGCTTGCCCCTGATGTAGTATATGGCCAAAAAATGAACAGACTATTGCTGGTTAAATGCACTTGGTGTCACAGCTTGACCAACCACACTACTGAGGGTTAAATGCACTTGGTGACGGGCGCAGCTTGCCCCTGATGTAGTATATGGCCAAAAAATGAACAGACTTTTGCTGGTTAAATGCACTTGGTGACTGGCGCAGCTTGCCCCTGATTTAGTATATGGCCAAAAAATGAACAGACTATTGCTGGTTAAATGCACTTGGTGTCACAGCTTGACCAACCACAGTACTGAGGGTTAAATGCACTTGGTGACGGGCGCAGCTTGCCCCTGATGTAGTATATGGCCAAAAAATGAACAGACTATTGCTGGTTAAATGCACTTGGTGACGGGCGCAGCTTGCCCCTGATTTAGTATATGGCCAAAAAATGAACAGACTATTGCTGGTTAAATGCACTTGGTGTCACAGCTTGACCAACCACACTACTGAGGGTTAAATGCACTTGGTGACGGGCGCAGCTTGCCCCTGATGTAGTATATGGCCAAAAAATGAACAGACTATTGCTGGTTAAATGCACTTGGTGACAGGCGCAGCTTGCCCCTGATTTAGTATATGGCCAAAAAATGAACAGACTATTGCTGGTTAAATGCACTTGGTGTGATAGCTTGACCAACCACACTACTGAGGGTTAAATGCACTTGGTGACGGGCGCAGCTTGCCCCTGATGTAGTATATGGCCAAAAAATGAACAGACTATTGCTGGTTAAATGCACTTGGTGACGGGCGCAGCTTGCCCCTGATTTAGTATATGGCCAAAAAATGAACAGACTATTGCTGGTTAAATGCACTTGGTGTGATAGCTTGACCAACCACACTACTGAGGGTTAAATGCACTTGGTGACGGGCGCAGCTTGCCCCTGATTTAGTATATGGCCAAAAAATGAACAGACTATTGCTGGTTAAATGCACTTGGTGTGACAGCTTCACCCTGATGTAGGCTTTAGCCAAAAAAACAACCACACCATTGAGGGTTAAATGCACTTGGTGACAGGCGCAGCTTGCCCCTGATGTAGTATATGGACAAAAAATGAACAGACTATTGCTGGTTAAATGCACTTGGTGTGACAGCTTGACCAACCACACTACTGAGGGTTAAATGCACTTGGTGACGGGCGCAGCTTGCCCCTGATGTAGTATATGGCCAAAAAATGAACAGACTATTGCTGGTTAAATGCACTTGGTGTCACAGCTTGACCAACCACACTACTGAGGGTTAAATGCACTTGGTGATGGGCGCAGCTTGCCCCTGATGTAGTATATGGCCAAAAAACGAACAGACTATTGCTGGTTAAATGCACTTGGTGACGGGCGCAGCTTGCCCCTGATTTAGTATATGGCCAAAAAATGAACAGACTATTGCTGGTTAAATGCACTTGGTGTGACAGCTTGACCAACCACACTACTGAGGGTTAAATGCACTTGGTGACAGGCGCAGCTTGCCCCTGATGTAGTATATGGCCAAAAAATAAACAGACTATTGCTGGATAAATGCACTTGGTGTGACAGCTTCACCCTGATGTAGGCTTTAGCCAAAAAACAACCACACCATTGAGGGTTAAATGCACTTGGTGACAGGCGCAGCTTGCCCCTGATGTAGTATATGGCCAAAAAATAAACAGACTATTGCTGGTTAAATGCACTTGGTGTGACAGCTTCACCCTGATGTAGGCTTTAGCCAAAAAACAACCACACCATTGAGGGTTAAATCCACTTGGTCGCAGCTTGTGCTGGCGCACCACAAGACACAAAATGGCCGCCGATCACCCCAGAAAAATGTGACTGACAAACGGTCTGGGCAGCCTAAAAACAGTGAGCAATTGAGTATCAGCAGCTCAATGATCCACAGCTGCAGATCGATCACTGTATGGAGTCTTTTGGAGGAGTTAATCAGCCTAATCTCGCCCTACTGTCGCAGCTGCAACCTCTCCCTACGCTAATCAGAGCAGAGTGACGGGCGGCGCTATGTGACTCCAGCTTAAATAGAGGCTGGGTCACATGGTGCTCTGGCCAATCACAGCCATGCCAATAGTAGGCATGGCTGTGATGGCCTCTTGGGGCAAGTAGTATGACGCTTGTTGATTGGCTGCTTTGCAGCCTTTCAAAAAGCGCCAAGAAAGCGTCACAAAAGCGCCAAGAAAGCGACGAACACCGAACCCGAACCCGGACTTTTACGAAAATGTCCGGGTTCGGGTCCGTGTCACGGACACCCCAAAATTCGGTACGAACCCGAACTATACAGTTCGAGTTCGCTCATCCCTATTTACGAGCCAGGGTAGTTTGGACCGATCTCCAATAGCTGCCCACCATTGGGCAGTCCCAAAACAGATGTAAATGATCTGCCTCGGAGTCGCCACAGCGTGGGCAGTCAGAGGAGGCTCTAAGTCCTCTCCTATATAACCACATAGGTGTCACATATATTTTGTGCAGAATATTGAATTGTACAACAGTGTGATTAAAATTCTGTGAAACAAGTTTTAAGCTTTCCCCTATGTCCTCCCATTCTGGAGGACCCACCTCTGGGAAGGAGAACAGTCTTCTCCCAATTGATCTCCAAACCAGACGGCACAGAAAAGGAACCAACCAAATCCATTATGCGAGGGAGAGTGGTTTCTGTTTGATGAACAAAAACCAAGATATCATCTGCATAGAGGGATACACGGTCATGCTTCCCCATTATGCCAAAACCGGCCACCTGCAGATCCTGCCTTATGCTAGCTGCTAAGGGTTCAATGTAGATATTAAATAAGAGAGGGGAAAGAGGACAGCCTTGACGGGTACCTCTTCCTAAAGTGAAGCTCTCTGTGATCGTATCATTAATCCTAATCCTAGCAACTGGGGAGCTATATAATAACTGAACCATCGCCATAAATCTAGGGCCAAAGCCCATTTTTTTCATCACCTCCCAAAGAAAGGTCCACTCCACCCTGTCGAAGGCTTTAGTGGCGTCCAACGACAGTATGGAGCGGGAACCACATCCCGGAGACTGAATATTCATAAATAGCCTATGCAGGTTATGATGGGTACCCCTTTTTGGCATAAAGCCATTTTGGTCTGGGTGGATAATAGTGGATATGACCCGTGAAAGCCTCCTAGCCAAAACTTTTGATAGTAACTTAGCGTCTGTATTTAATAACGAAATTGGTCTATAAGAACTCATTTCTATCAGGTCTTTGTCCTTTTTAGGAATTAGAACAATAAGAGCCTCCATCATAGAACAAGGTAGGCTCCCTCCCTGTATTGCCTGGGAAAAAACCTCTAACAGCTGAGGAAGAATCACATCACTATACTTACGATAGACCTTGTATGGAAGGCCATCAATCCCTGGCGACGAATTCCCTGAGACAGATCCCAAAGCCTCCTGGAGCTCCGAAAGAGATAGCTCCTCTTCCAGATATTCTATTTGGGTTTCATTTAAGGTAGAAAGTGGAATCCCCTCCAGGAACCGCACCGCCAGGTCGGGTGACAAGCCAGAAGAGGAACTATATATCTGAGTAAAGTATTGTAAAAAGGTGTCCCTAATTCCTTCTGGGTCTGTTATAATTTTTCCCACTATGTTGCGAATAGAGACAATAGATTGATTTTTCTTGTCTTGTTGTGTGATTATCCTAGCTAAAAGCCTACCAGGACGTCCAGATTCCGAAAAATATTTTAGGCCCTTAAAGAATACTCTATGATTTGCTTTCTCTATTATATAGTTCTTCAAGGAACAGCTGGCCTTCTGCATCTCTTCCCTGTTATACTCAGTAGGTTGACTGGTAAATCGCTCAGTTGTATCTACAGCAGCCTTGGCCAGTTCCTCCTCTTTTTTAAATGTTCTCTTTGCTGCAGCAATCTTGCTTATAAAGACCCCCCTCAGATATGCTTTCAAGGCATCCCATATTACATTGATGTTAGCAGAGGGAAGATTCACTTCCCAAAAGGAGGACATCAGGGATTTAATGGACTTAAGGTTATCCATAATAGTAAGCCAGTATGGATTCAGCCTAAATCCTAACCCCCTATTATCCTTATTCTTCCCAGTGCAAACCTCAACCAGTACGGGTGAATGGTCCAAAACTGTTCTTATCCCATATCGTATCTTTCGGATATTACTCAAATTACTCTCATTGGTAAATGCTAAATCGATCCTAGACATTGCTCTACCACCCCTGCTAACACAAGAGTATACTCTCTTTCCTCCGCCAAGATAATCCCATATATCCACCAGTCCAACCTCCGAACAGAACTGTGACAGCGGGGAATTACATACATTCCTCACCCGTTCTGCATCTAGTGTGAATCTATCTTTATTGGGGTCCATGACCGCATTAAAGTCCCCCATCAGAACTAGCCGGCATTCTGATCTCCCTTCAGAAAAACGTGTTAGCTGGATCAGTGGATACATTGAGAAAGGCGGAGGTATATAAAAGCAAGCGAGGATGTAGCTGCAACCATGCAGCTTACCATGCAAAAAGATAAACCTACCCTGGTCATCTATATAAGATTTTATGAGGGTAAAGTCCACAGAATTATGAATCAGAACTGAAACACCCCTAGAGGAACTACTAAAAGTGGAGTGATAAGATTGGGAATACCATCCTGTTGTCAGGCGGAACACGGTTTCTTTAGTGAGATGAGTTTCTACCATGCAAATAATTGCTGGGAGGTATCTCTTTAAGGCATCCATAATAGCTTGTCTTTTGACCCTTTCCCCAAGCCCTCTCATATTCCAAGTTACAATTCTAGTGGACATCCTTCACTGCAACGGAAGAAAAAAAAAAAAAACATAACGTCACGTTTCGCTCTCCCCCGCTGGCCTCCTCCCCCGCTGGCCTCCTCCCCCCTCCATGCTCCTGGCTCCTCCGATCCTGAGCGCTGACTGAGCGCTGATTGCCCCTGCATGCTGGGACGCTATGGTGCCTTAACCACCTTTTTCAGCTGCCTTGGAAGGTCGGGGTTCCTGTGATCTGCTTACCGGTCTGGCTGCTGGCTGGCGGCTCCCTCCGCTTCCTCTCGGCTCATGGTTCCTGCTGCTGGCGTGTTCCTCTCTGTTCCAGGGTTCTGATCCGCCTGGACCTCCTTTCTTCCTCCTCGGTTGGTTCCTCTCATCTCCTCTCTGGTGCGTGGCATGTGCCTGGACTCCGCTGCTCTGCTCGGCTCAGCTGTTCACCGGCTTCCTGGTTTGTTTGGTGCTTGCCCCCTCTGCTGGTGATCGGTGGGATTTTTTATTTTTATTTTCTCTGAAGATTCTTTGCCTGCAGTCTCCTTTTCCTGAAGGCTACTGGACCATTTGCTGACTTGCCATCCGGATCTCTGCCATCTTGAAGATCAGCGAGGACCTTCACCCCCCTTTGCTGGGCCACGTGAGAAAATAATTAATTGTGACGTTATTGCTATTCGGCTAAAGATTTTTCGGTTGCATAGAGGCGAATTTGGCTGCCCCCTTCCCTCTGCGGTGCTGGAGAGGGAGGGATAGAGGGGTGAATAGTAGAGAAATAAGCAAAGGGGGATATAAAGAAGAGTATAAAAAAAAAAAAAAAAAAAAAAAAAAAAAAGGGGGCAAAGAAAGAGGTGGAAAGGAGAGACGGGGAAGAAAAAAGGAATAAGAATGGCCCCAAAACGACGGTCGATTGACTCCTCTGTAACAAAGTTGGGTTCTAAGACCCCAGAGAATAAAATTGATACCTTTTTGAAGTCGCCCTTTTTAAATGAGAAGAACTCAGCTAAAACAAAACCCTCTGCTAATCTGAAAAAAATCTACTAAAACTCCCCAAACTGATGAACTTTCCGAGGACGGTTCAGCGGAGGTAGATCAGGAAGTAGGGGGGGAAGGTCTCTGCACAGATGCGAACTGAACACGACCCCTCCGTTTTGGATAAAATTCTCTCTGCCGTGGAGAACAACGGCACTTTAGTGCAAGAGATGTCTACTCAACTGGGGTCTGTGCAGAGCGACATTTCTTTAATTAGAGAGAACCTGGTAAAGATCCGCGATCGAGTCCTTAATGTGGAAAAAACTGTGGACTCTTTGCAAACCGATATTAACATGTTGAAATCTAAAACTTTGCTTCTTGCAACAGAAAATCAAGCACTACAAAATAAGTTAGAGGACTTTGAAAATAGGTCAAGGCGAAACAATGTCCGTATAATTGGTTTCCCAGAGGGAGCGGAAGGTCGACATCTAGAGGAACAACTCAAGGATGTGGTCATGCATAACCTTGGCAGTGACTACTTTTCCTCCATGTTTCAAATAGAAAGAGCCCATCGAATCCCAGGAGGGAAACCTATCCCAGGGAGGCCGCTGCGCGCAATCTTAATGAAATTATTATCATCCGTCGATAGAGACATGATACTGAAAAGAGCAAGAGAATGTACTCCCATTGAATATCAGGGTACTAGGTTGCTCTTTTTTCCTGACTTTGCTCGGCAGACTCAGGAAAAAAGAAGAAATTTCATAGAGATAAAGAAACGCCTGGCGTCCAAGGAGATTAAATATTCCCTTCAGTATCCAGCGAAATTAAGAGTGATCCACAATGGGACTCTTTTTTTTGAAACACCACAGCAAGTGTTAAATTGGATGGAGCAAAGGGGTATTTGAAATTGCGCAACACTATGATTGAAGCGTTGGGGGGGGGGGATGGGGAGGGGGAGAATGGCCTGAGGTTAGAGGTTCGCTGATTGGGCGGATCAATAGAGAGGGGGGGATGGGAGGGAAGGGGGGGGGACCCACCTTGCAGCTATGGGGTTATGTTTTTATCAGTGCAGCCTTCTTGGCCTCCACGTCTACCAGGGCATTGCCTTGGGACACATGATCTTTACCACCAGTATGCGCCCTGCAGTGGACAAATGCAATCTGTGAGGGCAATCTTATGGCTTCTAAAAGTCGTATGACAAGTTGTGAATGTGAAATGTGCTTGCCATCAGCTGCAATAAATCCTCTCCTTTGCCAAATGACCCCGTGGTCCCAGACCACTCCATGTGCGTACCTGCTGTCAGTGTAAATGGTGACTGGCTTGCCTTCATATAGTATGCATGCTCTCTTGAGTGCAATTAATTCTGCTGCTTGTGCAGATTGGTATGTGATGGGTCTGGCTTCCAGGACAACATTGGGTAGCATAACAATAGCATATCCTGCATGATAAGTGTTGTCATTTGGACAATGTTTGATAATCATATTGATGTCCTCTATTTCTATGGGTTTCTTCATTAACTGATCTCCTATTGTCATAAAGGGGAATGAATCCTCATATCCCTTCGAAGAATCCCCATGTCCCTTATCCTGTTCTTTACTCCTAGTGTGTAGGGCAATGGGACTGGTTAACCTATCTTCCTCCCTTTGTGTGTTTTCAGTGAAATGTGTGTTTTTTTTGTACAACCTGTGGGGGGTGGGGGTAGGTGGGAGATGTCACATTGATGAGACACTAGGGGGTGATTTGTTGAACATATCAATTTTATCCTGAACACTGGGTGATTCTATTGGTGTGGACGCTTGTCCTTCTGTTGCTTCAGTGGAAGAATCAGGTTGTTGAAAGGCAGACGCTGATATCTGTTCCAACAAAGACACAGGCGGGCGGGGTGTTGTGGGCACTGACTGGTTGCAGGACAATATGACCCACAGCCAATATTTCCTCCTCTGAGAAAGAAGGGTAGAGCTTCTGAATGCTCAATTTCTTTTTAGTCCCTGTGTGGTTTTTAGTTACACTCGGGGTTTAGTATGGCGGTGGTTTTTTTTGTTCTCTCCTTTCTGAGGTTCGCCTCAAAATTGTGTTTCTTTGAGTCATTGGGTACATTTTTAGGTGATTTGGCCTTTTTTGTGGGACTATCATACCAATGACATGCTATTTCTAACCATTGTTCTCCTTTTTGCATGTATGTTGTGTCCCACTGTGGTTCTGGGTCAAAGTGTGGCCAGGCGACTTTGTCTCCCAAACACAGTCCTTTGACCATATCAATGAGATAGGGACTTTTGTCACCGTCACGTGGAAATGGACTGCATGCCTCCATAAACTCTGTCCATCCGGCCAAGTTATCTACCCACAGATTGATGAAGTAGTAATTTGTAGGACTAACCCTTGCAAAATATTCTTTACATGTTTCTCCTACATTTGAAGGAGGAAACTCCACTTTTGAAACGTGTCCACCCATAATAATATCTGACAATACACAGCAATAGTAACAAGGAGGTATGTATGTACACTTACCACCCAAACAAGACCTCCACAAAACAAGACAGATAATCAATAATTGATCTTATCACTTTATAGTAATAGTAATCTTATCTATATTGATCAAACCAAGTTAGGTCAGTCTCCCTGAGACTTTTTGCCGTGCGTGGCACTCCAAGTGCCGCCGGCCTCATTCATGAAAGTTCTCCAAGTACTTATTATAAACTCCCTGAGTCTATTTTTAGGGCTTAACAATGTATCCCAGATACATAAAGAAAAATCACTGGTAGAGATGTGGCCAGTGCCCTCGGACCGGGCAATAACCGGCAATAACATGACACACACCCAGGTATCACTGAGAAATACTCTAACTTTATTATGCTATAGATTGGCCTTATATAGGCAGTAGAAAAGTTTGCATAACAACAGCGTTAAACCAATCATAAAAGATACACATTGCTGCTCATACACATACTACCGGAACATCCTTATATGGTATGTGTATGTGCAGTAAGCAAAAAGAATAGGTTTTAATCAGTCACATATAAGAATGTATGCAATTGGGCTGAATGACCCTGAATAAGGCAAGAACGTTTGTACTAGTTCTGGGGGATTCCCAGAATCTGTCCTGGGACAGATAAGCGAAACTTAACTCACAGCAGGGGAACTTGAAACAGTGTGTGGGTGAGATGTTATCACAATTCTTTACATATTTAGAACAGACAAGATGGAGTCACATTTCTCTTCAGAAACTTAAAAAAAGTGACCCCATTTTGGAAACTATGGGATAAGGTGACAGTTTTGTTGGTACTATTTTAGGGTACAGATGATTTTTGGTTGCTTTTTATTACACTTTTTGTGAGGCAAGGTAATAAAAATATAGCTGTTTTGGCACTGTTTTTATTTTTTGTTATTTACAACATTCATCTGACAGGTTAGACCATGAGGTATTTTTATAAAGCAGGTTGTTATGGATGCAACATTACCAAATATGACAATTTTTGGTTGTTTGTTTCAGTTTTACATAATAAAGCATTTTTGAAGAAAATTTTTTTTTGTATCTCCATATTCTGAAAGCAATATTTATTTATTTTTTACTTTTTAGGCGATTGTCTTTTGTAGGGGCAATTTTTTTTTCAGTATGAGATGATGGTTTCATTGGTACAATTTTGGGGTGCATTTGACTTTTTGATCGCTTGCTATTATACTTTTTGTGATGTAAGCTAACAAAAAATTGCTTTTTTGACATTGTTTCTTCTTTTTTTTTTTTTTTTTTTTTTTAGTGTCTCCATTGTCTGAGAGTCATCTTTTTTTATTGTTTCGGAGATTGTCCTAAGGAGGGGCTCATTTTTTGCGGGATGAGGCGACGGTTAGATTAGTACTATTTTTGAGGGCAGACGCCTTTTTGATTGCTTGGTGTTGCACTTTTAGTGATGTAAGGTGAAAAATTAATTATTTTTTGACACAGTTTTTATTTTTTATTTTTTATGGTGTCTATCGGATGGGGTGGATCATGTGATATATTTATAGAGCTGGCGATACCTAATTTGTGTATTTTTATTTTTTTATTTTTTTTATTATAAAATCAGGGGAAAGGGGATTTCTTCTTCTTTTCTTTTTTTAACTTGAAAATTTATATTTTTTATTCAAAACACCTTTTTTACTTTTTTTGTAAACTTTATTTCTGTCTTAATCTGGGACTTTATTTTTGGAGGTCTGATCTCCTCTGCAATGCATTACAATACATCTGTATTGTAATGCATTGCCTGTTAGTGTATTACACAGAGTAATGAGGCTGGATCTCCTGGGCATCCATAGAAGGCAGGTCCTGATGCGGTGCAAGGCATTGGGCAGCCTCTGCCTGGCATCGGGGTGCCTTATCACACATCAGGTCTCCGACACAGCAGCACGAGGACTCTATGCGCTCACTCACCTGACACAAACCACTTCTTTGTCGCGGTCAGCGCTAACCATGGCATAGAAGGGGTTAATCTGCCGGCATCGGCTTTTAAAGTGAGGCCGGCGGATACAGCAGGGGCGCAGCTACCAGGGTCTGCCGGACCCCTGCAATGATCTGGCGCGCACTGCTCCGATGCCCGCCCGATCAGCCCACCGTACATGCACATGCGTTTTGCGTTAAGTGGTTAATAGATAGTACATGATCTGTGATGATGATGATGATGTCATCATAGGCCCCGGCAGCTAACTTCCTAACCTGAGAAATACACAATTCTCTGTGTTGTTCCTCTACTAGATGGTACAGGACCTGTGATGCTGTCGTCACAGGTCCTTTAGCTTTCTGCACTGATGACAGGGACTATGGACAGGAGCCTGAATTTAATGTAATTAGGGCCTTTTGTCCACTGCAGGCCCTCCTTCTTGATGGATCTCTTGGCAGCTGCGTGATTTGCCTCTATTGGAGGTATGCCACAGGTAGGATGTATAGTGCTTAGGGTTCCTTCAGCACACCTCTAAAACAGCAACAAAATTAAAACAGACAATGTTCCTGATCTAATGCAAACCCAGAAATCAATGTTCCGCCAAATTTTCCACCTCTAGATTGGAACGCATGCTACCGTAGGTTAACAAAGATATCCTGGGAGATCACACCCACTTTTACTAGGCATTTACTAGAACAATTTATTACCTTTACAGCGAACAATCATATGTCCTTGGATATATATAATGTCATCTAATACCGCCCCACGTTATCCCTATATATGTAAGTGCTTTCTATGGTATTATCAGTTTGCTTGTAAATTTTACTCCTGATGAAGGGGAGTTATTTTAACTTTGAAATGTGTCGAGTCCATAAAGTGTGTACATCAGATGAGCTGACCTGACACGGAGGTGTGGGAGTCAGATGTCTTGAGGTTTTCTTTTCTCCCCCCTCTCAAGTACTGAGTACCTAATGTTTATAACCATATAACCTCTGCTTTTAAACTGAGTGCCTTTATTTACACCATTTTATTGGTATTTCCTCCTCTGATGTTACCTCCTCCTTAACACCCCAATCTGGCTCATAAGTCCTATCATTGTCATAGTCCTGAACCTCCCTGTTACTTGTATCAGACTGTGCCTTCATTGGCTCCTTGCCACCCCTCCCAATTCCCTTCTCTGTATTAGCCCCGAGTGCCAATGATGCTATCACTGCCTCTACTGCCAACACCTTGGCTACAGGTGCCATTACTACTGTTACTGGCTGGATTACAGTTGTCTTTAGTAACATGGTTATAGTTTGTGTTACTGATTTGAAGTGAGTTTGCAGCTGAACCTTATCCACCACTCAGTAAAAAACTCAGGTATGAATGCAATTTTTTGCCAGTAATGCCAGACATCTTTTTAACTAGACTTTGTGATGCAGTTGCCTTCAGTAACACAGTTATAATTTGAGTTACTGATGTGAAATGCTTTTGCTGCTGAACCTTAGCCATCCCTCATATTGCAACAATTTATGTGTTCAGTAACAGGACTATAACATACTGAGATGCCCAATTTCAAGCAGTAAATAAAAAAGAGCAATTCTTCAGTACAAATGTAATGAAACTGAAAAAAAATAAAAAATAACTGAGCCAGTACTCTCAGCTCTGCATGGATGAGGGGAATTACCACGAAATAGCTGTCTGCAGATGGGGTGCTGGCTTATTTATTATCCAAGTCATGTCTTAAGGCCTATTTAAAGGTTGAACATTGACTTATGGGATAGCTGCCTTACATCTGGTGGCATTCGAGGCAGAGCTTGCTAGGAGCTCATTTGCATCCCTTCTACATAGTCATCTTACATACACATTGGTCAAAAGAAACATTGATGTTTCTCAGTTTTGTCAGCTTTCTTTTGCAAAAATATGTGAGAAGAAACAGAATTTTACAGAATTGTAAATGTGGATAGAGAAATTTTAATTTGTTGCTACCATTGAACACTGGAGCATTAGAAAACACTGTAACAAAGTGTTCAAAGATGAGCCATGGTGTATGCACACTGTGAATCATCATATATATATTTCCAGAATGTAGATAAGGTTTTAGTGGCTTGACTAGATTTACTGATACATTGCAAGGAGTGGAAGCTGTAGATTCCTGTTTAGTGGATTTTCTTGTAACCCTCGTAGAAAAAAAAAACTAAAAAACTTCTGGCTGGAATAACAAAACATTGTTGGGGTGTAGATTGTGTGTTTTAGAGATGATTCATTTTTTTTATTAGCATAGAAACATTTTGGGAAGTTTACACTCTTTTTAGCTTGGTAGCATTTGCTATATGCTAGAAAAAGCATGATTTCTAAAACTACACACATTTTATACAGATTGATTTGTCCATTGCACACAAATCTCATTATGCATTATTGATGCATTGATGTGTATTTTAGATGAATTGCCACAAACAAGTGTCCTGGAATATTGAAGGAACTCAACCATAATTCAGCTATAATTTCGTATGGCTCAACTTATGTGGATACTTTTTGGAGCAATTGGAAAGATTTATGAAAAATATGTATAGCATCAAGCTAAATGTTTTGACAATGCCAGAGTTTTCAAGATTGAAGTTCACATGAACCTGGCAGTACAGGGTGTACTTCTTGGTAAGAGATTGCAGAAACACAGCTTAGATTTCAAGGTTGAAATACATTTCAGATGAAAAATGTATAGTAATATTGATAGGAAAATTAAAACAAACTTCATAAAAAATTTTGCAGACTGGAATTTGTGTGAAATTACAGTTGTATGAGGCTTTAATTTATGTCATTATAATTTTTTTGTATACCTGTGAAAATGAAAACGGTAAGGCTACTTTCACACTTGCATTTTTGCCTGATCTGGCAGGGATCAGCAAAAACTCTCCTGTTACTGATGATCCGACATGAAAACCTTTGAAAGTCAATGGGGGACGGATCTGTTTTTTATTGTGTCCGAGAAAACGGATCTGGCACCCTATTACTTGGATTGTGTCTCATGCCGGATCCGTTTTGCTCTTCATCTCATGACAGAAAGAAATCTGCAGCTAGCTGCGGTTTTTCTCTCCGGTATGTAAATGGGGACAAAACAGAAGTGTTTTTCTCCGGTATTGAGATCCTCTGCCTGATCTCGATACCGGAAAAGATAAACGCAAGTGTGAAAGTAGCCTTAAAGAGATTGTTTTCCACATGTTTTATATATTTTTTTCCGTTATGGGTGATATATAGTTTACACTCACTAGGGGTCATAATTAAATAAGATTTAAATTTAGCAATTTTGTTTTTGCATTTATTTAATTTTATTCATATTCTAGTATATACTGCAGGTACTTGGCACACAGTGAAAACATGATCAGTGGGATGGCAGCTGGAAACATTATGGGTGATTTTTTATCAGTTTTTGGCCCCATTTTTCAAATCTGACATGTGTCACTTTATGTGGTTAGTGGCGAATTTGAGTTGATATGCATTACCTTTATGCATAAAAAAATTCAAAATTTGCTGAATTTTTTGAAAAATTTGCTATTTTATTAGAATGTATTTGCTTTTAACCTGTTGGGGACACATGACGTACCGGTACATCATGATGTCCCGGTACTTAAGGACACATGACGTACAGGTAAGTCATGTGTATTTCCGATCACTTCCGTGCGGCAGGCGGTGATCGGAACTGGGTGCCTGCTGAAATCAATCAGCAGGCACCCTGGGAGAATGCCGAGGGGGTTCCTGCGACCCCACCGTATTGGCGATTGCTGAAAACTGCAGGTCAATTCAGACCTGTGGTTTGCAGCGCTGTCGGAAGTTTTTGATCGTGACCGCGGTACTATATTATAATGTCACAGTCCCGGTAAGCAAATTAAACGTGACTGTACATCCAAATGCGGAAAGTCACTTGCAATTTCAACGTACAGTTACGTTCAAATGCGTGAAAGGGTTAAGTGGCATCTATACTGTACACTGTATCAGGAAGGCAGGGATAATAATAAACCTGTCTCCTCTATGGGGAGTGCAGCTGTGTCTGACAACCGACTTCCTGCTACTGCAACTTCAAAACATCACAGGGGCACTCCTTGCAGTGTTACATGCAGATCTGCCAGAAGTTTTAACTTGTTTGGTGGTTCACAGGTAGATTCAAGAGTTGAGTACAGTTTTGTTTTATTTCATCCTATACCTTGCTGTTCATTACATTTTCTTTTAACACCTTCAAGACCAAACCAGTTTTCACCATAAGGACCAAGCCACATTTTGCAACTCTGACATGTTTCACTTTGTTTTAATGACTCTGGAGTGCTTCTTCTTATCCAAGCGATTCTGAGATTGTTTTCTTGTAACTTATTGTACTTCATGTTAGTGGTAAATTTGAGTCAATGTGCTTTACCTTTATTTACATACAAAAAAAATACCACATTTACTGAAAAATTGGAAAAAGTCACTATTTTCTAAATTTGAATTTCTCTGCTTCTAAGATGGATAGTGATAGCTCATAAAATAGTTATTACTGAATATTTGTCATATGTCTACTGTATGTTGGCATCATTTGTAAATGTCATTTTATTTTTTAAGACCCGCTTTTTAAAGGACTAATTCGGTTATTAAGTCATTTTGTTGGGCTTACATAATAGAAATCACCCATAATTGACCACAGTTTAGAACCTACTCCCCTCAAATTATTCAAAACTGATTTTAAAAATGTTGTTAACCCTTTAGGTGTTCCGTAGGAAAATGGAAGTAAAATTTCAAAATATCTTTATTTTTATTTATTTTTTGCAGATTTTCCTCTTTTTTTTTTACTGTAACAAAGCAAGGGCTAACTGCCAAACAGAACTCAATATTTATTACCCTGTTTCTGAAGTTTACAGAAACACCCCATATGTGGCCATAAACTGCTGTATGATCATACAGCAGGGCACAGAAGGGAAAGATCATCATGGATTTTGGAGGGCAGATTTCACTGGGATAATTTTAAGTTACCATGTCACATTTGAAGACCCCTTGATGCACCCCTACAGTAGAAACTCCCAAAAAGTGACCCCATTTTGGAAACTATAGGATAAGGTGACAGTTTTATTGGTACTATTTTGGGGTACATATGATTTTTGATCGCTCAACATTACACTTTTTGGAAGGCAAGGTAACCATAAGGCTGGGTTCAGACCTGAGCGTTCGGGATGTCGCGCTCTGTATGCGCGATCGTACTGGGGTTTGCAATCGCGCATACAGAGACAAGCGAACGCCCATTGTCGCGCGTTCCCGGAAGTCTATGTACGGGAACGCGCGACAAGACGCCCCAAAGAAGCTCATGTACTTCTTGGGGCGTTGGGCGTTTTACAGCGCGATTGTAGGCGCTGTAAAACGCTCTGGTGAGAACCATTTCCATAGGGAATCATTGGTTCTTGCCTGCTGAGGGTTTTACAGCGCGTAGGAACGCGCTGTAAAACGCTCAGGTCTGAACCCAGCCTTAGGGTACTTTTACACTTGCTGCAGAGTGATCCGGCAAGCAGTTCCGTCACCGGAACTGCCTGCCGGATCCGGCAATCTGCATGCAAACGGACAGCATTTGTGGATGGATCTGGATGCGGATCCATCTCACAGATGCATTGCAAGAATGGATCCGTCTGTCCGTTTGTCATACGGACAAATGGATCAGTTTCTATTTTTTTCCCCACATTTTTAAAAGTCTGCGCATGCGCAGACCGGAAGGACGGATCCGGCATTACAGTATTTTTAACGCTGGACCCGGTACTGATACATTCCTATGGAAAAAAATGGTGGATCCGGCATTCAGGCAAGTGTTCAGTTTTTTTGGCCGGAGATAAAACCGCAACATGCTGAGGTATTATCTCTGTCCGGAACAGTCAAAAAGACTGAACTGAAGACATCCTGATGCATCCTGAATGGATTGCTCTCCATTCAGAATGCATGGGGATAAAACTGATCTGTTCTTTTCTGGTATAGAGCCCGTATGACGGAACACTATGCCGAAAAACGCTAGTGTGAAAGTACCATAAAATGGCTGTTCTGGCACTTTCTTTATGGTGTTCTCCTGACAAGATATATCATGTATTGTTTTTATACAGCAGGTTGAGATGGACACAGCTATACCAAACATGTCTATATTTATTTTTTAATTTCAGTTTTACATAATAAAATCATGTTTCTGTGTCTTCATTTTCTGAAAGCCACCTTTCCTTTTTTTTCTGCTGATTGTCTTGTGTAGGGGCTCATTTTTTGCAGAAAGAGTTGTTGGTTTTATTGGGTACATATGATTTTTTTTATGCTTCAATATTACACTTTTTTGGGATAAGGTGACAAAAAATTTTGTCATTTTGGCACAGTTTTTATTTATTTATTTTAATAGCGTTCACCTGCTGAGGTATATCATGCAATATTTTTATAAAGCTGGTTGTTACAGATGCGGCAATACCTAATATGGGTATTGGTTTGATTTTTGTTACACAGTAAAATAATTTTTTGAAAAAATAAATCTTGTTTTTGTGTTGCCATTAACTGAGTCTTATGTCTTATGTGGGAGTTTGTTTTTTGTGGGATGTGGTAATGGTATTTTTTTTTTTTGGGCACATTTATATATATATATATATATATATATATAACACACAGCATTGGACGTGGTAGATCATTTGACATTTTAATAGAACCAGTCCTTATGGATGCAACTATACCTAATATGTCTGCTTTTTATTTTTTCTATTGTACATGATTTTATGAGGTGAAAGGGTATATTTTTTTAAAGTGAATTTTTTTTTTCATTAAACACTTTTTTTCTTTTTGTCCCACTGTGGTCCCCATCACAGCATGTGAAGGTTTAATTTGTTAGCATCGGTGTTTTCAGTCATGTCGGCGGACACAGCAGGGGACCAGGTATCAATAACAGCCGGGCCTGTGCCGCTGACCAAGCGGGCACAGCTCCTACACCAGCCCTATCAGATCACGTGCAAGTGGGGATGCAGCAAGAGACCACATTCCTTCATGTACATGCACGTGAAGATGTGTGAAGGGGTTAAATCTCAGAAAAGAGAATTTCCACCCTAAACACAAAAGCCAGATACACTGTATTACTACATTACACAGTACAATCTATATTATAAAAAATAATGTCTGTCTGCCTGTCCTCTATAGACATCCAGATACCTAAAATAATGGAAACTAAATCAGATTTCTGGGAAGGTATTAGTAAAGGACTCAGCTATCTAACATGTACCATTCTTGAGATATTCCCAAATAATGTATTAACCAATAGGAGCTTGTAGGTTCTTCACTCAAATCTAGGGTTGAGCAAACCCATGGAAGTTCGGGTTCACCGGGTTCGGCCGATATAACATGGTTATAATGGAAAATAATAGCATTCTTAAAACAGAATGCTAAGTAAAATGTCTATTGATGGGTTAAAAGAAAATAAATCTCACCTCATCCACTTGATCGCATAGCCGGTATCTTCTCTTCTTCAGAACCTGCAAAAGGACGTCCAACAGCATTGCAGAGGAAGTGATTGGCCACAGTGGTTATGTGAGTGATGTATGATACACAATCACTGAATTAACTAAGCAGTGAGTCTCCAGTGAGTCAACTGGAGAGGTGGCACTTGGGAAAAGTGGAACTGAAGAGGTGGGTATAGTTTAGTGTTTATTTTTTATTTTTTTACTCATCCCATATCTTGATTTGGTTACATTTTTTTATTTTATAAAAAAAAAAAAAAAAAAAAAAAACCCTTTGAAGCATACTGGTAAATATATTTCACTTACTGTACATTTTTCTGTTGGACTTTAAGATTCACCACAGTGAACACGGATAACAGTAACCAGAGCCCTCTCTAGAGAACCTCTGAATTTTCTGCATAAAGCCAGAGCTGACACTTTCTACTGAGCAATCAAGTGCACATCACACTGATCTCCACAGTATTTCATATCTCAAGGAGGAGACAGAATGAGAAATACATCAAATTGAGGGGATCCTCTTGAACAGCATATTCCCAGTATGTGTAAAGGTAAAGTGGAAGGAGGAAAACACATTTCTATAGTAGAACTATACCATGTTGAGTGTTTGTTATGTTTTACACAGCTTCTCTATTGTTCATTTTATATCTGAGATGTGCAGTATCTATCTTGCATCTAATTAAGGTACCAGAAAATCAAGAAAAAGAAAACGGGAAAACAATGCGATTGACTGACAAAGTATAAACTGCTAGAGATGCTTGGTCAATCATACAACCAAAGTGGTGCACCCTTTATTTTGGATTCTACAACAGGATATATGATGAGGCAGGGTCATATCAATGCTGGGTGGCATTTCCCCTTTCTGCGATAACTGCTGCCATTTTGGCATGGTAGCGGTCATATAGAGACTGGATATACTTCTGTAGTATGTCATTCCAAGCTCTTTCAATTTGGACCCTTTGTTCAGCCAAGGTGGTTGTTGGCTGCTTTGCATGGAAGATCTATTGCTCCTTTCAATTCCAGACATTCTCAATGGGGTAGATTTCTGGCAATCGAGCTGGCCAGGGTTGCTGCTGGATACCCCAAAGAGCACATTGTGTATCGCGTGAAGTCTCTGGTCGGATGTTATTTTATTGGAACACCATATTTCCTGAGTCAAAAAATGCAATACAACTGGTTCCAAAATGACCTGAATTACCGAAGGCTAATGAATGTTTCCTCCATGAATGCCTGATGGGAATGGCCATGGTAGCTAATGGCACAACACACCATGTCACCTGGCATTGGTCCTGTGTGTCTCCACACTATGCATGATAACAGTAGGTGCTCTGTAGCCATTAGTAGAAACAAGGCAGAAAGAACCTGCTTTCATATTTTACACTATTGTTTGTCATTCATGCCTCCAATGGGTCCTCTCGTTGCAACAGTACATACACTCTTGGCGATAATGAGAGGTCAGTGGCAAATAAGCTAGTGGATTGCATGAATGCAGTCCTGCTTCAAGTATAGAGTTTCTTATGGTCCAGACAGTCAATGCATAGCTACTCCAGAACCAATCTGTGATGCCGCAGCTATCCTTAGAGTTACAGCATATGTCATATTTCATATAGTGTTGAGCGCGAATATTCAAAAAGCTAATTTTTATGGTGAATATCGGCACTTTGCGATTTCACAAATATTTAGAATATAGTGATATATATTTGTTTTTGTTTTTTTACACACAAATTCACAGTACACATATTCTTGATTGTGTCCAAAAAGTCCAAAGGCTCCAATCTTACTTACTTACTGAAGCGCGAATCTTCATAATGCAAATTTATTTGCGCTGCTGCGAATATCGGCACTTATCCCTGAAGAGAGAGGCAAAGACCTTAGCATTTATATAGCACCATATTCGCGAATATGTAGAATTTCGAAATATTCGTTTTACAAATATATATGTATTTTTTTCCACAGTGCACATTACAATGATCTGTACTGTGTAGAGTAATGTCATCATTCCCCCCTGTTTCTTGATTGTGTCCAAAAAGTCCAAAGGCTCCAATCTTACTTACATTGACGAGTAAGTGATTGAAGCTTCGTAATGCAAATTTATTTGCGCTGCTGCAAATATCGGCACTTCCAGAGGACACTAATCCCTCCCTTATTTTAACTTGTGGGCCAATGATAAGGAGTCAAAGAGGTTAGCAACATCCCTAACAACTAATAAGAAAGTTGCCCAGTGCCCACCCCTTACTATATAAGATTTTTTTCACGGCAGCCATTTTGTGCAGTACCATGTGGTGTTGATTGAGAGAGGAGCTGGAAACTGTGCAGTGCTGTGCTTTTTTAAAAGCAAATTCTAAATCAAATTTATAGAGAACTGAATCTGATAGTGTTAGATAGGGTAGGTTAGTGTAGCTGATAGGTTAAAGTTTAGGTTATAGTACTAGTTAGCTGAAATATATTCATTTATTTAGTGTTAAATAGTATAGGTTAGGAAATAGTTTAGCTGATAGTTTCTAGTGCAGGTTGTAGTGTAGGGTATAGATAGCAGAAATATTAGTTAGGTGAAATATATTCATTTATTTAGTGTGAAATAGTATAGGTTAGGAAATAGTGTAGCTGATAGTTTATAGTGCAGGGTGTAGTGTAGGTTAAAGATAGCAGAAATATGTTCATTATTTAGTGTGAAATAGTATAGGTTAGGAAATAGTGTAGCTGATCGTTTCTAGTGCAGGGTGTAGTGTAGGGTATAGTTAGGTGAAATATATTCATTTATTTAGTGTGAAATAGTATAGGTTAGGGAATAGTGTAGCCGATAGTTTCTAGTGCAGGGTGTAGGTTAGGTATAGTGTAGGCTTTAGGTGTGTTTGAGTTTTCTAGTTTAGTGTCTGTGGAATAAAATTTAAAAAAGTTAATTAGTTTTAGTTTATTACTGTTTAATTGGTGTTGTGTCTGCGTATTAAAAAATAAATAAAGTTAATTAGTGTTAATCTTTTACTGTTTAGTTGTTATAGTATCTGTGTTATTGTCTGTGTCTTCTGTTAGTTAAATAAAAAATAAAAAAACGGAAAAAAAAGTTTATTAGTTTTAGTGTTCTTTTTTACTGGTTATTCAGTGTATTGTCTGCGCCAGTGTCTTTCATATTTTGTTAGTTTACTAAAACAAAAAAAAAAAAAAAAGTTTTTGTGTTTGTATTTTACTGTTTAGTTAGTGTATTGTCCTCGTCATTGTCTGCGTATTTTGTTAGTTAAATAAAAAAAACTAAACAAAAAACAAACAAAAAAGTTTATTTTAGTTTTTGTTTCGTACTGTTTAGTTGGTGTAGTGTCTGCATCTTTTGTTAGTTAAATAAAAGAACAAAAAAAGTTTTATTATTAGTTTTTTACAGTTTAGTTTGTATATTGGCTGTGTCATTTTCTGCGTCTTTTCGTAGTAAAAAAAAAAAGTTTATTTTAGTGTTATTTTTTTTACTGTTTAGTTGGTGTAGTGCATGGATGTCAAACTCATGGCCCTCCAGATGTTGCAAAACTACAACTCCCATCATTCCCTGATAGCTGTAGTGTCTGTGTCAGTGTCTGCATCTTTTGTTCATTAAATAAGAAAAAAAAAAAAGTTTTACTTTAATTAATTCTATATAATTTTAGTTGTAATTATTGCACCACAGTCCCCATCCCAATAAAGTTTTTGCCTAATTCCCGTATTATATATATACAAACCGGATTCCCAAAAAGTTGGGACACTAAACAAATTGTGAATAAAAACTGAATGCAATGATGTGGAGATGGCAAATGTCAATATTTTATTTGTAATAGAACGTAGATGACAGATCAAACGTTTAATCCGAGTAAATGAATAATTTTAAAGAAAAAATACGTTGATTCAAATTTTCACGGTGTGAACAAATCCCCCAAAAGTTGGGACAAGTAGCAATAAGAGGCTGTAAAAAGTAAATTTGAGCATAATGAAGAGCTGGAAGACCAATTAACACTAATTAGGTCAATTGGCAACATGATTGGGTATAAAAAGAGCTTCTCAGAGTGGCAGTGTCTCTCAGAAGCCAAGATGGGTAGAGGATCACCAATTCCCACAATGTTGAGCAGAAAGATAGTGGAGCAATATCAGAAAGGTGTTACCCAGCGAAAAATTGCAAAGACTTTGCATCTATCATCATCAACTGTGCATAACATCATCCGAAGATTCAGAGACTCTGGAACAATCTCTGTGCGTAAGGGTCAAGGCCGTAAAACCATACTGGATGCCCGTGATCTCCGGGCCCTTAAACGACACTGCACCACAAACAGGAATGCTACTGTAAAGGAAATCACAGAATGGGCTCAGGAATACTTCCAGAAACCATTGTCAGTGAACACAATCCACCGTGCCATCCGCCGTTGCCAGCTGAAACTCTACAGTGCAAAGAAGAAGCCATTTCTAAGCAAGATCCACAAGCTCAGGCATTTTCACTGGGCCAGGGATCATTTAAAATGGAGTGTGGCAAAATGGAAGACTGTTCTGTGGTCAGACGAGTCACGATTCGAAGTTCTTTTTGGAAATCTGGGACGCCATGTCATCCGGACCAAAGAGGACAAGGACAACCCAAGTTGTTATCAACGCTCAGTTCAGAAGCCTGCATCTCTGATGGTATGGGGTTGCATGAGTGCGTGTGGCATGGGCAGCTTGCATGTCTGGAAAGGCACCATCAATGCAGAAAAATATATTCAGGTTCTAGAACAACATATGCTCCCATCCAGACGTCATCTCTTTCAGGGAAGACCCTGAATTTTTCAACAAGATAATGCCAGACCACATTCTGCATCAATCACAACATCATGGCTGTGTAGGAGAAGGATCCGGGTACTGAAATGGCCAGTCTGCAGTCCAGATCTTTCACCTATAGAGAACATTTGGCACATCATAAAGAGGAAGGTGCAATAAAGAAGGCCCAAGACGATTGGACAGTTAGAGGCCTGTATTAGAAAAGAATGGGAGAAGGGGGCAGAGCCTACGCTGAGAGCCGATGGTTGTGTGAAGCGTCGCTCTGCTACTCCAACTATCCTTCATAGCCTTTATTCATCAGCAGACCAGACCGAAAATGGTCAAGATCGGCGGACAAAAGAACACTGATCACCCTGCTCCCCCCAAAGCGGCGACTCAGCCTGGGGAAATGGAGAAATTCATTAAAAAGGCTGCCGCTGTGTACGTGGCTAAGGAATCTAAAATGGCGCCCGGAACTCCGACGGCCACCGGCCACAAACAGCAAGCTGCTGCAGGTGCTGAAGGAGGCAGAGAAACATCCCTTAGCCCAGATGCCCTGCCAATATCCAGGGGGTTCCTCAAAGACTCGCTCGCTGAAGCCCTAGAACCCCTCAGCTCTGAACTGGCTGCAATTAGGGGCGACATTCGCCACATCGGGGCCAGAGTGGAAAATCTGGAAGAAAATCAGCAAAAAATCGCTGCGCACCAAACGGAGGTGGCCACTAACCTGGCTGACTATCAAGCGCACATAAACCTTCTATACACGGCGCTGGAGGACCAGGAGAATAGGGGACGAAGGAATAATCTCCGGTTTAGGGGTATTCCAGAATCTGTTAGCCCCGGTGATATTCCTGAAACTATAACGCAATTATGCCTCCAACTGCTGGGCCCTGACACTGCGCTTGAAATTACGATTGAAAGAGCGCATAGAGCTTTGAGGCCTAAACCGAATCCTAACGAACCCCCTCGAGACATTATATGCAAGTTTCTCTGCTTCCCGGTCAAAGAAGCGATCCTATCCAGTGCCAGAAACAACTCGTCGCTGATGTGGGAAAACAACGAAATCGAGATCTATCAGGACTTAGCGCAATCTACTCTTCGAAAGCACAGAGCGCTTAAACCTCTCACGGACTGGCTGCGCTCCCAGAACATTCCTTATCGCTGGTCTTTCCCCTTCGGCCTCCTATTCCCCCACAATGGCCGTCATCTATCCATCGCTTCTCCCAAAGACCTGGAAAAAATTTACGCTCACCTCCAGATCCAGCCGCTTCCAATCGACAACTGGGACACGTTCCAGACCACAACTACTCTGCCTGCTCTACCAGTTTTTGCTCCATGGGAACCTCCTCGTACCCCAAGAATGAGAGGAAGAAGACCGAATACTCCCACACCGAGGAGACTTCCACTTACCGAAGAATGAAGTGGACTACCAGCGATAGATTTACTGTAGTTTTTCCTCTTTAATATGATAGATAAAATCTTACCCTAACTAACACAGAGCTGACAGGCACTCTCAGAGACTCGATTCAGGAACGATTCCTAGGTTGAGAAGGTATGCCACCCTCGATATTTACTATGAATACCTACTTAAGTCGCTTCCTATAAGTCCGTACAACACGATATTGCCAAGTTAGCTTACTGTACAAAGGTCATTATTTATCGCATGATATCAACACTGTTTGGTCTAAATTATCCTGTAGAAGGTTAGATGGAGGGAATTTAAAAGGAGTGGGTCTCTTTACCCCCCCCCGGGTATTGGCAGAGCCTTCAGACCCTGCCGCAATGTTTTATACTTATAATTGTGCAGGTTAATTTTTTCCCTCCACCTTTGTTTTTCCATGGGAATATTAATGTTCTCTTCTATTTTTCTGGTTACAAGTTACATCTTACTCGTTTGTTATGTAGATGTCCCTCACACTGTGTCTATGCCTCAACTAATTCACAAAAGAATATACTCACAATCTTCCTGTCATTATATATGTTTCCAGCTATGCTAATTGTGGGGGTTTCGGATCAGCAATGGTACAACTCACAAACTAAAGCGATATGGCGGATCTAACAATAACCTCATTTAATGTCAAAGGATTTAACGCTCCGTCTAAAAGGTGCCAAATTTTCTCATTGCTAAAAAAAGAGGAACACCTCTATATTGTTTTTACAAGAAACTTATTTTAAGTTTAATAGGTATCCAGATCTCTCCCGTTCCAGTTTTCCCGTGTGGTACCATTGCGGATCGGGCTCCTCTTCCTCAAAAGGGGTTAGTATAGGGTTTAGCAAACATACACCATTTCAATATTGCTCTCATTTACAGGATGCAGAAGGAAGATACTTATTGTTAAAAGGAACCATAGCTAATCAGCCATACACCTTACATAGAAACATAGAAACATAGAATGTGTCGGCAGATAAGAACCATTTGGCCCATCTAGTCTGCCCAATATATCTGAATCCTATGAATAGTCCCGGCCCTATCTTATATGAAGGATAGCCTTATGCCTATCCCATGCATGCTTAAACTCCTTCACTGTATTTGCAGCTACCACTTCTGCAGGAAGGCTAATCCATGCATCCACTACTCTCTCAGTAAAGTAATACTTCCTTATATTACTTTTAAACCTTTGCCCCTCTAATTTAAAACTGTGTCCTCTTGTGGTAGTTTTTCTTCTTTTAAATATGCTCTCCTCCTTTACCGAGTTGATTCCCTTTATGTATATAAAAGTTTCTATCATATCCCCTCTGTCTCTTCTTTCTTCCAAGCTATACATATTAAGGTCTTTTAACCTTTCCTGGTAAGTTTTATCCTGCAATCCATGTACTAGTTTAGTAGCTCTTCTCTGAACTCTCTCTAGAATATCTATATCCTTCTGGAGATATGGCCTCCGGTACTGCGCACAATACTCCAAGTGAGGTCTCACCAGTGTTCTGTACAGCGGCATAAGCACTTCACTCTTTCTACTGCTTATACCTCTCCCTATACATCCAAGCATTCTGCTGGCATTTCGTGCTGCTCTATTACATTGTCTTCCCACCTTTAAGTCTTCTGAAATAATTACTCCTAAATCCCTTTCCTCAGATACTGAGGTCAGGACTGTGTCAAATATTCTATATTCTGCCCTTGGGTTTTTACGCCCCAGGTGCATTATCTTGCACTTATCCACATTAAATTTCAGTTGCCAAACTTCTGACCATTCTTCTAGTTTTCCTAAATCCTTTTCCATTTGGCGTTTCCCTCCAGGAACATCAACCCTGTTACATATCTTTGTGTCATCAGCAAAAAGACAAACCTTACCATCGAGGCCTTTTGCAATATCACTTATGAAGATATTAAACAAAATTGGTCCCAGTACAGATCCCTGTGGAACCCCACTGGTAACATGACCTTGTTATGAATGTTCTCCATTGACTACAACCCTCTGTTGTCTGTCACTCAGCCACTGCCTAATCCACTCAACAATATGGGAGTCCATGCTCAATGACTGCAGTTTATTGATAAGTCTTCTATGTGGGACAGTGTCAAAAGCCTTACTAAAATCTAGATATGCAATGTCTACTGCACCTCCACCTTCTATTATTTTAGTCACCCAGTCAAAAAAATCTATAAGATTTGTTTGACATGATCTCCCTGAAGTAAACCCATGTTGTTTTTCATCTTGCAATCCATGGGATTTTAGATGTTCCACAATCCTATCCTTTAATAGGGTTTCCATTAATTTGCCTACTATTGATGTCAGACTCACTGGTCTATAGTTGCTCGATTCCTCCCTACTACCTTTCTTGTGAATGGGCACGACATTTGCCAATTTCCAATCTTCCGGGACGACTCCTGTTACTAATGATTGGTTAACGGTTTTGCCAGGTCACCACTAAGCTCTTTTAATAATTTTGGGTGTATCTCATCAGGCCCCTGTGACTTATTTGTCTTCACTTTAGACAGCAAACTTAGAACATCTTCCTCTGTAAAGACACATGCATCAAACGATTTATTAGTCATCCTTTCTAGTGGAGGTCCTTTTCCTTCTTTTTCTTTTGTAAAAACTGAAGTATTCATTAAGGCAGTCCGCTAGCCCTTTATTCTCTTCTACATACCTTCCGTCCTTTGTTTTTAATTTAGTTATTCCTTGTTTTAATTTCCTTTTTTCATTTATATATCTGAAGAATGTCTTATCCCCTTTTTTCATAGACTGAACTAGTTTTTCTTCTGCCTGAGCTTTAGAAGTTCTTATAACTTGCTTGGCCTCTTTCTGCCTAATCTTGTAGATTTCCTTATCTTCATTGCTCTGTTTTTTTTTTATAATTACAAAATGCTAGCTTTTTATTTTTAATGATTTGGGCCACTTCTGCTGAGTACCACAGTGGTATCTTCCTTTTTTTGCTTTTACTGACAAGTCTAATGCAATTTTCTGTTGCCTTCAATAATGCACCTTTTAAGTAGTCCCATTTCTCCTGGACTCCATGTAATCCGTTCCAGTCTGATAAGGACTCATTTATGACTAATTTCATTTTTGAAAAGTCTGTTTTTCTAAAATCTAAAACTTTTGTTTTTGTGTGGTGGGACTCTTTCACAGTTCTTATATTAAACCACACTGACTGGTGATCACTAGATCCCAAGGTTTCGCCTACAATGACATAATATACCAAATCCCCATTTGTGAATACCAAATCCAAAATGGCCTCCCTCCGGGTTGGCTCCTCAACCATTTGTTGTAGGGATAACCCCAGTAGGGAATTTAGAATATCTGTACTCCTGGTAGAACTTGCTATTTTGGTTTTCCAGTTTATATCTTTATATCTATAATCAACATATACGCTCCCAATGTTAACCAGGCGTCCTGGTTCAAGGATATTTACCCTATCATAGAATCCTTCCAAGAAGGTATGGTTATCATGGGAGGCGACTTTAATGTCACCATGAACCCCATCTTAGATTCCTCAACAAAAAAATCTGTTCTCTCACAGAAATCTCTCAACTCCATTTGTGACACATTCTATAACCTGGGCCTGGTTGACACATGGAGAGTACTTAATCCCACTGAAAGGGACTACACATTCTTTTCCAATGCCCACGGCTCTTACCAAAGGTTGGATTACCTCTTTATCTCCAAAAAACATCTCCAACTATGCTCCAAAGCCCACATAGACTCTATCCATTTATCTGACCACTCCCCAATTTTCGTCACTATATCTACCCCCCAATTATCCCCCAAAGTAACTAACCGGAGACTCAATGAACAACTTATCACCTCCAAAGAAAATAAAGGCATTATCCAGAAGGCTATTAATGAGTTTTTCTCCTTGAACGCCCTCCCAGATACCTCCCCCCACATCCTTTGGGATACCCATAAGGCATACATAAGGGGTCAACTCATTAGCCTAGGTACCCATCTTAAAAAACTGAGAAAGGCCAAAATCGACAACCTTTTACGAGAAATAAAAGACCTTGAACGGACCCACAAAAAATCCCTCTCTGACCACCACCTCTCCAAACTCAATGACCTCCGCTCTGAACTTAAAAACCACTTGAATTCCATGTCAGCCAAATTTTATCTAAATTCCCAATTTAAATACTTCGCTCATGGAGATAAGGCATCTAAATTTGTTATGAACAGAATAAAGAAAAGGAGAAACCACATTTGTAAAATCCTTAAAAGCAATGGTGAATTGGCTATAACATCTAAAGATATTGCTTCTCAATTTCAAGCCTTCTATCAATCCCTCTATAATATACCCCAACATACTCATACGGCCAACTCCCCATCCAACATAGAAGCCATAAATAGTTTTCTTGAGGGAATCTCACTCCCTAAACTTCTCCCCTCCCATATACAGATACTAGAATCCCCCTTTTCCTTAGAAGAATTGAAGGACGCCATCAAACAACTGCCAAAAAACAAAGCCCCAGGCCCTGACGGCCTTACAGCCCTTTATTATACCACATTTGGGGATTCCATCTCCCCCTACCTCTTGTCTATATGCAATCACTCGCTCAAAGGCATGCCACTTACTTTAGACATGACAAGGGCTCTTATTACCATCATACCAAAAGAAGGTAAAGACCCCTCACACTGCGCCAATTACCGGCCCATTTCCCTGCTAAACCTTGATTTAAAAATCCTAGCCAAAATGTTAGCTAACCGACTCTCTCCAATTCTCCCGTCACTGATTCATGGCGACCAGACAGGCTTTGTGATTGGCAGGGAGGGAAAAGACAATTCAGTTAGAATTCTCAATGCCATTCATTATTCCACCAAAATTTCCTGTCCTTTAGTTCTCCTCAGCACCGATGCCGAAAAGGCTTTTGACAGAATCAGCTGGGATTTTCTTCGCCTCACTCTGCTTAAATTCGGCCTACCAGCACCTTTCATTGATGCAGTTTTCTCCATGTACACTAACGCCTCGGCATCGGTGCTGGTGAATGAAACCTCCTCTCCCTCCTTTCCCATAAGAAACGGTACACGTCAGGGGTGCCCACTCTCCCCTTTGGTTTTCGTATTAACTATGGAACCGCTCCTTCAGTCTTTCCGTCAAAATGACAAAATTAAAGGTATCAAGCTAGGTAACCATGAACACAAAGTTGCAGCGTTTGCTGATGACCTTTTACTCCTTACCTCCAACCCTAAGGTATACCTACCTTTAATATATGATACACTAGAAAAGATTAGCCCTTTGTCCAACCTCAAGATAAATATGAAGAAATCCCATATTTTAAGTCTGGGCCTGAGTGCTCAAACTAAAAAATACCTTGCAGCCCAGTCTCCGTTCAACTGGGATACCCCCTATATAACTTATTTAGGAGTTAACATTGGAGTTGACCTCACCAAATTGTTTCAACTTAACTACATCCCTTTATTACAAAATATGCAAGCCCAATTAAATAATCTTCACCTTCAAACATTCTCCTGGTTCGGTCGGAAGAATTTATTCACTTCACTGATCCTCCCTAAACTGACCTATCTGCAACAAGTCCTCCCACTCCCTATTCCAGATTCCTTCTTCCAATCCCTTAATAAGGAAATTCGCTCCTTTATATGGAGTCGAAAGAAAGCCCGCATAAGACTCCCTATCCTACAAAACCCGAAAACCTTTGGAGGCATTAACCTCCCGAACCCTTCGCTCTACAACACCTCTATCCTACTGGCTAGGGTAATAGACTGGTTCAGAGAACCCCCCCACAAATCTTGGACTAGTATGGAATCTGCCCTTACTAACACCTCATTTAGAACTCTTCTAATTCTTTCTCCAAAAGAACAAATTAACTACAGGAATAGTAGCCCAATTGTGCAGGCTACCTTAGAGGCCTGGGACAAATTCCAAAGATCCGCTAATGGTATTCCTCTACCCTCTCCGCTTATCAAGATGAAAGATCTGATTAATCTGGCTTCACCAGAGTTAAGACAAAGCCTTCCAATATCTATCCGAAATTCTGAAATCTGGGCTATTTCTCTCTTTGAGGAAGATGGCAAAATAATCCACAAAGAACATCTAGCTTCTATTTTTCCCGAGGCCAAGTCGTTCCCCTCCCTATACTCCTTTATACACTCCAGTCTAACAAAACATATCCCCTATCAAGCCCTTTTAAGGCCCCTGACTTGGTTCGAAAGCCTTATTACTCAAAACCCTATCCCAAGAAAAATGATTTCTCAGCTTTATAGAAGACTAAGCACTCCTATCTGCCCTCCTAAGTTAGCCTTCATTGGCGCCTGGGAGAAAGATTTGGAGACCTCGTTCTCCACAAATGATCAACTGAAACTTTTTAGAGAACCTCATAAATCCTCCAGATGTGTCAGAATACAAGAAAATGGTTATAAAATACTTACCAGGTGGTATAAAACACCCGATATTACCTGCAGATATAATGATAATGGTTCTGATGCATGTTGGAGGTGTGGAGACGGGGGTGGCAAATTCTTCCACATATGGTGGTCCTGCCCACCTCTGCTTAAATGGTGGTCTGAAATCTTCAAACACTGTAATATCATCTGCAAATCTAAAATCCAGGTCTCGCCCCAGCTGGCCCTCTTAGGCCTTCCTCTTTCCTCCACACACATTATTGTCACATCACTGTTCAAAAAACTGGTATCAGCAGCCCGCCTCCTAATCCCTAGATACTGGCTAACGCCTGATCTCCCCCCACTAGACCATTGGATTAATAAGGTGGACGCCATCTATAGATTCGAGGACCTGGCCGCTTGGGAAAACCGTTCCCATGACAGCTTTTCCGCCCTATGGAAACCATGGGAAACTTATAGGCACTTTAATAATGCTACTTGATACGCCTTAGTTTACTTTACTTTGGTAAGACATAAGACGCAAATATCTATACTTGTTCGATAAGACCGAATAGGACATCTACTCTGTTAATTTAGTTGGTATAATGGTAGCAAAGTAATGTAAAATTGTATACTTTGTATACTGCTGATTGATGTGTAACTACTTGTACTACTGCTTTATTATTCAATAAAACGTTAAAAACAAAAAAAAAAAAGAAAAGAATGGGAGAACATTCCTATTTCTAAACTTGAGAAACTGGTCTCCTCGGTCCCCAGACGTCTGTTGGGTGTTGTAAGAAGAAGGGGAGATGCCACACAGTGGTGAAAATGACCTTGTCCCAACTTTTGGGGGATTTGTTGACACAATGAAATTCTGATTCAACATATTTTTCCCTTAAAATGGTACATTTTCTCAGTTTAAACTTTTGTTCCGTGATTTATGTTCTATTCTGAATAAAATATTAGAAGTTGGCATCTCCACATGATTGCATTCAGTTTTTATTCAGGATTTGTATAGTGTCCCAACCTTTTTGGAATCCGGTTTGTATATATATATATATATATAATTTTTATTTTTTTTTTTATATAACAATATGATGTCTTCACGTTCGAGCAGCAGGGTTAGGAGAGTAGTTGGTTCCAGTGCTGGACCGCTGCCAACACGTGGCCGCTCGTCTACTCACCGAGGTGCGGACGCTGGTGTCAGGGGCGTCCTCCTTATTCGCAAATTTTTTGGCCATGGTAGCAGGCCCATTTCCTCTCAGGATGCCGAGGAAGTAGTGTGTCTCATGGCACAAGCCAGTGCCACGGAGTCCTCTGCCCCGGCTCCAAGCAGCAGCAGTTTGTCTTCTTTAGAACCAACTCCCAGCCCCCAAGAATTGTCCCTGCTCCTGTTTGACAGCAACAGTGAGAGGGACATCTTGGGGGATGTAATGCAGGAGGCTGACTTGCAGTTCAGTCCTCAGGGTCAGGACCTTTTGGAAGGGATGGAGGAGGAGATGGAGGGGTTACCGCCTGTATGTACCCCAGTGACATCCCTTCCAACAGGTGTGGGCGGTTTCAGCCAGCGAAACCCCACACCTAGTCAGACACAGGCGTCAATGAGGGGACAGAGGAGCCAGGTCAGGGGCTCCACATCTGCTGCTCCCTTCAGTCCACCACTGGTTGTCCCTGGTTCTGACATATCGGCAGACGAAGAGGAGGGTGACATAGAATGGGTGCCACCTCCCTTGTCAGGCATCAGCAGCACTGATGAGGAGGAAGGTAGGCACCAGAGGCAAACGGTGTGACAGGTTGCCAGGGAGCCCAGCGTCAGGGGCTCCACTGGTAATGGCAGTAGGAGGAGGCAGTAGCAGCCAGCTCCACCTGTGCGCACCGAGCCCGAACAGGCACAAGTCAGCACCACCCCATCTGACAGAAGGTCGGTGCGTAAGTCGCCTGTTTGGGCTTATTTCACCCTGGCAGCAGCTGATGCCATAATTGACATTTGTAAGCTGTGCCATGCCAGGGTGAGGAGAGGGAGGTCTGCGGCTCGGCTGGGTACCACTGCCCTCACCCAGCACATGTGAGTCAACCACTGGCGGGAGTGGGAACAGATGCAGGGTGGTTGTAGCAGCAGTGCCCCCAGCAGTGTGCAGGGGACAGCAACTCCTGCCACTGTACTGCAGCCACCCCAACCACTGCCAGCAAGGCATTCCCACTCTCCCGCTCCCTCTCCTAGAGGTATTGGTACCGGCAGCCAGACATCTGCCTCCACAGCACCCTCCTCTATGTCCTCCAGTGCCGTCCGGAGCCAGCCCTCGGTTGCTGACATTTTTGCAGGCTAGAGGCAGGTATGGTTGTCTGTGAAAACGGCAGCAACCTACTCGCTGCCCTCCATACTGGCAGTCAAACACACGTGCCCTGCATGGCACATGTCCTCAACCTTGTTGTACAGAAATTCCTCCGAACATACCAAGGGTTTAATGACATTGTGCCAAGGGTACAAATGATTGCCAGCCACTTCCAACGCTCCCCAACTGCTGCCGTGTCTCTGTCCAAACTGCAGCAGGACAACGGCCTGCCACCTCACAGGCTGATTGTGGACAGTGTGAAGCGGTAGAATTCCACCCTCCACATACTGGAGAGGTTGTGGGAGTAGCGACGGGTGGTGAGGAAATACCTGCTGGACCAAGGCACTCCAGGGCCAGCACACCCACTCCCCTACATCACTAATGTGGAGTGGGGATAGATACATCAGGTCTGCCACATGTTGGCCCCATTTGAGCAGGCGACCAAGATGGTCAGCGGGGAGCATGTTGGTCTCAATGATGGGCTCCCCATAGTGTTCCTGCTGGACAGGACACTAGATCGCCTGCTCAAGGAATGCCCACGGAACGGCAGCCGTGGGCATTCCGCATCATGGATGCGGACCCATTCACTTCCATGGGTACGCAAATCCGGAGATGCGGAATGGTGCGGAATGGAACCATGGAACTGAACCATACGGAAGCACTACGGAGTGCTTCCGTGGGGTTTCGTCCCGTACTTCCTTCCGCAAAAAGATAGATCATGTCCTATCTTTTTGCATAACGACCGGATAGCATACCAATTCAAGTGAATGTGAAGTGGAGCACCTTCTCTGTCATTCAGCAGAATGCATTTTTGAGTGTCATTTGAAGGAACAATGTTTAATAGAGTAACATACAACTGCCGTTAAACTTTCCCCGCATTACGAATGAAGCTGTGCATAATATTTTTTTTTTTACTTTTAATATAAATTATTATTCCTTTAAGTTCAAGATAAACATATGTTAATCAGGTCCTATACAATTTTGATGTATGGAGGAGGAGAATGATGCAGAGCTTACCGGGAGAGATGGGGTAGATAGAGATATGCAGGTGGTCTGTCCTGCTATAATATATCTATCTAACCCATCTCTACATGGAAGCCCTCAAATTTTCTCCCCCTTGAGACATCATCATTGTAGAGGACCAAATTAATGTATGTTTTTCTTGAACTGAAAGGAATAATAATTTTAAATCAAAGTAAAAAAAAAAAAAAAGATGCACAGCTGTATTCATAATGCTGTAAAAGTTTAACTGCAGTTCTATTTTACTCCATTAAACAGTGCCTTTGCAAGAGACTCCAAAATGAACTCTGCTGAATGACTACACTACACCCCCCCTGTCACTTATTAACCCCCAGATCACCCCATATAGACTCCCCCTGTCATTTATCACCCCCCTGTCATTGATTACCCCCCTGGAAGGCTCCATTCAGATGTCCTTATGTGTTTTGTGGATCCGCGGTGTCCGTGTTTTGCGGATCCGCAAAACACATACGGACATCTGAATGGAGCCTTACAGGGGGGTGAGCAATGGCAGGGGGGTGATCACCCCATATAGACTCCGTGATCACCCACCTGTCATTGATCACCCCCCTGTAAGGCTCCATTCAGACGTCCGTATGTGTTTTGCGGATCCGATCTATGGATCCGCGGATCCTCAAAACACATACAAACGTCTGAATGGAGCCTTAGAGGGGGGTGATCACCCCATATAGACTCCCTGATCACCCCCCTGTCATTGATCACCCCCCTGTAAGGCTCCATTCAGAGGTCCATATGTGTTTTGCGGATCCACGGATCCATGGATCGGATCCGCAAAACACATACGGATGTCTGAATAGAGCCTTACAGGGGGGTGATCAATGACAGGGGGTGATCGCCCCATATAGACTCCCTGATCACCCCCTGTCATTGATCACCCCCTGTCATTGATCATCCCCCTGTAAGGCTCCATTCAGACGCCCGTATGTGTTTTACGGATCCACGGATCCATGGATCGGATCCGCAAAACACATACGGATGTCTGAATGGAGTCTTACAGGGGGGTGATCAATGACAGGGGGGTGATCACCCCATATAGACTCCCTGATCACCCCCATGTCATTGATCACCCCCCTGTAAGACTCCATTCAGAAATTTTTTGGGCACAAGTTAGCGGAAATTGATTTTTTTTTTTCCACAGTCTCATATTCCACTAACTTGTGACAAAAAATAAAATCTCACATGAACTCACCATACCCCTCACGGAATCCAAATGCGTAAAAATGTTTAGACATTTATATTCCAGACTTCTTCTCACGCTTTAGGGGCCCTAAAATGCCAGGGCAGTATAAATATCCACATGTGACCCCATTTCGGAAAGAAGACACCCCAAGGTATTCGCTGAGGGGCATATTGAGTCCATGAAAGATTGAACTTTTTGTCCCAAGTTAGCGGAAAGGGAGACTTTGTGAGAAAAAAAAAAAAAACAATTTCCGCTAACTTGTGCCAAAAAAAAAGAAAATCTTCTATGTACTTGCCATGCCCCTCATTGAGTACCTTGGGATTGTCTTCTTTCCAAAATTGTGTCACATGTGGGGTATTTATACTGCCCTGGCATTTTAGGGGCCCTAAAGCGTGAGAAGAAGTCTGGGATCCAAATGTCTTAAAATGCCCTCCAAAAAAGAATTTGGGCCCCTTTGCGCATCTAGGCTGCAAAAAAGTGTCACACATGTGGTACATGTGTTGTACTCAGAAGAAGTAGGGCAATGTGTTTTGGGGTGTCTTTTTACATATACCCATGCTGGGTGAGAGAAATATCTCTCTATAATGACAACTTTGTATAAAAAATGGGAAAAGTTGACTTTTAGAGAGATATTTCTCTCACCCAGCATGGGTATACACCCCAAAACACATTACCCTACTTCCTACGAGTACGGCGATAACACATGTGTGACACTTTTTTACAGCCTAGGTGGGCAACGGGGCCCACATTCTAAAGAGCACCTTTAGGATTTCACAGGGCATTTTTAACACATTTGGATTTCAAACTACTTCTCACGCATTAGGGCCCCTAAAATGCCAGGGCAGTATAACTACCCCACAAGTGACCCCATTTTGGAAAGAAGACACCCCAAGGTATTCCGTGAGGGGCATGGCGAGTTCATAGAACTTTTTATTTTTTGTCACAAGTTAGCGGAAAATGATTATTTATTTTATTTTATTTTTTTCTTACAAAGTGTCATATTCCACTAACTTGCGACAAAAAATAAAAAATTCTAGGAACTCACCATGCCCCTCACGGAATACCTTGGGGTGTCTTCTTTCCAAAATGGGGTCACTTGTGGTGTAGCTATACTGCCCTGGCAATTTAGGGGCCCAGATGTGTGAGAAGTAGTTTGCAATCAAAATCTGTAAAAAATTACCGGTGAAATCCAAAATGTGCACTTTGGAATGTGGGTCCCTTTACCCACCTAGGCTGCAAAAAAGTGTCACACATCTGGTATCGCCGTACTCAGGAGAAGTTGGGGAATGTGTTTTGGGGTGTCATTTTACATATACCCATGCTGGGTGAGAGAAATATCTTGGCAAAAGACAACTTTTTCCATTTTTTTATACAAAGTTGGCATTTGACCAAGATATTTCTCTCACCCAGCATGGGTATATGTAAAATGACACCCCAAAACACATTCCCCAACTTCTCCTGAGTACGGCGATACCAGATGTGTGCACTTTTCTGCAGCCTAGGTGGGCAAAGGGGCACACATTCCAAAGAGCACCTTTCGGATTTCACCGGTCATTTTTTACAGATTTTGATTTCAAACTACTTCGCACACATTAGGGCCCCTCAATTGCCAGGGCAGTATAACTACGCCACAAGTGACCCCATTTTGGAAAGAAGACACCCCAAGGTATTCTGTGAGGGGCATGGTGAGTTCCTAGAATTTTTTATTTTTTGTCACAAGTTAGTAGAATATGAGACTTTGTTAGAAAAAAATAAAAAATCATCATTTTCCGCTAACTTGTGACAAAAAAAAAAATTCTAGGAACTCCCCATGCCCCTCACGGAATACCTTGGGGTGTCTTCTTTCCAAAATGGGGTCACTTGTGGGGTAGTTATACTGCCCTGGCAATTTAGGGGCCCTAATGTGTGCGAAGTAGTTTTAAATCAAAATGTGTAAAAAATGACCTGTGAAATTCTAAAGGTGCTCTTTGGAATGTGTGCCCCTTTGCCCACCTTGGCTGCAAAAAAAGTGTCACACATGTGGTGTCGCCGTACTCAGGAGAAGTTAAGGAATGTGTTTTGGGGTGTCATTTTACATATACCCATGCTGGGTGAGAGAAATATCTTGGCAAAAGACAACTTTTCCCATTTTTTTTATAAAAGTTGGCATTTGACCAAGATACTTATCTCACCCAGCATGGGTATATGTAAAATGACACCCCAAAACACATTCCCCAACTTCTCCTGAGTACGGCGATACCACATGTGTGACACTTTTTTGCAGCCTAGATGCGCAAAGCGGCCCAAATTCCTTTTAGGAGGGCATTTTTAGACATTTGGATGCCAGACTTCTTCTCACGCTTTCGGGCCCCTAACATAGCAGGGCAGTATAAATACCCCACATGTGACCCCATTTTGGAAAGAAGACACCCCAAGGTATTCCGTGAGGGGCATGGCGAGTTCCTAGAATTTTTTTTTTTTTGGCATAAGTTAGCGGAAATTGATTTTTTTTGTATTTTCTCACAAAGTCTCCCTTTCCGCTAACTTCGGACAAAAATTTCAATCTTTCATGGACTCAATATGCCCCTCACGGAATACCTTGGGGTGTCTTCTTTCCGAAATTGGGTCACATGTGGGGTATTTATACTGCCCTGGCATTTTAGGGGCCCTAAAGCGTGAGAAGAAGTCTGGAATATAAATGTCTAAAAAATTTTACGCATTTGGATTCCGTGAGGGGTATGGTGAGTTCATGCGAGATTTTATTTTTTGACACAAGTTAGTGGAATATGAGAAAAAAAATAAAAAAAAATAAATTTTCCTAACTTGGGCCAAAAAAAATGTCTGAATGGAGCCTTACAGTGGGTGATCAATGACAGGGGGGTGATCAGGGAGTCTATATGGGGTGATCACCCCCCTGTAATTGATCACCCCTCTGTAAGGCTCCATTCAGACGTCCGTATGATTTTTTACGGATCCACGGATACATGGATCGGATCCGCAAAACGCATACGGGCGTCTGAATGGAGCCTTACAGGGGGTGATCAATGACAGGGGGGTGATCAGGGAGTCTATATGGGTGATCACCCCCCTGTCATTGATCACCCCCCTGTAAGGCTCCATTCAGACGTCCGTATGTGTTTTGCGGATCCGATCCATGTATCCGTGGATCCGTAAAAATCATACGGACGTCTGAATGGAGCCTTACAGGGGGGTGATCAATGACAGGGGGGTGATCAATGACAGGGAAGTGATCAGGAAGTCTATATGCGTGATCACCCCCTTGTCATTGATCACCCCCCCTGTAAGGCTCCATTCAGATGTCCGAAAGTGTTTTGCGGATCCGATCCATGTACCCGTGGATCCGTAAAAATCATACGGACGTCTGAATGGAGCCTTACAGGGGGGTGATCAATGACAGGGGGGTGATCAATGACAGGGAAGTGATCAGGAAGTCTATATGTGTGATCACCCCCTTGTCATTGATCACCCCCCTGTAAGGCTCCATTCAGATGTCCGTATGTGTTTTGCGGATCCGATCCATGTATCCGTGGATCCGTAAAAATCATACGGACGTCTGAATGGAGCCTTACAGGGGGGTGATCAATGACAGGGGGGTGATCAATGACAGGGAAGTGATCAGGAAGTCTATATGCGCGATCACCCCCTTGTCATTGATCACCCCCCTGTAAGGCTCCATTCAGACGTCCGTATGTGTTTTGCGGATCCGATCCATGTATCCGTGGATCCGTAAAAATCATACGGACGTCTAAATGGAGCGCTACAGGGGGGTGATCAATGACAGGGGGGTGATCAACGACAGGGAAGTGATTAGGAAGTCTATATGGGGTGATCATGGGTGATCAGGGGTTCATAAGGGGTTAATAAGTGACAGGGGGGGTGTAGTGTAGTGTAGTGTAGTGGTGTTTGGTGCTACTTTACACAGCTACCTGTGTCCTCTGGTGGTTGATCCAAACAAAAGGGACCACCAGAGGACCAGGTAGCAGGTATATTAGACGCTGTTATCAAAACAGCGTCTAATATACCTGTTAGGGGTAAAAAAAAATCACATCTCCAGCCTGCCAGCGAGCGATCGCCACTGGCAGGCTGGAGATCCACTCGCTTACCTTCCGTTCCTGTGAACGCGCGCGCCTGTGTGCGCGCGTTCACAGGAAATCACGGCTCTCGCGAGATGACGCGTATATGCGTGACTCTGCACAGAGCTGCCACCTCCGGACCGCAGATCTGCGTTAGGCGGTCCGGAGGTGGTTAAAGTCAGTATAAAACTGAGCTTACCAGTAGCCATTTGGCTCCAGGAGAAGTATATAGTGGGCTCAGCATGCATGTTGGTACTTGCATCCCTGGATCCGATGGAAGCTATTACGGCACCGGATGAGGTTAAAAGCAGAGTGTGCCTGGCGTGCATGCTGTACCTGCGCTCCCTGGACTTTGTGTGGCTGTCATGGCCCATAAACAGGTAGGAACTAGTGTTAGGGACCACACATAGAGGCGTCCTTGACGTGGTGAGTGGCTTATTATGCTTTGGCCAAAATGTACACTAATGCCTCATTCAACATCCAGCATAGAGGCAGGGCAGAGTACTGGTTGCAGAGTGCGATTGCATTTGTGTTTTTGCGTTTGTATGTGTATTTCGCCATAGCAATGTGCACCTGCATACAGAGTTGTGCTGACTGAACCCCCCACATTTTTTTCTTTGTAGGATATATTGGAGGCGTGGCGATCTCCATGCAGTCATGCACACCTGACCAGTTAGTCTGCCCTGGAGACTGGTTTTAAAGTCAGTATAAAACTGAGCCTACCAGTAGCCATTTGGCTCTAGGAGAAGTATATAGTGGGCTCAGCATACATGTTGGTACTTGCATCCCTGGATCCAATGGAAGCTATTATGGCACCGGATGAGGTTAAAAGCAGAGTGTGCCTGGCGTGCATGCTGTACCTGCGCTCCCTGGACTTTGTGTGGCTGTCATGGCCCATAAACAGGTAGGAACTAGTGTTAGGGACCACACATAGAGGCGACCTTGACGTGGTGAGTGGCTTATTACGCTTTGGCCAAAATGTACACTAATGCCTCATTCAACATCCAGCATAGAGGCAGGGCAGAGTACTGGTTGCAGAGTGTGATTGCATTTGTGTTTTTGCGATCCTACTAGTCACTGTGGACAGACTTTAATTGTAATATATTGTAAAGCATGCCCAATAAAACCTATATTTCAACTATTCTTGCATTCCATTAGTCTCCTAATTCTTCATCTACCCTCTCATGTAATATATAGGAAAGGGAGGGGTTCTCTATGTCACCATGGGAATTTGTTAGATTCCTTATTCCTCTTCATAACAGTGACCACACTACCTACTAAAAACTACACTGGGAGAAGGACAGGGTCTATATTAGGTACTCAAGCTGAGCCCGACTAGCTTATAAACACACACACACACACATACATAAATGCCAGAAATGCTGCACCACCCATTGAGTTCTTCTGAAGGAGGTGACATTTTTGCTTTATCCCCTGTCAGCCAAACTCATAGAGCTAGCTGCTGCTTTCAAAGCTCCACTCTGATTGGCTGACATAATATTTAATGTGTCTGCCTAGCTTAGGAGTTCCAACCACCAGCAGGACACTGCATTAGGACTAGATATGTCTGACAGGACAAGTTCTGCTGACTGGGTGGAGTAAGAGTTGCCATTTTGGAGAGCCAGTGTTACCAACTTACCTGTCCGGGCCCAAACTCGGGCACGGCCACCCATGACTTGCGCCCATGACATTCGAGATCTCGCTTCACCTCCTTCCCACAGCTCAAGCATGCTGGAGGAGATCTGTGGCATTAATTTAATGTGTATTAGTATTATCTGCTTATCTGTAGGATACTGGTGTTCATGTCCAATAGGTGCTGAGTCCCTACACCTATCAGGTTCTGATCCAGGGTCTTGGCACTCTATTTAAATCCCCTGCTGGCAATATACCCTTGCTGTGCTCCCTGTTCTGTCTGTGCATATTAGATTGTATGTTATCTTGACCTTCGCTTGCCTCTGACCTCCCTCTGTCTAGTGATTCTGTATCATGTTATTGTCTGGTTCTGACTTTGGCTTGGCTATTTTGACTACCATCTGTTATCTGATTTTGTGCCGCATTGTCATGCTGGTTTTGACCTATTTATGTATGAACTGTCTCTGTGTGGTTGTGTCTCTGTGTCTGTCTGGCACTTAGCAGTAAGGGAAACTTTGACCAGTTGCAGTCTTGCTGGGTAGGACTTGCACTGCAAGTAGGCAGGGAAAGTGAGTTGGGTTCAGTTAGGGCTCATTGTGTATGCTTCCCTGCCTACTGTGCTGACAGCCAGAACCTATAAAAATATGATATTCTTGTCAACAAATATTAATTTATGCTAAAAAACCTCTTGGCATTATGCAGCATAAACATTTGTGGCTGAAGGCCAGTAATTGGTGACTTGTGCCATCCATTTACAGCTCTGTGATTGCAGGGACAAAACTGTTACCTGTGTGAGGATCTCTATGAGTGGCAACCACCACCCCACTGCTTCAGAAAAATAGAAAAAGCACTGATCTCAGAAGTTAAACAGGCATGCATAGTTGTATGTTAAAGTACAGTAACTATTTTTGGAGTGGGTTAACACATTCTTTACCCTAGAACCCTATGCCGTCTGTGCCACCAAATATTTGAGTAATCCAAGGAATAGCCGTCACCTGAACCATGGATGCACCCGCACGGAGAGGAAACGAGACCACAATGTAAGTAAAACAAATCCCAGCGGGTGCTTGTAACGAACTTCAAGGTTTTATTATTTCATATTATATCCAATTGATACATGGACTGATGAAAAGCTGGATATGCTGAAACGTGTCCGTGTATCAATTGGATATAATATGAAATAATAAAACCTTGAAGTTCGTTACAAGCACCCGCTGGGATTTGTTTTACTTACACCACATATTTGAAGCATACTTACTGTCCCTGTGCCTTCTAACTATTCTTACAAGTGAATTGAACTCCTATTATATGTACAGTATGTACTACTAATTTGGAGTGTTGCTAATATTATTACTAGATCTTTTTATTGGCCTTGTTTATATGTATATGCATGCATTCAAAGTAGTTTTGAAGTTCTGGCATTTTGAAAGATACCTGAAATTTTACATATGTCTCTTGAATGGAATCCGCTAATGTCATGCTTTTCTATGCTATAGTATATGTTTCATGTAAATGAAACCAGCTAAAATAGCCTATAGTAATGTAGATTATCAGCTTATAGAATTTCCTATAATATCGTCATCTAGGTCAAGTTCTAAATTGATTTTGTTGCTGCTCCAATGCTATGATGTCAAGCAGGAACTCTGGCTATATGTGGCCAATGTGAATGTGGATATGCACTTTACTATTTCTCTTGATATTTCAAAGTAAGGACTCAGCAGGATGTAAGAACGCAGAGTGAGTAAGTGTATTTATTGCATATGTGTAATGCTAATTCCAAAAGTCATCAAATAGTGGGAGGTAAATACCTGCTGATAGAAGTGCTTAAAAAACTCATTAGATAAAATAGATTCACACTCGTAGTTAAAGGGGTTATCCCACTAAGCGTTTTCATACTTACCTGCTGCCACCGCGCGTTCACTTCCTGGATTCTGGCTGGGGGCGGGCTTCATCTTGATTGAAGTCTTCTCCCGGCCGTGCCGCGCGCTGGACTGAATGCGCACGCCGCCGCGCATGCGCAATGGTGACTTATTCCTACAGAGCCGGCGTGCGCGTTCGCAGCTCTGTACTATTCTGGTTGGGAAGAAGTCACTGTCGCGCATGCGCGGCAGCGTGCGCGTTCAGAACAGCGAGCGGACCGGCCGGGAGAAAAGGAGTCGTCTTCTGGGCAAGCGCGACCTTCCGGCTTTTGGAGAAGAACAATGGTCGTAACCAGGGGAGACCGAGTCACAACAATCAGGTAAGTGGGTATGAATTTTATCCTAAACGGTGGGGATTTGTTAATAAAGTATATTTACAAAAATGATCACTGTCAAATCATTAACAGATTTAACAGTGATCATTATGATGGGATAACCCCTTTAAACAGATAAAATTACTGTATACTGTACATAGAAGTATGCATATATTATTTCTTTAAAGGGCATTTGGATTATTGTTTAAAATTAAATATATAATTTAGAGCATTTTTATATTATGATTTGAAAATGTCAAGTAAGGCCATCACCAAATGTTTATAGAATTGTTGATAGATAATGACAAAGAATGACTTTTCTTCTATGTGTTCTGCTAAAATAGAAATGCAGGACATGTACATGTATGACCTAGAGCACTGACTTAAGAACTGAATTATAAACTAACACATTTCAGCCATTGAAAATTATTTACTTATGAATATTCACCTCATGAGATGATTTTGCAAGCCACAAACTGCAATAGATAATTTCCAGAATCCACAAAAAAAGTAAGAGAAATTTGAAGTAAGTTTTATGTAATAATATATATGTGTAGTTTTGCATCTACAATCATGTTCTTAAATTTTTCATTTTGTAAACTAATGCAAGTAAAATTGTAATTGATTTATGGTGGAGTGACAATCTGAGCAATTTGACACTGCCTGGAGGTTAGACAATTAAGAAGAGTCACAGACTTTCACTTAAAAAGTTTACAGAAGATATGCATGAGGGGTTCTAATACAGAGGACTGAATTTTCTGCTTAGAATTATACATTAAATTATTTCAGTTGGGGTTGTATGAATCCACCAAGCTTCATTTCATTGTACAGCTATATGATGTAGAAGAGATCTCCCACTGACTAGAGGTGTATTTTTTAGATAGGAAAAAAAAGATAACAATAATTATGCCATATCATATACTGTGGTTTCTTTGTAAAAAAAAAAACTTGCTGTTTTCCCTCACTTAATACAATAACTAGGTTGCAATGACCATGCGTCTTTATGGCTGATTTGTCCAAGGCTGCATCCACAGGGATGTTTATCCATAAGGAAGGATATGCCATCTTTTTTGGAAAAAAGGCACACATTGAAGCAAGAAACAGCAAACATCTGGTCAGAACCCTGGTAGAGGAGCCCACGGCCTTTGTGAGTGTAGAGATAATGGCAACATCTGCAGACTGAGGAGCAGGTAATTACTAACTAAGCAGTCTTGCTTCCACAGAATAGTGCAAAGGACAGATTACCAAAAATGCCCAGAGAACCACTTTAAATTGCAGCCTTTTGGTCCATGTTGAAAAAAATCATACTCACTCCCTGCCACTTCTCCAACTAATTGACTCTTTTCTGTGGTCTTCAGTTCTTGTCCCTGTCCTGTAGTACATCTGTGCAGGCAATGACTTGCCTAATGTGACCCAGCAGTGAGACCAGTCGTTGACTACAGCATCGCATGTGACACCATTCAGTTTACAGAACAGTGAGCAGAACGCCACAGAGGGGAAGTAGAGAGGATCTTCCCTGAGGAGCAGGTTAGTATGATTTTTACAACAGGTACAAAAGGCTTCTTGTGACTTTCAAAAAAGTACAAACATATGTACAACCCATTTAAGGCCTCTATCAGATGGGCATAATTATATTTTAGTATCCATATTAAGTCTACAATTACCAAATGTAGATCATCATAATAAGATCTATCTTAGGTTCTATTATGGACAAAGTCTGCTTTTTTTAACTGTGGGATTTCCAAGCATTGTGCTGCATAAAAAAAAAAAAAAAAACTCCATCAAATTTGTTTGCCTTTAGAGTACAGCATATGGTATTATTGTAGTACAGTAGATGCTCTTGGGTATGCAGTGTGTACAGTTCTTTACTTGATTTGCCATTTATGAGTTGCATGGCTGTTAGATAGGACAGGAATAATATCTTCAGCAGCACCCTATGCATGAAGAACCTTATACATACATTGGAGGGAGTAGTTGGGTGGGGAGAGTTAGTGTCTGAGAGAAGCCAGGTGGCATTTGATAGATGATGATAGACTATTACCGCTTAGTAAGTCAGCTACAGACTAGAGGGTGAACACTTGTCCGCAAAGGATTACAAGCTGTGGATTGGTGGTCAAACTGGAGGTCACAAATTTAAAGGGTCAAAAATGTATGAACAACATTGGGCTGGAGTAAGGCAAATTACACTGCTAGAATATTGCTGGTGAGTTAACATTACACAGCATGTAAAAAAAAAAAAAAAACTATTGCAGACATAATTTTAAGGCTGCCTAAAAGTGGCCTTACTGAAACTTTTTCATATGTCCTTAAAGAGGTTATCCCATGACTAATGTAAAAAATGAAATCATATAGTACATGACAATCTCTTTCTAACAAAGCTAGAACCAGCCCTGTACCTCACATGGATCCAGAGATCTCCCCATTCATTGCTCTGCTAGATTTATATCAAGCTGACAGCTCAAGGGGAGCGTCTTTTCTGCTGTAGCACAGGAGGTGTATCCATGCTCTCCCTATCCCAGCTCAGGAGGCAGTTGAAGGATGAAACTGAGCATGTGCGGCCTTCTCAGTGAGCAGGCCAAAAAAATAAGAAAAAAAAGACAGCATGGCGCTGTACAGATATATTGCAATTGGGGATGAGAGAAACGACTTCGGATTAGACATCCGAAGTCGATTTGCATAAAACTTTGTTCTAATACTGTAGAGAGCAGGAGCTCCTTACAGTATTAGAATGTATTGGCTCCGATGAGCCAAAGTTATTGCTCCATGAAGTCACGCGAGACTTTGCGCAATAACTTTATAAATTCATTTGTACTGTAAAAACATATTTCATGTACTGTAATGTTTTTTTACAGTACAAATTAATTTATTAAGTTATTGTGTGAAGTTTCGTGAGACTTCCTGAAGCAATAACTTCAGCTCATCGGAGTCAATACATTCTAATACTATACGGAGCTCCTACTCCGTACAGTATTAGAACTCAGTTTTATGCGAATCAACTTTGAATGTTTCATCCGAAGTTGATTTGCTCATCCCTAATTGTAATGAATAACTCAGTGGCTATGCTAAATTTGTAATTGCATACAATTACGAAAGTATTTCGATTTAGGTGCTGGTTTGAAAACTGTAGAATAGTTTTTGTGGAACAACCCCTTTACATTTTTTTTATGCAATAAATCAGTATCAGATGTATCATGAAAGCAAAACAACAAAAGTCAGTCCTGTGTCCCAATAAGGGCAGATACTTGCGCTGCTGCAGGCTCCGGAGTAGTGTGGTAGGTATTCACACTCAATGCAAATAATAGAAAGTTTGGAACCGCGCTGCTCTAGACTAGATTCCCCGGTCACTGATGGATGGTATTGGGCTCCACAAGCCTTTTCTTTATCACCCCAGCAGGGTCCGATCCTCCAAACACAGTAGCCTCTATGAGGTTCAAAAGGATAGGCAAAAATAGTGAAGTACCCTTTATCAGATGGTTTAAAAAGGTTTTAATCTACTCACAAGAGAGTTGTTCAACAAAGGCATCTAGTAATTTCACTTTAAAACGTCTCGTTCCTGCCCGACCCGGGTTTCGCTGCCTTGCTTCTTCAGGGGCGAACCCCGGGTTCCCCGGGCTGAAGAAGCAAGGCAGCGAAACCCGGGTCGGGCAGGAACGAGACGTTTTAAAGTGAAATTACTATATGCCTTTGTTGAACAACTCTCTTGTGAGTAGATTAAAACCTTTTTAAACCATCTGATAAAGGGTACTTCACTATTTTTGCCTATCCTTTTGAACCTCATAGAGGCTACTGTGTTTGGAGGATCGGACCCTGCTGGGGTGATAAAGAAAAGGCTTGTGGAGCCCAATACCATCCATCAGTGACCAGGGAATCTAGTCTAGAGCAGCGCGGTTCCAAACTTTCTATTATCAGATGTATCATGTCAATGGGAAATACTATAGCACACATTTGTAAAGAAAAGCAAAACTAGATAATTAAAGCCTCAACACTTAAAACTTCATTGCTTTCATTTTTAGATCAAATACTTCACATCCTAAAAGAAAATATTGACTTTCATCTTTGTGTTTTTCTGATTTATAGACATTTGAGGGTGTTTTGCCATCTGAAGGCTATTCAATATAAGACCACATTTCTTAAACCATACAGCTCAGAGAATGAATTCCACATCTGACTGTAAAACATTGTCTTTCAACTAAAAGGAAAATTGCACTGGAAATGTCTTTGTAGCGGCTATTGTTGTTTTTATAGAAAATGAAACTTCATAAAACACTAGACAGGTTCTATCTTTTTAGCTGTCAATTTCAAGTAGAGTTGAGAACCTGAAATAGCCTGTAGATAATAACTAGCACAGCAGAAGTTATTGAGAAAATGTCCCGTTACTCAAAACCATAACACAACTGTAACAAATTAGAAGCAATACACTATATGGGATTTATTATACTGAACTATGGACTTGGAGTTTTCGCAAAAAAAAAAAAAAGTTAAGGCTTTTCCAGTGCTTAAACTTTGCTAATTGATATGTAAGAGAAGAGAGGAACAGTTATTTAATACGGTTGTCTCACTTCAGCAAATAGCATTTATCATATAGATAGAGTTAATACAAAGCACTTACTAATGTATTGTCATTGTCCATATTGCCTCCTTTGCTGGGTGGATTCATTTTTCCATCACATTGTGCACTGGTTATTTCCAAGGAGTACAACCTGGTAATTCAATAGCAGTGGCTAAGTTTGCACAAAACTCCTTTAATGTTCTTCCTGTAGCTGTAAAAACTTTTATTAAACATTTATCAAGACCTAGTGCAGAGGAACCGTGGAGTAGATGCCTACCATGCAATATTTGCCAATTAGGTTACCGGTTATTTTTTAAATCAGTAAAATGAGAGCTGAAATCTATGTGAGGTACCAATATCTTTTTTTATTTACTCTGAGGTATTCTGCAGAACTTTACAGACATTATCTTGCTGTCTTCAATGTCACAATTTATGTTCCTTATCAGTATGTCTTTGTATTGTGGGAGGAAACCAGAGTAGCGTACCTGGAGAAAACCAACGCAAACATAGGAATAGCATATAAACTCCATGCAGATGATGTCCTTGTTCGGATTTGAACCCAGGATCCCAGCTCTACAAGGCACCAGTGCTAACAAGTTTTGCTAAAGCTGGTCTTTGAATCCATTCTGTAAGATTTTTAATTGCTTTCTAATGAACGGAGTAATAGTCTGCTGCCCCAAAAAAGAGTAAAAACTTGATACCCTGATGTTAAGTCAAAGGGATTTGGATTTTCCAGTAAAAAAGATTTGTAGTTTTGATTTTGCAACAACATTTTTGGCCACTTTGGGTTAGAAATATGTAAATAGATCCATTCTACAGAATTTATAATGTGCCATTTTTTATATATAACTGGCTGTGCTTTTGTAATGCAATGACAACATTTTTTTTTTCTCCTAGAAATTTCATTACATATGTACAGTATCAAAAACGATTTAGGGGCACATTTACTTAGACCGGCATTTTAGACACAGGTTAATAAAGGCCTAAGCTGGTGGTGTTTCCGCTGAAGTTATGAAGAGGTGCAGGCCTCTCCATAACTTTGGCGCATCCAGCACAGAGTTCTAAATGTAAGGGCTCATGCACACGACTGTATGTATTTTGCAGTCTACAAAATAAGGATCTGAAAAATACGAATGGTGACCGTTTGCATTCCGTATTTTGAAGAATGGGAACAGCTCGCCCATAATAGAGCAGTCCTATCCTTGTCCGTTATGTGGACAATAATAGGACATGTTCTATTTTTTTTTGCAGAATGGACATGTGGACCCATTGAAATGAATGGTTACACATACGGTCCGTAGAAAAAAAAAAAAAAACGGAATAGACACAGAAAGAAAATACGTTGCCAGTGGCCATATGTTGCTTTGGCATGTTTGGACACTTCCCCTTTAAGTTTGGTGTTTCTTCCCATTTTGGTGTGTAAGGGGTTAAGGTGTGTAAGGTGGAGCTGGGTGTGGCCTCATGGCTCTTCTTATGTTGGAGTTGTGAGCGTGTCACCTCTCTGTGTTGACCTCCTTGTGAAACATCAAAGTCTTTAGCGATGTCTCCCTATGTTCTTCTCCTTATTTCCTTCCTTACCTGTTGTTATGTTTGGTGTGAGTTTGGTTTGGGGATTTGTTGTTATGTCTAGTTTGGTGTTCTATGTCTGGTATGTTTAATGTATTGCCCGGTATGGTTGCTAGACATCCTGTTGTTTGTCTGTGCCTCCGGTGAGGGGGTCCCAGGGGTTCCTCGGAGGGGTAACCACAAGTAAGCAAGCAGTAGTTGTTCCACCCAGTCATTGTGGCAGGTAAGTGCTGTTGTTCCAGTGCTTGTCGTTTTGTGCTGGGCTCTTACCTGCTGCTATGTGTTTTGCTTGCAGTCTGCTCCTTCCTAGTTGCTAGGCCTGTGTGAGACTCCGGTTCATCCGTGACATGGATGAACCTCTTGTCTCTTATTCCTGACTCCTTTTTCAGGGATTGTTAGGGTCAGAAGGTCCCAGGTTCCTGAGTATGAGCCCCCCTACCATCGAGGCAGGCTCATACAGTTAGGAGGTCAGGGATAGGATTAGGGTGGCATTAGGAGGTGACTTGCTCCCCTTATCCCAGTATCCAGGCCTTCTTGCATTCCCAAATATCCTAAATTGTATGGTGGGGAGTTTCCCCCACTCCCCACCATGACAGTATGTTCCACAATGGCTCCCCAGGTGTTTTCTGCTTTCGGAAGAGGGTGCAGCAAATATCGCCATTCGTTTCTGGTGTACATGCTTGTCCTCCGGAGGGAGGGTGAAAGGGGAGTTACCGTTAACGGTGCGGTTCTTGGTAACTGGTGGTTGCCTTGGTTATGAACCGTTGCTTGTGTTGGTGTGTCCCCTTGTCAACTTTTCTGTGGTTCCTATTTCTAGTCGTGTTGCTGGCAGCATTCCTTTGGTGTACTGGCTGTGTGCTCCAAAATAAAAAGAAAAACGGTCCAGCTTCACTGAAGATACTTGAGGCTTTATTTAAATCCCGTGCAGATAAAAACCAACATACAGCAATGCAGAAAAGTACTACAAGTACGGATCCTTAGTCATGATGTGCATCAGTGAGTGGTGAAGTCCAGACTGAAATACCAGACCACCAGGAACAGGTGACCGCAATCAGGAACAGGACACACCTCCTGATGACATCCTCCACAAGTAAAACATATTAAACCGTGCAAAAAGACATAGAGAAAACAAATAAAATCAGCAGATTACAATGATGGGAAAAAAAGGTTAAAATATTAATAATGTAAAATAGTATCATGACGCCGGTTCAGCCCTGATGGTATCCGTGAACCTAATTTGAAGATCAAAAAGCACTCACGATTGAGCAGCTTTTTCTTGTGATCACCGCCTCTACTTGGTCTGTTAACCCTTTCTACTCCTTGTACTATCATGCTGTCTGTGTTGCCATTGTGAACCACAGCAAAAGCTTGCGGCAGAAACATTTTTTGTTTTGGCATGGGGTACATCAGAAATGTGATGACATATTCGAACTTTTAAACAATTTGATGTACACCCCACATATTGTAAATTACACAAGGAACATGTTATGCAGTAAACCACATATGTGGTGTTGCAATGAATGTATTGCTGAACAGCATGAGTAGTATGATTACTTGTAGACAAAATATGTGAGCCCATCTGCATATATGAACAACATGTACATTTTTTAAGCCTACATTTGTAGTTGTCTATATGTCTCAGCCAACTAGGCTGGGATCCAGGTTTGTCAAAATATAGAGAGGGGATCACCATATTTGCCAGAGTGACAGCACATCGGGCAACACATTTAACACCACTTTTTACAACATCACCCCAAAACTGATCATATTTGAGAAGATGAAAGTGTTTTTTTGACAATATTACATATTTGTGAAAAATTCACAACTATAGCTGGTAGAAAAAATAAGTTGCTTCTCTTTATGACCAGGCTTGGGCGTTTTTTTTAGAAAAAATTAGATTATCCCTAGACATGGTAGAAACCATATTTCTTGATCGATTCAGAAGTTTACTTGGGTAGTTCCTAGCCAGGAGACCGGTAGTAACAGTCTTCATTTCATCAATGCAGGTTTCACTAGAAGAACAGTTACGTAAAGCGCGGGTGTATTCCCCCCTAGGGATGTTGTTAACAGTATGTGCGGGATGACAGGATCCCGCATGCAAAATGGTATTTCCTGCGGTTTCTTTCCTATACGTGCAACTCTCTACCCGGCCATCCCCCACGTCCCCCACCAGACACAAATCCAGAAATGCCATTGAGGTACTATGAAAATTTAAGGAAAAACATAAATTACAATTATTAGCATTAAGGAAGGATCCGAATGATGGCACGGCCGCCACATCACCCGACCAAACAAAGAGCAGGTCATCGATGTAGCGACCGTACCACCGGACGGACCCACTCCATGGGTTGGAATCGGAGAATAAAAAATTATTTTCCCACCACACCATATATATATTTGCAAGCGATGGCGAGAAACGAACCCCCATAGGGACCCCCTGCATTGGAGAAAAAAACTCCCATTAAACGTAAAATAATTATGTTGTATAAGAAATAATACAACTTTGCAGAGGAAGTCTCTAAAGGGTAATGAAAAATTGGACTATAGACTCAGAAACCAACCCAAAGAGATGATGGCGAGATCCTGGGGGATGGCCATGTACAGAGAAGCAACATCAGCTGAAATCCAAGAAAAATTGGAGGACCATTGGAAAGAATGAAAGGCCTGTAAAACTGAAGCAGTATCCCTTAGGAAGCCAGGAATACACTATACCAGTGGTTGTAGCATACTGTCTACCCAAGATGACAGGTTCTCAGAAAAAGACCCGATACCTGAAACTATAGGGTGCATAGGAGGGGGGAATCCCTCTTTATGTATCTTGGGGAGGGAATGGAAAATGGGGACCACTGGATGAGAAACAAAAATATAATCAAATTGTTTTTGGTCCAAATAGCCATTATCCAGTCCCTCCTCCAAGATACTCCTCAAAAGGATTTGAAAGGGAGCGGTGGGATCCTGTTTCAGCCTGGTATAAGTGGCTGAGTCGGAGAGCATAAGCTCATTCTGTGCAGCATACACAGGTCTGTCTAAGATAACCACCGCTCCCCCCTTGTCAGCCTTTCTCACAATTATGTCAGACATGTTTTTCAATTCTTTTAACGCTCTGCGTTCACTGGCCTTAAGATTACTTTTAATATCAATCGTGTCGCTGCTCTGGAACACCCTGTCTAATTCAACCAAATTGCGTTCTATATTATCCTGGAATTGGTCAAGAGCAGGGGTGTGTGATTGAATAGGGTAAAAATCTCTGTTGTAGGTGCTAAAATTATTCGCAAAGTCACAAGGCACCTGCGGCTCTGAATCAATCCCAGAGAGAGAACGCATAGTCTGCATGGATGCAATATGTGATAGTTCCTGAAAAGAAAAAGAAGAAATCTGGGCAACAGGAGAATTTTACTGAATTATATCAACCTCTACAGAATCTGAATCGACTTTATCTATATCAAAGAAATGTTTCTTAATAGTAAGATTGCGTGCAAAACGATTAACATCAAGTAAAGTACGATATACATCAAAGTGTGCTGTAGGGGAAAAAGATAAACCCTTGGCAAGTACATTAATTTGCAATTGTGACAAAACTTTAGCTGATAGGTTGATAACTTGGATGTTGTCTAAGTCTTTCTGTGACGTGACTGGCTGTGTGCTGGTTGGGGAATGTTTGCTGGCATCAGTCTGGAGTGGGAGCTGTGCCTGAGATAGACGTGGTGTTTGATATGGTCTCTCCTGATTGTAAGTGCTGGTGTTCCAGTGCTTGTCGTTTTGCGCTGGGCTCTTACCTACTGCTATGTGTTTTTGCTTGCTGTCTGCTCCTTCCTAGTTGCTAGGCCTGTGTGAGACTCCAGTTCATCCGTGTCATGGATGAACCGGTCGTCTCTTATTCCTGACTCCTATTTCAGAGATCGTTAGGGTCAGAAGGTCCCATGTTCCAGAGTATGAGCCCCCCTACCATCGAGGCTGGCTCATACAGTTTGGAGGTCAGGCATAGGATGAGGGTGGTGTTAGGAGGTGACTTGCTACCCTTATTCCGGTATACAGGCCTAGTTGAATTCCCAAATTCCCTACATTGTATAGTCGGTAGTTTCCCCCACTCCCCACCGTGACACAGGGGTGCCCCTAGCCTTTCTGCTGCCTGAGGCGAAAATTGAAACAGCGTCCTTCCCCCATACCAAATTCTTAACCTAACCCCTTTCCGCCTAACATCAAGTACAATTGCAAAAAAAGTATGTGAACCCTTTGGAATGATATGGATTTCTGCACAAATTGGTCATAAAATGTGATCTGATTTTCATCTAAGTCACAACAATAGACAATCACAGTCTGCTTAAACTAATAACACACAAATAATTAAATGTTACCATGTTTCTATTGAACACACCATGTAAACATTCACACTGCAGGTGGAAAAAGTATGTGAACCCTTGGATTTTATAACTGGTTGAACCTCCTTTGGCAGCAATAACTTCAACCAAACGTTTCCTGTAGTTGCAGATCAGACGTGCACAGCGGTCAGGAGTAATTCTTGACCATTCCTCTTTACAGAACTGTTTCAGTTCAGCAATATTCTTGGGATGTCGTTTTCTTGAGGTCATGCAACAGCATCTCAATCAGGTTGAGGTCAGGACTCTGACTGGGCCACTCCAGAAGGCGGATTTTCTCCTGTTTAAGCCATTCTGTTGTTGATTTACTTCTATGCTTTGGGTAGTTGTCCTATTGCAACACCTATCTTCTGTTGAGCTTCAGCTGGTGGACAGATAGCCTTAAGTTCTCCTGCAAAATGTCTTGATAAACTTGGGAATTATTTTTCCTTCAATGATAGCAATTCGTCCAGCCCTTACACAACAATGCAGCCCCAAACCATGATGCCCCCACCACCATACTTCCCAGTTGGGATGAGGTTTTGATGTTGGTGTGCTGTGCCTCTTTTTTTCCACACATAGTGTTGTGTGTTTCTTCCAAACAACTCAACTTTGGTTTCATCTGTCCACAGAATATTTTGGCAGTAGTGCTGTGGAACTTCCAGGTGCTCTTGTGCAAACTGTAAACATGCAACAATGTTTTTTTTGTGGACAGCAGTGGCTTCCTCTGTGGTATCCTCCCATATAATCCATTCTTGTTTAGTGTTTTACGTATTGTAGATTCGCTAACAAGGATATTAGCATATGCCAGAGACTTTTGTAAGTCTTTAGCTGACACTCTAGGATTCTTCTTCACCTCATTGAGCAGTCTGCGCTGTGCTCTTGCAGTCATCTTTACAGGACGGTCACTCCTAGGGAGAGTAGCAGCAGTGCTGAACTTTCTTCATTTATAGACAATTTGGCTTACCGTGGACTGATAAGCAGCAAGGCTTTTGGAGATATTTTTATAACCCTTTCCAGCTTTATGCAAGTCAACAAATCTTAATCGTAGGTCTTCTGAGAGCTCTTTTGTGTGAGGCATCATTCACATCAGGCAATGCGTCTTGTGAAAAGCAAACCCAGAACTGGTGTGTGTCTTCTTATAGGGCAGGGCAGCTGTAACCAACACCTCCAATCTCATCTCATTGATTGGACTCCAGTTGGCTGACACCTCACTCCAATTAGCTCTTGGAGATGTCATTAGTCTAGGGGTTAACATACTTTTTCCACTGTGCACTGTAATCGTTTACATGGTGTGTTCAATAAAAACATGGTAACATTTTATTCTTTGTGTGTTATTAGTTTAAGCAAACTGTAATTGTCTATTGTTGTGACTTAGATGAAGATCAGATCACATTTATGACCAATTTGTGCAGAAATCCATATCATTCCAAAGGGTTCACATACTTTTTCTTGCAACTGTATATCCCTACAAAACATACAAGGTTAAACAGTGCCACATGCCTCTTACATCCAGTGATGTCTCTTCTGATGTAGACGTTCTCTTTCCTCATATTCTCCATTCAGACTAGACCACAATTATGATTTTTCAGCCATTTCTCACCTCTGCAGTTGACAAAAAAATAATCTTTGTTTACTACTTTTCCATCATCCTCCCATCTTCTGGACAAATCTTTCTACCACCCCAATACTGTGCTTCCCAATGTTATACTACAGAGAAAGATAAACCCCCTGATAATACTAGTACGACACACATAGTGCACTAAAAGTGTTCTAAAATAACTGCGCCCAGAAAATTGTGTCTGTGACAATGTGATGTCCCCCAAAAATAAATGTGCTAAGCTGATGCTGTACCAGGGTACCCCCAACAATAATAGTTCTCTCCAAAGTCCCACCAACAGTAATTGCTAGAGCACACTTGGTCGTAATGGTGTTCCTACAGTTCCCCCAACATGTCCCCACTGTGCCCAGGAAGTAATAATGCTTTCATAGAGTCCACACTAGTAATCATGTTCCCCATAGTCCCCCAGAAGAAATAAAGCCCACCACAATTCCCCCAAGTAGTAATTCCCCTTATAATGTGACAGTAGAAAAATGCCCCCTAATGTGTGCCAGTACAAAAAATGCCCCCTTATAATGTGTGCCATTGCAAAAAAAATACCCCCTTTTAATGCCCCCCGTTGAGCAAATGTCCCCATAGTGCCCACATAATGTGTGCCAAAATAAAATACCCCTATTTAATGCCCGCAAGTCAATGCCCCATAGTTCTCCTCTCTCCCTTCCTGATAGTGCCCCCATAATGTGTCCCAGTATAAAATGCTCCTATATAGAGCCCCTCATATAAAATACTCCTTATTTGTGCCATCAATAGAGGCCCCCATAGTGCCCCCAATAATGTGCCAGTAAGAAGTGCCCCATAGATGCCCCCATAGTGCCCCCCCAATAATGTTCTACTAAGAAGTGTCCACATAGATGCCTCTATAGCGCTCCTCTCCTGCATTGTGTGCCAGATAAAAAAAAAAACATACCTCCATAAGGCTGGCAGAGATGCAATGCAGGCCTCTTCCAGCCTGTGTCCCGTGCTGTACAGTTCAAGTGGCGCTATGACGCCATTGCGGTGCCTCCAGAGGCCTTTGCTTGCTGCCTGTCAGAGGAACGGAGATACCTCTCCCTTCCCCTCCACACCATTCATCTGTATCACTGTCCTAAGGATGACGATTCAGATGAATATAGAGATGAGTGCTTCTACAATGGAAGCGCTCCTCTCCCTCTGCCGCTGCTGCCCCCACTTTTCACCAGAGCCGCGCCACCTGTAGTGATTGCCTCACCTCACCTAATTGGCGGTGCGGCCCTGCATGCCATGCTTACAATTTTACAGTAATTGTTTTTTATTGGATTTTTGAATCTTAAAAAAAAAAAAAGAACATGAGTTCCATAAACGTCTCAATGTGAATAAACTTGACATGTTTCAAGTACATATGCAGTAGAATAACATCGTAGGCCAAGTACAATGAGTTACATTCGATTGAAAATAGTCACATATAGTATGTTTGTTCATGGAAGAAAACATGAGGGAAAACATACAACATATAAACTCTATAAAAGTAAACTCTGTGATCTCCAAGCTAGAAAACAATTAGGGTTTATAGGCTAGGTATGACTGCATGGGTGGATGATAACCCGGATTTTCATGATTTTTCAAAACGTGAGTAAGAGTGATTCATGTAGGCAATCATTTTTTCATATGTGCAGGAAGAATTAACTAGATCCATTACTTCTATCAATTGAGGGACAGTTGGGGATTTCCAATACCTCGTGCTGACCAGTTTAGTAGATAACAGAATGTGAGCTGTGATTCTGCTGGTGTTGACTGAGAATTCCATAATGTTGTGGATTAGTAAGGCCATTTCCGGGGTTGTCTGAATTTACATGATAGACGATAGGAAGGTAAAACTAGCTGCCCATATTCCTATTCCGAGTTTGGGGCACAACCATAAAATGTGGAGAAGGTACCTCTGACTCCACAGCCCCTTCAAGACAGGTTGGTAGTCCCTGGGTAGATGTGACTTAATCTATCTGGTGTGAGCTACCACCTGAGCATCGTCTTAATAGCCGCTTCAAAGAGAGACACACAGGAAAATAAGGACACTATAAAAGCGAGAGATGATGCCCAAGTAAGATCTGGGGATTGTTTACTTAATTCTTTTTCCCATGAGAGGAAGGGAGTTGATTTGGTGAATTTCTGTTTGGAGTCTATCCCAAAGGTCTAGTATTTCTTTTCAGGCAGTTACTTTGAGAGCGTCTTTACAATGGAGGAAATGTTTCATCTTAAGATATTGCTAGAAATATTTATGAGGTGTTGAGTATAGGTCATGGAGAGAGGCAAACTGCTTAAGTTGAGACATTTCAAAGAGTTGTAAGACATGTGTTAGGCCACTATTCACCCAGTTATTAACCTCAAGGTTGGGAATGAAAAAGGTTAGCGTTTCTAATGGGGTATATGGATAAAGAGAGAGTGCTACTCCAGAAGTTTTGGAATAAAAAGTCATCCATAACATTTTTGAGGTGCGAAGAAAGTTAGGGAGGCCTTTCATGGGAAGTGTAGGATATAACTTCCCATTAAAAGGCTTTTAGATTATGGCTTGGAGAGATAGTCAATGTGAAGCCAATGGTGCTGCAAATCTCCTTTCCACCATTCTTTCATAAAGCTCATGTGGGTGGCAATGTAGTAGTCATGTATATTGGGTAGCCCCAAACCTCCCGCTTTTTGTGAAATCCGGGGTCTCTTGGGGGTCCACATAAACCTATGTAGTAATTGGTTAATATAGTTAATGAAAGCTTGTGGTATCAGTATAGGTACAGTTCTAAACTTATATAAAATCTTGGGGGAGGGTTAACATCTGAAAGGTCGCAACCCGGCCTACTCAAGATATTTTGTGTTGGCTGTATTGGGCTAGGTCCATTTCTACTTCTTTAAGTAGAGGGAGATAGTTGCTGCCATATAGCTGTACAGGATTTTTAACTTTAGTTCCTAAATATTGGATCTGGTCAGGTTGCCAGTCTAGGCTAAAACTGGATTGTAACCTTGACAAAGAGGTAGCTTTAGGGAGGATAAGTTGCAAATCATTAATTTATCTGACAGGACCCTAACGGAAACTGAGATGGGGTTACTTAGTATGGGAATTTGTCCCCACCTGTTCATTTAGCTCCTTTGAGTGGGTAAATGATTTGACCCTATTCATAAGGTGACTAAAATGGAAAAAAAAAAATATCAGAATCAACAACAATGTAGTGAACTTGGTATTGAAATCCAAGGTTTACCTGACAGCCAACTATTGGTTGATCTTCTGGAGGAAGAGGAGAGGGATCCTGGGAAGGGTCCATTCATGGACCTCATGTTGTCCTCTACAAAGAACCCACCTCTAGGTGATGGCACACCTCCTGACATTTTCTTAAATGTTGTGACTGATCAGTTGAGAATGCTAGATAAAATCAGAGGGACTAAATCAAATCTCAATAAGAGAGAAATTGATGCATTGCTCTCTCTGGAACGTGACACCTTCCTTGTCATTAAACCATCTGACAAGGGAGGATCTGACAAGGGAGGGAACATTGTTGTTATGAATCACGATTAGTATAAGATCATGTGCCTCAGCATCCTCACCGATGAACTGTGCTATTGTGTGTTGGAATCCAATCCAACTGAGCTATTCAGGAATAAACTGAAAAATCTCCTGGACACAGCACAGGAGCACGGTCTGATCAGCCGAACAGAACATGAATTCCTGTTTCCCAAACATCCCCAGATCCCATGTTTTTATGGATTGCCTAAAGTACATAAGGGCTTATCACCGTTAAAGGGGCGACCCATTGTTTCTGGGACAGGGAGTTTGACACATCCTTTCAGTACGTATGTGGATCGGATTCTGCGACCATTTGCAGTGGCCCTATCCTCATACGTACGTGATTCAATGAATGTGATCAAGAAATTGGAGGGGATCCATATTGGTGAAAATGTTATGCTGGCCAGTCTGGACATGGAGGCACTCTACAGCTCCATACCTCATGACAAGGGGTGTGGAGTTGTAGCATCATTTTTAAATCAACGTGGCATCCATCTTTGGCAGCATAACAAGTTTGTTCTTGAACTCTTGAGTTCTATTCTCAAACACAATGTATTCATTTTTGATCACCGCATGTACCACCAGCTCAGGGGGGTGGCGATGGGGAGCCCTTGTGCACCCACGTTCGCCAACCTCTACCTGGGCTGGTGGGAACGGGAAGTTGTGTTTGCTGAGAATAACCATAAATGGGCTGACCATATTAATTTATGGCTACGTTACATCGATGATGTGCTGATTCTGTGGTCAGGAAGTGTAGTTCATTTTAACAGCTTTATCACAGACCTGAATGACAACACAATGGGATTGTTTTTTACATCCGAGATTCAGGAATTTCAAATCACGTTTCTTGATCTCACCATCTTCAGGGATTGTGATGGCAACGTTGGTACACGTTTATTTCGGAAGAAGACAGCCACTAATAGTCTCTTTAGGTAGGACAGTTGACATCCCTTGCCCTTGAAGAGAGGAATTCCCAAAGGACAATACCTTAGGGTAAGGCGCAATTGTTCTAGGATGTCTGACTTTAGGGCTGCCTCTAATGACCTGCAGTCAAGATTCAGAAGCAGGGGATACCCACAACACGTGTTAGCCAAGGCCTATCAACTTTCTTTGGCCTTGAATTGTGACACCTTGTTGACACCCAAATCAGAGCCATCCGAGCCTGAACAATTGCATATTGTGGCCACTTATGATGAGGAACATGATACGGTAAGATAACTACTCACCAGTTATAGGGGCATTTTAAAATCAGACCCCGACATTGGTCATCTGGTAGGAGATACACCTCTTATTACGTACCGATGTGAACGCAATCTAAGAGATCGTCTGGTCCACAGTTTCTTTCAAGCCCCCACTACAACCAATTGGCTGAGTACCAACCTTAAAAGGACCTTCCGATATGGAGGATGTGTGGCGTGCTCTGCTGTCCAGTTAGGTGCTACATTCACCTGCAGTGTAACAGAGCAAACGTTCACCATCAGATCCTTTGTTAATTGTAGGACTAGAGGGCTGGTATATTTGGCCACGTGTATTTGTTGAAAACAATATGTGGGGAAAACCTTTATGGAATTATGAAGAAGAATTGCAGAACATCTTAATGACATCCACAAGGATGCCGACACTCCAATTGCGAGACATACATCCACCTTACACGGTGGTAATGCGGATGTGATGAAATTTCAGGCCATAGAGGTGGTGAGAAGATTTCCAAGAGGGGGTGACTTTGATAAGCAATTGTTACACAAAGAGACACAGTGGATTTACCGCTTGCACACACTCCAACCGCAGGGACTCAATGAGTATAACTTCTTTGTTTGCTTTCTTTGAGTCCCGATGCATGCAATTTGTCTCACATTACTATGGGGAGTGCTTTTGGTCTACATTCAAATGAGGATAACAATATATTCTGCCTCGCTCTATATTTCCATCTCAGAGTTGGGTACGCTGTGCGTCACCTCAAGGCATTATGTTAATTCACATGATGCATCACCTCTATATTCTAGGATAATCCAGGACTCCTTACGTATCAGAGTTATCCTGATTTAGTGTCAACAACTACAGTAGCTAATTACTACATACAACCACTTACCAGAATAAGACAACGGTCCCTGCTACTGCATTGCTGTCCTACCTTATTAATTTCAAACCACCGTTTGGTCACTCTAACATTAGTATGCAAATGTTTTGACATTCGTCTGTGATCATCTCACAGAGGGGGCAGGTAAATGGGGTGGGTTGGTTGCTGCGGTACTGCCGCACCTCCTGCTTTCTTAATGGCCACCCCAGGATCTTGATCCAGAAGAGGGGAGGAGTCTCCTCCTTATATAGCTCTTGTCCTTGTGGCCGTGTACGGCCACTCAGTGCTGATAGCTGCAGCCTCTGTCACGGAGGCAGCTGACTTGTTTGTTTGTCCTTCTACCGACATTTTACGCTCCTGACAAGCCAAATATGGGGAAACGCGTTGAGCGATCAGGGGGTGAAAACCCATGTTTTTTTAATTTTTGCTTGACTTGTGTTCACACAACAGAAGTGGTCTGCGTCAATCCAGCCCTCTGTAGTATGTGAACAGGTGCACTCAAGCTTTTTGCTCACACCCAGGTAGTTAGTGTCCCTTGATTCGTGCTCACGGGTCGACAAATCAGACATCTGGTTCATATCCATGAACAGGTGGTTCTTGATGCAGATCGGTAGTAGATGAGTAGATGTTTATCAATGGATTAGTTTGTTAATTTAGTCCAGGGCCATCTAGACTGGGTGATTGAGCTGAGCACCTTGTCCGTTCCACGGTGCACACTTTTGGTTGTGTATAGATTATTATAGCCAGATGGAATGGTTCTGCAACCATTTGTAGTGCACCTGAAGTGGATTTCTTAGTGACCTTATCCACACCTGAGCGGTACCGCAGATCGTGGTTTTCCATGTGATACCTCGTTCCGCCTCAGGATCCGTGGATAGATCTTGGTCACTTAGAATTTTATATAGTTAGTAGGTTTCCTTTCCTCACACTTTTTTGTAAATCTAATAAAGTATTAGTTTTATCTAATCCCTATAGCGTTCCTAACTACAGTGAATTATTTTTATGGTGGAACGTATACCACTATTAGCTTGTCAGTGATTTGAGTTTTAGGGAGGGCTTGAGATTTCTGCTCATTAATTTTATAATAGGAAAGTTCTCCAAATTGGCGAAAAACCTCCATGACAGCTGGTAGAGATTGTTCTGGGGATCCTAGGGTCAAAATTACGTCATCTGCATACAAGGAGAATTTGTGGGTTCTCCCCCGATGTCAATTCCCTTAATGCGTTCAGAGAGTCGGATCACTTGTGTTGGGGTTCTATGGACATGATAAATATGAGCGGGAAGGGGGGACAGCCCTGCCGGGGGCCATTGGTGATCGAAATTAAACATGATAAAGTATTGTTAACATATACCCAGACTGAAGGTTTGCAGTATAAGGCTTTTACCACTCCCACAAAAGGGCCACAGATTCCCATTATCTGAAGAACAGAAAACGCAAAAGACCAGTTAATGCTGTCAAAAGCCTTTTTTGCATCTAGGCTTACCAGAACTGCTTCCAGGCCCAACCTCTCAATGTGGTCTACAATATTCATGACTCTCCTGGTGTTCCCTATGATTTGTCTACCTTGAATGAAGCCTGATTGATCACAGTTGATCAAGGTCGGTGGGATGGGAGCAAGTCTATTAGCCAAAGCTTTGGCATAGATATTTAAAAGAAATAGGTCTAAAATTTTGTAGGGAGTCAGGTGCTTTACCTTGTTTTGGGATGGTCACTATGACAGCATATAGCATTTCTGCTGGAAAGCTACCAGTTTCAAACCCTTTCTGAAGATCATCCCATAGGTGGGGGAGGAGGATTGTTTGGAAGGATTTGTAGTAACAATATGATAGACCGTCAGGTCCTGGGGCTTTCTGTATAGGGAGGGAAGTAATAATCTTTTGAAGTTTGGCTTCAGTAAGTGGATTCCCCAATGATTCTGCTTGTTCCTTGGGTAATGTCAGGAGGAGGAGCTTAGTAAGAAATGAATTGATGTCAACCGGAGGGTTTTGAGAGGGGTTTGTCTGAGGGTTCAAGTTATAAAGGGAGGAGTAGTACTCCATAAAACTGTCCGCAATACTTTGCAGATCCATGATTTTGGGGCCATCTAAAGAAGATTTTATATATGGGATCCTTACTTTTTCCCTCTGGGATTTTACACGCTGGGCTAATAATTTGCCTGCTTTGTTATTTTGTGAATAATATCTAGCTTTCACTTTTTGTAGGTTCCTCTCGTAGCTATATAACAGACAGTCCGTGAGCTGGAGTCTAAGGTCTTTCAAGGTTTCTGAATATAGGGAGGTTTGTTTATTTCTCCTCTTCAGATCTTCCATTTTGGACAGTAAGTCAGAGATCTTGTTATCTCTGGCTTTTTTAGTTGCCGCGCCTACTTTGATAAAAATTCCTCTGATAGATGCCTTGTGGGTTGACCATAATGTAAAGGGAGAAGAAACTGACCCAAAGTCATGACAAAAGTATTTTTGGAGGGCAGATTCAATTTCAGCCTTGTATGATGTGTGTGCCATTAGAAAGGTATTGTTGCTCCAAAGAGTTTGGTGGGTAGGGGGATATGCTTCCTGTAGTGACAAAGTGATAGCCGCATGGTCGGACCACTTTATTATACCTATGGATTACTCTAAGACCTTTGGGAATAGTGACCTGGAGAGTAGAAAAAAGTCAATTCGGGAATATGTTCTTTGAGCAGTGGAAAAGAAAGTGTAATCTCTTTCCATTGGATGGTGGGTGCGCCATACATCATAAAGTTCCTCCCAAGAGATCCAATTCTGGAAGGGTATATTTTGGAATCTTGAAGGGGCTGAGGATCTAAGTTAGGGTTGGGAGTTAAATAAAAGTCCCCACATAAAATCAGTTGACCCTGTTTCATTTTATCAATTTTCGTAAAGCGCTTTTAAAAAAAGTGTAACTGATGGGAGTTCGGAGCGTATAACCCCGGTATTGTGTACAGGACATTACTGATAGAGCAGACTTGTGTGATGAACCTGCCCGCCTCATCTACAATTTTCGATATCGGGAAGAATGCTAGGGTATCTCTGAAAGCAAGGAGAACACCTCTTTGTTTTTTAGTAAAATGTGATTGAATAATGGTCGGGAATTTAGGGTGGCGAATTTTGCGGCTATCCTGAGCCACTATGTTAGTTTCTTGGGCACAAAGAATATCACACTTTAGGTTGAGGGCCTCCTGCCATAAAAAGCATCTCTTCGGATGGCTGTTAAGACCCTTTACATTTAGCAATACTATCTTAATAACCATTTTGCAGACAATAAGAGCTATAAATTACAATGACCTGGTTGCTCCGCCCAGAGTATATGAATCTGGTGTGTCCAGAGGAACTTGTAAGGTATTCTTGGAGATTGTCAAGCAGATGAGAGTAGGTAGTAGAAAACTGAAAAACATGGTGAATATAAGAAAACAAACAAAAGTAACAGAGAAATAAATAGCAAAATACTCTGAGCAGTCCTAAAAACTGCAGCATTTTTGGGGGGGAAAGGTCCACTCTGAGAAGTTAGGAGCAGTCAAGTTCTAAACCCCTGAGTGTCAGCTATAAATACCCCTGTTTGGTGCCTCTTCCGACTCTACTTTGCGCCATTCTTCAGAGAGACGATGGGGGTCTGGAGACTTCTCTTTTTGGTGTTGAGCAATGTCAATGTTCCATGAAGAGAGAAGGAATTTTCCTGTTTCACCGAGCTAATCGTATGCCAATCGTATGCTTTGTTGATTAGTAACTTCACCGGGAATCCCCAGCAGTACGCAATTTTATGATCTCTCAGCGCCAATGTTACTGGGGCTAATTGATGGTGCTGTTTTAATGTAACTGCTGATCTGCAAACAATTTTATAGAATTTTGTGGGGCAGGCAGAGGCCCCTTCTTTCTGGATGCTTTTAGTATCTGTTCCTTTACGTGATAGTAGTGGACTCTCACCAAAATGTCTCTCAGGATAGATGTTGGGAGATGGCTGGGAATTGGGACCCTGTGGGCCCTGTCGATGACTAAATCATTAGCAGTAAGAGACGGCACAAGGGCTTGGAATAATGAGCAGAGATATTGCTTGATGTCCCCATTAAAGGGCTTCTGTCACCCCACTAAAGTCATTCTTTTTTTTGGGGCTAGTTACATTCCTTATAGTGCGATATATGAGAATATAATGGTGTTACTTACTTTCATTCAGCCGTTTCTTATAAAAACGAAGTTTTATAATATGCAAATCAGGTCTCTACCAGCAAGTAGGGCGTCTACTTGCTGGTAGCCGCCGCAAAAAAACGCCCCCTCGTCGTGTTGATTGACAGGGCCAGCCGCGATCTCCTCCTCCGGCTGGCCCTGTCAGCATTTTAAAAATCGCGCGCCTCTGTTCATTCGGCGCAGGCGCTCTGAGATGAGGAGGCTCGTCTCCTCAGAACTCCCTCCGTGCGCCTGCGCTGATGACGTCTTCTCTTTCGGTGATGTAATCGGCGCAGGCGCACTGAGGGAGTTCTGAGGAGACGAGCCTCCTCATCTCAGAGCGCCTGCGCCGAATGAACAGAGGCGCGCGTTTTTTAAAATGCTGACAGGGCCGGCCGGAGGAGGAGATTGCGGCTGGCCCTGTCAATCAACACGGCGAGATGGCGGTTTTTTGCGGCGGCTACCAGCAAGTAGACGCCCTACTTGCTGGTAGAGACCTGATTTGCATATTATAAAACTTAGTTTTTATAAGAAACGGCTGAATGAAAGTAAGTAACACCATTATATTCTCATATATCGCACTATAAAGAATGTAACTAGCCCCCCCCCCCCCAAAAAAAAATGACTTTAATGGGGTGACAGAAGCCCTTTAAGGACGTCCTCGGGTATACCCCTGAACTTGATATTGTTCCTGTGGGATCTGTCCTCCAAATCATTAAGCTTAGCCGTAATCCTCTCCAGCTCTTCAAAGAGCTCTGGGTGTGCATCTGCTAGATTAGTATGTGAGGAAGCAAACTCTCCCATTTTATTTTCAATATGGGACACTCTGGGGAGAAGGCTTTGAACGGTGGTCTGGATAGGGGAGATCAAAGCTTGTACAGTGCTGCCCATAATTATTCAAACCCCTGGCAAATTTTGACTTAAAGTTACTTTTATTCAATTATCAAGCAATTTTTTTTAACTTTGCAAAAGCTCATTTGGACAGAGAAGACTTCTGGTCTTCTGTGTTATGGTCAGATGAAACAAAGATTGAATTGTTTGGTCACAATGTTGTTTTCTTCATTTGGCGTAAAAAAGGAGAAGCCTTCAACCCAAAGAACGCCATCCCCACTGTCAAACTGTTGGTGGGAACCTAAATCTTTGGGGGTGTTTTTCAGCCAATAGACCAGGGAACCTAATCACAGTAAACGGCACCATGAAAAAAGAGCAATACATGAGGATTCTCAACAACAACATCAGGCAGTCTGCAGAGAAAAGTGGCCTTGGGCACCAGTTAACATTTCAGCATTACAATGACCCAAAACACACAGCAAAAGTGGTGAAGAAATGGTTAGCAGACAACAACATTAATATTTTGGAGTGGCCCAGCCAGAGTCCAGAGTTGAATCCAATTGAGAATCTGTGGAGGGAGCTAAAGATCAGGGTGATGGCAAGAAGACCCTCCAACCTGAAAGATTTGGAGTAGTGATGTCCCGAATAGTTTGCCGGCGAATAGTTCCCGGCAAACATAGCTTGTTCGCGTTCGCCGCTGCAGGCGAACATATGCAATGTTCGGTCGGCCCACTATACATCATCATTGAGTAAACTTTGACCCTCTACCTCACAGTCAGCAGACACATTCCAGCCAATCAGCAGCAGACCCTCCCACCTCCTGGACAGCATCCATTTTAGATTCATTCGGAAACTGCATTCACAGAGAGAGGAGGGACAGTACTGCTGCTGCTGATTCAATAGGAAAAGCGTTAGCTAGGGCATTGTTCTGTGTCCACAGACTCATCTGCTGTAAGGACAGCGTCCTGACAGCACCCCAAAAAGCCCTTTTCAGGGCTGGTATAGCAGTGTGCTTTTTTTATATATATATATATATATATATATATATATTTATATATTGCAGTTGCCTGGCTGCTCGTGTGTGAAAGGCTGCAGGCTCAGTCATAGACAGCACTGTGTGCACAGTGCACACCATTCATACAGGGTGTGACAGAAAAAAACTTGCAGATAAAAAAAAATTATATTTAATATTTTTCTGTGATCTAATCACATTTGCAAGCCCGTGTGTGTCAGGCCCACACATACTGTATTGTGGCCACTTGCTAGTGGCTGGCTAGGCCTGCACTCATACCGTTACAGGGTGGCATTCACTCAAATACCTTGCAGAAAAAAAAACTATTTAAAAAATGTTTGGGATCTAATCACATTTGCAAGCCCGTGTGTGTCAGGCCCACACATACTGTATTGTGGCCACTGGCTAGTGGCTGGTTAGGCCTGCACTCATACCGTTACAGGGTGTCATTCTCTCAAATACCTTGCAGAAAAAATAATAATATTTAAAATTTAACTGTGATCTTGCAAGCCTGTGTGTGTCAGGCCTACACAGACTGTACTGTGCCCACTGCCCACCACTTATATAGGGTGGCACAGTATCTTGCACGCATACTAAAACTTATCTAATAAAAAATGACAGGCAGAGGCAGGCCACGCCGCAGGTGCTGTGATTTCCACTGGCCCTGGAATAATGCCCAGTGTTCAGAGGCCACGTACCCTGAACCCAAAAAATTCGGAGAAAATAGTTGACTGGCTTACACAGGACACCCAATCTTCAACAGCTTCCGCTAGGAACCTTGACGCACCATCCTCCTCCAGCTCAGCTTTGGTCACCTGCTTTCAAGTTACCACTCTCCCGCCCGCCGCCACCACCACCACTACCACCACAGCCACCACAGCCGCTTCACTTGATCCCTCAGAGGAGTTATTTACACATCAGTTGGATGAAATTAGTGATGCACAACCATTATTGACAGGGAATGTAGATGACAGGGATATGTCTCAGTCAGGCAGCATTACACACATGGATGTACAGTGTGATGATGATGTTGTACCAGCTGCTGCTTCCTTTGCTCAGGTGTCAGATACAAGTGAAGTGGTTGATGATGACGATGTGTCCGTGGATGCCACGTGGGTGCCTGCTCGAAGAGAAGAAGAAGAGGGGGAAAGTTCAGAAGGGGAGACAGAGAGAAGGAGGAGACGAGTTGGAAGAAGGGGGAGGTTGTCACGAGGAGCAAGTGGCACAGTCAGACAGCATGTACAGTGGCGGAAATAATTATTTGACCCCTCACTGATTTTGTAAGTTTGTCCAATGACAAAGAAATGAAAAGTCTCAGAACAGTATCATTTCAATGGTAGGTTTATTGTAACAGTGGCAGATAGCACATCAAAAGGAAAATCGAAAAAATAACTTTAAATAAAAGATAGCAACTGATTTGCATTTCATTGAGTGAAATAAGTATTTGAACCCCTACCAACCATTAAGAGTTCTGGCTCCCACAGAGTGGTTAGACACTTCTACTCAATTAGTCACCCTCATTAAGGACACCTGTCTTAACTAGTCACCTGTATAAAAGACACCTGTCCACAGAATCAATCAATCAAGCAGACTCCAAACTCTCCAACATGGGAAAGACCAAAGAGCTGTCCAAGGATGTCAGAGACAAAATTGTAGACCTGCACAAGGCTGGAATGGGCTACAAAACCATTAGCAAGAAGCTGGGAGAGAAGGTGACAACTGTTGGTGCGATTGTTCGAAAATGGAAGGAGCACAAAATGACCATCAATCGACCTCGCTCTGGGGCTCCACGCAAGATCTCACCTCGTGGGGTGTCAATGGTTCTGAGAAAGGTGAAAAAGCATCCTAGAACTACACGGGAGGAGTTAGTTAATGACCTCAAATTAGCAGGGACCACAGTCACCAAGAAAACCATTGGAAACACATTACACCGCAATGGATTAAAATCCTGCAGGGCTCGCAAGGTCCCCCTGCTCAGGAAGGCACATGTGCAGGCCCGTCTGAAGTTTGCCAATGAACACCTGAATGATTCAGAGAGTGACTGGGAGAAGGTGCTGTGGTCTGATGAGACCAAAATAGAGCTCTTTGGCATTAACTCAACTCGCTGTGTTTGGAGGAAGAAAAATGCTGCCTATGACCCCCAAAACACCGTCCCCACCGTCAAGCATGGGGGTGGAAACATTTTGCTTTGGGGGTGTTTTTCTGCTAAGGGCACAGGACAACTTATTCGCATAAACGGGAAAATGGACGGAGCCATGTATCGTGAAATCCTGAGCGACAACCTCCTTCCCTCTGCCAGGAAACTGAAAATGGGTCGTGGATGGGTGTTCCAGCACGACAATGACCCAAAACATACAGCAAAGGCAACAAAGGAGTGGCTCAAGAAGAAGCACATTAAGGTCATGGAGTGGCCTAGTCAGTCTCCGGACCTTAATCCAATCGAAAACCTATGGAGGGAGCTCAAGCTCAGAGTTGCACAGAGACAGCCTCGAAACCTTAGGGATTTAGAGATGATCTGCAAAGAGGAGTGGACCAACATTCCTCCTAAAATGTGCGCAAACTTGGTCATCAATTACAAGAAACGTTTGACCTCTGTGCTTGCAAACAAGGGTTTTTCCACCAAGTATTAAGTCTTTTTTTGTTAGAGGGTTCAAATACTTATTTCACTCAATGAAATGCAAATCAGTTGCTATCTTTTATTTAAAGTTATTTTTTCGATTTTCCTTTTGATGTGCTATCTGCCACTGTTACAATAAACCTACCATTGAAATGATACTGTTCTGAGACTTTTCATTTTTTTTGTCATTGGACAAACTTACAAAATCAGTGAGGGGTCAAATAATTATTTCCGCCACTGTATAGTGCACCCGGGGTCAGCCAGACAGCACGCCAATCAACACATGCTGTTGCCACCACTAGAATGCCGTCATTGCAAAGCTCAGCAGTGTGGCATTTTTTGTGTGTGTCTGCCCATTTGCAACCGGTGCCAAAAGAAACTGAGTCATGGGAAATCCAACACCCACCTAGGTACAACTGCTTTGCGAAGGCACATGATCGCACATCACAAACGCCTATGGGATCAACACATGATGACGAGTAGAAGCAGCACACAAGCTCAAAGCCACCATCCTCCCCCTGGTCCAGCATCTTCAGCCACGTCAACCACTGCTGTCCTCCTTGCCCCCTCTCAACCACCCACCACTCTGCCTCTCACCTTCAGCAGTTCCATCTCATCTGCCCACAGTCAGGTGTCTGTAAAGGAAATGTTTGAGCGCAAGAAGCCAATGTCACAGAGTCACCCCCTTGTCCGGCGTCTGACAGCTGGCTTGACGGAACTCTTAGCCCGCCAGTTTTTACCATACCAGCTGGTGTAGTCTGGGGCCTTCAAAAAATGTGTCGCTATTGGGACACCACAGTGGAAGGACGATTTTTTTTTTCTAATAAGGCAATCCCAAACCTCTACTTAGTGATTGAAAAGGAGGTCATGGCATCTCTGGCATACAGTGTAGGGGTCCATCTGACCACTGATACCTGGACCTACACTGCGCATTGGGTCAACCTGCTGACGGCTGCAAGCATGGAATGCGTGGCTCTGCAGCGGAGTTGGTGACACCGCCACGACTTGCAGGCAGGCCTACTGCCACCTCCTCTACTCCTCCTACTCCATCCTCTTCCATAACCTCCTCAGCTGAGTCCTCTTCTGCTGCAGCGTCTGGCTGCACATCAACTGAATCCCCCCAGCTCCCCAGGGGCTATTCCAAATCCCGGATACAGCAGTGTCACACTGTCTTGGGGTTGACTTGCCTGAACGCAGAGAGCTTTATCGGAGCAGCACTCCTGTCCGCCCTGAACGCACAGGTGGATCAGTGGCTGACCCCGCAACAACTGGAGATCGGCAAAGTGGTGTGTGACAATGGAAGCAATTTGTTGGCGGCATTGAATTTGGGCAAGTTGTCACATGTGCCGTGCATGGCACATGTGTTGAATCTCATTGTACAACGCTTTGTGTCTAAGTACCCAGGCTTACAGGACGTCCTCAAGCAGGCCAGGAAGGTGTGTGGCCATTTAAGGCGTTCCTACACGGCCATGGCGCACTTTTCAGACATTTAGCGCCGAAACAACATGCCATTGAGGTGCTTGATTTGCGACAGCCCGACACGTTGGAATTCAACATTCCTAATGTTTGACCGCCTGCTCCAACAAGAAAAAGACGTCAACAAGTATTTGTATAACCGGGGTGCTAGGACAGCCTCTGCGGAGCTGGGAATTTTTTTGCCTTGTTACTGGACGCTCATGCGCAATGCCTGTAGGCTCATGCGTCCTTTTGAGGAGGTGACAAACCTAGTCAGTCGCACCGAAGGCACCATCAGCGACCTCATCCCATTTGTTTTCTTCCTGGATCAGGCTGTAGATGAGCGGGAAGAGGCAGAGTTGTGGTCACCATCACCACCAGAAACAGCCTTGTCATCATCGCTTGCCGGACCAGAGGAGGAATGTGGCTTTGAGGAGGAGGAAGACCAACCACAGCAAGCATCACAGGGTGCTTGTTGTTGTCACCTATCTGGGACCCGTGGTGTTGTACGTGGCTGGGGGGAAGAACAGACCGTCAATGACATCAGTGAGGAGGAGGAACGGGAAATGAGTAGCTCGGCATCCAACCTTGTGCAAATGGGGTCTTTCATGCTGTCATGTCTGTGGAGGGACCCTCCTATAAAAAGGATGAAGGAGAACGACCTGTACTGGGAGGTCACGCTACTAGACTCCCGGTATAAGCAGAAAGTGGCAGAAATTTTACCAAATTACCGGAAGTCAGAAAGGATGCAGCAGTTCAAAACCAAACTAAAAAATATGCTTTACACAGCTTATAAGGGGGATGTCACAGCACAACGGGAATTTAACTGGGGAAGAGGTGAAAGTAATCCTCCTCCTACCACGACCACGGCGGCAAGGACAGGACGCTTTACAGATGTGTTGTTGATGGAGGACATGCAGAGATTTTTCAGTCCTACACATCGCCACAACCCTTTGGGATCCAGCCTTAGAGAATGACTCGACCGACAGGTGGCAGACTACCTCGCTTTAACTGCAGATATCGACACTCTGAGGAGCGATGAACCCCTTGACTACTGGGTGTGCAGGCTTGACCTGTGGCCTGAGCTATACCAGTTTGCGATAGTACTTCTGGCCTGCCCCGCTTCAAGTGTCCTGTCAGAAAGGACCTTCAGTGCAGCAGGAGGCATTGTCACTGACAAAAGAAGTCGCCTCGGTCAAAAAAGTGTTGGTTACCTTACCTTCATTAAGATGAATGAGGCATGGATCACGAAGGGACTGACAGTAGGGGACACGTTTAACTAAAAAAAGGCCTGACATGCCTTGGCCTCAAAATGGTCCCCACGCTGCTGTATTTAATGTCTGCATACTGGATGACGTTTGTGAATTCTCCGCCACCAACTAGGGTTCAAGCCGCAATGTTTTAGTCACCTTTCTGCCTTGAAAACATCCATTTTTCCGGCCGCTGCTGGCTGCAACAATAACATTGTTTTTCAGGCATGTGTACATGCCTAATTTTTCTGGCCTCTGGTGCTGCACTGTGGCTGCAAAAACAAAACAAAAAAAAAAGGCACATACAAGTGTCAATTCCCCTTTCGTGATCGTTACCTTGTTGTGGTGAAGGGGCTTGCGTATCACAATGAAGCGATCATCATCTCTATGAGTGTGTTGGCAATGTTGCCACACCCCAGATGATAAGGCCGTTGCTTCATAATGATCAGACCAAAAGCAATCGGGACGGCTGGATGTTTTTTTATAGAAAAAAATTACATTTATTTTATTTTATTTTTTTAAGTTGTATGGGTGGGTTTTTAATACATAAAATAAAAAAATAATCATAATAAAGTCTCTTAATAGTTTATTAGAAATAATGCAGACAATTTAAAAAATCCCCAACAATTCCAATACAAATCAAGTACAAAGCTCAGAACTAAATTATTCCAGGATGTCATAATGGTTCGTTAATGGTTAATCAATTCGACACACGTCCCCGGATAGGGGAAGTAACAGGGATTAAACTGATAGGAATAGTACTAGTTAAGACACCACTCATATAGGGTGTCACAGCACATTGCTCCATGCACGCGCAGCGCCCCAACTTGGGAGTAAGAGGACCGACCAAGCTGCTTTTTCCATCTCCCGATTCCTAAAATCAATTCAGTTTGGTGTATCAGAGTTTGGTCTGTCACTGTGAAGGCAGTCGAAGGTGCCCGGCCTAATTTTTTTTCACAAAAGGCAATCCCACCCTGATATGGGACGTAACAGGGATTAAACTGATGAGAATAGTACTACAGAAAATAGCACTCATATCGGGTGTGACAGTAAATTGCATGGCGCAGACGCAGTGACCGTGGCGTGGTTTCAAACAAAGGGGAGGGAGCCAGCGTTTTTTTTAACCATCTCCCTGTTCGAAAAATCTATTTAATAAATGGACCTCAGATTGGGGATGTCACGTAACAGGGATTAAACTGATGAGAATAGTACTACATAGGCCTGCACAATATATCGCCAAAGCAATCACAATTAATTGCCATATCGCAATCGCCAATTGGCCGACCCAAAAATGCTGCAATTATATTACCGTATTTATCGCTTTATAAGTGGGGGGAAAATGGCAGTGCGCCTTATAAAGCGATGGTTGACTTTTTACGTGGTTGACACGGATGTATCGCCAGCAATTTTTTAACCATCTCCCCGTTCGAAAAACCTATTTAGTGAATGGACCCCAGATTGGGGACGTAACAGGGATTAAACTGATGAGAAGAGAGAACTACAGGAAATACCACTCATATTGGGTGGGACAGTAAATTGCATGGCGCAGACGCAGTGACCGTGGCGTGGTTTCAAACAAAGGGGAGGGAGCCAGCGTTTTTTTTAACCATCTCCCTGTTCGAAAAATCAATTTAATAAATGGACCCCAGATTGGGGACATAACAGGGATTAAACTGATGAGAAGAGAGAACTATAGAAAATAGCACTCATATCGGGTGGGACAGTAAATTGCACGGCGCAGACGCAGTCACCGTGGATACAAACAAAGGGGAGGGAGCCAGTGTTTTTTTAACCATCTCCCCATTTGAAAAATCAATTTAATTCACCTTTCCGGGACCCTTGGTGTTGTACGTGGCTGGCTGGAGGAAGAAACCTTCAATGACATCAACGGGACATGACTAGCTTGGTATCCAACCTTGTGCAAATGGGAAGTTTGCAGTTCGGCAAATGGACTGTTTGCGGTTGTTTGCGGTGCATTAAAAGGGGAGTTTGGTCTGTCAATGTCTGTGAAGCGGGCGTAACCCTTACACTACCTGATCGATGCAACATCATACCTGATCGTATACACACACTGGATGTTTTAAACCATGTTGTTCAAAAAAAATATTGGATTGTTAGGTGATTTATGCCCTTTATGGATTAAAATCCAACTCTGCGTCAACTATGTAATTTTCCATGGGAGTTTTGCCATGGATCCCCCTCCGGCATGCCACAGTCCAGGTGTTAGTCCCCTTGAAACAACTTTTCCATCACTATTGTGGCCAGAAAGAGTCCCTGTGGGTTTTAAAATTCGCCTGCCTATAGAAGTCAATGGCGGTTCGCCCAGTTCACACGTTCACGAACATTTGTAGAAATTTGTGTTCGCCGTTCGCGAATGGAAAATTTTATGTTCGCGACATCTCTAATTTGGAGCTCATTGCTACAAATGAATGGGCAAAAATACCTGTGGAGACATGCAAAAAGTTGGTCTGCAATTATAGGAAGTGTTTGATTGCTGTAAGAGCCAATAAAGGCTTTTCTATTGACTATTGAGAAGGGTATGAATCATTTTGGACTGGACACTTTTTGCTCAAATGTAAATAAAAGCTGAGATTTTTTTTTTCTTGGCGCTTTTTGAAAGGCTGCAAAGCAGCAAATCAACAAGCGTCATACTACTTGCCCCAAGAGGCCGTCACAGACATGTCTACTATTGGCATGGCTGTGATTGGCCAGTGCAGCATGTGACCCAGCCTCTATTTAATTTGATCAGTGTAGGGAGAGGTTGCAGCTGCGATTGTTAGGGCGAGATTAGGCAGTGATTAACTGCTCAAAAACACTTAATTCAGTGATCGATCTACAGCTGTGGATCATTGAACTGCTGCTATTTAATTGCTCACTGTTTTTAGGCTCCCCAGAGCGTTTTTCAGTCACTTTTTTCTGGGGTGATCAGCGGCTATTTTGTGTCTTGTGGTGCGCCAGCACAAGCTGCCACCAAGTCCATTTAACCATCAATAGTGTGGTTATTTTTTTGCTATATCCTACAACAGGGGCTTGGCTGTGCTTGCTATTTTATTGAGGGGTGAAATACAACTGCCAAAATAACAGTACCCTAAATCTGGTGTTTCAGCTGTGGCCAGCCAATTGTAATACTGTCTGCTGTCTGGCAAAGGATATATTTTTGTTCTGGGTTGAAATACAATTCCCAACTTAGCAATTCCCTAAATCAGCGCCTAAATAATAGGCCTCAAATTTATATTCAGCTAAATCTGTGTTTATTGCTGAGGCTGGTCAATTCATTTAGTGTCCGCCAAAGCACAGTTTTTGTTCTGAGTTGAAATACAATTCCCAACTTAGCAATTCCCTAAAACAGTGGTTTCTGCTGTATCAGGCCTACTTTAAATCTATCCATAAAAGGGTATATTAGATTGAAGGTGCGGATAGGGTCATTCTCAATAACTTCACACACACGCTACCGTGCATTTCCAAGTCTAATTCTGTCCGTAAACGTATACCTGTCATCTAGCGCCTAAATACTAGGCCTACAATTTATATTCAGCTAAATCTGTCGTTACTGCTGTGCCTGTATTAGTGTAATACGGTACCTAAATAGATAGCCAGATAGTGTTAGGTGTCTGTAAATAAAGGCCTGAATTTGAATTCAATACATTGGGCCAAATAATATTTTTCTTATTGTGGTGAACGGTAACAATGAGGAAAACATCTAGTAAGGGACACGGACATGGTCGTGGTGGTGTTAGTGTACCCTCTGGTGCTGGGAGAGGACGTGGCCGTTCTGCCACAGCCACACGTCTTAGTGTACAAACTACCTAAGGTCCCAGTAGCCGCCAGAATTTACAGCGATATTTGGTGGGGCCCAATGCCGTTCTAAGGATGGTAAGGCCTGAGCAGGTACAGGCATTAGTCAATTGGATAGCCGACAGTGGATCCAGCACGTTCACATTATCTCCCACCCAGTCTTCTACAGAAAGCGCACAGATGGTGCCTGAAAACCAAGCCCATCAGTCTGTCACATCACCCCCATGCATATCAGGGAAACTGTCTGAGCCTCAAGTTATGCAGCAGTCTCTTATGCTGTTTGAAGACTCTGCTGGCAGGGTTTCCCAAGGGCATCCACCTAGCCCTTCCCCAGCGGGGGAAGACATAGAATGCACTGACGCACAACCACTTATGTTTCGTGATGATGAGGACATGGGAATACCACCTCAGCACGTCTCTGATGATGACGAAACACAGGTGCCAACTGCTGCTTCTTTCTGCAGTGTGCAGACTGAACAGGAGGTCAGGGAGGAAGACTGGGTGGAAAACGATGCAGGGGATGATGAGGTCCTAGACCCCACATGGAATGAAGGTCGTGCCACTGACTTTCACAGTTCGGAGGAAGAGGCAGTGGTGAGACCGAGCCAACAGCGTAGCAAAAGAGGGAGCAGTTGGCAAAAGCAGAACACCCGCCACCAAGAGACTCCGCCTGCTACTGACCGCCACCATCTGGGACCGAGCACCCCAAAGGCAGCTTCAAGGAGTTCCCTGGCATGGCAGTTCTTCAAAGAGTGTGCTGACGACAAGACCCGAGTGGTTTGCACGCTGTGCCATCAGAGCCTGAAGCGAGGCATTAACGTTCTGAACCTTAGCACAACCTGCATGACCGGGCACCTGCATGCAAAGCATGAACTGCAGTGGAGTAAACACCTTAAAGACAAGGAACTCACTCAGGCTCCCCCTGCTACCTCTTCTGCTGCTGCCGCCTCGGCCTCTTCTTCTGCTGCCGCCTCAGCCTCTTCCTCCGCCTCTGGAGGAACGTTGGCACCTGCCACCCAGCAAACAGGGGATGTACCACCAACACCACCACCTCCGTCACCAAGCATCTCAACCATGTCACACGGCAGCGTTCAGCTCTCCATCTCACAAACATTTGAGAGAAAGCGTAAATTCCCACCTAGCCACCCTCGATCCCTGGCCCTGAATGCCAGCATTTCTAAACTACTGGCCTATGAAATGCTGTCATTCAGGCTGGTGGACACAGACAGCTTCAAACAGCTCATGTCGCTTGCTGTCTCACAGTATGTTGTTCCCAGCCGCCACTACTTCTCCAAAAAAGCCGTGCCTTCCCTGCACAACCAAGTATCCGATAAAATCAAGTGTGCACGAGGGGGGCGTGGCTAGCTGCTAACCAGGACAGACGTCCATCTCAGCAGCTCTGGCAGAATAGTCCCTATCCAACCTCATCCGTCGCTTATATGAACTTTATTAGCCTCGTTTGAGTCCCCAGGAGACGCGGCTGCACATCTGCCCCATTTTGAGACCTTTCTGGGGCTAAAAGTCCGCTCCGATCCGGAGCTTCGGAAGAGGCCTAGCGGAACAAGAATCCCCGGCCTAGATTTGAGGCAGTGTGAGACCGATTGCACCCCCCTTTTCTTCTCCCCGTTGAGCGGGAACATCTCTGCCACAGACCGAGTACATGCTCGCTGGTGCCGCCGATTATCTTCTGCCCCTTTTTTGGAGACTTACCTGTGATCTTCAGCCTGCATCGATCCGGAGGGAGTGAGGCCTAGCGGTGTGGAAGTTCTTGGCCTGGTCCTGTGGTGAAGCGCTACCTACTGCAGAGCGCCCGGGCGGCGCCGATCGACGAGGAGACTCTGCACCTCACGTCTGGGACAAGGTAACCATACAAGAACATCGTTCCTACCTTACCCAGCAGCATTGAGTCTGCAGCACTGCGCCACGGCTGTCTCACTGAGCGGGCGCCATCTTAGATTCCCGGCCATAGCGATCGTACGAACTATCTCCTGCAGTTGCTCTGACCCTTAAGACAACATAATAAACTTGCCGGTCAGTCAGTGTGAGATCGCTGTGGAAGAAGCCTGATTAACATAGGCGCTACCGGTCACCTAGCTGCAGTCAGCTGCGATTGTTCTAGATACAACAGCTTCCCTAAGTCCACAGTGCTCACTAAGTGCAGGCCCTGAGAGATCTTTTGGTTACAATTGAGCCTCTTGAAGATTGGGACCAAAACTTGATGAATGTCGGAGGTTTAAGGTTGCTTTTGATAAATTTACACATTTAAAGAGACAGTACCTCATTAACAACAGCTTGTGAACAGAAGCCCTCCTGGATTGGGGCCGCCCCCTCCTGTAGTAACTGTACTGGTGTCCTATGGTTATGTGAAGTGCTAGTAACTCCCTCACAGCTCTTCTTTATTAGCGAACCGGACTTAAAGATGGTCAAAATAGGAGGCCAAAAACCCACTGATCAGCCTGGTCCCAACAGGTCGCTGAGCCAATCTGGCGAGATGGAAAAATTTATTAAGAAAGCGGCAGCTGTGGCAGTGAGCAAAGAACCCAAAGGGGCCCCTGGAACACCTCACTCCGGCTACAAGCAGGCAACAGCTACAGGCGCTGATAAAATAGAAGATGATTCCGGTGACACAGATCGCCTGCCCATCTCCAGGGCTTTTCTTAAAGAAGCCCTGGCTGATGCGTTGGGTCCCCTCAGCCTGGATCTCTCCTCCATCAAAGAGGATATGCGCCATATAGGCCGCAGAGTGGAGGTATTAGAAGACACCCAGGCCACAGTTCTGCAACACCAGAGTGAAATGGCTTCTAGCTTGTCCCTTGCCCAGAACCACATCAACATCCTGTATACTGCAATTGAGGACCAGGAGAACAGGGGCAGGAGAAACAATCTCCGCTTTAGAGGCATTCCGGAATCTATCTCTGCATTGGAAGTTCCTGAAACAGTTGTCCAGATCTGCCTTAAACTCCTGGGTCCTGATTCTGCACACGAGGTCCTAATTGAAAGAGCTCACAGAGCGCTGCGTCCCAAGCCACAAGCCGGAGAACCCCCTAGGGATGTTATCTGTAGGTTTCTGAATTTTCCGGTGAAGGAAGCAATCCTGGCTGGATCCAGGAACTCTGATACTGTGGACTGGGAGGGCAACCCCATTTCTATTTATCAAGACCTGGCTCAAACCACCCTGAAGAAGCGAAAGATGCTGAAGCCACTTACTGATCTACTGCGACATCGTAGGATCCTATACAGGTGGACATTTCCATTTGGACTTTCCTTTCTCCATGATGGGCGCCGTGTCCACATTGCTTCCTACAGTGACCTGAGTAGAGCTTATGATCTTCTTCAGATTCTGCCGCTGCCTATAGAAAACTGGGACTTGGCCCAAAACTTGTCAACTTTACCGAACCTCCCTACGGTGACTCCGTGGGAACCTCTCCGTACCCCAAAATCTCAAAGAGCCAGAAGGGGGAACTCTGCCTCCACCCCTAAACGCCTGTCTTTAACAAATGATTGATACCCACCTGATCTCTCTTCTTCTCCCTTTACCTTTCTCTATCCTTCCTTCCCCTTTAAATGAGGTCGCTTAAGTCTCAGCCCTTGATTTTTGATATCTTTGATATTTTTAACACTATATTATTATTTTCCACACTACTTGGCTCCAACCCCTGAGTGGTGGTCCAGGAATTTGTTAATTTACTGCACTTGTTGTTCCTTTTCTCCACTCAGGGTGTAAAGGATATACAGTAGGGACTTTCGTCCCATCTGTCTGAAAGCTATTATAGCTTTATCTCTGATTGATAGTTTGGGCTTTGCCAGATAACATATTAGGCCCCCTTCCTCCCCTTCCACTCTCCCACCTACCCCTCCCCCTCCTATATACTCGTAAAGTTAAATGCCTAATACTACTATCCTCTGGCTTGACGCAATTCTTAAGCCACTCTGAACTAACCCTCCGGTTCTCACTAACTCCTTAGAGGGATTTGCTACCTAATGATATTTTCTCATATCTCCCTCCCCCCCAACATCATATTACTCTTACAGGGAATTATTGTTGTCATGTTCCCTCTCTCCAACTACCGTATTAACCATTTAAGAATGCTTTTTATGGTTTTGTTCTTTATGTTTGGTTTATCTTGTTTTGACAGGTGCTCGAGGTTTTCAGTGATTGCTCCCCGCACGAGCGGTGTCGACATGGTGTTGGTTCAGAAGGCACGGTCCTGGAATGGCTTGAGATGGTGGTCTTGTATGCGCTTCTCTTGTGGTGGTACCCTCCTCCCCCTCCTGTGGTCGGCTGGTATCCCCTTAGCTGGTATGCCATTTAGGCTCTGCCTCATCCTTTTCCCCCTACTTAAGAATGTCTGACCTTAAATTGGTATCCTATAATGTTAAGGGCTTGAGATCTCCCGCCAAGAGAAGCCAAATCTTCTCCATGTTGCATAAAGAGAAATGCTCCGTGGTCTTTCTACAGGAGACCCACTTTAAACATGATAGATACCCTGATCTCTCCTTTTCCAGATTTCCCTGCTGGTATCACTGTGGGGCTGGGGGTGCCGCCTCGAGGGGAGTAAGTATAGGTTTCCGTAGAGGACTCCCTTTTCAATATGTATCCCATAAGCAAGACCCGGAGGGTAGATACCTTATCCTCAAAGGCAAAATAGGGCAAGACTTGTACACTTTGGTTAATGTTTACGCCCCCAATTCGGACCAGGTCAGTTGGCTCTCTAATATCTTATCCCTCGCAGATTCGCTAGGAGAAGGACTCATGATTATTGCAGGAGATTTTAACCTGGCCTTTAACCCCCTTATTGACACTTCGTCAAAGAAATCATCTACTTCTAAAAAAGCCCTCAGTCTACTGCACACTAAATTATTCAACATGGGTATGGTGGATGTATGGCGATGCCACAATCCCGACTCAGTGGACTTCTCCTTTTACTCCTCGGCCAACTCCTCGTACAGCAGGATCGATTATATCTTAGCCCCAAGAGAGAAATTACAGCTCTGTTCCTCGGCCCGAATTGGGGACATTACATTGTCCGACCACTCCCCTGTCTACTGTTCTATTCATCCTGAGGTTAAGAGCAATAGGTACACAAGCTGGAGATTCAATGAGTCCTTATTGGGAAACTCCAAGCATAAGACACAAATATCATCATTCCTTGAGGAATATTTTAAATTGAACAATACCCCTGATATATCCCCCCAGACTCTCTGGGATGCCCACAAGCCCTATATCAGAGGTAGACTGATTAGCCTCTGCTCTTTTTTAAAGAGGGAGTCCGAGAAGCAGCTTAACACCTTACTGACCAAAATCCATACCTTGGAAAAAGCACACAAGCGGTCCTTGCTTGATCATCAGCTAATGGAACTCTCTTCTCTTAGGACGCAATTAAAGAATTTGCTAAATGAGCGCTCTGCCAAGTTTTACTTGTCGGCGCAACAAAAAACCTTTGCTCATGGAAATAAAGCATCAAAATTCATGATGCGAAGAATAAAACAGAGAAGAGACTCCCGTTATGTGCAAAGCATTAAATCTCCCCAAGGTACTCAGCTTTTCAAAGCGGAGGATATTGCGGAACAGTTTAAATTGTTCTACGAATCATTATATAATCTCCCTCCTTCCGCCCTTCCGAACCCGTCTTTAGACAGAGAGGTCAATATCAGGTCCTTTCTGGATACTCTTAACCTCCCATCACTAACCCCTATACAGCAGGAATCCCTGTCCAAACCATTTACCCCTCTTGAATTAACATCGGCCATCAAGTCTACCCCTAAAGGGAAAAGCCCCGGCCCAGACGGTCTCCCTATTTCTTATTACTCTGCCTTTGGAGAACTATTACTCCCTTTTATGCTCCCTATGTGCAACCGTACTTTAGTGGGTCATCCTCTTTCCCCCGACATGACGAAAGCTACAATCACAATAATCCCTAAGGAGGGCAAAGACCTCACCTCATGCTCCAACTACCGTCCCATATCCTTACTCAATGTAGACCTTAAACTCATCGCAAAAATGCTTGCTACGAGACTGCAAAACTTTCTCCCCCAATTGATCCATTCTGATCAGGTGGGATTTGTTAGAGGCCGGGAGGGGAAGGACAATACTGCTAAAATCCTCAATGCTCTGTTTTATGCCTCCCATAAAGCCATCCCTTTGGTTTTGATTGGCACGGACGCCGAAAAGGCATTCGATAGAATAGACTGGACGTACATCAGGATGACCCTCTCAAAATTCTGTCTGCCTTTACAATATATAAATGCCGTGTTCTCTATGTATGAACATTCTTCGGCGTCCGTGTCAGTCAATGGGCTCATGTCGTCCCTGTTCCCAATAAGAAACGGCACAAGACAAGGCTGCCCACTTTCCCCCCTTATATTTGTTTTAATAATGGAAACCCTTTTGCAGGCTCTCAGGCAGGACAGGGATATCAAGGGCTTGTTGGTTGAGCACCATGAGTTTAAACTAGCAGCCTTTGCAGACGACCTGCTGATCCTAACCACCAATCCCCTCACCTCCATGTCCAGAATTATATCGAAACTCTCCTTATTTGGTTCTCTCTCCAATTTCAAGGTTAACCCTTCAAAGTCTCAAATTCTCCATATGGGTTTATCTCCCCTAACTCTTTCATCCCTCCGTATAAATTCCCCATTCAATTGGCACACCCAATTGTTAACCTACCTGGGGGTCAGGATTTCCCCTCACCTGTCGGATCTATTTAGCTTAAATTTCAAACCTCTCCTAGCATCTATACAAACCCAAATAGAGTCATTAGACTTTCCATACCTATCTTGGTTTGGAAGAAAAAATATTTTAATGTCCCTAATTATCCCCAGACTCACATACTTAATGCAAGTACTCCCCATAGAAATTCCCAAATCTTTCTTTGCTACTCTAAATAAGCTTATAAGAAAATTTATTTGGAGTGGTAAACACCCACGCATCTCATTCCTTACATTAACTAAACCTAAAGCCAGGGGTGGTATTGGTCTTCCCGACCCGGAGACTTACATGAAAGCAATACAGCTCTCCCGAGTTGTTGACTGGATTAGACATCCCCCGCATAAATCCTGGGTCATATTGGAAAACGCCTTATTACCCTCTCCCATTAGGGCTCTTGTATTAGCTGACAAACTACCCCCTTCGCTTGGCACTATTTCAAACCCTCTCACTCGACATACATTAAAAGTTTGGAAAAATCTCTCGCTAACGTCTAGGGTTTTAAATTTGCCCTCTCCCCTTCTTCAGATAAGAGACCTTGTTGGTTTAGCTCCTAAGGACCTGAGAGATAGCAGCCCTCTGGCTATACGTTCTCTGGACGCTCCTGTGTCCCAGCTCCTGGATCCAAACGGGTGTGTACTCCCAGACCTAGAAGTTGGTAAAGTCTTGGGCACTCAGATCCACAACCCTGTCCTTATGAGCTTCATCAAAACTGAGTCTCTCCTCCTTGCAAAAAAGACCTCCTCTTCTGACAATGTCTGTTGGTTTGAAGATTTGATCGGCAACAAGAAGTACCCTCCTAAAATTGTGTCCACAATCTATAGACACCTGATGTCCCCCTCCTCTGCTCCCAAACCTGCGATAATTAGTTTGTGGGAAAAAGACCTCCAAAAAACCCTGACACCTCTTGAAATAGCTAAAGTCCTAAATGCCCCACATAAGCTCTCCAGGTGTGTGCGTATCCAGGAAAACAGCTACAAAATCCTCACGAGGTGGTACAAGACTCCTGATAAGACTTGCCTGTACAACCCTACAGCCTCAGATAGTTGCTGGCGATGCTGCAAAGCCAAAGGGTCCTTCCTTCATATCTGGTGGTCCTGTGATCTGATCAACCCCTGGTGGCTCACCTTGATTGGACTGTGCAACCAGATCTGTCAGACTTCCTTCCCCTGCTCACCGGAAATGGCTCTACTATCCCTAGGACTAGGGGGGGTTAACCCACATAGGTCCACTCTTTTTTCCCTCCTAATAGCTGCGGCCAGATTGATTTTACCAACTCACTGGCTGTCCTCTGAAGTTCCTAGTGTGGAACAATGGACAAATAGAGTCGATCAGATCTACAGAATGGAGGAGATCTCCCATTGGGAGTCCCGCACCAGACACACCTTTCTCCAAATCTGGACCCCTTGGAAAGCCTATAGAAATCTCCCCTAACTCATATCTCTTGCCCTCCAGTCCCTGGACCACTGTCTCAATCCAATGTCACGCTACAATGCCTCAATGCCTTGTCTTATTACTATTGGCTCTCGTTCCTGCACCATGTCGATATAACCCTCACTACGGTTATTGTCACTACTATTACCAACGCTATTACCTTACCATCCTGTCACAAAGTTTGGTTACCCTAATGTTACTGTTTATTCTTACTTGACATATGCTCTTATGCGGCCTCTCAGGCCTTTTTTCGTGGGTGCAAAAAGCACGATGTATTTCTTACATTTTGAAATGTCACTCCCACATATGTACAATCTTTGTTATTGTATACTAATCAATGCTTGCTGTGATCATTATAACTATGAAAATATAAAAACAATAAAAATTGTTAATAAAAAAAAAAAAAAAAAAAATCAAGTGTGCACTGCACAACGCCATCTGTGACAAGGTCCACCTAACCACAGATACGTGGACCAGTAAGCACGGCCAGGGACGCTATATCTCCCTAACTGCACACTGAGTAAATGTAGTGGCGGCTGGCGGAGAGCTGTTTGGCGCACATCCTTCCGCCGCCAAGGATCCAGGACAACATTCTTTGCCTCCTGCTGCCTCCTCCTCCTACTCGGCTTCCTCCTCCTCTTCTTCCACCTGCTCATCCAGTCAGCCACACACCTTCACCACCAACTTCAGCACAGCCCGGGGTAAACGTCAGCAGGCCATTCTGAAACTCATATGTTTGGGGGACAGGCCCCACACCGCGCAGGAGTTGTGGCGGGGTATAGAACAACAGACCGACGAGTGGTTGCTGCCGGTGAGCCTCAAGCCCGGCCTGGTGGTGTTCGATAATGGGCGAAATCTCGTTGCAGCTCTAAGACTAGCCGGTTTGACGCACATCCCTTGCCTGGATTTTGGTGGTGCAGAAGTTCATTCACAACTACCCCGACATGTCAGAGCTGCCGCATAAAGTGCGGGCCGTCTGTTCGCGCTTCCGGCGTTCACATCCTGCCGCTGCTCGCCTGTCTGCGCTACAGCGTAACTTCGGACTTCCCGCTCACCACCTCATATGTGACGTACCCACCAGGTGGAACTCCACCTTGCACATGCTGGACAGACTGTGTGAGCAGCAGCAGGGTATAGTGTGCCCTGTTGCGCTGTTTCGAGTACTCCACCAACATGGCCAGTGGCGATGACGCCGTTATCAGCGTTACAATACCACTTCTATGTCTCCTTGAGAAAACACTTAGGGCAATGATGGTAGAGGAGGTGGCACAAGAGGAGGAGGAGGAGGGGTCATTTTTAGCACTTTCAGGCCAGTCTCTTAGAAGTGACTCAGAGGGAGGTTTTTTGCAACAGCAGAGGCCAGGTACAAATGTGGCCAGCCAGGGCCCACTACTGGAGGACGAGGAGGACGAGGATGAGGAGGAGGTGGAGGAGGATGAGGATGAAGCATGTTCACAGCGGGGTGGCACCCAACGCAGCTCGGGCCCATCACTGGTGTGTGGCTGGGGGGAAACGCAGGACGATGACGATACGCCTCCCACAGAGGACAGCTTGTCCTTACCTCTGGGCAGCCTGACACACATGAGCGACTACATGCTGCAGTGCCTGCGCAACGACAGCAGAGTTGCCCACATTTTAACGTGTGCGGACTACTGGGTTGCCACCCTGCTGGATCCTAGGTACAAAGACAATGTGCCCACCTTACTTCCTGCACTGGAGCGTGATAGGAAGATGTGCGAGTACAAGCGCACATTGGTAGACGCGCTACTGAGAGCATTCCCAAATGTCACAGGGGAACAAGTGGAAGCCCAAGGTGAAGGCAGAGGAGGAGCAAGAGGTCTCCAACGCAGCTGTGTCATGGCCAGCTCCTCTGATTGCATGGTTAGCATGGCAGAGATGTGGAAAAGTTTTGTCAACACGCCACAGCTACCTGCACCACCACCTGATACGCAACGTGTTAGCAGGAGGCAACATTTCGCTAACATGGTGGAACAGTACGTGTGCACACCCCTCCACGTACTGACTGATGTTTCGGCCCCATTCAACTTCTGGGTCTCCAAATTATCCACATGGCCAGAGCTAGCCTTTTATGCCTTGGAGGTGCTGGCCTGCCCGGCGGCCAGCGTTTTGTCTGAATGTGTATTCAGCACGGCAGTGGGCGTCATTACAGTCAAACGCAACCGCCTGTCTACAGCCAATGTGGACAAGCTGACGTTCATAAAAATGAACCAGGCATGGATCCCACAGGACCTGTCCACCCCTTGTGCAGATTAGACATTAACTACCTCCCCTTAACCATATATTATTGTACTCCAGGGCACTTCCTCATTCAATCCTATTTTTATTTTCATTTTACCATTATATTGCGGGGCAACCCAAAGTTGAATGAACCTCTCCTCTGTCTGGGTGCTGGGGCCTAAAAATATCTGACAGTGGCCTGTTCCAGTATTGGGTGACGTGAAGCCTGATTCTCTGCTATGACATGAAGACTGATTCTCTGCTGACATGAAGCCTGAACCTCTGTTATGGGACCTCTCTCCTCCTTCTGGGTGCCGGGGTCTAAATATATGACAATGGACTGTTTCAGTTTTGGCTGACGTGAAGCCTGATTCTCTGCTATGACATGAAGACTGATTCTATGCTGACATGAAGCCTGAATCTCTGTTATGGGACCTCTCTCCTCTGTCTGGGTGCCGGGGCCTAAATATATGACAATGGACTGTTCCAGTTTTGGGTGACGTGAAGCATGATTCTCTGCTATGACATGAAGCCTGAATCTCTGTTATGGGACCTCTCTGCTCTGTCTGGGTGCCGGGGCCTAAATATATGACAATGGACTGTTCCAGTGTTGGGTGACGTGAAGCCTGATTCTCTGCTATGACATGAAGCCAGATTCTCTGCTGACATGAAGCCAGATTCTCTGCTATGGGACCTCTCTCCAATTGATATTGGTTAATTTTTATTTATTTTATTTTTATTTTTATTCATTTCCCTATCCACATTTGTTTGCAGGGGATTTAACTACATTTTGCTGCCTTTTGCAGCCCTCTAGTCCTTTCCTGGGCTGTTTTACAGCCTTTTTAGTGCCGAAAAGTTCGGGTCCCCATTGACTTCAATGGGGTTCGTGGTCGGGACGAAGTTCGGGTCGGGTTCGGATCCCGAACCCGAACATTTCCGGGAAGTTCGGCCGAACTTCTCGATCCCGAACATCCAGGTGTTCGCTCAACTCTACCCACAATAATGCCTCTTGTACATCGTCTTATTATCTTTTGGGAGACACCTATGTCATTTCGCAGTAAAAAAAAAATTACTTGCTGGTTAAATAAAAGTAACTTTAAGTCAAAATTTGCCAGGGGTATGAATAATTATGGGCAGCACTGTAGATCTGCGTGCAGGGATTTGCTGACTTTAATTAAAATTTCTTTAAGTAATGTCCCTGAAGCAGGTTGATTTGAGGTCTGAAATTTGGCAAGGCTAGGGGCCGCTGGATACAAATTTGGGGAGACTGTGTGTCCACTCACCACCTTGGAGTTGCCTGAGGATTGCTGGAGACGCGGTCTCTGCTTCTCTGGGCTGCAGGAGGAGGACAAAGATGGCGCCTGCCGCGTGGATGAGTCTGCTGTATTGCTGTTGTTCCAGCCGTCAGGATGTGGTGGTGAGTGCTGGAGGGTTTTGCCCTGCTTCCCTGCCATGTGGCCCGAGGTGTGGAGGGCCCTCATATTGTCTGGGTTCTCTGTGTCTGGTGGAGAAGGAGAAGTCCCCAGTATCTGCTGCGGCGGGAGGCTGATGCACGAGAGCTGGACAGGAACGCGGGAGATGGCGGACGGACTACTCTCCTCTCAAAATAGAAGGCGAGCTTGCCCTGCTGCTGCCGGGACCTCTTCCCTCTGGTCATCATGTGTAGGGGGTATGTTTTGTACACAGGTTGCTGGTGCTGTTGAAGCCTGGGCTGCTGTTTTTTGTCGCTGGGTGCGGGAGCTCCACTTTCAAGCTGCTATTAGCTCCGGCTGCCAAGCCACGCCCCTCACGCCCACAATTTTAGACCCGGCATAACCCTGAGAGGATGTGGGGAGTGGACCTTTTTCTGATTGACAGCTTGGATGAGCCAATAAATGCTGCAGCAGGCAGGGAGGTACCCTAGCAGAACGCCATTCTGTGCTGGGCTGTAAATGAGGGTAGTTGTGTGTGACGGTATCTGCCAGGAAAATAATCTTAGGGAGTCAAACAGTGAAAAATCATTAAGAGACAGTCATAAATCAATTGTGCTTGTTGCCAGGGAGAATTAAGGGAAAGGCTAGGATTCCAAAGAGGACTTGTGTGTATTTTGTACAATAGAGAGAAACAGGGCATCTCGCAGAGGAAACGAGGAGGTAGGACTGTGCCTGCTATCAGAAGTGCAGGTGCATCTTAAAAGAAATCAGAACAAGGTGTCTGTGGATCACTACAGCTGGGTAATGGATTTAAGGTGCTCTTGGTTTATATGACCCACCCAGTCACATAAAAAACATGTAGAAAAATTCAAGATTAAATCAGGCACTCAGGTATGGAGTAATTGATCAAAATTTTATGAAATAAAATATATCAATATAATAAAATACCATAAAATATATAATAGCATAAAATTATACAAATTCACATAAGGAAAAACATTGATCAATAGCAGCAATATATGTCTAATAGTTTCAGCAGCTTGAATTTGAAAGACCGCAGTCCTTGTTTCAATCTAATAGAGATCAATCTGAACAGAAGTCTATGCAGAGATTTAAGCGGCTTGATTTTGAAAAACTGCAACCCTTAGTTCAGTTTGGGAGAAAAACGCAACTTGAGACAGTCTAGGCGGTTTAGGTTTAAACAGCCGCAGCCCTTATTTCAGTCTTGAGAAAAACCGCAATTCCAAATGTTATGAGAAATCTTATAAACAATCGCTGGTCTTAATTCGGTAATAGCAGAGTGTGACTGTGCACTAAGGTGGTGTCCCACCTATTCGAGCGACTTTGTTGCTTTACCTGGCCGGTGTATCCTTGTCCTGTGTCCTGACCTAGAAAGGATATGCTGTGGGTACGAAGTCATCCGGATGTTCGCTCACAGAATGATGTTTGTGGCTATTTCTCCGGTGCTCGTTACTCTCGGTCACAGCTGTTCAATCTCGAAGTCCAGGGGAGCTACTGTCCCAGCATGCCTGTACGAGGTATTAAACCATACGCGTTTCAGGGTTCTCTGGATGGCCCCTTCCTCAGTGGTAACCTCAAAGTGCTTCCCCACATTCTTTTTTCTGGAATCGTGGAAAAAGACAAAGTCCGGACAAGGATCTCATTGCACCGAAACCATGGAAACTTCGGGTAGTCCAGTATAGTCATTGTATGCGATTTGTCACAAACAGTTCTTCTAATGCGGTTTTTTAAGATGCGATTTTTCGGAAATTGCGTTTTATAGTCCATCGCTGCTTAAATATGAATTAAAACATATCCCATACAATTTTTCCATACAATTTAAACCATATCAATAAAAATTGTATACAATAAAAATTGTATGGGATATGTTTTAATTCATATTTAAGCAGCGATGGACTATAAAACGCAATTTCCAGTCTATTCAGTAGGACTATCAGCTGTGTATCCACCTGACTTCTCCACAACGCAACTGATGGTCCCAACCCCATTGATAAGGCAAGAAATCCCACTTTTAAACCTGACAGGGCACACCTGTGAAGTGAAAACCATTTCAGGTGACTACCTCTTGAGGCTGATCAAGAGAATGCCAAACGTGTGCAAAGCAGTAATCAAAGCAAAAGGTGGCTACTTTGAAGAACCTAGAATATGACATATTTTCAGTTGTTTCATACTTTTTTGATAAGTATATAAATCCACATGTGTTAATTCATAGTTTTGATGCCTTCAGTGTGAATCTACAATTTTCATAGTTATGAAAAAAAAGAAAAATCTTTGAATGAGGAGGTGTGTCCAAACTTTTGGTCTGTACTGTATACATATATATATATATATATATATATATATATATATATATATAATTACTACAAGGCACAGCAATCTATTTCTGTTTATTAATTGAAATTGTGCGTCAAGCCTCAATCGTTCGTTTACATAAATTCAGTTTCCAGATAGTGGCAATGTTCAATTTAATTAAAAATAATATATGTGGTACCCCTTTAAAACGTAAAATGCATTAAATCAATAAAATAAGCCATACCACAATGAATGGTGAATATAAAACCAAAAGGGTATGGATGCCAGTAGCATACAAGGTGCGTATACACTGCTAATTAGAGACCAAGGGAAGCATGAGAAGTGAAAATATGGAAAGGATACAGAATCGGGTCTCTCAGACTGTAATTGCCCTGCATCCACCTGATAAACAGCCCCCTCAATCTCTCCCTCAGACTGTCCCTAAATACGGCGCCAATGGGGGCTGCCAGATCATTCACCCAAAGCAAAGAAAGGGACAGAAAGATGGTAGCAACACTGAGCAGTCAAAACCTTGATGCTCAGATACACTTTACAGAGTCCCAACACGTTTCTTAATCTGTTTAGGACATAGGGCGTACTGGTATGCCCTGATTTCCAGGTCCTTAAGGACACAGGGCATACGGGTACGTACTATGTATTTCCGATCACCGCTGATTTGAGCAGGCACCTTGGCTAAATGTGAGGGCGATCGCCGCAAACCGCAGGTCAATTCAGACCAGAAGTTTGCTGTTTTACCTTATGCGACTGGCACAAAAAATAAAGTGAAAAAAAGTTACAAAAGTAAAGTTTCCCCCCCCCAAAATTGAAAGTTTCAAGTAAAAATAAACTAAAATTTAATTGGACATATTAGGTATTGCCGTGTCCGTATCGACCGGCTCTAAAAACATATCACAAGACCTAACCTCTCATATGAACACCGTAAAAAATAAAATACAATTGTCACCTAACATCACAAAAAGTACAACAGCAAGCGATCAAAAATATGTATGCCCACCAAAATAGTACCAATCTAACCGTCACCTCATCCCGAAAAAAAATGAGCCCCTACCTAAGACAATCGCCCGAAATATTAAAAAATTATGGCTCAGAATATGGAGACACTAATACATCTTTTTTTTTTTCAACTACTTGTTTCGCCGACATCCTGTGCCTGCTCACTCAGTCTCGGAATAGGTCGATAATCCACGGCACACCAATGTCTTTTGTTTGCAAATTTATTTTGAATACAAAAATTCAAATAATGTCAATATATGACTGATCGCGCCATTATTATTATTAGAACATGCACATAATTTACTTGTAGGCCATAATGTATCCCAACGTTTCGGTCCTATCAAGACCTTTCTCAAGGGATCTAAGGGCAAGCTGCAAAAGGGCAAAAATGGAGGCGCACTCAGTCTGTCGGCCGGCGCATGCGCACTGAGATGCCCATTCCTTGTATGGCATCACAGTAATTAATGCGTATGCACCGATGGACCGCCTCCTTTGTGGTGTTTTTGAGCCATTAGGTATCGCCGCGTCCATATCGACCGGGTCTATAAAAATATCACAACCCTAACCCCACAACCTGACCTAACCCCTCAGGTGAACACTGTAAAAAAATAAAAATGGTGTAAAAAAAGCCATTTTTTTTTCATCTTACATCACAAAAAGTGTAATAGCAAGCGATCAAAAAGTCACCCCAAATTAGTGCCAACCAAACCATCACTTCATCCCGCAAAAAATTAGACCTTATCTAAGATAATCACCCAAAAACGGAAAAAACTATGGCTCTCAGACTATGGAGACACTAAAACATGATTTTTTTTGTTTCAAAAATGAAATTATTGTGTAAAACTTACATAAATAAAAAAGTATACATATTAGGTATCGCCACATCCGTAATAACCTGCTCTATAAAAATATTCCATGACCTAACTCCTCAGATGAACACCATAAAAATAAAAAATAAAAAGGTGTAAAAAAGTCATTTTTTGTCATCTTACATCACAAAAAGTGTAATAGCAAGCGATCAAAAAGTCATATGCACCCCAAAATAGTGCCAATCAAACCATCACTTCATGCCACAAAAAATTAGACTCTACCTAAGATAATCACCCAAAAACTGAAAGAACTATGGCTCTCAGACTATGGAGACACTAAAACATAATTTTTTTGTTTCAAAAAAGAAATCATTGCGTAAAACTTGCATAAATAAAAAAAAAATTGTATACATATTAGGTATTGCCGCGTCCGTGACAACCTGGTCTATAAAAATACCACATGATTTAACCTGTCAGATAAATGTTGTAAATAACAAAAAAATGGTGCCTAAATAGCTATTTCTTGTTACCTTGCCTCACAAAAAGTGTAATATAGAGCAACTAAAATCATATGTACCCTAAAAAAGTACCAACAAAACTGCCACCCTATCCTGTAGTTTCTAAAATGAGGTCACTTTTTTGGAGGTTCTACTCTAGGGGTGCATCAGGGGGGCTTCAAATGGGACTTGGTGTCAAATAAACAGTCCAGCAAAATCTGCCTTCCAAAAACCGTATGGCATTCCTTTCCTTCTGTGCCCTGCCGTGTGCCTGTACAGCAGTTTACGACCACATATGAGGTGTTTCTGTAAAATACAGAATCAGGGCCATAAATATTGAGTTTTGTTTGGCTGTTAACCCTTGCTTTGTAACTGAAAAAAAAATATTAAAATGGAAAATCTGACAAAAAAGTTAACAACATTTGTAAAATAGTTTTGAATACCTTGAGGGGTGTCGTTTCTAGAATGGGGTCAATTTTGGGTGGTTTCTATTATGTAAGCCTCACAAAGTGACTTCAGACCTGAACTGGTCCTTATAAAGTTCATTTTTGAACATTTCTGAGAAATTTCAAGATTTACTTCTAAACTTCTAAGCCTTGTAACGTCCCCCAAAAATAAAATGTCATTCCCAAAATGAGCCTAACATGAAGTAGACATATGGGAAATGTAAATTAATAACTATTTTTGTAGGTATTACTATGTATTATAGATGTAGAGAAATAGAAACTTGGAAGTACAATGTGTGATGAAAAAACAATTTCAGAATGGCCTGGATAAGTCAAAGCGTTTTAAAGTTATCACTACTTAAAGTGACACTGGTCAGATTTGCAAAAAATGGCCTGGTCCTTATGGTGAAATAAGGCTGTGTCCTTAAGGGGTTAAGCTGTAAGCCTATTCATCAGGGGACCATAGAGACAATAAAGTTAATACTAATGGAGTACTGTCATGGTCTTACCTCCTTGCTGTTCCCTTCGTTTGACATGTGCTGGCGGCCATCTTGGTTTCTGGGTTTTCTTGTAGCCTCCCACCCTGCGGCTCCTCCTTCCCACTGGGAGGAGCTGGATGCCTAGCTCATATATATAGGAGGTCTGTGGCTTCAGTTCCTTGCTTGGTCCTCCTGTGTTCACATGCTTCCAAGACTGCTGCTGCTTCTGGTTCCTGATCCTGGCCTCGTCTGACTACCCCGTTGGTTCCTGATTCCGGCTTCGTCTGACTACCCCGTTGGTTCCTGATTCCGGCTTCGTCTGACTACCCCGTTGGTTCCTGATTCCGGCTTCGTCTGACTACCCCGTTGGTTCCTGTTCCTGGCTTCGTCTGACTACCCTTCTGGTTCCTGACCTCTGTCTCCGCAAGACCCTGCTTCGGTTTAGCCATCCGTTCGGACTTTGCTACGGCTTGCTCTTCAATAAAACCTTCTTATTTTCCACTTATCTCTTGTTGTACGTCTGGTTCATGGTTCCATGACATTAGGACCAAGCCATGAATTCTGACGGTACAGGGCCACCCTCGCTACCTACGCTGGTTGCCAGACTTGATCAGCAGGATCACCTGTTGGGTCGGTTCGCTGTGGCGTTGCAAACCCTGCTTGAACGCACGGCTCATTTAGCTTCCGTTGCCGATGGGTCGGTTGTCGCTCCTGGGCCCGCTCCTACTGCCGCTCCGGTTGTTGCGCCAGAGTCTACCCTGACACCTGTTGCTGCGCCTGTGGGGTTTCAGGGTATGACCGGTTCTGCCCCCCTTCCACAGCGCTTTGGGGGAGAGCCAACTCAGTGCCGAGGTTTCCTTAACCAGGTGGGCATTTACTTCGAGTTGCTGCCACATGCCTTTCCTACTGAGAGATCAAGGGTGGGCTTCTTGATCTCGCTGCTCTCGGACAAGGCCTTGGCCTGGGCCAGCCCTTTATGGGAGAACAACAATCCGGTGGTTGCCGAGTTTTCCGGTTTTGTTGCTTCTCTTCGGAAGGTATTCGATGTGCCGGCTCGTGCTGCCTCTTCTGCGAAGCTCCTTATGTCCATCAGACAGGGTTCACGATCCGTAGCTGAATACGCCATTGAGTTTCGTACCCTGGCAGCAGAGGTGGGCTGGAATAATGAGGCTCTGGTCGCTGCTTTCTCTCATGGTCTCTCGGATGCCTTGAAGGATGAGGTTGCAGCTAAGGACCTACCAGTGGAGCTCGAGTCTCTTATTTCTTTCCTGATTTTGATTGACACCAGACTCAGGGAGAGACCTTCCTTTAAGGAGAGCCTGCGGAGGTCTCCTAACAGATTGGCGCCTACGTTTGCTGTCCCACCCGTGCCTCCCTCTCCTCCCACGCCTCCTGGGGATGACTTGTCTGGGGGTGAACCCATGCAGCGGGGGTTTGCTCGCCTGTCTGAGGGGGAGAGGGTACTCCGGAGACGCGAGGGCCGATGCATGTACTGTGGTCTCGGTGGGCATTTTCGGTTGGCATGTCCGAACCGTCCGGGAGAACGCTCGCACCCGAGGTCCTGTCGGGGGCAGATCTTGGGTGGAGTCTCCTCGTCCCCGGTTTCCCGTGTTGACAAACCACTGATCACGGTTGTCCTCTCCTGGGTCGGGGGCTCGGTGACGACCCAGGCGTTGGTGGACTCTGGTGCTGGTGGTTTGTTCATTGATAGAGTGTTCGTTGCCGCCAATTCCATTCCTCTGCAGCCTCGAGGTTCCCCACTGGCTCTTGAGGCGATAGACGGCAGACCCCTTCTGCCGCCACACGTGACTCATGAGACCCTTCCAGTGGGGATGGCCATTGGTGCCGTTCACAGAGAGTCGGTCTGTCTCCAGGTTATTTCGTCTCCACACTACTCGGTGGTCTTGGGGTACCCCTGGCTCCAGAAGCATAATCCGACTTTCGATTGGAGATCGGTCGAGATCCTCTCGTGGTCACCGCAGTGTGGGGCTAGTTGCATCCATGGGCCTGTCAAGTTGCTGTGTACTTCCTCGGACTCTCTGTTGCCTCCTGAATACGAAGAGTACCGGGATGTATTCGATAAGGTGCGCGCGGTTGCCCTACCTCCGCACCGCCCATACGATTGTGCCATAGAGTTACAATCCGGTGCCGTTCCTCCTCGTGGCAAAGTCTATCCACTGTCGGTAGCGGAGAATGAGGCCATGGAGGAGTACGTGAGGGAGGCGCTTTCACGCGGACACATTCGCAAATCCTCGTCCCCGGCAGGGGCTGGATTTTTCTTTGTGAAAAAGAAGGGCGGCGAGTTGAGGCCTTGCATCGATTACAGGGGTCTCAATCGCATCACGATCAAGAACGCTTACCCGATACCCTTGATTTCCGAGCTGTTCGATCGCCTCAAAGGGGCCACGGTCTTTACCAAACTCGACCTGAGGGCGGCATATAACCTGGTAAGGATCAAGGCGGGCGATGAGTGGAAGACCGCGTTTAACACCAGGACCGGTCATTATGAATCCTTGGTTATGCCCTTTGGGTTGTGCAATGCGCCCGCAGTCTTCCAGGAATTCATCAACGATGTTTTCCGTGACCTGTTGCAGCAGTGTGTGGTGGTCTATTTGGATGACATCTTGGTATATTCTGCATCCATGGAGGCCCACATTCTGGATGTCAGACGAGTGTTGCAACGCTTACGAGAGAACAAGCTGTTCGGTAAGCTTGAGAAATGCGAATTTCACCGATCCCAGGTAACCTTCTTAGGTTACATCATTTCCGCTGAGGGGTTCTCCATGGATCCTGAGAAGGTTTCGGCTGTCTTACAGTGGCCCCAGCCCAGTGGGCTTCGTGCCCTGCAGCGCTTTTTGGGCTTCGCCAATTATTATCGGAAGTTCATCAGGGACTTTTCCATGCTAGCCAAGCCTCTCACGGATCTGACCAGGAAGGGCAGTAATCCGCAGGTCTGGCCGCTCGAGGCCATCCGAGCTTTTGAGGCTCTAAAGTCCGCCTTTGTGTCGGCTCCGATTCTGTCGCATCCCAACCCTGGGTTGCCTTTTGTCCTCGAGGTGGACGCGTCTGAGACGGGAGTAGGCGCCCTCCTGTCTCAGCGTAGAACACCAGAGGGTCCTCTGCTTCCTTGTGGGTTTTACTCCCGGAAACTGTCTTCCGCGGAGTGCAACTATCAGATTGGTGACAGGGAGTTATTGGCCATCATGCAGGCCCTTAAAGAATGGAGGCACTTGCTCGAGGGCTCGATGGTTCCGGTTCTCATCCTGACGGACCACAAGAATCTGACCTACCTTTCTGAGGCCAAGAGATTGACACCACGTCAGGCCAGATGGGCTCTGTTCTTGTCACGTTTTAATTACGTGGTCTCCTACCTACCCGGCTCCAAGAACATCAGAGCGGATGCCTTATCACGGCAGTACTCCGAGCTGTCCGGGGAGGAGTCGATTCCGACTACGGTCATACCCCCGAATCAGATCCTGGCCGCTATTCGCACCAGCCTGACTTCTCCTCTGGGTGAGCAGATTTTGGCGGCTCAATCTGGTGCTCCCTCTGGGAGACCCAACGGCAGATGTTTTGTGCCTGAGGAGTTGCGCACTCGGTTGTTGCGAACCTACCATAACTCCAAGGCCGCGGGGCACCCTGGAAAGAATCAGCTGTCCTGGGCGGTTTCACGTCTGTTCTGGTGGCCTTCTCTACGTTCCGACATCGCCGCATATGTAGCGGCATGCTCCGTTTGTGCCCAGAGTAAGTCCCCTCGGCACCTTCCGTTGGGCCTTTTGCAACCCATAGCCACCGGGGAGCGTCCATGGTCACACCTGGGGATGGATTTCATTGTGGACCTCCCTGCATCCCGAGGCCATACGGTCATTCTCATGATTGTGGATCGGTTTTCCAAAATGTGCCACTGTGTTCCTCTCAAGAAGTTACCCTCTGCACAAGAGTTGGCCTCGATTTTTGCCAGGGAGGTCTTCCGGTTGCACGGTTTGCCCAAGGAGATTGTGTCGGATCGGGGGAGTCAGTTTGTGTCCAGGTTCTGGCGCGCCTTTTGCTCCCAGTTGGGGATTCATCTCTCTTTCTCCTCGGCCTACCACCCTCAGTCCAATGGGGCCGCAGAACGATCCAATCAGGCCTTGGAGCAATTCCTTCGTTGCTATGTCTCCGATCACCAAGACAATTGGGTTGACCTCCTGCCTTGGGCTGAGTTTGCCAGGAACACGGCGGTGAACTCTTCCTCTGGGACGTCTCCCTTCATGGCCAATTATGGGTTCCAACCTGCCGTGCTACCGGAGGTATTCTCTCCCCAGGATATTCCGGCTGTGGAGGATCACCTTTCCGTCCTACGTGCTTCTTGGGTACAGATCCAGAGGTCCCTTGAGGTCTCTGCGCAGCGCCAGAAACTCCAGGCTGATCGCAGACGAGCGCCCGCTCCTTCCTACCAGGTCGGAGACCGCGTATGGTTGTCCACCCGCAACCTCAACCTTCGAGTGCCCACTCCCAAGCTGGCGCCTTGCTTTGTTGGTCCCTTCCGAGTGCTTCGCAGGGTAAACCCGGTAGCCTATGCCCTTGCGCTTCCTCCTGGCATGCGGATCTCCAACGTGTTTCATGTCTCCCTGTTGAAGCCACTGGTGTGTAATCGTTTCACTTCCTCGATTCCTCGGCCTCGTCCGGTCCAAGTGGGCAATCGTGAGGAGTATGAGGTGAGCAATATCCTGGACTCACGCCTGGTCCGCGGCCGGGTGCAGTTTTTGGTCCATTGGCGTGGTTATGGTCCAGAGGAGCGTTCCTGGGTTCCCTCCGCAGATGTCCATGCTCCTGTCTTGCTCCGAGCCTTCCACGCACGCTTCCCTCAGTAACCGTTCCTTACTCCGCGGAGGAGGGGCCCTTGAGGGGGAGGTACTGTCATGGTCTTACCTCCTTGCTGTTCCCTTCGTTTGACATGTGCTGGCGGCCATCTTGGTTTCTGGGTTTTCTTGTAGCCTCCCACCCTGCGGCTCCTCCTTCCCACTGGGAGGAGCTGGATGCCTAGCTCATATATATAGGAGGTCTGTGGCTTCAGTTCCTTGCTTGGTCCTCCTGTGTTCACATGCTTCCAAGACTGCTGCTGCTTCTGGTTCCTGATCCTGGCCTCGTCTGACTACCCCGTTGGTTCCTGATTCCGGCTTCGTCTGACTACCCCGTTGGTTCCTGATTCCGGCTTCGTCTGACTACCCCGTTGGTTCCTGATTCCGGCTTCGTCTGACTACCCCGTTGGTTCCTGTTCCTGGCTTCGTCTGACTACCCTTCTGGTTCCTGACCTCTGTCTCCGCAAGACCCTGCTTCGGTTTAGCCATCCGTTCGGACTTTGCTACGGCTTGCTCTTCAATAAAACCTTCTTATTTTCCACTTATCTCTTGTTGTACGTCTGGTTCATGGTTCCATGACAAGTACGCCTGTAAAGAAAAAATGTGGTTGCCGTGTACTACTGTTGAGGCGCCGTGAGCGCATTTCATCTGGACATTGTTTCCCTGTTGCACACCACATGAGAGCTTGGCCTGGGATTCACTGCTAAGTATTTAAGAGAGACTTAACCCCTGACTGTCCTCTACTTATTTTTCCTTTTCAGGCGTGCTCCATTAGTGTTTACTTTATTGTCTCCATGGTCCCCTGATGAATAGGCTTACAGCTTAAGAAACGCGTTGGGTCGTTCCTTGTTCTTTGTAAAGTGTATCTGAGTGTCAAGGTTTTGACGGCTCAGTGTTGCTACCATCTATCTGTCCCTTTATTTTGCTTTGGGTGAATGATCGGGTAGCCCACCTTGGTGCCGTATTTAGGGACAGTCTGAGGGAGAGATTGAGGGGACTGTTTATCAGGTGGATGCAGGGCAATTACAGGTCTGAGAGACCCGATCCTGTATCCTTTCCATATTTTCACTTCTCATTCCTCCCTTGGTCTCTAATTAGCAGTGTATACGCACCTTGTATGCTCCTGGCATCCATACCCTTTTGGTTCTATATTCACCATTCATTGTGATGGGGCTTATTTTATTGATTTAATAAACGTTACGTTTTAAAGGGTTACCACATATATTATTTTTTTTCTATCCCAGGTACCTCGTTTTGCAAGGTTTTATCCGCTTACACGGGGCCAATTTTCTTCCTTGCGTGTTATATACATTTTTTCAATTTAATTAAGCCAGCATATAAATTAAATGATGAACTCCAGTACACAGGCCAACATACAAAAGTATGGATAACAAATTTAGACCTAAATCAGTTTCTCTATATTCAAACTATTTTTTTATTTTTTTTTGCGAGGTTTGATTCTTAGTATACAGAATATCATTAATGTACATCCAGTGCAATTAATTTACATATAGTAAGTATTATGCCATATCAGATAATTCCCGAACGTTTCAGTCTGTGCGACCTTCTTCAGCGGGGTCTAGAGAGATATACAATATGCATATAATAGCAGGTACAACCAACCAAGAAGCGGGGGTAAAAGGATTGCACTTTTACAACAAAGGGAATCATATTGAATTCACAAACTGGACACACTTGAACCGAAAGGTCTAAATAGGGAATGTGACTTTCGCATACTATCATGATTATAATTTATTCTTTGTCTCTCCGTTCCAGGCTCGTTGATGGGGACTAGGCGAACATGGGTGAGAACCCCCCCCCCGCCTTCCTTCCTCCTTTCCCTTTCCCCTTTTCCCCCCCTTTTTCCTCCTCCTATCCCATCTCATCCCATGCTAGCAGTTTTTCCCGGTTTCTTGTCCTTTTACATCATAACTTCCATTTATTTACAATCTGTCATTGCTCATCATGATATTTTCCTTTCTGTATTTATCTGAATGTTTTATCACTCTGACCTTTATATAGTGTATATGCTGAACTATGAACCAATACACATACATGTACTGTATCACCGCAGAATTGTAATTATTAGGCTGAGTGATGACCAAAAGTACTGCAGAATTGTAATTACTCTTATCCTTTCCCCCAAGACTATTATAACATTAACCCGATGTGAACAGCCCTCATCCCCGCCTGCTTCCTCCTTTCTGGCATCCTGCTCACACTTTTGCCCAAACTTTTGCCCACACCACACCTATAGGCAGAGTGCGCATGCGCTCATGACATAATGATGCACGCGCCCTCTCCCGATCGCCCAGACGTAGCGAGCGCTTACTGCCCGACACACGTGACATGGTCACGTCATCACTGAGCATCCCGCTCGACCGCTTGCTCCCGGCGCGTGCGTTCACTCAGTACAGGGACTAGACTTCAGTACGTCACCCCTGAGCGACGCCCCACACAGCCAACCACCTTAAAAGGGCGCCAAATTCACATGTAGCCCACATCCAGCGCCTGCCTCTTCACCCTGCCTACAGGTATGTAAGAACGCCAAGCTACCTTATCCCCCAGAACTTTTGGAACTCTTCTCTTTACTATGGTGCCTATTAGATCGTATCCCCCATGCCCAATTCACTGGAAACTAGGATTCTCGCTTTTTAACCCTTACCCTGTGTTCCTCACACCCTTTTTCGTGTAAGAAACACCATTAGAACTCAAACAAACCCCCCTCCCTTTAAATTCTCCTTTCTCCATTTATTTTTCTTAATGTCTGTTATACTCAAAAATCTTCTGTGATTACATGATATGCATATTGTATATCTCTCTAGACCCTGCTGAAGAAGGTTGCACAGAGCGAAACGTTCAGGAATTATCTGATATGGCATAATACTTACTATATGTAAATGAATTGCACTGGATGTACATTAATGATATTCTGTATACTAAGAATAAAAATGTGAAATTTTAATTTGCAAAAAACTTTTGGCGTGCTGTGGATTTAACTTATACTGTCTAAACCACTCTCACAGGCACCCACACTGGATCCAAGGTGTGCAGAGTACACATTTATCTAATTATCTACAGTATGAGCAAGTCCTGATGGTGAACAAATTCATACGCTGGAACCTAAGCCCTGCTGACACTGTAGCAAACCCGAACTTAGGGAGCAGGGAATGAGACAGCCGGTACCTGGGGATCCTGCCCACAACAGCAAACAGAAAGGAAACACAGTAAGACCTGTCAGATAGAATCAAGTGCTGCAAGTCTATCCAATCTTCTCAGATCTCTCACAGGGTAGGCAGTGTCAGATATGCAATGAGCAATTCCCCCCCAGGGCCGATTCGAGTCCTAGGTTTATAGGAATGGCGAGTGGTGTGGTGCGGCCTATATGTGTCACCGTGCTCCTACCTGGATACAGCGGAACCCCAGGCTTAGGCTCCGAAGCAAATAAAGGGGGTTGGTTACGTTAGGGGATTAAGAATAACTTGAGTCTAGACCTTGATAAATTTTAACAGCAGCTTTACTTGAGCAAACTTGATTCCAGACAATATTCAATATTTTCTTACATTCCTGCTTTCTCTTGGTTCCAGCAGGCTTTGACATAAATGGGTAGGCAAACTTGGTAACTGTCCTTTCTCTCTTTCTCTGCTGGGCTGACAGGCTTACTTAATAACTCTGCTTTATTTCTCTCTGCTGCGTTAAATTCAGCTTGGGTCTGGTTACTGGACTTTCGGTTGGTTCTGGAATCCTTCAATTGGGCTGCCTTCGACTGTTACCCCCTCTGAAACTCAGTAAAGTAAATTAGCATGGAGTCTGGGTGTTCTACAATCTACTTCCCTTGTGTGGCTACCGCTCCAGCTGAAGAACACTTTTTTCTGGCTGATATATATTCTGGCAACTGAAAAATACTTTCTCTGGTTGCTATATCTTCCATACATTTGATTCCATGGCAAGCAAGGCTTAGCCTGCACTGGCTGTTATAGGTACATCTGGCTGTGACCGGGCCTAGGCTTACACCCCCCCCTTTCTCACTGTCGCACCCACGAACAGTGCAGTGTCTTTCACATTGTCATCATCCCTTTCCACTTCTCCCGCTCAGACTCCTCCTCCACTCCATCGTCAGCCATCAATAACGGAATGCATGGCCAGGAAAGAATTCTACGTAGAACTTGTAAGGAGACAGCAGCACTCACTTGTCTTCTATGATCCAAACTTTATTCACCAACTTAATGTGACGTTTCCAAGGAAAGAACTCTATCCACCCAGCAATCCAATAGTGCACAAGCTTATTTCCCACCTGGCAAAGTTACTGGTGATGCAGTGACTGCCGTACCATTTAGTCACATTTGCTGCCTTTAAGGAGCTAATGGTGTACGCTCAGCCTCGCTGAAAGATTCCTAGCCGGCATTATTTCTCCCAAAAAGCCATTCCTGCCTTGCACTTTCACATGGCACACAATGTAGGCTGCTCCCTGTGATTCCTGCTAAGCAGCAAGAAGCAGCTCTTATAGGCAGGGACAGTATATGTCTTTCACGGCCCACTGGGTCAATGTTTTTTTCTTTTCCAGCAGCGACGAGGCAGCACCCCAGCGAAGAGGCCAGATCGGTTTGACCCACCCACGATTGTGTCAGCCTGGCTCCCAAACTGGACACTTATTCGACTCCTCCACCTCCTCCATAGACACTTTCTCATCCCCAACAGCAGCAGGGCACAGGTTTGCTCTGACTATCCCTTCTTCCTATAACGTGTCTCAGGTCAAGAGTTGCCACAGTGTGTTTTTGCTGATTGGCCTGGGAGAGGGTAGCCACACCAGTGAGCAGTTGCTGAAGTACATCAAAGAGCAAGAATCCCACTGGCTGTCACCACACTGACTCCAACTGGACAAGGTGGCCAGCAACAATAGTTGCAACATTGTGGCCGCCCTGAAACTGGGCAAAATAACACATACTCCGTGCATGGCACATCTCATAAACCTAGTTGTGCAACTCTTTCTAAATAGGCATACTGGCTTGAGCAAGTTGCTGGCAAATTCTAGGAACCTGTCCAAGCACTTCAGCCAACCTTATGTGGTGAGTAACGCTCTTCTCGACCTGCAACAAAGAATGGCCTGCTGCTACACTGCTTAATCTGCAAAGTGCCAATTTGATGGAATTTGACATTGCACATGCCCAAGCATCTGTACAAGCAGCAGAAAGCCATGAATTATTTTGTCATGCACAAGACAGCCTTAGCAGCAGGAAGCATGTATTGCTTTGAGGACAAGCAGATGTATATAATCAGAGGCGCCTGTCGGGTGCTAAAGCCCTTCGAAAAGGCCACAAAGTTTGTCAGCAGAGACAACCGTGAAATGAGCAATATCATCCTTCTGATATTTATCTTAGAACAGATTCTCTTGCAGCAGGAGACCACGACCGAAAAAGAGCAGCTGACACATCTTGCTGTCCACCCTTTAGCTGTCAGGAACACACAAAAGGAATCTACCATGGAGGATGAGGAACATGAGGATGAAAAGCTGACACTGAAAGAGTAGGAGGAATCTGAGTTGGAGGAGCAAAAGGACAGTGATGAGGATGGCACCGGCCAAGACACCCAATCATCTCAATGGGGGGTGGAGCCGGAAAGAAGTGGCTCCTTGGGCACGCTGGCCAGAATGGTCACCTAAATGCTGGCTTGCTTACACAGTGGCAGGCATATTGTTAACATCAAGCAGATCTTTTAGACCCTTGGTACTAAGACAAAATGGGGGAATGTTTTCCTCTGGCAGAAAGGGAGGACAAATTATGTTATTACCAGGAAACACTGCGTACGCAGCTTGTAGTAGCTTAAGGCAAGTACATAAATGCCTCCAATGTGTCTAAAAGGGAGATACCTCACAGAGTCACCCGCTCCTGCCTCTATGAGCAGCAGTGATGGAGCAGTTTTTCCATGTGCTGCTACCAGGTTCAGGCCTACCTAAACTATAGCAAGTCTCTGGCACATGCCAAATTCCCTGACCCCTTGGATTTCTGGAAAGGCAGACTTGAACAGTTTTCTGAACTGGCACAGCAAGCTCTCTATCTTCTTTATTGCCATGCCTCCAGTGTCACATTGGAGAGGGTTTTTATTGCTGCGGGGGGGGGGGGGGGGGGAGGGGGGGGACACCCAATTGGACCAAGTTGTCCTCCAGCAGTGTCCAAAATATTCCTTTTATTAAAATCAACCAAGCCTGGATTCAGGAGGATTTTCACACTCCTCTGGCTGATTCCGAAGTATAAACAAAGTATAGACCTTGCTGGCAGTGGCCCTTCTTGCCACTGTTGCTGTCTGTCTGCCTAACTACTTTCACATTCTGCATAGCTACATACTGCGGCCTGCATCATGTCACTACTGCCTGTCTAAATGTATTCAGTTTCCACACAGTTTATTTTATTTTTTATGGGGGGTGAGTTAAATTTCTTTAAGCAACATAAATCTACATTAATACTGAATCAATACTGACATTTTCTCGCCAGCGGTGGCTCATCTTGCCACAATTGTTATCAGTTTCCTAACCATTTCATTCTTTGCAGCTGCATGCTGCGGCCTGCGATATGCCACTAATGCCTAAATTGTCCATTTACGTGTGTTCACTTTCCACACGGTTGAAATGTAAAAATTTTTTGGGGGGGGATTCGATTTTATCACTGCATTAATACCCAAATTTCTCACAGCTTAGGCTGATTCCGATGAATAGACCTTGCTTTGCTGGCTGTGCCCCATCTTGCCACTGTCTGTCTACCATCACGTTCCATACAGCTGTTGTTTCCACCTGAATCATGCTACTAATGTCTCTCAATCATCAGTTTATGTGTATTCAGTTTTCACATGGTTGAAATTTTAAGATTTTTTGGGGGAGTAAATTTCTTTAAGCAGCTTTGCTGTTGGTGGCCTATCTTGTCACTGTTGCTGTCTGTCTGCCTAACTACTATTACATTCTGTAAGGCTGCTGCTGCGGCCTGCATCATGCCATGTATGCCCCTTTCCAACCATTGCATTCTGTACAGCTGTTGCTGCGGCCTGCATCATGCCAGTTATGCCACTTGCCAACCATCACATTCCCCCAAGCTACTTTTAATTTTTTTCTCAAAACACTGTGAGTGTTTAAACATCATCTGCCCCCGATAAGGGAAAATTTTTGTAAGCTTTGGACTATAAAATCTATGAGACATGTGACAGTGTGGTGTGTTTTTAAATGCGCTGTATGTTTAGACAGTCAAATGTGCGTTCACCCATAGCTATGTATGTCAGTGTCACTCAGACATTACTTACAATACTATTGCTTCTATTGCATTTCAGAGCTTGGGGGGAGAGAAAAAATCATAAAAAATAAAGGAAAAGCAATACGTTTTCCTAAAAATTAAGTCCTTGGAAGCTTGAGTGGGTTATATACCAACTTTCATGGCAATTGGAGAAACTTCCGTTTGGCCGTAATTGATTCAGGTGTGAACCAGACTTTAAAAAATAAAAATAAATCTGCAAACTGGACCCGAAATGAATCTCGACCGTTCGCTTATCTCTATCTACTCCTTTAACCATTTATATTATCTTCAAATATGTACAAATCAATATAAAGGAATACCCAATACCTGGTGAAGATAAACTTTGTAAAATATCTTATTGCCAAAAAAAAAGTCTCCACTTATCAGACCCCCCTACTCTACCTACCCACTCTCATTTACTACTGAAATCTGTCTTCAGTGAGGCAAAAGATGAAGACAGATTCTCAGCCCACCGAAATATCAGGTTACAGCTGTTGCCAAAGTCTATAGAGAAGGAAGTGTACATATAAGTTTCATCAATTTTAAATATATGTTATACCACCACCATGAGAAAGATAGTGGAGCAGGACCTCCTGTTTATGTGAGCAGTGTATAGGAGGTATAATAGTAGCTCTACAATTCCTGGAGCTGAACTCAGGGAAAACTAATTTTTAGTACAGTAGAGGCAAATAAGGGGAAAAAACAAGATGCAAGTCATATAATGGTCACATAGGTGGTCATTTATTAAGACCAGCATTTTAGATGCCAGGCTTTATACCCCTTTATCTGGAGGTGAATGCGCCAAATTTATGTAGAAGTGCTGGCCTCTAAGTAATTTTGTGTATCCACCCCCTTCCCCGTCCACACCACACACCCTTTATTAGACCTTGCTTGAGTAGAACAAAGTGGCAGATTGTAGTGCAAATAACCTTCTCTCCACAATCTGCCACAGATATACACCAAAAAATTACCCCCATAGTTCTTATTTTCTCATGAACACAAATTACTACTTTTTTCTGAAAAGTGGGCAAAAAGTAGCACTTTAGGAGTTACCATTTTGTGCCCTTTTTATATCTTGTTAAGGAGAGGTTCAGACTTTTATTTTACAGAGTGTGTTATAGTATTATTACTATCAATAATTGATAGATTGAAAAACTGCTATCAATTTATACATTGCTTTTTTAAGTGTAAAGCCAACCATACCCATTTCTGCATAAAGCAAAAGACTTAGGCTGTCACAAACAGTATTGTGAAGCATAGGTTTCACATCATAGCTGCAATAGATCATTTGTCAGTGAGTATCAGAAGTGACTCATAATGTTATATAATTTCAATGCACAGCACTTTTTGCATAACAATTATAGTTTTCAGCCAAATGAAGCCCAGTTACTGGGTTAGAAATAAAACGCATCAGTTAAATATGGTGGCTATGCAGTTTATCTGTAGGATGAGAATGCTTTTAAGTTCAAGCATTCAAAATGTAATGCATTTTGTCATCCTATAATATAGCAGAAGCCGTTTTCTATTAATAAAATAGATTAAAAGCATTTTTGCTGAACATTTAGGAATGCTATCACATGTCCGTAAAGGGTATAGTGAAGTGGTAAATGTATTTGATTATTGAGATTTTTGTTAACAGTATAGCCTCCAGCAAGGGAATTTTAAAAACAAAGTTTTGTACAAATTATGTTCAGAATTTAAGAATGTTCTACTGCGATTTCTACAGTCCTTAAACACAGCAGGTGTCCCTATTGCATGTCTTCCCTAGGAAATAAATGTGTAGTATTGAAGCCTTTGTGTTTTTAGAGGCATTCAATGTTTCTTAGACAATATTAAATAATATATCCACAGATTTTTGGCAATGGTGCATTATGATAATATTTTATATGATCACATTTCATTTTTTTTTTTATCATTTCCAAATTTATGTCTACTGTGTCCAAAATATTCCTACTGATACTAAATGTTCAAGATAATTGGATGTTTTAAAGCAATATGAGTAACCGATCAGGGCAGCTTGAAGGGACAAAAATTGACCATGACTGTTTTGTTAACCAAGTCAGCAGAACACATAGGGGCACATTTTTTATTGAAAATGTGCCAGTGTTTTGCATCACATTTACTATCTGTTTTATACATTTTTCTAAGCAGTTTATACCTCATCAGACAAGGAATTGGATTCATGGGAAAAGGTTGTGGCTTTGAGAGGATGGCCTAAATGCAACCCTGTATGCCAAGAATGCAACAACATTTTTACATATTTTTGAAGTTATAGGTAGCGTAAACTTAGACTAGATAGTGCTTTTGCGGCATAGACAAATTTTTGACACACAGATGGAATTATAGCCTAAATCTGGTGCAGGATTTGTGTGGGAATTATAAAGGGTTCCTGTGCCAGATAAGTAAATTTGTCTAACATTAAGACTGAGATTTGTATTCTTAATATGAAGAAAGTGTGAGACTATTGGTAAATGTATCCCAAAGAATTTTATGGAAGCCTGAATTATTTCAAAAGGGTAAGGCCACATTCACATGGTCAGTATTTAATCCAATTTTTATTTATTTATTTGTAAGCCAAAACAAGGAGTGGGTCAAAAACAAACAAAAGGCACATGACCTTTCCATTATACTTTTTAGATTCCACTCTTACAAATGAAATATTGATTTGGGAAAATGGACTTAGTGGAGGAGCTGACAATGATCATGTGCAATTGCAGTATGCTAGTCATTTTTTTTCACTCAGTACATTCTGATGTCTGGCCCAGAGCGACCTTTAACTCCTTAAGGACACAGCCTTATTTCACCTTAAGGACCAGGCCATTTTTTGCAAACCTGACCAGTGTCACTTTAAGTGGTGATAACATTAAAACGCTTTGACTTATCCAGGTCATTCTGAGATATTATTTTTTTTTTTGTCACATTTCGTACTTCATGGCACTGGTAAAATGAAGTAAAAAAAAAAACATTTTTATTTATAAACAAAATACCAAATTTACCAAAAATTTCAAGTCTCAATTTCTCTACTTCTATAATACATGGTAATACCTACAAAAATAGTTATTACTTTACATTCACCATATATCTACTTCATGTTTAGATCATTTTGGGAATGATATTTTATATTTTGGGGATGTTACAAGGCTTAGAAGTTTGGAAGCAAATCTTGACATTTTTCTGAAATTTTCAAAAACTACACCCCTCAAGGTATTTAAAACTGATTTTACAAACTTTGTTAACCCTTTAGGTGTAGCACAATAGTTATTGGCAAATGGGGATGAAATTAGAAAATTTCATTTTTTTGCCACATTTTCCATTGTAACCCATTTTTCCATTTTAACAAATTTTTTCACTAACAAAGCAAGGGTTAACAGACAAACAAGACTGTATCTTTATTGCCCTGACTCTGCCGTTTGCAGAAACACCTCACATGTGGCCGTACACTACTGTACGGCCACACAGCGGTGCGTAGAGGGAAAGAAGCGCTGTTTGGTTTTTGGAAGGCTGATTATTATGGACCGGTTTATTTACACTGTGTCCTGTTTCAACCCCCCTGATGCACCTCTGGAGTAGTAACTCCCTAAAAGTCACCCCATCTAAGAAACTACACCCCTCAAGGTATTCAAAACTGATTTTACAAATGTTGTTAACCCTTCAGGTGTTGCACAAGAGTTATTGGCAAATGGGGATGAAATTTGAAAATTTCTTTTTTTTTGCCAAATGTTCAATTTTAACCCATTTTTTCCACTAACAAAGCAAGGGTTAACAGCCAAACAAGACTGTATCTTTATTGCCCTGACTCTGCCGTTTACAGAAACACCCCATATGTGGCCGTAAACTACTGTACGGCCACACAGCGGGCGTAGAAGGAAAGGACCGCCGTTTTGGTTTTTGGAAGGCTGATTATTATGGATCAGTTTATTTACACAGTGTCCTGTTTCAACCCCCCGATGCACCCCTGGAGTAGAAACTCTCATTTTGAAAACTACGGGATAAGGTGGCGGTTTTGTTGGGATTATTTTTAGGGTACATATAATTTTTGGTTGCTCTATATTACATTTTTGTGAGGTAAGATTACCAAAAATTGAAATTCTGAAATTTCATCTCCATTTGCCATTAACTGTTGAGGAACACCTAAAGGGTTAATAAAGTTTGCAAAATCAGTTTTCTTAAATGGGGTCACTTTTAGGGAGTTTTTACTCTAGGGGGGCATCAGAGGGGCTTCAAAAGGGACATGGTGCAAATAAAAAAGGCCATCAAAATCGTCCTTCCAGAAACCATGTCGGTCCTTTCCTTTTGCGCCGTGCTTTTTAGTGATACAGCAGTTTAAGACAACAAATGTGGCGTTTCTGTAAACTGCAGTATCAGGGTAATAAATATTAAGTTTAGGTTTTTTTTGGACAATGTTAATCTGGGGGGTTAGGTTATGGGGTATTTTTATAGAGGAGATTCTTACGGACCTGGCGATACCTAATAAGTCTACTTTTTTACAATTATTTAGGTTTTAGACTATTATCCTTTTTGATACAAAAAATGTTTTTTTTATCTCTAAAGTCTGAGTCATTTTTTGTTTGTTTTTAGCTGAATATCTTATGTAGGGGCTAATTTTTTTGCGGGATGAGAGGACGGTTTTATTGGCACTATTTTGGGGACTATATGACTTTTTGATCGCTTGCTATAAAAAAAATTGTTATGTAAGGTGACAAAAAAGTTATTTTTTGCACCTTTTTTTTTTTTTTGACCGTTTTAATCTGGGGGGTTAGGTCATGGGGTATTTTTATAGAGGAAATTCTTACGAAGTGGCAATGCCTAATAAGTCTAATTTTTTACAATTATTTAGGTTTTAGACTATATTATCCTTTTTGATACAAAAAAATGTTTTTGTATGTCTAAAGTCTAAGAGTCTTTTTTTGTTTGTTTTTTAGCCGATTATTTTATGTAGGGGCTCATTTTTTATGGGATGAGAGGACGGTTTTATTGGCATTATTTTGGGGGCTATATGACTTTATCATCGCTTGCTATTAAAATTTTTGTTATGTTAGGTGACAAAAAAAGTTCTTTTTTTGCACCATTTTTTATTTATTTTTTGGACCGTGTTAATCTTTGGGGGTTAGGTCATGGGGTATTTTTATAAAGGAGATTATTACCGATGCAGCGATACCTAATTTGTATACTTTTTAAAAATTATTTTAGTTTTTACAATTTTTTTGGGGTGTCTCAAGTGTCTGAGAACCGTTTTTTTTTTTTTTTTTATCCGATGTCAGTGCTAAATTGGGATATAAATTTAGTACTCCATGGAAGTGTGATACTCCCTGAAGCAACAGTCAATGCAGAGGCCCAGATGATCGGGGCATGTGTCGCACTGAGTATGAGTAGTGGTGTCCTTCCGTATACCCCTCCTGCTACACACACTGCACCTTTTTGGGGATTTGTCCCTTCTTTCCAGTATGGGGGACCACACCTGGAAAGTGTTGGCCAATGACGATCCGGGTGCCTCCAGTTCCCAGAGGTGCTTTTTCCCGGTCCAAAAAGATCAGGGCCTTGAGGACTGCCTCATAGAACTGAAAGAATGTCCCTGTATTGCAAGCGCTCCGGGACAGCACAAAAGAGTTGTATAAGGCAACCTGTACCAAGTAGACCGCAACTTATTTGTACCATGCCCGGGTTTTGCGCATGGCGTTATATGGCTTGAGGACTTGATCAGAGAGATCAACTCCTCCCATATACCGATTGTAGTCGATGATAAAATCGGGCTTGAGGACCGTTGCCGCGGTACCTCGCACAGGGACAGGGGTGATGCCGTCACCATGAATTGTGGACAGTACAAGGACATCCCTCTTGTCCTTATATCTGACCAGCAACAGATTTTCACTGGTAATGGCACGGGTCACACCCCTGGGGATAGGTACCTGGATGGGGTGGGCAGGGAGGCCGCGTTGATTTTTCCGCACGGTCCCACAAGCGGACGTGGATCTGGCAGCGAGGGACTGGAACAAGGGGATACTAGTTTCTAAGTTATCCACGTAAAGGTGGCAACCCTTATCTAGCAGTGGGTACATAAGGTCCCACACAAGTTTCCCGCTAACATCCAGAGTGGGGGGACATTCTGGGGGTTGAATATGGGAATCTCGCCCCTCGTACACACAAAACTTGTAAGTGTACCCTGAAGTACTCTCACAAAGTTTGTACAGCTTCACGCCATACCTCGCCGCTTTGAGGGAACATACTGGCTGAAAATGAGTCTCCCCTTGAACGCAATGAGAGACTCATCAACCGCGACCTCCCTTCCAGGTACATAGGCCTGTACAAATTTGGCCCCAAAATGATCGATGACTGGCCGTATCTTATACAGATGGTCATAAGCAGGATCACCTTGGGGGGGACATGCTGCATTATCTGAATAATGCAGACATTTCCGGATGGTCTCAAACTGGGAGCGTGTCATGGCCATACTGTAAAGTGGGGCCTGGTAGAGGACGTCCCCACTCCAGTAATGCCTGACACTGGGTTTCTTGACAAGGCCCATATGCAGCACGAGGTCCCAAAATGTCCTCATCTCGGCTGCACTGACCGGTGTCCAGCCACCAGGTCTAGCCTAAAAGGAGCCCGGGTGTTGATAAACGAACTGTTGGGCATACAGGTTCGTCTGCTCCACCATAGATTTACCAGTGGGTCACTAAAAAATTACAAAAAAAGTTATATTCAGTCAACTGTGGAATTCTGGATTCCTGATTGGCCTACAAAATTGTCAACAAATCCCCCAAAAGTTGGGACAAGTAGCAATGAGAGGCTGGAAAAAGTAAATTTGAGCATAACGAAGAGCTGGAAGACCAATTAACACTAATTAGGTCAATTGGCAACATGATTGGGTATAAAAAGAGCTGGCAGTGTCTCTCAGAAGCCAAGATGGGTAGAGGATCACCAATTCCCACAATGTTACGCAGAAAGATAGTGGAGCAATATCAGAAAGGTGTTACCCAGCGAAAAATTGCAAAGACTTTGCATCTATCATCATCAACTGTGCATAACATCATCCAAAGATTCAGAGAATCTGGAACAATCTCTGTGCGTAAGGGTCAAGGCCGTAAAACCATACTGGAGGCCCGTGATCTCCGGGCCCTTAAACGACACTGCACCAGAAACAGGAATGCTACTGTAAAGGAAATCACAGAATGGGCTCAGGAATACTTCCAGAAACCATTGTCAGTGAACACAATCCACCGTGCCATCCTCCGTTGCCAGCTGAAACTCTACAGTGCAAAGAAGAAGCCATTTCTAAGCAAGATCCACAAGCTCAGGCATTTTCACTGGGCCAGGGATCATTTAAAATGGAGTGTGGCAAAATGGAAGACTGTTCTGTGGTCAGACGAGTCACGATTCAAAGTTCTCTTTGGAAATCTGGGACTCCATGTCATTCGGACCAAAGAGGACAAGGACAACCCAAGTTGTTATCAATGCTCAGTTCAGAAGCCTGCATCTCTGATGGTATGGGGTTGCATGAGTGCGTGTGGCATGGGCAGCTTGCATGTCTGGAAAGGCACCATCAATGCAGAAAAATATATTCAGGTTCTAGAACAACATATGCTCCCATCCAGACGTCATCTCTTTCAGGGAAGACCCTGCATTTTTCAACAAGATAATGCCATTCTGCATCAATCACAACATCATGGCTGCATAGGAGAAGGATCCGGGTACTGAAATGGCCAGTCTGCAGTCCAGATCTTTCACCTATAGAGAACATTTGGCGCATCATAAAGAGGAAGGTGCAACAAAGAAGGCCCAAGACGATTGAACAGTTAGAGGCCTGTATTAGACAAGAATGGGAGAGCATTCCTATTTCTAAACTTGAGAAACTGGTCTCCTCGGTCCCCAGACGTCTGTTGAGTGTTGTAAGAAGAAGGGGAGATGCTACACAGTGGTGAAAATGGCCTTGTCCCAACTTTTTGGGTATTTGTTGATACCATGAAATTCTGATTCAACATATTTTTCCCTTAAAATGGTACATTTTCTCAGTTTAAACTTTTGTTCCGTGATTTATGTTCTATTCTGAATAAAATATTAGAAGTTGGCACCTCCACATCATTGCATTCAGCTTTTATTCACGATTTGTATAGTGTCCCAACGTTTTGGGAATCCGGTTTGTATCTCCATCCATCTTCCCATCAACTCTGACCAGCTTCCCTGTCCCTCCTGAAAAAAAGAATCCCCACAGCATAATGCTGCCAACACCATGATTCACAGTGGGGATTAGAGATTGCCTTGCGGTTCGCCCCTGCGATCCATTTGCGGCGAACTTTGCCGAACACGCGAACATATGCCGATATTTGCACCCATGAAACATCCATCAGGCGGGACAGGACAGCCAATTTACATGTTTCAGCACATGGACACCCCCCCCCCCAACCCTCTTACAGAACCCAATCTGGCAGCCATTTTACATTATGCTTTTTGCTAGTGTAGGGAGAGGTTTCATTTTGGAGCAGGGACAGTTAGGGACACCCCATCGCTAGCTAATAGGGCCACAAAAGTTCCTTTAAAGGACTGGTATAGGTGCGCTATCAATATATGTGATATATAGGGGTGTAATATACTTATAATATACAGTACTTTCTAACATTATATTATATTGTATTTGTATTGTGCAGCAGTTCTGCGCGGTTCTGCTGCCATAGCTTTATAGTAAGCCTTGAAATCTGGAAGTCCCAAACCTCCTTTTATGGAAGGTTGGACCAGAAAGGAGTGTGCTAACCTGGGGCTTTTTTTTTGCCACAAAAATGGATCTCAATTTTTGGAAAAATATATTGGGAAGTTTTATTGGTAATACTTGTAAATAATACAGTACTTTTGGTAGTACTAATGTCTTTACTAAAGTCCTTCTCCCAAACCACGAAACGTAAGGTATTTCCCAGGATTGTAATAGGGATTGGATCTGGGAAGGAAGATCATGGAAATTAGCTTTATATAAAGAGGGTATATCAGTTGTTATATTCACTCCCAGAAACTTTATAGAGGACGATGACCATAAAAAAAGTGTTTCTTCTGTAATTCTAGACTGATATGCTTTGACAATGTAATGTTCAGGACACGAGGCTCGTTGTAACAAGTGGCTGCTGATTAAGTGGAGTTTAAAGAACTGGAGTTTAAGACAAGGAGCAAGAAACTAAGGTATGATATAATGTTCTTGTGTGTTGTTGGCTTAATTCTAGCTAGTCCTCCAACTACAGGAGACAGGGTCTAATTCTAACTCATATTTACTGTTTTCCTACTTTATTATTCATCCCCATTTAAACATGTGCACCTGGACAATGCCACTAAGTGTGTGTCCTGTGCAATGTATGCGTGCCTTGAAGAGCAAGGTGAATACAATTGCACTCGATGCAATCATGTTGCATATTTGGAAGCCCAGATCTTGGATCGAAATAAGAAGCTTGAAATACTTAGGGGCATTGCAGACCTGGAGAGAGGTTTAGATCTCACTGTGCAGGCACTGACTGGGATCAGTGAAATGGAGGTGGGAGGAGGATGGCAAGATCAGGAATATCATGTGAGCATTTGGGTTAATGTAGGAAGAAGGGATAGAGGGAAAGTGCCAGGGAGGCTAGTCCTGAACTGGCACTCACTAGTAAATATGCCTGTTTGGCTGATATTAGAGATGAAAGCCCAGGGCCAGCAACACTGCAGCAGGATGTTTCTTCTAGCAACCAGGAGCTTTTAAACTAGGATCTGGGGGGGAGAGCCAAACTAATAAGGGGGTAGATAGTGTAGATAGAGAGTGGCTTATAGAAGGGGACAGTAGCGATTTAGATGGGGCTGGGGTTAGCGAGAAAAATAGTGAGAAGACTGGGCATATCTATACATTTATGAAAAACAGAACTGCTGGTAACAAGAACCAAAAAATCTCAGATATTCACTTTACAGGTAATAGTAATTTACAATGTATTTTCACAAATGCCAGAAGTCTAGCTAGAAAATGGGGAGCTGGAGGCTGTGGTACTAGAAGAACACATAGATGTAGTTGGTGTGGCTGAGACATGGTTGGACTGGGCTATTAATATTAAGGGTATAACACTATTTAGGAAAGACTGGGTCAATAGAAAAGGTGGTGGTGTGTGCCTGTATGTGAGGAGTGATCTGCAGACAAGTGTGAAAGAGTCAATTGTGGGTGGAAGTTCAAAGGGATATAAACACTGAAAAAATAATACTTGGTGTAATCTATAAACCCCGTAATATCACAGAAGAGATAGAAACACAACTGTATAACCGAATAGATCGGGCGGCACAGGCTGGCACAGTGGTCATAATGGGCGATTTTAACTTCTCAGATATTGACTTGGGTCATGGTTCTGCCTCAACTGCAAAGGGGAGAAAATTCCTCAACTTGCTACAGGACCACTTTATGGGCCAGTTTGTGGAAGCTCCTACTAGGGGCGATGCTCTGTTTGATCTGGTAATTTCTAATTATGCAGAGCTTTTAGGTAATGCTACTGTTCGAGAAACACTAGGTAATAGGGACCAAAATATAATTATAATCCCCCTAAACTATAAAAAGCAAACTCTTGTCAGGCAGGGCAAAGACACTGAAATTCAAAAAGGCTAATTTCTCTGGGTTGAGGGCAGCATTTCAGGGCATAGACTGGGAGCAGCTACTGTCACAAAATAATACTGAGGATAAATGGGAGAGCTTAAAATCCACATTGAGTATTTGCACTAAAAAAAATGTGTCCCTTTAGGTAACAAGTATAAACTGCTAAAATTAGACCCCCATGGCTTACAGCTACTGTACAAAGGGCAATAAAAGACAAAAAGCAAACATTTAAAAAGTACAAATCTGAGGGGTCAGCTATAGTGTTTGAAGATTTCAAAGGGCTTAATAAAATCTGTAAAAAGAAGATAAAATTAGCAAAAATACAAAACAAACAGCAGGTAGCCAAAGAGAGCAAAACACATCACAAAAAATTATTTAAATATATAAATGCTAAAAAACCTGGGTCTGAGCAGGTAGGTCCACTAAATAATGGTAATGGGGGGGGGGGGGGGCTAGTCACTGAAGATAAGAAAAAGGCAGAGTTACTAAATGTTTTTTTTTTAGCTCTGTATATACAAAAGAAGAGAAAGAAGCTGATATATGTGACACCGAAGCTGTTAGTACATCCAGTGATATACTCAATTGGCTAACTGTAGATATGGTCCAAGAGAAGTAAAATATGGATGGATTACACCCAGGAGTAGAGTTGAGCGAACCCAAATAGAGTTGAGCAGACACCTGGATGTTTGGGTTCTATGGGTTCTGCCGAACTTCAGAAAAAAGTTTGAGTTCAGGACCCAAACTTGACCCCGAACCCCATTGAAGTCAATGGTGACCCGAACTTTTGAGTACTAAAATGGCTGTAAAAATGTCATTGAAAGGGTTAGAGGGCTGCAAATGGTAAACAAATGTGGTTAAGAGCATGGCAAGTGCTCTGCAAACAAATGTGGAGAGGGAAATGACTTTAAAAAACATAAAATACATAAAAATAAAAAAATAATAATCTTGATCTAGTGGAGTAGGAGGTTGAGGAGGTGTGGATGTGGCAGTGTATGTGGAAGCGGCGGTAGAGGAGGAGGAGGTAGCCTACACTGCTTTTTGGTCTTAAATTTATTTTTTTAAATTAGGGTACACCCCAAAACATTGGGAAATATAACCTGTGATAACCCCCTCCAGTCGTGCTCTACACACGTTCAGACAATACACTGACTGCAGGGCAGGCCAGCACCTCCAAGGGGTAAAGGGCAAGCTCAGGCCATGTGCCCAATTTGGAGACACAGAAGTTGCAGGGGCTGACCCCTATCAGTCAGTTCGTGTAGGCGCATGCACACTTACTGCCCCACCATGACACACGTCCGCGTGATGTTCACAATCCAATTTGATATCTGCTCTATCAACTTTCGATGTTCTTTTTTGCGCCTACAACAGTGATCACAGGTGGCAGGGAATCAGGGTTCCAGGCAGGAGAGGGAGCCTGAGAAAAGGATACCACATGCAAGGGAGGTGAATGGATGAAATTAAATGTAATTGAGCGGAAATGTGGGACAAAGTATATAAGCATAAGCTTCCAAGTTAAGGACGGGGCGCTCGGCAATTACCCACTCCTGACTCGGGAAGGTAGTGACAATAAATAACAATACAGGGCTCTTAAGATGCCCTGTTATTGGAATGATTAATAAAAAAATATAGGGAATGTCACTGGGGTATTTTGGATTTGTAATCATTAGCCATGAGAGGCCCTGCTGCCGCTTTGTTGACTCTAGCTGCTGACTCTGCCGCTTTGTTGATCATGGTTATCGATGAATCAGGGTTCCACGCCAGCGAGGGAGCATGTGTCATGGAACCATGAACCAGACGTACAACAGAGATGAGTGGAAATAAGAAGGCTTTATTGGAAATCAAGCCGTAGCAAAAGTCCAAACGGATGGCTAAACCGAAGCAGGGTCTTGCGTAGACAGAGGTCAGGAACCAGGAGGGTGGTCAGACGAAGCCAGGATCAGGAACCAACGGGGTAGTCAGACGAAGCCAGGATCAGGAACCAACGGGGTAGTCAGACGAAGCCAGGATCAGGAACCAACGGGGTAGTCAGACGAAGCCAGGATCAGGAACCAACGGGGTAGTCAGACGAGGCCAGGATCAGGAACCAGAAGCAGCAGCAGTCTTAGAAGCATGTGAACACAGGAGGACCAAGCAAGGAACTGAAGCCACAGACCTTCTATATATATGAGCTAGGCATCCAGCTCCTCCCAGTGGGAAGGAGAAGCCGCAGGGTGGGAGGCTACAAGAAACCCAGAAACCAAGATGGCCGCCAGCACATGTCAAACGAAGGTAAGACCATGACAGTACCTCCCCCTCAAGGGCCCCTCCTCCGCGGAGTAAGGAACGGTTTCTGAGGGAAGCGTGCGTGGAAGGCTCGGAGCAAAGCAGGAGCATGGACATCTGCGGAGGGAACCCAGGAACGCTCCTCTGGACCATAACCACGCCAATGGACCAAAAACTGCAACCGACCGCGGACCAGGCGTGAGTCCAGGATATTGCTCACCTCATATTCCTCACGATTGCCCACTTGGACCGGACGGGGCCGAGGAACCGAGCAAGTGAAACGATTACACACCAACGGCTTCAACAGGGAGACATGAAACACGTTGGAGATCCGCATGCCAGGAGGAAGCGCAAGGGCATAGGCTACCGGGTTTACCCTGCGAAGCACTCGGAAGGGACCAACAAAGCGAGGCGCCAGCTTGGGAGTGGGCACTCGAAGGTTGAGGTTGCGGGTGAACAACCATACACGGTCTCCGACCTGGTAGGAAGGAGCGGGCGCTCGTCTGCGATCAGCCTGGAGTCTCTGGCGTTGCGCAGAGACCTCAAGGGACCTCTGGATCTGTACCCAAGAAGCACGTAGGACGGAAAGGTGATCCTCCACAGCCGGAGTATCCTGGGGAGATAATACCTCCGGTAACACGGCAGGTTGGAACCCATAATTGGCCATGAAGGGAGACGTCCCAGAGGAAGAGTTCACCGCCGTATTCCTGGCAAACTCAGCCCAAGGCAGGAGGTCAACCCAATTGTCTTGGTGATCGGAGACATAGCAACGAAGGAATTGCTCCAAGGCCTGATTAGATCGTTCTGCGGCCCCATTGGACTGAGGGTGGTAGGCCGAGGAGAAAGAGAGATGAATCCCCAACTGGGAGCAAAAGGCGCACCAGAACCGGGACACAAATTGACTCCCCCGATCCGACACAATCTCCTTGGGCAAACCGTGCAACCGGAAGACCTCCCTGGCGAAAATCGTGGCCAACTCTTGTGCAGAGGGTAACTTCTTGAGAGGAACACAGTGGCACATTTTGGAAAACCGGTCCACAATCATGAGAATGACCGTATGGCCTCGGGATGCAGGGAGGTCCACAATGAAATCTATCCCCAGGTGTGACCATGGGCGCTCCCCGGTGGCTATGGGTTGCAAAAGACCTAACGGAAGGTGCCGAGGGGACTTACTCTGGGCACAAACGGAGCATGCCGCTACATATGCGGCGATGTCGGAACGTAGAGAAGGCCACCAGAACAGACGTGAAACAGCCCAGGACAGCTGGTTCTTTCCAGGATGCCCCGCGGCCTTGGAGTTATGGTAGGTTCGCAACAACCGAGTGCGCAACTCCTCAGGCACAAAACACCTGCCGTTGGGTCTCCCAGAGGGAGCACCAGATTGAGCCACCAAAATCTGCTCACCCAGGGGAGAGGTCAGGCTGGTGCGAATGGCGGCCAGGATCTGATTCGGAGGTATGACCGAAGTCGGAATCGACTCCTCCCCGGACAGCTCGGAGTACTGCCGTGATAAGGCATCCGCTCTGATGTTCTTGGAACCGGGTAGGTAGGAGACCACGTAATTAAAACGTGACAAGAACAGAGCCCATCTGGCCTGACGTGGTGTCAATCTCTTGGCCTCAGAAAGGTAGGTCAGATTCTTGTGGTCCGTCAGGATGAGAACCGGAACCACCGAGCCCTCGAGCAAGTGCCTCCATTCTTTAAGGGCCTGCACAATGGCCAATAACTCCCTGTCACCAATCTGATAGTTGCACTCCGCGGAAGACAGTTTCCGGGAGTAAAACCCACAGGGAAGCAGAGGACCCTCTGGTGTTTTACGCTGAGACAGAAGGCCGCCTACTCCCGTCTCAGACGCGTCCACCTCGAGGACAAAGGGCAACCCAGGGTTGGGATGCGACAGAATCGGAGCCGACACAAAGGCGGACTTTAGAGCCTCAAAAGCTCGGATGGCCTCGAGCGGCCAGACCTGGAAATTACTGCCCTTCCTGGTCAGATCCGTGAGAGGCTTGGCTAGCATGGAAAAGTCCCTGATGAACTTCCGATAATAATTGGCGAAGCCCAAAAAGCGCTGCAGGGCACGGAGACCACTGGGCTGGGGCCACTGTAAGACAGCCGAAACCTTCTCAGGATCCATGGAGAACCCCTCAGCGGAAATGATGTAACCTAAGAAGGTTACCTGGGATCGGTGAAATTCGCATTTCTCAAGCTTACCGAACAGCCTGTTCTCTCGTAACCGTTGCAACACTCGTCTGACATCCATAATGTGGGCCTCCATGGATTCAGAATATACCAAGATGTCATCCAAATAGACCACCACACACTGCTGCAACAGGTCACGGAAAACATCGTTGATGAATTCCTGGAAGACTGCGGGCGCATTGCACAACCCAAAGGGCATAACCAAGGATTCATAATGACCGGTCCTGGTGTTAAACGCGGTCTTCCACTCATCGCCCGCCTTGATCCTTACCAGGTTATATGCCGCCCTCAGGTCGAGTTTGGTAAAGACCGTGGCCCCTTTGAGGCGATCGAACAGCTCGGAAATCAAGGGTATCGGGTAAGCGTTCTTGATCGTGATGCGATTGAGACCCCTGTAATCGATGCAAGGCCTCAACTCACCGCCCTTCTTTTTCACAAAGAAAAATCCAGCCCCTGCCGGGGACGAGGATTTGCGAATGTGTCCGCGTGAAAGCGCCTCCCTCACGTACTCCTCCATGGCCTCATTCTCCGCTACCGACAGTGGATAGACTTTGCCACGAGGAGGAACGGCACCGGATTGTAACTCTATGGCACAATCGTATGGGCGGTGCGGAGGTAGGGCAACCGCGCGCACCTTATCGAATACATCCCGGTACTCTTCGTATTCAGGAGGCAACAGAGAGTCCGAGGAAGTACACAGCAACTTGACAGGCCCATGGATGCAACTAACCCCACACTGCGGTGACCACGAGAGGATCTCGACCGATCTCCAATCGAAAGTCGGGTTATGCTTCTGGAGCCAGGGGTACCCCAAGACCACCGAGTAGTGTGGAGACGAAATAACCTGGAGACAGACCGACTCTCTGTGAACGGCACCAATGGCTATCCCCACTGGAAGGGTCTCATGAGTCACGTGTGGCGGCAGAAGGGGTCTGCCGTCTATCGCCTCAAGAGCCAGTGGGGAACCTCGAGGCTGCAGAGGAATGGAATTGGCGGCAACGAACACTCTATCAATGAACAAACCACCAGCACCAGAGTCCACCAACGCCTGGGTCGTCACCGAGCCCCCGACCCAGGAGAGGACAACCGTGATCAGTGGTTTGTCAACACGGGAAACCGGGGACGAGGAGACTCCACCCAAGATCTGCCCCCGACAGGACCTCAGGTGCGAGCGTTCTCCCGGACGGTTCGGACATGCCAACCGAAAATGCCCACCGAGACCACAGTACATGCATCGGCCCTCGCGTCTCCGGAGTGCCCTCTCCCCCTCGGACAGGCGAGCAAACCCCCGCTGCATGGGTTCACCCCCAGACAAGTCATCCCCAGGAGGCGTGGGAGGAGAGGGAGGCACGGGTGGGACAGCAAACGTAGGCGCCAATCTGTTAGGAGACCTCCGCAGGCTCTCCTTAAAGGAAGGTCTCTCCCTGAGTCTGGTGTCAATCAAAATCAGGAAAGAAATAAGAGACTCGAGCTCCACTGGTAGGTCCTTAGCTGCAACCTCATCCTTCAAGGCATCCGAGAGACCATGAGAGAAAGCAGCGACCAGAGCCTCATTATTCCAGCCCACCTCTGCTGCCAGGGTACGAAACTCAATGGCAGTATTCAGCTACGGATCGTGAACCCTGTCTGATGGACATAAGGAGCTTCGCAGCAGAGGCAGCACGAGCCGGCACATCGAATACCTTCCGAAGAGAAGCAACAAAACCGGAAAACTCGGCAACCACCGGATTGTTGTTCTCCCATAAAGGGCTGGCCCAGGCCAAGGCCTTGTCCGAGAGCAGCGAGATCAAGAAGCCCACCTTTGATCTCTCAGTGGGAAAGGCATGTGGCAGCAACTCGAAATAAATGCCCACCTGGTTAAGGAAACCTCGGCACTGAGTTGGCTCTCCCCCAAAGCGCTGTGGAAGGGGGGCAGAACCGGTCATACCCCGAGACACCGCAGGCGCAGCAACAGGTGTCGGGGTAGACTCTGGCGCAACAACCGGGGCGGCAGTAGGAGCGGGCCCGGGAGCGACAACCGACCCATCGGCAACGGAAGCGAAATGAGCCGTGCGTTCAAGCAGGGTTTGCAACGCCACAGCGAACCGACCCAACAGGTGATCCTGCTGATCAAGTCTGGCAACCAGCGTAGGTAGCGAGGATGGCCCTGTACCGTCAGAATTCATGGCTTGGTCCTAATGTCATGGAACCATGAACCAGACGTACAACAGAGATGAGTGGAAATAAGAAGGCTTTATTGGAAATCAAGCCGTAGCAAAAGTCCAAACGGATGGCTAAACCGAAGCAGGGTCTTGCGTAGACAGAGGTCAGGAACCAGGAGGGTGGTCAGACGAAGCCAGGATCAGGAACCAACGGGGTAGTCAGACGAAGCCAGGATCAGGAACCAACGGGGTAGTCAGACGAAGCCAGGATCAGGAACCAACGGGGTAGTCAGACGAGGCCAGGATCAGGAACCAGAAGCAGCAGCAGTCTTAGAAGCATGTGAACACAGGAGGACCAAGCAAGGAACTGAAGCCACAGACCTTCTATATATATGAGCTAGGCATCCAGCTCCTCCCAGTGGGAAGGAGAAGCCGCAGGGTGGGAGGCTACAAGAAACCCAGAAACCAAGATGGCCGCCAGCACATGTCAAACGAAGGTAAGACCATGACAGTACCTCCCCCTCAAGGGCCCCTCCTCTGCGGAGTAAGGAACGGTTTCTGAGGGAAGCGTGCGTGGAAGGCTCGGAGCAAAGCAGGAGCATGGACATCTGCGGAGGGAACCCAGGAACGCTCCTCTGGACCATAACCACGCCAATGGACCAAAAACTGCAACCGACCGCGGACCAGGCGTGAGTCCAGGATATTGCTCACCTCATATTCCTCACGATTGCCCACTTGGACCGGACGGGGCCGAGGAACCGAGCAAGTGAAACGATTACACACCAACGGCTTCAACAGGGAGACATGAAACACGTTGGAGATCCGCATGCCAGGAGGAAGCGCAAGGGCATAGGCTACCGGGTTTACCCTGCGAAGCACTCGGAAGGGACCAACAAAGCGAGGCGCCAGCTTGGGAGTGGGCACTCGAAGGTTGAGGTTGCGGGTGAACAACCATACACGGTCTCCGACCTGGTAGGAAGGAGCGGGCGCTCGTCTGCGATCAGCCTGGAGTCTCTGGCGCTGCGCAGAGACCTCAAGGGACCTCTGGATCTGTACCCAAGAAGCACGTAGGACGGAAAGGTGATCCTCCACAGCCGGAGTATCCTGGGGAGATAATACCTCCGGTAACACGGCAGGTTGGAACCCATAATTGGCCATGAAGGGAGACGTCCCAGAGGAAGAGTTCACCGCCGTGTTCCTGGCAAACTCAGCCCAAGGCAGGAGGTCAACCCAATTGTCTTGGTGATCGGAGACATAGCAACGAAGGAATTGCTCCAAGGCCTGATTAGATCGTTCTGCGGCCCCATTGGACTGAGGGTGGTAGGCCGAGGAGAAAGAGAGATGAATCCCCAACTGGGAGCAAAAGCCGCGCCAGAACCTGGACACAAACTGACTCCCCCGATCCGACACAATCTCCTTGGGCAAACCGTGCAACCGGAAGACCTCCCTGGCGAAAATCGTGGCCAACTCTTGTGCAGAGGGTAACTTCTTGAGAGGAACACAGTGGCACATTTTGGAAAACCGGTCCACAATCATGAAAATGACCGTATGGCCTCGGGATGCAGGGAGGTCCACAATGAAATCTATCCCCAGGTGTGACCATGGGCGCTCCCCGGTGGCTATGGGTTGCAAAATACCTAACGGAAGGTGCCGAGGGGACTTACTCTGGGCACAAACGGAGCATGCCGCTACATATGCGGCGATGTCGGAACGTAGAGAAGGCCACCAGAACAGACGTGAAACAGCCCAGGACAGCTGGTTCTTTCCAGGATGCCCCGCGGCCTTGGAGTTATGGTAGGTTCGCAACAACCGAGTGCGCAACTCCTCAGGCACAAAACACCTGCCGTTGGGTCTCCCAGAGGGAGCACCAGATTGAGCCACCAAAATCTGCTCACCCAGGGGAGAGGTCAGGCTGGTGCGAATGGCGGCCAGGATCTGATTCGGAGGTATGACCGAAGTCGGAATCGACTCCTCCCCGGACAGCTCGGAGTACTGCCGTGATAAGGCATCCGCTCTGATGTTCTTGGAACCGGGTAGGTAGGAGACCACGTAATTAAAACGTGACAAGAACAGAGCCCATCTGGCCTGACGTGGTGTCAATCTCTTGGCCTCAGAAAGGTAGGTCAGATTCTTGTGGTCCGTCAGGATGAGAACCGGAACCACCGAGCCCTCGAGCAAGTGCCTCCATTCTTTAAGGGCCTGCACAATGGCCAATAACTCCCTGTCACCAATCTGATAGTTGCACTCCGCGGAAGACAGTTTCCGGGAGTAAAACCCACAGGGAAGCAGAGGACCCTCTGGTGTATTACGCTGAGACAGAAGGCCGCCTACTCCCGTCTCAGACGCGTCCACCTCGAGGACAAAGGGCAACCCAGGGTTGGGATGCGACAGAATCGGAGCCGACACAAAGGCGGACTTTAGAGCCTCAAAAGCTCGGATGGCCTCGAGCGGCCAGACCTGGAAATTACTGCCCTTCCTGGTCAGATCCGTGAGAGGCTTGGCTAGCATGGAAAAGTCCCTGATGAACTTCCGATAATAATTGGCGAAGCCCAAAAAGCGCTGCAGGGCACGGAGACCACTGGGCTGGGGCCACTGTAAGACAGCCGAAACCTACTCAGGATCCATGGAGAACCCCTCAGCGGAAATGATGTAACCTAAGAAGGTTACCTGGGATCGGTGAAATTCGCATTTCTCAAGCTTACCGAACAGCCTGTTCTCTCGTAACCGTTGCAACACTCGTCTGACATCCATAATGTGGGCCTCCATGGATTCAGAATATACCAAGATGTCATCCAAATAGACCACCACACACTGCTGCAACAGGTCACGGAAAACATCGTTGATGAATTCCTGGAAGACTGCGGGCGCATTGCACAACCCAAAGGGCATAACCAAGGATTCATAATGACCGGTCCTGGTGTTAAACGCGGTCTTCCACTCATCGCCCGCCTTGATCCTTACCAGGTTATATGCCGCCCTCAGGTCGAGTTTGGTAAAGACCGTGGCCCCTTTGAGGCGATCGAACAGCTCGGAAATCAAGGGTATCGGGTAAGCGTTCTTGATCGTGATGCGATTGAGACCCCTGTAATCGATGCAAGGCCTCAACTCACCGCCCTTCTTTTTCACAAAGAAAAATCCAGCCCCTGCCGGGGACGAGGATTTGCGAATGTGTCCGCGTGAAAGCGCCTCCCTCACGTACTCCTCCATGGCCTCATTCTCCTCTACCAACAGTGGATAGACTTTGCCACGAGGAGGAACGGCACCGGATTGTACCTCTATGGCACAATCGTATGGGCGGTGCGGAGGTAGGGCAACCGCGCGCACCTTATCGAATACATCCCGGTACTCTTCGTATTCAGGAGGCAACAGAGAGTCCGAGGAAGTACACAGCAACTTGACAGGCCCATGGATGCAACTAACCCCACACTGCGGTGACCACGAGAGGATCTCGACCGATCTCCAATCGAAAGTCGGGTTATGCTTCTGGAGCCAGGGGTACCCCAAGACCACCGAGTAGTGTGGAGACGAAATAACCTGGAGACAGACCGACTCTCTGTGAACGGCACCAATGGCTATCCCCACTGGAAGGGTCTCATGAGTCACGTGTGGCGGCAGAAGGGGTCTGCCGTCTATCGCCTCAAGAGCCAGTGGGGAACCTCGAGGCTGCAGAGGAATGGAATTGGCGGCAACGAACACTCTATCAATGAACAAACCACCAGCACCAGAGTCCACCAACGCCTGGGTCGTCACCGAGCCCCCGACCCAGGAGAGGACAACCGTGATCAGTGGTTTGTCAACACGGGAAACCGGGGACGAGGAGACTCCACCCAAGATCTGCCCCCGACAGGACCTCAGGTGCGAGCGTTCTCCCGGACGGTTCGGACATGCCAACCGAAAATGCCCACCGAGACCACAGTACATGCATCGGCCCTCGCGTCTCCGGAGTGCCCTCTCCCCCTCGGACAGGCGAGCAAACCCCCGCTGCATGGGTTCACCCCCAGACAAGTCATCCCCAGGAGGCGTGGGAGGAGAGGGAGGCACGGGTGGGACAGCAAACGTAGGCGCCAATCTGTTAGGAGACCTCCGCAGGCTCTCCTTAAAGGAAGGTCTCTCCCTGAGTCTGGTGTCAATCAAAATCAGGAAAGAAATAAGAGACTCGAGCTCCACTGGTAGGTCCTTAGCTGCAACCTCATCCTTCAAGGCATCCGAGAGACCATGAGAGAAAGCAGCGACCAGAGCCTCATTATTCCAGCCCACCTCTGCTGCCAGGGTACGAAACTCAATGGCGTATTCAGCTACGGATCGTGAACCCTGTCTGATGGACATAAGGAGCTTCGCAGCAGAGGCAGCACGAGCCGGCACATCGAATACCTTCCGAAGAGAAGCAACAAAACCGGAAAACTCGGCAACCACCGGATTGTTGTTCTCCCATAAAGGGCTGGCCCAGGCCAAGGCCTTGTCCGAGAGCAGCGAGATCAAGAAGCCCACCTTTGATCTCTCAGTGGGAAAGGCATGTGGCAGCAACTCGAAATAAATGCCCACCTGGTTAAGGAAACCTCGGCACTGAGTTGGCTCTCCCCCAAAGCGCTGTGGAAGGGGGGCAGAACCGGTCATACCCCGAGACACCGCAGGCGCAGCAACAGGTGTCGGGGTAGACTCTGGCGCAACAACCGGGGCGGCAGTAGGAGCGGGCCCGGGAGCGACAACCGACCCATCGGCAACGGAAGCGAAATGAGCCGTGCGTTCAAGCAGGGTTTGCAACGCCACAGCGAACCGACCCAACAGGTGATCCTGCTGATCAAGTCTGGCAACCAGCGTAGGTAGCGAGGATGGCCCTGTACCGTCAGAATTCATGGCTTGGTCCTAATGTCATGGAACCATGAACCAGACGTACAACAGAGATGAGTGGAAATAAGAAGGCTTTATTGGAAATCAAGCCGTAGCAAAAGTCCAAACGGATGGCTAAACCGAAGCAGGGTCTTGCGTAGACAGAGGTCAGGAACCAGGAGGGTGGTCAGACGAAGCCAGGATCAGGAACCAACGGGGTAGTCAGACGAAGCCAGGATCAGGAACCAACAGGGTAGTCAGATGAAGCCAGGATCAGGAACCAACGGGGTAGTCAGACGAGGCCAGGATCAGGAACCAGAAGCAGCAGCAGTCTTAGAAGCATGTGAACACAGGAGGACCAAGCAAGGAACTGAAGCCACAGACCTTCTATATATATGAGCTAGGCATCCAGCTCCTCCCAGTGGGAAGGAGAAGCCGCAGGGTGGGAGGCTACAAGAAACCCAGAAACCAAGATGGCCGCCAGCACATGTCAAACGAAGGTAAGACCATGACAGCATGAGAAAGAGAGACCACATTTAAGGGAGATAAAATTATAATTTTTGGGGGGGATCGAGTGGAAAAATGGGAAAAGTTAATGAGGCGCAAATATGGGACAAATTACAGAAGCGCAAATGTGGGAAAAGTTATTGAGGCACAAATGTTGTACAAATTAGTAAAACAGAAATGCGGGACAAATTATTGAAGCACAAATGTGGGGCAAATGAGTAAAGCGCAAATGTGGGACAAATTATTGAAACACAAATGTGGGACAACTTGTTAAAGTTTAAGCATTGAATGATGAGTTGGCGTGCATGAATTAAAGAAGAATTTCTGAAATTTTATTCCCTGTCAACTATGCAGAGCAGGGGTTTATTCATGTCTAAAATTGTAAAATGTCAAGAATGTAACAGAAAAATTACAGAAATTTATTAACCTGTCTACTTGGTAGAGCAGGGGTATATTACACCCCCAAATTTGTGAATTTCACCCGAATATGTAACAGACATTTTTTTATTTTTTTTACCTGTCTACTCGGTATAGCACTGGTACATCACACCCAAAAATTGGTGAATTTCACCCGAAAATGTACCTGACAATTGTATTTTATTTTTTGCCTGTCTATTAGGTAGCGCAGTGGTACATCACATGCCCTGCAGTATAACAATGGCTGGTTAAGGCAGGCATACATGTCTATTTTGCACAAGGTATGGACAAGTCCTGTGGGATCCATGCCTGGTTCATTTTAATTAACGTGAGCTTGGCCACATTGGCTGTAGACAGGCGGCTGCGCTTGTCTGTAATGACGCCCCCTGCCGTGCTAAACACACGTTCAGATAATACACTGGCTGCAGGGCAGGCCAGCACCTCCAAGGCGTAACGGGCAAGCTCAGGCCATGTGCCCAATTTGGAGACCCAGAAGTTAAAGGGGGTAGACCCGTCATTCAGTACGTGTAGGCGTTTGCACACATACTGCTCCACCATGTTGGTGAAATGCTGCCTCCTGCTAAGACGTTCCATATCAGCTGGTGGTGCTGGTTGTTGTGGCGTGCTGACAAAGCTTTTCCACATTTTGGACATGCTAACCCTGCCTTCTGAGGTGCTGGCGATGACCCAGCTGTGTTGCCGACGTCTTCCTCTTCCCCTGCCTTTGTCTTTTGCTTCCACTATGCCCCCGCTGTCAGGTGGGAATGCCACCAGCAGCACGTCTACCATTGTGCGCTTGTACTCATGCATCTTACGATTACACTCCAGTGAGGGAATTAAGGACGGTAGGTTGTCCTTGTAATGGGGATCCAGCACCGTGGCCACCCAGTAATCAGCACAAGCTAGAATGTGGACAACTCGGCCGTCGTTGCAGAGACACTGCAGAATGTAATCGCTCATGTGTTCCAGGCTGCCCAGAGGCAATGAAAAGCTGTCCTCTGTGGGAGGTCTATCGTTTGTGTCCTCTGTATCCCCCCCAGCCACGCACCAGTGATGGCCATGAGCTGGTCTGGGTGTCGTCCTGCTGTGAACATGGTTCCTCCTCCTCCATCTCCTTCTCCTCATCCTCCACCTCGTCATCCTCCAGAATTGTGCCCGGGCTGGACAATTGTGTACCTGGCATTTGTGGGTGCAGAAACCCACCCTCGGAGCCACTTGTGAATGACTGGCTGGGAACCCTGCAAAATGATCCCTCTTCCTCCTCCTGTGCCACATCCTCTTCCATCATCGCCAGGAGCATTTTTTCAAGGAGGCATACAAGTGGGATAGTTACGCTGAGAACGGCGTTATCGCCACTGGCCATGTTGGTGGAGTACTCAAAACAGTGCAACAAGGAACATAGGTCTCGCATGGAGGCCCAGTCATTAGTGGTGAAGTGGTGCTGTTCCGCAGAGCGACTCATCAATGTGTGCTGCAGCTGAAACTCCACTATCACCTGCTGCTGCTCGCACAGTCTGGCCAGCATGTGCAAGGTGGAGTTCCACCTTGTGGGCACGTCGCATTTGAAGCTGTGGGCGGGAAAGCCGAAGTTACGCTGCAGCGCTGACAGGCGAGCAGCAGCAGGGTGAAAACGCCGAAAGCGTGCACAGACGGCCCACACTTTATGTAGCAGCCCTGACATATTGGGGTAATATTTAAGGAATCTCTGCACCACCATATTCAGCACATGGGCCAGGCAAGGGCTGTGCGTCAAACTGGCTAGTCCAAGAGCTGCAATGAGATTTCACCCATTATCGCACAACACCAGGCCGGGCTTGAGGTTGACTGGCACAAACCACTCATCGGTCTGTTGTTCAAGGCCCGTCCACAGCTCCGGCGCAGTGTGGGGTTTGTTCCCCAAACAGATAAGTTTTAAAACTGCCTGCTGTCGTTTACCCCTGGCTGTGCTGAAGTTGGTGGTGAAGGTGTTACGCTGACCGGATGAGGAGCCGGTAGAGGATGAGGAAGTGGAGTATGAGGAGGAAGCAACAGGAGGCAAACTAAAGTGCCCTGCAAACCTCGGTGGTGGAAAGACATGCACTAAACTGCTATCCGCCTCTGGCCCAGCCTCCACAGCATTTACCCAGTGTGCTTTTACGGAGATATAAAGTCCCTGACTGTGCTTACCGGTCCACGTATCCGTAGTGAGGTGCACCTTGCCACAGATGGCATTGCGCAGTGCACACTTGATTTTGTCCCCTACTTGGTTGTGCAGGGAAGGGGTGGCTCGCCTGGAAAAGTAATGGTGGCTGGGCACGACATACTGTGTGACAGCCACCGCCATAAAGCTTTTAAAACTCTCCGTCTCCACCAGACAGAATGACAGCATTTCAAAGACCATTAATTTAGAAATGCTGGCATTCAGGGCTAGGGATCACGGGTGAGTAGGAGGTACATCCTCTTCCTCTCCAGTGTTTGGGAGATGGAAAGCTTAATGCTTCCGTGGGACATTGTGGAGATTCTTGGTGACCCAGCTGGTGGTGTTACTGGAAGATCCTTTGTTTGCGGGGTAGCAGGTGGCACTGTCACTCCAGAGGTAGATGAAGAGGCCGAGACTGCAGCAGAAGAGGAAGCAGGAGGAGCCAGAGACCTTTCTTGGTTTTTGAGGTGTCTACTGTACTGCAGATCGTGCTTTGCACTTATATGCCTGGTTATGCAGGTTGTGCTCAGGTTGCGAACGTTTATGCTTCGCTTCAGGCTCTGATTGCACAGCGTGAAAACCACTTGTGTATTAACGTCAGCACATTGTCTGAAGAACTGCCACGCCAGGGAACTTTTTGGAGCTAACTTTGGTGTGCTCAGTCCCTTGCTGCGGTGGGCAGTAGCAGGCGTACTGTCAAGAGGACGGCCGTTCAGCTTTTGCACCCTGCTACCTCTTCTGCTGGGCTGGTGGCTCTGTGCGACCACCGCCTCTTTCTCAGAACTACATAGGTCACTCGCATGACCTTGATTCCATGTGGGGTCGAGGACCTCAGATGGATAAAAAAAAATTGTTTTATTCGGTCACTGGGCTCAGGGCAGGGTAATAAGATTGTGTCCTGAACCCACATAACTAAATGTATGTCAATCGCTGAGTTAGATTCACATTTTGAACCAAACATTATCTCCTATTCTCTCCCTGAAATCACCATCAGCATCCTCTCCCTACACTAGTAACAGCAGAGTGACATGCTGCGCTACGTGACTCCAGCTTATATAGAGGCTGTGTCACATGCTGCACTGGCCAATCACAGACATGCCATTAGTAGGCATGACTGTGATGGCTTCTAAGGGCACGGAGTTAAACGCCTGTTGGTTGGCTGCTCTGCAGCCTTTCAAAAAGTGCAGAGAAATCACCAAACACCGAACCCGGACCCAAACTTTTACTGAAATGTTCGGGTTACGGTCCCGGGTCCATAAATCCTAAAGTGTGGTACGAATCCAAACTTTACAGTTCGGGTACGCTCAACCCTAAAACCAAACTGTAAAGTTCGGGTTTGTACCGAACTTTAGGATTTTTGGACACCGGACCTAAACCTCAACACTTCAGTAAAAGTTTGGGTTCCGGTTCGGTGTTCGGCTATTTTATTGTGCTTTTTGAAAGGCTGCAGAGCAGCCAATCAACAAGCGTTTAACTCTGTGCCCTTAGAAGCCACCACAGCCATGCCTACTAATGGCATGGCTATGATTGGCCAGTGCAACATGAAACCAAGCCTCTATATAAGCTGGAGTCACGTAGCACTGCACGTCACTCTGCTGTTACTAGTGTAGGGAGAGGATGCTGCTGCTGTAAGGGGGAGAATAGCACAGAATCTTTAATCAGAAGTGCTTGTTAACTCAGCGATCTACCTAGATTTTATTTGTCTGTGCAACACACAATCTTTTTACCCTGCCCTGAGCCCAGTGACCCAGAAAAATAACTTTTATCCGTCTGTTAGTTAGGTGGGCGGCGGTGGCAGCCATTTTTGCAAGTTCTGTGCAACAGCACAGCATATGTGCATTTGTGACAGTCAAATAGAAGCTTGAACTACTGCAATTATATTATGGGTATAAAAAAAAAATCACCTTTTTTGGGCAAGACTACATCTGTGGGCTTTTCAGCATTAGTCAGGGTGCAATTTAATCTAGAAATAAAGCAATCATTTTCTGGGTTTTAAAAAACACCCTTTGTGGGCAAAATACTCAATTTTACAGCCCTTGCTGCATCTGTCAGTGTGAAATTCAAGCGTTATATACTGCTGTCATATACTGTTATTAAAAAAACACCCATTTTGGCAAAAAAAAAAACTAATTTGCGGCCTTGTCTGCATCTGTCTGTGTGAGATACAATCTTGAAATACAGCAATAATATTCTGTGTTAAAAAAAAAACAACTAATTTTGCGCAAAGTACTTAATATTGCATCCTTTGCTACATTTGTCATCGTGAGATACACATGTTAGATACTGGTGTTCTATTCTGTTATAAATAAAAACACCCATTTTGGGCCAAAATCTTAATTTGCAGCCTTTGCTGCATCTGTAAATGTGAGATACATAAGTTAGATACTGCTATCCTATTTTGTTATTAAAAAAAACACCCATTTTTGTCTGAAAACTACATTTTGCAGCCTTTGCTGCATCTGTCATTGTTTTTTTTTTTTTTTTTTTTTTTTTTAAACATATTTATTTTGTTTTCAAAGCCGTAAAGCATGACAGTAGGTTACAGGGTAAAATGTAACATGGAAAGGTACATAATCTTCAACAATTTTGAAATCAAGGCATCAATGTAGAGGAAGCACGCACTTAGATGACCTACATATGCAAATCAGGTACATTGTATGAACATTCTGACCATATTCACAACTACCTGTGTGTGGAGGAATTTTCTCAGGTTTGGAGCATAAAACTATGCGCGGAGCTGTTTAGTCTAGAGTAGCCTAAATGTCATTAGGGTCGAGATGCTGGAGGCAAACCCCTGCATGAGGGGCAATCCAAGCTTAGAAGGCTCGAGGTATGTGTGGGATATGACAACAGAGCATATGAGAAAGGATGTGTAAACAACCAGGGGGGGGGGGGGGGAAGTGCCTATGAGCTATTGGAGAATCTAAAGGTGGACCAGAGTGACCAACGCTTCAAAAAGGTCGGGTGTGTGCGAGATTCCCAAGCAGATAGTTCTTCAAAACGATAAAGCTGGTCCACCTTAAGCTTCCACTGCTCGATTGTCGGCAACGAGGTCTGGAGCCAGTGTTTGGGGACGAGTAGACGTGCTGCAATCAAGAGCTGTTTGAAAAGATAACTTGGAGAGGGTTGATTTGCGTCTGTATAGTGGGACAGCAATGCGCCAAGTGGAGACATCTTTACCGATTCACGGCAAATTTGGTTGCTTAAACAAAAGATATCTGCCCACCATTTGCTTATAACTGGACAGTTCCACCAAATATGGAGGAAGGTCCCAGTCCCCTCGGAGCACCTCCAGCACCTGTCCGAGGAAGACACAGCGAAGTGTGCAGATCTAGATGGGGTAATATACCATTGGGTCAGTATTTTGTATCCATTTTCCTGGATGCGCACGCATCGGGAAGCCTTATGGGGGGTGTTAAATAAGTCGGGCAGATCATTGAAGGGTATAGTTAACCCGGTTTCTCTTTCCCAGTTGTGTATAAAAGATGGCTTAGCGATAAGTGGTGGGGTGCGCAATTTGCCATGTATTTGCGATATTATTTTCCTCGGGGGTTTAGAGCTGATGATGAGGGCTTCAAACCAACCTATTGGACGAAGGAGTTCACCTTCAGTGTTGTTTCTTATTAGAAAGGACCTAATATGAGGAATCAAGGTAAGGTCGCATGGATTTGGGTTAAGCAGAGTATGTATGGCTGTAGTCTCTAGTGGTTTCCCAGGGAGGTCCACGAGGTCTCTAATGGGCAAAGAGGAGGATTTGATATGTTTAGAGGAAGATTGCAGTAATAATGGAGAGGATGTACCTAAGATATCTGCAATCGTTAGGATAGGGGAAGGGAAGGGAATTGAGTATTGGGAAGAGTTCAGCCATCTCCAGGCATCTAGTGTTGCTTTTAGAATTGGATAGTTAGGCAGTGCTATATGTGGTGGAAATTGGTGTCCTAGTAGGGTTGTCCGAAAAGAAGTGACTAGTATGCTTTGTTCTAGGCTAACCCAAGGTTTATCAATGGGGTTGCGGAGCCAATCTATTGCTCTAGCTAATAGTATCGCTTTTCCATACAGTTCAGGGTCAGGGAGGCCAATGCCGCCTAGCTGGCGTGGATGGGCCAAGAGTTTGTAGGAAAGTCTGGCCTTTTTGCCGTTCCATATGAAGTTTCTAAATTTTTGTTTCAGGGATGTGTAAAATGAATTGGGTATAGGTATTGGGAGGACCTGTTGCAGGTACGTCAGGCGCGGTAAGATCAAAGAGGTAAGGAGATTTTTACGCCCAAACCAGGATAACATTGGCGCCCTGGTCTGTAAATTGTCTATGGCTGAAAATAGAGAGTTTTTAAGGGGGATGTAGTTTAGTGAAAAGAGATCCGAGATTTGGGGGCTGATCTTGACTCCTAAATAAGTGATAGTTGGGGATGACCAGTTAAAGGGGGAATTTTTCATCAGTTGGGACCTGGTATGAGTGGATATTCCAAGCGTAATGATCAGCGATTTGCTAGCATTTATCTTAAAGTTTGAAATAGAACTATATTGTTGTAGGTGATTTTGTATATAAGACAGGGAAGTGGTTGGGTTTGTTGTCATGATCATTACATCATCGGCAAATGCTGAAATTTTGTGGTCCCTTCCTCCCAAAGCAAAGCCTCTGATGCTATGATCATTCCTAAACGTGGATAGAAGGGGTTCCATAGCCAAAACAAAAAGGAGGGGGGACAAGGGACAGCCTTGGCGGGTGCCATTGTGTATACGAAAGGGCAATGAAAGACTACCATTAACCATTACCAGGGCAGTGGGACCAGGTAGACCAAAGCCCAGAAGAACTTGTCTTAAATATATCCAATTGATCCTATCAAACGCTTTTTCTGCGTCGGTGCTGAGTAGAAGGAGAGGGGAGGAATTATGCTTGGCATGACATATTGCGTTGATAACTCTCGCAGTGTTATCTTTGCCCTCTCTATTGCGGACAAAGCCCACCTGGTCCCCATGTATCAAAGAGGGGAGGAAGTTTGCCAGTCGGTTGGCCAACATTTTAGCTAGCAGTTTGAGATCCAAATTCAGGAGGGAAATGGGTCTGTAATTAGCGCAGAGTGTGGGATCCTTTCCCTCCTTGGGGATCAGTGCTATGTGTGCGGTCGTCATATCTCTAGATAGGGCGTTACCCTGCAATGCAAAATTGCATACATTAAGGAGGTGTGGGAGTAGCTGGGTCTTAAAGGCTTTGTAATATGTTGACGGGAGGCCGTCAGGGCCAGGACTTTTCCCTAGGGGTAGTTGGGAGAGAGCTACAGAAAGTTCCTCGATAGAGAAAGGAGCTGCCAGTAAGGTTCTCTGATTATCGGCGAGTTGAGGGAGGGTGTTCGCCTCTAAAAAGGAGGAGATTAAAGATAGATGGGCCTCAGAGGATGAAGGGGGCGGGATATTATAAAGCTCTTCGTAAAATTTTCTAAATTGGGTAGCTATTTGGTTTGTGGCAAAAATTGTGTCGCCATTTGGGGACTTTAGTTGATGTATGTAATTGCTGTCTCTTCTTGCCTTAATTCTATTCATCAAGAACTTAGTAGTCTTATCGCCATGAGCATAAAATTTATGCTGCGAGTTTAGATAGTATTTGGCGGATTTAGCATCCAATAAAGCTTTTAGTTCTGCCCTAAGACTAGTAAGGTCTCGACGCTGAGAATCGGCTAGGGAACGTTTGTGTTGGGTCTCTAGCTTTCTAATTCTAGTAAGAAGAGATGTTATCTTCTGTTCTCTGATTTTCTTAATGTGTGATCCAATACTAATGAAGTGTCCCCTTATGAAAGGTTTGTGTGCGTCCCAGAGAGTTTGAGGGGATATAGAGGGGTCGTTATTCATTTTAAAGTACTCCTCTAGTAAGGAAGAGACTTTTGTAATGATTTTGGGGTCTCCTATAATGGATTCGTTCAGGCGCCAATTAAAACATGGGAAATTACGTGTAGGGGACGTGACCGTGAGAAAAACAGGTGCATGATCGGAAATATGAATAGATCCGATCTTGGCCTCTGAGCAGTGCTGGAGGTGCTCCTTGGACACAAATAAGTAGTCGATACGGTGGTACGTATTGTGAACATGTGAAATGAAGGTGTAGTCTACATCGCTAGGATGAAGAGAACGCCAAGAGTCAACCAGATGCAAGTTCCAGAAACCCTCTCTCGCCCTTCTCAGTGAGTTCAGGGAGTGAGCTGATTTATGGGAAGAGACATCTAGCTCGGGGTCGAGCGCAATATTAAAGTCGCCTCCCAGCACCACAATACCTTCTTTAAAGGACTCAATGAGTTTATACAAGCTGGCAAACCAGGATATTTGTTTGTTGTTGGGAGCGTACAGGTTGATAAATGTGTATGTCTGAGGGCCTATATTCCCTTTCACTAAGAGATATCTCCCCTCTGGGTCTTGAGTGTGTTCAGAGTATTTAAAAGGGATTTTTCTTTTAAAACCAATGCTGACACCTCCGGAAGCCGACGAATTACCACCACAATGGAACCACACAGGATAATGTGAAAATTCCAGGTTGGGGTAATGGTTGAACCGGAAGTGTGTCTCCTGGAGAAGCAACACATCTGAACCCTCTTTGCGTAGCATTGCTAAAATTTGGCTTCTCTTAGAAGGGGAGTTAAATCCTCTCACATTGTATGTAGCAATGTGTAGATCAGCCATGATCGTTCAGAGAGTGGGGATCAAGGCGCGTCAATGTGTCAGTCCCCCAGGGGAGAGCACTTACCGGTGAGGTATCAGTCAGCTGGTCAGAAGAAAAGGATGGGATCCATAAGCTAGAGTGGAAACCTCTACTGAGTTGTGACAATAGAATCATGTACCTTAGAACAAACTGGGGAAAAAAAGAAAACATTAGAACAGGAAAAAAACATTTCAAGCATAGGGTCACCCCTAAGCTAGTCATCTTGGGGGGAAAAGGTCTAGTGACCGAATTGTGTGCCGTCTAGTACATTAACAAGCAGCCTGCTTGGAATAAAAGGTCCCTCCACTAAGGGAGAAGTTGTTGACTATTTACGAAAAGGCTAGCTAGCTAGTGGCAAGGACTGAGCAAATCTTGTGTTAGGAAATTGGACAGAGCTAACAGACCAATTAGGTAGAAAGCGAGAGAATAAGGACTGGACATGAGACAGTAGTAAAGGGACAAAAGTGAAGTGGGGGAGGAAAGACATACTGGAAGACAGACAGACAATAGGTTACATCAAATGGTTGGGTCTTCTCTGGATTACGGTGAGACAAGTCCGTTCCGTGAGACGTCCGCTGTTATTCGTTCAAATGTAGATGAGATTCTGGCAGTCAGGATATACCGGACGAAAGACAGGAATGGGCCAAAGAAAGTTCACCGGTCTTGGGTAAGTCTCATTGGGGTCATCTGCCTCCCCTTCTTACCCGTTTTATGGGCTTTAGGGGTATGCATCACGGTGAAGGGCGTAACGGTTGGAATCTCTGGAAGTGCAGCAACATCTTGAAATAAGTCCCAATTTTCAATCTGGAAGGGAGGGATTTGCAAAACGTCATACATTGCATCCAGATCCGCATGTGAAGAAATGTTGAAACGACGTCCATCATGGGAAAAAGATATGCCAAACGGAAAGTTCCATTTATATTGGATCCTATTAGCACGTAGCCATTCTGTCAGGGGTTTCATGACCCGGCGCTTTCTGAGCGTGGAGGGAGCTAAATCTTGATAAATGGAGACTTGCGCTCCTTCAAAAACGAGGTCAGGGCGGTTTCTGGCCGCTTCTTGAACTGCAGCTTTCACTTGGAAGTTCAGAAATTTACAAATTATGTCCCTGGGGGGATCTTCTGCTTTGGGCTTAGGGCGAAGAGCCCTGTGTGCTCTCTCCAGTGTTATTTCTGGGGTGAAATTTGGGCCGAGGAGTGAAACGCAGAGGTGTCTGACCGCATTTGGGACGTCACCTGGGGCAACCGTTTCAGGAATCCCACGTATCCGGAGGTTATTGCGGCGCCCCCTATTCTCATGGTCTTCCAGGGCATTATGCAGCTCATTGAGGTAAGCGCTGCACTTCTGTAATGAAGTAGACGTAGCCCTTTGATGTTCCAGCACCATGAACTGTTGTGTCTCGAGGGCTTCTACCCTATCTCCCACTTGCCTCATGTCCTGGCGCATCGCTGCTATCTCGCTCAGGACAGGCTCCATGGCTTTGCACAGGGCCTGTTTCAGATAATGCCGGGTTATGGGGAGAGTCCCTTTACCTTGCGGCTCATCGGAGATACTTTCATCATCGGACCTCTCCTGCACGCTGGCTCTGTGGGGCTGTGCGGGCTGAGTCGGCGCCATCTTGATTTCTCGCGCCACAAACGAGGACGCCGCTTTCTTGATAAACTTGTCCATTTCTCCGCTCGCTGGCAGGGTTTTTTGCTGAGTCGGGTGCTCACCGAGTTTAGGGTTGCCAATTTTCACCATAGTGAGGCTGATAGCTGCAGATTGCTAGAGGTTTAGACGGCGGTAGTGCAGGAGCTCAGCAAAGTGCGGCCATCACAGACCGGCGCAGGCTCCGCCCCCTGCATCTGTCATTGTGAGATACACCCTTTAGATACTGTTGTTGTATTCTGTTATGGAAAAAAAAACACCCATTTTGGGCAAGATCTTAAATTTGCGAAATATGATGAGAGCGTCAAATAAGGGACGTGGACCCGGTCGTGGTGCTGCTGGTGGAGCTCCTGTTGCAGTGAGAGGACGTGGTTGATCTGTGACAGCTATACGCACAAGTTAAACACCTTCCTTAGGTGCAAGTAGGTGACAGAACCTTCAGCGGTATTTGGTCAGGCTTAATGCGGCTCTACAAATGGTGAGGCCAGAACAAGTACAGGCTATAGTAGATTGGGTTGCTGACAGTGACTCCAGTTCCTTTACATTGTCTCCTACCCAGTCTCCTGCTTAAAGATCAGAGTTGGCACCTGCAGCCGATGTCCATCAGTCTTTCGCCTCACTACCTTGCAAATCAGCCAAGCAGTCTGAGCCCCAAGTCATGCAGCAGTCTCTTCTGCTTTTTGATGACTCTGCTAGCAGGGTTTCTCAGGGCCATCCACCTAGCCTTGCCCCAGAAGTGGAAGATATTGAGTGCACTGATGCCCAACCACTTATGTTTCAAGAGGAGTACATGGGAGGTCCACCGCAGTACGTCTCGGATGATGATGAAACACAGGTGCCAACTGCTGCGGCTTTCGAAAGTGTGCAGACCGACAAGGAGGGCAGGGGTGAAGACTGGGTGGAAGATGATGTGGAGGACCATGAGGTCCTCGACCCCACATGGAATCAAGGTCATGCGAGTGACCTGTGTAGTTCGGAGGAAGAGGTGGTGGTAGAACACAGGGTCACCAGCCCAGCAGAAGAGGTAGCAGGGTGCAAAAGAGGAACAGCCGTCCCCTAGACAGTACACCTGCTACTGTCTACTGCAGCAAGGAGTTCCCTGGCGTGGCAATTCTTCAGACAATGTGCTGATGTTAAGACACGAGTGGTTTGCACGCTGTGCAATCAGAGCTTGAAGCGAGGCATAAACGTTCTTAACCTGAGCACAACCTGCATGACTGGCTGCATTGGTATTACAGTTGAGCCCCCCCCCCCCCATTTATAAAGTGTTTACTTATAATTTTTAACTATGCAAGCAAGCAAGCAATCATACAGCTTACCATTCTGTCCAGTGTGCCAAAAGATCCTGTCCAATTGTCCCGATGCATTAACATATGCAAGTTGGAATTTCGGTGACTTGGAACGTTGCAGATCAATAAGTGCAATGGCTGACCTTTCTGTAGCTACAAGCGCAGGAGATCGTTTGTTCACAATAAGAAATGCTTAAATGTGAGAACAGTCTCCTTGACAGCACACCATGTCAGCCAGTGTACTTTTGCAGTATGGCTAACTTGATCACATGTGCACGATGAACTTTAGCAAATGATCAGCTTTGTGGCTACTCTCACCCAGGCTCATGGGGATAACCATGGAGGAGGATGCGGTGAAAACACTGATGCAAGCACATTAACCCTAAATTTGCCATGGTCAGCACTGACCGCGGCACATGCGATGTGTGGAGAGGGAGGGAGCTTTAATTGGGTCCCCGAGCTGCTTTAAGCATCGTAGATGCCTTCCGTGACAGCCTGTAAGATTCAGCCCCCTTGATCTCACAGGCAGGAAGCTGTAAGTGTATTACAGTGTGTAGTTTCACAAAAAAATGGGATCACTTTTTGAGGGTTTCCACTTTCCACTGTAGAGGTATGTGAGGGTCTCTTAAAATACAAAATGGTGCCTAAAAAACATTCTAGCGAAATCTGCCTCCAAAATCCATATGGTGCTCCTTTCCTTATGACCACTGTCACGTGCCCATAGACCAGTTTACTGCCACATAGGGGGTATTTATGTAAACTCAAGAATCAGAGTAATATACCATATATTTAGGTTTATTTTGCTGTTAACCCTTGCTGTGATTAACATAAAAAATGCACCCAAAAAATGTAATTTTGAAATTTCACCTCCATCTTCCTTTAACTCTTGTGGAACACCCCAAGGATAGTGTTGATCGAGCACCAAAGTGCTCGGGTGCTCTTCAGAGCACTTGAGTATAATGGAAGTCAATAGGAGAACCTGAGCATTAAACCAGGCACCCCCTGGGCAGTTTGCCTGGTTCATAGGCACAGGTCAGAAATTAAAGGGGTTGTCCAGGTTCAGAGCTGAACCTGGACAGCCCTCCATTTTCACCCAGGCAGCCCCCCTGACATGAGCATCGGAGCAGTTCATGCTCCGATGCTCTCCTTTGCCCTGCGCTAAATTGCACAGGGCAAAGGCATTTTTCTGAGTTCCAGTGACGTACCGGGGCTCTCTATGGGGCTGACAGGAACCCCGGTGACGTCACCGGCACTGATGGGCGGGATTTGGCTCTGCCCTAGCCAGTAAAACGGCTAGGGCAGAGCTAAAGCCCGCCCCTCAGAGCCGGTGACGTCACCGAACACACTGCTGGGCGGAAGTTACCGCCCGGCAGTGTGTTATTGAAAACACAAGAGCCCGTGCCCTGTGCGATCTAGCGCAGGGCACTGGAGCGCATCGGAGCTTGAGATGCTCCGATGCTAGGCTCAGGGGGGCTGCCGGGGTGAAAATAAGGGTATGTCCGGGTTCAGCTCTGAACCCGGACAACCCCTTTAATGGAAACACCACCAAAATGGGTAGAATGTCTGGATGCATCTTGGACTCCTAGGTAGCTGCTGGGAACGATGTTGTCCGAGTAGTATGCCACTTTTACAGACTGCCAATAATATGCACCAAACCGAAGATAAAATAGATTTTAGAGTAAATTTTTTTAGGAAAGATTCTTTCCTGTATATTAGAAGAAAGCCAAAAATTTGAAGGAAGAGGCACTCCAATACAACCTGAATATCACATAAAGAAAGACTTCATTCACATTGTGGTACAATTGTTCAGGTAGTGGGACTCCTACATTCATAAAGCCTATGCACTACAATACTCCCTTTATTACACATACAGGGCATCATACACACACTTGATACATTTTGATTGATGGCCTGCTGGTGACCCTCAAAAACATTTGGAGCAAGGGTCTTCTGATCTGATCATCTAAAACATTAGGGGTGAGGGCCTGCTGCTAATTGGTTGACTCTAGATAACCTGGGGCCGATAGCACGTCCCTATGATGGTGACAATCCATTAGGATGTCTGCCCTATCAGCTTTCAATGTTATTTTCAGCGCAAACCATGGTGAGCACGGGTAACAGTGAATCATGGTTCGATTCCGGAGAGGGAGCCTGAGAAACGGCTATGGCTAATACATCCAAGCAAGGCAGCATGCGCACAAATTACCTATTAGGTGTAACTAGGTGAGGGCCTGCAGGTGAGCTGACCCTGTAAAAGATTTTAGGTGAGGGCCTGCTGGTGAGTTGACCCTGTAAAACATTATATGCGAGAGCCTTCATGTAAGCTGACCCTGTAAAAGATTGTAGGTGAAGGCCTGCTGGTGAGCTGACCCTGTAAAAAAATATATGCAAGGGCCTGCTGGTGAGCTCATCCTGTAAAACATTATATGTGAGGACCTGCTGGTGAGCTGACCCTGTAAAACATTGTAGGTGAGGGCCTGCTGGTGACCTGATCCTCTAAAAAATTATATGAGAGGGCCTTCAGGTAAGCTGACCCTGTAAAAGATTATAGGTGAAGGCATGCTGGTGAGCTGACCTTGTAAAACATTGTATGCGAAGGCCTGCTGGTGAGCTGACCCTGTAAAAAATTATATGTGAGGGCCTGCTGGAGAGTTGACCCTGTAAAAGATTGTAGGTAAGAGGATGCTGGTGAGCTGATCCTTTAAAAACTTATATGTGAGAGCCTGCTGGTGAGCTGACCCTGTAAAACATTGTAGATGAGGGCCTGCTGGTGGGCTGACCCTTAAAAACATTGCAAGTGAGGGCCTGCTGGTGAGCTGACCCTGTAAAACATTTTATGCGAGGGCCAGCTGGTGAGCTGACCCTCTAAATAATTATATGCGAGGGCCTGCTGGTGAGCTGATCCTGTAAAACATTTTAGGTGAGGGCCTGCTGGTGAGCTGACCCTCTAAAAAATTATATGTGAAGGGCATATATGCGAGGGCATTATATGTGACGAATAAGCATGTTGATATGATGGAAGAGTAAAAGGAGGATGAGAAAAGGAAGATTCAACCATATACCCTTGTTTGTGGTGGAAGGGGTGCATGGGAATACAGTGGCCCAGATTCAAGAAGCACTTGCGCGGGAACAAGTGTGATTTGCGCCGCGCAAGTACTGATTTGCTCCTATGCAAATTTGCGGCTGATTCTGTAAACCAGTTAAGCCTGAAAAGCGGCCATTTTCCCGCGCACGCAGCCTAGCTGTTCCTGCGCAATTTTCGTGCAATTTTGCACGGGGTGTAAGTTGCGCCTTCATGGAATTCCCTCAGCGAATATGCAAATTAGGTACTGCCGATGATTCAGAAACATGCGCGTGTGATGTGCATCTTGCGCTGGAAGCGTGCAAGCTTTTTTCCCTGGGCAAACTTGCTCCTGTTAAAAGCAGGGGCAAGTTAGCAAAAGATGGCCAAATGTCTCATATCATTTAATTTCTTCTGGATGTCATCCCAGGTACGCACTTCATTACCCAGGGCATTGATGTCCAGGGCAATGGCTTCATATATAGCCCTCCTTTGGGCAATGGTGGTGTTTGCCCGCTGGGCACCATATAGGACTTCCTTATGCTGCTGGAGTGCAGCAATCAGGATGTCCATCTCTGCAGCCACAAAGTTGGCCTTCCTTATTTTGGTCCCTTTGGGAGGTGCCATGTCTTGCAAAAGGGCTGAATTTCCTTGCTCAGGGGGGGGTAGGAAAAAGCAGGATGAAATTCAGCAAAGAACCTGCGCAAGTCTGCTCCTATTTATTTGCTCAGTGCAAGCAGCTGAGCAGGATTTGCCCTGAAATTATGCTAGCAAACCTCTGCTGAGCCGAAAATTCCTCATTTACATAGGGGCACACCCACTTTGACTTGCACGGCCTTGCGCCCTCAGCTTTGCCTTAAACAGGAGCAAATTAAATGAACAAACGATTCCTGAATCAGGTGGCAATTTGGCAAAATTGCTCCAGCGCAGAGAAATTCAGCTGAGCGGCTCAGGTGTAAGTAATGGGCAAATCTACCTGAATCTGGGCCAGTGTATTTAGTACATTATAAACAACACATTTAAAGTGCCTTTATGTTCATCAGCTTTCCTCTGGTGGTCGAGAAGTCATGGTCAATCCAGGCCTTGTTCAATTTTATAAGAGTCAACCTATCAGCATTTTCAGCTGACAGGCGGATACGCTTATCTGTTATAATGCCACCAGCAGCACTAAATACCCGCTCAGACAAAACGCTGGCAGCAGGGAAGCCCAGCACCTTGGACACCCAGTAGTTGCAAGTAGTGATGGACGAACATCGGCCGGGACGATTTGTGAACGCGATCGCACAAAAGCGATCAAATGTTCACGAACCGCAGGTTTGTGGCGGCTTCATTCACTTTAATGGTAGGCGAACCTGAAGAGCCTTCAGGTCATATTTGCAGCCACCAAGTACTTACTAGAAGTGCACAAATAGTCCCACAATATGAACAGTGACATACTAGAGGGGGATCAATTCCAAAAATTCCCACAAAAAATATGTATTTTAACCCTTAAAGCAAAATCCTTAAAGTGAAAGGCTACGGGAGTACGGGCCCTAAAAATTAGGCATTCACCTGACATAAAACAAAAAGTGATTATGTGGCTCGAGGTCCATTATGCTGTCACTGAATAACAATTTAACTGTAGACCACTGGAGTATAGGCCCCAAACATTAGGCACTCACCTTACAGAAAAGATCAAGTGATTATGTGGCTGGAGGTATATTAGACGGTAAATGGATATCAATTTTACTGCAGGCCAGTGGACTCCAGGACCCAAAAATTATTTATTCACCAGACAGAAAACATTAAGTGATTATGTGGCTGGAGATTTATTAGAAGGTCATTGGATATCAATTTTACTGCAGGCCAGTACAAATACATGTCAAATACATATGTTTAAAAGAACCAAAAATATAAAATTGGATTAAAAACATGGCTAGCAAAATCCCTCATCTCGAAAAAAAACCCTCAAATGATAATAGTTGAAATTTGATATTAAGTGTTCTTCAAAGGTGTTGAATTCCTTGGAGGTCCAAAACATTAGTCATTCACCGGACAGAAAAGGCCTTTTAGGCAGCTGTATTTACATAAGACAGAGACCATTATTTGTTCTGGGTCGTGGCGGATATGTGTGGGCTTGCATAAGGAAAATTCAATTAAACGTTATCGTTAGCGATGATAGGGCACTAGTGTTTAGTGATGAACGAACATCTGCCGGGAAAGTTCGCGAATGCAAGTTTGCGCCGGGTCCCTCTCATTTTAATGGCAGACGAACCTGAAAAACCTTCAGCTCATATTTGCAGCCAAGAAATAATTACTAGAAGTGCACAAATAGTCCCACAACATGGACAATGACATACCAGATGTATTATTCGAATTTGTGATCTCCATTCATAAATTTTTTCAATGCAAAATATTGGCAATATAATTTTTGCGTACGCGCATTCGCAAATGCACTATACAGTAGTAAATGTACTATAAAGGAAGTATATTGGTATATAACACCCTGCTTTAATCAGTTTTTTTGGGGGGCAACTGGTATATCACACCAGTAGAAATTATTTGTTTCAATAATGTTTGTCCCTCTATATACCTGCAGTATCGCAGCAGAACCGCACACAACTGCCACACAATACAAATGCACTATAATATACTTTCTAACATAGAAAGTACATTATAACATTGTACAAGGAAGGCAATCCATTAGAATATACATAAATATAAAATGTAATCTTTAACCTCCTCACGACCGTACGCAGGATTGCGTCTTCGCGGCGGTCGTGCTGTTCTGGGTGGACGCGCCGGTGCGTCCTCTCGCGAGACGCGAGATTTCCGGGTAAGCCGGCCCGCGCATGCGCATCGCGGGCCGGCAAAATTCAAAGAAGAACTTCGTCATCAACCTGCCGGCCACGATCATTGGCTGGCAGGTTGATGATTTTCAAAAAAACGAATCAGCAGCCAGATAACCCATCATATTAGTAAATATGATGGGGTTATATGGCTGCTGTGCTCCTCTGCATCTTCTTTTGGTCGGTTGGTTCCAGGAGAGGAGCAGAGGAGCACATCATTACTGTGAGTACCCACTACAGTACACTTAGCCCCCAGATCACCTCCCAGCACCCAATTAACCCTTTGATCACCCTGTCAATCACTAGTGAAAAGGAAAAAAAGTGATCAGTGCAAACTGTCACTTTTTTTTTTTTCACTGTTATTGACCGTTAGGTTTTAGGTATAGTTTAGGTCCCTTGGTTAGGTAGTTAGCGATCAGTTAGCGCCCAGCCCACCGCACCGCAGTCCGTTATTCGCTGATTAGCGTATCGCTAATCAGCATTTGTACTTTTATAGTATCTGAAAGTGATCAAAACTGATCACGGTCAGATCTATAATAGTACTAGTCTCACTTTAGTTCGCCCTCCACCCAAAACGCAGTGTTTGCCCGATCAGGCCTGATCGGTCGCCCACACGTGCGTTTGCCCACGCCCGCCCCACCGCAGTGACAAAAAAATTATTTTTTTTTGATCACTGCACATTCACTTTACACGCACTGCGGCGATAAAAAAATCAGTTTTGATATTTTTTATCAACCGCAGCGGCCTCCGGTACTTCGCTAGGCTCCCCTTTGTAAGACAGGCTTGCTTTTTTTTTCTTGGGTAGTCTCAGGGAATACCCCGAAATTTAGTTGCCCACATGTCTAACAGGGGGTATTCTTCTGAAGAGGCCTACAGGCTTCTGACCCAGTCGGATGAGGAGTGGGAACCCTCATCTGATGAATCCAGCGGGTCAGAATACGAACCTGTAGAAAGCAGTGGCTCTCTGACCCAAAGTTCGGACGAGGAGGCTGAGGTCCCTGATAGCAGCAGGCGTACCCGGCCCCATGTCGCTAGACCGCAGGTTGCGCAGGATCCGCTTCAAGAGCAGCAGAGTGGGGCTGGTGCTGTCGGATTACGTGGTGAGGCATACACCAGCAGCCCAGCCCTTCCTGGACCTAGTACCAGCACTGCCGTACAACCTGGTGAAGTAGCGAGCACCAGAAGGGCAGTTGAAGCTGGTACGGTGGCACGTGCAGTAGTGACCCCGTCGCAGCCACCGCAAAGACGTGCCCGTTGAGCCCCTAGAATCCCAGAGGTGCTGGCAAACCCTGATTGGCAGTCCCCAACTTCCGCCGCACCCGTAGTTTTCCCTTTCACTGCCCAGTCTGGAGTTCGGGTTGAGACGGCTCAGATCGGTTCGGCCCTGGGATTTTTTGAGCTGTTCTTGACTGCGGAGCTTTTAGACTTAGTTGTGGCCGAAACAAACAGATATGCCACACAATTTATAACCGCTAACCCGGGAAGCTCTTATGCCCAGTCTTTCCGGTGGAAACCAGTCCAAGTTTCCGAAATTAAAACTTTTCTGGGCCTCCTCCTCAACATGGGCCTGACAAAAAAACATGAATTGCGGTCATATTGGTCCACGAACCCAATTCATCACATGCCCATGTTCTCTGCTGCTATGTCCAGGACACGATTTGAGACCATCCTGCGTTTCCTGCACTTTAGCGATAACAGCACCTCCCGTCCCAGGGGCCACCCTGCTTTTGACCGGCTCCACAAAATTCGGCCCCTCATAGACCATTTCAACCTGAAATTTGCAGATATTTATACCCCAGAGCAAAACATCTGCATAGACGAGTCCCTAATACATTTTACCGGGCGCCTTGGCTTCAAACAATACATCCCAAGCAAGCGCGCCCGGTATGGGGTCAAATTGTATAAGCTCTGTGAAAGGGCCACAGGCTATACCCACAAATTTCGGGTCTATGAGGGAAAAGATCAGACCCTGGAGCCGGTCGGTTGCCCTGACTACCTGGGGAGCAGTGGGAAGACAGTTTGGGACTTGGTGTCACCCTTATTCGGCAAGGGGTACCATCTTTATGTGGACAATTTTTACACAAGTGTGGCCCTCTTTAGGCATTTGTTTCTAGAACGGATTGGCGCCTGTGGTACCGCGCGAACTAGTCGCGCGGGCTTCCCCCAACGGCTCGTTACCACCCGTCTTGCAAGGGGGCAGAGGGCCGCACTGTGTAACGAAGAACTGCTCGCGGTGAAATGGAGAGACAAGCGTGACGTTTACATGCTCTCCTCCATTCACGCAGACACGACAATACAAATTGAGCGAGCAACCCGTGTCATTGAAAAGCCCCTCTCAGTCCACGACTATAACCTCCACATGGGAGGGGTCGACTTCAATGACCAGATGTTGGCTCCGTATTTAGTTTCCCGACGCACCAGACGCTGGTATAAGAAGGTGTCTGTATATTTAATTCAATTGGCTCTGTACAATAGTTTTGTTCTCTACAGTAAGGCTGGGAGAACTGGATCCTTCCTCAAATTTCAGGAAGAGATCATCGCGAACCTCCTGTATCCAGGAGGTTCCGTGGCCCCATCCACCAGTGTAGTTAGCCGTCTACACGAGCGACACTTCCCCAGTGTCGTTGCTGGTACCTCAAACCGACCGCCACCCCGAAAAAAATGTCGTGTCTGTAGCAGGAGTGGAATAAGGCGTGACACCCGCTATTTCTGTCCTGACTGTCCCGACCACCCTGCCCTATGCTTTGGAGAGTGTTTCCGGAAGTACCACTCACAGGTACACTATTAGCATAGGGATCATCTCACCAGGATAGGCACACAGGGCTATTAGGGCCCATTCACTCACAGCTGCTGCAAACGTCTCCTTTCACATGGGACAAAGTGCATAACGCACTTCGCCACATCTTTGGGCGATTTGCGCTTTGCACATTGACCCATGGGGAAGGAGAGGTTTGTTCTATAAAGGTAAAAAAAAAAAAAAAAAAAAAAAAAAAAAACTGGTAAGCAAACAGGTTAATGTTTAGTTCCAAAAGTTAAAGTTACATGTTCTGTTCCAAAGTTAATAAAATTATTGCGTTGTGGCCTGGTTTTTTCTTTTTTTTTTTTTTTTGTCTTTTTACCTTCCAGGTGGACCAACCGATCTACTAGCTGCAGCACCTATGTGCATTCTGACAGAAGCATTGCGCTGCTGTCAGATTACACGCAAGTCGGTGTATGCGGCGCTGCAAGACGGGATTTTCTCCTCTGCAGTGACAGATACGTTTGCCGAGGCATACGAGCTGAGGAGGAGGCGGCGTTCCTATGCTTTGGCAAGCACTTTGTATGCATATATATATATATATATATATATATATATAAAAAAAAAAATCCCGGCAATGATTTATTCATCCACATCGATTGATGTGAATGGAGAAATCTGGTTTGCCAGGGCATACGAGCTAAGTGGGTATGGATGTAGGGCGGAGCTCCTATGTCCTGGCAGACGCCTTTCCCCTCCATTTTTTTTTTTGGGCAGAGATTTTTTCATCCACATTGATCGATGCGAATGAAGAAATCTGTGCCGTTCATTTTTTTCTTTCAGCCCTGAGGCTGAACGGAAAAAAAAATCTCATTACCTGTATGCTCAATATAAGGAGAATAGCAGAAACTCCTAATGCTGGCCATACATGTAATGATTGCGGAGACCCTCAAATGCTAGGGCAGTACAAACACCCCACAACTGACCCCATTTTGGAAAGAAGACACCCCAAGGTATTTGCTGAGGGGCATATTGAGTCCATGAAAGATTGAAATTTTTGTCCTAAGTTAGCGGAAAGTGAGACTTTGTGAGAAAAAACAAAAAAAAAATCTATTTCCGCTAACTTATGCGAAAAAAAAAAAAATTCTATGAACTTGCCAGGCCCCTCATTGGATACCTTGGGGTGTCTTCTTTCCAAAGTGGGGCCACATGTGGGGTATTTATACTGCCCTGGCTTTTTAGGGGCCCTAAAGCGTGAGAAGAAGTCTGGGATCCAAATGTCTAAAAATGCCCTCCTAAAAGGAATTTGGGCACCTTTGCGCATCTAGGCTGCAAAAAAGTGTGACACATCTGGTATCGCCGTACTCAGAAGAAGTTGGGGAATGTGTTTTGGGGTGTCATTTTACATATACCCATACTGGGTGAGATAAATATCTTGGTCAAATGCCAACTTTGTATAAAAAAATGGAAAAAGTTGTCTTTTGCCAACATATTTCTCTCACCCAGCATGGGTATATGTAAAATGGCACCCCAAAACACATTCCCCAACTTCTTCTGAGTACGGCGATACCAGATGTGTGACACTTTTTTGATGCCAAGGTGGGCAAAGGGGCAAATATTCCAAAGTGCACCTTTCGGAGGCCATTTTTTACACATTTTGATTGCAAAGTTCTTCTCACACATATGGGCCCCTAAATTGCCAGGGCAGTATAACTACCCCACAAGTGACCCCATTTTGGAAAGAAGACACCCCAAGGTATTCTGTGAGGGGCATGGTGAGTTCCTAGAATTTTTTATTTTTTGTCGCAAGTTAGTGGAATATGAGACTTTGTAAGAAAAAAAAAAAAAAAAAAAAACATCATCATTTTCCGCTAACTTGTGACAAAAAATAAATAAATTCTAGGAACTCGCAGTGCCCCTCACGGAATACCTTGGGGTGTCTTCTTTCCAAAATGGGGTCACTTGTGGCGTAGTTATACTGCCCTGGCAATTTAGGGGCCCATATGTGTGAGAAGTACTTTGCAATCAAAATGTGTAAAAAATGGCCTGCAAAATCCGAAAGGTGCACTTTGGAATATGTGCCCCTTTGCCCACCTTGGCAGCAAAAAAGTGTGACACATCTGGTATCGCCGTACTCAGGAGAAGTTGGGGAATGTGTTTTGGGGTGTCATTTTACATATACCCATGCTGGGTGAGAAAAATATCTTGGTCAAATGCCAACTTTGTATAAAAAAATGGGAAAAGTTGTCGTTTGCCAAGATATTTCTCTCACAACGTAAAAGAATATGGCTGGCGCGAATATCTCCATATATTTGCATGTTCGGCGAATCGCGAACACGCAAAGTTCGCCGCAAAACGACCGTCGGGTGAACCGCAAGGCCATCTCTACTAGTGTTGAGCGAGCGCCAATGTGCTTGGGGGCTCTGTCCGAGCACATCGGTATGCTCGTGTGTTCTACCGAGCACAATGGCAGTCAATGGGAGAACCCCAGGCACCCCCTGCTTAGAAGAGAAGAGGGTGTCTGGTTCATAAAAAAAAAGGTTAGAAATTGATTGAACTCCCATCAAAATGATTTGGAAACAGCATTAAGAGCTGGATTATGTCTTAGACTCCTATTATGTACAACATACAATAGACAACCACACAAAGGCTATATGCAAAAAGCCAGGTACGTGAAAGCCATCATTCTATCCATAAGACAGATATGGTTTGGTGTCCCTAACAGCCTGTCCCTGCTGCACACAGCAACCTCTCCCTACACTGCAAAACACTGAATGTAAAATGGTGGCCAGATCAGGTTTATTTATAAGGTAGGAGGTATGTTCATGTGCTGAAACGTCTCAATTGGCTGTCCTGTACCACCTGATGGATGTGTCATGGGTCAAAGTACTTCACAACGTAAAAGAATATGGCTGGCGCGAATATCTCCATATATTTGCATGTTCGGCGAATCGCGAACACGCAAAGTTCGCCGCAAAACGACCGTCAGGTGAACCGCAAGGCCATCTCTACTAGTGTTGAGCGAGCGCCAATGTGCTTGGGGGCTCTGTCCGAGCAGATCGGTATGCTCGTGTGTTCTACCGAGCACAATGGCAGTCAATGGGAGAACCCCAGGCACCCCCTGCTTAGAAGAGAAGAGGGTGTCTGGTTCATAAAAAAAAAAGGTTAGAAATTGATTGAACTCCCATCAAAATGATTTGGAAACAGCATTAAGAGCTGGATATGTCTTAGACTCCTATTATGTACAACATACAATAGACAACCACACAAAGGCTATATGCAAAAAGCCAGGTACGTGAAAGCCATCATTCTATCCATAAGACAGATAACAGCCAGCATACCTTACAATGGCAGCCTTGTGCACTACGAGATATTCCAAACCATCTGAGAACCAGTAAACCTCAAAGTTATTTTGCATCTGTTGGATGGCTTGGGTGGACCTGCACACCTAGATCAATATAATTAAGGCAACAAAAAGTTTTCTGATTGTCCTAACATAATATTTAATAACCTTTCTATACAGTTTTGTCATGTAAAAACTAATTTGCATAAATATGGGCAGGCATATGGGAAAGACATGCAACTGAACAGAATCTGCCTTGTTTTTCAGCTATCATAAGACTATCAAAACCAATAGATGGCACTATTGAGTTATGAACAGCGCTCTCTATTGGTTTCACAGTCTTATGACAAGACTGGTATTCTTGTCAGAAGACTATGAAACCAATAGAGGGCGCTGTTCATAACTTAATAGCACCATCTATTAGTTTCATAGTCTTCTGACAAGAATATTTGACTGAGTCTTATGACAAGCTTATTAGTGTAGCCTTTTGCATGGAAAATTTGCGATAAAAATTTGCGATTAGAACATTTGCGATCGGGGGCGGAGCCTGACCGCTGAGCGTGATGGAGGTCTGAGACAGAGCTGCTGCCGCTTAGACCCGTGTTTCAGCATATAAAGGCAGCCAGATTCCATCAAATATGGTAAAAATCGGGAGAGACAAACCCAGAGAACATCTAGCAACCCCTAAACACAAAAAGGGGCAGACGGAGATGGACCGATTCATCAGAAAGAAACTGGCGCTCTCACCGGCGCGCTTGAGCAAGATGGCGCCGCAGCCCTCGATACCAGACTCAGAGGAAGAGGACGGAGAGGACTGCACAGGTGCCGAGGGAGGAAAAGAAACAGTCGATACCGCATACTCGGACGACAGCAATACCATCCTCACGAGATCCTTCCTCAAAGAATCGCTCACCTAAGCACTGGCACCGCTGCTTCAAGAAGTGAGAAACATGAGGGAGGATGTCAAGTCGCTAGGCCACAGGGTCGAGTCCCTGGAAGGGAACCAAAGCCTCCTAACAAATAGAGCGACTGCAGTTTCTGATCTCCTGGACATGCAAGCTAAATCGCTTAACACAGCTTTGATGCTAATTGAAGACCAAGAGAACCGGAGCAGAAGAAAAAACATCCGTTTTAAAGGACTGCTGGAATCAGTAAGTAATGCTGACCTTCAAGATACTGCCGAACAGCTTTTTATTGACTTATTAGGGGCTGACAAAGCTCAAGATATCACCATAGAGAGGATCCACAGATCCCTGCGACCAGTCCCAAAGAAAGGAGAACCGCCACGTGATGTTATCTGCGGCCTACTAAGTTTTAGGAGCACCGCGGCCCTATTACAGGCGGCGCGTGAAAGGAAGGAGCTACGCTACGAGGATGAAAAAATATCCGTATATCAAGACATAGCCCCGTCCACGCTTTATAAAAGAAGAATGTTGAAGCTGCTAATGGACCGCCTCAGAGATTTGAAGATTTTGTATAGGTGGCTCTTTCCGTTCGGCCTCACTTTCAGTAAAGATGGCCGTCGCTTCACGATCAGAACCCCGGCAGATCTACCAGAAGTATGGGAACACCTCGACATCAACCCCATTCCGGTGGACTCCTGGTTGCCGGTAGATAATTCGGCTAGACAACTGCCTCCTTTACCAAGGTTGGAACCTTGGTCGACCCCGGCCAGAGACAGACATTCAAAATCTAGCCGAAGATGAAATATTTCTCCTAGCTTGCAGCTTCTTAACAAGAACACGAGCTAACTGAGTATTATGCTATCGTTTATTACTCCATGAATACACTTACTAATACTCTTTTGACATGCTCAATGCTTGTGATTGTAATGTAACTTTACACTGCACTCTCTGCATCCTTGTTCCTCCTGCGGTATCTCATCTGTCGTCTCCCCTTTTTCACTTTTCATCTTTCCCTTTCCCTTTCATTTTTCATTTTTCTCTTTTCATGTTAGAGATTCTGAATTCAGAAATGGGTATGTCGCAGGCGGCAGCTGTGGGATAGACTTTCCCACTGCCACACATACAATCAAGTTAGCGATATTTTCTTTGATGTCTCTATTTCTTTTCTTTCCTTTATCTCTATATCTAACCATTTGATTTAAGAAATATGTACCACGATTCAGGGTTGACTTAACCCTGTATAGACCCTCAGCTCAATGAATACTATGTGTGAACACGCTGACTATATACGTCCATCCCAACATTCTATACTTCCCCCTTCCTTCCAAAGATGCCCTTTTCCCCTCCCATTATCGTTGGGGTATCTCCCCCCCCCCACCCTCCCTCCCCTCTTCGGTTACCCCTTCCTTACCCTTCCTTTACAAGGTTAGTCATTGATGTCCTCTTGAAACTGCTTACCCTGAACTGGTCTAAATGGTGCAATTACAGTATAAATTCCTCTACACATAATAAACACGGGTCTGCGGTGACAGAACGGCAATCCCGTGGGTTCCCTTGCTCCCGCATACCCCCTCTACATGAATTAAAAAGGCCAAAATTCTGGGCCCATTCTCTCATGTAGAAGTCCTAGGTCCTCCTCAAAACAGGCTCCAAGAACATCACCTATGGGACCTTTTGTTATTAATAAGTCAAAATTTAATGACTTTGTTGTTGTTTCTTTTATATTTGTGTTTAGTTTTCTACAAGCTGTTCCCGGGAAACTGTACCCAGATGACTGCACTTCCCTACAAACCTCAATGCCATGGCAACTATAAACACAACTACCTTTAACGTTAGAGGCTTCAACTCACCTCAGAAGAGGTCTCAGGTACTTGCTCTCTTGAAGAAGAGCAATGCAGATATTTGCCTTCTTCAAGAGACTCATCTAAAATCAGACAGAATACCTAAGTTACCACATATACGATATGACAAATGGTTTCACTCTACTTATAAAAAAGCTGCCCGAGGAGTCAGTATAGCAATAGCTAAACACATACCCTTTGAGCACATACTGACGCTCTCAGATATTGAGGGACGTTATGTCTTTGTAAAAGGCAAGATAGGCCACACCTTGATATCCCTAGCTAGTATCTATGCACCAAATAGAAATCAACATAAGTGGCTCAAAACCACACTTGAAAAATTTCAAACATTTTCAGAGGGGCTTCTATTAGTAGGAGGTGACTTGAATGTTTCCCTAAACCCAAGTTTGGATACTTCTAGGGGCGTTTCAGCTCTAGCTCAGAGAACCCTTGGAAGCATTCAAAAACTTCTAACCAAGACTCATTTAATAGACACATGGAGAACCCTTAATGCTGCGACTAAAGATTACTCCTACTATTCTCAAGTCCATCATTCTTTCCAAAGAATTGATTATATATTCATATCGGATGCACATTTGAACACACTTGAAAAAGCTGAAATTGGCTCCATTACAATTTCAGACCATGCACCGGTCTCGGCGTGCATGTCTTTTTCCTCTCTTCCGGTGAGGGAGTGGACATGGAGGCTAAATGAGACCTTGCTGGACTCGGATGGTGCGCTAGCAGATCTGACCAAAAAACTAGCCCTGTATTTTCAAGAAAACAAACCATCCGACACGTCTCAAACCATAATATGGGAAGCCCACAAAGCTTTCATAAGGGGAGAACTTATAGCTCTAGGGACTAAGGTAAAAAGAGACAGGCAAAAAATGTTAAACTCGCTTCTCTCACAAATTGCGGCTCTGGAAGCTATACAAAAATGCTCCAAAGCAAGGATTATGAATGAAGACCTTATCTCTCTTCGTAATAAACTAAAGGAGCTGCTTAATATTAGATGCGCCAAGGCATACCAGTATGCACAATTTAAACATTATGCACATGGAGACAGGGGAAGCAAACTAACATCTTATCTAATCAAGAAAAGGAAGGACGCCCAGTTTATCAAATGCATTAAAACGCACAAGGGCAATCTGGTCCATGACACGGAGGGAATTGCTACTGAATTCAGCCACCTCTATAGTCAACTATATAACATCCCCCCTGACCTTACAAACGGACACGAAACTGCAAAAAATTGACGCTTTTCTTACCAAGCTTAAACTACCTAACATTACTGAAGCAGATAGTCTATCCCTATTAGCCCCTATCACTGAGGATGAACTCACAAGTATTATCAAATTACTCCCTAATGGGAAAGCCCCAGGTCCAGATGGTCTACCTGCAGGATACTACAAAAAATTGCTACCGACCCTTCTCCCTCACATGACAGCATGGTGCCAAGCACTTATGTTGGGTTCTCGCCCTCCAAAACAAACTCTAGAAGCTACCATCACAGTTATAGCAAAAGAAGGCAAAAAAGAAACAGAATGCGGTAGCTATAGACCAATCTCTCTCCTCAATTTAGACGTTAAGGTATGGGCGAAGATCCTAGCAAACCAACTTAACAAAATAGTCCCAAAAATAATTCACCAAGACCAGGCTGGATTTGTTAGAGGAAGGGAAGGGAATTTTCACTCTTGTAGAGTCCTCCATGCGATTAAATTAGTTAAGGCCAGAAAAAGTCCCCTCATCCTTCTTGGCACTGATGCCGAAAAGGCATTTGACCGCGTCGACTGGTCATACATGCAAAAAGCACTTCTCAGATTCGGTATACCCCCCCTCTTTGTTACAGCAGTTATGTCTCTTTACCACCATCCTAGTGCAAGAGTGAGGGTCAACGGAACTCTATCAAAACCGTTTAACATAAGTAATGGCACTCGCCAAGGTTGTCCGTTGTCCCCCACTCTTTTTATTATCACTATGGAGACCTTACTGCAGGCGATAAGAGACAATCAACTGATTAAAGGAGTGAAAACAAATCAGGAAGAACATAAATGTGCCGCTTTTGCGGACGACCTCCTACTTCTAATTACAAATCCTATGCAAGCATTCCCATCACTTATGTCCCTATTCGAACAATTTGGATCAATGTCAAATTTTAAAATTAATTATTCTAAGTCCGAAGCACTTAATATCTCCATCCCATCATCCCAAGTCCAACTCCTACGCTCCTCTTACCCATTCATTTGGCAACAAGAAAAAAATCAAGTATCTAGGTATTTTCCTGACAAAAGACTTAAAGTCCCTTTACTCCATGAACTACACTCCTTTGTTAAACAAAATCAAAGAACAACTGGGTTCGCTGTCTCTTCCCTTCGTGTCATGGCTGGGTAGAAAAAACTTACTTCAGACATATATTATGCCAAAACTGCTGTACCTCCTCCAAATGGTCCCCATCCATCTACCGCAGACCTTTTTTGCCACTACACGTTCTCTGTTCTCCTCTTTCCTATGGAAGGGAAAGAAATCTCGCCTTGCATACGACAAACTAACTAGAGACAAATCACAAGGTGGTATGGGCCTCCCAGATGCCCAATCCTATTACAGAGCAATTCAACTAAAAAGATGGCTGCAACTGTGCATTCCTAAATTCAGAATTCTAGGTTCCGATATAGAAATTTCATCCCTGACCGATGCCCAATTAGCGAACATATGGAGTATAAAAAAACCTACACATTCGATAGAAGGCTTAACCAAGGGGATTTTTTCAACCTTCAGTAATATTTCTAAACACATACAACTGCTCTCTGATCCCCCTGTTTTTCTCCCTTCCACACTAGCCCCTTTTCTGATCTATCCCGCCAGCTCTAACCCACCAGACTTTTGGAAGTCACTCAAAGGCACAACTTTAGAGGAGTTTATGGCCAGAACTGACACAACAGCAAAGAGAGTAGCACTAGGTTCCCTCTACATAAAGAAAGATAACTTTCTAGACCTGAAGGTATTTAATGATACATGTGCTAAATTACATGATAAATACAAAATAACTAAAGAACTTACTTGGTTTGAAAAAATAATACGAGACTGTGAGACCCTCAGACATGCAATCTCTAATATTTATAGAAACCTACTCCATATACGTAAACAGAGCAAACCAGACTATATCGTTTTATGGGAGAAAGATCTAGGAATAACATTAAATGCGAAAGACATAGACCAGATACACCTAAGATCACACAGGTTTTCCAGATGCGTTAAAATCCAAGAACATTCATACAAAACAATGGTCAGGTGGTACAATGACCCTAGCAAACTTCATAAGAAAGGTTTGTCCCCATCGGACACTTGTTGGAGATGCCTTCAAGGCAAAGGTACCTTAGGCCACATAATGTGGTCATGCCCTAAACTAGTTAATTTCTGGTCAAATATAGAAACTGAAATAAACAACATTTGCAATCTCTCCATTAAGCTCACTCCTGCTTCAGTACTATTGTGGCTTCCAAGTAAGGGTTGGTCTCCGAAAGCCTTCAACCTAGCTACATGGCTGGTTCAAGCAGCTAGGTCCCTGATACCCTTGCATTGGCTAGACCGTGAACCTCCCACCGTCTCTCAGTGGAAGACCAAGGTCGACCAACTTTTCCTTATGGAAGAACTTAACAGCTGGGCTAATCGCTCGCACTCCAAATTCCTTAATTTATGGAAACCATGGATTGTATACAAGAAAACCTAGTCCCCAAAACATGCACATTATATGTCTTTCACCTTCTGTAGCAATCTCTTCTAGAGTACATAGCTTAAGAAAGAGTAAAGGGAATACCTCTTCCATCCGAGACTTGTTTCGGTCTCACAAGCAGTCTAACTAGACAAATTTATAAGACAGACATCACTGTTTATATACAATTTACCATTCTTTGTAACTGGGAACAGCCTATGTGTTTCTTTATGTGTTTCTTTTTGTTTGTTGCTATGTTCATATTTTCGTCACAAGGAGGCCTCACTAACCCTCCAGATGTCAACTTAATTGGTCACATCGGCTACCATTTGAGTCCTACTGATTAATGTACTTCAACGTCTATTATGATATGTGCTTAGGGCTTGAACCATGCAAATGCGAGCAGATTATTGGCCGTTTAGCTAAGCTGTCATCTTTTGCAATTTAGTAATTCCCTTTACTAAGCTAGCGACTTTTGTGATCTATTATTACGTGCACATCATTGATGTTATAACTGCTAATGCCTCATGTTCCTTTGTGCTATGTAATGCTAAATTTATCGCATATTGACTATATGTGAAAACCAAATAAAAAGACATTTGTTAAAAAATGAGAACCTTCACGGACGAAGTAATAAAAGGCGCAGGAAAAACATAAAAACATACAATGTGAACAACGTAAAAACTAAACACAGATGACATTTATTAAAACTAGGTAAATGAATAAATAAAGCCTTCACTTTCTTGCTAAAAAAAATAAAAAATAAAGAACATTTGCGATCTACACTAGGATGATATCTGACACTGGGTAAGATGGGTAATAGCTCAGTGATAAAGTATGACACTGGGAAAGCTGGGTAATAACTGGTAATAATCTGGTGATATAATTTGACACTGGGAAAGCTGGGTAATAACTTGCGATCTACACTGAGTTATTACGCAGATTTTCAAGTGTCATAAGACTATTCGCTGTTGTGAGTGAATAGTCTTGTCATACCACTATGCAACTAATAGAGGCTGCTGTTCATGAATCATGATTCATGGATGCCTGCCATATCAACTTTTGATGTTCTTTACTGCACCTACCATGGTGATCACGGGTAACCGGGAATCAGGGTTCGATGCCGTAGAGGGAGCTAGAGAAAGAGATACCACATTCAAGGAGGGTCAATGGCTGAAATCTGATTGGCTGTTGTTGCCTTGCCCCTTTTTATTCCTAATTGTGAACCACCCAGAGAGGGTGGGTCAAGTTATTAAACCAGAAGCATGCAAGGAAGGCAGCAGGCGTGCGGAAATTACTCACTCCCGACTCAGGGAGGTAGTGACGATAAATAACAATACAGCACTCCTCAGCAGCCATGTTATTGGAATGAGTACACTTTCCGTTAACGAGGATCTATTGGAGGGCAAGTCTGGTGCCAGCAGCCAACTTGCTCCCGGCCTCTACAACGTTCACCCAGTGTGCCATCATGGTGAGGATTGTGTTGACCAGACTCTTGGCTACTGATACTGGACTTGTAGGTGAGGGCTTGCTGCCGCTTTGTTGACTCTAGGTAAGATAACTTCTAGGCGATTGCATGTCCCTGTGACGGCGACAATCCATTTGGATGTCTACCCTATAAACTTTGGAGCAATTTTTCAACAAGGACTTTCTGGTATAGCATCGTTTTGCTTGTCCTCTCCACCAGAGGAATGAAAGATGAGAAGTTATCTTTGTAGCGGGGGTTGAGAAGGGTGAACAACCAGTAATCCGTGTTGTCTAAAATGCATATAACGCCCAGGTCGTGGGAAAGGCAGTCTAACAAAGTCAGCCATGTGTGCCAGAGTACCAACAGGCTAGACTTCGCTGTCATCATCAGAATGTGAGCTGACCCTGTAAAAGATTGTAGGTGAGAGCCTGCAGGTGAGCTGGCCCAATAAAACATTATATGTGAGGGCCTGCAGTTGAGCTGACCCAGTAAAACATTTAGGTGAGGGCCTGCAGGTGAGCTGACCCTGTAAAAGATTATATGTGAGGGCCTGCAATTGAGCTGACCCTGTAAAACATTATATGCGAGGGACTGCAGTTGAGCTGACCATAAAAAACATTATATGCAAGGGCCTGCAGTTGAGCTGACCCTAAAAAACATTATATGTGAGGGCCTGCAGTTGAGCTGACCCTATAAAACATTATATGCGAGGGCCTGCAGTTGAGCTAACCCTGTAAAATATATATGCGAGGGCCAGCAGGTGAGCTGACCCTGTAAAACTTTATATGCAAGGGCCTGTTGCTGAGCTGACGCTCTAAAACATTATATGTGAGTGCATTCTGTTCAGCTGACCCTATAAAAGAATTTGAGTTGAGGGCATGCAGTTGAGCTGACCCTTTAAAACATTATATGGGAGCGCCTGCAGTTGAGCTGACCCTGTAAAACATTATATGTGAGGGCCAGCAGGTGAGCTGACCCTCTAAATCTTAATTTGTGAGTGCCTTCAGGTGAGCTGATGCTCTAAAACATTATATGTGAGTGCATGCTGTTCAGCTGACCCTATAAAAAAATTTGAGTTGAGGGCATGCAGTTGAGCTCACCTTATTAAAAAAAATAGAGTGGATGGAATATATACAATCTGGATGAGGAGGAGGAGAAAACAAGATACAACTATATACTCTGTTTTATTGGTGGAAAAGGTGCATGGGAGTACACCACAGTAGATTGAGTACATTATAAATGATAGATTGAAATTGCCTTTATGTTCATCATCGGCTCACGTCTCTTCTGGTGGAGTTGAGAAGTCAGGGGCAATCCAGGCCTTTTTCATTTTTATCCTGTCAGCATTGCCAGTGGACAAGCGGATATGCTTATCTGTTATAATGCCACCAGCAGCACTAAATACACGCTCAGACAAAACGCTGGTGGCAGGGCAGGCCAGCACCTTCAAGGCATAGAGCGGAAGTTTGTGCCACGTATCCAGCTTGGATACCCAGTAGTTGTAAGGCACTGAGGGATCATTTAGGATGCTGACAAGATCTGCTATGTATTCCTTCACCATCTTCCAAAACTTTTCCCTCCTTGTACCACAAGACAGCACTTCAGGGTGAGGTTGTTGGCAGGGTTTCCCTTCAGGGTTTCAAGCTGCGGAAGGCCTCAGTGTACACAAGCATAAATGGCAACATTTCAAGGGCCAGTAATTTTGAAAGTTGCGCATATAGTGCTTTGGCCTGTGGGTGGGTGGGTATTTGCTCTTGTGTTCAAATGACTGTGTTATGGACATTTGGACGCTGCGCTGGGACAGGACATTGGATGTTGTTGCTGATGGTTCATGCGAAGGTCCAGGTGCAGGGTGAGGGGCATCCGGGCCTGTGCCTTCGACAGGGGATTGGCCAGCAGTGCATAACACAGGGGAAGAGGAGGGAGTGGTGTGATCCGCAGTCCCAGATTGTGGACGACCCAGGCATTCGACCCACTTATTAGGGTGCTTGGATGCCATGTGGCGGATCATGCTGGTGGTGGTGAGGTTGCTAGTGTTCTCGCCCCGGCATATTTTGGTACGGCACAAGTTGCAAACTGCCACTCTTTTGTCGTCTGTATTTTCCTCAAAAAAGCTCCATACTGCGGAACACCTACCCCTTGGAAAGGTAGATTTACACATAGGAGTGCTCGGTTTAACGGTTGAGGGCCTGTTTGGTGTGTGCCGACTTTTCACTTTTGCAATCCCTCTGCCTCTTCCAGCCTGTTGCAGTGCTGCGGATCCCTTCCCCTCTGTACTGCTGTCCTCGCTCGGCTTTTCACTTTCCCATGTTGGGTCAGTGACCTCTTCGTCAACCACCTCCTCTTCCACTTCCTCACTCTGCTCATCCTCCTGACTTGACCTAGCCACAACCTCAGTAATTGACAACTGTGTCTCATCATCATCCACCTCGTGAATTAATGATTGCCGTTCACCACTGTCATCTTCTTGAGACTGTGAAAGCTCAAGAGGTTGGGAATCAGGGCACAATATCTCAGGTCCCTCTTCAAGCGTGCTGGGCGCGGGGGCCAAATGTAATAGTCGCACTTTAAAGAGCTATTCGGAATATCCGAGTGTGGGATTATTCGTTTGGCAAGCCTCTCCATGGTGGGAGGAAGGATGATCAGAGTGAAGATTCGGTTGACCAGACTCTTGGCTACAGAAACTGCACTTGGTGGAAGAGAGGGTGGTGCTTAACCGACTGGAAGCATTATCTTCAGCAATCCAACCGATCAACTGTGTTGTCCTGTGTCGCCTAGCTAAGTTGAACATGAAGCTGAGTACGGTGGATGTTTTTTTTTCTGGTGCACTGGCAGCAGGGCCACGGCTTCTGCATGCACTATCCGCATCACGCCCACTTCCCCCTCCTTTAGTGCTCGCCTTCTTCATATTAATGGTTTTGCCACTAGATGTGGTGCAGATTGTTTTACAGTTTTTGGATGCAGGACAGTATATGTCACAGAAACTCACAAAATATGAACACTATATTAGGCCTATATTATTGGAATTTGCAATAAAGACACAGTTTTTAGATGGAGGACAGTATATGTCACAGAACACCACAGAATATGGACACAATATTAGGTCCAGATTATTGATATTTGCAATACAGACACAGTTTTCAGATGCAGGACAGTATATGTCACAGAAACCCACAGAATATAGACAGAATATTACGCCAAGATTAGTTAAATTTTCCCTAAAGAAACAGTTTTCAGAAGGCGTACTGTATACAGACGTGGACAAAATTGTTGGTACCCTTTGGTCAATGAAAGAAAAAGTCACAATGGTCACAGAAATAACTTTAATCTGACAAAAGTAATAATAAATTAAAATTCTATAAATGTTAACCAATGAAAGTCAGACATTGTTTTTCAACCATGCTTCAACAGAATTATGTAAAAAAATAAACTCATGAAACAGGCATGGACAAAAATGATGGTACCCCTAACTTAATATTTTGTTGCGCAACCTTTTGAGGCAATCACTGCAATCAAACGCTTCCTGTAACTGTCAATGAGACATCTGCACCTCTCAGCAGGTATTTTGGCCCACTCCTCATGAGCAAACTGCTCCAGTTGTGTCCGGTTTGAAGGGTGCCTTTTCCAGACTGCATGTTTCAGCTCCTTCCAAAGATGCTCAATAGGATTGAGGTCAGGGCTCATAGAAGGCCACTTTAGAATAGTCCAATTTTTTCCTCTTAGCCATTCTTGGGTGTTTTTAGCGGTGTGTTTTGGGTCATTGTCCTGTTGCAAGACCCATGACCTGCGACTGAGACCAAGCTTTCTGACACTGGCTAGTACATTTCTCTCTAGAATTCCTTGATAGTCTTGAGATTTCATTGTACCCTGCACAGATTCAAGACACCCTGTGCCAGACGCAGCAAAGCAGCCCCAGAACATAACAGAGCCTCCTCCATGTTTCACAGTAGGGACAGTGTTCTTTTCTTGATATGCTTCATTTTTTCGTCTGTGAACATACAGCTGATGTGCCTTGGCAAAAACTTCGATTTTTGTCTCATCTGTCCACAGGACATTCTCCCAGAAGCTTTGTGGCTTGTCAACATGTAGTTTGGCATATTCCAGTCTTGCTTTTTTATGATTCGTTTTCAACAATGGTGTCCTCCTTGGTCGTCTCCCATGTAGTCCACTTTGGCTCAAACAACGACGGATGGTGCGATCTGACACTGATGTTCCTTGAGCATGAAGTTCACCTTGAATCTCTTTAGAAGTCTTTCTAGGCTCTTTTGTTACCATTCGGATTATCCGTCTCTTAGATTTGTCATCAATTTTCCTCCTGCGGCCACGTCCAGGGAGGTTGGCTACAGTCCCATGGATCTTAAACTTATGAATAATATGTGCAACTGTACTCACAGGAACATCTAGTTGCTTGGAGATGGTCTTATAGCCTTTACCTTTAACATGCTTGTCTATAATTTTCTTTCTGATCTCTTGAGACAGCTCTTTCCTTTGCTTCCTCTGGTCCATGTCGAGTGTGGTACACACCATATCACCAAACAACACAGTGATTACCTGGAGCCATATATATAGGCCCAATGGCTGATTACAAGGTTGTAGACACCTGTGATGCTAATTAGTGGACACACCTTGAATTAACATGTCCCTTTGGTCACATTATGTTCTGTGTTTTCTAGGGGTACCATCATTTTTGTCCATGCCTGTTTCATGAGTTTATTTTTTTACATAATTCTGTTGAAGCATGGTTGAAAAACAATGTCTGACTTTCATTGGTTAACATTTATAGAATTTTAATTTATTATTACTTTTGTCAGATTAAAGTTATTTCTGTGACCATTGTGACTTTTTCTTTCATTGACCAAAGGGTACCAACAATTTTGTCCACGTCTGTATGTCACAGAAAGCTACACACTATGGACACTAGATTAGACCCAGATTATTAAAATTTAAGCTAAAGAAACAGTTTTCGTATGGCGTACTGTATATGTCACAGAAAGTCACACACTATGGACACTAGATTAGGCCCAGATTAGTTAAATTTGCCTTAAAGAAACAGTTTTCAGTAGGCATAATGTATATGACACAGAAAACACACTATGGACATTAGATTAGGCCCAGATTAGTTAAATTTGCACTAAAGAAACTGTTTTCGGAGGGTGTACTGTATCTGTCAGAGAAAGCAACACACTATGGACACTAGATTAGGCCCAGATTATTTAAATTTACGTTAAAGAAACAGTTTTCGAATAGCGTACTGTATATGTCACAGAAAGCCACACACTATAGACACTAGATTAGGCCCAGATTAGATACATTTGCTCTAAAGAAACAGTTTTCAGATGCCATACTAAATATGTCACAGAAAACAACACACTATTGACACTAGATTAGGCCAGATTATTTAAATTTACACTAAAGAAACAGTTTTTGGATGGCGTACTGTATATTTCACAGAAAGCCACACACTATAGACACTAGACTAGGCCCAGATTAGTTAAATATGGCCTAAAGAAACAGTTTTTGGTTGGCGTATTGTATATGTCACAGAAAACAACACACTATGGACACTAGATGAGGCCCAGATTATAAAAATTTACACTAAAGAAAAAAATTTCGGATGGCGTACTGTATATGTCACAGAAAGTCACACTCTATGGACACTAGATTAGGCCCAGATTAGTTAAATTTGCCCTAAAGAAACAGTTTTTGGATGGAGTACTGTATATGTCACGGATGTGTATTACACAAACACACTACAGAGACAGTAGATGAGGGCTGGCCCCTGATTATAAAAATTTACTCTAAAGAAAACATTTTCGAATGGGGTACTGTATATGTTACAGAAAACAACATACTATAGACACTAGATTAGGCCCAGATTATTTAAATTTACGATGTGTATTACACGCACACACTACAAAGAAAGCATGGCACCAGTTACCGTAATGTGGTATTTAGTGTTAGGTTCCCGTCTTACTGAGATCGCCTTGACTTTTGGCAGACAGGCCCAAATAATGTTGTACGAAATGATTATTAAATGTATGCTAAAGAAACTGTTTTCGGATGTCGTACTATATATGTCACAGAAAGCCACATACTATGGACACTAGATTAGGCCCAGATTAGTTAAATTTGCCATAAAGAAATCGTTTTTGGATGGTGTACTGTATATATCACAGAAAACAACATATTAAATCACCTGCGGTCTCAATATAAACGGTCCACTCCTGTAACTTTACAAAATAACACAATGAAGGAGTGCATGACACACCAATGTAAGGAAATGCAAATCAATTTTATTAATGTATCAATAAAATGTACATGATGCATGATATATATAAGTAAATAAGCAGGGAGAACCACAGTCCTACATCACCCTATTATCAGCCCAGTCATATAGAATGTATAGATAATATCTCAATTTTTCAATACAAAGGTAACAATTTATCTAATGCTATGGACTCTAGATTAGGCCCAGATTATTAAAATTTACAGTAAATGAAACAGTTTTCGGATAGAGTACTATATATGTCATGGATGTGTATTACACGCACACACTACAAAGACAGTAGATGAGGGCTGCCCCCGTACTATTTAAATTTACACTAAAGAAACAGATTAGGCCCAGATTATTTAAATTTAAGCTAAAGAAACTGTTTTCGGATGGCGTACTATATATGTCACAGAAAGACACACACTATGGACACTAGATTAGGCCCAGATTATTTAAATTTATGGTAAATGAAACCTGTTTTCTGATAGAGTACTATATATATATCACGAATGGGTATTACACGCACACACTACAGAGACAGTAGATGAGGGCTGGCCCCTGATTATTTAAATGTACGCTAAAGAAACAGTTTTAGGATGGCGTACTGTATATGTCACAATAAACAACATACTATAGACACTAGATTTAGGTCCAGAATATTTAAATTTACGGTAAATTAAACAGTTTTCGGATAGAGTACTATATATGTCACGGATGTGTATTACACAAACACCCTACAAAGACAGTAGATGAGGGCTGGCCCCTGCTTATTTAAATTTACGCTAAAGAAACAGTTTTCAGATGGAGTACTGTATATGTCACGGATGTGTATTACCCACACACACTACAGAGACAGTATGGCACCAGTTATTGTGGTATTTAGTGTTAGGTTTCCGTCTTACTGAGATCGCCTTGACTTTTGTCAGACGGGCCCAAATAATTTTTAGCAAAATGATTTGCCAAGCATCTCAAATTTATTAGCGTAGCATTTGCACCAAAATACTTTCTATTATTTTGCCATTATTGTACTTTATTTGGTTTGCAGAGTGCTGTTGCATTGTATATCTTTTTTTGCCTTTGTGCTTTCAGCCATGGCAACGGGCACCTGCGCACTGGATGTGCTGACTAACCCCCATTTTTTTTTGTATTACAGGCACACACTACAGAGACAGTAGATGAGGGCTGGTCCCTGACTAAATTTACGCTAAAGAAACAGTTTTCGGATGGCATACTGTATATGTCACAGAAAGCCACAAACATAGAAAAGGATTCTTTACGGTAAGAGCAGTGAGAATATGGAACTCTCTGCCTGAGGAGGTGGTGATGGTGAGTACAATAAAGGAATTCAAGAGGGCCCTGGACGTATTTCTGGAGCTTAATAATATTACAGGCTATAGCTACTAGAGAGGGGTCTTCCTCTGGATCAACTTGCGGGATAACAGGCCGAACTGGATGGACAAATGTCTTTTTTCGGCCTTATGTACTATGTTACTATGTTACTATTAGACCTAGATTATTTAAATTTATGCTAAAGAAACAGTTTTCGGATGGCGTACTGTGTACGTCACAGAAAACAACACACTATGGGCACTATATTAGGCCCAGATTATTTAAATTTACACTAAAGAAACAGTTTTCGGATGGAGTACTGTATATGTCACAGAAAGCCACACGTGATGGACATTAAATTAGGCCCAGAATAGTTAAATTTGCCCTAAAGAAACAGTTTTCAGATGGCGTACTGTATATGTCATTGAAAACAACACACTATGGACACTAGATTAGGCCCAGTTTATTTAAATTTACGCTAAATGAAACAGTTTTCGGATGGAGTACTATATATATCACGGATGTGTATTACATGCACACACTACAGAGACAGTAGATGAGGACTGGCCCCTGATTATTAAAATTTTTGCTAAAGAAACAGTTTTCAGATAAGTACAGTAGAGTCCGGACCGGGGAGGGAGGCATGACATGGTTTGGTTAGGGAGCTTCCTGTCCACGGATTGGGTGATTTGAGTTTAGGGGGGTGGTATTAAGGGGGTTATATAGCAGTGAGGTGAAGGAGGACAGGCGCCATTTTGTGGGTTTAGTTAGCTAGGTGACCCAGCGCTGCAGGGATCCCCTTAGTCTCCTACCAAGGTTGATGTGGAGGCGATGATTGCAGAACTGCGGGCCGTGGCAAATTGCCGCGGACCGGGATGGCTGCAGGAGCAGCTTCAAGGGCTTTTAGGGGGGGCAGAGGTGGCTTCTGCTTCGCCTCTGCTAGCGGACTAGGCCATTGGCACTTCTCAGCCCTGACCAGCCCCCCAGACTCCAGTGGTGCATTAGGAACCCGGGCCCGCACGCCTTGACGGGGAAGGAATCCTCCAAGTAGGCAGAACTCGCGGGGTGGCCAGCCCCGATCACCCCCTCCTCAGGCAGGCAGCGTGGGAGCAAAACCAGGAACGGCGGGCTCCCCTCGGACTCCAGGAGGTGAGAGGACCCCACTGCGGGAGCAAGATAAAGAACAGGTGAGGTAACAGGCCCTAGTCTTCTCAGGAGCAGCATCGTGCTGGCTCCGCCCCCCTCAGGCATCTGGGAGCAGTGATTGTTACTTCCCTGGTGGTGGATCCGCTGGGGGACCTGCACTTGAAGATTGTAGCCGGGCATCTGGAAGCAGTGGAGGTTACGACCCTAGTGGTGGCACAGCTAGGGGATCTGCATGGGATAACGTCTATCCAGGGCCTTCAGGATCTGCTCAGAGGACCGTTTGTCTGGATTGCGGTCTGTGGCTGATGGGAACACAGCACCCAGGCAGCCATGTGAGATTGCTTGGGGAACTGTATTGCCTTTGGTAGTGGGTGGGGGGGAGTAGACCCACCCTCGGTGGATTTAGGTAGGGGCTTGGGTCAGTTATTAGGTAGCCTGGCAGGTTTATTGTCAGGGTGGGGGGTGGCTGGGGGTCGCCGTTGTTTTAGGGGAAATAAACAAAAGGGCGGGGATAATAATAACAAAGGGTGAGACACCGGTACGTTTGGAAAGGATGGAACCGTTTCTAAATAGGTATTTAGACAGAGCGGCGGCCGAATAGGTTTTAGGATTCTGTTTCGCCTGTCCGGTCCAGTTTTGGTGAAGAATAATTTAAAAACTGCTTTACAGCATCCTGAGGTGGTTTCTGGGAAGTTAGAAAAGAAGTGAGGTTAGGTAGGATGGCAGGCCCCTTTGCAGAACCTCCTTTGAGTGATTTACGGTTGTCCCTGCTGGGGGTGGTTCCAAAGAGGGAGGCGAATAAGTTTGACTTATTCACCACCTGTCATTTCCAAAGCGTTTGTCAGTCAATGACGGCATTGATCCAGACATCTGTTCTGTGGTTTATGCCTCATTTGATGCGGCAGTGGTATGGGTGCAAAAGTTGGGAGCAGGGTCGTTGTTAGCGAAGACGGACATTGAAGCGGCATTTCGGTTGCTGTCGGTACATCCAGATTGTGTACATCTTTTGGGGTGTTTTTGGGAGGGCGGGTTTTTTGTCGACCATTGTTTACCGATGGGTTGTTCCCCATCATGTGCTTATTTTGAGAAGTTTAGCTCTTTTTTGGAGTGGGTGGTGGCAGATGTGGCGGGGTGTAAGTCCATTATCCATTACCTGGATGACTTCTTATGTATTGGCCCATCAGGTTCAATGGTTTGTTTGGTGTTGCTGCACACGTTGGTTACGTTGTTTAATAGTTTTGGGGTACTGTTGGCAGTTGAGAAGACCGTAGGTCCAGCTACCGTCTTGGTTTATTTGAGGATAGAAATTGACACCGTCAGGATGGAGTCGGTTGCCCTTGAAAAAACTTACGGACCTAAAGAAGGAAGTGTCAAGGGTGGGACGTTTAAGAAAAATCCAGTTACGAGAGCTTCAATCCCTGCTAGGCAAGCTCAATTTTGTGTGCAGAATTATGCCTATGGGAAGAGTGTTCAGTCAGTGGTTGGCGACAGCAAGGGTGTCTATGCCGCATAATTACGTGCACTTGAGTAGCGAGTTGAGGGTTGATTTGCAGGTTTGGACTGCCTTTTTAGATGATTATAATGGGAGGTCATTAATGATCGGGGAGGTAATAGATTCTTTGGATTTTGAGCTTTTTACTGATGCAGCCGGGAGTTGGGGTTTTGGGGTGTATTGTAATGGGCAGTGGTGTGCGGAAGCATGGCCAGAGAGTTGGGTGACAAAGGATTGGGTTAGGAATTTGGCCTTATTGGAGCTGTTTCCAATAGTGGTGGCAGTGATGCTTTGGGGGGAGTTTTTCCATAATAAAAAAATCTGGTTTTATTGTGATAATTTGGGGGTGGTTCAGGCGATTAACGGGTTATCGGCGTCGTTGCCTATGGTGGTTAAGTTGTTACAGCGTTTGGTGCGGGAATACTTATCATTGAATGCATGGGGGGTGGCGGTGCATATACCAGGGATTGAGAATTCTATTGCTGACGCACTCTCTTGTTCACTGTGGGAGCGTTTTCGGCAGCTGGCCCCAGAAGTGGGGGAAGTCGGGCTGGGGTGCCCGGGTTGCCTTTGCGATCTGTTGGAAGGGCGGTAGCTGGGCTCATCCACTCGTCTCTGTCCCCCGGTATGTGGGATCCTTATGTTAAGGGGTGGCGTTTCTGGGAGGAATGGTGTGATAGGCTTGGGACCTGTGAAGGTGACCTTGAGTTCCTGTTATTGCTTTTCTTAGGCAACTGTAGGGAGGAGAGATGGTCGGTGTCAAAAATAAATAGGTATGTTGCGGGACTTGCATTTGGTTTTAAGTTACGCAAGATGGTTGACTTTGCCAAGTCTTTTTTGGTTAGTCGTGTTTTAAAAGTGTGGTGGGGGTTGCGAGCCAATAAGGACAGGAGGCGTCCATTCTCTTTTGCATTGCTTCTGGGATTAGGGGTGCAGTTACAGGATGTCTGCAGCTCGTCTGGAGAGATGAGGCTGTTCCGTTTAGCTTTTTCTTTGACTTTTTTGGGCCATGCCGTTTGGGGAGCTGGTTTCACCCACGGTCAGGCGAGCAGGGGGGTTGCCTGCAGAGGACGCTAAGTTGTTAGGAGATAGGGTGGAGTTTTGCATCCGCCGGTCCAAGACGGATGTGGAGGGAAAAGGGTGCACGGTCGTGCTTTACGAGATCCCGAGGTGTCCAATGTGCCCTGTTCGGTGTTTGAAGGAATATTGGGTGGCAAACAAAACGGAGGTCTTGGCGTTGTTGGTGCATGCGGACGGGTTCCTTTTTATCTCATTTTCAGTTCACATCGATTTTCCGGAGGTGTTTGGATCGGGCGTTTGGGAGTCGATCAGGTTCAAGTCATATGTTCGGCCGGAAAAATTGTAGGGCAGCCCTGCAGTGTTCTCCTTGCATTAATCCTTTTGTTTTGTTATGGTTGGTGCAGAACAGTTTTTGCTCCTTGTTTCTTTTCTTCTTTCAGTGCGGGCCCAGAATCTGCATTGGTATGGATCCTGGGACACTCCTTTGTATTTTGGGGAGCATTGCAGGCGTCGGTTAGACCTGACGGTCAGCAGCTGGGTATTGCTTGATCGGATGCAGTGGTAAGGTGGCTGGGGCACAGGGGTATGGGTTGGGGCAGTGTGATGGCGGAATCTCACTGTTTTGTTAGGCTAGATAGGGCCCCAGATATACTGGTGTTACATGTGGGAGGAAATGACTTGGGGGTACGCCCGTTCAGGGAATTGGTGAGGGATATCAAGTTTGATATGCTGAGGTTGTGGGTTTTGTTCCCGAGGTTGGTGACAGTAAGTTCGACATAGTCCCGCATAAGGTATGGCGCAGGGCTAGATCAGTGGAGGCGGTGATTGTGAATAGGGCCCGCATAAAAGTCAATACGGCGATTGGGCGTTTTATGGCGAGAAACAGGGCTGTGTCAGTCAGGCATGTGAATTTAGAGAATGGCCTTGGTGGTTTTTGGCGGGACGATGGAGTTCATCTCAATGCAGTCTGCATCGATATGTGGTGTCTGACCCTGCAAGAGGGGATTGAGACAGCGCTGGGTGTGTGGAGAGATGCATGGTCTTAAGGTTATTAAGACTGCGCGTTGGTGGTGGGGGAGGTCCTTGGGGTTGGAAATAAGGTGTGGTAAGAAGGAGGGGAGGGCACCATGCTTGGGGCTGGACTCCCATGGTTGGTGGTTGCTTATGGTGGTGTTAAGGGGCCATCACTGGTGCCTCTGAGCTGAGGGGGCAAGATGGCCTACCCCGGATGGGGTTATCATTGTTAGGGACTTCAAGGACCTCCTCCTATAAGTTTATGTTATATGTTATACATATGGCAAATGGGTTGTTGTTCATATGCTGTTGCATATGGGTTAGGGGGAATATTTATGTCATTTGTTTAAAAATGTATATGGAAAATAAAGCGGCTGCTGTGGCCAATATGAATCAAACCTTTTGTCTGTGTACATTTCTGGGGTGTCAGGTTGGGAGCTCATTGGGTTAAGTGGGAGGGGTTTCAGTTTAAGCAGGGTTACATGTGGGTCCGGTAAGTGAAACAAGGGGGAACAAGTGAAAAATTACCAATACCACCGTCATGTATATGTCACGGATGTGTATTACACGCGCACGCTACAGAGACAGTATGACACCAGTTAATGTGGTATTTAGTTTCAGCCATGGCAACGAGCACCTGCGCACTGGATGTGCTGACTAACCCCCAAGTTTTCTTTGTATTACATGCACACACTACAGAGACTAGATTATGCCCAAATTAGTTAAATTTGCCCTAAAGAAACAGTTTTCAGATGAAGTACTGTATATGTCACGGAAAACAATACAATATGGACACTAGATTAGGCCCAGAATATTAAAATTTACGTTGAAGAAACAGTTTTCGGATAGTGTACTGTATATGTCACTGAAAACATCGCACTATGGACACTAGATTAGGCCCAGATTATTTTAATTTACGCTAAAGAAACTGTTTTCGGATGGCGAACTGTATATTTCACAGAAAACAACACAATATGGACACGAGCTTTGGCTCAGATTATTTAAATTTACGTTAACAAAACAGTTTTCGGATAGCGTACTGTAAATGTCACAGAAAACAATGCACCATGAACACTATATTAGGCCCAGATTATTTAAATTTACTCTAAATAAACAGTTCTCGGATGGCGTACTGTGTATGTCACAGAAAATCACACAATATGGACACTAGATTAGGCCCAAATTAGTTAAATTTGCCCTAAAGAAACAGTTTTGGGATGTCGTACTGTATCTGTCACAGAAAGCCACACATTATGGACACTAGATTAGGCCCAGATTATTTAAATTTACGCTAAATGAAACAGTTTTTGGATGGAGTACTGTATATGTCACGGATGTGTATTACACGCACACACTACAGAGACAGTAGATGAGTGTTGGCCCATGAATATCTAAATTTACATGAAAAAAACATGTTTTCAGATGGCGTACTGTATATGTCACAGAAAGCCACACACTATGGTCACTAGATTAGGCCCAGATTAGTTAAATTTACGCTAAATGAAACAGTTTTCAGATGGCGTACTGTATTTGTCACCGATGTGTATTACACGTACACACTGCAGAGACAGGAGATGGAGTACTGTATATGTCACAGTAAGTCACACACTATTAACACTAGATTGGGCCCAGATTAGTTAAATTTGCTCCAAAGAAACAGTTTTCGGATGGTGTAGTGTATATGTCGCAGAAAACAACTCACTATGGACACTAGATTAGGCCCAGATTATTAACCCCTTAAGGACCAGGCTCATTTTCACCTTAAGGACCAGGCAATTTTTTGCAAATCTGACCAGTGTCACTTTAAGTGCTCATAACTTTAAAACGCTTTGACTTAACCAGGCCGTTCTGAGATTGTTTTTTCGTCACATATTGTACTTCATGACACTGCTAAAATTGGGTCAAAAAAGTTAACTTTTTACCAAAAATTTTGAAAAATTAGCAAATTTCTAAGTTTTAGTTTCTCTACTTCTGTAATACATAGTAACACCCCCAAAAATTGTGATGACTTTACATTCCCCATATGTCTACTTCATGTTTGTAGCATTTTGGGAATTATATTTTATTTTTTGGGGATGTTACAAGGCTTAGAAAATTAGAAGCAAATTTTGAAATTTTTCAGAAATCTTCAAAATCCCACTTTTTATGGACCAGTTCAGGTTTGAAGTCATATTGTGAGGCTTAGATAATAGAAACCTCTCAAAAATGTCTTTCATTCTAGAAACTACACCCCTCAAGGTATTCAAAACAGTTTTTTCAAACTTTATTACCCCTTTAGGTCTTCCACAAGAGTTAATGGCAGATGGAGAAACAATTTTAAAATTTCAATTTTTTGGAAAATTTTCCAATATAATAAATTTTCCAGGAGTAAAACAAGGGTTAACTGCCAAACAACACTCAAAATGGGTTGCCCTGATTCTGTAGTTTGCAAAAACACGCCATATGTGGTAGTTAACTACTGTTTGGCCGAACGGTAGCACATAGAAGGAGGGGAACACCATATGGGTTTTGGAAGGTAGATTTTGCAGGACTGGTTTTGTTTATACCATGTCCCATTTGAAGCCCCCTGTTGCACCCCTAGAATAGAAATTTCAAAAAAGTGACTCCATCTAAGAAAGTACACCTCTCAAGGTATTCAAAACTGGGTTTACAAACTTTGTTAACCCTTTAGGTGTTCCACAAGAGTTAATGGCAGATGGAGAAACAATTTTGAAATTTCTATTTTTTGGACAATTTTCCAATATAATCAATTTTTTCCAGGAGTAAAACAAGGGTTAACTGCCAAACAACACTCAAAATGGGTTGCCCTGATTCTGTAGTTTGCAAAAACACGCCATATGTGGTAGTAAACTACTGTTTGGCCGAACGGTAGCACATAGAAGGAGGGGAACACCATATGGGTTTTGGAAGGCAGATTTTGCAGGACTGGTTTTGTTTATACCATATCCCATTTGAAGCCCCCTGTTGCACCCCTAGAATAGAAATTTCAAAAAAGTGACTCCATCTAAGAAAGTACACCCCTCAAGGTATTCAAAACTGGGTTTACAAACGTTGCTAACCCTTTAGGTGTTCCACAAGAGTTAATGGCAGATGGAGAAACAATTTTGAAATTTCTATTTTTTGGGAAAATTTTCCATTTTAACCCTTACTTTATTACTGGAAAAAATGGGTTAACAGCCAAACAAAACTCAAAATGGGTTGCCCTGATTCTGCCGTTTGCAGAAACACCCCATATGTGGTCGTAAACTACTAATTGGCTAAACGGCAGGACATAGAAGAAGGGGAACGTCTGGGTTAGGGATAGATGGAAGTTTGGAATAAAAGTACTTTTTCTTTCTTTTTCCTAACTTACTTTTCCCTTCTTTCCCTGCCTAACGGTGCCTCTCCCTCACTGACCCTAACCTACCTGGGTGGCGATGGGTGCAGGAGGGTGATGGATGGCGATTAGGGGGACACAGGAGCTGGTGCTGGACTATGCTGCACGGTCAGGGTGCTGGACAGGAAGAGGAGGGGAGAGAGGAGCGCAGGAAGTTTGATCTTTTTGTGGTGCGGAGGCAAGGAACAGAACTCCAGAAAGCACTCTGTATTTGCAGATTTGCAGACCTATTGAAGTTAATGGGTCCGCATCCGTGATGCAGAATGCACACGGAATGGTGCCCGTGTATTGCGGATCTGCAAATGCGGTCCGCAATATGGCAGCTGTCAGCACACGTTCGTGTGAACGAGCCCTGTATTGCACCCGATGACGCGTTCCAGCCAGCCAATCACTGAAATGCCAACAGCCAACATGGCTACTGCATTACAGCTACGCAGCCAAGAATCGTGTGGGGAGTAGACTCAAGCATTGCGCTCGAGCACATGCGGTATTTGGCCCAATACCGCCTTGTGCCGAGCATCAAGGTGCTCGAGCCGAACAGGTGTTCGGCCGAACATGCTCGATAATCACTACTCAAGGGTTGAAAAAGTTTGTAACATGAATTTTCAATAATTTCAGGGGTGTAGTTTCTAAAACGGGGTCATTTATGGTTGGTTTCCATTAATTAAGCCCTTTAAAATCACTTTATAACTAAATTGGTCTAAAAAAATGATTTTGGAATTTTTTTTGAAAATTTGAAAAATTGTTTATAAACTTCTAAGGCTTCTAACACCCTAAATAAAAATAAAAAATGAAATATGCAAAATTATGCTAACATAAAGCACACATATGGGGAATGTTAAGTAATACATATTTTATGAGGTATCACTTTCTGTTTTAAAAGCAGAGAAATTGAAATTTTGGAAATTTTGGGCAAATTTTTCATAATTTTTTGTAAATTTGGGATTTTTCATGAATAACGGTGAAATATATTTACTTAAATCTTGAAGTACAAGGTGCCACGCGAAAACTGTTTCAGAATGGCTTGGATAAGTAAAAGTGTTCCAAAGTTATTACCACATATAGTGAGTGACACATGTCATATTTGCAAAAATCAGCCTGGGATTTAAGGTGAAAAGTGGGTGAAGGGGTTAAATATAAATAATAATAATAATAATAATAATAATAATAAAAATAAAAAGTCCCAAACTATAAGAAAATAAATACCAAAAGACATCCATTTGTAATTTTATTATTTTCTTGAGCAAGTTTCTGTTACTTAATGGTGAACCACAAGAAAAACCGAGAATGTTTTCATAACATAATTAACGTCAATGGGAGTTATACAGTTGGATGCATCAGCATTCACAAACCATAACATGTAATATTTTATTCATTTAATGAACTCCATCTGTGCATGTGCTTTATTAATGTGATGGCAGGGAATGCATGCTCTCAGACAAAGGCAATGAGTCTGTGGGCATTGATAAAAGAGCATTAATGCCATTTGTAATACACTCCACTCATCTGCTGTCTCCTAATTAATGTTTCCCTTTGCTAGATATTCCTTTGTAGAAAGGTATCTTCTTGATTCTTCAATTGAACCATTTCATAAGTTATTGATTAATTATAAGCACAGCTGAAAATAAAGCTGCTATAAAGCAGACTGAGGTTTTGGAAGCTTAAAGTCTTAAATTACAAAAAGAAATACATGCAGTTAAATGATCTTGCTATTGTTGAGTAGATGATAATTGCTAATTTCATGTTTACAAAATAAAATGAATTTGTATAAAAGACAATCCTTGTTGATTTTTTTTCTTTGACAGCACATTCAGCTCATTCACAATTCAACATAGTCTGTGACTATTCACATTTTTATGGCTTTAAGTTGTGAGTTATTTTCACTGAGTTTCCTAATTCAATCAGCACTGTAGCAACAATCCTTCATTTTTGCACATTTGTAAACACATTTAAGAGGAATGTATCACAATTTTTTTTTTTTTCTGGTAGTTAAAGGGACTCTGTCACCAGTTTCTAACAAACTATTGTTCTTTCCATGGTGCCCTTGTCATTACAAAGCTGTTGTTATAAGATAAATCCGCCGTCTAGTTTTGATAAAAATCGCTTTTATCTAACCTGTCAATCTTCTGGATAAGGTGCCCAGGGCGTTTCTGAAGGTCTGAATCTGCCGCTCTCCGCCGCCGCCGTTGGTGCCCAGCTCCTCCCATGATCCTTTCAGCGCCACCTGGATGTAATGAAATCCGCCTCCGGCTCTCCTCAGTGTCCCCTCCTCCTTTTCAAAGATCCCGCGCGTGCGCACAGGCCTGTGCCTGATGCGCCCGTGCGGACTTTTCGATTCTGCCTTGCGAACACGCGAACGCGCGCGAATGCGCGAACGCGCGCTTGCTTCGCTCAACGAGGCAGAATCTAAAAGTCCGCACGGGCGCATCAGGCACAGGCCTGTGCGCACGCGCGGGATCTTTGAAAAGGAGGAGGGGGCACTGAGGAGAGCCGGAGGCGGATTTCATTACATCCAGGTGGCGCTGAAAGGATCATGGGAGGAGCTGGGCACCAACGGCGGCGGAGGAGAGCGGCAGATTCCGACCTTCAGAAACGCCCTGGGCACCTTATCCAGAAGATTGACAGGTTAGATAAAAGCGATTTTTATCAAAACTAGACGGCGGATTTATCTTATAACAACAGCTTTGTAATGACAAGGGTACCATGGAGAGAACAATAGTTTTAAAAGGGGGGGTTAGAAACTGGTGACAGAGTCCCTTTAAAACCAGATAGTACTTACTACATATCCTTTTTTCTAATCTGTTTTTATCTTCTTATTCTGAATTGTTTTATGCCTTTTCCTAAATATGATTATGGGGGCAGCCATCCTGCCCAAGCTGTTAACAGTATTTAGACATGTTTTACAACTTCCACCATGGACCATCGACACAATGGACAGGAGCCTCATTGACTTCCATAGGAGAGTTTTTTAGGGATGCTATTTAACCACTTCCAGACCGGACCATTTACCCCTTCCTGACCGGGCCTAATTTTGCAAATCTGACATGTGTCACTTTATGTGGTAACAACTAGAGAATGCTTTTACTTATCCAAGCCATTCAGATATTGTTTTCTCGTAACACATTGTACTTCATGTTAATGGTAAATTTAAGTCAATATGTTTTACCTTTATTTATAAAAAAAATCCAAAAGTTAATGAAAATTTGAGAGTGATGCCTCATAAAATATTCATTAACATTCCCCATATATCTCCTTTATGAGGGCATCATTTTGGTAATGTAATTATTTCGTTTTTTTTAAGACATTAGGAGGTTTAGAATTTTTGAAGCAATTTTTGAAATTTGTTGAAACATTTCCAAAGTCAACTTTTTTAAGGACCAGTCCAGTTCTGAAGTCACTTTGTAGGGCTTACATAGTGGAAACGCCCCATAAATGACCCCATTGTAGAAACTACACCCCTCAAGTTACTCAAAACATTTTATTTATTTTTTTAACCCTTTAGGTGTTCCACAAGAATTAAAGAAAAATGGAGTTAACATTTTCAAATTTCACTTTTTTTGGTAGTCCATTTTTTTCTTTAACACGTCTAGGGTTAACAGACAAACAAAACGTAATATTTATTACCCTGATTCTGCGGTTTACAGAAACACCCCACAGGTGGGTGTAAACTGTAAGGGATGTAAGGGCATACGGCAGGGCGCAGAAGAAAAGGAGTGCCATATGGTTTTTGGATGGCAGATTTTGCTGAACTGGTTTTTAGATGCCATGTCCCATTTGAAGCCCCCCTGATGCACCCCAACAGTAGAAACTTCCCAAAAGTTACCCCATTTTGGAAACTAGGGGATAAGGTGCCAGTTTTATTGGCACTATTTTGGGGTACATATGATTTTTAATAGCTCTATATTATGTATTTTTTTTTTTTTTTTTTTGAGGCAAGGTAACCCAAAAATGGCTGCTTTGGCACTGTTTTTATTATTTATTTTTACATTCATTTGACATGGCAGATCATGTGTTATTTTTATAGTGTTATGGACACAATGATATCAAATATGTCTACTTTGTTTGTTTGTTTGTTTTAGTTTTACATATTAAAGTATTAAAAAATATATGTTTTTGTGTCTCCATTTTCTGACCGCCATATTTTTTCTATTTTTCTGCCGATCGTCTTGTGCAGGGGCTTGTTTTTTTGCAGTTGATGTTTTTATTGGTACCATTTTTGGGTACATATGATTTTTTTGAATCATTCATTATTACACTTTATGGGGCAAGTTGACCCAAAAATTGGTTGTTTTAGCACAGTTTTTATTTATTTATTTTTACAGCGTTCACCTGAGGGGTTAGGTCATGTGACAATACCTAATATGTATGCTTTTTCTTATTTATTTAAGTTTTACACAAATGATGTTTTATTGTCTCCATAGTCTGAGAGCCATAGCTTTTTTATTTTTCGACCGATTGTATCAGTTAGGATCTCATTTTTTGCGAGATGAGGTGACGGTTCAATTGGTACTATTTTGGGGGTGGCATACACCTTTTTAATCGCTTAAGGTTGCAATGTTTGTGATTAGAGTTGAGCGGACACCTGGATGTGGACACTTGACCCGAACTTGACCCGAACCTGAACAATATTTAGGTCAATAATGACCCAAACTTTTGAGCACTAAAATGGCTGTAAAAATATCATTGAAAAGGCTAGAGGGCTGCAAATGCCAGCAAAATGTGGTTAAGTGCTCTGCAAACAAATGTGGATAGGGAAATGACTTTAAATAACATAAAATACGTAAAAATAAAAATAATAATCTTGATCTAGGAGTACGAGGTCCATATGGAGTAGGAGGTTGAGGAGGTGGTGGATGTGGCGGTGAAGCGGCGGTTGAGGACGAGGAGGTAGCCTACACTGCTTTTTGGTTTAAAATTTAATTTAATTTTTTTTAAATTAGGGTACACCCCAAAACATTGGGAAATATAACCTGTGATAAACCCCTCAAGTCATGCTAAACACACGTTCAGACAATACACTGGCTGCAGGGCAGGCCAGCACCTCCAAGGTGTAAAGGGTAAGCTCAGGCCATGTGTCCAATTTGGAGACCCAGAAGTTGCAGGGGGCAGAACCATCAGTCAGTTTGTGTAGGCGTGTGCACACATACTGCCCCACCATGCCACACGTCCCCGTGATGTTCACAATCCAATTGGATATCTGCTCTATCAACTTTCAATGTTCTTTTCTGCACCTACCATGTTGATCACGGTTAGCTGCGAATCCGGGTTTCACGCCGGAAAAGGAGCATGAAAAAGTAAGACCACATCCAAGGGAGATCAATGGATGAAATTTAATTGTGATTGAGCGGGAATGTGGGAGGAGCTATTAAAACTGAAGAATTAAAGGAAAGGAGGGGGCACACAGCAATTACCCACTCCCGACTCAGGGAGGTAGTGATGATAAATAACAATACAGTACTCTTAAGATGCCCTGTTATTGGAATGATTAATACAAAATTATAGGGAATGTCACTGGGTATTTTGGATTTGGAAACGTTAGCCAGGAGAGGCCCTGCTGCCGCTTTGTTGACTCTAGATAACTTCTGCCTGATCGCACATCCCTGTGACGTACACCATTCATTTGGATATCTCAACTTTCGATGTTCTTTTCTGAGCCTACCATATTAAACACGGTTATCGGCGAATCAGGGTTCCACGCCGGGGAGGGAGCGTGAGAAAGGGAGACCTCATCCGAGGGAGGCCAATGGCTGCAATGGGATGAAGCTGAAATGTGGGACAAGTTATTACAGCAGAAGGATCAAATGAAAGGGCCAGACGATTTTTTGAAATTTAAGTCCCTGTCACCTATGCAGAGCAGGGGTTTTTCATTGCCAGAAATGGATTAATGTCACCCACCAATTAAACAGATTATTTTTAAAAAATTTCGGTCCTTATCACCTATGTAGAGATGAGGTTTATTCACGGCAAAAATTGTAAAATGTCACCCAAGAATGTAACAGAAAAATGTGTGAAATTTATTAACCTGTCAACTAGGTATAGCAGTGGTATATCACACCCAAAAATTGCTGAGTTTCACCTGAAAATGTAACAGACAAATTAGTGATTTTTTTTTTTTGCCTGTCTACTAGGTATAGCAGTGGTATATCACACCAAAAACATTTGTGAATTTCACCCAAAAATGTAACAGACAAATTAGTGAATTATTTTTACCTGTCTACTAGGTATAGAAGTGGTATATTTCACCCAAAAATTGCTGAATTTCACCCAAAAATGTAACAGACAAATTAGTGAATTTTTTTAACCTGTCTACTAGGTATAGCAGTGGTATATCACACCTAAAAATTGGTGAATTTCACCCGAAAATTTAACAGACAAATTAGTGAACTGACATAAAATAAAATAAAATATGTACAAATAAAAAAAAAATATGATTTATGAGGTGGATGGTCCATATGGAGTAGGAGTTTGAGGATTCGGTGAACATAGCGGTGTAGGTGGAAGCAGCGGTGGAGGAGGACGAGGTAGCCAACACTGGTTTTAGGTTTTAAGTTTTATTTATTTATTTTTAATTAGGGTCCAGTCCAAAAGAGTGTGAAATATCCAAAATACAAGAATGAGCAATTGCGCTGCAGTATAACAATGGCTGGGTAAGGCCGGTATACATGTCTATTCTGCACAAGGTATGGACAAGTCCTGTGGGATCCATACCTGGTTCATTTTTATGAACGTGAGCTTGTCCACATTGGCTGTGGACAGGCGGCTGCGCTTGTCTGTGATAACGCCCCCTGCCATGCTAAACACACGTTCAGATAATACACTGGCTGCAGGGCAGGCCAGCACCTCCAAGGCATAAATGGCAAGCTCCGGCCATGTGCCCAATTTGGAGACCCAGAAGTTAAAGGGGGCAGACCCGTCATTCAGTACGTGTAGGCGTGTGCACACATACTACTCCACCATGTTGGTGAAATGCTGCCTCCTGCTAAGACGTTACATATCAGCTGGTTGTGCTGGTTGTTGTGGCGTGCTGACAAAGATTTTCCACATTTCAGACATGCTAACCCTGCCTTCTGAGGTGCTGGCGGTGCCCCAGCTGCTTTGGCGACCTCTTCCTCCTCCTCGGCCTTCACCTTGTGCTTCCACTGTGCCCCTGCTGTCAGGTGAGAATGCCACCAGCAGCGTGTCTACTAGCTTGTACTCACGCATCTTACGATCACGCTCCAGTGAGGGAATTAAGGACGGTAAGTTGCCCTCGTAACGGGTATCCAGCAGCATGGACATCCCGCAATCATCACAAGTTAGAATGTGGGCAACTTGGCGGTCGTTGCGGACACAGTGCGGTATGTAATCGCTCATGTGTGCTAGGCTGCCTAGAGGCAACGAAAAGCTGTCCTCTGTGGGAGGTGTATCGTCTGTGTCCTCTGTATCCCCCCAGCCACGCACCAGTGATGTCCATGAGCTGGTCTGGCCATCCTGCTGTGAACACAGTTCCTCCTCCTCATCCTCCACCTCGTCATCCTCCAGAACTGTGCCCTGGCTGGACAATTGTGTACCTGGCATTTGTGGGTGCAGGAACCCACCATCAGAGTCACTTGTGAATGGCTGACCGGAAACCCTATGAAATTATCCCTCTTCCTTCTGTGCTACATTCTCTTCCATTATCGCCAGCAGCGTTTTTTTTTCAAGGAGGCATATAAGTGGGACTGAGAACGATGTTATCGGCACTGGCCATGTTGGTGGAGTAAACAAACAGTGTAACAAGGAACACAGTTACGCTGCAGCGCTGACAGGCAAACAGCATCAGGTGAGAAAGCCCAAAGCGAGCACAGACGGCCCGCACTTTATGCAGCAGCTCTGACATATCGGGGTAATTTTTAAGGAATCTTTGCACCACCAAATTCAGCACATGCTCCAGGCAAGGGATGTGCGTCAAACCGGCTAGTCCCAGAGCTGTTACGTGATTTTGCCCATTATCGCACACCACCAGGCCGGGCTTGAGGCTCACTGGCACCAACCACTCATCGGTCTGTTTTTCAAGGCCCGTCCATAGCTCCTGCGCAGTGTGGGGTTTGTCCCCCAAACAGATAAGTTTTAAAACTGCCTGCTGTTGTTTACCCCTGGCTGTGCTGAAGATGGTGGTGAAGGTATTACGCTGACCGGATGAGGAGCCGGTAGAGGAGGAGGAAGCGGAGAAGGAGGAGGTAGCAACAGGAGGCAAACTGAAGAGCCCTGCATGCGCCAAACTGCTATCCACCTCAGGCCCAGCCGGCACTGCATTTACCCAGTGTGCTGTTAGGAAGATATAACGTCCCTGACCGTGCCTACTGGTCCACATATTCGTAGTGAGGTGCACCTTGCCACAGATGGTGTTGCGCAGTGCACACCTGATTTTAACCCCCCCCCCTTCCTTGGTTGTGCAGGAAAGGGATGGCACGCCTGGAAAAGTAGTGGTGGCTGGGCACGACATACTGTGGGACAGCCACCGCCATAAGGCTTTTAAAGCTCTCCGTCTCCACCAGAAGGAATGACAGCATTTCAAAGGCCAGTAATTTTGAAACGCTGGCATTCAGGGCCAGGGATCGCGGGTGGGTAGGGGGGTACTTCTTCTTCCACTCCAGTGTTTGGGATATGGAGAGCAGAACGCTTCCATGGCACATTGTGGAGATGCTTGGTGACCCAGGTGGTGGTGTTGCTGGCAGATCCTCTGTTTGCGGGGTGGCAGGTGGCAGTGTCACTCCAGAGGTGGATAAAGAGGCCGAGACTTCAGCAGAAGAGGAAGCAGGAGGATCCAGAGACCTTTCTTGGTTTTTGAGGCGTCTACTTCAATGCAGCTCGTGCTTTGCACTAAGATGCCTGGGAAAGTTTATGCCTCGCTTCAGGCTCTGATTGCACAGCATGCAAGCCACGTGTGTCTTGTTGTCAGCACATTGTCTGAAGAATTGCCACGCCAGGGAACTCCTTAGAGCTGGCTTTGGTGTGCTCGGTCCCTTGCTGCGGTGGGCACTAGCAGGCGTACTGTCTAGGGGATAGCCGCTCCGCTTTTGCACCTGCTCTCTCTTCTGCTGTGCTGATAGCTCTGTGCAACCACCGCCCTTTTCCTCCAAACTACACAGGTCACTCGCATGACCTTGATTCCATGTGGGGTAGAGGACTTTTTCCTCCTCCACATCATCTTCCACCCAGTCTTCATCCCTGCCCTCCTTGTCAGTCTGCACACTTTCGAAAGCCCCAGCAGTTGTTGCCTGTGTTTCGTCATCATCCGAGACGTGCTGCGATTGTCCTCCCATGTACTCATCTTGAAACATAAGTGGTTGTGCACTCAATCTCTTCCACTTCTGGGGCAGGGCTAGGTGGCTGGCCCTAGGAAACCCTGCTAGCAGAGTCATCAAAAAGCAGAAGAGACTGCTGCATGACTTGGGGCTCAAACTGCTTGGCTGATTTGCAAGGGGGTGAGGTGAAAGACTGATGGACATCGGCTGCAAGTGCCAACTGTGGTCTTTTAGCAGGAAACAATGTGAAGGAACTAGAGGCATTGTCAGCAACCCAATATACTATCACCTGTACTTTTTCTGGCCTCACCATTCGCAGAGCCGCATTAGGCCCGACCAAATACCGCTGAAGGTTCTGTCACCTACTCGCACCTAAGGAAGGTGTTAAACTTTTGCGTGTAGCTGGCACAGATCGACCACGTCCTCTCCCTGCAACAGGAGATCTACCAGCAGCACCACAACCAGGGCCACGTCCATTATTTGACGCTCTCCTCATATTTCTCAAATTTAGGATCTTGACCAAAATGGGTGTTTTTTTTAACCACCTCAGCCCCCCTAGCTTAAACACCCTTAATGACCAGACCACTTTTTACAATTCTGCACTACACTACTTTCACCGTTTATTGCTCGGTCATGCAACTTACCACCCAAATGAATTTTACCTCCTTTTCTTCTCACTAATAGAGCTTTCATTTGGTGGTATTTCATTGCTGCTGACATTTTACCTTTTTTGTTATTAATCGAAATTTAACGAAATTTTTGCAAAAAAATGACAATGTGTTTTGGGGTGTCTTTTTACATATATCCATGCTGGGTGAGAGAAATATCTTGGCAAAAGACAACTTTTCCCATTTTTTTATACAAAGTTGGCATTTGACCAAGATATTTATCTCACCCAGCATGGGTATATGTAAAATGACACCCCAAAACACATTTCCCAACTTCTCCTGAGTACAGCGATACCACATTGGTGACACTTTTTTGCAGCCTAGGTGGGCAAAGGGGCCCACATTCCAAAGAGCACCTTTCGGATTTCACAGGCCATTTTTTACACATTTTGATTTCAAACTACTTCGCACGCATTTGGGCCCCTAAAATGCCAGGGCAGTATAACTACCCCACAAGTGACCCCATTTTGGAAAGCAGACACCCCAAGGTATTTCGTGATGGGCATAGTGAGTTCATGGAAGTTTTTATTTTTTGTCACAAGTTAGTGGAATATGTGACTTTGTAAGGAAAAAAAAACAATCATCATTTTACGCTAATTTGCGACAAAAATTTAAACATTTTATGAACTCGGCATGCCCCTCACGGAATACATTGGGGTGTCTTCTTTCTAAAATGGGGTCACTTGTGGGGTAGTTATACTGCCCTGGCATTTTAGGGGCCCAAATGCGTGCAAAGTAATTTGAAATCAAAATGTGTAAAAAATGGCCTGTGATATTCGAAAGGTGCTCTTTGGAATGTGGACCCCTTTGCCCACCTAGGCTGCAAAAAAGTGTCACACATCTGGTATCGCCGTACTCAGAAGAAGTAGGGCAATGTGTTTTGGGGTGTCATTTTACACCACTGGTCTATGAGGGGCCGAATTTTGTGGAGCCGGACAAAAGCTGGGTGGCTTCTGGGACGAGAGGTGCTATTGTCACTAAAGTGCAGGAAATGCATGATGGCCTCAAATTGTGCCCTGGACACGGCAGCAGAGAACATGGGCATGTGATGAATTAGGTTTGTGGACCAATATGACCGCAATTCATGCTTTTTGTTTAGACCCATGTTGAGGAGAAGGCCCAGAAAAATGTTTAATTCGGAAACTTGGACGGGTTTCCACCGGAAAGGCTGGGCATAAAAGCTTCCCGGGTTGGCGGATATAAATTGAGTGGCATACCGGTTTGTTTCTGCCACGACTAAGTTCAAGAGCTCTGCAGTCAAGAACAGCTCAAAAAATCCCAGGGGCGAACCGATCTGAGCTGTCTCAACCCGAACTCCAGACTGGGCGGTGAAAGGGGGAACTAATGGTGCGGCTGAAGTTGGGGACTGCCAATCAGGGTTTGCCAGCACCTCAGGGACTTTAGGGGGTCTACGGGCCTGTCTGTTCGGTGGCTGCGACGGGGTAACTATTGCACGTGCCACCCTACCAGCTTCAACTGCCCTTCTGGTGCTCGCCACTTCACCATGTTTAACGGCAGTGCTGGTACTAGGTCAAGGGAGGGCTGTGCTGCTGGTGTATGCCTCACCACGTAATCCGACAGCGCCAGCCCCAATCTGCTGCCCTGAAAGCGGACCCTGCGCAACCTGTGGTCTAGCAACACGGGGCCAGGTACGCCTGGTTGTATCAGGGACCTCAACCTCCTCGTCCGAACTTTGTGTCAGACTGACACTGCTTTCTACAGGTTCATATTCTGACCTGCTGGATTCGTCAGATGAGGGTTTCCATTCCTCATCTGACTGGGTCAGAATCCTGTAGGCCTCTTCAGAAGAATACCCCTTGTTTGACATTTGGACTACTAAATTTAGCGGGTATTCCCTGAGACTACCCAAGAAAAAAAGCAAGCCTGTCTTACAAATGAGATGCTAGCGAAGTACCGGAGGCCGCTGCGATTGATAAAAAATATCAAAACTAATTTTTTTTATCGCTGCAGCGCTTGTAAAGTGATTGTACAGTGATCAAAAATATATATATTTTTTGTCACTGCGGCGGGGCGGGCGTGGGTGATCGCAAATGTGGGCGACCGATCAGGCCTGATCAGGCAAACACTGCATTTTGGGAGGAGGGCGAGCTAAGGTGACACTAATACTATTATAGATCTGACTGTGATCAGTTTTGATCACTTACAAATACTATAAAAGTACAAATGCTGATTAGCGATACGCTAATCAGCGAATCAGTGACTGCGGTGCGGTGGGCTGGGCGCTAGCCGATTGCTAACTACCTAACCAATGGGGCCTAAACTATCCTAAAACCTAACAGTCAATACCAGTGAAAATAAAGTGACAGTTTACACTGATCACTTTTTTCCCTTTCACTAGGTGATTGACAGGGGCGATCAAGGGGTTAATTGGGGTGATGGAGGGTGATCTGGGGCTAAGTGTTGCGTCTTGTGTACTCACTGTGAACTGTGCTCCTCTGCTGAGACCAACCGACGAAAAGGACCAGCAGAGGAGCACAGCAGCCATTTAACACATTATATTTATAAATATAATGTGTTAACTGGCTTCTGATTTGTTTGTTTTTTAAACTCATCAGCTTGCCAGCCACGATCATTGGCTGGCAAGCTGATGACGTGACCCCCCCTCTAACTTTTGCCGGCCCTGCGATGTGCATGCACGGGCCGGCTGAGCGTGTCATCTCGCGTCTCGTGAGATGACGCATATATGCGTGACTGTGCCTCAGACTGCCGCCTCCGGACCGCGATTCTGCGTTAGGCGGTCCGGAGGCGGTTAATAACAGAATACAACAACTGTATCTAATGTGTGTATCTCACAATGACAGATGCAGCGAAGGATGCAAAATTATTTTTTTTGCCCTAAATGGGTGTTTTTTTTTTTTTTTAGAGCAGAATAGAACAACAGTATCTAAAGGGTGTATCTCACAATGACATATGCAGCAAAGGCTGCAGAATTAAGTTATTTGCCCTAAATGGGTGGGGTTTTTTTTAATAGCAGAATAGAACAACAGTATCTAAAGGGTGTATCTCACAATGACATATGCAGCAAAGGCCGCAAATTAAATATTTTGCCCAAAATGTTTTTTATTTATTATTTTTTTTAGTTTAAAAAAATCTCTGCCTATAAAAGCAGGTTTCGTCATCATGATAGGTACAGCAAGTTTTTTGTATATGTAGTTTTTTTTATACGGTACTGATTGCAAATCCAGCTCTCAAACCATGAAATAGGCCTGAGAAGGGCCTGGAAAGGGATATTCTTTGCTATATAGGAATGAAGGTAAGAAGTTACGGAGGGGAAAGCGTTCGGAAGGGAGAGCAATATGGTGATTTCTCCTTTATTTATCAGTTCACCTTCTTTGTCAAAAAATGACAGGATGGGAATTTGGGACATTTTTAGCTGAGGAGGGAGACTTGGTTTTCGTTCCACTGGAGCTAAGTCTATCAGGTCCCTCACTTGGATTAGGGTGAGTGAGAAACCCCAGTCAGAGTTTTGAAACCATTTCCAAACTTCAAGTGTAGCTTTTATCACAGGATTCGGTTTGGAGGAGAGGTTGTTATGATTTGAGTCTCCAATTAAAAGTGATCTAAATGAAAAGTGAAAGATCGAAGATTCCATCTTGACCCAGGATTTGTGTGCCGGACTACGAAACCAGTCTAGTGCTCTGGCCAGGTGAATGGCCTTATTGTAAAGCTGGGGGTTTGGCAGACCTATGTTCCCCATATCTCTAGGCCTCTGGAGGGTTGAAGTTGCTACTCTAAGGCTTTTCTGCTTCCATATGAATCTGCGGATATGTTTTATTAAAGCAGTGAAGAAAGTTTTAGGTATTGGGATAGGGAGTACTTGTTGTATATAATTGAGTCTGGGAATGACCAGGGAAGTGATTAAGTTTTTCCTGCCAAACCATGATAAAGTCTGAAGATCAATTTGGGTGAGTTGTTCTGTTACAGCTTGGAGAAGAGGGGTGTAGTTGAGTCTGAAGAGATCATTGGGATCTGGGCCTATTTTAATCCCCAGGTATGTGATGTGTGGGGATTCCCAGTTAAAGGGAGATATGGCTTTTAGGGAATTTGTTACGGATAGGCGGAGGCACACACTCATGACTTGGGATTTGTTCATATTTATCTTGAAATTGGATAGTTGGCTGAATTTTTCTAGTAAATTGTAGATGACAGCCAAAGAGGTTTGTGGATTTATAATTAGAATCAGCAAGTCATCGGCAAAGGCAGCCGCCTTGTGTTCTTGTTTTCCCAATTTAATTCTTTCTTTTTTAGGTTCTTGTCTGATGGCTTGGAGGAGTGGTTCCAAAGTCATGACAAATAATAGGGGAGATAAGGGACACCCCTGTTTGGTACCATTACGGATACCGAAAGAAGGGGAAATATAGTCATTTACCAGCACTGATGCAGAGTATACATGGCGAATGTGGCGTATATGAATGGCATTGGAAGGTCAAATTTGATCATCGCATGGCACATGAAATCCCAATTGACCCTATCAAATGCCTATTCTGCATCAGTGCTCAGCAATGCAAGAGGGAAGGAATTATTTTTAGCGTGGTAGAGGGCACTAATAATTCTCGCTGAATTATCTTTTCCCTCCCTACCCTTGATGAAACCCGTCTGGTCTCTGTGTATCAGAGAGGGAAGGAAAGGTGAGAGGCGGTTGGCAAGCATTTTGGCCATTAATTTCAAATCCAGATTCAACAAAGATATGGGGCGGTAACTAGCACATTCTGGGCTGGATCTTTTCCTTCCTTGAGCAGAATGGTGATATATGCTCTGGTCATATTCATTGACAGAGGGGAACTCTGGAGGGCTTGGTTGCATAAAGGTACAGAATGGGGTCGGGGATTAGGGATTTACTAAAGGTACGGTAATAAAGAGCCGGAAGTCCATCAGGGCCTGGAGCTTTGCCGTTTGGGAGTCTGTGAATAGTTTTTTTCAAGTTCATCAGGGCTGAAGGGGGTGCTGAGGGCTAATTTTTGGGCAGCATTCAATTTTGGCAGAGAGATTGAGCTAAGGAAGGAATTAATAGGGTCCGAGATGGTTAGGTTAGTGTTCTCAAGAGGAAGTTGAGAGATATTGAGAGATATTGTGTCCGGCGCCATCTCACACTGACAGATGCAGACAAGGCCACAAATTAAGTATTTTGCCCTAAATGGGTGTTTTTTAAAACCCAGAAAATTATAGCTGTATTTCTAGCTTAAATTGCACACTGACTAATGCAGCAGAGGCCCCAGATGGAGGATATTGCCAAAAATTTGTGTTTTTTCAAAGCGAGAAAATTATTGAAGTATTTCAAGCTTGTTTTTAACAATCACAGATGCAGCAAAGGCTGCAATATTGAGTATTTTGCCCAAAATGGGTGTTTTTTGAATAACAGAATATGACAGCAGTATATAACGCTTGAATTTCACACGTATAGATGCAGACAAGGCCGCAAATTAAGTATTTTGCCCAAAATGGGTGCTTTTTACTAACAGAATATGACAGCAGTATATAACGCTTGAATTTCCAACGTAAAGATGCAACAAGGGCTGTAAAATTGAGAATTTTGCCCCAAAAGGGTGTTTTTTAAAACCCAGAAAATGATAGCTATATTTGTAGCTTAAATTGCACACTGACTTATGCGGCAGAGGTCCATCTTGCCTCAGAGGCCCATTGCCAAAAATGGGTGTTTTTTCAAAGCCAGAAAAAAAATTAAGTATTTCAAGGCTGTTTTAACAATAACAGATGCAGCAAAGGCTGCAATATTAAGTACTTTGCCCAAAATGGGTGTTTTTTTTAAATAACAGAATATGACAGCAGTATATAACGCTTGAATTTCACACGTACAGATGCAAACAAGGCCACAAATTAAGTTTTTTGCCCAAAATCTGTGTTTTTTGAATAACAGAATATGGCAGCAGTATATAACGCTTGAATTTCACACGCACAGATGCAGCAAGGGCTGTAAAATTGTGTATTTTTCCCAAAAAGGGTGTTTTTTAAAACCCAGAAAATTATAGCTGTATTTCCAGCCTAAATTGCACACTGACTAATGCTGCAAAGGCACCAGATGTAGGATATTAACACAGATTATTATTGCAGTATTTCAAGCTTGGATTTCAATGTCACAAAAGCACATATGCAGTGCTGGTACACTGAGATTGCAAAAAAATGGTGCCACCCACCTAACAGATGGATAAAAGTAATTTTTCTCTGTCACTGGGCTCAAGGCAGGGTAAAAAGATTGTGCACTGCACCCACAAAACTAAATCTATGTAGATCGCTGAGTTCAATTGCAGTTCTGATTAAAGTTTCTTTCCTATTCTCTCCCTCACAGCAGCAGCATCCTCTCTCTACACTAGTAACAGCAGAGAGACGTGCTTATATAGAGGCTCGGTCACATGCTACACTGGCCAATCACAGCCATGCCATTAGTAGGCATGGCTGTGATGGCTTCTAAGGGCACAGAGTTAAACGCTTGTTGATTGGCTGCTCTGCAGCTTTTCAAAAAGTGTCAAGAAATCGCAGAACACCGAACCCGAATTTTACTGAAATGTTTGGGTTTGGGTCCGGGGTCCAAAAATCCTAAAGTTCGGTACTAACCTGAACTTTACAGTTCGGGTTCGCTCAACCCTAGTCAATAACTTTGAATGTAAGTTGGTGGTAATGATAGTGTCCTCCACAATGGAATATAAGTCCGATAGATGTTGCTTCTGATTTTTCATCTCTGCATGAATAGTCATCAGATTCCCTTTTTAGCAAACCAATATCAATTTCCAATATCTTAATAGAGATGGAATTAGCAGCTGATACACAGATGATGCCAGCTGCAATCGTAAAAATGAACCGCTTTGGTCGCTGACTTGTGGAAAACTGTTCCCTGGTCAAGGTTTTTCTTGTCTTTTCCATGATCTGTGTAATCTGTTCTTGGGAATAACCGACATGTATTTGATACCACATCTTTATCTCTGGTGACTGAATCTCGGAAACAACGGATCTTTCAACGGAGATGCGTGGATCCAAACTGATGTAGATCTTTTGGGATAGAATCCTCGTATTCGTCAAGATGAATCCAGTGGTATTCTGCAGCATGATTCCAGATGAAGGGCCTGTGACAGTGATCGGTTCAGCGTGGAACTGTCACAACCAGACAGCTGAGAAGCTCTGACAGAAGCCTTTCAGAACCTCCTCCTTGAGTTTTCTTTGTTGTGGTGTTCAGTTCCTCATCTCGTTAGCCTCTCTCAGCTTTCATGTAGTTGGACTGATTGCTTCCCTTTAAATTCCTCCCCATAATGCATTACTGGGCAGCTTATACTTCTTCCTGGAGTGTGTGTGCATGCTGATCCTATTTCCCAGTCTGCTACTAAGTTAAGTGCTGTACATTTATCTGTTATTTTCTGTTTGCTGGATCCCAGGTGACCCTGACTCCCTTCGTGTCTGGTGTAGGGAGCCAGTGGTCGTGTCCCCTCACTATTGTAGGGTGTTCAGGTATTAGATAGTCGAGGTACGTGGATATGCAACCATCCACCTTTGGGATTTTTGCATAGGCTGAGCAGCCAGGGAAAGTGCCAGGTCTTGTGCAGGGGTCTCCCTTTTGGTTCCTTAGCTTTGGATCCAGTGAGTCATATATGCATGTTGCATTGTCTTGCTTCCTGTACACCGTCCGTGACAGGAACTCCTTGATGGGGGAGAAGAAGGCAGTGCTTCCAGGGAGAGATGGGGTAGATAGTGTAGGGGTTAAGCTCTTCTCCAGGTTTCATTCACGCCAGACACCAAGTTTAAGGTCCAAACATCGCTTTTATTTGGAACCTCAGCTAAACAAACATAATACAAAACAAACACCTGCCAGGCTGGGCTCTAAATAAACATATGGAAGAATCCCTGACTCACCTATAGAGTGCTGTTCAGACACATTGTCAAGTCCGGCTTTCTCAGCCAAGCTTAGGCTACTTTCACACTAGCGTTTCACGGATCCGCTTGAAGGGCATTTCAAACGGATCCGTCAATAAACTGACTAAACGGAGCCAAACGGAAGCAATTCAGACGGATCCGTTTGTACGGATCCGTCTGTATTACGGATCCGTTTGTCACGTTGGTTTCCGTTTTGTCATCCGTTTAGCGGATCCGTTTTGAAAGGAAAAGCATCTCTAGGTTCCATCTTCATGTATTGAGATCTATAGGGTTGTAATGCTCCTATATTTCTCCATGGCTATCTTGTTGAAGTTCCAAAGCTGGTCCGACTTTGATAATGGACCACACCTTTCGCACTCTTGTACACGACTACATGCACTTAAAGATGTATAGTGTTCGTTAGTGGGCCATATGTCCCTGATCGTCATTGATAGTACGTACAGGAGTACAGAGCATCATGATGCTGACCATGTTGTGCCGCAAACTGGGCTATTGTCCTGCACTCATATGATCTATTAGTGCAAGACTATATCCCCGCGGGCAGCTCAACTTGCACAGGATGATTGTATACTATGATGCTGTGTACTCTCGTGTGCACGATCAATGCCACTATGGGACATATGGCCCGCTCACGGACCATATGTCTCTTGTGGCATACAGTCGTGTGCAAGAGGCCTTAAAGGGGTTTTCTCATCTCATACAATGGGGGCATACCACTTTAAGGATATACCTACATTGTCTTATAGGCGTGGGTCCCACGGCTGGTACCCTCACATATATTGAGAACGAAGCTAAGAAAGTAGATGAGGTCGCACTGCGCTGCCGCCCTCCATCCATTTCTATAGTTGAGGCGGGGATTAGCGTTTGGCGGTGGACATACCATGGGAAATGTGTCCTACAGCAACTGTGCTCCCCGCTCCGTTCTCAATATAGGTGCGGGTCCTACCAATGTTACCCACACCTATCAGACAATGGGGGCATATTCAAGTGAAATCCCCCCATTGTCTATGTGAATACCCCTTTAAAAACTCTATGTCCCTTGCGTGTCCCTTGTGGTAATCACACTAGTTATATTAGCGTCATCGGGAAATCATTAAACGTTAAAATCACAATTTATGAATTCCTGATGATGCTGACAGACCGTGACTACCACAAGGGCTCATATGAAAGGGCACAAGATTGAACAATGAACAAGCATTTGCTTGTTCATGTGCCAATCATAGGTTCTACGATCAATAAAGAGCCAAAATTTAGCTCATTATTGATGGTCAGGTTTTAATGGATCTTACGACATTGGCACTAATGCTGTTTTGATATAAAAACTACCAAGGGTGTTGTAATAAACGCACAGTAGTGAGACTAGGGTAGTTTTTATTTCAACACAGCTAGAGTGCCAATGTTCCCTGTACAGGACAATAAAAAGACAGACACAGTGCAGTAAAGTATAATTTTTTTTATTTATTTTTTCTGTCAATAAATAAATAAATAAAATATAAACTTTTTTTTTTTTTTACAACTGTTCATAATAACTGGTAGGGGAGGTGGACTCTCGTGGACTCGATGCGCTGGGGCTGGCAATGGTAGCCCCCCCTGTCCTGGCGAGCCACTGAGGTTAAACTACGGGCCATAGGAAAGGATGCAGGGCGTAATTGAGGGGTGTGGAGAAAGGAAGGGTCTGAGGAGGAGGAGGAGGAGGAGGAGGAGGAGACCCGAGCATGTGTAGAGGTGGAGGGAGTTTGAAAAGAAGTAGGAGGAAAAGGGGCAGGAGAAGAAAAAGAAGAAGAAGGAAACACATGCTCGGGGGGGTGGGAAGGGAAAGGTTGGCGGTACTGGCCACTGCTGTGGGATGGGGGGTAGGTGTGGGATGGGGGTGGGGGTGGGGGTTGGGGGCGGTGCATGATTTCCCATGACCCGTTCTCTACCATGATTTTAAACTGATGTAACTGCTCGGGTGTCATTATGTCCATCAAACCGATCATGTTTAGCCCATAATGGTAGTTTGGGCTGCGTTGATACGCCGACTCCGCCCCTTCCCAGCGGCGAATCAAGTCAGCACCAAACTCCATTTGATGTCAGGCAAAACCTTCTAGAGCGTCGGAAACGACCTCTACAAGGTTCGCATAATCGGCTCGACTTGGCCTACCAGATCTCTGCCCGCTCACCAGGGCTCTTAAATTTTGACGGAAACCTAAGAGCCTCTGTTGAGCGGAGGGACCCAGTAGGGGACCCGGATTATCCTGAGCCGATGCATCAGGGACAGGAGGGCTGGCGCTGGCGATCTGTACTGGTTCCGCCTCAGGAGGTTGGTCAGGCTCCCGAGTGCTGCTGGCACTTCTGTAGAAAAAAAAAAGGAAAGTTAGGAATTGTTCTTTAAATAAAACATCCATGTTCTATGCTATGTCTACCGTATAGCATAGGGGGCTGGCCAAAACAGGGGAGCCAATCGCTCTGCTGTCTCAGACAGCCCCTTAAACTCACGACGGAGAGAACAGTTGTCCATCTGACTGTAGGGGGCTGGCCAAAACAGGGGAGCCAAACGCTCCACTGTCTCAGACAGCCCCTTACACTCAGACGGAGAGAACAGTGGTCCATCTGACTGTGGGGGGCTGTCCAAAACAGGGGAGCCAAACGCTACCCTGTCTCAGACAGCCCCTTACACTCAGACGGAGAGAACAGTTGTCCATCTGACTGTGGGGGGCTGTCCAAAACAGGGGAGCCAAACGCTCCACTGTCTCGGACAGCCCCTTTACAATTTATTTTTTAAACAGTTGTTATAAATATTTACCTTTTTGGTGCCATAGCCTTTCGTAGGAACCCCAGGGCCGCCGTATGGATGTATGTGGCCCCTGAGGTTCCTCCGGAGCCACTCGGGACCTGACCCTCCTTGTTGTAATCCCTCCTGAAGCGGTCCCGGATAGATCGCCAACGCGTTATAACCAGTTTGACTATGGAAAAAAACAATAAAAACTAAAATCAGCATGATGAAAGGAAAACAACAATATTTTAATTTATTAAAATGCATATTGTTTTACTTACCATATTTCTCCTGAGCCGCCGCATCTAGATCCCCCCAGGTCTCTAAAACTTCTGCAGAGATGTCCCTCCAGAGCCGCTGGGTATGGCGATAATCGGCGTGGTGGCGGTCGGCGTGGTCCCATAACGCTGGACGCGCCTCCACCAGTCGGATGAGGAGCAGGTTATCGATGCTCGGAACCCCGAACTCCTCATCCTCCCTGGTGGAGCCTAGGGAACCCTGAAAAAAAAGGAAATACAAAATTTTATGTAAATCCTAATACAAAATGCTAATTAAAACTACTAAATTCAATACTTACACGTCTACGACCGCCACGATCATTCCCGCGGACTCTGGAGGCGACTGGGGGATCCTCGCTGGCGGCTCTAGGTGCAGATTGCTAATACAAATAAAAAAATTTTTAAAAGACTTAAACCAATTTTTAAGAAATCTATATATATATATATATATATATATATATACTTACTTCTTGACAGCCCCGGTCCGGGCTTGGTCCACCTCCCCTGGATGCAGGCGATTCTGGTGAGCTGGCCCCGGCAGCCACTTCGGGAGAGCCCTCCGCAGAAGATGATGAAGAAATCTATAATAAGAGCACATACTGATTAATGCAACGAATCAAACAGTAAAAAGTCCAAGTGTTGATTTTATACTTACGGGCCACTGGATACGGCGGCGCCTTCTGGGTGGGTTACGCCAGTCTATAGATGTCTTCTTTGATGACATCTGTACGCAACAGAATACCAGACAAAATGCAGATAACGTTAAAGGAACTTGTAGAGCACTATTTCCTCATATATCAACATTTTTTAAGTTTTTTTTAATACTTACTTTTTAAAATATGGATATGGGCTTCCCCACCGCAGATGTCTTTCTTTTTTTTTTTCTTTTTTTGGAACGACCCTAATAATAAAATGATTAAAAAAATTAATCCAACAGAAGCCATAATCCCCCCAAGTTACATAAACACCCCGAGAGACAGCAGCCCCGCATAGTGCCAGCAGCCCCCCACAATGACATCAGGCCCCCAGTTCCAAACAACTCTCCCACAGTGCCCTCAGCCCCCCCAATGCCAGCAGCCCCCACAGTTCCAGTCACAAACACCCCCGCAGTGCCAGCAGCAGACACAGTTCCAGCCACAAACACCCCCGCACTGCCAGAAGCACCGCACAGTTCCAGCCACAAAAAACCCTGCAGTTCCATCCAGAAGCACCGCACAGTTCCAGCCACAAACACCCCCGCAGTGCCAGCAAACCGCACAGTTCCAGCCACAAACACCCCCGCAGTGCCAGCAAACCGCACAGTTCCAGCCACAAACACCCCCGCAGTGCCAGCAAACCGCACAGTTCCAGCCACAAACACCACTGCACTGCCAGCAAACCGCACAGTTCCAGCCACAAACACCCCGCAGTTCCAGCAAACCGCACTGTTCCAGCCACAAACACCCCCGCAGTGCAAGCAGCAACCACAGTTCCAGCCACACGCGCCCTCCCCCCCGGTGCCAGAAGCCCCCCATAAAGGCAGCCCACACCACCAGTGCCAGCGGCTCCCATTGTTCCAGACACACACACCCCTTCCCAAGTGCCAGCAGCCCCCCCACCCTAGAAATAGAGAGATAGATAGATAGATAGATGGATAGATAGTAAAAAAAGAGAGATAGACAAACAGACAAAACTTCATACACTTACCAGTCTCACCAAGTCGATTATCCAAAATGGCCGACGATGAGGGGGAGGGACAGATGAGGGGGAGGGGCAGGAAGTTACTGGGCATGCGCAGAAACATGAACGTTTTCGAACGGATCCGTGTCAAAGCGGAGCCAGGACAGACGGATCCGTCCCCATTGACTTCCATTGTAACTATGAACGGATCCGTACGCCTCCGCACGGCCAGGCGGACACCAAAACGCTGCAAGCTGCGTTCGGGTGTCCGCCTGCTGAGCGGAACGGAGGCCAAACGCTGCCATACTGATGCATTCTGAGCGGATCCTTATCCATTCAGAATGCATTGGGGCAGTACGGATCCATTCGGGGCCGCTTGTGAGAGCCTTTGAACGGAACTCACAAGCGGAGACCCGAATGCAAGTGTGAAAGTAGCCTTATTCCAGCCCACCAAGCTGTAACACGGTCAGTCCAGGCTATGTCCCATCCTCGTGGTTTCTCAGCCTAGCCTGGCTGGAACCACACACCCAGAGCCTTACCCGGCCTTTGTTTGCAACCATGCCCCCGACTGACAGTCTGGGATGGGCCTTTACTCCCCAGTAATGATCCCAGGTGATTACACCTGGAGATCCCTCGTGCTAGGGAAAATCTGCCCTGGAATGGGAAGGGGTGGATTGGCAGCTCCCTCTACCAACCTAGCTCTAAATCCAAGTAAAATCCAGCCCTTAAATACTAAACAAAATAGCTCCAGCAACTATGCCTGAAGCCAGCACCACTCTGGAACTTTACTTATCTCACCCAGTTGAGGAACCTGGATGAGATATACCCCTCTTCCGGGATCCATATTAACTTTAGTGTTCACATCACCACATACCCCCCTTTGTTCAAACCTGTGGGGGTGAACACTTGCACCCACCGGATGCTTGTGACAGGGCATCCGCCTTATCCTACAACCTTCTAGCTCAATGTTCCTCCTGGAATATGTGGTCAGCATCACCTTTTTACCCTTATTCTGCCCTGCCTAGGCCAGCCGAGTTTGGTTTGTCACCAACACTGGCTTTCTACCCAGTAGAAAACATCCAAGGGACTTGAGTGCCCATCTAATGGCCCAACACTTTTGTTTTACTCTCTGGTCTCCGTCTCTTTGCTTATTTGGCTCTCACCCATGCCCTTCCAGGAACCTCCACTTTGTCACCATTCCTTTTTTTCTAGTCTTTTCAGAATTTCTGCTTCTTGCTAGCTCTGCAACAACCATAAGTTCCACTTTCAAGTTCATCCTTACTTCAGCAGTATCCTTCAGCCATTTCTTTGATCTCTGCAACATCTGAGGATTTTTCCCACTCCCACTCCAAGTAATCGGCCTTAGCTCTTTTAGCTGTTGTCTTTGTCTCTTTGTTGTCTCCACTCACTTTGTGAGCCTTCTTATCCTTCTCGGACAGGGAATCATATACCGGCCCTCTTAACTTCTTCTTTTCCTTCTTATCAAGGTTGGAGGTACAGGGAACACCAGAGTCTTTAACAGACTTCTTGTCTTCTGGCATTCCATCCAGAGGGTCAGCAGGTACATTGCTCTCCTTTTGTGCAGGATTTATGAGAGCCATCCCACAGTTGGATACGGGATCTACATACTGGTCATCCATCTCCTTGTACTTCTTCCCCAGCAGGTGCCTGGCTATTTGGAAGGCCTTGTAGGCAGAGGGGACGTCTTTCAGGACCAGGTCCTGGCTACTTACTGCCATGAGTCTCTTGGCGTCTGCATCCACATAAGCCTGATCAACAGTTTCAGCAGAAACATATTCCATCTTCTGTGCCTCGGTCGGCACCGCAGCGCCACCATCTCCAGACCTCTTCTTAACAAGCTCTGGCTTAGACTTCTTGGAATCTTTCAGAGGACTCTCCTCTTCAGGTTTCTCATTTTCCTTTGATTGAGCCAACCTGTCATCTCGAGAAGCTCTTGCCTCTAACTCTTCAAGCTTAGTGCTCATTTCTTCAACCTGCAGCTCGAGAGCACGCTTAGACGTCTCCAACTCACAGACGTTCTTCCCGCTGTCATCCTTTGAGCTCACAAGATCCTCCATCTCTGCTCTAAGTTGCTTGTTCAGCCTTGCCGATTCATCTCGAGCTGCCCGCATCCAACACCAATTGTGAGGGGTTAGCTCTTCTCTTTAAGGTAAGCCCTGGAGATGGGCAGACATTCTGTGTCACCGGGATCCTCCCCTACCTTATCGGCGCTTGCAGCTGCTGCTTGCTTGTGGCTGGAGCGAGGTGTCCCGGGCGCTATCTTGGATTCTTTGCTCACTGCTGCAGCCACCGCTTTCTTAATGAATTTCTCTATTTCACCAGTTTGGCTCAGCGATCTGTTGTGACCTGTTTGGTCAGCAGTCTTTTGGCCACCGATCTTGACCATCCTGGAGTCCAGTTCGCTAATAATAAAGGGCTATGAGGGATCTGCTAGCCGGAGAGCAGCACCTCACACAATCATTCGGCTCCGGTGCAGGCTCCGCCCCCCGGGAAACATCAATTTTAGACAAGAGGAGCTTCTGCAGCACGGTGCATCTTTATTTAAGCAGTCTCTCTTTAACTGGCTGCAGTATTCAGCGTTGCAATCCTCCTTGCAGCACAGCATATAACAATAACAATAAGTGTGTCTCCAGTTAATAGCACTAGTAGCTTCTTCTGGCCACAGCTGAGCCTGAATATTAACACCGCAGACAGTTTGAAAATTCCGCGCTTCTCTCAGGGCCGGCGGATTGATCTGTCTAGTGATGCGGCTGCTAGGTCTGGTCTGCTCAGTGTCAATGGCGATTGTATGGAGCAGGTAATAGATCTACAAAGATCTTATATTTAACTGCCGCTTTGGTAGAGACAGCTCAGGGCGCTTACCGCTCCTATGACCGCTTGAGCAGGGGTGTCCGGAGTGGTCTTTTGATAGTCTCTTGTTTTCAGACCGGCCGCGATTTACGGCCGGATCTACTTTCGCCGGTCCTAGGCTCAGTCAGACCCACTTCCAGCGACGCTGACGATCCACAGGTTAACCAGCCTGCTGAGCTTCACTCCATTAGACAGTCCACTCGTCCGCTGAGGGTCTCTAATAAATCCAGCGGCAGGTGGCACATAAGCCGCGGGGCACGGCTTCTGCGGCCCGGGTGGGCGCTCTAATAAAGTCCGGTGCTCACCAGGGTTTTGTAGGCCGCAACTCCTCGCCGTCTAAGCTTCAGGAAAAAATGATATCCTGTTGTTCCAGGCGATGACCTGAGTCAGGATCTGATGCTTTAGGCGAAATTAAGCCTGATTTTGCCGAGTTATATCGGTTTATAACCACACTTTCTTCAGAGCTCCCACAAGCTGCTTCTGGTAAGCTCTGCAGCTAGCTCCGCCCCCCGGGTTAGCTCTTCTCTGGGGATCATTCACACAAGTATCTTCGCCAGACACCAAGCTTAAGGTCCAAACATTACTTTTATTAGGGACCTCAGCAAAACAAACATAATACAAAACAATCACCTGCCCGGCTGGGCTCTAACTAAACATATGGTAGAATCCCTGATTCACCTATAGTCTGGCTTTCTCAGCCAAGCGTATACCATCCCCCCAGGCTGTAACATGGTCAGTCCAGGCTATGTGCCAGCCTCGTGGTTTCTCAGCCTAGCCTGGCTGGAACCACACACCCAGAGCCTTACCCGGCCTCTGTTTGCAACCATGCCCCCGACTGACAGTCTGGGGTGGGCTTTTACTCCCCAGTATTGATCCCAGGTGATTACACCTGAGGATCCCTCATGCTAGGGAAAATCTGCCCTGGAATGGGAGGGGTGGATTGGCAGCTCCCTCTACAAACCTAGCTCCCAATCCAAGTAAAATCCAGCCCTTAAATACTAAACAAAATAGCTCCAGCAACTATGCCTTGCTGAAGCCAGCACTACTCTGGAACTTTACTTATCTCACCCAGTTGAGGAACCTGGATGAGATATACCCCTCTTCTGGGATCCTTATTAACTTTAGCATTGACAGCACCACAATAGATATATAAATGTGGCTCATCCTAATAGAATTTACCTATCTCCCCCATCTCTCTCTGGAAGCCCTGCATTCTTCTCCCCCTCCAGACCTAAAAATAGTATTGGACCGTAAATTATTCCTGCGGCAGAGCCGTGGACACTTCCACACCTGGGCTGAGGCAAGCTGGTTCCTCACTGGCTTCTGTGCTCTGACCGGCAAAGGACGGCTGGGTGCTGCCAATGGCTGGAACACGGCATTGATTGCGTATAGGTGGGGAGACCGGCGGTACCCATGCCTCCTCACAGACAAAGGGAGGATGAGAGAGCCGCTGCAAAACCCCGCCACTCCTACTGCCCTATGGCTTGGAGGAATCATGTGTAGCTATTGTCATACTAATTTATTGTGGGCTGTAAAAAAGTAAAATACAATTGATAAAGTTTATTTTTGTTGTTGCCCAGGTCTGGTGGGGGCCCATTCCTAGGAACACATTCCTGCTGCAAAGAACCTGCTTCTGTCGGAGGTGTCTAAGTTTATTTTTGGTGTTGCCCCAGTTTGGTGTGGGCCCATTCCTTGGAACTCATTCCTGCTGCAAACAAAGAACCTGCTTCTGTCGGAGGTGTCTAAGTTTATTTTTAGTGTTGCCCGGGTCTGACACTACAGCATTTTCTATCTGCTGTTATCTGTCCTGATATTCCTGCTGCAAACAAAGAACCTGTTGCTGCTTTCAAAGGTGTCCAAGTTTATTTTTGTTGTTGCCCACGTCTGGTGGGGGCCCATTCCTGGGAACATATTCCCGCTGCAAACAAAGAACCTGCTGCTGTCTGTTCCTGCTGAGTTAGGGTCAGCTATGTCTATGCCTTAAACTACAGCATTAACATTTCCCTGCTGCTGTCTGTTCTGTTTCTGCAGAGTAAGGCCCAGCTATGTGTACTCCTGACACTACAGCTTTAGCATTTTCTATCTGCTGCTATCTGTCCTGATATTACAGAGTTAGGACCAGCTATGTGTATGCCATATAATACAGCGTTAAATACAATTGATAAACAATTTTGTCAAATGAAAATATTGCTTTTTGTAGGCATGGGGGCACATTGCTGCTGCAAACAAAGAACCTGCTGTTGCTTTCAGAGGTGTCTAAGTTTTTTGTTGTTTTTGCCCAGGTCTGGTGGGGGTCTATTCCTGGGAACACATTCCTGCTGCAAACAAAGAACCTGCTGCTGCTTTCAAAGGCGTCCAAGTTTATTTTTGTTGTTGCCCAGGTCTGGTGTGGGCCCATTCCTGTGAACACATTCCTGCTGCAAAGAACCTACTGCTGCTTTCAGAGGTCTCCAAGTTTATTTTTGTTGTTGCCCAGGTCTGGTGGGGGCCCATTCCTTGGAACACATTCCCCCTGCAAGAAAATAACCTGCTGTTGTCTGTTCCTGTCAAGTTAGGGCCAGCTATGTATATGCCTTAAACTACAGCATTAACATTTCCCTGCTGCTGTCTGTTCTGTTTCTGCAGAGTTAGGCTCAGCTATGTGTACTCCTGACACTACAGCATTAGCATTTTCTATCTGCTGCTATCTGTCCTGATATTACAGAATTAGGCCCAGCTATGTGTATGCCGTATAATACAGCTTTACCATTTAACTGCTGCCGTTGTCTGTCCTGATATAGCTGAGTTAGGCACAGATGTGTGTATGCCGTATAATACAGTGTTACCATTTAACAGCTGCTGCTGTCTGTCCTGATATTGCTGAGTTAGCCCCAGCTATGTGTATGTCCTATACTACAGCATTATCATTTCACTGCTGCTGTCTGTTTTGTTCCTGCTGAGTTAGTCAAAGCTCTGTGTATGCTTTACACTAAGGTGTTAACATTGACCTGCTACAGTCTGACCTGCTCCTGCTGAGTTTGGTCTAGCTAGGTATAGGCCTGATACTATACCCTTAACAATTATTTGCTGCTGCTGTTTGCTCAGATCCTGCTGAGGATTACCAGCACGGACCACTCATTCACCCTTGTACTTTTCCAGTTATCGAGTATTAGAATTCTCTTAAACTCTTGTGCATGGTTATTTTTTTCACGCATGTGCTATGTTCATTATAGATTGTCAACATTTTTATATATATTTATATATTAAGATTTGTTTGAATAAAATATAATCCTGCAGTGTTATGCTTCATTCACCAAAAAAATATGTATTTATTTATTTTATTTTATATATTAGAATTTTGCTTTACTTTGGTTTTGGGCGGCCCTAGTTGTGGTTCTTACTAATATTTTGTGGGGACCGCATGTGGGCTTCCCTTGTCAAGAAGTCTTGTGCAGTTAACATTGTACAGGACTGATTGAGAACCCTAATTAAATTTTATTATTTTGAAATTTTCTTGTTTGCTTTAATCAGGATATAGGTTCGGACATGGTGTAGTCTGTCGTCCTGAACAGGCTGTTGATCTCTCCACATGGTTTGGTGTGACTGGCGTTATACTTATCCGTGTGGTAATCCTGTTTGAATTAAGCTGATAATATGAATTCACATACTGTAATGGAAGTTGTTAATCTCTTCACAGTATGGATAATTGTATATTATTGCATTTTTTTATTTTTTTAAACACAATGTGAATCAAACAGATTTAATCTAATTCTATTATTAATAGATTACATTAAATAATCACCTGAGTTAGTATTTGTACTTGGCAACATTCACTTTTGTTAGTGCTTGAGCAAGGTCCCATTGTGTGGACTGAAACGTGCTTTTGGTCAAAATTTTTATTTTATTTCTTGTGGCCTTTACAAAATTTAAAATACATTAAAATAAAAATTGTAAAAGGAATATATCAACATTTGTAGGCATGGGAAACACATTCCTGCTGCCAACAAAGAATATGCTGCTGTCAGAGGTGTATAAGTTTATTTTTGAGGTTGCCCTGGTATCGCGGGGGCCCATTAGTGGGAACATATTCATCCTACAAACAAAGAACAGGCCCCTCCTGTCTGTTCTGACTGAGATTTGGCGAGCTATGTGTAGGCCTTATACTACACCATTACTATTTACCTGATGCTGTCTGTCCTGATGAGTGTGGCTGAGCTATGTCTAGGCCTCATACTACACCATTAACATTTACCTGCTGTCTGTCCTGATGAGTTTGATAGACCTATGTGTAGTCCTTATACTACAATGTTACCATGTACCTGCTGCTGCTACTGTCTGACCTGATCCTGCTGAGTTTTGTGTAGGCCATTTACTAATTAGTAAATGGTTTTATGTAGACTACATAGTGTCTAGTGTTGTTGTTTTCTATTACTGTAGTGTGTGTCTTTACCTTCATTGTTGGCCCTTTGTTTCTGTACATATATTATGGATACAAAATGATATTGCTGTGTGCAAATATTTACCATCCTGACGGGGGCTGATGATCTCCTCCTCCTCTTCTTCCTCATCAGTAACTGGGGGAGGAATGCAGTTGGTGAGAGGGACCAGCCTCTTCGCCCTGCACCTCCACATTTTATCCAACATCAGGTGGTGGTGGAGCATCTGCATGCTTGGAGGGTCCAGCCTGCTCTCCCTTGTCCGCCTCCTCCTCATCCTCCTCTGCAGACTCCACCACAACCTCCAATTTTTCACAGGAAGTCTTTTGGCGCACATTGGGAACTGGAACCCCTGTAATCACTCAATGTTCAGAATTTAGAGAAACAACTCAGAACTCATAACAAATGCAAATTCACTCCTTAATGACCCAGCCATTTTTCGCCTTTCTTTCCAGGCCATTTTGAGCAAATCTGACATGTGTCACTTTATGTGTTAGTAACTTTAAAACGCTTTCATTTATCCAGCAAATTCTGAGATTGTTTTCTCGTCACGTACTGTATTTCATGACATTGGTAAAATTCAGTCACAAAATAGCTTTGTTGTTTAAAAAAAAAAATAATAAATTTGATCTCTATGTTATTACACTTTTTGTGATGTTAGGTGACAAAAAATAGATTTTTTGAAACAGTTTAAATTTTCTTTTTTACGGTGTTCACCTTAGTGGTTAGGTAAGGTCATGTGATATTTTTATATGGCTGGTTATTACATACCCATTATGTATATTTTTGGGGGGTTATTACATACCTATTATGTATATTTTTGGGGGGATTTTGTATTACACAATAATATCATTTTTTAAGAGAAAGAAAATCATGTTTTAGTGTCTCCATATTCTGAGAGCCATATTTGTTTATTTTTTTGGGTGATTGTCTTAGGTAGTGGCTCATTCTTTGCAGGATGAGCTGGCGGTTATATTGGTACTATTTTAGGGGTCATATACCTATTTGATCGCTTGGTGTTGCAATGTTAGTGATGTAACGTGGCAAAAAATTGTTTATTTAGCACAATAATTATTATTATTTTTTTTTTAACGGTGTTCGCCTGAGGGGTTTGGTCATATGATATTTCTATAGAGCCGGTAATTACGGACGCGGCGCTATGTAATGTGTCTACTTTTCTTTTTTTTACCATTTTTATTTAACTTTATTTTGGGAAAAGGTATTTTTTGGGTGGACTTGAAAAAAGTTGTAATTTTTTTTTTTTTTAAAGCTTTATTTATTTTATTTTATTTTTTAAATTATATTTTTATTGAGTTTTCAATAAACAAAGGGTAACAAAGGGTACCAAGGCAGAAGCTCGCAGGCTACATCAAAGAGCAATAACATACAGAGTGACATTATAGCAAATAAGACTATACAACACAGCACATGGGTTAGCGATCATGACCTACGTAGAAGGCTTAAGACATAACCAGCTGGTAATGGAATGCAATTTATAATGAGTGTGATACTAATCATTCAGGAAGGCGATAATATCAGAAATCAGGGAACTCTTGCCTACTTTTGTGATAAGATCTGTTTACTAGGGCACAAAGCGTATTATAAGGGGCGGTAAGGGGAACTGTCTGTGCTCACTGAGATAAAGAAAGAGAAACTAGACATTAGTAGTGCTCCGAGGTTTCGGGGCCCTATAATTGGACCATTTGTTCCATTTTTTAAGGAACATTATGTGAGTGCGAGTTTCCCAGGAAGAATGCTCTTCAAATCTGTGAATCTGGTCGATCTTTTGGATCCACTGCTCTATAGGGGGGGTTATCGATTGGAGCCAGTATTTAGGGAGTTGGAGACGGGCCGCCAGTATCATCTGTGAAAATACAAACGGTTGTTTGAGGGTCTCCTTTCCCTGAGAGAAGGAGAGAAGTGCAATTTGAGGGGAAGGTTGGATCGAGGAACCACAAACCCTATTGGCCAATGAGAATACCTCGCACCACCATTTATATATGGGCGGGCATGTCCACCAAATGTGTAGGAAAGTTCCCTTCTCCCTCTGACACCTCCAGCAGGCCTCTGACGTAGACCCTGTGTATTTTGCTGTCTTCTCCGGTGTATTGTACCACCTAGTGAGGATTTTGTATCCGTTTTCCTGAATTCTTACACATCGAGAAGCTTTATGTGGAGCTTCTAGTAGTTTAGGCAATGACGCATAAGGAATTGTGTCATTTAAATCCAACTCCCATTGTCTAATAAAAGAGGGCTTAGCTAACATGGGAGGTAGGCGCAGCCTACTGTATATCTGTGAGATGAGCTTTCTGGGCAGGGCTTGTGAGGAAATCAGTGCTTCCAGCCAGACCAAAGGGCGGAAGAGGTCGCCCACTGCAATATGTTGTTTAATGTAGGCTCTGAGATACGCCACCGAGAGAAAATCCCTTGGGTGAGGGTTTAGCAGAACATTGGTGTCCTCCAAGTCCATCCATACTCCAGTTGGTAGGGCTAGGGATATTATTGGTTTTGTGGAGGAGATCAGTTCTATAGAAGTTGAACCCCTTAAGGGAGGGGGAGCTGTGTTAATGACATCTGCTATGGTTAGCAAGGGTGATGGGAATGGGATCGAACAGTGCATGGATGACAACCATCTCCACGCCTCCAGAGTGGCCCTAAGGATTGGATAATGAGACATGCGGCTAGGAAAGACCGTCTTATGTCCCAAGATTAGTGCTCTAGGTGAACCATCCAGGATACCCAGCTCCATCTGGACCACAGCCGAGGCGGGGGAAGGGCTCAACCAAGCTATTGCGCGTGAGAGAAGGATAGCCTTCCCATACAACTCGGGGTCTGGAAGGCCTATTCCCCCTGCGTGTCTAGGTTTGGTGAGGAGGGCGAACGAGAGTCTCGCCTTTTTTCCACTCCAGATGAATGCCCTAAACTTTTTTGTAATTTCATCATAGTAATGTTTAGGAACAGGGATGGGGAGGGCTTGCTGTAAGTAGGTCAGCCTGGGAAGTATCAAGGAGGAAAGGAGGTTTTTGCGACCAAACCAAGAGAGCGTAGGATTAGTGCGGGCCAGATTATCGATTGACTCGATAAGCGACTTTTTTAGGGGAGTATAATTAAGAGAGAAAAGGTCGTTTATATCTGGGCTAATCTTAACCCCCAAAAACGTAATGGTAGGGGAGGACCAATTGAATGGGAAGTGGGACATCAATTGATTTTTAGTTGTCTGCAGGATCCCTGAGCAAAGGGCGATTGTTTTGTTGGCATTAATTTTAAAGTCTGATATGGCGCTATATGCGTTGAGGGACGTTTTTGGGTTTATCGTCATCATTAGTACATCATCTGCAAAAGCAGCAACCTTTTGTTCCTTACCCCCAACACATAGACCCATGATCTCTCTGTCAAGTCTTATAATTGCTAGCAGCGGTTTGAGTGCCAGAATAAATAAGAGGGGTGAGAGTGGGCAGCCCTGACGGGTCCCATTCCCAATAGCAAAGGGAGCAGATGAGGTTCCGTTAACTAAAACTGAGGCGGTGGCATGTTCGTACATCGAAAATGTTGCTTTGATGAAAGGATCGGGCAAACCAAAGCTCGGCAGAACTTGCTTTAGTTATGACCAGTTCACCCTGTCGAATGCTTTCTCAGCATCCGTGCTGAGTAAAAGCAAAGGAGAGGATATGAGTTTAGCATGGCAAAGAGTATTAATCACTCTGGCGGTGTTGTGTTTGCCTTCTCTGTTTCTAACAAAGCCCACTTGATCCCCATGGACAATCTGAGGGAGCAGGATAGCCAATCTATTGGCTAGCATTTTTGCCAGAAGCTTGAGATCTACATTTAGGAGGGAGATGGGCCTATAGTTGGAACATAATTTAGCGTCTTTCCCCTCTTTAGGAATTAGGGTGATATTGGCAGCCGTCATATCCCTTGAAAGAGGTGTGCCTTTTAGGGATTGATTACAAACTTTAAGGAGATGGGGGAGAAGGAGTTCCTGAAATGTTTTGTAATAAGTCAATGGGAGTCCATCCGGGCCCGGACTTTTCCCAGTGGGCATCTGCTGTATCGCTTTTTTGAGCTCATTTAGAGAAAAGGGGGCTTCTAAACTCTTTTTTTGGTTTGTGGAGATGTTAGGTAGTTTGGTGGCTGCTAGAAATGATGATGTGATTGGGGCGTGAGTTTCGGGGTTCATTGTTGTGGGAAGGTTGTAGAGAGCCTTGTAGAAGGAGCGGAACCGGGCTGCAATCTGGTCAACCAAAAATATTGGGGTCCCGTCCTCCGAAGAAAGCTGGTGGACATAGTTCGCCGACCTCCTCCCTTTAACCCTATTCATCACAAACTTGGTGGCTCTGTCCCCGTGCGCGAAAAATTTGTGCTGGGCATTCATGTAATATTTGGCTGTTCTAGATGCAAGGAGAGTTTTGAGTTTGGCCCTGTATTCCGACAGCTCCTGGTGTTTAGTGCTAGTGGGATTATATTTATGATGGGACTCAAGTCTCTGGATGTTAACCAGAACATCATCTATTTCTCTTTCCCTCATTTTTTCGTGGTACGTACCTATGTTTATGAAATGTCCCCTAATTACCGGTTTGTGGGCGTCCCACATGGTATTAACTGATAATTCAGAGCTTTCATTTAGGGAGAAGTATTCAGTTAGATGTTTGGAGATTTGTTTAACTGAGTCTTCATAACCTAGAAGGGATTCATTTAATCGCCAGTTAAATCACTTAGGTGTTTTTTTAGGGGCCAAAACCTTAACATATATTGGGGAGTGGTCCGACATATGGATTGAGCCGATAATGGCCTCCCTGCACAGGTGGATGTGTTCTTTGGATATAAACAAGTAATCCAACCTGTGGTAGGTGCCGTGTGTTGGGGAATAAAAAGTGAAATCTAAGGTGTTGGGATTATGAGATCGCCACACATCTATTAAGTGTAGATCCCAGAAGGTATTCCTGATACTTTTGAGAGATTTCTGAGAATGAGCTGATTTATGTGTGGAGACGTCTAACCGTGGAAAGAGCGCTACATTCAGATCACCTCCGGCTATCACTATACCCTCCTTAAAAGATTCTATTACAGGGAAGATGTCAGAAAACCAGCGAGAGTGGCCGGAGTTTGGGGCGTACATGTTAATGAAAGTATATACTTGTGGCCCTATAGTGCCTTTAAGCAAAATAAATCTACCCTCTGGGTCTAGAGTTTGACTTATAAATCTAAAGGGGATATTCCTCCGTAGCCCTATACTGACTCCGCAGGAGGCAGATGAACCGCTCCCACAGTGGTACCAGCTGGAATAGTGAGAGAACCTCATATCGGGGTAACGGTTGAAGCGGAAATGTGTCTCCTGAAGGAACAGTACTCCAGACCCAGCTTTTCTTAGAATGGCAAAGATTTGGCTCCGTTTTGAGGGGGAGTGAAAACCTTTGACATTGTAAGAAGCCACTGTCAGATCAGCCATTTGGTGTGGTGTGTGTTAGTTTACCTTGCGGCTGGTGGAGCCTTAACTGAGGGGTAGCGCCAGGTTTGCAAAGGTCAGTTGTCTTGTGTGTCGAAGAGGCTGTATGAGAGGGGCATTCACTCCATATCACAGAAGAAAGCAGATACCTTGGATTAAATAAAAATGAAGGAAAGAAAAAAAAGAAGGAAGGGGGCATAACATAACTAGTTAAACAAACAGTAAACGATGGAACATACGGCATAGGATACTCTATGATCCTAGTCAGGAGGGGGGTTATTGGTCAGTAGACCTATAGGGAGGATCGTATAACGCCTAAGACAAAATTGTGCTATGGCGAACAATGGAATAAGGCTCTACATATAATAAAGCAGACTATAAATGTGGGAGCATGCTAGTAAAGAGATCGGGCAGTCTAGAGTAACATTAGACAAGCTATCAGCTGTTGTCGTAGTCTCGAACTAAATGTATTAAAGCATGTAGAACCGTCTATTATTCCTGGGAGAGGCTTCTCGGGGTGAGCTGGAGATTCCTCTTCTTTGAGCGAGCAGTCTTCGGGGTACGTAGCACTTCAAAGGGGGTCGCTTTGGGGACATCTGGCAGGGTGCATAGATCTTGAAAAAGTTCCCAACTCTCGATCGGCATAGGAGGTATTTTCAATCGGTCAAAGGCAACTGTAAGATCCTTAAATGAAGCAATGTTGACTCTTTTGCCCTCATAGGTGAAGGATAAGCCGAAAGGATAGGACCACCTATACAAGATTTTCTTGGAGCGGAGCCAATCCGTTAGCGGCTTGAGGGACCTGCGTTTTCTCAAAGTTGAAGGGGCTAAGTCCTGATATACACCAATTCTGGAATCTTCAAACAAGAAGTCAGGGTGATTGCGTGCAGCATCAAGTATAGCTGCTTTGACTTGAAAGTTCAGGAACTTGCATATAATGTCCCTGGGCGGTTCAGCTGGCTTGGGCTTGGGCCTCAGGGCTCTGTGAGCTCGTTCTATGATTACATCTTGGGTGTAGTCCGGGCCCAGCAGTAGTCCGCAGATTTCAAGTATGGTAGCCGTGATGTCGCTATTAGGGACCGATTCGGGCACTCCCCTGAACCTCAAGTTGTTTCGGCGCCCCCTGTTTTCCTGGTCTTCAATCGAGTTGTGAAGATCATTCAGGTATACTGCGCACCTACGGAGGGAGTCCGACACTGCAGTCTGGTGGTTTAAAATCTCTGTCTCCCGCAGCTCCAGGTTTTCTACCCGGTCCCCTATCTGCCTCACCTCGTGCCTGCATGCTGATATTTCTGCGAGGATCGGCTCCATTATTCTGCTCAGAGCATTATCGAGGTATTTCCTTGTTACTGGGAGTTCTGCTTTAGGTAGCGGATCTTCTGTGTCGCTGTCCTCCTCTGCTTGTGCTGACGCGCGCTTAGGGGCCTTTGCTTGCGGTGACGGCGCCATCTTAGGTTCCCTTGCAGCCACCGTTGAGGCGGCTTTCTTCAGAAATTTCTCCATGTCCCCGCTTACAATTTGGTTTTTGGAGGAGGCAGGAGTGTCACCATGTCTGGCGTTCCCGATTTTTACCATCTTCGCCACTGGTAGCTCGTTTTAGCTGGCGTTAGGGACGATCCTCTTCACAGAGCCGAGAGCTATGCGGCCATCTTCATCCGGCGCAAGCTCCGCCCCCTTAAAGCTTTATTTTTATAACTATTTTATTCTGTTTAGTTTTTGTCCCTCTCTGGGAAATTCAACTTTTGGGTGTCTTATCCCATTTACAATGCATTACTATACTTCTATATTCAAATGCATTGGTTATAAGTGTATTACCGGTGTAATACAGAGGGGGCTTGATCTCACAGGCTCTCCCGGAGGGCAAATACCTTCCCTGCCATCGGGTCTGCAGTCAGCGCTGACCACAGCTGTGCAGGGGTTAATGCGCCGGTATGGTTGATTTCAACTATGCCGGCGCATATAACAGGGGTCCGGCTATCAGTGACTGCAGGACCACTGACCCTGATCGGGCGGGCGCAGATCCTGAACCCGCCCGATCACCATGCAGTACATTTATGTCACTAAGCTTAAAGTCGCATACAGATCTGACATACATGTACGTCATTGGGTGTTAAGGAGTTAAGTGGGGGATGTATCTAATGCAACGATGTACTCGGCCTTGGCCTGTTACTGGAATACAGAATGATGATTGCAGTTTATGTATATATGCACACACACATATATACAGTTGCAAGAAAAAGTATGTGAACCCTTTGGAATAATATGGATTTCTGCACAAATTGGTCATAAAATGTGATCTGATCTTCATCTAAGTCACAACAATAGACAATCACAGTCTGCTTAAACTAATAACACACAAAGAATTAAATGTTACCATGTTTTTATTGAACACACTATGTAAACATTCACAGTGCAGGTGGAAAAAGTATGTGAACCCTTGGATTTAGTAACTGGTTGAACCTCCTTTGTCAGCAATAACTTCAACCTAACGTTTCCTGTAGTTGCAGATCAGACGTGCACAGCGGTCAGGAGTAATTCTTGACCATTCCTCTTTACAGAACTGTTTCAGTTCAGCAATATTCTTGGGATGTCTGGTGTGAATCGCTTTCTTGAGGTCATGCCACAGCATCTCAATCGGGTTGAGGTCAGGATTGACTGGGCCACTCCAGAAGGCGTATTTTGTTCTGTTTAAGCCATTCTGTTGTTGATTTACTTCTATGCTTTGGGTCGTTGTCCTGTTGCAACACCCATCTTCTGTTGAGCTTCAGCTGGTGGACAGATGGCCTTAAGTTCTCCTGTAAAATGTCTTGATAAACTTGGGAATTCATTTTTTATTTGATGATAGCAATCCGTTCAGGCCCTGACGCAGCAAAGCAGCCCCAAACCATGATGCCCTCACCACCATACTTCACAGTTGGGATGAGGTTTTGATCTTGGTGTGTTGTGCCTCTTTTTCTCCACACATAGTGTTGTGTGTTTCTTCCAAACAAATGAACTTTGGTTTCATCTGTCCACAGAATATTTTGCCAGTACTGATGTGGAACATCCAGATGCTCTTGTGCAAACTGTAAACGTGCAGCAATGTTTTTTTGGACAGCAGTGGCTTCCTCTGAGGAATCCTCCCATGAAATCCATTCTTGTTTAGTGTTTTACATATCGTAGATTCACTAACAGGGATGTTAGCATATGCCAGAGACTTTTGTAAGTCTTTAGCTGACACTGTAGGATTCTTCTTCACCTTATTGAGCAGTCTGCGCTGTGCTCTTGCAGTCATCTTTATAGGACGGCCATTCCTAGGGAAAGTAGCAGCAGTGCTGAACTTTCTCCATTTATAGACAATTTGTTTTACCATGGACTGATGAACAGCAAGGTTTTTGGAGATACTTTTATAACCCTTTCCAGCTTTATGCACGTCAACTATTCTTAATCGTACGTCTTCTGAGAGCTCTTTTGTGCAAGGCATCATTCACATCAGGCAATGCTTCTTGTGAAAAGCAAACCCAGAAATGGTGTGTGTTTTTATAGGGCAGGGCAGCTGTAACCAACACCTCCAATCTCATCTCATTGATTGGACTCCAGTTGGCTGACACCTCACTCCAATTAGCTCTTGGAGATGTCATTAGTCTAGGGGTTCACATACTTTTTCCACCTGCCCTGTCAATGTTTACGTGGTGTGTTCAATAAAAACATGGTAACATTTATTTATTTGTGTGTTATTAGTTTAAGCAGACTGTAATTGTCTATTGTTGTGACTTAGATGAAGATCAGATCACATTTTATGACCAATTTGTGCAGAAATCCATATAATTCTAAAGGGTTCACATACTTTTACTTGCAACTGTATATATATATATATATATATATATATATATATATATATATTTGTGTGTGTGTAAAACACACAAAATCAGCCAGTTACATCATACATCTGTACCTCACTGTGTGTATAAATATACAGTATATATACACTCACCTAAAGAATTATTAGGAACACCTGTTTTATTTCTCATTAATGCAATTATCTAGTCAACCAATCACATGGCAGTTGCTTCAATGCATGTAGGGTTGTGTTCCTGGTCAAGACAATCTCCTGAACTCCAAACTGAATGTCAGAATGGGAAAGAAAGGTTTAAGCAATTTTGAGCGTGGCATGGTTGTTGGTGCCAGATGGGCCGGTCTGAGTATTTCACAATCTGCTCAGTTACTGGGATTCTCACGCACAACCATTTCTAGGGTTTACAAAGAATGGTGTGAAAAGGGAAAAACATCCAGTATGCGGCAGTCCTGTGGGCGAAAATGCCTTGTTGATGCTAGAGGTCAGAGGAGAATGGGCTGACTGATTCAAGCTGATAGAAGAGCAACGTTGACTGAAATAACCACTCGTTACAACCGAGGTATGCAGCAAAGCATTTGTGAAGCCACAACACGCACAACCTTGAGTCGGATGGGCTACAACAGCAGAAGACCTCACCGGGTACCACTCATCTCCACTACAATTAGTAAAAAGAGGCTACAATTTGCATGAGCTCACCAAAATTGGACTGTTGAAGACTGGAAAAATGTTTCCTGGTCTGACGAGTCTCGATTTCTGTTGAGACATTCAAATGGTAGAGTCGGAATTTGGCGTAAACAGAATGAGAACATGTATCCATCATGCCTTGTTACCACTGTGCAGGCTGGTGGTGGTGGTGTAATGGTGTGGGAGATGTTTTCTGGGCACACTTTAGGCCCCTTAATGCCAATTAGCCATCGTTTAAATGCCACAGGCAACCTACCTGAGCATTGTTTCTGACCATGTCCATCCCTTCATGACCACCATGTACCCATCCTCTGATGGCTACTTCCAGCAGGATAATGGACCATGTTACAAAGCTCGAATCATTTCAAATTGGTCTCTTGAACATGGCAATGAGTTCACTGTACTAAAATGGCCCCCACAGTCACCAGATCTCAACCCAATAGAGCATCTTTGGGATGTGGTGGAACGGGAGCTTTGTGCCCTGGATGTGCATCCCTCAAATCTCCATCAACTGCAAGATGCTATCCTATCAATATGGGCCAACATTTCTAAAGAATGCTATCAGCACCTTGTTGAATCAATGCCACGTAGAATTAAGGCAGTTCTGAAGGCAAAAGGGGGTCCAACACCGTATTGGTATGGTGTTCCTAATAATTCTTTAGGTGAGGGTATATATATATATATATATATATATATATATACATACACAGTACAGACCAAAAGTTTGGACACACCTTCTCATTCAAAGAGTTTTCTTTATTTTCATGACTATGAAAATTGTAGATTCACACTGAAGGCATCAAAACTATGAATTAACACATGTGGAATAATATACATAACAAAAAAGTGTGAAATAACTGAAAATATGTCATATTCTAGGTTCTTCAAAGTAGCCACCTTTTGCTTTGATTACTGCTTTGCACACTCTTGGCATTCTCTTGATGAGCTTCAAGAGGTAGTCACCTGAAATGGTCTTCCAACAGTCTTGGAGGAGTTCCCAGATATGCTTAGCACTTGTTGTCCCTTTTGCCTTCACTCTGCAGTCCAGCTCACCCCAAACCATCTTGATTGGGTTCAGGTCCGGTGACTGTGGAGGCCAGGTCATCTGGCGCAGCACCCCATCACTCTCCTTCATGGTCAAATAGCCCTTACACAGCCTGGAGGTGTGTTTTGGGTCATTGTCCTGTTGAAAAATAAATGATGGTCCAACTAAACGCAAACCGGATGGAATAGCATGCCGCTGTTAGATGCTGTGGTAGCCATGCTGGTTCAAGTATGCCTTCAATTTTGAATAAATCCCCAACAGTGTCACCAGCAAAGCACCCCCACACCATCACACCTCCTCCATGCTTCACGGAGGATACAAACAGGATACAAACTCTAATCTATAGACTGTGTTTGTGTGTGTGTGGGCAGGTATATAGTGTGCGGTGGGAAAACGGATGTGCAATGTGTATGTGAAAGATATTTCTATGCTGTACATAAATTCATGCTACTGACATAGTGCTGTGATGTCACAACAATACTTAGTGCACCAATTAGTAATATCTATTTAGACCTGATAAAAAATGAAGTTATATGTATCGTGAAAAAAAAAAATTATATTTTTTTTTTCGTAATCACAAATATTTTATAACACTCTACCTGCATATAAAGAGACTGGTCTGACATGCATGTGAAATGTAATCAAATATACAGCTATATTGTCAAATTACTTACAGTGATCACTATTTCTGTCTCACTGTCGCGGAAATTGCTTCCCACCATCTTTTCCAATCTTCTCAAACTTCAGGTAGTTTAAAAATAGTTCTGGAATTAGGCCACACCCCTTGCACATGGGCATTACACGAATATTAGTGTATGAATATACCGAAATCATGAATTAGCGAATATATGACAAATATTCTTCTATATATTAGAGAAATATTGTGAAATCGAATCATTGGTTTGATTAATTCTATACCCATAAAGGAGAGACACTCCGTTTTACCCTCATGCGCATTCCTCACTCAAGGTGTCTCTTGAGTTAATGATGCCACCCAAGTGCTCTCCTATTCTGCGCCCTCAGCTCTCTTGTTGTCTTTCCTATGTATTCTTTACCACAGGAACACGTAAGTTTGTATATTACCCCTTTGGATTTACAATTTATGAAATCCCAAATCTCATATGTCCTGTTGGTGTTATTGCTCTTAAACGTTTTCCACCATGTCCTTACCATACTTGCAAGCTATACACCCTGAACATCTCTAATTCCCGCAAAAGTGTCTGTACAACCAGGTTCTTGGTGCGGGCGCTGCTATAAAGGGACTTTGTACTAGTTGGTCACGCATACTTTGTCTTCTTCTGTATGTAATGCTGGGATACTCCCTAATGACCTCACAAATGTCTGTCCATTCTGAGAATATGCCAGTGTTTACAAATTATGTTCCTAACACTGGTCGCAGCCTCATCATAAGTGCTGATGAGGCGGATCTCCCTTGTTTTGTTTTGGGCCCCTACAGCTGTTTAACTAGTGGGATTGAGTAAAGACATGCAATCACGAGCCACAGCTGCCTGAAAGGCTGATTTTAATGTACATAAGCGGTAACCACGTTCCAGAAAACAAGTTCTGAGATCTGCAGATTTTTCTAAAAATTCAGAGTTTTGAGAGCAATTCGTCCACAATCTTAAGTACTGACCCCGTGGAATTCCCCTCCTTAGTGAAATGGTGACTACTCTCCCACCGCAGAATGGAATTCATGGATGTAGGTTTTCCGAAAGATGGAGGTATCGAGTGTACCATCAAACTTCTTAATGATAGGGGGGCGGAGCTAGCGCCGGAAGGGAGTGGTCGCAAGCGATTGCGCTCCCTTACATCGAGTCTCTCCCTACACAGCTTACGCTAGCATACCTGACGAACCATGGTGAAAATCGGGAACCCTAAAACTGGGGAAGCTACCCGCCACCAAAAAAATGTGTCCGGAGAAGGAGACATGGATAAATTTATAAAGAAAGCGGTGGCGATATGCGCCGCTAAAGAATCCAAGATGGCGCCCGCTCCTCAAGCTGAAGAAGCTACGAGTGAACATGAGGCATCTGAGGCCGACAGTGATATTGAAGAAGCAAGAGGGTCTCAAAGCTTACCGATCTCCAGGAAATTCCTAAAAAAGACGTTAGCAAAAGCCCTGGAACCAGTCGCACATGAACTGGCCTCCTTCAGACAAGAAATTAGACACATTGGAGGCAGAGTGGAAAATCTGGAAACGGCCCAAACCTCCATGCAAGAGTGGCAAATGGCAGCTACAGACAACTTCAAGAAGTGCCAAGACCAGTTGAATGCGGTTCATACAGTACTTGAAGATCATGAAAACCGCAGTCGGAGGAATAACCTCCGGTTTCGAGTAGTTCCAGAAGCCATCACCGCTTCAGAGATTCCATCAGCGATCCTGGCTATCTGCTCCGACCTCTTAGGTCTGGAATACCCATCGCAAATCATCCTTGAGAGGGCCCATAGAGCTCTAAGGCCCCAACCTAATGCCTCAGATCCGCCAAGGGATATAATTTGCCACTTCCTTAGCTACCAGGATAAAGAAGCGGTCCTTTTTAAGTCCCGCAACGCCACTGAAATAAGCTACAATGGGGCCCCTATCAACATATTTCAAGACCTAGCTCCAGTGACCCTAAAGAAACGGAAGACCCTCAAACCTTTGACGGACTGGCTTAGGGCTCAGAAAGTTCCATATCGCTGGACCTTCCCGTTTGGTCTCTCCTTCGCCGTAGAGGGTCGCAGGCACAACATCCATTCGCATGCAGATCTGGCCCCGCTGTTCGAGTATCTGGAGATGCAACCTCTGAAGATAGAGAATTGGGACAGCATTCAAGATCTAACAGCGCTCCCGAGGTTCCAATACTCAGCACCATTCGAAACCAGAAGAACACCTAAAGCACAGCGTCAAAAGAGGAAGAACTCCCCTTTAACACCCAGGAGGATCAACGCGGACTACTTCTGACCGGGAATCACCCGCTCCTCAAAGAAAAAACGCGATTCATGTTCCTAGCTGTTTTATCCATCCGTTAGCTAAGGGACTGGTAGTATTACTTTGTTATTAAGTTTTATGTGTTTCCTCATAGCCTCCTTATACTTAATTGAAGTGGCAGGCTCTCAGGCCCATAAATAGGCCCTGCATGGGGCAAACAAAAGTGAAATGTTTTATCTGTTAACCCCTAGGTTGCGGTATCAAGCTAGTTTTCCTAGTAGGTTTATAACTTCTGTTCGCAGATATATTACCTGAAGCAGATTCGCTATAGAACGTCTGGCGCTATCCACTTCAACCCCCCTTTCCTTACCACCTTCCCTTCCCCCCTTTTAGCTGGCTGTTATATTTTATATATAATACCCCCACAACCCCCCTTGTCTTCCCTGCTCCCAACTCAGGATACCTTTAATGGCAGGCGAAATACCCAAGTTTCTTGTCATACTTTGTTTATGCTATTTGTCGATATAATCTCAGGTAAACTGCAAATTTTATTCCTCTAAGATGTCCGATTGCTTAATCGCATAGGGTCGGGTACCTGGAGGGGGGGCTGTCTGTATATTTATAGACTAGCCCTTACCGACAGATACTTTATACTAAAGTAGGGAAAGGTTCCTAAATTAGTGGAATCCTCTTTCCCCCCTTTCAGATGATCATTGATCTTGCTTATTATTTTGTTCATGTTATTTATGTTGTTTATTGTGTTGCGTATGATCCTAGATCGCAAGTAAAATTTCAAGAGAGAGACAAGCGGCACCATACCAACCCTAACATTACATCCTGGTCAGTAAACCATCTTATTATGTTTCAGACATTGCATCATACATTTACTAATTTAGACGCCTCGGCTCTCCTCCACTGCCCTAATGGCGGACTTACGGATAGCATCATATAATGTACATGGCTTTAACTCGCCATCCAAGAGGTGCAATATATTTGGGGTGTTGAGGAGACACAGAGCTAATGTCTTATTCCTCCAAGAGACCCATCTAAAGATAAACAAATTTCCTAACCTATCATTCTCTCAATATCCTAACTGGTATCACTGTGGATCCCCCTCCTCTAACTCGAAGGGAGTGAGTATAGGTTTCAGTAGAAATATCCCCTTTCTTTTTAGCGACCAGATCAGAGACCCTCAAGGTAGATACTTAATGTTTAAAGGGAAAATAGGACCACAGTCATACACATTCATTAATGTTTATGCACCGAACTTTAAACAAACCATTTGGCTCAGAAAAGTCTTGTCTTTAGCTACTCCCTTTCAAGAGGGCATCACCATACTTGGGGGCGACTTCAATGTAGCAATAAACCCTTTACTAGACTCCTCTTCACATAAGTCAGCGCATTCCCAAAAAGCTCTTAGCTCCTTAACAAACTGTCTATGGAATTCACACTTAATAGACACATGGCGAACACTACACCCAGATGCTTCGGAATATACTTTCTATTCTTATGCCCACAACTCATATCAAAGCCTGGACTACCTATTTATCACTAAAAATCACATTGGGCTATGTTCTGAGGCAGAGGTGGGATCTATCTTATGGTCGGACCATGCCCCGATTTATTTATCAGTCTCGGCACCTCAACAAAGGAATTACAGCAAACCTTGGCGGCTGAATGAATCCCTACTGGGGACCCCAGAGACCAAAGAGCGACTTCAACTCTTATTAGAGGAATACTTTACTCTAAGTAACACTCGAGATATTTCTCCTCAGATTCTCTGGGATGCCCACAAGGCTTTTATCAGAGGCCAATGTATAAACTTAAGTTCCTATCTTAAAAAGAAGAGGGAAAAACAACTGGACTTATATGAACAAATTAAAAAATTGGCGGGTTTGCATAAAAGTTCGCTTCTTAGTACACACCTAGAAGAACTTAGTAAACTTAGAACATCTCTCAAGAATCTTTTAAACACAGCCTCAGCTAAATATTACTTGCACTCCCAACAGAAGATATTTGCCCACGGTGATAAAGCTTCAAAGTTTGTCACCCAGAGAATCAAAAAAAGAAAACTAGATAACTATGTTCATAAACTAAAAGAGGCATCAGGATCCTTGATCTTCGACCCCTCAAAAATTGCATCCCAATTTAGGAACTATTATGAGGCCTTATACAATTTAGATCCCCCCCCAACAAACCACGAACGTCACCCCAGATAGGAATCCTGGTGATGCCTTTCTGAAAGATCTCTCACTCTCAAAACTGTCAGAAGAGGCCAGAACATCCCTCCAAGCCCCATTCACCAAAGATGAATTCATAGAAGTCATAAAGAATTCACCCAAAGGGAAAAGCCCAGGTCCAGACGGGCTCCCAACCTCTTATTATTTAGCCTTCCTCAACACTTTGGTCCCACATATGCTTCCAATATACAATGCGTCCCTAAAGAACAAACCTCTTTCGGCTGATATGACGAAGGCCAATATCATCCTTATTCCAAAAGAAGGCAAAGACCATACTCAGTGCCCAAACTTTAGGCCCATTTCTCTCCTTAACATAGATCTCAAATTTCTCGCAAAGTTATTAGCCAATGGATTGGCGAAATTTCTCCCCTCGCTTATTCATAGGGACCAAGTTGGCTTTGTCAAGGGCAGAGAAGGTAAGGACAATACGGCTAGCGTCTTAAATATCTTACACTATGAAAAGAAAAAATCAATACCGGTGGCACTTCTCAGCACGGATGCCGAAAAAGCCTTTGACAGAGTCAACTGGTCCTTCATGAAGCAAGTCCTCATTTCCCAGAACTTTCCACATGCCTTTTTGCATGCAATAGATGCCATATACATTAACGCCTCCGCTTCTATCTCAGTAACAGCACAATGTCACACCCTTTTAGTATAAAAAATGGCACTAGACAAGGGTGTCCATTGTCCCCCCTGCTATTTGTTCTGACACTTGAGCCCCTTCTTCAAAAAATCAGAAATGACTCTACTATCAAAGGCATAACCCTCAGAGATCAAGAACACAAAATTGCAGCTTTCGCAGATGATATGCTTGTTATGATCAGCAATCCAAAATCGGTGCTGCCTAGTATTTATCAACATTTGGAGAACTACGGAATTTGTTCCAACTTTAAAGTGAACCATAGTAAATCATTTATCATATGCTCAGGCTTATCAACCTCAACAAAACATAAACTAGCACAAACATCCCCCTTTAACTGGACAGCTCCTTTCCTGACATATTTAGGGGTCAAAATTAGCACAGATCCATCTCAATGGTTTGCTCTGAATTATGATCCTCTGTTATTGGAGATAACTAAGATAATTAAAAACCTGGAATTGCCAATACTCTCGTGGTTTGGGAGGAAAAATATTTTGGCTTCATTAATTCTCCCGAAACTAACATACCTACAACAGACTCTTTCCATTCAGGTCCCCTCCTTATTCTATAAAAAGGTGAGAACCCTTTTTAGCTAATTTATTTGGTTTAATAAAAAACACAGACTGTCTTACAAGGCTTTGAACAGAGAAAAAAAATGGGGCGGTATTGCTCTCCCGGACCCCAAAATTTATGGTAAAGCTGTTCTTCTAGCCAGAGCAATAGACTGGTTGAGGGAACCCTCCAACAAATCTTGGGTCTCTATGGAACAAGATCTATTGGGTTACAACCTTAGGACCTTCTTACTAGGCCACAGAACTGTTCAGACCTTACCCCCATTAGCTTCCTCATTAATGAGAGCAACATTTTCTGTTTGGAAGGGGCTCAAAGACTCACAACATTGTATACCCTGTCCCTCCATAAACCTGCAAATTAGAGATATTATGAATGTGGCACCTAAAGCCTTGCTGGATAGTGTGGTGGGTTCACTTAAAAACTCCACGACTCATGTAAGGGACATACTGAGCGACTCCCATTCTTATTCCTTAACAGATCTGAAAACCAAGCTTAACTATAACCGTGCAACTACCTCTCCTCTACTTTTCCTAAAGTCGTATCTTCAACAAAATATAAACAGTAAAGAGCTCTCCCGCACACCAGTCTGGCTAGAAAACCTCTTAGAAAGTACACAATATCCAACCAAACTAATTTCCCAGTTATATGAGAAACTAAGAATGCCAAATGCCCTCTTTACTCCAGCGTACATTAGACTATGGAAAAGAGATCTGAATAAAACATTCTCCAGACAGGAAATAGATAAGATAATGATTTCTCCACATAGAGCATCAAGATGTGTTAGAATCCAAGAGAACTGCTATAAAGTAGTAGCCAGGTGGTATAAAACGCCTGACTAAAACATGTTTATATTCTGCATCAGCATCCGACACATGTTGGAGATGCTTAAAAGCTAGAGGATCCTTCCTACACATTTGGTGGGATTGCCCTCCCTTAAAGGAATGGTGGAAACAGATATTTGTATTATGCAATAAAGTCTGTTCTTCTTCACTGGCTCCTCAACCGGAGCTGGCTTTGTTAAATTTATTTCCTAAAGCCAATAAAACCCTAAATACCGGCCTTTATAAACAACTGATCAACGCAGCTAGATTCTTGATCCCGCTCCACTGGCTGTCACCAGAAGTCCCTTCTATTGAAAAATGGTGTTCTAGAGTGGACCAGATATACAGGCTTGAGGAAATATCCAACTGGGAATGCAGATCTATTCAAAAATTTAGATCCACCTGGCTCGCTTGGGAATCCTATAGAGGTTTCAAGAATGGGTAGACGTCGGTTGCCCACAGGCAGTTGGGAATCTCCCCCTTTTCTCTCCCAATTTGCTCATCATAATCACAGTCGCGCATGTATTCAGTGGTGTATATGCACTGTCTGGGTAGGATAGTCCAGAAGTGAGGTATCTCTCTTGAGATTTGGTCGTTTGCCCGAACTCTCGCTACCTATTATTAGAACAATACTAGTAATATGAGTAAACATTGTAATGTCTTGTTTTCACTCTGCGATCTTATATATATCATACTATTGTTGATTGTTTAATTCTCATGTGGAGCAGGGAGACCTGTCACAACTCTCCTCTGTGCCTCTGTTTATTTGTACTCATGCTTTTACAAATAAAAAAATAAAAAAAATAACTTCTTAATGATACAGATGTCCAGAAAGGGCAATTGTGTCACACTTCATTCCGAGGTGAACAGTAAATGGATCTCATTGGTGTTTAAGTTATGTGCCCAGGCAGTAAATGATTTCGGACTGCCCTTCCAAATAACAAATTGTTGATGAAACATGCCTACATCTGAATCTGCTGTGTCTCCAACTTAGTGTCATCAGTGAAGACAATTGAACTCTCCCATCAGCCCAGGAACACATTTGCGTACGATGGGGTACAAGGACTCCCCATCGCTGTGACCCTGAGCTGGTGGTAGAATCTACCATTGAACAGAAAATAATTTATTTTGAGAGAAAATTCCAGCAATTGGAGGACAAATTTGTTATGTGCATCATACTGCCATTCACGTAACGATAAACAATGTGCTACTGAACCTAAGCCATATTCATGTGGAATTGAAGAGTATAGTGCCTCAACATCTATATCCTCTAATATAAATCCCTATTCCAATTGGATCCCCTCAATTTTTTTAGAAGATCACCTGTGTCCCTAACATATGATGGAAGAGAGAGTACAGAAGGTGACAATATCTTGTCAATGTAAATGCCTAATGTAAATGCCTAATCAGAGGGTACTACGGTAAAATGAAATCATATTCATCCCGATTGATGAGTTTATTCAATTTAGCTGTATTTAGGAGGCTTTTTAATTTTTGTTTATACGCCATAGTGGGATCTCTTTCTAAAACCTCATAACTATCCGTTGAAGCCTATAGTGTTGCACACATCAATTTGTATTGGGACGTATCAAGATAAGAATAACAGTATTTCCTCCTTTGTCCGAGGGCTTGATGGTAATATTCCTGTTATGGGCCAGATCATTTAAACCCTTTAATTCCTCCGCAGTACAGTTAGAGGGAGCATAATGTAAATGTGTGGTCTCAAGTGCGGAGCTAACTGGGTTCAAGAATACATCAATACAATTTGTATCCCCTGTTGGAGGTTTTTTTGTACTTTTCTTCTTAAGCGGGTGAAGGGACCTTCACCTGCTTCATATGTATTGGGGACTGCCAGACTCTGCAACAATTTTACATCTCCCACCATTTCCCTTGGGACACCCATTTCAAGGCTTTGCTTTTTTTTCAATATTCTGAAAGTGTTTAAACCACCGAAGTTTCCTAGCAAATAAGTTGAGATCAACTATGGTTTTAAACTCGCAGAATTTAGCTGTTGGGCCAAATGTGAGCCCTTTCTCCAATATTTTTGTCTCTGAAGGAGTTAGAGGGTGGGAATATATGGGGTCGCCACTATCGGTACGGGTGCTCTGTGTCTGTTAGGCAGGTGATATGGCAGTCCTGTTACCCTAACCAAGTAGGACATAAGAGCTAGGGCACAATAGGCTATATTACCATGCTGAATCCCTAACAACCAGAGCACCAGCCACCAATATCCTCTTACCACTGTATTGGAGGATACATTTCAATCACACACTGTTTGCTGTTCTATAGAGGTGGTAAGAGGTGGTAGGATTGAACCTATCATCTTTATTAGACAACTTTCTAGGTGTGTCGATTAGGATCCAGAATTTTTAGCACACTTACTGTTTCTGTCTCTATAGTGATTTTTATTGCATATTTAGTAAAAGTTATGTTTTATATTGTAAGATATATCCAGTCCACAGTGTAGTTTGATGATATATATATATTGGTGTGTGACCGTATACCTCGGCACTTGTGAGTTTAAGTGCATTGAGGTTGTTGTACAATTTTTGATAAAGCTATACGTTACCCTACAGTGGAGTTAATATGCAGAGTCTAAGGGAAGTCAGCTCGAGAGTCCGTTCTGATCATTGGGATTTTTCTCCTGGGGTCTCTCTTTTCTTTCTTTGTTTTTCTGTGTTCTCTGTTGCTCCCTGTTGTTGTTCTCCCTTTTTTTCTACTTCCTCTCCCTCTCTCTTGTGTATGGTTTATTATCCAAAAAACATATCAGTTAGACACCCCTTCCTAACTTGGAGTTTTCCAATCATTGTTGGTTAGGCGTGTACATATGATAATGACTGTGATGTCACTGTATCACCCAGAATGGATTTCAGCTGTTGGTGCAATGTTACCTATTCATACCTAGGTGGCAGTATTGCATAAGCTGCTAGCATCATCACTATTAAGGGTTAACTGTCCAGGTCGGATTTCTCTTACATTTCATACACATAATATATGGAATCCTAAATCAGAGCTAAGGGATTAATTTTGACACAAAAATAAAAATTAAGGCATAGACTTTGTGGTACCATTTAGACTTTTCCCATATTCTCAAATTTATGTACCGATAAGAATATAATGGACCTTGTACTCTCACAGACATGTGTGTCTCCTCTGTTACTCCAACGGTTGATTGATTGTTAGTTAAAATAACATCTTCCCTGAATGAGGACTCATTAACACAGTCTACACTTTAAATTCTTCTCACCATGCTTTAGGAGTGTATGCGTTCCTAGTGAGAAATATATAAGATAATAGATGCATTACCGTCCTTAATAATATTCAACAATATAAAACGATACATATGTCTTATTGATTATGTTATACTCAAAAAACGTAATGTTCATTATACATATACATATTTCACAGATTTTCTGCTTCATCAATAGACATTAAACCATAGGGGTAATTAGCACCAGATGCTTCTACAAAATATCCTTATCTCAGTCATAAATCCACAAGGGGACGAGAATGACTTTTCTCAGACAGACTTCTACAGAGAAAAAAAAAATACATGAACTGTATCCTATCCATGAACCTCTTTCGGCCTACTTTAAAATATATACACAATGGTTAATATAACACACATGGCCTATTATATATCAAATTCACTATAATAAGGATATTTTGATATAAATTTTATACACCTATGAAAAGGCACAACAAGAGTCTGGAGGTGGCAGTAGCATGAGTACACCACAGAGTGGTACAATGACCGAGTCTGGAGGAGGCAGCAGAAAGTGGAACGCATAAAATGGCACAACTAGAGTCTGGAGGTAGCAGCAGCATGAGTAGGCCACAGAGTGGCACAATGACCGAGTCTGAAGGTGGCAGCAGCATGTGGAACCCATAGAATGGCACAACGACAGAGTCTGGAGGTGGCAGCAGCATGACTAGGCCACAGAGTGGCGCAATGACAGAGTCTGGAGGTGTCGGCAGCAGCACCATCAGGAGGAAGCCACAGAGTGGCACAATGACTGAGTCTGGAGGTGGCACCAGCATGAGTAGGCCACAGAGTGGCACACTGACAGAGACTGGAGGTGGTAACAGCATGAGTAGGCCAAAGAGTAGCACACTGACAGAGTCTGGAGATGGCAGCAGCATGAGTAGGCCACAGAATGGCACAATCACAGAGTGTGGAGGTGGCAGCAGCATGAGGAAGCCACAGAATGGAACAATGACAGAGTGTCGATCGACCAAGATACTTCTGGGGGAACCTGCCTGGCATGAACAGACCTCTAGTAGCTTCAGACAATGAGAAGACAAAGCAAAAAGATAGCTTTGAGCCCGAAAGAGTCGCAAAGTTCATCAAAATACATCACTAAAGATTTTACTGCATATAACCGCAGCGCTGACGGCAGAATAAATTTAGTTTTTTTCGACCAAAATACTTTAATAAAGATTTTACCGCATATAACCCCAGCGCTGACCACTGAATTCATTTTGTTTTAGGACCGACATACTTCAATAAAGATTTTACCACATATTACTACAGAGCTGAACACTGAATAAGATTTGTTTTTCCACCAAAATACTTCACAATATATTTTACCACATATAACTGCAGAGCTGAACGCTGATTAAAATGTGTTTTACCACCAAAATACATCACAAAGGATTTTACTGCATATTACTACAGTGCTGAACGCTGAATAAGATTTGTTTTTCCACCGAAATACAACACAAAAGATCTTACCGTATATAACTGCAGCGCCGAATGCTGAATAAAATTTATATTTCCACCGAAATAAGTCGCACAAGATTTTACCGCATATAACGGAGCTCGGAGATGGGGAGAGTCTTCAGATTCCCCCCGCAGTATGCAGACGTCTCAGAAATGAACCGCTGCTCCCAACAGCAACTCCTGGGAAAGTCAGGAAGCGTACAGCAACTATTCTTCCCGCTCAAGGATTATTTTGGAAGTGTTTAGAAGTCACACTGGGCCCCCATGCTGCTGATTTATCATGAAGACATCATTGAGATTTTACCGCATATAACCGCAGCGCTGAACGCTGAATATATTTTGTTTTGTAACCAAAATACATCACTAAAGGTTTTTCCACATATAACTGCAAAAGTGAACGCCCAATTTATTTTGTTTTTGTATTGAAATAACTGCAGAAGTGAAGTGTGAATATTTTTTTCCTTTTTGTACTGAAATCAGACACTGAACGCTTTCACCACATATAACTGCAGAAGTGAACTGAGAATATATTTTTCTTTTTGTACTGAAATACAAAATAACACATATAAACGCCGCAGTGACTGACTGCTAACGCCGCTATTTCTGTGAACCCCTGCACCACTACTTACCGGGCAGGTAGGCTACTGTGAAGCAGGTGGTCTACCCCGGGCACGTTTGGCTCCCGACCTCCCACTACTGCCACACTGCTGAATCCCAGCCATGCTTTCAACACATAACTTCTGACGTGAACTGAGAATATATTACATATTTTTTGCCCCATTAGATGCGAAAAATGCCCCTGTGTCTTATGGGGCGAATACTGACATTTTTGCTCCGCTAACACTGATACATCACCGACTGCGATGTATCAGCAGGGAGGGAGGAGGGTCTGGAGGCCGGCAACTCGCAGCAGGGCCCGGTGCAGTCGCTGTACTCTAATACACCAGGCCCTGCACACACCAGTATTAATATGTAAACTGTAGGCAATCGATATGTAAACTGTAGGCAATCCATATGTAAATTGCAAGGTAGCTCAATCTACATAGTACTCACTATGAAACTCCCGTACTAGCAGGCAGGCTGGCCAGTCACTCACTTCCTCACGTGCGTGCTCCTCCCACTTTATTAATGAAGCAGGCAGGGCAGGCGTGTGAGGAAGTGAGTAACCGGCCAGCCTGCAGTGCCTGCTAGTATGGGAGTTTCATAGTGATTACTATGTGGATTGCGCTACCTTGCAGTTTAGATTAGAATTGCCTACAGTTTACATATTGATTGCCTACAATTTACATATGAATACTGGTGTGTGCGGGGCCCGGTGTAATAGAGTACAGTCACTGCACCGGGCTCCGCCGACATTTCAACACCAGTTGCCAGCCTCCACCCCCTGTATTAGGGTCACTATTTACCATACACAAGGACACTGTTATGGAGGATATCTGTGGATGACACATATATAGCATAAGATGTTATATACGGTATGTGTCATCCACAGATTCCCCCCATAACAGTGTCATCCACAGATGTCTCCATAACAGTGCCATCCACAGATGCCCCCATAACTGTGCCTTCCACAGATCCCCCAACAGTGCCATCCACAGATCCCCCATAACAGTGTCATCCACAGATCCTCCCCATAACAGTGTCACCCACAGATCCCCATAACAGTGTCACCCACAGATCCTCCATAACAGTGTGTCATCAACAGATCCCCAGATCCCCCCATAATAGTGTCATCCACAGACCACCATTAGTTCAAAACACACCAAAAGCACACCTTTTGGTTCAAAATATTTTTTTTCTTACTTTCCTCCTCAAAAATCTAGGTGCTTCTTATGGACAGGTGTGTCCTCCTAACCTGCCAGAGAACGGCCTGGGCGTGCCGCTGCCTGCAATAGTGGCGCGGCAGTGCGGCACACAGAGAGGTGATGGAGGCTGCAGGGCGGGGCCGGGCAGCGCAGGGGGCAGGTACGGCGGCACAAGTAACTTACAGACACACACAGGGCAGCCAGGCAGGGATGACGCTGATGATAACATGGCATGCACGCTGCCTTCAGGCTCCGCCTCCGGCTGTCATACGTCTGGACCCCGGACAGCTTCCTGCCTGCGCGTGCCTGCTACTCCTGGGCGGCAGCTGACAGAGCACAGAGCCTGGAGATCTCAGAAGATTATAAGAGAGAGAGAGGAGAAAGAAAAAGAAGTAGTTTGAGAGAGAGAGAGAGACAGACAGAGACTCTGGAGCACTAGTGTAAGTAAAAGTAATAGTTAAAAAAGAAAATCAAGAAGATTCGAAGCCCACCCCACACACCAGGCTACAGACAGTGTCAATTCATATATTTAGTCCAGCCCCCAGACTCTTATGAATTTAGGGAACTGGCCACCACCATGCTGGTCCACATCACTTATTGTGCAGGCTGCATGGTTTGATGTATTTTTTCTCGTCTCTCACACTCTAGTCCCCTCAACAATAAAGAAACGCAATTTCTTATGGAAATTACAAGAGTAAGCTAGCATGTGATGCGTGCCATAGACTGTCACTCTATGGAGTGGGTAGGTACCAATTACGAGTCTTTTTAAAACATGTTTTTTCCAAAGGGTGTCAAACAACTAAATCGGTATTGCTCAAGGTAAAGGATTGGTTTAGGAATGATATGGCTGGTATATTTTTTTCAAACCCTGGTGTGTCTGCTACATAAAGTCTTATAATTTGAGAAAGCTGAACCTCCCCCAGGAAATTTTTTTATCTACGGCCCTGTTTTATAAGGCTGAGAAAAGACATCTGCCCATCCAGCTCAGCTTAGGAATTCAATCCAAATTTCTCAAAAAGACAAGAGAGACAACGACTAGTACACAAATGTGTGTTTCTCAATGGTATATGTGTTTTAGTACACCAAAAAGTTACTAAATGAACAGTTAATAACTGATCCCGACCTATATGCTTATTGTGTTGATTTTTTTTACCTACTACTAATACATAGGATCATGTCATGGAATTTCATTATAGATTGTATTACCTTTCTTGGCTTCTCACAATTGACACTGTTACAAACGATCATGACGTGTCACAAACTTATTTCCTGAAGCTAAGAGATCAAATGTTTTAAGCACTCTCATGGATTCATTGTGTTCATTATTTGTCCTAATTACTAATATATGGGACCATTCTAGATAATATTATCTTTATAGAATTGTTTCTCTATCACAGAATTCCAGCTATTGTAACTTGTTCTATTAATCTATTCATCAAAATATTGTGCCTATCAGGGATATTATTGGGTTGATGTATGATCATCCACTTTATTTGATTAATGTAATGTGTTTTTTGTTGACAAAGTGCTTTCATATGACGCATCAAATGTTCAAAGATGTAATATTTTGGATCCAGTCACCCTGTTGCCTCTGGAGCAAGGGGGGAGGGAAGCGTTAGGGCACTTAAACTTTTCTTCCAGACTTCCAGATCCAGAGGAAGAGGCAAATGACTGTTTGCAGCTATTAGATAATCCAGATCATGCACTCTTTGTGGATGGATTGAGGTATGGTCAGGATGGCAGGTACTGTATAGGTTGGGCAGTGGTAATTAAACATGACACTAAAAAGCAGAATCCTTACCACCACACATGTCTGTCCAAGAAGCAGAGCTAAGGGCTCTGGAGATGGCTTGCAGATATGCAGATGGCAGTAGCCAACATTTACGCTAATTCCAGGTACAGCCCATAACTATGGGCCCATTTGGAAAGCCAGAGACTTCCTGACCGCTTCAGGTAAACCCACCAAAATGGGGAAGCAGTGAGGTCTCTTATAGAAGCCCTTATGTCGCCAGCTAGAGTGGCGGTGATACAAACAGAGGTTACTGTAAAACAGACTCAGAAGAAGGCAAAGGGAAAAACCAAGGCAGATCAAGCCGCAACAATGGCTGCCAAATTGCCTAGGCAGACCCCTGCCTTTGTGGACACAGCTCAGGTCCCTGAAATAACTCCTGTCTCGCTGGACGTTCTTAAGACCTTACAGAACCAGGAGGGGAAGGAGGAAAGGGACCAGTGGATGTAAAAAGGGGGGACTGCGAATGAGGAAGGCCTAACACAGTTCAAAGGGAAACTCTGCCTTCCCAGGTCCCTCTAATCCACAATGGCACAGGCAACCCATGGAATGACGCACTAGTCAGAAACTGCTGTGTGTTATATATTAGATAGCGTATAAAATGCCCCAGGGTTTAGCACTGTAGCAGTTAGATATACTCAAGGATGTATGTTTTTAGCCCAAAACAACGTGAGACAAGGTACCCCAGAAAAACACACGTCTTGCCCTTTGTATCTGTTTCAACGCTTGCAGACTACCTTCAACTACCGAAGGTGGGCATGTATGAGTATGCATTTGTGTGTGATGACTTGTTTTCAGGATTGCCAGAAGCATACCCAGTAGATAAGACCACAGCAAAGAAGATTATAGCTGAAGTTGTATGCAGGTATGTGGTACCTGAGACCATTGAAAGTGACACAGGTGTTCACTTCACAGGTGAAGTGATGCAGAAGATAATGAAGGTTTTCGGTGTAGAACAGGCCTTACATTCTTCATACCATTTACAAAGCAGCGGTAGAGTAGGGAAAAAAGGAACTGAACGGGACACTAAAGTTAAAGATTAAATAAGCCATGAACACAATGCCTGCTGTTAGCCGTCTTTTCAGTAAGGTACACTCCTTACCGTGAGACAGGCCTTAGTCACTATACGGTCCTTTGTGGGTCAGGCCCTAGGACAGGATTGTATTTCCCACAGTGGCTCCAGATGCAACATGGTTGTCTGACAGATTATGTGGTCCGTTTGCACAAGCATTTGACTAAAATACATTCTCATATTTTTGCTTTACTTCCAGATATTGAAAAAGCACCAGGAACCCACCTACTTGTGTCTGGAGATTGGTTTTGATGGTCCATTCCGAGTGTTCTTGACCACAAGCACATCAGTGAAGCTTGAAGGAAAGTCTAATTTGAGTCATTTCAAGAAAGTGTTGAGTCGGGAGATTTGAAAGGATGTTTCTTGTTCCCCCTTGTATGACTGCTGATCCTGAGTAAAATAATATTGACTCTAATTGAGATAATAAAAATGGGTTTCTGGGTTGGGGAATAGTTATGTTCACAATAATCAATGGCCAGGTCATGAATGCCCTAAAAGGGCTTACTTCCTATTCCTGAATGTTATGTTTAATTCTGCTATTTGCGTTAATTGTTTGATGTGTCATCCCCTGCATTAGGAGGTTTTTGTTCAAAGTCGTAGCTAAGGCTACTCCGGAGATGCTCATGGGAGACCTCCATAAGGATGGGAGACCTCCATGAGGACGGAAGACAAAGTCCACTTAGCTCTGTTGCCCCCCCTCCTTACAATGCCACGTGGAGATCATCGACTATAGGGACTGACATCTGACTTCCCCATGCTAAGTATAGTGTCATGGGAGGCTATGCACTAGGCTAGGTTATCATGGTAGCTGGCGAAGAGGATTTGGAGCATAAGGACAGATGTGCTAGGCTTTCATTAGGGAAATAATGAGGTCCAAGGAGGGACTGATAGTGATATGGACTAAATTCTTGGAATTAGCTTAGAAAGCTGTCACATACTTTAGCTCTCAGACAACACCTTTCTTCTCCAGAGCACAATGGTTCAATCCTACCAAAGAGAACACACCTGCTTGCTACGTCATATATGCTTTTTCTTCTGAAAAATCCATTACAAGATGGCACTTACAGCTAGATATTTACATAGTTCACATACCACAGTTAGTAAAACAATGCACAATGGGCAGATGCTAAGTGTTATCTCTTTTCTTATTTTCATATTTCAGCCAATCTAAAAATGCTGCATGCCTCAGGGGGAATGCCTCGCTGATGTGTATATAAATTGCTGTACTTCCTGTAATAAACAAGAATTTGCTTTGACCCCAGTGTGTGTGTCACAGTTATTTTCTTCCATGCACGTAAAACCCTTGGGTTACTATTAATTTGGAGCAGTAGAGCGAATGTAATCAGCCGATTGAGGGCATCTTTATCAAGGGAGGTTTGCAGATGTGTTGGTAACTTTGGATATGAGATCATTCTTTCAGCCAACCCTCTGGATCCAGCCTCAGGGAGCATCTAGACCGACAGATGTCTGACTACATTGGGTTAACGGTCAATGTGGATGCTTCAAGAAGCGAGGAACCCCTGGACTGTGGCCAGAACTGGCACAATTTGCCATGGAACTCTTGGCTTGCCCCTTGTCGAGTGTCCTGTCCGAAAGGACGTTCAGCGAAGCAGGGGGGATCATGACCGATTAGCGCACTCGCCTAGCTCAAGACAGTGTGGGCTACCTCACATTTCTAAAAATGAATGAGGCATAGATCTCTGAGGAATTCAACACCTGTGACAACCACGTGTAATTGAATTTCCTCATGCCAGCCCACACATATCTGACACCACCCAGAACAAAGAATGGTCCTTGTCTTATGTATATACAGCAGCATAAAAGACCTTTTCTGTCATGTGAATGCCTATTTTTGAGGGGCCTGTACTGGCCGACAGTAAAATTAGTATCCAGTGACCGCCTAATGCACCTCTAGCCACATCATCACAAGTTTTTTTCTGTTAGGTGAATGCCTCATTTTTGGGGCCTGTACTGGCCTACAGTAGAATTTGTATCCAGTGACTGCCTAATGTACCTCCAGCCACATCATCACAAGTTCTTTTCTGTCAAGTGAATTCATAATTTTTGAAATCTGTACTCCAGTGGCCTACAGTAACATTTTTATGCAGTGACCGCCTAATGTACCTCCAGTCAAATCACCACAAGTTCTTTTCTGTCAGATGAATGCCAAATTTTTAGGGCCTTTACCCCCATAGCCTACAGTAAAATTTGGATCCAGTGACCGCCGCGAACAGGCGGTTCGCGAACATTTGATGTTCGTCCATCACTATTCCTATGTATATGGTTTATTGAACTAACTTACTAAACTACGTAGTATATTTAAAGCAGGACATTACTCAAAAGTTATAATATTTGCTGATTACAGAAATGTTTGGCACTGGGCAACCATGTTATTTCCCCTTTACCTAGTTCCAGACATCCAGATTAGGGATGAGCGAACTCGAACTGTATAGTTCGGGTTCGTACCGAATTTTGGGGTGTCCGTGACACGGACCCGAACCCGGACATTTTCGTAAAAGTCCGGGTTCGGGTTCGGTGTTCGTCGCTTTCTTGGCGCTTTTGTGACGCTTTCTTGGCGCTTTTTGAAAGGCTGCAAAGCAGCCAATCAACAAGCGTCATACTACTTGCCCCAAGAGGCCATCACAGCCATGCCTACTATTGGCATGGCTGTGATTGGCCAGAGCACCATGTGACCCAGCCTCTATTTAAGCTGGAGTCACATAGCGCCGCCCGTCACTCTGCTCTGATTAGCGTAGGGAGAGGTTGCGGCTGCGACAGTAGGGCGAGATTAGGCAGATTAACTCCTCCAAAGGACTTGATTAACTGATCGATCTGCAGCTGTGGATCATTGAGCTGCTGATCCTCAATTGCTCACTGTTTTTAGGCTGCCCAGACCGTTTGTCAGTCACATTTTTCTGGGGTGATCGGCGGCCATTTTGTGTCTTGTGGTGCGCCAGCACAAGCTGCGACCAAGTGCATTTAACCCTCAATGGTGTGGTTGTTTTTTGGCTAAAGCCTACATCAGGGTGAAGCTGTCACACCAAGTGCATTTAACCAGCAATAGTCTGTTCATTTTTTGGCCATATACAAAATCAGGGGCAAGCTGCGCCTGTCACCAAGTGCATTTAACCCTCAATGGTGTGGTTGTTTTTTGGCTAAAGCCTACATCAGGGTGAAGCTGTCACACCAAGTGCATTTAACCAGCAATAGTCTGTTCATTTTTTGGCCATATACAAAATCAGGGGCAAGCTGCGCCTGTCACCAAGTGCATTTAACCCTCAATGGTGTGGTTGTTTTTTGGCTAAAGCCTACATCAGGGTGAAGCTGTCACACCAAGTGCATTTAACCAGCAATAGTCTGTTCATTTTTTGGCCATATACAAAATCAGGGGCAAGCTGCGCCTGTCACCAAGTGCATTTAACCCTCAATGGTGTGGTTGTTTTTTGGCTAAAGCCTACATCAGGGTGAAGCTGTCACACCAAGTGCATTTAACCAGCAATAGTCTGTTCATTTTTTGGCCATATACAAAATCAGGGGCAAGCTGCGCCTGTCACCAAGTGCATTTAACCCTCAATGGTGTGGTTGTTTTCTGGCTAAAGCCTACATCAGGGTGAAGCTGTCACACCAAGTGCATTTAACCAGCAATAGTCTGTTTATTTTTTGGCCATATACTACATCAGGGGCAAGCTGCGCCCGTCACCAAGTGCATTTAACCCTCAGTAGTGTGGTTGGTCAAGCTGTGACACCAAGTGCATTTAACCAGCAATAGTCTGTTCATTTTTTGGCCATATACTACATCAGGGGCAAGCTGCGCCCGTCACCAAGTGCATTTAACCAGCAATAGTGTGGTTATTTTTTGGCCATATCCTAGTCTAATTCTGTCACTAAATCCATACCGGTCACCCAGCGCCTAAATACTAGGCCTCAAATTTATATCCCGCTAAATCTCTCGTTACCGCTGTCCTGTTGTAGCTGGGAAAGTTATTTAGTGTCCGTCAAAGCACATTTTTTGTTCTGGGTTGAAGTACAATTCCCAATTTAGCAATTTCATAATTTAGTGGTTTCTGCTATATCAGAGCTATTTGAAATCTATCCCTAAAAGGGTATATAATATTCAAGGTGCACATTGGGTCATTCAGAATAACTTCACACACACCCGCTACTGTGTATTTTCAAGTCTAATTCTGTCACTAAACCCATACCTGTCACCCAGCGCCTAAATACTAGGCCTCAAATTTATATCCTGCTAAATCTCTCGTTACCGCTGTCCTGTTGTAGCTGGGAAAGTTATTTAGTGTCCGTCAAAGCACATTTTTTGTTCTGGGTTGAAGTACAATTCCCAATTTAGCAATTTCATAATTTAGTGGTTTCTGCTATATCAGAGCTATTTGAAATCTATCCCTAAAAGGGTATATAATATTCAAGGTGCACATTGGGTCATTCAGAATAACTTCACACACACCCGCTACTGTGTATTTTCAAGTCTAATTCTGTCACTAAACCCATACCTGTCACCCAGCGCCTAAATACTAGGCCTCAAATTTATATCCTGCTAAATCTCTCGTTACCGCTGTCCTGTTGTAGCTGGGAAAGTTATTTAGTGTCCGTCAAAGCACATTTTTTGTTCTGGGTTGAAATACAATTCCCAATTTAGCAATTTCATAATTTAGTGGTTTCTGCTATATCAGAGCTATTTGAAATCTATCCCTAAAAGGGTAGATCATATTGAAGGTGCACATAGGGTCATTCAGAATAACTTCACACACACCCGCTACTGTGTATTTCCAAGTCTAATTCTGTCACTAAACCCATACCTGTCACCCAGCGCCTAAATACTAGGCCTCAAATTTATATCCCGCTAAATCTCTCGTTACCGCTGTCCTGTTGTAGCTGGGAAAGTTATTTAGTGTCCGTCAAAGCACATTTTTTGTTCTGGGTTGAAGTACAATTCCCAATTTAGCAATTTCATAATTTAGTGGTTTCTGCTATATCAGAGCTATTTGAAATCTATCCCTAAAAGGGTATATAATATTCAAGGTGCACATTGGGTCATTCAGAATAACTTCACACACACCCGCTACTGTGTATTTCCAAGTCTAATTCTGTCACTAAACCCATACCTGTCACCCAGCGCCTAAATACTAGGCCTCAAATTTATATCCTGCTAAATCTCTCGTTACCGCTGTACTGTTGTTGCTTGGAAAGATATTTAGTGTCCGTCAAAGCACATTTTTTGTTCTGGGTTGAAGTACAATTCCCAATTTAGCAATTTCATAATTTAGTGGTTTCTGCTATATCAGAGCTATTTGAAATCTATCCCTAAAAGGGTATATAATATTCAAGGTGCACATTGGGTCATTCAGAATAACTTCACACACACCCGCTACTGTGTATTTTCAAGTCTAATTCTGTCACTAAACCCATACCTGTCACCCAGCGCCTAAATACTAGGCCTCAAATTTATATCCTGCTAAATCTCTCGTTACCGCTGTCCTGTTGTAGCTGGGAAAGTTATTTAGTGTCCGTCAAAGCACATTTTTTGTTCTGGGTTGAAATACAATTCCCAATTTAGCAATTTCATAATTTAGTGGTTTCTGCTATATCAGAGCTATTTGAAATCTATCCCTAAAAGGGTATATCATATTGAAGGTGCACATAGGGTCATTCAGAATAACTTCACACACACCCGCTACTGTGTATTTCCAAGTCTAATTCTGTCACTAAACCCATACCTGTCACCCAGCGCCTAAATACTAGGCCTCAAATTTATATCCCGCTAAATCTCTCGTTACCGCTGTCCTGTTGTAGCTGGGAAAGTTATTTAGTGTCCGTCAAAGCACATTTTTTGTTCTGGGTTGAAGTACAATTCCCAATTTAGCAATTTCATAATTTAGTGGTTTCTGCTATATCAGAGCTATTTGAAATCTATCCCTAAAAGGGTATATAATATTCAAGGTGCACATTGGGTCATTCAGAATAACTTCACACACACCCGCTACTGTGTATTTCCAAGTCTAATTCTGTCACTAAACCCATACCTGTCACCCAGCGCCTAAATACTAGGCCTCAAATTTATATCCTGCTAAATCTCTCGTTACCGCTGTACTGTTGTTGCTGGGAAAGATATTTAGTGTCCGTCAAAGCACATTTTTTGTTCTGGGTTGAAGTACAATTCCCAATTTAGCAATTTCATAATTTAGTGGTTTCTGCTATATCAGAGCTATTTGAAATCTATCCCTAAAAGGGTATATAATATTCAAGGTGCACATTGGGTCATTCAGAATAACTTCACACACACCCGCTACTGTGTATTTCCAAGTCTAATTCTGTCACTAAACCCATACCTGTCACCCAGCGCCTAAATACTAGGCCTCAAATTTATATCCTGCTAAATCTCTCGTTACCGCTGTACTGTTGTTGCTGGGCAAGATATTTAGTGTCCGTCAAAGCACATTTTTTGTTCTGGGTTGAAATACAATTCCCAATTTAGCAATTTCATAATTTAGTGGTTCCTGCTATATCAGAGCTATTTGAAATCTATCCCAAAAAGGGTATATAATATTCAAGGTGCACATAGGGTCATTCAGAATAACTTCACACACACGCTTCTGTGCATTTCCAAGTCTAATTCTGTCACTAAATCCATACCGGTCACCCAGCGCCTAAATACTAGGCCTCAAATTTATATCCCGCTGAATTTGAATACAATACATTGGGCCAAATAATATATTTGTTGTTGTGGTGAACCATAACAATGAGAAAAACATCTAGTAAGGGACGCGGACGTGGACATGGTCGTGGTGGTGTTAGTGGACCCTCTGGTGCTGGGAGAGGACGTGGCCGTTCTGCCACATCCACACGTCCTAGTGTACCAACTACCTCAGGTCCCAGTAGCCGCCAGAATTTACAGCGATATATGGTGGGGCCCAATGCCGTTCTAAGGATGGTAAGGCCTGAGCAGGTACAGGCATTAGTCAATTGGGTGGCCGACAGTGGATCCAGCACGTTCACATTATCTCCCACCCAGTCTTCTGCAGAAAGCGCACAGATGGCGCCTGAAAACCAACCCCATCAGTCTGTCACATCACCCCCATGCATACCAGGGAAACTGTCTCAGCCTCAAGTTATGCAGCAGTCTCTTATGCTGTTTGAAGACTCCGCTGGCAGGGTTTCCCAAGGGCATCCACCTAGCCCTTCCCCAGCGGTGAAAGACATAGAATGCACTGACGCACAACCACTTATGTTTCCTGATGATGAGGACATGGGAATACCACCTCAGCATGTCTCTGATGATGACGAAACACAGGTGCCAACTGCTGCGTCTTTCTGCAGTGTGCAGACTGAACAGGAGGTCAGGGATCAAGACTGGGTGGAAGACGATGCAGGGGACGATGAGGTCCTAGACCCCACATGGAATGAAGGTCGTGCCACTGACTTTCACAGTTCGGAGGAAGAGGCAGTGGTGAGACCGAGCCAACAGCGTAGCAAAAGAGGGAGCAGTGGGCAAAAGCAGAACACCCGCCGCCAAGAGACTCCGCCTGCTACTGACCGCCGCCATCTGGGACCGAGCACCCCAAAGGCAGCTTCAAGGAGTTCCCTGGCATGGCACTTCTTCAAACAATGTGCTGACGACAAGACCCGAGTGGTTTGCACGCTGTGCCATCAGAGCCTGAAGCGAGGCATTAACGTTCTGAACCTGAGCACAACCTGCATGACCAGGCACCTGCATGCAAAGCATGAACTGCAGTGGAGTAAACACCTTAAAACCAAGGAAGTCACTCAGGCTCCCCCTGCTACCTCTTCTGCTGCTGCCGCCTCGGCCTATTCTGCTGCTGCCGCCTCGGCCTCTTCCTCCGCCTCTGGAGGAACGTTGGCACCTGCCGCCCAGCAAACAGGGGATGTACCACCAACACCACCACCACCACCTCCGTCACCAAGCGTCTCAACCATGTCACACGCCAGCGTTCAGCTCTCCATCTCACAAACATTTGATAGAAAGCGTAAATTCCCACCTAGCCACCCTCGATCCCTGGCCCTGAATGCCAGCATTTCTAAACTACTGGCCTATGAAATGCTGTCATTTAGGCTGGTGGACACAGACAGCTTCAAACAGCTCATGTCGCTTGCTGTCCCACAGTATGTTGTTCCCAGCCGGCACTACTTCTCCAAGAGAGCCGTGCCTTCCCTGCACAACCAAGTATCCGATAAAATCAAGTGTGCACTGCGCAACGCCATCTGTAGCAAGGTCCACCTAACCACAGATACGTGGACCAGTAAGCACGGCCAGGGACGCTATATCTCCCTAACTGCACACTGGGTAAATGTAGTGGCAGCTGGGCCCCAGGCGGAGAGCTGTTTGGCGCACGTCCTTCCGCCGCCAAGGATCGCAGGGCAACATTCTTTGCCTCCTGTTGCCACCTCCTCCTTCTCGGCTTCCTCCTCCTCTTCTTCCACCTGCTCATCCAGTCAGCCACACACCTTCACCACCAACTTCAGCACAGCCCGGGGTAAACGTCAGCAGGCCATTCTGAAACTCATATGTTTGGGGGACAGGCCCCACACCGCACAGGAGTTGTGGCGGGGTATTGAACAACAGACCGACGAGTGGTTGCTGCCGGTGAGCCTCAAGCCCGGCCTGGTGGTGTGTGATAATGGGCGAAATCTCGTTGCAGCTCTGGGACTAGCCAATTTGACGCACATCCCTTGCTTGGCGCATGTGCTGAATTTGGTGGTGCAGAAGTTCATTCACAACTACCCCGACATGTCAGAGCTGCTGCATAAAGTGCGGGCCGTCTGTTCGCGCTTCCGGCGTTCACAGCCTGCCGCTGCTCGCCTGTCTGCGCTACAGCGTAACTTCGGCCTTCCCGCTCACCGCCTCATATGCGACGTGCCCACCAGGTGGAACTCCACCTTGCACATGCTGGACAGACTGTGCGAGCAGCAGCAGGCCATAGTGGAGTTTCAGCTGCAGCACGCACGGGTCAGTCGCACTACAGAACAGCACCACTTCACCACCAATGACTGGGCCTCCATGCGAGACCTGTGTGCCCTGTTGCGCTGTTTCGAGTACTCCACCAACATGGCCAGTGGCGATGACACCGTTATCAGCGTTACAATACCACTTCTATGTCTCCTTGAGAAAACACTTAGGGCGATGATGGAAGAGGAGGTGGCCCAGGAGGAGGAGGAGGAGGAGGAGGAAGAGGGGTCATTTTTAGCACTTTCAGGCCAGTCTCTTCGAAGTGACTCAGAGGGAGGTTTTTGGCAACAGCAGAGGCCAGGTACAAATGTGGCCAGCCAGGGCCCACTACTGGAGGACGAGGAGGACGAGGATGAGGAGGAGGTGGAGGAGGATGAGGATGAAGCATGGTCACAGCGGGGTGGCACCCAACGCAGCTCGGGTCCATCACTGGTGCGTGGCTGGGGGGAAAGGCAGGACGATGACGATACGCCTCCCACAGAGGACAGCTTGTCCTTACCCCTGGGCAGCCTGGCACACATGAGCGACTACATGCTGCAGTGCCTGCGCAACGACAGCAGAGTTGCCCACATTTTAACCTGTGCGGACTACTGGGTTGCCACCCTGCTGGATCCACGCTACAAAGACAATGTGCCCACCTTACTTCCTGCACTGGAGCGTGATAGGAAGATGCGCGAGTACAAGCGCACGTTGGTAGACGCGCTACTGAGAGCATTCCCAAATGTCACAGGGGAACAAGTGGAAGCCCAAGGCCAAGGCAGAGGAGGAGCAAGAGGTCGCCAAGGCAGCTGTGTCACGGCCAGCTCCTCTGAGGGCAGGGTTAGCATGGCAGAGATGTGGAAAACTTTTGTCAACACGCCACAGCTAACTGCACCACCACCTGATACGCAACGTGTTAGCAGGAGGCAACATTTCACTAACATGGTGGAACAGTACGTGTGCACACCCCTCCACGTACTGACTGATGGTTCGGCCCCATTCAACTTCTGGGTCTCTAAATTGTCCACGTGGCCAGAGCTAGCCTTTTATGCCTTGGAGGTGCTGGCCTGCCCGGCAGCCAGCGTTTTGTCTGAACGTGTATTCAGCACGGCAGGGGGCGTCATTACAGACAAACGCAGCCGCCTGTCTACAGCCAATGTGGACAAGCTGACGTTCATAAAAATGAACCAGGCATGGATCCCACAGGACCTGTCCGTCCCTTGTCCAGATTAGACATTAACTACCTCCCCATAACCATATATTATTGGACTCCAGGGCACTTCCTCATTCAATCCTATTTTTATTTTCATTTTACCATTATATTGCAAGGCTACCCAAAGTTGAATGAACCTCTCCTCTGCCTGTGTGCTAGGCCTAAATATATGCCAATGGATTGTTGCAGTGGTGGCTGACGTGAAGCCTCATTCTCTGCTATGACATGCAGACTGATTCTCTGGTGACATGAAGCCAGATTGTCTGTTACGGGACCTCTCTCCTCTGCCTGGGTGCTGGGCCTGAATTTATGACAATGGACTGTTGCAGTGGTGGCTGACGTGAAGCCTGATTCTCTGCTATGACATGCAGACTGATTCTCTGCTGACATGAAGCCAGATCCTCTGTTGCGGGACCTCTCTCCTCTGCCTGGGTGCTGGGCCTAAATTTATGAAAATGGACTGTTGCAGTGGTGGGTGACGTGAAGCCTCATTCTCTGCTATGACATGCAGACTGATTCTCTGCTGACATGAAGCCAGATCGTCTGTTACGGGACCTCTCTCCTCTGCCTGGGTGCTGGGCCTAAATTTATGAAAATGGACTCTTACAGTGGTGGGTGACGTGAAGCCTGATTCTCTGCTATGACATGAAGACTGATTCTCTGCTGACATGAAGCCAGATCCTCTGTTACGGGACCTCTCTCCTCTGCCTGGGTGCTGGGCCTAAATATCTGACAATGGACTGTTGCATTGGTGGCTGACGTGAAGCCTGATTCTCTGCTATGATATGAAGACTGATTCTCTGCTGACATGAAGCCAGATTGTCTGTTACGGGACCTCTCTCCTCTGCCTGTGTGCTAGGCCTAAATATATGCCAATGGATTGTTGCAGTGGTGGCTGACGTGAAGCCTGATTCTCTGCTATGACATGCAGACTGATTCTCTGGTGACATGAAGCCAGATCCTCTGTTACGGGACCTCTCTCCTCTGCCTGGGTGCTGGGCCTAAATTTATGAAAATGGACTGTTGCAGTGGTGGGTGACGTGAAGCCTGATTCTCTGCTATGACATGCAGACTGATTCTCTGGTGACATGAAGCCAGATCCTCTGTTACGGGACCTCTCTCCTCTGCCTGGGTGCTGGGCCTAAATTTATGACAATGGACTGTTGCAGTGGTGGGTGACGTGAAGCCTCATTCTCTGCTATGACATGCAGACTGATTCTCTGCTGACATGAAGCCAGATTGTCTGTTACGGGACCTCTCTCCTCTGCCTGGGTGCTGGGCCTAAATTTATGACAATGGACTGTTGCAGTGGTGGCTGACGTGAAGCCTGATTCTCTGCTATGATATGAAGACTGATTCTCTGCTGACATGAAGCCAGATTGTCTGTTACGGGACCTCTCTCCTCTGCCTGGGTGCTGGGCCTAAATATATGAAATGGACTGTTGCAGTGGTGGGTGACGTGAAGCCTATTCTCTGCTATGACTATGCAGACTGATTCTCTGCTGACATGAAGCCAGATTGTCTGTTACGGGACCTCTCTCCTCTGCCTGGGTGCTGGGCCTAAATTTATGACAATGGACTGTTGCAGTGGTGGGTGACGTGAAGCCTGATTCTCTGCTATGACATGAAGACTGATTCTCTGCTGACATGAAGCCAGATTGTCTGTTACGGGACCTCTCTCCTCTGCCTGGGTGCCGGGGCCTAAATATCTGAGAATGGACTGTTCCAGTGGTGGGTAACGGGAAGCCAGATTCTCTGCTATGATATGAAGACTGATTCTCTGCTGACATGAAGCCAGATTGTCTGTTACGGGACCTCTCTCCTCTGCCTGGGTGCTGGGCCTAAATTTATGAAAATGGACTCTTACAGTGGTGGGTGACGTGAAGCCTGATTCTCTGCTATGACATGAAGACTGATTCTCTGCTGACATGAAGCCAGATTGTCTGTTACGGGACCTCTCTCCTCTGCCTGGGTGCCGGGGCCTAAATATCTGAGAATGGACTGTTCCAGTGGTGGGTGACGGGAAGCCAGATTCTCTGCTATGGAACCTCTCTCCAATTGATTTTGGTTAATTTTTATTTATTTAATTTTTATTTTAATTAATTTCCCTATCCACATTTGTTTGCAGGGGATTTACCTACATGTTGCTGCCTTTTGCAGCCCTCTAGCCCTTTCCTGGGCTGTTTTACAGCCGTTTTAGTGCCGAAAAGTTCGGGTCCCCATTGACTTCAATGGGGTTCGGGTTCGGGACGAAGTTCGGATCGGGTTCGGATCCCGAACCCGAACATTTCCGGGATGTTCGGCTGAACTTCTCGAACCCGAACATCCAGCTGTTCGCTCAACTCTAATCCAGATGTGTCCAAAGAAGTTAAAAGAAATTACCTTTAGACCCCTTTCACATGGGGGATTTTTCTGCGCGGGTGCAATACATGACATGAATGCATTGTACCCGTGCTGAATCCAGACCCATTCACTTCAATGGTGCTGTGCAGATGAACAGTGATTTTCACGCATCACTTATGCATTGCGTGAAAATTGTAGCATGTTCTATATTCTGCATTTTTCACGCAACGAAGGCCCTTAGAAATGAATGGGACTGCGTGAAAATCGCAAGCATCCGCAAGCAAGTGCGGATGCGGTGCCATTTTCACGCATGGTTGCTAGGAGATGATAGGGATGAGCAACCCCGGACCCCATTAAAATAAATTAAATGTATTATTTTCCATTATAACATGGTTATAAGGGAAAACATAGCATTCTTAATACAGAATGCTTACTAAAATGTTGATTGAGGGGTTAAAAAAAAATATTAACTTACCTTATCCACTTGATCGCACAGTAGGCATCATCTTCTTTCTTCTTCTTTCAGGACCTGCAAAAGGACCCTTGATGACGTAATCGCTCTTACCATGTGGTGAGTGTGGTGACGTCAGAGCAGGTCCTGCTGAATTAAGATAGAACCTTCTATCTTCATTCAGCAGGACCTGCGCTGACATCAGGTGGTGAACACCTAATCCAAACCTGAACTTCAGTGAAGAAGTCCGGGTTCAGGTCTGGGTACAAAATTCAATTTTTTATCATGCCCATGCAAAACGCATTGCACCTGCGTGATAAAAACTGAACAACGCTACTCATTCGCAGTCAAAACTGACTGAAATTGTGTACGCACTCGCGCAGGGTTCCCGCAATGCACACAAGATGTATCTGGAGCAAATCCAGGACGCCCGTATGAAAGAGGCCTTAGGGTGCTTCCACTTTTTTGTGTGGAAATTTTTCAGCTTGAAAATACATTTAATACATGTGTATTTTGCCTGTTTATTTCAGTTTTATTTCTAGTTTTTTTTTTTGGGGGGGCTTAGTAACATAATGTTTTACATTTTTTTTTCAGCCCTTATGTCTATAAGAAAATGTTAGAAATACACCACTCCCAGCACATGCTGCAATTTAAACCCATCAAAAAATACTGATACAGTTTCCAACTTCCCTAAAAGGCCTATTTTTCAAATCTGTGATCGCCTTATGCTGTAATAGCTTTGAATGCTTTTTCTTATCCAACTGATTCTGAGAGTGTTTTCTCTTGATATACTGTACTTCCTGTTAGTGGGCAATTTAAGTCGATATGTTTTAACTTCAGTTCTAAAAAAAAAATCCAAAAAGGTATAGAAAATTTGGAAAAAGTTTACATTTTCTAAATTAGTTATTAATTAACCTATTCGGGACACAGACAGTTTTCACCTTCAGGACACAGCCTAATTTAGCAAATCTGATATGTGTCACTTTATGTGGTAATCATTTTAAAATGCATTAACTTATTCAGGCCATTCTGAGATTGTTTTCTCATCACATATTGTACTTCATGACAGTGACAAAATTTCAATTTTTCTACTATTATAATAGATAGCAATACCTCCAAAAATTACTTATTACTTGACATTCGCCATATATCTACTTCATGTTTGGATCATTTGGAAACTGACATTTTATTTTTTTCGGACATTAGAAAGCTTAGAAGTTTAGAAGCAAATCTTAAAATTTTTAAGAAAATTTCCAAAATCCAATTTTTTTCAGGACCAGTTCAGTTATGAAGTCACTTTCTGGGGCTTGCATATTAGAACACCCCCCTCCCCCATAAATCACCCCATTTTAGAAACTACATCCCTCAAGGTATTCAAAACTGATTTTACAAACTTTGTTAACCCTTTAGGTGTTCCACAAGAATTAAAGGAAAATGTAGATGACATGTCAGAATTTCACTTTTTTGGAAGATCTTCCATTTTATTTTTTTCCAGTAACAAAGCAAGGGTTAACAGCCAAACAAAACTCTATTTTTATTGCCTCGATTTTGTAGTTTACGACCACATATGGAGTGCTTCTGTAAACTGCTGTACGGGCACACGGCAGGGCGCAGAAGGAAAGGAACGCCATATGGTTTTTGGAAGGCAGATTTGAAGTTGCCATGTCACATTTGAAGACCTCCTGTTGCACCCCTAGAGTAGAAACTCCAAGAAAAAGACCTCATTTTGTAAACTACAGGATAAGGTGGCAGTTTTGTTGGTACTATTTTAGGGTACATATGATTTTTGGTTGCTCTATATTACACTTTTTTTGAGGCAAGGTAACAAAAAATAGCTGTTTTGGCACCATTTTTATTTTTTGTTATTTACAATGTTCATTTAACAGGTTAGAATATGTGGTATTTTTATAAAGCAGGTGGTTACGGATGCGACAATACCAAATATGGCTACGTTTTTGTTGTTTGTTTCAGTTTTACATAATAAAGCTTTTTTTTAAAAATGATTTTTTTTAGTGTCTCCAACTCTCCATATTATGAAAGCCATAGTTTTTATTTTTTGGGCGACTGTCTTATGTAGGGGCTCACTTTTTTTTGTATGAGATGCCGGTTTGATTGGCACTATTTTAGGGTGCATATGACCTTTTGATAGCTTGTTATTACACTTTTTGTGATGTAAGGTGACCAAAAATGGCTTTTTTTTTTAACTTTTTTACGGTGTTCAACTGAGGGTTTATTTCATGTGACATTTTTACGGATGTGGCGATACCTAATATGTATACTTTTTATTTTTTTTAAGTTTTACACAATAAAAGCATTAAAAAAAAATCTAGTTTTACTGTCTCTATATTCTGAAAGCCATATTTATTTATTTTTTTGGGTGACTGTCCTAGGAAGGATCTAATTTTTTGCGGGATGATATGAGTGTTTGATTGGTATGATTTTGGGGTGCATATGGATTTTTGATCGCTTGATATTACACTTTTCGTGATGTAAAGTGACAAAAAATAGCTCTTTTTTACACCATTTTTATTTTATCTTTTTTGCGGTTGTTCACGGTGTTAAGCTCGTTACGGACGTGAAAATCCGTAATGTGTATACTTTTTTTATGACATGTTATCTTTATTCCTTATTTACACTTCAGTGTTTTGGTCAGTGATTTCCATCAGTAATTGTGAGCCCAAACCAGGTGCGGCTCTAAACACAGAACAGGTGCAGATCTTTCCCTTATGCTTTATGTCGGTGGAGGCTCCAATTCTGGTTTTGGCTCACATAAGGGTTTATTGGGATGGTCACTATGATTACAGATACAGTGTACCAATTTTATATTGTTTTTTCTTAATGTTTTACCACTTTTACACAAAACATTTTTTGAGAATAGAATCGTGTTTTGCATCGCCATATTCTGAGAGCCATAATATTTTTTTTTTTATGTTTCTGGTGATGGTCTTGGCTAGGGGCTGTTTTTTGCCCAATGAGTTGATGTATTCAATGGTACAATTTTGGGTTACACTTCACTTTCTGATAGCTTGATATTAAGCTTTTTGTGATTCAATGTGACCAACAAATGGCTGTTCTTTCATAGTTTTATTTTATTTATGTTTACGGCTTTCATCTTACAGGGTACATCAAGTGATATTTTTATAGAGCAAGTCATTACAAATGCGATAATACCTAATACTATATGTCTATTTTTTTATTTTATTTTCAGTTTACACAATAAAAGCATTTATGAAAATTAGAAAATTTGTATTTATTTTTTTACATCATTTACCTGATGGACTAATATGTTTTTTTTTTTTTGTTTGTTTTTTTCATTTTCTTTCACCTTTATTTACTTTTTGCTTTTGTCTCACTGTGGGACTTCAACTTTTGGGAGTCTGATACCTTTTACAATGCATTACAATACAAAGTGTATTGTAATCCATTGACCCACCCTGAACCTCATAGGCTTATGTAGCTAGCAGTTTCTAAGGCCTGTATAAGGCCTTGGGGTGTCTTAGCAGCCACAATCACATAGCAAAGAACTGATGGGGTGAGAGTTGTCCCTTCCATCTGTGAACATCTTAGATGTGGCAGTCAGCATTGACAATGGCATCTAAGGCATTAATCAACCGGCATCACTGAAAGTTTCAATGCTGGTGGATTAACCCCTTACATGCCAATGGTCAATGCTTACCACAGTAGCAGCCCAACTGTCAGTTACAGCCAGACCACTGCTGTTTATGAAGTGTGTGCAGCTTTTGTGCCTGCCCAATCAGTACACAGTAAATTTGCACCACTGGGTGTCAAGTCAGCTCCCAATGTGCCCTATATGACGCTGCTCGAGAAGGAGCTAAATCAATTCCACAGGACAGACAATAAACAAAAAATATTACTACTGAAAAGGATCAAGGTCCTCCACAGGTTATTATAGACCAGTTAGTTTAACTTCTGCTGTGGGAAAAATGTTTGAAGGACTCTTAAGGAACTATATACAAGAGTATGTGACTATAAATAATATTATAAGTGATAACCAGCATGGGTTTACCAAGGACAGAAGTTGTCAGACTAACCTGATTTGTTTTTATGAGGAGGTGAGTAGTAGCCTGGACAGAGGGGCGGCTGTGGATGTAGTGTTTCTGGATTTTGCAAAGGCTTTTGATACTGTCCCTCATAGATGCTAAATAGGTAAAGTAAGGTCTAAAGGCTTGGAAAGTATAGTTTGTAATTGGATTGACAACTCTCTGAAGGACCGTGTCCAGAGAGTTGTGGTCAATGATTCCTATAGAGAATGGTCCCAGGTTATAAGTGGTGTACCCCAAGGTTCAGTGGTGGGCCCATTATTATTTAATTATTTATTAATGATATTGAGGAGAGGATTAATAGCACCATATCTACTTTTGCAGATGACACTAAGCTGTGTAGAACTGTACAGTCTATGAAAGATGTCCATATACTACAAGCTGACTTGAACACTCTGAGTGATTGGGCATCAACTTGGCAAATTAGGTTCAATGTGGACAAATGTAAAGTTATGCATCTTGGAAGTAATAATCTCTGTGATTCATATGTCCTAGGTGATGTAGTACTGGGAGAGTCACTTATAGAGAAGGATTTGGGTGTCCTTGTGGATGGTAGATTAAATTACAGCACACAATGACAATCAGCTGCTTCTAAGGGCACCAGGATATTGTCATGCAAATGAGGCATGGACTGGTGGGGCAGGGATGTAATATTACCACTTTACAAAGCATTGGTGTGGCCTAATCTGGAATATGCAGTTCAGTTCTGGGCACCAGTACATAGAAAGGACACATTGCAGATGGAAAAAGTAGAGGAGAGCGAATAAACTGATAAGGGGAATGGAGGGTCTTAGTTATGAAGAAAGATTAAAAGAATTGAATTTATTTAGTCTTGATAAGAGACTTCTAAGGGGGGACATGATTAACCTATACAAATATATAAATGGGCCATACAAAAATTAAGGTGAAAAGCTGTTCCATGTAAAGACAAGGGTCACTGCCTCCAATTGGAGTGGAAAAAGTTCAGTCTCCAGAAGCGTCAAAGCTTCTTTACTGTAAGAACTGTGAAGCTGTGGAATAGACTTCCTCAGGACGTGGTCACAGCAGAAACAGTAGACAGCTTTAAAAAGGGTTTAAACAAATTCTTAAAAGTAAAAAACATTAATGCTTATTAAAACGTGTAGAAATCTGAGCCTCAATCCTTTTGGGATTCGCATCCCCACCTATCCCTTGGTTGAACTTGATGGCGTCTGTCTTTTTTCAACCGTATTAACTATGTAACTATGTTAAAAATGCAGTATTTTATGTTTTTTATTATTATTTTCTATTAACCGACATGTAACAACTAGCTGCAGTTTTTTGTTGTTAATAAAAAGTGCTAACCAAAAAACAGCATTAACAAAAATAAAAATGCAATCGCCCTTAAGAATGCATTAGGTTGGAGAGGCTAAATTAAGAACCTGCTGGCAAATTGTCTTCAAGTGTATCTAACACTAGTTGCATTTTTAAACCATATTTAAGAACTTAAAGACTAAAGAGGTCTTCTACTTGATTGAACATAGAGAGCATTATTGCTACCATTTTTCATTTATTCAGAGAAATATAATAGTGTAACTACTGAGCCCTGAACTCTCATTTCCACATTTAACAAAACATGCAAAGCAATTTCCAACTGCAGCATTTTTCAAATATTTTGGGTAAATTGTGTGATTGCAAATGTAAATAGTAAAATACAATTTTCTGGCTATCGAAGATTGGTCAATTTTATCAAAGTATTCTTGTTACGTATAAATTTTATTTTAAAAAGCATAAGTATAGACACCCATTGATAACTGGATATCCAAAGCAAATAATAGGACAAGATGTTGTCCAGCTACCACCGTGAATTGGTGCAAAAAAACAAAAGATAATTTAGACAGATGTGCAGAGAATTCCCATGGTATTAATGACCTTTTAGGCTTGGGGTCGGGTAGAGGGTAGGGCACCTCTGCCCAGGGCACATAGATGTGGGTATTCGGGATAGTTCTTTCCCTGTACCCGCCCTAAGATAATCCTCTGCCCAGGGATGAACCCTAATGGTGGGATCACCCTGTTGTCCCCGTGCCTACCCTGTCTGGCCCTGTACAGCCCTGTACAGTGGGAATTTGTTACAAATGATGTCCGAGAATTTTTTATATATATATTTTTACCCCGACGCGTTTCCCCACTTTTGGTTCGTCAGGGGGTCGGTTATAGGATAAGAATTATAATAGTTAACATCATGCAAAATGAAGTAGATAATTATATATAGTTACTGTGTCCTGCTTGATGCCATGATAGGGCAGTCCATTATGGAGGAACTGTGGATTCCCCAGTCGAGGAAAAGTCACCTAAGAATAAAACATTATACATGAACCTGCTGTCAATATTATCGCTATATAAAAAAGGGGGTTCATATTCATATAGATTCCTGATTCGTGGTGACTTACATGTAGACGTCCCCCTGTTACTTAGACTGCCGCCTGCCGTCTCCGATGGGGCAGTGAGGCATCCCTGTGCTCATGCTGCTTATAAGGGGATAATCAGAAGGCACTCTCTCCGTTCGGAGCCGCATGTCCGGTAGGTGGAACGCACGTTCCACTACTTCCGGCATCTTGGAACGCACCCTCCACTTCCCTTCCTCTGACACTTACCTCTATCTCTGATAAATTCAATAATGGTCTAAAATTGGTCATGGGCACATAAAGTACCCAATATATGATATTAGAAGGGTCTGTGCTATATGCATGCATCACCCAGCTAAACTATCCACTATTTAATTTTTATTTAGTCTGTTAAGGTGAATACGTTGACTGTATACTCGTCTCTACTGAGCAGAATCGCTATAACCCAGAAATTTGGTCCTGCTACTGTGTTGCTGGTTATGACCTTATAGGGTCCTTTTGATTACAATGGGATTATGTATAAACGACCTCACAGGGCTGCCCTATCTGGCATACCAAAATTTGCTTTATACGGCATACGGAAGGTACCCAGAGTAAAAGGTATTAGAGGAATTGTACCTCAATAAACACCTATATACACCTTAGCCCCTCTAAGATGACCAGTAGTGCCAGATTAGAATAAACATTAGGGAATAATCAAGAATGCAATTTTCGGGTTCTTCTTAATATGCATTACAAACTGGGAGCACTCTGACATCGCTACTAGATGGAAATGACGTCTGCGGTTCAGCAGACAGGAAGCAATACTTGCGTTCCAACAGACCGGAAGTGGAGGGTGCATTCCAAGATGCCGGAAGTAGTGGAGCTTGCGTTCCACCTACCGGACATGCGGCTCCGAACTGAGAGAGCGCCTTCTGATTATCCCCTTATAAGCAGCATGAGCACAGGGATGCCTCACTGCCCCATCGGAGACGGCAGGCGGCAGTCTAAGTAACAGGGGGACGTCTACATGTAAGTCACCACGAATCAGGAATCTATATGAATATGAACCCCCTTTTTCTATAGCGATAATATTGACAGCAGGTTCATGTATAATGTTTTATTCTTAGGTGACTTTTCCTCGACTGGGGAATCCACAGTTCCTCCATAATGGACTGCCCTATCATGGCATCAAGCAGGACACAGTAACTATATATAATTATCTACTTCATTTTGCATGATGTTAACTATTATAATTCTTATCCTATAACCGACCCCCTGACGAACCAAAAGTGGGGAAACGCGTCGGGGTAAAAATATATATATAAAAAATTCTTGGACATCATTTGTAACAAATTCCCACTGTACAGGGCTGTACAGGGCCAGACAGGGTAGGCACGGGGACAACAGGGTGATCCCACCATTAGGGTTCATCCCTGGGCAGAGGATTATCTTAGGGCAGGTACAGGGAAAGAACTATCCCGAATACCCACATCTATGTGCCCTGGGCAGAGGTGCCCTACCCGCTACCCGACCCCGAGCCTAAAAGGTCATTAATGCCATGGGAATTCTCTGCACATCTGTCTAAATTATCTTTTGTTTTTTGCACCAATTCACGGTGGTAGCTGGACAACATCTTGTCCTATTATTTGCTTTGAATATCCAGTTATCAATGGGTGTCTATACTTATGCTTTTTAAAATAAAATGAATAAAAGCGAATTTTAAAAGGGTCCACTCCAGGTTAAGTACTCACGTATATGGACACTTACAATATATGTAATTCTTCAATATATTTCTTGTTACGTATAAACACAGAAAAATTACTTTTGGTTCTGTTTCAGCTTGAAAATAATTTTTATATAGTATATTGGCCTTTGACATTAAAGTGGTTGTCTCAACTAGGTGGCAACAACCCTAAGGTCCTTTTCACACGGGTGAGTTTTCCACACGGGTGCAATGTGTGACGTGAACGCATTGCACCCGCACTGAATCCTGACCAATTCATTTCAATGGGGCTGTGTACAGATGTAGCAGGGTTATCACTCAAGCTCTGAGCTAAAATTTCTTAACTCATTGCATTATCTTGAGATAAAAGCCATTAAAAAGCCATTAAAAAGCAGGTGTTTGCTTAACTCATTTAGTTTAGATAACACGTCTCATAAATCATGACTGTTAACTCTACTACATCCATACATGAGTGATGTTTTTCACGCATCACTTGTGCGTAGAGTGAAAATCGCCGCATGTTCTAGTTTCTGTGTTTTTCAAGCAACCCAGGCCCCATAGAAGTGAATGGAGCTGCATGAAAATTGCATTGCATCTGCAAGTAGGTGTTGATGCAATGCGATTTTCAGGGATGGTTGCTAAGGAGGTGATGTTAATAAATAGGGATGAGCACCGGGACCCGGGATTTTCTTTATTATTTTCCATGATAACATGGTTATCATGGAAAATAATTGCATTCTTTAATACAGAATGCTAAGTAAAATATCCATTGAGGGTTAAAAAAAAATAACTCACCTCATCCACTTGATCGTGCAGCCATTATCGTCTTCTTTCTTCTTCTTGCAGGACCTGCAAAAGGACCTGCGCTGATATCATCGTGTTCACCAAGTGGTCAGTGCAGGTCCTTTCGAATGAAAATAGAAGGTCCCTTTGCAGGTCCTGCAAGAAGAAGAAATAAGACGATAACGGCTGCGCGATAAAGTGGATGAGGTGAGTTTTTTTAAAATAATTTTTTAACCCTCAATGGACATTTTACTTAGCAATCTATATTAAAGAATGCTATTATTTTCCATTATAACCATGTTATAATGGAAAATAATCAAATCTACAGAACATCGACGAAAAACCCAAACTTCAGTGAAGAAGTCTGGGTTTGGGTCTGGGTACCAACATTCAGTTTTTTATCACGCGCGTGCAAAACGCATTAAAACGCTTTGCACTCACGTGGAAAAAAATGAACAATGCAACGCAATCGTAGGCAAAGGCCCCTTGCAGACATGCGTGTGTCACGCTGCAAATCCACAGTGCAGCTCCCTGCCTGACATCCCAGCACTGATGGGATCACATAGCATTATATTGATTTATGATGCTATGTAACCCTTACAGTTCTGGAATGTATTGGATAACAATTGCAGCATTATGTCGGTGTTATCCAATACATTCTCGTCTGCAAGGGGCCTAATAGTGGTAACCAGTGCAAATTAAACAAAAAAAATCTACTTACCTGTCAGCAGTCTTTTTATCCCCTACTGATACCCTGTTCCTGGCTACTGGACCAAAAGTGGCTTGGTCCCGTGAATGCTACAGCCAATCATTGGCTTTAGCAGTGACGTACAAAAACTGCTAACCCAGACAACCCCTTTTATTACTTATAACCTAAACATCAGTTTTAATTCCTCGTGTATTTCACAAAATGAATCCAAAGTTTTGAAGCAAAAAGGTATTGCTTCAAAAAGATCTTGAACAGCATCCACTATTAAGGGAAAATCAAGACAGAGGATGAAGTGGCCCAGGTTGGGGCTCATAATTGCCCACAATGCTTTGTAGTCAGACTGACTAGGTAATATTGGCTGTTCTATCAGGCTCTATATTAGCTCTGTAGCACAGATGCCATTGAGGACATGGCCACTGATGTGACAGAGAACAATTAGACACACAAGCCATCCATTTTAGGGTCTTGCAGGGACAGTGTAGGGATTGTGAGGAACATGTATTTAGGTAGATTGAGTTAGTGTTTTGTGTCTGTTAAAGCCAGGACTGGAGTAGATGACATGTATACAGGGTGCTGCACTGCTACACACAGATCCTTTATAAGACAGTACACTATTTGTTTTTATTTGCAGGACCCAGCTTTCCCCCTCAAAAATAAAAAAAATGCTGCAATTTGTCTATAGTTTATATGGGTGAAATAAGCAGTGTGTATTTTTATTACACCCATGGGATGTCCCATTGAGCCATATGCTGTTTCCCAAAACTTGTTGCAGTATTTCAACTGCTAATAAGTGTGTAAATAATAGTATTTTAGTGTGTTAATAGAAGTAGATAGTTTGGTTGCACTCAAGGGACCAAAAATCTGTTGCAATTTATATATGTGGAAATAGGCTTATTTTAGTGCATGACTTGCAGTGTTAACATTCGTTAATTTTACAAAGGTAGTGTGTTTTTATCCAGGCTTTTTGTCAACCCGAACCCGATTCTTTCAAATACTTTGTTAAGAATAGTGTCTCCATCCTACTGTAAAATCTATTACCTCCACGGAGGTCTTTCCAAAGTTTCAACAAATATCGCAAGACTTACTTCTTCTCGTCTCTATAATGTGTCAATTTGTTTATTTGCATTAAATAAGCCTCTTTCACACGAGCATTACGGATTGGCTCAGGGTGCGTTTAGTGAAACTCGCACCATTTTTAAAGCAAGTTCGGTCAGTTTTGTCTGCGATTGCGTTCAGTTTTTTCTGCATGGGCAATGCATTTTGATGCGTTTTTCACGTATGTGATAAAAAACTGAAGGTTTACAAACATCTCTTAGCAACCATCAGTGAAAAACGAATTGCATCCGCGCTTGCTTCCGGGTGAAATGCATTTTTCACTGAAGCCCCATTCAGTTCTATGGGGTCAGGGCTGCGTGATAAACACTTATAAGAGAACATGCTGTGTTTTTCACTCAACGCAGAACTATTGAAATTAATAGGTCGGAATTCAGTGCGGGTGCTATGCATTCACGTCACGCATTGCACCCACGCCGAAAGGAGCTCGCTCATGTGAAAGGGGCCTTACTGTATCAAAATACTAAGCCAAACTCGGCTTCGTGCCTCATTAACTTACTTGCCAGATCCAAATTAAATTGATTAGAATAGGACCTAAATGATTTTTTTTTTAATTCACTCATCCCTTTTTATAATATATCAGACAAATCAATGTGATGAGTTTGTCATTTACTTTTTGTGAATTGGTGTGGTCAAGGTATTTTATTAATTTTATTGTGCTTTATAGACTGACATATCAACAGATGGGATGAAACTGGGAATTGTTAGGAAAGATACATAATGGCACATTTTCCGATTCTTATGGCTTCAAATTGTGTTGGAATGTGTATTCTAAAAACAATTGTTATAAAAGACTCAAGCCTGTGATATTTAGAAATGTATAAAAACAACCTGCACAAAAAGGTATTGTCAAGATTAAGTACCACAATATACAGTGCTGCCCATAATTATTCAAACCCCTGGCACATTTTGACTTAAAGTTACTTTTATTTAACTAGCAAGTAATTTTTTGATGGGAAATGACATAGGTGTCTCCCAAAAGATAATAAGACGATGTACAAGAGGCATTATTAGAGGAAAAAAAAAACATTTCTCAGTTTTGATTTACATTTGAGCAAAAAGTGTCCAGCCCAAAATTATTCATACCCTTCTCAATAATCAATAGAAAAGCATTTATTGGCTATTACAGCAATCAAACGCTTCCTATAATTGCAGACCAGCTTTTTGCATGTCTCCACAGGTATTTTTGCCCATTCATCTTTAGCAATGAGCTCCAAATCTTTCAGGTTGGAGGGTCTTCTTGCCATCATCCTGATCTTTAGCTCCCTCCACAGATTCTCAATTGGATTCAAGTCTGGACTCTGGCTGGGCCACTCCAAAACGTTAATGTTGTTGTCTGCTAACCATTTCTTCACCACTTTTGCTGTGTGTTTTGGGTCATTGTCATGCTAAAATGTCCACTGGTGCCCAAGGCCAAGTTTCTCTGCAGACTGCCTGATGTTGTCAGTTGAGAATCCTCATGTATTGCTCTTTTTTCATGGTGCCGTTTACTGTGATTAGGTTCCCTGGTCCATTGGCTGAAAAAACACCCCCAAAGCATTAGGTTCCCACCACCATGTTTGACAGTGAGGATGGTGTTCTTTGGGTTGAAGGCTTCCCCTTTTTTTATGCCAAATGAAGGAAACATCATTGTGACCAAACAATTAAATTTTTGTTTCATCTGACCATAACACAGAAGACCAGAAGTCTTTTTTTTTTTTTTTTTTTATAATTAACAATTTATATTGTTTTGTCAGAAAGAGCAGATTGTACATATCATTAGATCTCATACATAAGCGTATAGTCAGTATTTATAGAAGTAATTTGTAGATATTTTTCTTGAATGATGACAATCATATACACTGATGGGATAAACAGTATAACCATAACAACGGTTGGATGTGGGTTAGTCTATGAAAAATGCAATATCGTGTGTATTACATGTGGCAAATCACAATTTCTGCAAAGTAGTGGGGGAAAGGCAATATATCAGAACTGATCAAGAAAAATTCCTGTAACTCTTCCAGGGCAACCATATTTGGAGGAAGGTAGGCCTCGACCTTGTTTCCCAATGAGAGATTTCCTCAAACCTATAGATTTGATCAACTTTGTTGATCCAGTGGTCTCTCCTTGGGATCTCGGTAGAAAGCAAATGGGTAGGTAGGAGCATTCTGGCAGCAGCCAGAAGGAAAGAGAAGAGAGAAGCCTTGTGTTCTTTTGTTCCAGTTACTCCCAGGGAAAGTAGAGCTAACTCAGGGGTACATGGGTATGCGGTTTTACAAATTTGGTTGCTGAGCCTAATTATTTCAAACCACCATAATTTGATAGGATTGCAAGACCACCAAATGTGGAGGAATCGTCCCTTTGTCTTTGAGGCAGCTCCAACAAATATCTGGAGACCCCGGTTTATAGCGGAAAGTTTTGTCAGGGGTATTATACCAGCGGAGGAGAATTTTATAACTATTCTCCTGTATGCGGATGCATCTGGATATTTTGTGTGGCGCTAGTAGAATCTTTGCAATTTCGGGGGACGAGAAGGTCTTCTTCAAGTCTCTTTCCCAAAGGCCTAGAGCTGCTAATTTGGAGCAGGGGGGAGACGTCTTCAAAGATCTATATATGGTTGAGATTGTTTTAAGGGGGGGCAGTAGTTGACTAAACAGTTTCCTAAACCATCTGGCCGGTCTTGTTGGTGGTATCTTTTTTATGAGGGGAGGTATTTTTGTTTTTAGATAACGAATAAGCATATAATGTTGGGCAGAGAGTCCTAGTTTCCTTAAAAGTTCAGTTTCAGTAGGAAAGTAACCCTCTGTGTCCAGTAAGGCTACTTTCACACTAGCGTTCGTCGGTCCGCTCGTGAGCTCCGTTTGAAGGGGCTCACGAGCGGACCCGAACGCAGCCGTCCAGCCCTGATGCAGTCTGAATGGAGCGGATCCGCTCAGACTGCATCAGTCTGGCGGCGTTCAGCCTCCGCTCCGCTCGCCTCCGCACGGACAGGCGGACAGCTGAACGCTGCTTGCAGCGTTCGGGTGTCCGCCTGGCCGTGCGGAGGCGTGCGGATCCGTCCAGACTTACAATGTAAGTCAATGGGGACGGATCCGTTTGAAGATGCCACAATATGGCTCAATCTTCAGGCGGATCCGTCCCCCATTGACTTTACATTGAAAGTCTGGACGGATCCGTACGAGGCCATTTTCACACTTAGCTGTTATATGCTAAAATAATGCAGACGGATCCGTTCTGAACGGAGCCTCCGTCTGCATTATTATGATCGGATCCGTTCAGAACGGATCCGATCGAACGCTAGTGTGAAAGTAGCCTAAGCTAGATAAAGTGAGCTTTGAGCGCCTTAAAGCAGAGGGGCAAATTTGTCTTAGTTCCTTAGGGGCGAGGGCTACGATATCTTCAACAAGTAGCAGAGGGGAGGGAAGCGTCAAGATCCCCCTGTCAGCCGAGACCAACTTCCATACCTTCAGAGTGTTGCGGATCATGGAGTTAGGGATAGAGCTAGGAGCTGGAAGAGGGTTGTCAGCCAACAAGAGGGCTCGAGCTGGGGCGTTGAGGAAGGAGTACTCTAACTTAATCCATGTTTATGAGGGGGATTCCTAAGCCAGTCCACAGCTCTAGTCAGTAGGATGGCCTTCATGTAAACTTCAGGATCTGGCAAACCTATTCCTCCGTGGGCCCGGGGTTTGGTCAGCGTGCTAAAAGAGATGCGTGGACTTCTCCCCTGCCAGATGTAAGTGTGAATTTTTTTTATTCAGAGAGCAGAAGAATGTTTTGTGTATCTCAATAGGGAGTACTTGCATTAAGTAGGTCAATTTGGGGATAACTAAGGACATGAGGATATTCTTTCTCATGAACCAGGTCAGGTAAGGTAGATCCAGAGAGTCCAGCCGAGCAACCATAGAAAGAAGAAGGGGTTTATAATTTAAGTTAAATAAGTCAGGTAGGTGGGGAGTGAGCTTAACCCCCAATACGTTAATTGTTGAGTGCACCAATTAAATGGAGAGTTTTTCTGGAGGGAGGATAGGGCTAGGGGTGAAAGCCCGGTGTGAAGGACCTGCGACTTGGTGGGATTTACTTTAAAATTGGACAAAGAGCCAAAATGGTTAAGGGCCGACAGGATAGTGTTCATGGCTCTAGATGGATTTGTAGTAATTATTAGCAGGTCATCTGCAAAGGCAGCAAGTTTGAACTCACAGCCACCTACTGAAAGACCTCTAATTTTCTCCTCTTGCCTGAGGGTTTGAAAAAGAGTCTCCATTACCAGGACGAAGAGAAGGGGGGAGAGTGGGCATCCCTGTCTAGTTCCGTTCCTGATTGGGAAGGGGGATGATAATATTCCATTCACTGACACGGTCACCGAAGAGCGAGTGTACATAGAAAAAACTGCATTCACAAAGGGTTCTGGGATCCCAAATTTAGTTATGGTCAGCATAATATACGACCAATCCACTCTATCAAATGCTTTTTTGGCGTCCGTGCCAATCAGGACTAGAGAAATGGATTTGTGGGTGGCATAATATAGGGCATTTAGGACCTTTATGGTGTTATCCTTTCCTTCTCGGCCTGTGACAAAACCCACCTGATCAGGATGGATCAGTGTGGGTAATAGACCCTGGAGTCTAGAGGCGAGCATCTTGGCTAGCAATTTGAGGTCTACATTGAGTAGCAAGATGGGGCGATAGTTTGGGCATAAGGATGGATCCTTGCCCTCTTATGGAATGATAGTGATCGTGGCCCTAGTCATATCAGTGGAAATGGGGTGGTTCTCCAAGGAGAGATTACATACAGAAAGCAGGAAAGGGAGGAGGGGTTTCTTAAAGGCTGAATAATATGATATGGGGAGACCGTCAGGGCCTGGGCATCTGCCTTTGGGGGTGGAGTTGAGAGTTGATGGCTAGTGACAGTTCATTTATTGTAAATGGTCTAGTTAACAAGTCTCATTGAGACTCAGAGAGGGTTAGGAGATGCAGTTGTTTCAGGAACTCATTAATATTGTCCTCTCTCCCCATAGAGGGATCTGGTGGTGTAGGGGTGGGTAGATTATACAGGGCCTTATAATAAAGTTTGAATTGTTCAGTAATTTCTTCAGCCTTAAATAAGAGATTCCCCTGGGAAGATCTGATGCTCTGGACGTGGCGGGAGCTTCTCCTCTGCTTAATTCTCTGCATCATAAATTTTGATGCCTTGTTGCCATGGGCATAAAACTTTTGTTGAGCAGACAGAAAGTATTTGGCTGAGCGCTCATTCAGGAGGTTCTTCAGCTCTGTCCACCAACTGTTGAGCTAGTAACGATTGCTTGTGTGCTTTTTCCAGAGCATGAATCCTTGCCAGTAGAGTTGTGTATTTTTTGTCAGATTCTCTTTTAAGGAAGGAGCAAATGCTAATTAATCTACCTCTAATATAGGCTTTATGGGTGTCCCATAAGACCTGGGGGGATATATCTGGGGTGTGATTAGTGGAGAAAAACTCCTCTAGAAAGGAAATGATTTGGGATTTGTGACTCAGGTTGCCCAGCAGAGACTCATTGAATCTCCAGTTAGGTTTCTTACCTGACCCGGGCGCAATACAGAGGTAACAATATACCGTGGAGTGGTCCGAGAGGGTCATGTCACCAATTTTGGCGGAAGAGCAGTGTTGTAGGTGTTCTCTTGATATAAAGATGTAGTCTATCCTGCTATATGAGTTATTAGCTGAAGAATAGAAAGAATAGTCAAGTAAGTCAGGGTTAAGACAACGCCAAGTATCTAACATTCCCATATCAAATAACCTGGTTTGTATTAATTTGAGAGCCCTTGTGGGAATTGAGGATTTCTTCGAAGAAGTGTCCACTAAAGGGTGGAGAGCTATATTAGTCACCCGCTACAATCAATATTCCCTCTCTGTGGGTTTCTATAAGAGAAAAGAGGGTGGAGAGCCATGTGATTTGGTCCTTGTTAGGGGCATATACATTAACTAGGGTGAGTAGGGTCTGCACTATTAGGCCTTTCAGAATCTGGAATCTTCCTTCTGGATTCTTGGATGTGTGTTTTGTATTGGAATGTCAGATCTTTATGAAATCCGATACTGACTCCCCTTGAAGTTGCGCACCCAGTCCCAAGTGATGCCAAGTGGGAAATTCTGAATAGGAGAGGTTCGGATAGTTACCATGTTTAAAATGAGAGGATTTGACATCTCTTTGAAGGAGATCTCAACCCCTTGACATTATATGATGTTATTCTCAATTCACTCCTGATCTAGGGTAAGAAATGGGAGAGCAAACACAGAAGTCTGAAAGATAGTGCTGGTAAATACCACTAGTGAGAGGGGGAGGAGGGCGCCGCCACAATGAGAGGGAGACTCCATTACTTCCACATGATAGTGATACCACAGTCTGTTTCTAGACAGCCCACATCTGAGGAACAAAGCGAAAACATACAGAACATTAACATATACCATAACAGGTAGAGTAACATGATGTTCATACAAGGAGGAGCAACACAGCTCATGTAGGAGAAAAGCATTGTATATAATAATACCATATTGTAAATTGAGAGCAAGAGAAGTGAAAAGCAAGAGGGAAGAAACTGTATGGGAAGAAGGTATTAAGAAAAGTAAGCAAGAGTATAGGAGAGTAAGAATATCAGATAATCAGGAGGGGGGGGGGGGGGGAAGGTTTAAGACACTACCCTGTGTATCACCCTTGTTTTGAGGTAGGTGTCCAGGGCAGGATCGGCAGATGAATATCAGAGAGGTAGGTAGAGAGTGGGAGAAGCCGAGAAATATTAAGGAGAAGGTTGCTGCAGAATTAAGCATAGAGTTTCCCTAGTTGAGGGACATCTCAACAGAGAGGGGATATTCTCAGTCCTCCAGTGTGAGCCGTCTGGGTGTTGATCTGGAGGTTCCTCTTCTACCTCTTTGTGGTTTAGGGGTTTGCTGCTTTTCCCAAAGCTCGAGTGGTGGGAGAGAAGGCCATTTATCCAAGTCCTGGACTGGATCCCAGTTCTGAATGTCCAAAGGATCAATCCCTAGGTGTTCAAAAGAACGTAGCAGGTCCTGGAATGAGGAAATATTGGTTCTGCGACCCTCGTACGTAAAGGAGAGGACAAAAGGGAAGGACCATCTGTATAAAACTTTTTTTGATCTAAACCAGTCCGTCAGTGGCTTTAGGGCTCTTCTCTTCTGCAGAGTTGACTGGGCCAGATCTTGGAAAATGAGGACTTCATGTCCATCCCAGCTTGCAAACTTAGCTTCTCTAGCTTTTAAGAGGACAGCCTCCTTTACAGGAAAATGCAGAAATTTGCAGATTATGTCCCTAGGAGGGGCCGTGGAAGCTGGCTTGGGTTTAAGGGCCCTGTGGGCTCTTTCCAGGAGCACTTCATGTGCTGAGTCTGGGCCTAGAAGGGAGAGGCAGATTTGCACTATTGTATTAGATTCGTCCCCTGGGGTGACTGATTCAGGGATACCCCTGAAGCGCAGATTGTTGCGCCTCCCTCTATTCTCTTGATCCTCCAGCGCGCTGTATAGGAAGTTCATATTTGACTGTATTGCATGGAGGTTGTGCTGTACAGCGGTCTGATGCTGTATGGCTTGCGACTCCTCTAGTGCTTCTAATCTGCGCCCTATATGCCGGACATCTTGTTTGATAGCAAGCAGATCGGAACTCAGAGGTTCCAAGGCAGACGCCAGGGAAGAGGTGAGGGCTTCTTTGAGGTACGTGCAGGATATGGGTAATGCATCCGCATCAGTCTCACCTCCATGTGCAGCATCGGGTGCCTCCGGCGGTTTGTGGCTTGTGGAGCGCGGCGAGGTAAGCGCCATCTTGGATTCTCTGGCCGCATAGGCAGAGGCCGCTTTCTTTATAAATTTGTCCATCTCTCCCTCAGTGTTCACAGGTCTATGCTGGCCAGACGTGTCCCCAGCTTTGGATCCGCCGATCTTGACCATTCTGGACTTGACATACTATAAAACTAGGCTTTGTGGTTGATATTACTGACGGAGCTACAGCTGCATGCGTCCGGTTAGTTCAAGCACTAGCTCCACCCCCCTCTTTTCCCAGAAGTGTTCTTCTTTGTCCAGATGAGCTTTTGCAAAGGCCAAGCGAGCTTTTGTGTGCCTTATCTGGAGAAATGGAACCCAGCAGTGTTCAGTGTCCGTTGTATTGTCTGCCTTGAGACATTGCCACCAGCAGAGCCCAGATTCACCAGGATGGCCTTGGTGGTGATCCTTGGATTCTTTTTCACCTAACTATCCTCCTGGCCTGCACAGATGTCACTTTTGGCTTCCGACCACGTCCTCTGAGATTTTCCACAGTGCAGAACATCTTGTATTTTTTGCTCAAACGTAGATAAAAGCTGAGAAGTGTTTTTTTTTTTTTCCCCCACAATAATGCCTCTTGTACATCGTCTTATTATCTTTTGGGAGACACCTATGTCATTTCCCGTCAAAAAATTACTTGCTGGTTGAATAAAAGTAACTAAGGCAAAATTTGCCAGGGGTATGAATAATTTTGGGCAGCACTGTATAAATAATTATGGGTGCAAAAAGTAGTGTTGAAACAGGTGAAGCATTTGAAGCAGAATTTGGTCCAAAGTTTAGGAAGACTTTGATTCGCAAAAAATCCAAATATCCTCACACTTCATGGTAGCAAATCAGGTTTTCCTAAAATGGCGGCTGCACATGTTAAAAAGCTAAACTAAGCGTAGAGTAGACAAGCCCTGGAACGCAAGATCACCTATAATGCCTTGCGGCCAACCAATCCGCAGATAGCCATCCCCTGGGATTTCTCAGCCCTATAAAACCCTCATCCCGTGAGGTCTCTTCATTGTCCTGTGAGCTCAGCATAGGGAGAGACATGGCAAGCGCTCAAGCACTAGGGACAGTGTTGAAAACGATTAACAGAATAATTCAATACCAAAAACATGGAAGCCTTCATTATTCCAGTTCCAACTAATACCAACCAGCCTGCGCCACTTGGAGGGGGGGGGGGGGGGGTGCGAGGTTTTAATTATGACCATCTTTATTTTTTGCTAGCTTTAGTTCCTAGAAAAGTCATCAAGATGCAGAGAGAGAGAGGAGGAGCTGGATGTTCTTGATGACATATTCTTAGTGATTTTAGAGGATATGGAAAAGGAGGAAAAGCAGATGGCAGAAGAATGGCTTTTACCCCCCAGTACTATGTACCCAGTGCCTTTTATACTGTCCCTAGTATTAAAAATTTCCCTATATTGCCCATTATATTGCTGCCAGTAATGTCCGCCACAGTTCCCCACATTGGCCCTCCAGTAATAAAGTCCCCCTTATTCTCCCTTCAGCAGTAATGCCCCCCTCAATGCCTCTCCTGAATTTATGTAACTCACAGTGCTCCTCCTGTAGTGCTTTCCCTCTCAGTGGTTGTCCCCAAGTAGTGATAGTTCTTGGAATGCAGGGGATGCCGGGATGAAAATGGGCTATAGATAAACTGAGATCACCATGTTGACGGGCATGATGACGTTATCAGACGCTCCTCTGCTGGGATTTACTGCCTCATGGGCTTCAGGCCTACTAGGCCTCAGATAGGCCTGAGGCCTATGAGAGCGAACGCCGGATCAGGGTCCCGTGTCCTACCACATTAATCAACTGCATCGTCTTCTTGAGATTGACAATCCAGTTGAATTCAGGAGAGGGACTTGAGTCAGCATGTAGTAACGTTCCACTCCCCAAAGTTTCTGGCACCCTAGGCACATGCCTTGGGGTGCACTGTGGTACATACGACGCTGTATATCAAGAATCTAAACCCGTACAGCACACTGAAATATATATTTATTAGCAAAGCACGCAATATGAGGAGGGAGGCCGAAAGAGGATTATATACTGCCACTACTGGTGGAAATGGAGGAGCATTAAACACTGGAGCCATTAAATATATAATATATATATATATATATATATATATATATATATACACATATACATACACAGACACTTCAGGGGGCATTATAATACAGGGCACAGTACAGGAGAGTTATAACTGCAGAGGGCATTAGAACTACATGGGGACCTGCAGGGGCGGCATTATAAATACTGAGGGCACTCTGGTCATATTATTACTTGGGAATTGTTCCGTTGCTAGTTATTGAAGGAGACCGCTGCTATTGCATGTAGTGGTCTCCTTCATACTATTTGGAGGAGCAAACACTAATACCATCGCTCCTCCCCATATAGAATAGGTTGGGAAAGGGTCAAATCACTCACAGTCCCAAAGTTGTATTTTGCACTTCTGATAGTGAAGTACATTTGTTATAACTTTTGCTATATTATTTTATTAAATGTCCTTCTGTGTTGATTGTGCCTACAATTATATTTTTACTTTACAATTAAAATATAAAACCCTACAGATACATGTAGTTATTTTGCTTTTAAAAATATTTTACTTACAATAACATCAGCAAAAACAATCACACAAATCTAAGTATATTCTGTATCACCACACAATATAAATTATATTTGCAATGGGCAAGTGCTTATGTAGCATGGCAGAAATGCTGTTTGCTTAAAAAAATTCCTGTGTAATGTCTTCTCACACAATAAAACTGTTAATTTACAGAATCTAGTAACTTGCAACTTTCTCAGACTGTCAATTATTATAGCTTGCTGCATTCGCAAGTGCTGCATTTATAAGTTCATTGGATATATTCAGGAGATACTCAGGAGGTAATCTGGAGGTGGATACAATCTAAAAAAGTTAGATTTGTTTGTTTGAAATCTTTCCCATCTTTAAAGGGGTTCTTCACTGTAATTTAACTGATGATCTATCTTCTGGATAGATCATCAGCTTCTGATCGGCCGGGGTCCGACACCCGGGACCCCCGCCGATCAGCTGTTTGAGAAGGCAGCGGCGCTCCAGCAGCGCCGCGGCCTTCTCACTGTTTACCGCCGGGCCGCCCGCCCACTGACGTCACGACTTGTATCAACTAGAGTGGGCGCGGCTAAGCTCCATTCAAGTGAACAGAGCTTAGCCGCGCCCACTCTAGTTGATACAAGTCGTGAGGTCAGTGGGCGGGCGGCCCGGCAGTAAACAGTGAGAAGGCCGTGGCGCTGCTGGAGCACTGCTGCCTTCTCAAACAGCTGATCGGCGGGGGTCCCGGGTGTGGGACCCTGGCCGATCAGAAGCTGATGATCTATCCAGAGGATAGATCATCAGTTAAATGAAAGTGCAGAACCCCTTTAAAATGGCAGACCTGGTTCTGTGCAGGAATTGTGCTTTTATTTCAGGTTCCACTCTTCGGAGGTTTGGATGCTGTCTGATCTGTAGACAGCTCTCCATAATGCAGCAGGAAATTGAATTTCTGAAATCTGAGATTTGTAAATTAACTGTTTAACAAACTCAGGCTGGGAATGTTTAAATGCCACTGCCACAGAGGCCCCCTAGAAATGGAAGATGGGTTACTGCAGGTTCTGGTAGACTGAGAGTTGTTGATAGAAGACATGTACCACAGTCTGTGGCTCTCCATAATTCATTTGCAGCACTTTTAGAGCGCAAGAGCAACATGGAGGATGGCTCAGGCACAGTTAGTGAGGAACAGTCATCTCCATGCCTAAAGTATGCAAGACTGCAGCCAAAGACAAAAAGGATAAGGTGAGTACTGATAGAAAGCTGTTGGTGGGCGATTCAATCATAAGAGGTGAGACGTTTGAAGAAAATAGTTTTGTGAGATGTCTCCCGGGTGCTACAGCTAGCAGGGATAGACGTCGTATCCTTAATATTGTTAGGCAAGCAAAGCAGGAAAGGGAGGTGGATATTATTGTCCATCTTGGGACAAATGATCTGGCTTGCAATAAGGTTTCAAAGGTGAAGGAAGCTTTTCACACACTTGGAAATGATATACGGGACATTGCATCAACTGTTTCATTCTCTGCAGTTTTGCCTATGCATACCCTTCAGCATGACAGGAAGATGCGTATTAAGGAATTCAATGTATGCCTTGGTGAATGGTATCTGAACCAAGGGATTGGCTTTGTGTCTCATGTTAGCTCTTGTTGGAATGGAAAAGAACTGTACAATAAAGACGGTTTGCATCTTTATCTCAAGGGAACGAATGTCCTCAGGGAAAAGTTCAAAGTATTTGCTAAGGAGCATTTAAACTAGGAAAGGGGGGCAAAAGAGTGATAACCCAGCAGTCCGACTGCCCCCGGAACAATGCCAGAAGATGCCAGTAGCATATAGGTTAAGAAATGACAAGCTCAGAGTCTTGTATACAAATGCTCACAGTTTAGGGAATAAGATCAATGAGCTTGAGTCTATAATAGCATCTGAGAATATAGATTTAGTGGCTGTTACTGAGACATGGTTCAATGGGAGTAATGACTGGGATATAACAATACCAGGGGTCTCTCTATATAGGAAAGACAGATAAGGCAAGGAAGGGGGAGGGGTGGTCCTGTATGTGAAAGATAGCATAAAATCTAATTTAATACAAGTTAGCAAGACCAATTTAGAGTCAGTTTGGGTTACTGTGTAGCTTGATAATTATAAGGTAACTCGTGAAAGTGTGATATATAGACCAACTATCCAAGTCAAAGAATTAGATCTACTAGTTGAGGAAATAGCTAAAATGACATTGAAAGGGGAAGTTATCATTATGGGAGACTTTAATCTTCCTGATGTAAACTGGAAAACCAAAATGGCTAGTTCTGCCAGCAGTACAGATACTCTAAATTCCCTACTGGGATTATCTCTACAGCAAGTAGTTGAGGAACCAACCCGGAAGGAGGCCATTTTAGATTTAGTATTCACAAATGGGAATTTGGTATCTGATATTGCTGTAGGGGAAAGCTTGGGATCTATTGAGTACCAGTCAGTGTTGCATTAGGCTTGTCAGTAAAAGCAAAAAAAAAGGAAGAGACCACTGTGGTACTCAGCAGAAGTGGCCAAAATCATTAAAAAGATAGCATTTAGTAATTATATATATATATATATATATATATATATATATATATATATATATATATAGAGGATGACAGGCAAATTTATAAGTTTAGGCAGAGAGAGGCCAAACAAGTTATAAGAGCTTCTAAAGCACAGACAGAAGAGAAATTAGTTCAGTCAGTGAAAAAAGGCGATACGACATTCTTTACAGTACATAAAAGGAAACTAAAACATGGAATTACCAAATTAAAAACAAATGAAGGGTATATGGAAGAAGATAAAGAACTAGCTGACTACCTCAATGAATACTTCTGTTCAGTTTTTATAAAGGAAAATGAAGGAAAAGGACCTCAGTTAGGAAGGAAGACTAATGCATATTTTGATGCATGTGTCTTTACAGAGGAAGATGTTCTAAGTCAGCTGTCTAAAATTAATACAAATAAGTCACAGGGGCCTGATGGGATACACCCAAAGCTATTAAAAGAGCTTAGCAGTGAACTAGCAAAACCTTTAACAGATTTATTTAACCAATCACTGGTAACAGGAGTCATCCCAGAAGATTGGAAATTAGCAAATGTTGTGCCCATTCACAAGAATGTGAAAGGAATGTGAAAGTAGGGAGAAATCAGGCAACTATAACCCAGTAAGCCTGACATCAATAGTGGGAAAATTAATGGAAACCATACTTAAGGAGAGGATTGTGGAACATCTAAAATCCCATGGATTGAAAGATGTAAAACAGCATGGGTTTACTTCAGGAAGATCATGTCAAACTAATCTTATAGATTTTTTTGATTGGGTGACTACAAATAATACATGATGGAGGTGCAGTAGACATTGCTTATCTAGACTTTAGTAAGGCTTTTGATACTGTCCCACATAGAAGGCTTATCAATAAACTGCAGTCTTTGAGCTTGGACTCCCATATTGTTGAATGGATTAGGCAGTGGCTGAGGGACAGACAACAGAGGGTTGTAGTCAATGGAGTATATTTAGACCATGGTCTTGTTACCAGTGGGGTACCTCAGGGATCTGTTCTAGGACCCATATTGTTTATCAGCGAAAGGGATTTAGGGGTCATTATTTCAGAAGACTTAAGGGTGAGCAGACAATGTCATAGAGCAGCAGGAAATGCTAGCAGAATTCTTGGGTGTATTGGGAGAGGCATTACCAGTAGAAAGAGGGAGGTGCTCATGCCGCTCTACAGAGCACTAGTGAGACCTCATTTAGAGTATTGAGCGCAGTACTGGAGACTAGGGATGAGCGAACCCGGACTGTATAGTTCGGGTTCGTACCGAGTTTTGGGGTGTCCGTGACACGGACCCGAACCCGGACATTTTCGTAAAAGTCCGGGTTCGGGTTCAGTGTTCGTCGCTTTCTTGGCGCTTTTTGAAAGGCTGCAAAGCAGCCAATCAACAAGCGTCATACTACTTGCCCCAAGAGGCCATCACAGCCATGCCTACTATTGGCATGGCTGTGATTGGCCAGAGCACCATGTGACCCAGCCTCTATTTAAGCTGGAGTCACATAGCGCCGCCCGTCACTCTGCTCTGATTAGCATAGGGAGAGGTTGCGCTGCGACAGTAGGGCGAGATTAGGCAGATTAACTCCTCCAAAGGACTTGATTAATCGATCGATCTGCAGCTGTGCATCATTGAGCTGCTGAAATTCAATTGCTCACTGTTTTTAGGCTGCTCAGACCGTTTGTCAGTCACTTTTTAATGGGGTGATCGGCGGCCATTTTGTGTCTTGTGGTGTGCTAGCACAAGCTGCGACCAAGTGCATTTAACCCTCAATGGTGTGGTTGTTTTTTGGCTAATTCCTACATCAGGGTGAAGCTGTCACACCAAGTGCATTTAACCAGCAATAGTCTGGTTATTTTTTGGCCATATACTACATCAGGGGCAAGCTGCGCCTGTCACCAAGTGCATTTAACCCTCAATGGTGTGGTTGTTTTTTGGCTAAATCCTACATCAGGGTGAAGCTGTCACACCAAGTGCATTTAACCAGCAATAGTCTGTTTATTTTTTGGCCATATACTACATCAGGGGCAAGCTGTCACCAAGTGCATTTAACCCTCAATGGTGTGGTTGTTTTTTGGCTAAATCCTACATCAGGGTGAAGCTGTCACACCAAGTGCATTCAACCAGCAATAGTCTGTTTATTTTTTGGCCATATACTACATCAGGGGCAAGCTGCGCCTGTTACCAAGTGCATTAAACCCTCAGTAGTGTGGTTTGTCAAGCTGTCACACCAAGTGCATTTAACCATCAATAGTGTGGTTATTTTTTGGCCATATCCCAGTCTAATTCTGTCAGTAAACCTATACCTGTCACCCAGCGCCTAAATACTAGGCCTCAAAATCATATCCAGCTAAATCTGTCGTTACTGCTGTAGCTGGGCGAGTTAGTTAGTGTCCGTTCAAGCACATTTCTTGTTCTGGGTTGAAATACAATTCCCAATTTAGCAATTTCAAAATTTAGTGGTTTCTGCTGTATCAGAGCTATTTGAAATCTATCCCTAAAAGGGTAGATCATATTGAAGGTGCACATAGGGACATTCAGAATAACTTCACACACCCGCTACTGTGCATTTCCAAGTCTAATTCTGTCAGTAAACCCATACCTGTCACCCAGCGCCTAAATACTAGGCCTCAAATTTATATCCAGCTAAATATGTCGTTAGTGCTGTAGCTGGGCGAGTTATTTAGTGTCCGTTCAAGCACATTTCTTGTTCTGGGTTGAAATACAATTCCCAATTTAGCAATTTCAAAATTTAGTGGTTTCTGCTGTATCAGAGCGATTTGAAATCTATCCCTAAAAGGGTAGATCATATTGAAGGTGCACATAGGGACATTCAGAATAACTTCACACACCCGCTACTGTGCATTTCCAAGTCTAATTCTGTCAGTAAACCCATACCTGTCACCTAGCGCCTAAATACTAGGCCTCAAATTTATATCCAGCTGAATTTGAATACAATACATTGGGCCAAATAATATTTTTGTTGTTGTGGTGAACGATAACAAAAAGGGAAAACATCTAGTAAGGGACGCGGACGTGGACATGGTTCGTGGTGGTGTTAGTGGACCCTCTGGTGCTGGGAGAGGACGTGGCCGTTCTGCCACATCCACACGTCCTAGTGTACCAACTACCTCAGGTCCCAGTAGCCGCCAGAATTTACAGCGATATATGGTGGGGCCCAATGCCGTTCTAAGGATGGTAAGGCCTGAGCAGGTACAGGCATTAGTCAATTGGGTGGCCGACAGTGGATCCAGCACGTTCACATTATCTCCCACCCAGTCTTCTGCAGAAAGCGCACAGATGGCGCCTGAAAACCAACCCCATCAGTCTGTCACATCACCCCCATGCATACCAGGGAAACTGTCTCAGCCTCAAGTTATGCAGCAGTCTCTTATGCTGTTTGAAGACTCTGCTGGCAGGGTTTCCCAAGGGCATCCACCTAGCCCTTCCCTAGCGGTGAAAGACATAGAATGCACTGACGCACAACCACTTATGTTTCCTGATGATGAGGACATGGGAATACCACCTCAGCATGTCTCTGATGATGACGAAACACAGGTGCCAACTGCTGCGTCTTTCTGCAGTGTGCAGACTGAACAGGAGGTCAGGGATCAAGACTGGGTGGAAGACGATGCAGGGGACGATGAGGTCCTAGACCCCACATGGAATGAAGGTCGTGCCACTGACTTTCACAGTTCGGAGGAAGAGGCAGTGGTGAGACCGAGCCAACAGCGTAGCAAAAGAGGGAGTAGTGGGCAAAAGCAGAACACCCGCCGCCAAGAGACTGCGCCTGCTACTGACCGCCGCCATCTTGGACCGAGCACCCCAAAGGCAGCTTCAAGGAGTTCCCTGGCATGGCACTTCTTCAAACAATGTGCTGACGACAAGACCCGAGTGGTTTGCACGCTGTGCCATCAGAGCCTGAAGCGAGGCATTAACGTTCTGAACCTTAGCACAACCTGCATGACCAGGCACCTGCATGTAAAGCATGAACTGCAGTGGAGTAAACACCTTAAAAACAAGGAAGTCACTCAGGCTCCCCCTGCTACCTCTTCTGCTGCTTGCCGCCTCGGTCTCTTCTGCTGCTGCCGCCGCCGCCTCGGCCTCTTCTGCTGCTGCCGCCTCGGCCTCTTCCTCCGCCTCTGGAGGAACGTTGGCACCTGCCGCCCAGCAAACAGGGGATATACCACCAACACCACCACCTCCGTCACCAAGCGTCTCAAGCATGTCACACGGCAGCGTTCAGCTCTCCATCTCACAAACATTTGAGAGAAAGTGTAAATTCCCACCTAGCCACCCTCGATCCCTGGCCCTGAATGCCAGCATTTCTAAACTACTGGCCTATGAAATGCTGTCATTTAGGCTGGTGGACACAGACAGCTTCAAACAGCTCATGTCGCTTGCTGTCCCACAGTATGTTGTTCCCAGCCGCCACTACTTCTCCAAGAGAGCCGTGCCTTCCCTGCACAACCAAGTATCCGATAAAATCAAGTGTGCACTGCGCAACGCCATCTGTAGCAAGGTCCACCTAACCACAGATTCGTGGACCAGTAAGCACGGCCAGGGACGCTATATCTCCCTAACTACACACTGGGTAAATGTAGTGGCAGCTGGGCCCCAGGCGGAGAGCTGTTTGGCGCACGTCCTTCCGCCGCCAAGGATCACAGGGCAACATTCTTTGCCTCCTGTTGCCACCTCCTCCTACTCAGCTTCCTCCTCCTCTTCTTCCACCTGCTCATCCAGTCAGCCACACACCTTCTCCACCAACTTCAGCACAGCCCGGGGTAAACGTCAGCAGGCCATTCTGAAACTCATATGTTTGGGGGACAGGCCCCACACCGCAAAGGAGTTGTGGCGGGGTATAGAACAACAGACCGACGAGTGGTTGCTGCCGGTGAGCCTCAAGCCCGGCCTGGTGGTGTGCGATAATGGGCGAAATCTCGTTGCAGCTCTGGGACTAGCCGGTTTGACGCACATCCCTTGCTTGGCGCATGTGCTGAATTTGGTGGTGCAGAAGTTCATTCACAACTACCCCGACATGTCAGAGCTGCTGCATAAAGTTCGGGCCGTCTGTGCGCGCTTCCGGCGTTCACATCCTGCCGCTGCTCGCCTGTCTGCGCTACAGCGTAACTTCGGCCTTCCCGCTCAGCGCCTCAAATGCGACGTGCCCACCAGGTGGAACTCCACCTTGCACATGCTGGACAGACTGTGCGAGCAGCAGCAGGCCATAGTGGGATTTCAGCTGCAGCACGCACGGGTCAGTCGCACTACGGAACAGCACCACTTCACCACCAATGACTGGGCCCCCATGCGAGACCTGTGTGCCCTGTTGCGCTGTTTCGAGTACTCCACCAACATGGCCAGTGGCGATGACGCCGTTATCAGCGTTACAATACCACTTCTATGTCTCCTTGAGAAAACTCTTAGGGCGATGATGGAAGAGGAGGTGGCCCAGGAGGAGGAGGAGGAGGAGGAGGAAGAGGGGTCATTTTTAGCACTTTCAGGCCAGTCTCTTCGAAGTGACTCAGAGGGAGGTTTATTTCAACAGCAGAGGCCAGGTACAAATGTGGCCAGCCAGGGCCCACTACTGGAGGACGGGGGGGACGAGGATGAGGATGAAGCATGAAGCATGGTCACAGCGGGGTGGCACCCAACGCAGCTCGGGCCCATCATTGGTGCGTGGCTGGGGGGAAAGGCAGGACGATGACGATACGCCTCCCACAGAGGACAGCTTGTCCTTACCCCTGGGCAGCCTGGCACACATGAGCGACTACATGCTGCAGTGCCTGCGCAACGACAGCAGAGTTGCACACATTTTAACGTGTGCGGACTACTGGGTTGCCACCCTGCTGTATCCACGGTACAAAGACAATGTGCCCACCTTACTTCCTGCACTGGAGCGTGATAGGAAGATGCGCGAGTACAAGCGCACGTTGGTAGACGCGCTACTGAGAGCATTCCCAAATGTGACAGGGGAACAAGTGGAAGCCCAAGGCCAAGGCAGAGGAGGAGCAAGAGGTCGCCAAGGCAGCTGTGTCACGGCCAGCTCCTCTGAGGGCAGGGTTAGCATGGCAGAGATGTGGAAAACTTTTGTCAACACGCCACAGCTAACTGCACCACCACCTGATACGCAACGTGTTAGCAGGAGGCAACATTTCACTAACATGGTGGAACAGTACGTGTGCACACCCCTCCACGTACTGACTGATGGTTCGGCCCCATTCAACTTCTGGGTCTCTAAATTGTCTACGTGGCCAGAGCTAGCCTTTTATGCCTTGGAGGTGCTGGCCTGCCCGGCGGCCAGCGTTTTGTCTGAACGTGTATTCAGCACGGCAGGGGGCGTCATTACAGACAAATGCAGCCGCCTGTCTACAGCCAATGTGGACAAGCTGACGTTCATAAAAATGAACCAGGCATGGATCCCACAGGACCTGTCCATCCCTTGTGCAGATTAGACATTAACTACCTCCCCTTAACCATATATTATTGGACTCCAGGGCACTTCCTCATTCAATCCTATTTTTATTTTCATTTTGCCATTATATTGCGAGGCTACCCAAAGTTGAATGAACCTCTCCTCTGTCTGGGTGCCGGGGCCTAAATATATGCCAATGGACTGTTCCAATGTTGGGTGACGTGAAGCCTGATTCTCTGCTATGACATGCAGACTGATTCTCTGCCGACATGAAGCCAGATTGTCTGTTATGGGACCTCTCTCCTCTGCCTGGGTGCTGGGCCTAAATTTATGACAATGGACTGTTACAGTGGTGGGTGACGTGAAGCCTGATTCTCTGCTATGACATCAAGACTGATTCTCTGGTGACATGAAGCCAGATTCTGTGTTACGGAACCTCTCTCCTCTGCCTGGGTTCTGGGCCTAAATTTATGACAATGGACTGTTACAGTGGTGGGTGACGTGAAGCCTGATTCTCTGCTATGACATGCAGACTGATTCTCTGCTGACATGAAGCCAGATTGTCTGTTAAGGGACCTCTCTCCTCTGCCTGGGTGCTGGGCCTAAATATATGACAATGGACTGTTGCAGTGGTGGCTGACGTGAAGCCTGATTCTCTGTTATGATATGAAGACTGATTCTCTGCTGACATGAAGCCAGATTTTCTGTTACGGGACCTCTCTCCTCTGCCTGGGTGCCAGGGCCTAAATTTATGACAATGGACTGTTATAGTGGTGGGTGACGTGAAGCCTGATTCTCTGCTATGACATGCAGACTGATTCTCTGCTGACATGAAGCCAGATTCTCTGTTAAGGGACCTCTCTCCTCTGCCTGGGTGCTGGGCCTAAATTTATGAAAATGGACTGTTCCAGTGGTGGGTGACGTGAAGCCTGATTCTCTGCTATGGGACCTCTCTCCAATTGATTTTGGTTAATTTTTATTTATTTAATTTTTATTTTAATTCATTTCCCTATCCACATTTGTTTGCAGGGGATTTACCTACATGTTGCTGCCTTTTGCAGCCCTCTAGCCCTTTCCTGGGCTGTTTTACAGCCTTTTTAGTGCCGAAAAGTTCGGGTCCCCATTGACTTCAATGGGGTTCGGGTTCGGGATAAAGTTCGGATCGGGTTCGGACCCGGAACCCGAACATTTTCGGGAAGTTCGGCCGAACTTCTCGAACCCGAACATCCAGGTGTCCGCTCAACTCTACTGGAGACCATATCTCCAGAAGGATATATATGCTTTGGAGAGAGTACAGAGAATTGCTACTAAACTAGTACATAAATTGCAGGATAAAACTTACCAGGAAAGATTAAAGGACCTTAGCTTGGAAGAAAGACAAGACAGAGGGAATATGATAGAAACTTTTAAGTACATAAAGGGAATCAACAAGGTAAAAGAGGAGAGAATATTTAAAAGAAGAAAAACTGCTACAAGAGGACATAGTTTTAAATTAGAGGAGCAAAGGTTTAAAAGTAATATCAGGAAGTATTACTTTACTGAGAGAGTAGTGGATCCATGGAATAGCCTTCCTGCAGAAGTGGTAGCTGCAAATACAGTAATGGAGTTGAACCATACAAGGGATAGGCATAAGGCCATCCTTCATATAAGATAGGACCAAGGGCTATTCATAGTATTCAGTATATTGGGCAGACTCGATGAGCCAAATTGTTCTTATCTGCCGACACATTCTATGTTTTTATGTTTCTCTGTCAAATTTATAAAGTGAAATACCTTTGGAAAGGGAATGAAACGTCACAATGGCTGCTGGGATGCTAGTAGTTCTTTATGGCTCTTCCATGGCTGGACTCTGGGCACCCGTAGCAAAGCATTCAAGGTGTCACGGATAATGCCAATATCTGTTAATTCCAGCCTAAACCTATTCTGGCATCTGGATAAAATATCCTCCTTCAAGTTGATGGGCAGAGCTCTCTTTGCCCGAATGCCATCAAAGTTCACAGTCTTGACCTAGGTCAGGTACATCGCATGGGGCACATGCTCTTGGAAGATTGCTTGTGCAAAACGATGGAGCTGTCCATGACTTGTGGCAAACAATAATTCGGCCACTTCTGGGGTGATGACAGTTAGAGGAATGTCAGGTGCAGCTCTCCAAGAGAAGACACATATGTCATTTATGGGTAGGTCCTGCGTTGGCTGTGCCTGTGTACTAAACCTGATAGAATTCCAGGAGATTTATAAGGTCTGAAATAAAGCCAAGGACTTAGCAGGAGTTGATTGATGAGATACTTAAAAGGGCTTCTGTCACCCCCCCCAAAACCTATTTTTCATTTTTGGGCATATTAAAATCCTTATTGTACGACTATTCCCTATCTAGGGCTCTTAGCTTGTTCTGTGGCTTTGTTTCATTAAAAATCGAGCTTTTAAAAGGGCAGACCTCCTGTAGATCCATGATGTGGTCCTGGACTACAGCTGCACCATTGTAATTCATTGGGATTGGGAAATGTTGTAAATGAAAATGGTGCAATTGTTATTTTCTGCATTAAACCCATATTTAAAGTTTATTAAACTGAAACCCTGAATCAAGAGTGCTCAAGCATTTTTTCTAAAGGTCCACATACCTAGCACTGCCACTGGGCGAAGGTCCGAATCGCCCCCAAAAATAATTTTCCAGGATCGCAGACGCAACGCATCCGGGCCTAACACAGACATGCTTGTCTGCAAGGGGCCTAAAAATGTTTTGTGTTATGTTTTCCAATAGCTACATGAATGGGCTTCTATCATTTATTTAACTTGTAATCCGGCCTCATCCACAAGACAGGGAAATACATCAGCACATCCCCCGCCTCTCTTTTCTCAGCAGTCGCTGGAGTATACAGTACTGTATGTACACAAAGCTGAGTTCCTTATCTCTGTATCTGTATAACACTGTATAAAGATACATACAATAGCTTCATAGACAATATCACACAAGGTAGGATTAGATACACAGCTCAGCAGACATTATCGCACAGAACATAATTAGAAACACAGCTCAGCAGACAGTATCACACATAAAAGGATTAGATACACAGCTCAGCAGATCGTATCACACATGGTAGGATTAGATACGCAGCTCATCAGGCTGTATCACACATGATAGGATTCGATACACAGCTCAGCAGACAGTATCAAACAGAATAGGCTTAGACACATGACTCTGCAGCAGTATCACACATGGTAGGATTAGATACATAGTTCTGCAAACAATATTACACATGATAGGATTAGATACACAGCTGAGCAGACAGTATCACACATGATAGGATTAGAAACAACTCAGCAGGCAGTATCACACACAATAGGCTTAGATACACAACTCTGCAGACAGTCTCACACACAGGGGCGTAGCTAAAGGCTCATGGGCCCTGGTGCAAGAGTTCAGCTTGGGCCCCCCTTCTCTTAGTGCATTGTGGCCAGAGGCAGAGAAGCACGTAGCCTTTGTGCTGCCTGAGGCAAAAATTGAAATGGCATTCCCCCCATGGCAAATTGTTGACCTAACCCCTTCCCTCCAGCCAGAGGTGTAACTTGAATAGCATGCACTTTCTATAATACCATTGTCTTCACATGCGGCACAGGGGTCTTTGGGCCCCTCAGGCTCCTGGGCCCGGTAGTGACTGCTACCTCTGCACCCCCTATAGCTACGCTACTGATCACACATGATATGATTAGATACACAGTTCAGCAGATAGTATCACACATAGTAGTTTTATATACCCAGATAAGCAGGCAGTATCACACATGCTAGGATTAGCTACGCAGCTCAGCAGGCAGTATCACACATGATAGGATTAGATATGCAGCTCAGAAGACAGTATCAAACACAATAGGCTTAGGCACGCAACTCTGCAGACAGTATCATACATGATAGGATTAGATACATAGCAGACGGTATCACATAGGATTAGATTAAATACACCGCTCAGCAGACAGTATCACACATTATATGATTAGATACACAACTCGACAGGCAGTATCACACATGATTAGGATTAGATACGCAACTCAGCAGACATTATCAAACACAATAGGCTTAGGCCTCATGAACGCGGCCGTGACGTTTTTTGCGGTATGCAAACCGTGGATCCTCAAAAAACAGAAGCCGCTTGTGTTGCCTTCCGAGGGGCCCTGGAATGGAGCCACGGATGCGGACAGCACACGGAGTGCTGTCCACATCTTTTGCGGCCCTATTGAAGTGAATGGGTCCGCATCCGAGCTGCCAAAACGGTGGCTCGGATGCGGACACAAACAGTGGTCGTGTGCATGAGGCATTAGACAGTATCACACATGATAGGATTAGATATACAACTCTTCAGGCAGTATCACACACAATAGGCTCAGATACATGACTCTGCAGACAGTATCACACATTATAGGATTAGATACACAGCTCAGCAGACAGTATCACACAGGATTAGATTAGATACACCGCTCAGCAGACAGTATCACACATGATATGATTAGATACTCAAGTCAGGCAGCATCACACATAATAGGATTAGATACACAGCTCAGAAGGTAATCAATAATCAATAAGTATTTTAAATTTCATGCAAAAATTGCGGTATATACTGACACCCAATGTGTCTGAATTGTATAATGTACATTTGTAAAGTATCTAATCTCTGCATAATGGAAATACACAAATAAGGGGGCACACCTGATATAATGTGGAGTGCAGAGGGTGGTAAAAAAACCATAAGACAATGTAGCTGACCCAAGAGAGAGTCATGAGAACCACCCCATATATGCACATTCAACCATCCAAAATTATCAAAAATATAAAGTTTATTAGACACACCAACAAATACAGATTAAAAAATTGTATACAATAGAACAAAGTACGGTATGCAGTAAATATAACCGACACATTCAGGTCCACTAAATGCCACAATTAAGCATGTATATTATAAACCAGCATATAGATATACAATATCAAGCATGGAGCAAATATGAAATGAGGTAAGACCATTAAAAATACAAGCAAACCAGAATAAAGTCTGAATACAAAAATGTCAAACCTAAATAACCGCTGGTATAGTGGACCTGTGAGAATGAGAACGCACCCAACGCGTATCGCCGGAACAGTCCGGCTTTCTCAGGAGTAAAGGACTAAGTGTTGGGGTGTCATGTTATAAAGAGTAGCAAATAAAGTTTATATAAAGTTCACCTGTGCAGCAAGGTGCTGTCAGCAATCAAGGGGTGTGTTAAGCCGTTTGTGGTTGGAAACCGGAAGTGCAGGTCACATGATCGGCTGGTGGAACGCATATGCGTTCCACCAGACGAACCGCGGTAATATCCGATTGCCATAATGCTTATAGTATTGAGTTTATAGATGAGACAGTTACCAAGGCAGTTACCTATGTATATCAGTTACCTATGTATATCACCAAGGTAACTGTCTCATCTATAAACTCAATACTATAAGCATTATGGCAATCGGATATTACCGCGGTTCGTCTGGTGGAACGCATATGCGTTCCATCAGCCGATCATGTGACCTGCACTTCCGGTTTCTGACTACAAACGGCTTAACACACCCCTTGATTGCTGACAGCACCTTGCTGCACAGGTGAACTTTATACAAACTTTATTTGCTACTCTTTATAACATGACACCCCAACACTTAGTCCTTTACTCCTGAGGAAGCCGGACTGTTCCGGCGATACGCATTGGGTGCGTTCTCATTCTCACAGGTCCACTATACCAGCGGTTATTTAGGTTTGACATTTTTGTATTCAGACTTTATTCTGGTTTGCTTGTATTTTTAATGGTCTTACCTCATTTCATATTTGCTCCATGCTTGATATTGTATATCTATATGCTGGTTTATAATATACATGCTTAATTGTGGCATTTAGTGGACCTGAATGTGTCGGTTATATTTACTGCATACCGCACTTTGTTCTATTGTATACAATTTTTAATCTGTATTTGTTGGTGTGTCTAATAAACTTTATATTTTTGATAATTTTGGATGGTTGGATGTGCATATATGGGGTGGTTCTCATGACTCTCTCTTGGGTCAGCTACATTGTCTAATCTCTGCATAACACTGTGGTTGGTGTGTGTTAATTTGAATATAATAATTATGATACTAGACTAGCAGTGTATACTGACACCAAGTGTATCTAAATCATAGAATAAGCCATATAGAATTGTAATAAACAATGGCATAGGTCAAAATATATGGTAATCTTTGCACAGTAAAAAAAAAAAGAGCATCCATTTTTCATATATGTTAAATGTAAGACAAAGACCTGATGTGAAGCCCGCCAAATTTCACAATTGTAATTCCACTACTAGGTCTTTACCTTAAAGGGATTCTGTCACCAGGATTAACGATATGGAGATATTTGTATGTGTCCATTATAGTCTTAATGCAGTGTTTCCAATTATCCCTCTGTTTATGACCTGTGTGCCTTATATTCTTAAAAAAATTGATCTTATTCATATGTCAATCACCTCTGTCAGGACCCCAAGAGGTTGTCCCACGATCTCCTGGAGCCCAGCACCGCCCATTGATCCGGAGCCCAGCACTGCCTACTACTTTATATTCATTGCACTATCCTGATGTCATGTTATCTGCGCCGTAGTCTTGCCCTGGCGCAGTGGACACTGTAGACTGCGCCTGTGCGGACTACTGGCATCGACTTCAAATTGTCCACAGCGCGTGGCTGTGGCTGTCTGTCTCAGAGTACTTCGTGCCCAGCCACCACTACTTTTCCAGGTGAGCCATCCCTTCCCTGCACAACCAAGTGGGGGACAAAATCAGGTGTGCACTGTGCAACCCCATCTGTGGCAAGCAGTGGCGACTCTAGGAACAATATATAGGGGGGCACAAAGATACCACAGTCAAAAATGGGGGGGCACAAACAAAATAAGTATATATCAATAAGATTACAAAATACGAGTGAATTGCGATATGCAGGGATACAGTTATAATAAAGCAATTTACTTACAAAAGAAGCTACTCAGTCGTCTGCTGTGCCGTCCTCTGCTTGCATCCACGTATTCTTTCCCCTTCTTTCTGTCTCTCGTCAGTGCACAGGCACACTGTTATGGTGGATCTGTGGAAGACACACTGTTATGGGGGCATCTGTGGATGACACATTATGCCTCTCATTAGCCCTCATTATGCCTCTCATATCAGCCCCCATATCAGCCCTTATGCCTCATTAGCTCCCATATCAGCCCTTATGCCTCATTAGCCCCCATATCAGCCCTTATGCCTCATTAGCCCCCATATCAGCCCTTATGCCTCATTAGCCCCCATTATGCCTCTTATTAGCCCCATTATGCCTCTTATTAGCCCCATATGCCTCCAATTAGCCCCCATATGCCTCCTATTAGCCCCCATATGCCTCCTATTAGCCCCCATATGCCTCCAATTAGCCCCCATATGCCTATTAGCCCCATATGCCTCCTATTAGCCCCATATGCCCCATATGCCTCCAATTAGCCCCCATATGCCTCCATTAGCCCCCATATGCCTCCTATTAGCCCCCATATGCCTCCTATTAGCCCCTATATGCCTCCTATTAGCCCCCATATGCCTCCTATTAGCCCCCATATGCCTCCTATTAGCCCCATATGCCCCATATGCCTCCAATTAGCCCCCATATGCCTCCAATTAGCCCCCATATGCCTCCTATTAGCCCCCATATGCCTCCTATTAGCCCCTATATGCCTCCTATTAGCCCCTATATGCCTCCTATTAGCCCCCATATGCCTCCTATTAGCCCCCATATGCCTCCTATTAGCCCCATATGCCTCCTATTAGCCCCATATGCCCCCATATGCCTCCAATTAGCCCCGATATGCCTCCAATTAGCCCCCATATGCCTCCTATTAGCCCCCATATGCCTCCTATTAGCCCCCATATGCCTCCTATTAGCCCCCATATGCCTCCTATTACCCCATATGCCTCCTATTAGCCCCATATGCCCCCATTTGCCTCCAATTAGCCCCCATATGCCTCCAATTAGCCCCCATATGCCTCCAATTAGCCCCCATATGCCTCCTATTAGCCCCATATGCCCCCATATGCCTCCAATTAGCCCCCATATGCCTCCAATTAGCCCCCATATGCCTCCTATTAGCCCCCATATGCCTCCTATTAGCCCCTATATGCCTCCTATTAGCCCCTATATGCCTCCTATTAGCCCCCATATGCCTCCTATTAGCCCCCATATGCCTCCTATTAGCCCCATATGCCCCCATATGCCTCCAATTAGCCCCGATATGCCTCCAATTAGCCCCCATATGCCTCCTATTAGCCCCCATATGCCTCCTATTAGCCCCCATATGCCTCCTATTAGCCCCCATATGCCTCCTATTACCCCATATGCCTCCTATTAGCCCCATATGCCCCCATTTGCCTCCAATTAGCCCCCATATGCCTCCAATTAGCCCCCATATGCCTCCAATTAGCCCCCATATGCCTCCTATTAGCCCCCATATGCCTCCTATTAGCCCCCATATGCCTCCTATCAGCCCCCATATGCCTCCTATTAGCCCCATATGCCTCCTATTAGCCCCATATGCCCCCATTTGCCTCCAATTAGCCCCCATATGCCTCCAATTAGCCCCCATATGCCTCCTATTAGCCCCCATATGCCTCCTATTAGCCCCCATATGCCTCCTATCAGCCCCCATATGCCTCCTATTACCCCATATGCCCCATATGCCCCCATTTGCCTCCAATTAGCCCCCATATGCCTCCAATTAGCCCCCATATGCCTCCTATTAGCCCCCATATGCCTCCTATTAGCCCCCATATGCCCCCATATGCCTCCAATTAGCCCCCATATGCCTCCAATTAGCCCCATATGCCTCCAATTAGCCCCATATGCCCCCATATGCCTCCAATTAGCCCCCATATGCCTCCTATTAGCCCCATAGGCCCCCATATGCCTCCAATTAGCCCCCATATGCCTCCTATCAGCCCCATATGCCTCCTATTAGCCCCAAATATGCCTCCAATTAGCCCCAAAATAGCCCCCATATGCCTCCTATTAGCCCCCAAATATGCCTCCAAATGCCCCATATGGCTCCAATTAGCCCTTATATGCCTCCTATTAGCCCCCATAATGCCCCCAGCAGCCACATTTTTTATAAAATAAAAAATAAAAACACTTACCTCTCCTGTTCCTGGACGGACGCCGCCTGCCATTTTCTCCTCAGTCGACTGTGCTCTAAACTGGCGCGCACAGCGTGAGGTCACAGAGCGCCCTCACGCTGTGCGCAGCCCTGCACAGCCGACAGCCGAGGACCAGGAAGTGGTGAGTACAGAGCGTTCACCACTTCCTGGTCCTTCGGTACTAATGAGCGCTTCCATAATGGAAGCGCTCATTAGTATTCACTCTGGGGAATCAGCGGGGGGGCACCCGGGGGGGCAAGGGACAACATAGGGGGGGCAATTGCCCCCCCTCGCCCCCCTCTAGCGACGCCACTAGTGGCAAGGTCCACCTAACTACGGATATGTGGACCAGTAAGCACGGTCAGGGACGTTATATCTCCCTAACAGTACACTGTGTAAATGCAGTGGCGGCTGGTCCTGAGGCGGATAGCAGTTTCGTGCATGTCCTCCCACCACCAAGGATTGCAGGGCCTCTCTCTTTGCCTCCTGTTGCTTCCTCCACCTACTCCCCTTCCTCATCCTGTACCGCCTCCTCATCCGGTCAGCGTAACAAACACGTTCACCACCAACTTCAGCACAGCCAGGGGTAAACGACAGCAGGCAGTTTTAAAACTTATCTGTTTGGGGGACAAACCCCACACTGCGCAGGAGCTGTGGACGGGCATTGAACAACATACCGATGAGTGGTTGGTGCAAGTGAGCATCAAGCCCGGCCTGGTGGTGTGCGATAATGGGCAAAATATTGTAGCAGCTCTGGGCCTAGCCGGTTTTACGCACATCCCTTACCTGGCGCATGTGCTAAATTTAGTGGTGCAGAGATTCCTGAAAAATTACCCCAACATGTCAGAGCTGCTGCAGAAAGTGCGGACCGTCTGTACGCGCTTTTGGCGTTCTCATTCTGCTGCTGCTCGCCTATCAGTGCTGCAGTGTGACTTCAGTATTCCCGCTCACCACCTCATATGCGAGGTGCCAACAAGGTGGAACTCCACCTTGCACATGCTGGCCAGACTGTGTGAGCAGCAGCAGGCGATAGTGGAGTTTCAGCTGCAGCACGCATGGGTGATTCGCTCTGTGGAACAGCACCTTTTCACCACCAATGAGCGGGCCTCCATGAGAGACCTGTGTGCCTTTTTGCGCTTTTTCAAGTACTCCACCAACATGGCCAGTGCCGATAACGCTGTACTCAGCATAACTATTCCACTTCTATGTCTCCTTGAAAAAACGCTTTGGGTGATGATGGAAGAGGATGTGGCACATGAGGAGGAGGAGGAAGAGGGATCATTTCATAGGGTTTCAGGCCAGTCATTCACAAGTGGCTCCGAGGGTGGGTTCCTGCAGCAACATATGCCAGGTACACAATTGTCCAGCCAGGGCACAGTTCTGGAGGATGACAAGGTGGAGGATGAGGAGGAAGAGATGGAGGAGAAGGAACCGTGTTCACAGTAGGGTGGCACCCAAACCAACTCATGGGCATCACTGGTGCGTGACTGGGGGGATACAGAGGACACAGACGATACACCTCCCACAGAGGACAGCTTGTCGTTGCCTCTGGGCAGACTGGCACACATGAGCAATTACATCCTGCAGTGTCTCCGCAACGACCGTTGAGTTGCCCACATTCTAACTTGTGCTGATTACTGGGTGGCCACGCTGCTGGATCCATCACTGGAGCATAATCGTAAGTGCACGCTGGTAGACGTGCTGCTGGTGGCATTCCTGCTTGACAGCGGGGGCACAGTGGAAGCACAAGGCATAGGAGGAGGAAGAGGTCACCAATGCAGCTGGGGCACCGCCAGCACCTCAGAAGGCAGGGTTAGCATGGCCGAAATGTGAAAGCTTTGTCCACACGCCACAACAACCAGCACCACCAGCTGATATGAAATGTCTTAGCAGGAGGCAGCATTTCAGCAACATGGTGGAGCAGTATGTTGCTGCAGCCAGTGTATTGTTTGAACGTGTGTTTAGCATGGCAGGGGGCGTTATCACAGACAAGCGCAGCCGCCTGTTCACAGCCAATGTGGACAAACTCACGTTCATTAAAATGAACCAGGCAGGGATCCCACAGGACTTGTCCGTAGCTTGTGCAAATAGACTTGTATACCAGTCTCACCTAGCCGATGTTATATTTCAGCACACTTTATCATTGTTTTATTTCTTAAATTTCCCAATGTTTTGGGGTTTACCCTAATTTAAACAAAAAAATATATAAAAATAAATAAATATATACCAGGGTTGGCTACCTCCTCCTCCACCACCACTTCCACCGCCTCCTCACCCTCCTACTCCATGTGGACCTCCACCTCCTAGATCAAGATTATATTTTTATTTTTTTACGCATTTTATGTTATTTTAAGTCATTTCACTAATTTGTACATTGTTGGGTGACATAACCAAATTTTTGGCTATGATATACCCCTGCTCTACATAGCAGACAGGGAAATACATTTCACTAATTCATCTTTTACATTGTTGTGTGACATTAGATAATTTTTGGCTGTGATATACCCCTGCTCTACATAGTGGACAGGGAATTAAATTTCACTAATTTGTCTGTTACATAGTTGGGTGGAATGCACCAATTTTGGGCTGTTATATACCCCTGCTCTACCTAGTGGACAGGGATATACATTTCACTAATTCGTCTGTTACATTGTTGTGTGACATTCACCAATATTTGCCTGTGATATACCTCTGCTCTACATTGTGGACAGGGAAATACATTTTACTAATTTGTCTGCTACATTGTTGGGTGAAATTCACCAATTCTTAGCTGTGATATACCCCTGCTCTACATTGTGGACAGGAAAATACATTTCAGTCATTTGTCTGTTACATAGTTGGATGACATTCACCAATTTGTGGCTGTGATATACCCCTGCTCTACATACTGGACAGGGAAATACATTTCACTAATTTGTCTGTTATATTGTTGTGTGACATTCACCAATATTTGGCTGTGATATACCCCTGCTTTACATTGTGGACAGGGAAATGCATTTTTACTAATTTGTCTGTAACATTGTCGAGTGAAATTCACCAATTCTTGGCTGTGATATACCCCTGCTCTACATTGTGGACAGGAAAATACATTTCAGTAATTTGGCTGTTACATTGTTGTGTGACATTAAACAATTTTTGGCCGTGATATACACCTGATCTACATAGTGGACAGGGAAATAAATTGCACTAATTTGTCTGTTACATAGTTGGATGACATTCACCAATTTGTGGCTGTGCTATACCCCTGCTTTACATTGTGGACAGGGAAATGCATTTTTACTAATTTGTCTGTAACATTGTCGAGTGAAATTCACCAATTCTTGGCTGTGATATACCCCTGCTCTACATTGTGGACAGGAAAATACATTTCAGTAATTTGGCTGTTACATTGTTGTGTGACATTAAACAATTTTTGGCCGTGATATACACCTGATCTACATAGTGGACAGGGAAATAAATTGCACTAATTTGTCTGTTGCATAGTTGGATGACATTCACCATTTTGTGGCTGTGATATACCTCTGCATTACCTAGTGGACAGGGAAATACATTTCACTAATTTGTCTGTTACATTGTTGTGTGACATTCACCAATATTTTTTTCAAATATAGCAGGCACTCCTCATCTTGTTATATAGGTAATCAAGGGTTGATATAATATTATTTATTATCACAATGTTATAACAACAGTGGTTTAAAATAACAATCTAAACAATAAAATAATATAAAAATATACAAAATATATAAAAGATGGTAGCAACAACATTGAAGTAGTTGTTAATGGTGGCAATTAGAGTTGAGCGAACACCTGGATGTTCGGGTTCGAGAAGTTCGGCCGAACATCCCGGAAATGTTCGGGTTCGGGATCCGAACCCGATCCGAACTTCGTCCCGAACCCGAACCCCATTGAAGTCAATGGGGACCCGAACTTTTCGGCACTAAAACGGCTGTAAAACAGCCCAGGAAAGGGCTAGAGGGCTGCAAAAGGCAGCAACATGTAGGTAAATCCCCTGCAAACAAATGTGGATAGGGAAATTAATTAAAATAAAAATTAAATAAATAAAAATTAACCAAAATCAATTGGAGAGAGGTTCCATAGCAGAGAATCTGGCTTCCCGTCACCCACCACTGGAACAGTCCATTCTCAGATATTTAGGCCCCGGCACCCAGGCAGAGGAGAGAGGTCCCGTAACAGACAATCTGGCTTCATGTCAGCAGAGAATCAGTCTTCATGTCATAGCAGAGAATCAGGCTTCACGTCACCCACCACTGTAAGAGTCCATTTTCATAAATTTAGGCCCAGCACCCAGGCAGAGGAGAGAGGTCCCGTAACAGACAATCTGGCTTCATGTCAGCAGAGAATCAGTCTTCATATCATAGCAGAGAATCAGGCTTCACGTCACCCACCACTGTAACAGTCCATTTTCATATATTTAGGCCCAGCACCCAGGCAGAGGAGAGAGGTCCCGTAACAGACAATCTGGCTTCATGTCAGGCAGAGAATCAGTCTTCATGTCATAGCAGAGAATCAGGCTTCACGTCACCCACCACTGCAACAGTCCATTTTCATAAATTTAGGCCCAGCACCCAGGCAGAGGAGAGAGGTCCCGTAACAGACAATCTGGCTTCATGTCAGCAGAGAATTAGTCTGCATGTCATAGCAGAGAATCAGGCTTCACGTCAGCCACCAATGCAACAGTCCATTGTCAGATATTTAGGCCCAGCACCCAGGCAGAGGAGAGAGGTCCCGTAACAGAGGATCTGGCTTCATGTCACCAGAGAATCAGTCTGCATGTCATAGCAGAGAATCAGGCTTCACGTCACCCACCACTGCAACAGTCCATTTTCATAAATTTAGGCCCAGCACCCAGGCAGAGGAGAGAGGTCCCGTAACAGAGGATCTGGCTTCATGTCACCAGAGAATCAGTCTGCATGTCATAGCAGAGAATCAGGCTTCACGTCAGCCACCACTGCAACAATCCATTGGCATATATTTAGGCCTAGCACACAGGCAGAGGAGAGAGGTCCCGTAACAGACAATCTGGCTTCATGTCAGCAGAGAATCAGTCTTCATATCATAGCAGAGAATCAGGCTTCACGTCAGCCACCAATGCAACAGTCCATTGTCAGATATTTAGGCCCAGCACCCAGGCAGAGGAGAGAGGTCCCGTAACAGAGGATCTGGCTTCATGTCAGCAGAGAATCAGTCTTCATGTCATAGCAGAGAATCAGGCTTCACGTCACCCACCACTGTAAGAGTCCATTTTCATAAATTTAGGCCCAGCACCCAGGCAGAGGAGAGAGGTCCCGTAACAGACAATCTGGCTTCATGTCAGCAGAGAATTAGTCTGCATGTCATAGCAGAGAATCAGGCTTCACGTCAGCCACCACTGCAACAGTCCATTGTCATAAATTCAGGCCCAGCACCCAGGCAGAGGAGAGAGGTCCCGTAACAGACAATCTGGCTTCATGTCAGCAGAGAATCAGTCTGCATGTCATAGCAGAGAATGAGGCTTCACGTCACCCACCACTGCAACAGTCCATTTTCATAAATTTAGGCCCAGCACCCAGGCAGAGGAGAGAGGTCCCGTAACAGAGGATCTGGCTTCATGTCAGCAGAGAATCAGTCTGCATGTCATAGCAGAGAATCAGGCTTCACGTCAGCCACCACTGCAACAGTCCATTGTCATAAATTTAGGCCCAGCACCCAGGCAGAGGAGAGAGGTCCCGTAACAGACAATCTGGCTTCATGTCAGCAGAGAATTAGTCTGCATGTCATAGCAGAGAATCAGGCTTCACGTCAGCCACCACTGCAACAGTCCATTGGCATATATTTAGGCCTAGCACACAGGCAGAGGAGAGAGGTCCCGTAACAGACAATCTGGCTTCATGTCAGCAGAGAATCAGTCTTCATATCATAGCAGAGAATCAGGCTTCACGTCAGCCACCAATGCAACAGTCCATTGTCAGATATTTAGGCCCAGCACCCAGGCAGAGGAGAGAGGTCCCGTAACAGACAATCTGGCTTCATGTCATCAGAGAATCAGTCTGCATGTCATAGCAGAGAATGAGGCTTCACGTCACCCACCACTGCAACAGTCCATTTTCATAAATTTAGGCCCAGCACCCAGGCAGAGGAGAGAGGTCCCGCTAACAGAGGATCTGGCTTCATGTCAGCAGAGAATCAGTCTGCATGTCATAGCAGAGAATCAGGCTTCACGTCAGCCACCACTGCAACAGTCCATTGTCATAAATTCAGGCCCAGCACCCAGGCAGAGGAGAGAGGTCCCGTAACAGACAATCTGGCTTCATGTCACCAGAGAATCAGTCTGCATGTCATAGCAGAGAATGAGGCTTCACGTCAGCCACCACTGCAACAATCCATTGGCATATATTTAGGCCTAGCACACAGGCAGAGGAGAGGTTCATTCAACTTTGGGTAGCCTTGCAATATAATGGTAAAATGAAAATAAAAATAGGATTGAATGAGGAAGTGCCCTGGAGTCCAATAATATATGGTTATGGGGAGGTAGTTAATGTCTAATCTGGACAAGGGACGGACAGGTCCTGTGGGATCCATGCCTGGTTCATTTTTATGAACGTCAGCTTGTCCACATTGGCTGTAGACAGGCGGCTGCGTTTGTCTGTAATGACGCCCCCTGCCGTGCTGAATACACGTTCAGACAAAACGCTGGCTGCCGGGCAGGCCAGCACCTCCAAGGCATAAAAGGCTAGCTCTGGCCACGTGGACAATTTAGAGACCCAGAAGTTGAATGGGGCCGAACCATCAGTCAGTACGTGGAGGGGTGTGCACACGTACTGTTCCACCATGTTAGTGAAATGTTGCCTCCTGCTAACACGTTGCGTATCAGGTGGTGGTGCAGTTAGCTGTGGCGTGTTGACAAAAGTTTTCCACATCTCTGCCATGCTAACCCTGCCCTCAGAGGAGCTGGCCGTGACACAGCTGCCTTGGCGACCTCTTGCTCCTCCTCTGCCTTGGCCTTGGGCTTCCACTTGTTCCCCTGTGACATTTGGGAATGCTCTCAGTAGCGCGTCTACCAACGTGCGCTTGTACTCGCGCATCTTCCTATCACGCTCCAGTGCAGGAAGTAAGGTGGGCACATTGTCTTTGTAGCGTGGATCCAGCAGGGTGGCAACCCAGTAGTCCGCACAGGTTAAAATGTGGGCAACTCTGCTGTCGTTGCGCAGGCACTGCAGCATGTAGTCGCTCATGTGTGCCAGGCTGCCCAGGGGTAAGGACAAGCTGTCCTCTGTGGGAGGCGTATCGTCATCGTCCTGCCTTTCCCCCCAGCCACGCACCAGTGATGGACCCGAGCTGCGTTGGGTGCCACCCCGCTGTGACCATGCTTCATCCTCATCCTCCTCCACCTCCTCCTCATCCTCGTCCTCCTCGTCCTCCAGTAGTGGGCCCTGGCTGGCCACATTTGTACCTGGCCTCTGCTGTTGCCAAAAACCTCCCTCTGAGTCACTTCGAAGAGACTGGCCTGAAAGTGCTAAAAATGACCCCTCTTCCTCCTCCTCCTCCTCCTCCTCCTGGGCCACCTCCTCTTCCATCATCGCCCTAAGTGTTTTCTCAAGGAGACATAGAAGTGGTATTGTAACGCTGATAACGGTGTCATCGCCACTGGCCATGTTGGTGGAGTACTCGAAACAGCGCAACAGGGCACACAGGTCTCGCATGGAGGCCCAGTCATTGGTGGTGAAGTGGTGCTGTTCTGTAGTGCGACTGACCCGTGCGTGCTGCAGCTGAAACTCCACTATGGCCTGCTGCTGCTCGCACAGTCTGTCCAGCATGTGCAAGGTGGAGTTCCACCTGGTGGGCACGTCGCATATGAGGCGGTGAGCGGGAAGGCCGAAGTTACGCTGTAGCGCAGACAGGCGAGCAGCGGCAGGATGTGAACGCCGGAAGCGCGAACAGACGGCCCGCACTTTATGCAGCAGCTCTGACATGTCGGGGTAGTTGTGAATGAACTTCTGCACCACCAAATTCAGCACATGCGCCAAGCAAGGGATGTGCGTCAAATTGGCTAGTCCCAGAGCTGCAACGAGATTTCGCCCATTATCACACACCACCAGGCCGGGCTTGAGGCTCACCGGCAGCAACCACTCGTCGGTCTGTTGTTCAATACCCCGCCACAACTCCTGTGCGGTGTGGGGCCTGTCCCCCAAACATATGAGTTTCAGAATGGCCTGCTGACGTTTACCCCGGGCTGTGCTGAAGTTGGTGGTGAAGGTGTGTGGCTGACTGGATGAGCAGGTGGAAGAAGAGGAGGAGGAAGCCGAGAAGGAGGAGGTGGCAACAGGAGGCAAAGAATGTTGCCCTGCGATCCTTGGCGGCGGAAGGACGTGCGCCAAACAGCTCTCCGCCTGGGGCCCAGCTGCCACTACATTTACCCAGTGTGCAGTTAGGGAGATATAGCGTCCCTGGCCGTGCTTACTGGTCCACGTATCTGTGGTTAGGTGGACCTTGCTACAGATGGCGTTGCGCAGTGCACACTTGATTTTATCGGATACTTGGTTGTGCAGGGAAGGCACGGCTCTCTTGGAGAAGTAGTGCCGGCTGGGAACAACATACTGTGGGACAGCAAGCGACATGAGCTGTTTGAAGCTGTCTGTGTCCACCAGCCTAAATGACAGCATTTCATAGGCCAGTAGTTTAGAAATGCTGGCATTCAGGGCCAGGGATCGAGGGTGGCTAGGTGGGAATTTACGCTTTCTATCAAATGTTTGTGAGATGGAGAGCTGAACGCTGGCGTGTGACATGGTTGAGACGCTTGGTGACGGAGGTGGTGGTGGTGGTGTTGGTGGTACATCCCCTGTTTGCTGGGCGGCAGGTGCCAACGTTCCTCCAGAGGCGGAGGAAGAGGCCGAGGCGGCAGCAGCAGAATAGGCCGAGGCGGCAGCAGCAGAAGAGGTAGCAGGGGGAGCCTGAGTGACTTCCTTGGTTTTAAGGTGTTTACTCCACTGCAGTTCATGCTTTGCATGCAGGTGCCTGGTCATGCAGGTTGTGCTCAGGTTCAGAACGTTAATGCCTCGCTTCAGGCTCTGATGGCACAGCGTGCAAACCACTCGGGTCTTGTCGTCAGCACATTGTTTGAAGAAGTGCCATGCCAGGGAACTCCTTGAAGCTGCCTTTGGGGTGCTCGGTCCCAGATGGCGGCGGTCAGTAGCAGGCGGAGTCTCTTGGCGGCGGGTGTTCTGCTTTTGCCCACTGCTCCCTCTTTTGCTACGCTGTTGGCTCGGTCTCACCACTGCCTCTTCCTCCGAACTGTGAAAGTCAGTGGCACGACCTTCATTCCATGTGGGGTCTAGGACCTCATCGTCCCCTGCATCGTCTTCCACCCAGTCTTGATCCCTGACCTCCTGTTCAGTCTGCACACTGCAGAAAGACGCAGCAGTTGGCACCTGTGTTTCGTCATCATCAGAGACATGCTGAGGTGGTATTCCCATGTCCTCATCATCAGGAAACATAAGTGGTTGTGCGTCAGTGCATTCTATGTCTTTCACCGCTGGGGAAGGGCTAGGTGGATGCCCTTGGGAAACCCTGCCAGCGGAGTCTTCAAACAGCATAAGAGACTGCTGCATAACTTGAGGCTGAGACAGTTTCCCTGGTATGCATGGGGGTGATGTGACAGACTGATGGGGTTGGTTTTCAGGCGCCATCTGTGCGCTTTCTGCAGAAGACTGGGTGGGAGATAATGTGAACGTGCTGGATCCACTGTCGGCCACCCAATTGACTAATGCCTGTACCTGCTCAGGCCTTACCATCCTTAGAACGGCATTGGGCCCCACCATATATCGCTGTAAATTCTGGCGGCTACTGGGACCTGAGGTAGTTGGTACACTAGGACGTGTGGATGTGGCAGAACGGCCACGTCCTCTCCCAGCACCAGAGGGTCCACTAACACCACCACGACCATGTCCACGTCCGCGTCCCTTACTAGATGTTTTTCTCATTGTTATGGTTCACCACAACAACAAATATATTATTTGGCCCAATGTATTGTATTCAAATTCAGCGGGATATAAATTTGAGGCCTAGTATTTAGGCGCTGGGTGACCGGTATGGATTTAGTGACAGAATTAGACTTGGAAATGCACAGTAGCGTGTGTGTGAAGTTATTCTGAATGACCCTATGTGCACCTTGAATATTATATACCCTTTTTGGGATAGATTTCAAATAGCTCTGATATAGCAGGAACCACTAAATTATGAAATTGCTAAATTGGGAATTGTATTTCAACCCAGAACAAAAAATGTGCTTTGACGGACACTAAATATCTTGCCCAGCAACAACAGTACAGCGGTAACGAGAGATTTAGCAGGATATAAATTTGAGGCCTAGTATTTAGGCGCTGGGTGACAGGTATGGGTTTAGTGACAGAATTAGACTTGGAAATACACAGTAGCGGGTGTGTGTGAAGTTATTCTGAATGACCCAATGTGCACCTTGAATATTATATACCCTTTTAGGGATAGATTTCAAATAGCTCTGATATAGCAGAAACCACTAAATTATGAAATTGCTAAATTGGGAATTGTATTTCAACCCAGAACAAAAAATGTGCTTTGACGGACACTAAATATCTTGCCCAGCAACAACAGTACAGCGGTAACGAGAGATTTAGCAGGATATAAATTTGAGGCCTAGTATTTAGGCGCTGGGTGACAGGTATGGGTTTAGTGACAGAATTAGACTTGGAAATACACAGTAGCGGGTGTGTGTGAAGTTATTCTGAATGACCCAATGTGCACCTTGAATATTATATACCCTTTTAGGGATAGATTTCAAATAGCTCTGATATAGCAGAAACCACTAAATTATGAAATTGCTAAATTGGGAATTGTACTTCAACCCAGAACAAAAAATGTGCTTTGACGGACACTAAATAACTTTCCCAGCTACAACAGGACAGCGGTAACGAGAGATTTAGCGGGATATAAATTTGAGGCCTAGTATTTAGGCGCTGGGTGACAGGTATGGGTTTAGTGACAGAATTAGACTTGGAAATACACAGTAGCGGGTGTGTGTGAAGTTATTCTGAATGACCCTATGTGCACCTTCAATATGATCTACCCTTTTAGGGATAGATTTCAAATAGCTCTGATATAGCAGAAACCACTAAATTATGAAATTGCTAAATTGGGAATTGTATTTCAACCCAGAAGAAAAAATGTGCTTTGACGGACACTAAATAACTTTCCCAGCTACAACAGGACAGCGGTAACGAGAGATTTAGCAGGATATAAATTTGAGGCCTAGTATTTAGGCGCTGGGTGACAGGTATGGGTTTAGTGACAGAATTAGACTTGAAAATACACAGTAGCGGGTGTGTGTGAAGTTATTCTGAATGACCCAATGTGCACCTTGAATATTATATACCCTTTTAGGGATAGATTTCAAATAGCTCTGATATAGCAGAAACCACTAAATTATGAAATTGCTAAATTGGGAATTGTACTTCAACCCAGAACAAAAAATGTGCTTTGACGGACACTAAATAACTTTCCAAGCAACAACAGTACAGCGGTAACGAGAGATTTAGCAGGATATAAATTTGAGGCCTAGTATTTAGGCGCTGGGTGACAGGTATGGGTTTAGTGACAGAATTAGACTTGGAAATACACAGTAGCGGGTGTGTGTGAAGTTATTCTGAATGACCCAATGTGCACCTTGAATATTATATACCCTTTTAGGGATAGATTTCAAATAGCTCTGATATAGCAGAAACCACTAAATTATGAAATTGCTAAATTGGGAA